>NC_064433.1:59798697-61164114 GCF_023343835.1 Lagopus muta
GGAAGTAATTCTCTGTATGATTTTAAAATAGATCTCAAGAACATGGGTCTTTAGCTTCATCTAAGCAGCTGTTTTAGAACTGCATTGTTCTTTCATTCTTGTTTAAAGATACTTTTTCCACAACCTACCCAAGCAACTCTGGGGAAATTTCAGTGTATATTCAATTAAGTTCTTCAGTGCTTTGTTTTAGACTGAAGAGATCTTGCTGTTATCACTAGTTGGAAGATGTTTCTTCCTGCTCTTAATCTAGTTCATGCACATTCTCTTCAGAGTAGTGTGCTAAAAGCTGAACTCTACTAAAATTCCTGTACAGTGTTCTTTTGACAAACTTATTACAGCCTTGGTGTTAGGAATGACCTGTAACTAAGCTATCTGAAAGGCATTCTTCCAATATGCTTGATTAAAAGTAAATGAATGCTGTGAATAAAAAGGAGAGAACGTCATTACAAATGGCGTATAATATAGCAGAGCGCAGAAACGGAAGAGAAACATTTATAATCTCTGCCTAAGTTAAATTTCAAACTTTTTCCATCCCACACCTCCTTCTAAAGGCATCCAGCTCGTGCATTGAATACCTACACCTACCCCTTTGTGAGACAAGCCTCATCTCTCCATATCTGATGCCTCTATTTGAATGCACTAAAGAGAAATTCATCTTGGTGTAGCATTCATTTTTTTAACTTCTTTTTTTTTGAAGTTTTGTGTGCTATTCAGAGAGATTGAAATTTTCCCCTTGCTCATTCTTTCCTTCAGAAATTTATGGAGAACTTTCGGAGAAGTTCTGCTCCGCTGACTAAAATAAGCACTATTCATTTCCCTGAGGATGTAAGTGTTGCTTTTTAGATCAGATGTCTGCATTGGTTGATCAACTGATTGACTCATTAAGAGATACTCCTCCCTACATTTATTTTGGAGATTTAGCACCTGGTAAATGTCTCCATGCCCAGAACTTTATTTTTGTATTCAATCTATTCGTAAATGAGCACATTCAATACAAATATCTGAATGTCTAAAGTTCTAAATGAATGTAGCTGATTACTGACTCTTGATTACCATCTAGACAGAATTCAGCTATGGAATAACAATAGGCTTGGAGGAAGTAACCTCAGATATTTTCCTTCTAAAGGAAGTCTTCTTGTGCTGTTCATTTGTAGATACCACAAGTTCAGTAACACAAACCCACAACAGAACATTAAACAGGTAGTAACTTTAGGCTAACCATTTGAGGTTATGATTTTCCTCTCTTCATCTTTCGTGGATTTCTTAATAGCTGTTATCTCAGCAGTCAGGAGTGCAGAAATTCAGGCATTTGAGAACTGATTCTCTACTTCCTGCTGCCTTGTTCCATCAGTATACAGCTGAGCTTCGTATCTATGTGAAGCCTTTAGCCCATGTGGCTTGAGCCGCAATTTTTGGGCAGTCGTCCTTTGCCTGTTTTCAAAGTAGCCCATTCATCTTTAGCAGGTACAGCATTGCAGAGGCTACCTTGTAATGGGCTTCAACATTTTATTTATATAGGTACTGGCATTTTTGAAAACATATCTTTGATGTTTCCTAGATGGAAGGAATCCAGATTTGACTGTTTCTCCTCGGAGACTGTTTTTCTGGGCTGCTGTTTTAGAATAACAAGAGAGGTGAAAATTCCTAGTTTGAGGACAGACTGTCTCTGTGACCAAGAACTCCCAGAAGTTATCCTTTGGCAGATCCACAGAGCTGCAACTTCTGGTTATATGTCTGTTAAGCAAGACACTAAGTGAAGCACCTAGAGAACAAAAAAAGCTTTAGCTGTAGTCCTTGAGTTCTCTGATAATCTGTTCAGTGTGCAGGTGATGCATACGGTCACCTGTAATGAAATGACATATAGGCTATCATTTAAAGAGTAGAAATGTTACAAATGCAGGTTATTTGAATCTCTGTGTTAATGCTGACCACCTGTATGTCTTACCTGCTTCTGTAGAGCCCTAATTTTTAAGACCTTTCTTTTTGAAATATAATGGTAGAATCATACATTTGTTTGAGCTGGAGGGGAACTTTAAAGGTTGCTCAGTCCATCCTTCCTACACTGAAGGGACACCCACAGTTAGATCAGGCTGCTCAGAGCCCCATCCAGTCTGACCGTGAGTGTCTCCTAAGACATCACGATCAAGATATCCCCATTGGTTGAGGAGAAATGTGTGGCAGGGAGAAGTGAGGAGATCCTCTATAAAACATGTGCTGGAAATGGAAGAACTGTGCATGCACTTCTGAGGTACTGTTAGGGCTAACAGACTCAGCTTTGAGTGCTTTATACAGTGCTTCAGAACAGAAAGTTGTTAATAGTGATTAGTCATCTCTTAAAATTTGCATGCAGAACTGCGTTGGCATGAAGCATAAGTAAGTTCTCAGTAGTAAAAGGCGTAACTATTCAGTAAGAGAAATCTGGTATTCATGCAGTTTTCCTGGTGAGGAGCAGCAGGGAACTTAGCTTTTACTTCTTCCCTGAAAAAAAGAAACAGAAACTCACAACAGAATCATGTAGAGGGGTTTTTAACTCATTGTTTCTCTACTTATCGACACATTGCTGGAGGTTCACATGAGATTATGACGTCTTCTTTTTTTTTTCCAGCAGTTTTCTCTGATTTCTAAATAGACGGAAGCATATGACCTGACTGTCTCTGTTCTTACTGACTGATAGCTGCTAGTCTCTATACTTATAAGCAGAGTTAATGAAATCTCCCTTGCAAAAATGGCAGGGATTAAAACAAGGCCAAAGAGATTTCTTCAGGAAACCTTGTACACCAACCAGTATTGAGGAAATCTGGTAGGATACCAGTGGTTTTTGTTTGTTTGTTTGTTTGTTTTCCTTCTCCCTGCTCCTCCTCCCCCCAGCAAAGTCAAGTTCCTGGACAAGAAAGAGAAATTTGTTGGAAATGCAGTTTTCACTTTTTCTGGAACAGCAGAGAAACTTCTTTCAGTACTTCCTGTAAGAAAATGTTCCCATTTCTAGAGTTGATTTTGTTATTGATATCAAGTTATTCTCAACATTTGGCTTTTTCTCTACTTTTTTTGTTCTTTTGAGTTACAGCTTGCCTTGCCACCAAGGAGTACACGGACAAATGAATTTATATTACAAATGCTTCTAAAAGATACACTAGGGCTGAAGCATACGTGTGAAACACTTTCTTTGGGCAATTCAGGAAATGAGGATATTGGAAAACCTTTTCTTGTTTAATACACTACTTCAGTAGTCTCACATGTCTGTCAAAAGCATCCTTACAATTTTATAGATTTTTAAATTTCAGTTTCTTAAATACATAATCTTTCTTTGCCAATGCAATTTATAGAAAACAGCTTTATTTTGAAGATATTTATTATGTATATGCTCTTGAGAAAGGAAAAACTTCATGAATTTTAGCATTGCCTTCTGAACACCACTGTGAGGTGTACAGATGGATTCAGTGGATCAATGCTTCAGCTTTGGTTTCATTACTCGTCAGCTATCTATTGATTTTCCGTAAGGTAAAGTTAATATACATAGTAACCATCTGCTGGTTGCAAGGAACTTCTGGAAATCAAGGTTCTCGTGTTACTCTTTCCAAAGAAGTAAGTAGAATTTTTCTGTCAGACTAATTTTGGGTAATTATATCTTTTTCCTCCTAAAATCACCTATCAGGAGCACTTTTTAATTAAGACGTTCCAGTGCGGTTGTTTATTTTAATGTCTTATTGTTCATGTTGTTTTTCCTGTTCTGAAAATGCATTCAGTACGGACAGATCAACAGAAAGTTGAATCTTGAAACTTCTCATTTAAAATCTTAAATGCAGCTGAGTAAGACAAATGATTGTCTTTTGAACTTGGTCTCTAATATG
Source organism: Lagopus muta (assembly GCF_023343835.1). Classification (NCBI taxonomy): domain Eukaryota; kingdom Metazoa; phylum Chordata; class Aves; order Galliformes; family Phasianidae; genus Lagopus; species Lagopus muta. The sequence goes on from NC_064433.1 coordinate 59,802,546, forward strand.
GACTTCAGGGAAGAAAAATTCCACAATGGTCCTATCTTTTTAAAGATTTGAATGACATTTAATTTTAGAATGTAGCCGGAGCTTCTGTTTGGGTTGAATAAATGCAGGTGCTTGTCTGTAAAAGAGGCAAGATGTATGGCACCATCTTTATTACATGGCTGTGGGTGTTGGATGTGTTAAACTGGGAGTAAGCGAGGCTACTGAAGGACTGGTGCACACAAACACTTGCATCACAGGAAATCTTGGCTTGAGTGAAGCACTGGTGAATCATCACCAGTCACAGCACTGGGAAGCACAGGAAGGTTATTGTGTTGTGCCATGGGCTGGTGTCAGCAGTGAGTCACAGGCACTTCTGTTACAAGGCAAATGATGCAAATAGATTTCAAGGGTTAAAATTTTCCTCAAAATAAACTAAAAAATGCCCTGTATGGTTACCTGATGGTCTTCAAGGAAAATGCAGGTATGTTTAGTGTTTAAGTGCCCAAGTGTTACTTAATTTTTATACTATTAATTCACAGGCTTTCTCCCAAGAAATTTCTTTACTTTTCAGAAGAGAACTTTGGAACCTCATATTTATAACAGGTCATTTTTACTTTAAAATAGGTACTAGAGATTTCATTAAGTTGTGCCATTCATATCTATGTTACCTTAGTAAAATTTTCTCATTTGTTTAGGCTATAATGAGATGCTCTGATCATCTGTGTAACAACACCTTCACCTTTCTGGGGGGAAGGGGGAAGGGTGAAGGGATGCCTGGAAAGGCTAGGTGATCTCCCCAGTACAAAAAAGACAGGGGTCTCTTGGAAAGAGTCCAGCGGAGGGCCACGAAGATGGTGAAGGGCCTGGAGCATCTCTCCTATGAGGAAAGGCTGAGTGAACTGGGTCTGTTCAGCCTTGAGAAAAGAAGACTGAGAGGGGACCTGATCCAGGTCTATAAATATCTAAGGTGTGGGGGGCAGAATGGCGAGGCCGGACTCTTTTCAGTGGTGAGTGGAGACAGGACAAGGGGAAATGGCCATAAACTGCAGCATAGGAAGTTCCACACAAACGTGCACAAGAACTTCTTTACAGTGAGGTGACGGAGCACTGGAACAGGCTGCCCAGGGAGGTGGTGGAGTCTCCTTCTGTGGAGATGTTCAAGACCTGCCTGGATGCCGACCTGTGCGACCTGCTGTAGGGAACCTGCTTTGAAAGGGGGGTTGGACTCGATGAGCTCTGGAGGTCCCTTCCAACCCCTACAATGCTGTGATTCTGTGATTACCCCAGCACTGCTAGTAGAGAAATAAAACATCTTTTAATATCAGCTGAGACAGCTGAGAGAGGAGCAGAGTTTTGGACTCAAAATTCCTCTTTTATGGGAGGAGAAGGGTCAGAAGCAACAACTTTCAAGTCAAGAACAAATTGAGAAACTTTTCTCTGAGTCATGTTTCTCAGTTTCAGTAGAAAAAAAAATTCTGGGTGGTGGTTGTAGATGAATTCTATCATATCCTCTCCTAATTACGGTAATGAGTTCCTGTGAATTGAAGGGAGAAGGGGTAGTGTGGGATAGTGATGAGGCAGCTGCGGGCATGGCATGGAAAGAATGAAACATGCAGTAAAACACTGGTAAATTGTAAAAATCGTCTAGATAAAATGTTTCTGTGGGTTTTTTGTTGTTGTTGTTGTTTTTTTTTGTACCTAGTCAGAATTTTCTGTTTATTTTATGTAATTTCAAAGATTTAATACCAAAGCAGCAAAACCTTAAAAAGACCTCATGCTGAAAGCTGGTTTTGGTTCATCAGCTGGTAGAGTTATTACCTCTGTATACAAATCTTGTCTCATACCTCTAGATGGTGAAAACTGTAATGTTTTAGTGAAAGCCTTTCCTCATTCATTATTTATTGCTCCCCATCCTTTTTCACTTTAACACCTCAATTTGCTGTTTATATTGTGATTGTGTTTAATGGCTGGGGTTGCATTGCTCTCGTTGTTACACAAGCACATACATCAAAGTGACACTCAGTGCCTGAAGGACTGATGATCTAGGTTGGAGGAAAGGAAAGCAATGGTGGTGAAGTGATACAACCACAATTTCTGGCAAATACAGATGTGATTGCATCATTTGTTTAGCTGTTTTCCAGAGAGGCTTAGCTTTTATTTATTTATTTAATATGTTGACTAAAGAAAGGTTACATTTCTATGGTTTTATTCCTCCCATGTATTCCCTTCTCCTGACAGCTGCTGTGGTTTGAGGTGATTAATCATTCTTCACTAATTCAAGTAGGGAGTTTTTTAAAATAGCACTTTTTTTTTCCCACCTATTCTGCATAATATAAAATGTAAAGCCACTTCGTAACTGCTTCAGTTTTTTCAGCTGCTATCACTTACATTAGTCACTATCTTCAGGTTAATTTGATGCGATTGTTTTGTTTTTTTTAATGATCACAGTGGATTTGTCAAGAGGAGCTCTTCTGCCCTTTAACTGTAAAAACTGAACAAATAATGAAGTTTTATTTTTAAAGCTGTTATCACGGTACCATTTACATTTACTGAACATTGTGTATCAAGGTTTCTAATGAGGTTTTTATCAGAAAACAAAATTGGAATAAAAAATAAATGAATTACTAAGCATGACCAAAAAAAAGGCTAGAAGCAGGTGGAGATGCTGGAGTATGATGATTTGCTGCCTTCCATTTACTGGAATTGTGTGCTTTCTGCATTTCTGAGAATCAGTTTCTGGGATCTTAAACCTAGAGCCCAGGTGCAGGGTTTGTTGAGCACTGCCTCAAACAATGTTTTGCCCTGCTAGTGGGGAAGCTGATGTGAGTACTGTGCTTTGCAAAGGAGTTTCCATCCCACTTTACAGGGCCTACCTGAACAAAATAGCTTGGGTGTGATCAGAAGGATTGTAAATCTGCATTGATTAGCTTTTAGCCTCACTAAAATGCTTCAGATGTTAACTGTTCTGTATGCAAGTTACCCAGTCAGGCAATATTCTAGAAAGTTTTGCTTGAGAATGCAAATGTGAACAGCAATTAGTCCGTGGCAGAGCAAGATGGCAAATGGCTATCTACTTTCAGTAGCAAATGGCATATAGAAAACAAAAGTTTGTTTTCTCGTATCTTGTTCCCCAAAACAGTGTGTTTGTAATCAGAAGTTTCTAAAAAGAGCAAGCCGAAATAATATGAAAGCCAGTTTTGCTCTAACACTGAATCCAAATGACCCTGAAAGCTTAGATGTGCTTGCCTGGTTTTGTGCTCATTATTTAGAAATAGCTATTGAAGCACAGATGTATAATTTTCAGCTGCATTAATGGAAATCTGAGTTTTATTCTGTAGATGAGGGTGTTAGGGGATCTGATTAGGAGGGAGAAATGTGTATGAATGGTCAGGAATTCAGGATACTTCCCTTCCATCCTGAGTTTGTGGATTGTCTTCTGACAATGTCCATGCAAGGGTGTGTCCAAGCGGTGTTACCTGTGGGTCTGTTGTAATGACAAACAAAACACGCTGCTGGTAGATGGGATCTAAAAGGAGTGCAAGCATTTTGAAAATCAGATTTGTGGAGTGGCTTCATAGGAATATGTTCAGAGTTTCTATCTTGATTAAGATGTAAAAGTCTTCTGTCCACAAAACTTATCTTGGCATCTGTTTTGTCTGTGTAAGAGAAGAAAAGGAATTAAGTCAGCAAAGGCCAAGAGAAAGTGAAAGGGGAAGAAAATGGCATTATTATTCAGGGAAAGGTCAGTGAGTTACTCTGAAGCACGCCTTAAACTTTAAATAAATATCACCACTGTTCCTTCAATCTTGCAGTGAGATAGACTGGAAAGAGGGAATCCATTCCTTAATTCTTCCTAAGTCCCAGGACGTGCTCAACAGATGAGAACGCCTTGCTACGTCTCCATGAAGTTAAATACATAACACTGGACAAGTGAGTTTTACAAATTCTCAATTGTCCGAGCCCTTCCCAATCTTCTTCACAGCTCTGGATTAACAGACTGTTGTAAAACATCTAGCTCAAAAATCAGTATCTTTGTTCAGATGCCCGTGCCCTGCCTGAAGTCTTGCTTGAGTTGGTGGATTGACACCTCGAGCTCACAGCAGGGAATTCCATTTTCCTGCCTGACTTTACAGTTGTTCATAGAGATGTAGCAACAGATTCAGATGCTTTTCTGAATCATTTCTAAATTCAGAGCATTTGGTTACAGGATGATTTGCATAAATGTATTTGAACCAGACCCAGATGACTGTTTATGTACAGCATTTCTATTCATTTTATCTCTATTTTTGCAGATCTTGAGTAATTATGTATTCCGAGTCTGCTATAGAAAGAAGCAAGGGAATGCAGTCATTTCTCTGTGTGAAGCCTAATAGCATGGCAATGTACTGCTTGAATGGCCATTCAGAAATGATTTACAAGCACATAGTTCTTCAAAAATTTCTTAAGAGACTGTATTCCTCTAGTGAAAGAGTTACCCTAAATTATATTTTCAACACATTCTACACCGATTGTCCATTTCTGTCTATGGAAAATGCAAGACTGTTTTCAGTGTTAGTTTTGTATTTTATACGGTGAACTTTGATCTCCTTTTTGTTCTTCTGTCCATTCCCTTGATTCCTAGAGTGGTATGCAAGTTTAGACAGGACAGTATTAAAGCATTTCACTGACAAAAGTCGTTCTAGCTGCCAGTCCTACTGCAGACGTTTTAGTTTGTCTTGTTCACATTCTAAACAGATGCATTTTTGATGCTTCCTGAGAACTCAACTTACTGCACCTGACAGTTTGAGTGCTGTATGATGGCATGCTGCTGCCAGAGCAAATTGCCTCCTGCTTTGAAAATTCTCAGACGTAACAGAACAATGTCCACCAAGAAGAACCACTCTTCTGAATGGAAAAGCTTTTCTATTTGGGTGTTTTCATTACAGATGAAAGCATCCAATAAAGATTCGTGTGATGAAAATCCTAGACTGTGCTTCCATAACAGCATGTGATCCTAGCATGTATCACTATCAGAGTACATCTTGTACAAGTTTGAATGCCTTCCTTTCTGGTAGGTTATGCTACATCTCCTAATTTCTGGAGCTATCCAGGCTCCTCTTCATGCTTTCCAGACAGTTATTGCTTGAACTCATTCAAGGGGATACTGCATTGCCTCTTAAAGGTCACAGAAAGCTGTTTTCAACTTGCTGCAATGTGCTGCGTTCTGCTTTGCCCTCCAAGGTGCTGCTGTCATTTCAGCAGGAGGGTAGGTGCCAGAACATTGAGATCAGTGGTTTTTTATATGTTCTTTCACAGGGACAGTGATTGCTACAACCATATCCTAAATTTATCCTGAAATTCCAGTAACACATTTGATCTGCCTGTCTTCCCAAAACTGCACTCAGCAACTGAGGCTTGATATGCCCAGAATAAACGTTTTCAAGTCTCTTCCTTTGGGTGTGCAGCCAATATTTCATGGCAGAGAGCAGAGAAGATAATGTGTATAGTATCTAAAAGCCTCATGATGGAAAAAGGCTCAATTGAGTCTTGCTGATTGTTACTTTTATTGTAATTTTATTACAAATAATGGGTTTCTGTTTTCTTTCTCCATGCATTTTGAAGAAAATGAGAAAAGTTATGAAGATGGAAAGGATGGATACCTCCAGTTTGGCAAGGGGTTGACTTTATTGTGACAACATCAAGCCCTAATCTTTCAAGATACATTTAAAGTGATTGCTACCATCGTGGCTTATTGTTGTGAATTGATAACTCTCAAAAAAGCCCATATATGCTTCCTGTTTCCAGAAGGGAGAGTGATGGGTTCTTCTTCTATTTATTTATGTATTTATTTACATATAGCGTGCAAATTAAAGTCTTCTGCACTGGCAGATGATGTACCTGGCTAGTGTTCTTGTTCCAGCTATCATTTTGGGCCATGGGAATTTTGGGCCAATTGAGCTTGTAATTATTTCTTATTGTGCTTAAAATAGGCAATACACACTCAAATGACTTTTTGGGGAACTTGTTTTCTTTTCCCTGAAGAACTGATGGGATGGCATATGTGAGGAGATGTAACATTTACAGTTACATATAGGATGGTAAGCAGTCAGAGAGGTGTATTTGAGAGACTGTGAGGAGATAAAGCGTGAATGGGAGTTTTATCATGACACAGCCAAATTGGTTCCATCTTCTGAAACAGTGGGGTGGTGCACTGGGCATACAGGATTTCACCATTCTGTGTTTAGCTCCTTCAGCTAAATATTTCCTTGCAACACTACTATCTAATTAATGCAATAAAAAATATAAGCAGGAGATGTCCTGATTTCTATTGTCCATCCCCTATGCTTTTCTTCCTCCTTACTTGCTATTTCAGCTCCTGGCCATGAAATGAATGCCAGGACTGCCCCCACAGAGAGACATGCTTAGGGCCTCATCAGCTGTGGGGCAGCAGTTCTTCTGTGCCATTTGTTCTGAGCTGTCTTGGTTAAACGCTGGGTGAAGTCTCCTCTGGCAAGAGCTTTCCACATTTCTGTATTTTTAACACAGCACGAGCTGTGTGCTGTTTGTGAGATCATAACATATTCTGTTATTTGACAAGATCAAGTCCTTTGTGCAGTCACCTCACATTTATGACCATACCTAATAGTTTGCTGCTTTTCTTGGTCAAGAAAACTTCCTTTAAAAAAAAAAAAAAAAAAAAAGCTCAGAATTTCAGTGTGTTCAAGAATTTTGGTGAGCCTCTGTCTAGGTTTTATGATTATTCTGGCAAGGCGAGTAAATGTTGCTTTTCTTCAGCTGGGCAGCTGGATGCAACATTTACAGTTACATATAGGATAGGATGGCTCTTGATATCTCCTCAGGTCAACAGCTCAGTTTCTGCAGAGCAATAGTTTTTATTAAACTAGTATAGTTTCTGAACTCATTTTTCGTGTCATCTAGAGAGAGTATTTCCTAAACCACCACAAATGCCACAAGTCTGAAAAAAATACTGCTGTGATCGCTAGTCTGTAGTCATGAGCATCAGGTAGCTCATGAGATCTTCCTGTGCTGCTTACAGCTGTTGGATGTCACTATGCTATGTTTCAGACTGACAGGAAGAATGAAGTATTATTGTGTCTGCTTGCCGCAGCTCTCTTACAATGTATTGCTGTATGGGGGGCATATAGAAGCTGAAAAGCTTATTGTTTAATATTGAAATTAATTTTTTGAAACATTATCAATTTATGTCTAACAACCTACCTTGGGATTGTTACATCAGTCCCAGGAATCACGAGGTTGAAATATTCTAAGAGCTTTAAAGATCAGGGCTACTGTGTATTTTATACCACTGCTTGAGAAGAATAGGGTTTATACGTACAGATTAAGTTATTCAAAATATTTTGGTTTTATATTTGTGGGACTCATGCACAATTGTGTTGATACTTACCCTATAAATCCTCCAAATCACCTAGCATAAAAGGTTTTAAAACTGGGAGGTTGTGCAGATAAAGCTGTCAACAGCTTTTCTGTGCCTTGATTTTTCATGTATTTCTCTTTCATTATCAATCATTGATATTTTTCCTTTTTAAAGCATAGTGTTGGTGTGTGCTCATATCTTGGAAAATGCTGCCACGAGATCAAAGGTTCTGTGGCAGAGTACCTTTTATCTTGCATTGATTCCTTACATCAGCTAATGGAAAGATAAATTTGCTGACCTCCCTAATAGAGTTGGCTAATAAGAATATGTTTTAGCAGAAGAGCTCCTGGTCTATTAACGAAATGAGTCATATTTCATATGGAAGCTATCGATTTGAAAATATTATCCACTTCTACATATGTAAATGTTAATGGTCTCATTTCCTCAAATACTACAATTATTTCTAACTTATTTCATAAGATGAGAGGTTCACAAAATCCATATTCGACACTTAATTCGACACCTATTCCATACATACAAGGTTTAGCAGGAATCTATGCTATGGATCAAGTAGAGTTCTAGTGTGCTTTGTACCCATGCAAAACAGCATAAGATAGAGTTTTACAGGATCTCTTCAGCTGGCCTGAGCCTGGACCAGTCAGATGTTTGTGTGTTGGTGGGTCTTTTTGTTTTCTTTTGTTTTTCGACAAACACTTCTTACATTATGATCCATTTTATCAACACAGTTTGTGACAAAGGAAGCTGGTGCTCACCAAATAAAGGAGACAGAACTTATAATTATCTTACTATAGTGAGAAGGTTCCTGGGGATTCTTATCAATGTCTTTAAATACCTGAAGGGAGGATGTAAAGAGAGCCAGGCTCTTTTCAGTGATGCTCAGTGCCAAAACAAGAGGCAGTGGGCACAAACTGCAACACAGAAGGCTGTCTGACCATCAGGAGGCACTCTGTGCTGTGTGCTGTTCTGGCACAGGCTGCTGAGTTTGTGGAGGTTCCTCAGAGATCATCAGAAAGCACCTAGTGTGGTCCTGGGCCCCCTGCTCTGGGTATCTCTGCTTGAGTGGGGGTTAAAGCAGATGCAGTCAGAGGGCCCTGCCCACCTCAACCATCCCATGATTCTGTAATATATATTAAACTGCAAATACACAAGGGCTTTGTTTCTTCATCAGCATAGGAGGAAATCATTAAAGCTCTTATTTGTATATAAATAAAAGATGATATTTAAATAGTGTAGTACTAACCCAATTTCGTTAGTCTCTTAGGAAGTTATATGAGGTTAAAATCAGTACAGAAAATATTAATGTTGCTCATTTGTAGAACATGTTTGTTGTTTTTTTTTTTTTTTTCTTAAGGACAGTTAATTCATAAGACAATGGCTTTTTGTTCAAATAATCAAACATATATTTTTAAATTCAAGTGATTTGATTATTTTCTCCTTCTGTGCAAACACTGGCATACCATCAAGGTAGCTTCTTGGTACAACTGGTTTCTTTTTCCAGTCTTTATCTAGTGAAAATCATTGCAGGAGTGGAACTAGTTTTATTTATTTTTATTATTGCTTTGTCACAGAAATATTGTCTCAGATTTAAGAAATCGTTCAGCTGCAGATGCTAAAAGAAATACGTTTACCCTCTTAGATTCTTCCTTAGGTATTCTGTTTTGGCGGTTTTGGAGGTACGGGACAAGATGAGATTGATGGGGTTTTACATCCTTTTGTTTTACATCACTTGGTATGATGAGAGGTTATTTTTCTTGTTCATCACAGACTGTTTCTGGCCCTGAAAAAGCATTTCCTGGGCCCAGACTGTGAGAGAAGGCAGTAAAAAATCCGGATGCACTAATTTTAGCAGCCTTGATGGTTTGTTTGTCTTACTCTCTGTTGATCCTTTTTTATAGCAAAACTACAACTGCAAGCCAAAATGGATAGCTAATGGTTCTCTCTTTACCTTCCTTAGTCATTTGCTTTAGATGCCTTAACCCTAGCAATCAGAACAAGTACAAGTAAATGTATCCTTGGCAGGGATTTTCTCTACATGACATATTTAACGACATATTTATTGACTGACATATTTAGTAGGTGTCTCTCCTATGTTTGCCAGAGTACTTTACCTACTAAGCTTCCTGGCTTGTTTGTGCTGTTGTTCACAGCTTGTTCACTCTTTTTTTCTTCCTTTCCCTTCCCTGACACAGAAGAATGAAGGAAATCACAAGCCAGGATGGGATGAACTCTCTTTTCCTTTTGTAGGACTAGGAATTAAGACTATTATCATTGTAATCTCCTGAGGTTCTGGGCAGTGATAAACAGATGGCAGAAATAAATGTTTGAGACAACTCATCTAGGAATTTTTTCTCAGGCCTGTATTATTAACCATGCAGTTGTTTTCCCCTAGTCTTTGAATCTAATTTATCTTGGTGTTACATGACAAGAAATGGAGTTTGTGAATATGTGGAGAACTGTTGTTGAAGGCTTCCTAGATCAAAATGTCTTTAAAAACATTCTTGTGAAATGAGAAAAACAGATCAGTGCTAATTTATGTTTTTCAGTGCTTTTTTTTTGTTAACTACGTGTTAGTGAGGCATGTGCAGGAAGGGATAGGGATAGAACTTAAGACCTAGTTCTCTTGTATGAACGTATATTCTTGGCTTCTATAGTCATCTTCTATATTAAAAGCACACAGTTATTGAGCTTCTTCCCCTCTCTCATGCCCAAGAATTTAGGCTTCTGAAGCTAAACTTGGGCAGAGTCTCGTCAATCAAGGACTTGGTAGTGGGAATTATATTTATTTAAATAAAATTATTATTTTATTACTAAAAAATATTATATATTTTATAGTGTATTATATACATTCTGATAGATTGTAATTCTCTCTATAAATATCTGACTTCTAGTCCCATGCAGTCAAGAACTGAATGCATTTTCAGAACCTAGAAAGTTTTAGCTAGTATGATATTAACAGTAGTCAGAAAAATAATCCCTTTCTTGGAATGATCCTTGCAGCAGCATAAATCTGCTTTGCAGATATCTCTTGATATCTCTCACAAGAGTTACACCTGTGGCTACGTAGAACGTATTGACATAGCTAGAAAAAATATGAATGGAAATTCTGCTGATGTCTACACCTTGCGTTTAACTGATCTTTTTACTCATTCTCCATGTAGTAAGTTTCTGTGAAAAGATCTGCATCGTTATTTATTTGTAGAATCATAGAATCACAAGGTTGGAAACGACCTATAAGATCATCCAGTCCAACCATCTCCTCATCACCATTGCCACCACAAGCACTAAAGGTATAGATCAAGATCTAGATATAGATCAAGAACCTTGTAGCATGGCTTATCAAAATCTCCATCATCTAGTAGTTGTACCATGTTGTTAATGAACATGCTTTTGGAGGGATAGGTATCTTTACTGGTGCTTTTGTCATATTTTAGAAATGCCATTTTCTGAAGCTGAAGAAGGTGAATTTTGGTTACGTCTGTCATTGCAACCAGGCACATTCGTGTTTCTGCCATGACAAATCATTGCTATTTTTATTTAATTACTCTTTTACAATGTATTTAGTTCCTACAGAGCAATCATAATCTACAGAGGTCAGAGTCTGTAGTCTTGACTAAAAAGTTTCTTAAAGCATGTAAGAAAATAGAATTTGCTTATGTGGATGTTCTTCAATTCCTAGCTATAATTCCAACTTTGAAGGCTGTGGCTTCAGAATAACTTCATGTACTCAAATTCCAAACGCAGGACAATAATTTGTATTTCTACCCAATGAGTTGTAACTGTTTGTCCACTTCCAAGGCACAGGATTCTATTCCTATTATCAGTCCCTCTTCAAGTATTGCTAGAACATTTGCTTTCCTCTTCAGTGACTCTGTGAAACTCATGAAATGGAGGGAAATCTGTTTCTGTTAGTGGTCACACATCCTCCTACAGGTTCTTTTTGAGCTGTGTTTACCTAGTGCATTTCAAGTTAACACTGAGGTGCATTTACAGAAGGTGTATGTCATAAGCATCCTTCTGTACCCAAAGAAAGCAGAAAAAAAACCAAGCCAACATAAACAGTTAACTGATGCTTCTCTTCTTGCCATCTGTGGCTATGAGCTCTCAGGGAAGCTTGCTATTCTCCATTTAATAATTTATTGTTAAGAGCTCTCATTATGGCTTGCTACTGGGATTTTTTTACCAACCATAGTGCTGTCCACCGTGTGGTTCATTTGCAGATTTCACAAAGACTGGCCCACTTTTGTCTTCAGACAGAGGAGTAGGCAGTGCTCCCCATGCAGATTGTCAAGATGTACTCTTCTTCCTTTAACTTTCGTCCAGTTATTTGACAGTGTAGACATTGGCCTCTGGGAAATATAATCTACAGATTTGTCTGAAGAAATGAAGAATGAATTCTCATCTGTTCCCAGCCACAGCTCTCTATCTTTTTTACTGTAATATATTCCATGACATATTTCTCCTGTTCCTTAAAAGGAAACGCAGGATCTCCTGAGAAATTCTTAAAAAAAAAAAAAAAGAAGTTGTCCAAATACCAAAATGCCTGCTCTCAAGAACGATGTGGGGCACTTAATCCAATTTCTGCAGTGCAGAATTAGTGTGCCAACGTTCAAAGGGTGTAAAATGTAAATGCTAGGAAGATTTGCATGAGAAAAAGCTCTTTGAAGCATGCTGAAATAGTAATGTAGTTATACCTTTGGAAACTTAGGCACACAATAGGTGGAGCTAACTGGTAGGATCTCAGATATTTTTCCTTTGAATTCTGTTTCCCTCTGGGCCATTGATAGTATCTGCCACAGAGGTCAAATTGATTCATCCCTTAGGATGCCAGAGAACTGTCAGAATTGTACTTATTGCCCAAACGCTGATAAACTCTTATTTCAAAAGTTTACTAGGTTTTTCTATGCTTAATCAGAATTTATATTCCTATCATCCAAGCGTACTCGCAAATGTATTCAAAATAAGCTATGTACCTCAGGTATTCTATTGAAGCAGCCCATATGTGTTCTTTACTCCTTGAAAATAAAAATTACTTTCCTTTTTTCTTTGTAGGATATGCTTTTTTACCACAAATGAAAATTTTTCATGTTGGCATTTGCCACTGAATATCTGATATACTCTCTTGCTTTACCTTGCAACCTTTATTATTCATGTACCTGTACACTTAATATGAAGATATTGAATTGCACTTTTGGTTCTTTTGTGGCTACAAATTTAATAGCTTGTTTCTGATCTGCTTGCTTTTGGAGTTTAAACTCACTTCTGCTGATATGTGTGTGTGTGTGTGTGTGTGTGTGTGTGTGTTGAGTTTTTTGGTACAGGCAACAGAGAAGGAATTAGGCTGCTGCACCCTGGCCCCTTAAACCAAATGGGTCAGTTTGTGTGAGTTTAGCTGAAAAATGCGTTGCTGTCAACTTAAGCTTTTTATCTATGGCACTTTTTTTATTATTTTGCCTTTCTGCTGTCTCAGAGGTAATGCAATGTATGGTTGTCTTTAAAATACAAGTCTGCTTCTTTAACTCTCACAGATTAAATCCTATTACAGTCATAGTTGTATTCTCTATCTAAGCTAAACATTATAAAAATCACCCATTCATTTCCATTCAAATAAGGATTTTTGAAGCCCCGGATCCATCTTACCGGGAATATGTAGTGTTTCTGGAATCAGCAAGTTCTGTTTCATGCCAGCCCTGCTGGACACCTGACATTAGCCCTTTTTTCAGCTTCTTTGCGTGGGCTGCAGCTGAATGTCAGCAGGGACTCCCTCAGACAGCCAGGCCTTTGCTTCTACTGTGCATTCAGCAGAATCTATTTCCCAGAAATGCTGCCAAGACATTAACTCTTTGTGAATGGGAGAGAAGGATTTCCCATAGTGACCAAACTGTTCTAGAATTTGGCATGTGATCGCTTTTGAGCTTAAGGCAGTTCATCCTCTTACAAAAGTCTGAAATGCTTTCATTGTGAAGAACGCTAAAGGAATCGTCATAATGCAAAAGTCTGTGATCGTGCTTGCAGATTTGCTGGCAAGAAAAGCACAGTCATGGACTCCCGTAGGTTCTGCCATTTTCTGGTGCTGCACATTTGAGGGCAGACCTTACTGAATTGTCCTTCAGACGTAAAATATATTGTAATCAATATTTCTGTCATTCTCAGAGTAGTAGAAATGTAGTCATGATCTAAAGGTAAAAGTAATGAAGGTTTTGTAGGTGCTACAAGTGTGTCTGTTTCAGACCTTGATGGGTCTTTTATTATTTTTTTTTTTCCTAGCAGTAAACATAGTTGGCTAAATGAACGAGATTGCCAGTTTAAACGTAAACTGGCAACATCATAATCCCATTTTTTGGTCAATTAACACTACATCTATCTCTTTGTTTTTCTTTTTTTCCTCCTCCTTGGGTTGCATTCAAACTTGCGACATAACAAACACAAACCTGTCCTATGTCTTTCCTAGCACTTACCGTCTTCTAATGAAGAACAGCTTGATCACTGAGCAGATTTGCAGAAAACTGCCAAATATGTGCACATCATAAAGCTGTCATTCAGTACAGGATGTCCTGGCTTGCAGTTGAAGTAGTCAGGAAATTTTCAGTTACTAAGTTTGTCAATCATATTTTTAATGAGAAAAATTATTGAATCTGCCAATTTCAGAAAACCTTTGTTAGGAACAAAATTCTTCCCTCCGTAGTGGAATTTCTAATTAAAAATTAGAAAAGAGTGAGATGAGATCAACCTTTGAGCAGGAAATGGACTTGTTCAGCAGTGCACACTGGAGTATAGGAGATCCTTAGTGGCATCTGGGCTAATTCATGGACTTTGAGCTGAGACTCAGCTTCCCTTTAAGGCATTGGGATGTGGTAGACATTTGTTCAAATACCTAAGCCAGTCACTAGTCAAACCTTTATACAAAGTAGAATCTCTCTCAGCACTTTCTATAGGAATGACTTGTTAGAGATCCACTCAAAACTAGTTTATTGTCTGCTGACTGGAGCCTGGTTCGGGATGCATGAGAACGGCATGTAAGAACTTGAATTGTTATCTTCCAGGCTGAAGCTGTTCTAACTAACACTGCACCGTGTATGCTTGTGGAACATATCTTTCCCTTCCTTTCCGTCACTCCGTATTCTTTTGTTCATTGATGTGAGTGATCTCAGTGTAAGAAGACAAAAAAACAAAAGAAAAAGACAGGGTTCTTACATTTCTTTCTGCTGATCCTTGGCAGGCATCTCTTGAACAAACTGTTTGCTTTTTTGTTGGTTTTTTTTTGTTGTTTTGTTTTGTTTTTTAACCCTAAATATTCAAATAATTTCCTTGGTTAACCTACTTAGAATTTAAATCCAAGAGATTAAGAAAAACTTCACTACAGAAGTGTTCAGTTCCTACGTGCACCACCTCTGTTGCACAACCCACTGTTCTAACTTAGTCAGTCCTTCTTGAATAGGATGAGTTACTTATCTTGTTAAGATAGCTACAAAGACAGTGTCTGCAGTGTGAATAACCTGAACCAGGCAATTAAAAACAAGCACACAAATGCTTATTGAAAATATCTTAGCTTGGGAGGTCAAGCTCTGTCTTGCAAAGATGAATATGGAAATCCTTTATTTTAAAAGTATGTCACAATTTAATTATTCTGTTCAAAATCATGCTGGTAGCAATGCTTGCCTCCTTTTGATCAAAAATTTAGGGCTAGAATGGGGGTCTTGGCTATAAAATACCAACTAAATTCTCTTTTCTGTCTGGTTGCATTAAAATCCACGTCTCTCACTTGCTTTGGAATGGTAAGATGATGACAAACATTTAAATTAATTGGAAGAATTGCACTTCAGGTCTTTCTGCTCTGGTGAGCGCTACCAATTAGAATATGAAATTGTGCTCTCAGTATTTTCTGTCAGGCCTACTACATCTTTAAATATTTCATGCAAAATGGAAAAGTTTCAACGTGGAAAGATGAAAAGAGCTGCCTGCAGCAAGGTTCCCAAATTCAACAGAATAGAAAGAAGTGTGTTACAGTGCCCTGAGAGTGCAACAGTGCAATTTTTAGTGAACCAGATAGGAGGAACTCCTGTGTCATTGGTTGTGTTTATACAGTAGGCTGGAAATTCATCTAACCGATATGCCAAGGTGTGGGAAATGTGAATTTGAAACCTTTAAGGCAGTGAAGGAGACTGAATCATGTTCCACTGCTTACAGATGTAAATTTTGTGCTACTGGATGAAAGGCAACCCCATTTCCTGTGCTAATTAGCAATCCTTAAGTTGCCCCATGGAGGTAATAGAGGCAGTGTAACACCTTGTAAGAAAATATGCCTGCACCTTGGATGTTTAAGATTTAAATTTCAGGTGATCATAGAGGTGGGTAGTACTAAGATGAAAGTACACTAACCAGAAATAGCTTTATTAGTGAGCCATGCTTACAAAAATACCTTTGTAATTTGCAGATGTAGTTATAATTTGTAGTGAGGCTTAAAGACCGACTTTCATTACTGGAAAAAACAGCAAATCCTCAAGGTCTGAAATAAGAGCAGTAAGCTTTCAGGAAAGCACAGATTGAACCTAATTGCTTTGACTTTAAATACATTGTCTATATTACACTACTTAAGACTTTGATCAGTACTTTACCCATCAGAATAGGATGTAACCAAGCTTAATGGTAGTAAAGGCATTTTTACTTGTGTGTTTCTAGATGGGATCATTTCAACAGTATTTTTCAAGTTTGATAGAGGTCTCTGGTAAGGTTCTAGAAGTAGGATTAAGTGACTAACGTCATGAAGACTTGGAAAAGATTTTTGCCTTTCTGGAGCATCACTGATTTAAAAGTGAAGCTTGAGAAATGGATGAGAAGCTAAGACTTGTCTGCTCCTTCAGAGGGAAAAGGATGTTTTGTTTGAAAGGTTTTGGAAGAAAGAGCCAGAACATCTGAAATACTAGTTTATTTATGATGTCAACTAATAAAGAACATTGTTCCATTATTCTGAAAAACATTGGAAAAAAAAAAGTTGGAAAGCAGAGAAAAGAACTCATTTTGCATACCTCTTTCATGTTGGAAAGGAGTGGGTGTCAGAAGCACAGAATAATTTTCTGTGGCTTATTTTCCCACCACCTTACACATAATGAAGTTTCTTCTCAGCTGAGCAGCTCAGAGAGCAGCAATAGGAATTTGCAGTGTCAATGCTAACCCCTCCTGTCTCCCTACTCCTTAGTTTTTCCTTAAAAACTGCATTCAAGGCCATTGCCTACCAGTTATGTTGGGTGTTGTTTAACTCTCTTTTCATTGCTTAAGACTGATGGATCATATAAGGGCTGTTTGTCACTGTTGCTAAATTTTATTTCACATCCCATTTCTGAATAATAGAGCAGGCTGCTTTTGTTTTTGTTTTTTGATCCAGGTGTTCTAATGGGGGCTTCCCCAGCTTTGGGGGCATAACTTTGTGGGTCTATGAGACATGACATTTGCCTGTGTAAGCTGAATTGAGATTTCACAGCAGATCAGCTGATTGCAGTTCTAATGCAGGAATTTTGTTGTGGTGATTTAGTCCACTGATGTTTATAAATAACCAAGTTTGATTCTGAGACAGCACTGAGTAGAGGAAGTCATTTCATTTGGTAGATGATGTGGTTGCTCAGAAGCTCTTTTCCCTCTTGTAAGAAAGGAAATGCTGAAGAGGCAGGATGTGGAGAGGCAGGTGGAAGCGTGTAGGAACTTGTTTGTTAGCTGCAGAGCAACACACAGCTGGGCTCTGGATAAGCTGGGCTTTTCAAAGCTCTGTTTGCAAATGGAATTAACTTGTGTGGAATTGTTCAGTTCTGGTGAGGTTATCGATTTTTAAGTTCAAGGAAATTTAAGGATGTTTTCTCACTGCTGATGTAGTCCTACTGACTATTGGTGCTGTATAGTACAGATAAGACAAACTTATTATGAGCACGGTACATTTTCTCTCACAGCTTGATCAATGTACGTTAATTGAACAGATTGTAGTAGCTCTGATTGCCTACCTGCGTGCTGGCATGTTTGCAGTGGTGCCTCAGTTTTTAAGCTTGAAGGTCTCCTGACATTCTTACTTGGACTGCGTTTTGGAGAAGTGACAAGAAATGAAATTGGAAATCTTTATTAAAACAAAACAAAAATAGATAAAAAGGTTTTCTGAATTCAGATTGATTCCATTGAGATGTTTCTTCTCTTCTTTTCTACCAATCTGAAAATAAATCTTAGCACCCACCAATATCACAAAATCACAGAATTGTAGGGTTTGGAAGGGACCTCCAGAGATCATTGAGTCCAACCCCCCTGCCAAAGCAGGTTCCCTACAGCAGGTCGCACAGGTAGGCATCCAGGCAGGTCTTGAACATCTCCAGAGAAGGAGACTCCACCACCTCCCTGGGCAGCCTGTTATCTATTAATAATATATCAGCCTGTTTCAATAGATTATCAATGTATAAACTAAATGCATATTTAAGAAGAGTAATCAATTATTCTCTAGCATAATAAACTTGTGCTTAGTTATCACACATTCTATAACCTATTGTTTTAATTTAATAATAGCATGACTGTCTGCCAAGTATTGTGCTACTGAAGAAAAGATAATTGCAGCACCTTCAATCATTTGTGAAGCTACGCTTTTAAGCTGATTTCATTTTATGGTGATAACATAAAAAATGGTTCCTCTTTCATCTCCACCAGCTCCTTGGCTACATTATGTATTCCCAACACTACTTTGTGCCAGTTGGTGTAGTCACATTATCAACTGGATCAGAAAGCTGGCTGAAGAGACTTTGTTTTGGTGGAGCCCGTATTCAGCTAGATGAAGTTTTGATCCAGTCCCAAGTGCCAGCCACTTAAGAGAGCTGACCTGTTCGTTTAATAGCACTGTGGACATAGATGAGCTGATTGTGAAGCGGCATTTTAAGTTTTGAAAACTCTTCTTAGGCCAGCTGGAGAACTTGATTTTTCATAAAGAAAATAAGATTTGACTGCCTTTATGCGTCTTTCCACATAACAAAGCTAAGTGTAAAATATTTCTAAAACAGTTTAAAGCTAGATATGTTTACTGCAAATGATATTTTCTGCTTTGTTTTCATAGTATCACAATGTGTCTTCTGCATTGTTTGATAACAGTTGGTAATACTAATACTTCACTCCTCAGGAATACTGGAAGTAACTATTGCCGATGTCGGATTTTTGTAATGTAAATGTAGACCCTAGAGATCAGTCCGTCTGACTTGTTCACTTTCAAACAAGATTCTAAGCATGTCTGCCACATGAGAAGAAATGTGTAAAGACATATCGCTCAGTGGTTATCTCATCTGTGGTAATTCTTTGATCTTTGTTCAGTGTCTTAGTACTTGTCTCTTACTGACTTCTGTCAAAACTTCTGTCTTACAGAGAAGAATACAAACATTTACGTAAATATAAAGTAGGGACTTTTTCCCATGCAAGCTGTACTTCTCCTGTTTTATTCCAGTAAATTATACTACTGTATGCACAGTCACTGAGATAGAATTTCTTGTCTTGCGCAACCACAAATGACTGCTGATCATTTGATTGACTGCATGTTGCTCTTTGTTAGGCAACAGTTCTCTACTAAGGTCCTCGTGCATATAATTGTGTGCATCACAGTCAGCATATATCCATTTCTCTGTAGTTATATTTCTTTTTGACATGATCTAATCTCATCTGTAAGTCAACTAGGGGAGGTCTGTGCTAGGTGTAGTTTTGGTACTAAAGACCTTCATGGCTGATTACATGTTATTAGCTGGTACATATATTTTTATAGTCCCTTTGCTTTGCTGAGACAGTAATTCTCATCCAGATCTTATGCAGAATTCTTCTGTAAGATAGACAAATACTTGGGGGGATGGGGGGAGGGGGAAACCTATCAATTTTTGCCTACTGATATTTTCCCTTTTGAAAAGGTGATTTACTTAAGTTGGTAGAAGTGGGAGAGTCACTTGAGTGAGAATTTCCATTGTTAAACAACTTCTACCATATGGAAAAGAAGGGACTTGAATTCTCTATGGAAAACTGTTAAAATTCTGCTTTGAAAAAACAATGTTGACTTGCCAGCACTGCAGTTTTCTCTTTGTTGGTAGTTGAGGAAGACTGAAGTGGCCCATATTGTTCTCCTTATTTCTCAGTGGAGGGAATCCTCTGATTTTATTTCTTTATTCTTCTAGCATATGCAGATGACTATCCAGGCTCTTCAAGATGAACTTCGGATCCAGCGGGACCTGAACCAACTGTTCCAGCAGGACAGCAGCTCTAGAACCAGTGAGCCCTTTGTGGCAGAGCTGACAGAGGAAAACTTTCAGCGGCTTCACACAGAGCATGAGCGCCAGGCCAAGGAACTCTTCCTCCTACGTAAAACCTTAGAAGAGATGGAACTGCGCATTGAGACACAGAAACAGACCTTAAATGCACGCGATGAATCCATCAAAAAGCTGCTGGAGATGCTGCAGAGTAAAGGTCTGTCAGCAAAAGCCACTGAGGAAGATCATGAACGAACAAGGCGGTTGGCTGAGGCAGAGATGCATGTGCACCACTTGGAGAGCCTTCTCGAACAGAAGGAAAAAGAAAACAACATGCTGAGAGAGGTATGTGACCGAGCTGTGGGTTCAACTCTCATCTTAATGCCTAGTTCTCCATCTCCTCTCCATTTCATATTTTCAAGGAAAGAGTTTTCCATCCTTCTACAAGCTGTGTTTTACGTTGCAGATTTAACAGAATTTGTCCCTTTCTTAAAATTTCTTTGTTTTTCTTGCATGTGGTTTTTGGTGTGTTGTATGTTATGTCCCACTTTCCCCATCACCGCAGTGTTATACTTTGGAGATGAACTGTTACATGGTCTGTAAAATGTATTCCTCCATTCTGTTCTGGTTTGAGAGAAAGTGAGAAAGTAGCTACCTGTATTTAATAGAGAGCTGAGAGAAATCTTTGCAGGAGTAATAGATGATTTCTCTGCGGTTCCCATGGAAACAGTCATCTTGCTGAGAAGGGTATTTGATAAAACTATTAGCTGCCCTGGATGCACAGCCAAAAAAAAAAAAGATTACTTAAAGGGACACTGCTGCAAATATTGCAAACCTTTTCCCCACCCCTCTGAAAACAGAAAAGACATTATATCTGTATATCTGTTTCATAGCATAAGAGTATGATGGCAGGCATTCTACACAACTAACTATCCAAAATTAATTACAACAAACTTTAGGCAACAGATAGTATGAGTATCTTGCAAAAATAAAGGAAAATAAATGAGTTGTGCTGTGGCCAGTGTCCTTAAATTCCTTGATATTAAGAGCATTTTCCAATTCTAGTCAACTAGCCTTCTAAAGTATTCCAATATTAACTTCTAAATAACTAGTAATTCAGTGTGTCTTGTGTATGTATTCACTAATGATAAGATTTTCTGTAAAGGTTATTTAATATCCATCTCTGAATTGAACGTGTGAATTGATAACTATATGTGTATGTCTAACGTTTGTGTGAATCTAATGGCTTGTTTATGCATTATGTGTCTATTATGTGATTCAACATGTTTTTGAAGCTGGACATGCTAAAACAGTAAGCCCCCTCTCAAAAAAAAACCACCAAGGAAGTGAGGTCTTGCAAAGAGATTTTTGAAATGAGTGCAGCAAATATATACCTCCACATACCTCTTACTTATGTTTTCCATGGCCCAACCCATTGTACTTGTGCTCTTGTAAGCATTTATATAAGAAAGCAAGAGCCCATTGCATTTCTGAGCCAGATTTAGGCCAGATTTATTTTTTTTAGAGCAGTAATCTCTTGAGTGTCTGAAGTGAAGATAATATGATTCCAGAGTTTCTACACTATGATTTTTCCTTTATTTAGCAACCAATGATAATTCTGTTCCAATTTTTGTATCTATTTCAGGAAGAGCCCCAAATGGCTTCCATTTGTTTCTGTTTTAAGTCCGGCATCTTAAATGAGAAGCTGGCAGGAGCTGTGTAATTTTTCAGGAACGCAGTTTCTTTTGTTTCTGCATAATGATGAGTAGGTGTTGAGCGAGAAGAATCCTTGCTTCGTTCTCAAATGTCTGGAAATCATCAATCATTTAAATCTTAGCATTTACGCGAAAAGATTTTCTGGAGAAGGTAGAGATTGCTATTGATTTTGAAAGAGCAAATGCTGTTTATCTATCGTATTTTAAAACTAATTGCTCTTTGATGCCAACCTCTTTCTAATGCATTGAGAAAGATAAAGTGGGTATGCTGTAACTAATAGCTCAAACTGTTGATATAGTGTGGAATTCAGCCTTGAAGCTGAGCACCTCAGTAGCCTCGGAAATATGATGTCATGTGAGAGATGCCAAACCATCTCTGTGTGGAATTGACCATGCTGATTGAACTCAAGCTTGTTAGTACAAATCTCATGCATGGGGGTCCAGAAGGCTGGAGAAAATTAGGGGATACTACAGAATTGAAGCTGACTGCAGCTGAACCAAGATTATTAACTCAGGTTAGTAAAATCTGGCAAGCAAACTTAAAGAGTTCTTGGGCATGAAGTTGCTCTGCGCTACAGGATCTGGTTCAGAGTTGCTGTCATAGAATCACAGAACCCGTAGTGTTGGAAGGGACCCTTAAGGGTCATGTTGTTCAACTCCCGTACAATGAACAGAGACATTCACAGCTAGATCAGGTTGCTCAGAGCCTGATCCAGCCTTGCCTTGAATGATTTCAGGGACAGAGCTTTCACCATGTCTCTGGGCAACCTGTTTGAGTACCTCATCACCCTCCCTGTAAAAGACTTTTTCCTTATTACCAATCTAAATCCACCCTTTTTTAGTTTGAAGCCATTTTCCTTTATCCTGTAATCACAGACCTTGCTGAAGAGTCTGTTCCCTTCTTTCTTGTAGCTTCCCTTTAGATACTTAAAGAGTACTGTCAGGTCACCCTCGAGCCGTCTTTTCTCCAGAATGAGCAGCCCAGCTCTTTCAGCCTATCCTCATAGGGAAGGTGCTTCATCGCTGAACGTGCTCTAATAGGTCCATGTCTTTCCTGTACTGAGGGCTCCACATATGGATGCAGTGCTCCAGGTGAGGCCTCACCAGTACACGGCGGAGGATCAACTCCTTCATCCTACTGGCCATGCATCTTTGGATGCAGCCCAGGATATGGTTGGCTTTCTGGGCTGTGAGGGCATATTGCTTGCTCATGTCCAGCTTCCCATCCACTAGTACCCCCAGGTCCTTTTTGACAGGACCGTGCTCCATCCTTCCATTCCCCAGCTTGTGTTGGTAACGGGAATTGTCACGACCCACGTGCTAGACCTTGCAGTTGACTTAGTTCAACCTCATGAGCTACTCTTGAGCTCAAGCCTGTCTAGGGCCTGCTGGATGGCATCCCTTCCCTTAGGTGTGTCTACTACACCACACGGCTTGGTGTCATCTGCAAACTTGCTGAGGGTGCACTCAGTCTTACTGTCGACGTCACTGATGAAGATATTAAAGAGTATCAGTCCCAGCACTGAACCCTGGGGGGACACTACTTGTTACTGGTCTCCATCCAGACGTTGAGCCTTTAACCACCACTCTCTGGATTCAGTCTTGTAGCCAGTTCCTTGTTCATCAAACAGTGCACCCATCAAATCCACGTCTTTCCAATTTGGAGAGAAGGATGTTGTGGGGTACCGTGTTAAAGGCCTTACTGAAGTCCAGATAGATGACATCAGTAGCTCTTCCCTTGTCCGTTGCTGCACTGACATCATCATAGAAGATCACTAGGTTGGTCAAGCAGGATTTCCTCTTGGTGAAGCTACTCTGGTTCTCCTGTATCACCTCCCTGTCTTCCATGTGCTTTAGCAGAGCTTCCAGGAGGATCTGCTCCATGATCTTTCCCTGCACAGATGTGAGACTGACAGGTTGGTAATTCATGGGTCATCCTTTCTACCCTTCTTAAGAATAGATGTGATGTCTTTTTTCCAGTAACAAGGGACTTCACCTGGCTGCCATGACTTTTCAAGTATTATTGTCACTGCACCACATTTGTGTAGAAAAGGGTCCCTGTGCAGGTCCTGTAAGATGTGTCCGTATCACCTTCCTTGCCTAATCTTCTATTAGGTGTTTATCTGTGTTTCTACATTTAGTTTAGTTTAGCCCTTGGCTACCTTAAATTCTAACTGTGCAATTTTTTGAGCTGCCTTGAAGAAAACTGTCTATTTAATTGGTTGTTTTATAACTGGTATACCCAGTATCTGGAGACACGCTAAACTCTTCTCTAAAGCTATTAAAAGGAGCAGTAATATTGCAAATTTGCAATATTTGCATTTGCATGAACTATGAGGATGCTTCGTATTCTAACACATCAGAAAATCTGAGAGAAGCTTCTGTAGCAGTTTTTACCATATTAGCCAGAGTGTGTTCTGAGATGTCAGAATCCATGGTTACTATTTATAAGCATATTACACTTTTGTTGAAGATATTTGCTAGGAATAATAATAAAAATCTATATTCTGAAGGAAAAGATATTCCTTTATTTTTCATCTTTGAAGCTTAATTGTAGTGTAGAAAATGATGCTGAGACTGAAGGACATCAGATGGTGTCTCAGATGGTGCAGGTGCAGTGGCCAGCAGTCTGACCTTAAAAAGCAATCATAAATTAATTGGTTTCTTCTATTACTGTGATTGAACTAAAGATTGCACTAATTTCCAAAGGAAGGTAAGTTCTTAACAGAATCACAAGTCTGAGCTCGCTACATTTATATCTACAGAAAAGCTTACCAAGGATCCCTTTCTTTCAGTATTCTGTTTCAAATAGTGGCCATACACAGGCACTTAGGAATGGGTAGGGCAAACATGGTACCTCTCTGTAATGTTGCCCTATATTCAAAATTATTTTCAACTCAGGGATTTCCTGATGGTCTTATGATGTGTCAATTTAGTAATTTCCATGGATCTACCATGTAAGTACTTAGTGTCTTGTCCAGCCCATGTAAATTTTTGTAGCTGTGGCATCATCTTGTTAGTGGTTCTGCAGGCCTATTGTCTGCAACAGGAAGAACATAGTTCTTTTCTTTAGGGTTTGAATCTGTCTCCCAGTATCTCACTTGATGACCTGTTATTCTTGCTCCAGAAAACAGAGTGAATAGAGGATCACTACTGGGACTGCTGTGCCAACTGTGATTTTAGATTTCTGTCATATCCTTTCCATGTTCTCTCTTTTTGCAGGCTGAAAACTCATTTGCTTCTTAGGTGTGCCTCATGTATGCCTCATATATCAAAGATATGCAATATCTTTGATAATATCCCAGAGCACTGTCTCAGTTTATTATTCAGGTTATGAAATGGATTCTCCTCTTGATTGATGTATCTCTGATCAATTTGACCCTGTTGGACTTTCCCCAGATGTTTTCCTGAATTATGTGCAATTCAAATAATCTTTCCATACTACTTCATAGGAAAGATCGGGTACCCAGCATAATGTAGGATGTATTTGGCAGTGCACAAATACAGAGGACAGTCTCTCATGAACACAAAAAATGAAAAATTATATGTTTTATTGAACATCTGGGCACAGATCTGCATGCAGTAACTTCAGCAGATGACAGTGTGATTGCATTGCGTTCCACATTCCTCCACTGCAGAAAACAAGCTTAAGCTTCAGAGCGTATAAAAAGAAGTCTGCTATTTTGAAAACCCCTTCTTAAATCTTTCTGAAGATTATTCGTATTACTGTTGGTATTCTATAGACCAAACTTTCAGAAACGAGATTGTTATCATACCAGCAAGAAATACTTGATGAAATCCAGCAGCTAGACTTACAGCTTCCAGAATAACTCCTGAGTGACATTAACTGCCATTTCATTGTTCCAAACTCACCTGCTGCAGAATTATCAGTGGTGGCAGTGACAGCACGTAGCTCTAAAGATAACGAGGCTTGCTGTGCTCTTTTTGACATCCTCCCCACTCCTTCCAAAATGCTAGATGAACTGGGTGCAATTATATTTTACTTCACTATGCACATTAGTGGATACATAGAACATCAGCACAGCTGTGATTGTATCCACGCCTGGTGTTAACAGTACTGTGGTCAAGGTGCTTCATAAGGACAGTCCAACATCATCACACCAAGTTGATTAATCCTTTCTCTTTTGAATTCTTCTTTACCATCTGTCTTTAGGAATATACATATCTGAACAAAGACCTGAGATTATGCACTAATAATGTCACAGTTGATAAAGAGGTAACTTCTTGAGAGTTTTTGGAGAGGAAAAAAAAAATTAGGCCAAATTTCCCATCTGCCTAGAAGGAAGGATAAAAACAGAACCATCTGTATTTGTTCTACCCAGGGGGAACAAAAATAAGCTGCTCAGTGTATATTATTGTCAGATACAGTAAACTTCAGCAGTGTTGTCCCATTTTCTTATTTCTTCAGTGGGGATATCAGCACCGACCTTCCAACAGTGGTTAATCTGATAACTGTTCATCTCTGGATTGTTACTAGATATGTATACACTACAAGCCAAATATATCTTTTCAATGGCATATACTAACTGGAATCTCCAGAATACACTGACACATCACAGTATTCCTTATGCCCAGATAGGGATACCTTCAGATGATGTCTTCTCTCCAGAGAACTGAGGAGGATGTACGAAGGAAAGTTCCCAAATATACTCTCTTTTCACTGGCCAGTGTTGATATCTACCTGTTACTCCTTTGAAGCCTTTAATCCTATAATGTTTTTATAACATGCATTCAGAGTCCTGATACCACAATGCCCTGGCCTTTGGCTTATCCTGAGAAGGTGCAGAAGTCATGTACAGTGCTAGTTTCTCTTCCTCTGTGAAAATTCTAGCACATACTTACAATGAAGGATATGCATGCCCTACAAATGACTTGGGTCAGATTGATTTGCTGTCCAATAGGCCCCTTGAAATTAAATGGTGATCAGATTGGTGTTCTCCTGGGGGAGGGGAGTGGTTGGCTTAAATTTTGAGACCAACTGGATGTTGGAGGTGAGATGTGGTGGTGTTCTTTGAGATGCCAGCACAGGGATGAGAGTGGCAACATAACTTCAAAATACAGAATACTTCACTTGACAGACAAAAATTAGAAAGTGTAGGAAAGAAATCTGAACTGTTATTCCAGGCCTGCTCTTCTGATACAACCAAGTGCAGAACTGAATTAAGCGATTAGGAATATAGTGTTTAACAGATAAAGGGTGGTCTTGTATGTAAAGCAGTCACTGAAATGGATTGTTCACAGGGGTGCTCATTTAAAATGAGCTTAAGGAAAGAGGTTAGGCAGAAAAAGCTATTATTTGTTTTGTCTTCGCTGTGTGTTGAAATGGCAAGCAAACAAAGTACTGTTTGTGAAGTGTATGACAGTTATCTAGCATGGCCTTATTACAAGGACTGATCCTTATTTGTGGCTATTTTGAATTAAACAGTGCTTACTTTATTATAGGAGAAATTTCTGTGAGTACCAATTCTGGCATCTCCACTGCTCCAGAAAGCAGAGGCACAAGGCTATGGTACAGATGTATTTGACTTAGCTTTATATTATCTAATCGGATACTGAGACAGCAAATTAGGAGCAGCATGGAGCTCCATGAGTACGATAAGCTGTGCCATCTACACATGCCATTGGAGTACTGCTGAAGAGTGATGTTGCCATTTTATAATGTTCCATGAAAAGAAAGCTTGTTTGCCTTATCTGAGCAGATTTTAATCAACTGTGACAAGATTTGCAAAGAAGTTCTTCTTCCATGCGTGTGTTAAAATTCTTACCCTTTTCTGCTCCAGACTTGGAGAAGGATTTAGAAATTTTAATTAGAGCAATTAGAGTGATCTCAAAGAACACTTTTGTCCTGTTCCAAGATTTTGCAACATAAATAAGACACACTTTTTGAGAGTGGTTTGCAATAGCATGTAGGCTGGTTCGGTAACTGGAACTCTCATACCATTGTAGTATGGGACATATTTCTAATGAGTTAAGTAAAATTCCTGCTTTGTTCAGCTGCTGCATCATTCTTTTAGCCTTTTAGAAGAGGTTAGCAGGGAGAAATAATTTAAATGAAGGTAATTTGAATGGTTCAGGTGTAGATTAGAATAATTTGATTTCTCTAGAAACAGCTTTCAAACATATTTAGATTTTTTAGAACAAAAAGTTGAGAATTTGGGCTATTGTAACTTGAGAGCAAAACGTATAAAGTACAATTTGTACATTTGGTTCTTTTTAATGCACTTATAGTTTGGAAAGTCTTATGTGAGCTTTATAAAAGAATGACAGTTTAAAACGTTTAAAGTTGTTATTTTCATCCTTCCTCAGTGCAGAGGTTGATTGCATGACAGTTCTTCTCAGAACTGATTTTCAGCAAAAAGAAAGGGGTGAAAAATTCCATATTTGTTTTATGTCTTTACAGACTATAGAGAAATCACAAATGCTTTCTGATTATCATATGGCAAATTTCTGATACTTGTGGAGTTTGGGTAATTACTTAATTATGGGTAGGATTTAAGTGAATAGCTAAAAGCAGAGCTACAGCCATCCATGAAAGTCTGGTTCTTTTTCCCCCCCCTGTGTAATAGTTGTGATCTCATCAGTGTGAAATAATCCACAAAAATTCAGCTACAAATAAGTCTGTTTTGTTTGCTGGTTGGTTTTTTTTTGGTAGTTACACAAGGCAAAGTTTGTAACTAAGTTCACTTTAGTACTTCTGTCCCCTTGAAATGAAATTTTAAAAAACATCTAAAACAATCACAGTGGCGGAAACCTGGCTATGGTTAATAAGTTTAGATAATTAAGGCTTAATATCTTTTGATATTTTGTTCTATTAGAAGATTTTGCTTGCCAATATGTCTTACATAACTTTACCAATTCCATCCGTTACATTCCAGTACACTTTCTTTGTTAGTGTTCATGTTATCCTGCACCTTTCTTCAGTAGAGGTGATATTTGTGGAATGTTGTTTTTGAAAACTTGAAGCTTTGTAGCATCAGGAAGTATAAAATAATTTGAAAATGCCAGTAACAATTTGGAAGCTAATTTAAGAAACAAAGAGAAAATATGGGCTTGTTGCTCCTTAAAGAAAAGAAAAAAAAGGAAGGAATTAAGAATTCTTAGCATGTAAGTAAATAAAATTCTAAACAAATAGGATTTTAATTTTTAATCAACTTTCCCTTAGTTTTTGGAATTCACACTTCTCTTGTCAGATTTTAACACAAGGACTTAGAACTAATAGATTAGTTTGAATTGGTCTCTCTCATTTCTAATCTAATGCTGGAGTTTTACAGGATTTTGCTTTTAATTCCTCTGATCTGATCATAGAGATGAACTAGGTTGTGTGGTTTAGTTTTCAGTTCACGTGATGCCGTTGTTAAGAGATCTTGTGTGTCCTAGTATTTGAGTTCTTGGCTGGATTTTGAAATCACTGGTTGAATTGTCGTAGAATTGCAAAGCATGGAGATGAATAACTAGGAGTAACTGAGCTTCAAAGCAACTGGCACCATCTGTTATTCATCTGTGTGGAATTTCCAGCATGTCTTTCGAATATATGCTCATTATTACATCATCAATTTATTTCTCAGGGAATTACATTGATTACGTTCACAAATGCAGGAAGTGAGACAAATTGGAAATGGAGAAGCTATTTATGAAGGAACTACCATGATTATTGGTTCTAAATTTCTATGACTGTATTTTTAGTAAGAGAACTTGGACAGTAATCAGGTGTATTACAGATAACTTTTATTACACATTCTGTGTTGTGGTTTTTTTTTTTAGTTCAATTTCATGTGTTGCTAAAGTAAGAGTTAATGCTATAGTTTTTGATGAGTTTCTGAAAAATACTCATAAAAATCCTGAAAGTAAATAATTTTGATACTTCCAATCACTGTCTGGTCCCAGTTTGTATTCTGCAGAATTACAGAGTCAAGCAGGTTGAAAGAGCTCTTGAGAAGTCACTTCATGCAACCTCCTGCTCAATTTTAGTCTCTACACTAATGGGGATTCCACAGCCTCTCTACGCTTCTCTTCCAGTGTGTGATTGCTCTTCTAATTTTTTTTTTTCCATTTTATAAGTCAGAATTTATTCTGCTGTTGGCTCTTGTACTTCTGCACACTTCTGTAAAGAGTTTTTATTCGTCTTCTCTGCAGTGTCCAATTAGATAGCTTTAGACAGCACTGAAATTCCCCCCAAGCCTTTTCTTTGCAGCTGAACAAACCCAGTACTCTCATTCTATCCTCTTACATTGTATGTTCTGGATGCTGTCCATCTTGGTGACTATCTGTTGGACTCTCCTCAGCTTTTCAATGTCTTCCTTGCACGTGGGAGACCAAAATTGGGTACAGTACTCCAGGAGAGGATCTCACAAGAGCCATTTAGTGAAATAATTCCTTGCTTTCTCCTGGTACGTATATTCTTAGTCATACAGCCCAGGATGCAAATGCTGTCAGCAAGGACACACTGTTGACAACCAATTTGTGTCTTCTGCAAATGTCACATAATCTACAAACCTTCTGAAAGAGCAATCTGTCCCATAACCTGGATTGTTAATAGAGGCACTGAGCAGTATCAGCCACAGTATTGGCCTCTGAAGGTTACTGGGACTAAGCAGCTACCCATTGGACTTGATGTTGCTGGTCACTGCACTCTGAGTCTGACAGTCCAGACACTTTTCCATCTGCCTTATGAACCACATCCAATTTGTTACCAATTTGGCTACAAGGATTTTTGGAGGCTATATCAAAGACCTCAGTAAAATCAAGATACACAGCATCTACCACTTGCCATTTGCCCACACAGTCAGCCACCTCGTCATGGAGGAAAATCATGTTAGTCGGGTAAAATTTGCCTTTGTACAGAATTACAGATTCATTTGTAATATTAAGTTACATTAATTTAACAATTCTTCTTTATGCTAATACTGAACTGTGTTTATGAAATTTTCTTTTTGTTTTGTAATATTTGCATTTCATTGTAATTAGTATGAAATAGGCTGCTGAATTCTTTCAAAGGCTTTGAAATGAAAGGTTGACAGAAAAGCTTTAAGTACAAAAGCTATAATGTTCTCAGAGTTAGGCCTGGACCACAGGTTGAAGAACAAGTATCTCGTCCACTGAATAACGCGAAGATCCTGCAGAGAAAATAATACTAAAATCATATAAAGTCATAAATAGGCCAGATTGAAAAGCGAAAATTGTTTCCTAAGTTACCTGCTAAGTTTTTAACTGCAATCATATTGTTTATGTCAATTTTTTAAGAAGGAATTTATGTATGAAAGAGAGTCTACTTCAAAAACTTTTCTCCTTCATTATTCATATGAGGCAGGCTGTCTGATTAAGTAGGTTCTGCAGGGAAGTCATGTTCTCTTCTGCATTTGGAAAGTGCTATCTTGTGATGCGACTGAAAGATAAGGTGTGTTTTTAAGCATAAAGCCTTCTCTCTTAAAATTCACTTTAAATGCACCTTTGTGCTTCATCCAAATGCACTGCAAAATCAGATGCAGAACTAACTGAGGGAGTAGCCATGAATGAACAATATAGTCAGGTAATTAAGGAAGAGAAGGTTGTGATTAAATTCCTCCCTTTATTATTATGCATGTGTACATACTAATAGTTTTTAGGCCTGGTGCTGATACTTAGTATTGAGGACTTCCTCAATTCTTAACTGACATCTGATTTCCAATTATTTTGGTACTTTTTGGTCAGGAAACAAAACAAAAGATAATTGGTCATTTTTAAAATACTTAAGATGCATATAAATTACTTTATCACAAACATACTGTACATACTTAATGTTAATACAGCTGATCTGCAGTTGTATGTAATTATGCTGGATAGAAAGTTACGGTATTGTTTCTCACAGAGATGGAGTGCTACATTGCAGACCTACTTGGCAAATGCAAGGTGAAAAGGTGCATGCCTTTAATTTCTGTCTTGTTTGAAGTAGATTGTTTTTAAAGGAAAGTAGCTATTCTTAATTAAAAATTGATAGTGATGAAGTGCTAAACTCAGGTCTGGATATGACAGCCACACTGTTTAAACCTTCTGACTATTTCTAGCCTTCAGTTTCCAGCTATTGAATCTCATAGTTTGTCCAGAATTATCCATTTTGATTTTTTGTAGCCTCTGTAAGCATTTTAAAGTTTGTGATCAAGTTGCACCATAATTAGTTTTGTTTTTATTTTTTTCTAAAGACAGGTGATGTGCCTGCAATCATTCTTTGAACTTTCTTCATTTAACAACATCCTTAAGATATAGACACACAAACTTGACACACACCTGTAGAGGTAGCACCAGCGCCAAGAGGCTAATAAGGCATCACTCCATATAAATCTTTGTTTATGTAAAATAATCTACTCCATTATCTTGTAATAATGTGATATTAAACACAAAACTTGGAACAAATTTGAAAATGTAGCATTCTTCAATTTTCTTGGCAAAATAGTCATAATGACTGGTAGCTAGATGTTCCCAGTGGGTAGCTGAAAAGGTGTATTTTTAACCGTAATGATAAGTAACAGTGAAAAGCATGCATATGGCAGGTGATGTGGGAACAAGTAGCTTACTTTTTATTTCCTTTTTGTTATGTTGTTGTTTTGTTTTGTTTTTTAATAAAGAAATCCTTGGGCATGTAAAATATTAAAAATATAGAAAAATCAACAAATATATATCACTTCTTATAGTATAAGCTTGATTTGAAGGCAGAAGGACTGTTTAATTACTTATCAGAACAGATAACTTGTAAGGAGTGAAGGATTGATTGGAAGGACTGTATTTTTCTGATCATGATATCCGGCTGTTGCCCTGTGCTTGGATTACTATGCAGAGTCCTGTTATGAAAATTAAAGTACTAATTGTCAGCCATTTACGTGGTATGTGTCCACAGTAGAACCTGAATGTGTCAGTGATTTATTAATATTGCTGTGTTCTATCACACAGACAAGTGCAAAATCTACATTTCACAATTAAGAAGGATGCTTCTGCACAATGTTTCTCCATCAGCCACGCTTAAATTTGTGTTCTAGGGAGTTTCGGTGTGACTGCAGCCCTGTTTTCAGACCCTTCAGAATCATCGACATGCTTCCAAAATCAAGTCCTTATTGTGCGGTTGAGAGGTGGGAGGTGTTGTTTTTGTTATAATTAACCCAAATCACAGTGGAGTTATTAAAGATGATAGAAGTAGGACATTTCCTTTGTTGAAGTGCAAAGGATTACTTCAGACAGTGGAGATACAGACTTCTCTGAAGAAAAAGCTTGAAAGAAGAATTTTTTATTTGTGAAAACGCCATGCAATGTGAAAAGGAGACAGTCTTGTGTCAGCATGGCTTTAGAAACATACCTTCAGAAACGTGCCTTTAGAAGCTGATCAGGTGCTGGGTCTTCCACCTATTGCGTTTCCATCGCAGTAGTTCCTTGTTTATTCTTAGGTAACTGCATAACTCGAAACCATTTAGAACTTAAATGCACTGCTGAAAAGTAGATTGTTCGAAACAGATATTTGGGGTGTGTGTGTGTGTGTATGTATATATATACTTTTTTTTTAATTTCTCATTTTCTAAAAGTCCAGAGGAATTGTTTGTACATCTTTTCTATGATCATCCTTTTTCATTTTCTTCTACAATAATAGTATTTAGATGGTTGTTCAACTGATGTTACAAGGAGACATAACTTTCTGAATCTAGTGAAAGTTCATGCAACAGAATGGGATACATTTTTTTTTTAAAGCTCAAAAGGGTGAGGAATTATCTTCAGAATTATTCTATTTTGCCCATGCATGTATTTTTAAGTTGGAAAACCTGAGTAAAATCAACTTTTTAATCCTGAAATGTGGGTGACTCAAACCTTTTTTTTCTTCCTCTACATGTTATTTTCTTTTTCCTTTTTTTTTTTTTTTTTTTAATTTATTTCTTAACGTGAACATGAAGTTTGAAAGTGTCCACAACGTGTGACTGGGGTGTCTTCAACTGTGGATAGTTCTATCACAGGAGCCAAGCTGCACCCTTTGAGATGTGTTGTTTATATGTATTTCCTCTATTTGTGCTGTCATTGCCGAGCAATGATTACAGAAGAACTTGATATTATAGCACATAGGCTGCGTGTTACAGAGTGTTCTCAAATACCACCTCACTTAATGTGCCACATGTGCCTTTACAAAAGGGTCACCCCGTTCCTTATCTTGTCTGTTCCTTTCAATCTGAGAATCACAGGGAGAGGCTTTGAGAACTCAAAGGAGGGACTGGAGGATATGGGCAGTATGCGAGTCTCTTCTGAAGAACGACTAGAGATCATCTGGTCATTTTCTTTCTTGTTCAAGTGTTGCTGCTCACTTCAACCAAAGACATAGTGAATTTGAGAGTTCATCAGAAACTACACGACTGCCACTGCAGAGCAGTAAAGTATCTGAATATTTCTCCAACAGTACACTGTTCGGTGAATGCATGAATGTAGTTGCAAGTGTCCACTCTGTAAATTCTGGATATGGGCATTTTTTTAGAAGGCCACTCCTATCACTTGAATTGTTCATGAACACCCTTTGAAAGTTTTTGAAGGCTCCAATTTAGCTGATGTTGAAGCTGCATGCTAAGATATTCAGTGAAACAGTGTCTGCAACAATATATTACACAACAATACAACAGTATCTATATTCACAGATCAAGAGAAGGACTGATAGCCAATCATAGGATTGTGCTGCAATCCTTGAATCTGCTCAATAAGGAGAGTTTATGGAATTTGCTGGAAATGGATCAATATGCCATAGTTACCTTAGGAAATGCAGTTAGTTCAGTTCATTCTCTGTGGAGGATGACCAAGATCACTGAAGAGTTTTTTGTGATGGCAGCTAGTGAGAGTAGTGAGTAAATGGGTGGATATTGGACTGCTTCTCATTGTGTTTCTAAATTCTTTTGAGTGCTAGAGGCTTATTGTAGCTTCTTCTTATAAAGACAGTATATGGTACAATGGTTTTTGATTGAAAGCGATGAGATATAGCTCTGAGTTTCATGTGGGGAACTTGTAAGGTGGACTTCCTGTTGAAATGTTTGTAAAGCAAATTCAAGCTCATAAGGAGCTTCTTTTTTAGCACCACATAGTAGTGTATGAAATGAATCTCATTACATAGTTGAATAGCGAGTAGTGGAGAGACTGGAAAAGTACTTTCATTGATGTGTTTCACTGAAATGCTGAGGCCGGACATGGTGACATGAGGATGTTACTCCAGCTTTGTAACAATGAAATACTGTGTCTTGACAGCTTCTTATTCTTAGCGAGAGTGGGCATAAGAAACAGGGTAATAAAGGTTCAGTTCTTTGAAAGGCTGCTGATTGCTTTTAGAAATCTTACAACATTGTTAAGGAGATGATCTCTGCAAGATTTTGAAGGCTGTGTTACCAACTCCCTGGAAAAAGCATCTCAGTGAAGTGTTCTCAGTGTGTGTTCCCCCAAGCCCTCCCCAAGATTTAACATCAGCATCTTTAATGTAGAGAAATGACCTCCTCACTTGGTTTACAACCTGCTGAAGAGATAGAAGCAGTATCTGTTTGCAGGCAAGAAGAAGCATGCCTCTGACCCTCTACCAGAAGGCAGCTGTGAAAGACTGTTAGAGACCAACTGAGAGAAACCAACTGAGAGGGTTGTTTCTGGTTTGTTTGTCCAAGATCCTTTTATCAGGGAATATCACTCTAAATTGCAAGCATACTTCTAAAAACACTTTCTCAGTAAATCCATAAATACAGTATTTAAAGACAAAATTGCTGCTGGATTTTGTTGTTATTACCATTCACAAGCTTAAACTTGAGAAAGTCTCCTTGTGCCAAACTGATGGAAAATTCTTCCTGTGGCTCTTGTCACATGGCTGCACATTTCTGCCTGGCTCATTTCAGCAGCTGTGTAAGAATATTTATTTTTAATGTAGTTAAGTAATATTTTCAGTATTTTGAAATTTCTATACTACTCTATACCTTTCTTGTTCAGATAATTGACTACCATATGACTACCATAAAGATGTTATCTCTTCCTTTCCCATCTCTGTTGAAAACACAACTTTGTGGATGGCTTTTTGGACTTGTCTTGCAGGGGTCTTATGGGAGTGTGTGGTTAACCTATGTGCATGTAAACAGATGGTTACGTTAACTGATATTAGTTATGCTATAGGCACCAAGGTACTCTTAAGTCATATAATACATTCTAAATGTATCCGTGTGCCTACATTGAATATTAGTGTTGATGTAAGGATAATATTTTGACAAAAATAATAAAGTAGTAGTTACTGTTTCTCTCTGTATTTGCACTTGTTTGGTTTGAAATATGTACCTACTTTATATGAGAGAACAAGCTGTTTTAGTGTTCTAGCATTTTCCATTTTATTCCATTGAGAGCCCTTTGAAACATGCTAGGTCTGTAAATTCACATAAATGGAAATATCACATGGACATTTCTAACCTCCTGTTTGCACGCTCCGATCTTCTAGAACAAGGTGATATTCATTTCTGTGCTTTGAGCTACGCTCTAGCTCCAGCGGAGAAGGATTTTCATCACATGCCATTAAATGTTGCTGCTATGCGGTAAAAAGTTTTAAAAAGTTATCAGCTGCACTCTAAAGCTTGTTGAAACCACAGCATTATTGTTTTCAGTACACATCTAGTTAAGTAATGGACATATATACCTTCCGTGAGAATATACTAACAGTTTATATTAATCTAACAGAAGTTAAATTAATACTAACAGTTTAGATTACCAGGCAAATGACAGATTTATTTTAATATATTCAACTACCTTATCAACAGTTTATTTGGAGGAAGTAGGTGGTCAGATATGCAGTTTCTCGTTTCTTTTCCACTGTGATGATGGTTCTGTTCAATGAGCTTTTGTATACTCTTTTTTTTTTTTCATGTAAGAGATCATAAAACACATGAACTCGTAACTTCAGAAAGCAGCTAAATTATGCCATATATCAGAAAGAGTAGGTTGTAGTAATTTTGTTTGTATTTGATAAATGGGACAAAATGCCTTTAGGCTAACTTTTGCTTTGTTTTTTTCCTCACATAGGAGATACATCGACGGTTTGAAAATGCTCCTGACTCAGCCAAGACAAAGGCTCTGCAAACTGTTATTGAGATGAAGGTAAACAGTTGCATATAGCCAGCAGGAGAGAATATTCTTTGTAAAATGAGTTTTCATAGCAAAATAGACTGCTTCAAATGCTATATACTTCTGTCAATCTCCTAATTTAAAAAAACATATATATAAATACATATATAATTTATCAGTATTATTGTGCATCTTATAAAGACCAGTGAAAACACAAAACTACTTCATGACACAATAGAAACCTGTTTGTTGTCTGCTTATGGCAACATATCCAGATTCCTTTCAGTTACCAAAGAGTCCATTGTGTTACAAGAATGAGGTGGTGGATTGTTAGGTCTTTATGATGATGTGGGTTGCTTTCTTTTTAAAGTATCAACCTTTGAAATGCCATTTTTTTTTTTGCTTTTTGTCTATCAGTGATGTTAGCAATCTCCAACTGCAAAATCCACTTAAAGAGCAGGTTGTATAATTGGAGAGGTGCCTGTGTACTATCTTAAACCTAACTTTTATGAGTGAATTTGTGATTGAATTCTTCAGCCATTAACTCAGATATCTAATGGAGCAATGGCAATTTGCCAAGAGCTCAACTACAGGTGGACTATGTAATCATATTTGTTATTGGATCGTCCATAAAGTACATCAAACAAGCAAGGTCTGGGCAAATACAATTGAAAATTGGAAACTGTCTTTGCAAACTGTTTTCTTCCATTATCATGCCCTCCTTTTCTCCCACCTTCTGTATCTGTCCCTTTTTCTTTTGCTTTCCAACTTTTCCCTTTTTTCCCTTCCAACTCATTCCATTCCATTCCATCTCAGTATTTTCTGTAGTCATTTCTCGTCTTTTTACTCTGGAGCCTTTCTTCTACTGTCTTTCTTTTATTATTTTTCTTTATGATCCATAGCAATGAAAACTAATTGACCGTCTGGTAACAATAAGCAGTCTTATGATCTAAAAGGAAATATAAGTATTTCTTGGAAATGATGTGAGAGCTGAAATTGAATACTCTTGTAAATTACAGCATAGCACTTTACCTTACTGTAGTTTTTTTTGTTGTTGTTGCAAAAGTCTGCCTTACTGATTTTAACTTAAGCATCAAAAATTAAGCATCAAACTACATCTTTATAATGGTCCATTGGAACAATGTTAACTCATGGATAAAAACTTACATATTAAGGTCTTTCATGCTTTTATTCAGCTGTATTTTGATTATCAAATAATATCATTAAGAGATGGTCTATGAAAAAAATGGAGGATTGCTTCAAATTCAATCCATATTTCAAGAAAAACGAAATATTTTGGAAGAACAGAGTTAAAAAAAAGAAAGAAAGAAAAAAGGAAGGAAAAAGACTGCCCTAAAGACAGCATTTCGTAAATGCACATGCATGTAAAAAGTATGTGTGGAGCTCTGTGTCCTGAATTAATCTATTTCTGCTGTTCAAACAAATAACACTTCAAAAGAAATGATAAAGAAAATAGATTGAAAATCTCTGTTCATTCTTTAAAGCCATGAGGATAATGGTAGGTAAGCTTTCTCATTGTTCCAGATGTATGTATTTTAGCAATGGAAATGTTTTATATTTTGTGTGTATTATCCAAAACGCTTCAAGAATCTCTGCTATTTCATCACTCAAAATTAGATTGTTTCATCTCTTCCTTGCTTAAGATGTTTTGTTCTCCATTTATGACCTCACTCAAATTACTAACAGCACAAACTGTTTTTTTCCTGTCATACTTGCAGTCATGTTTTGCTGCTCATTCAGTTAGAATTAAATTTCTGTTTTATGCTGGACTTAGCGTTACAAGGCAACCTTTTCTCATAGTCCTTTATATATTCTTTGTACGCTATGTCCCTGCCCCTAGCCATGTTTCCTTCCAGTACTAAAGTCTTGCTTTCCTTGAAAGGTATAAAAACAATTGCCTCTTTGTGTGCCCAGCCAGATGCTACGCAAAGAGGTATAGATTGATTTATGTAAGAACTTGAGAAAATTTCAAGGGTGGATACGTGCCCAACAGATTATTTCATTTATTACTCTTATGGTATATTACCAGAACATCTATCTGTTTCACTATCTGTCTCTTTTAATCCTTTTCAGGATTCAAAAATTTCTTCCATGGAGCGTGGCCTCCGGGATTTGGAAGAGGAGATTCAGATGTTGAAGTCAAATGGAGCTCTGAGCACAGAGGAGCGTGAAGAAGAAATGAAGCAAATGGAGGTGTACCGTAGTCATTCCAAATTCATGAAAAATAAGGTATTGAGAAAGAGTGACTGTAGGAAGACAAAATGAGCCAAAGCGAACAAATGAAATAAATCTTCATGCTCAGTTAAGGAAAGTACTTAGGATCTTGGTTCCCGTTCTAGCTCTGTTAGATAGAGTTTGTTTGTATATTGCTCTGGAGCCACTAAAATAACTTATAAATATTAAAAAGAATTTAAAATTCAAATTTGAATATAGTGGTTCAGTAGAGTCAGTGGACCAAATTCTACTTTTACTGCCACATTTGTAACTTTCTTTTACTCCAGAAGTGTTTTGTGTGCATCTATAGAATGTTGATAATCCATTATAGCTACAGGTTTTGTCTGCTATCCTTTAAAATGTAGCCTACTGAAAAAAATACGATTCTTTTTGTCACCCCTTGAATATATTATCCTTTATACACAAAGGCTAAGAAGAACATCAACTGTCAGTAGAATTGCTTTCCATTACCCTCCCCTTCTGCTAGTGGAGTCAGAATGTTAGTATATTCTACAACAGTGATCATGCCAACATTAATTTATACACTTGGGGTTATTTGTGTCTTAGGACAAATGTAGCAGTGAGATACGTTGGTCCTCAGGCATAAAAATGAATGCAGACTTACTGTATTGTCATTGTATAGCTGAAATTGTACAACAGACAGATATCAGGTGCTTCTTTTTTTCTCTCAAAGAAGTGTTTCTTAGTGAAGCCTAACATTTTCCAATGGACGTCTAGGCCACCTCATACAGTAGATGTAGGTATGTTGTCAGTAGTTCTGCTTTTCTTGGTTATCTTGTGCATACTTTGTAAAAGCAGTGCACAAATCTCTGAAACAAGAAGCTGAAAATTTCTCCATGTCACGAATAGTTCTAACCTATTGTATTTGTCCTGCTTGAAGTTACTTGTCTCAAAAAAGAATGCTGGAGGAAGTTTCTTGAAAAAGTATTATTTGACCTAAAATAGAAACATGTACGAAGTATGTGTTTCTTTAAAAATAGCCACATCTGTTCTTTTATACTTCATTCTTTTATCCCACTGCATTGCCTCTAGAAACTAAAGGATAGCTAGCTCTGAATTGGGAAAATGAAGAGGCAATTTTCTTCTTTCTTTTCCCTTTCTTTTTTTTCCTTCCTTCCTTCTTCCCTTGTTAGTAGTACTCATATTTCTTCTCCTCCTGTGCATTTGCTTTTGTATATCTACTTAGCTGTATATCTGTCAGCTACTCTGATATTTTCTGGGTCTCTTCTGTTTGCCTGAACATCTTGTTGTCCAGCTCTGTTTTGTAAGTATACAAAATTTGTGTTTTTCTTTCTTTTTTCTTTCTAATATTGTATTGTACAGTCAACTGTGAGTGTACATTGACAATTAACTTTTTTTTTTCTCCTGTATTGCAAAATCTCCCTTTACTTGTCCTAGTTTCCTCATGAATTCTAGTTTGAAAACTGTTGGGTGAAGTGCCCAATACTTTACATATATAAACATAACCATAAGTATGCATTTTTGTTTCATAATCAAATGTTTGTCCAGCAGCCTGTATGAAATCACAGAGACATACAACATTTGAGAAGATTTAATGAAGAATAGAAGAGAAAAAGAGTGACCAATGTTGATTCTTCTATTCAGTTCTTTGTCACTTTTAGTTACTTCAGTAACTTTAGTTTACTCTTTAGTTGCAAGAGGCTAAGCAAAAGATGATTATTGATAAATATTTAAAAGCATAACAATGTCGTGACAGGTAGAGCAACTGAAGGAAGAGCTAAGTGCCAAAGAGGTTCAAGGGGAGGACCTGAAAAAAAGAGTGGCTGGTCTCCAGGCCGAGGTCTCTGCCGTAAGATTTATCTTTTGTGTGCAGTGGCCATGCACTGGGGCTTTCTAGCTCTCTTGCTTTCGGGGTAACTTTTCTTCTCTTACCTTCTTTACAACTGTGTATAACCATAGGACTAACAGCCTGCTTGGCCCTGTAGCTGCCTTTGGTTCACATGGTTCTGGTGTCCACAACGTCACTCTTCAATTGAATATTTCTATTTGTTTTCTTATTTGCTTTTTAATGATATGATTCATTCTCAGCAGTAAAATATTCCCTTCTTTGTAGCACATTTTGAAAAGTATTCAGCACCTATTGTGGTACCAGACTTTCAAAGGGACTTTCCCCAGTAGGATAAAAATAGTTTGATAACGTCTCACAATCATGTGCTGAACCTTCTTAACATTCTTTCACGAGAAAATGGAAGTCGGAAGCTGAAAATATCTTAAAAACTGATTGTTTCATTTTAGCAGCATGAATTTTCCTTTGCAATAATTTTACTCTCAAAATAGTGCATTTGCTGAGTGATCGTATAATCACAAAGAGAAGAGAAATGTGAGCTCTTAATGCTGCCTTAACTTCCTTTGCAACTTGATTGGATTCCACTGCATTCTTCCTAGAGAGCTTTAGTACACTGGCAGTGTGAATTTACTTCTCTGAAACAGATGTTTAAAAAGAACTATCTGGAAGTGCCATTTGGGAATTTTAATGTAAAGGAATGTGGTTTGCTTCAGATTAGGAAATTTCATCTAAACACTAGTATGTAGGGTAAACATTTCTTCTAAGATGGCCCACCCCACAGAGAAATTGTTTTTTTAAAGAAGGAGCAAACTGTCTTAAGAAAGATATAATTTGTGCTACCTAGTAATTGAAAAAGTTTGTGTCATCTGAAGTT
The DNA here is from genome assembly GCF_023343835.1 of Lagopus muta. Lineage (NCBI taxonomy): Eukaryota > Metazoa > Chordata > Aves > Galliformes > Phasianidae > Lagopus > Lagopus muta. Next base: position 59,843,896 of record NC_064433.1, read on the forward strand.
TTTAAGATTTTTCTGATCAAATTAAAAAAAAAAAATCCATCACTAGCAGTAAACAGTTTAGATCATCCCAGTCATTGTGCTGAATCTAGGAGTACTGCACCGCTGGTTGTATTGGTCAGTAGCTGATGGCAGAAATAGCCCTGCTACATCAGTACTTTTGTATCTTGTTTAAATAAATGGTGAATTCATTCTTGGGCATATTTGCTTTTAGTAAAAAGTATGAAAAAAACATCCTATTATGTCTGAATTAAGTGAAAGATAAGCTACCTAACAGTTCTCTAAACTAATTCTCCTTCTTCCTTCTATCTCTTTCCTGCTTCCATATCCCATTGCACGATGGAACACACTATAGTTCTTAATGAAATCTTTTCATGCTCTTTTATTACTCTGGTAAAGAATGTAGCCCTGATTACTGATACAGTGTTGGCAAGATAAAAGCGCATTTACCCAAGATTTCTAATTATTTTGATTTAATTTACATCTTATTTATAGTTTATGTCAGTTTAATTTTGTTCTTGACACATTCCCCAAAATTGAAGATGACTTGGACAGTTTTTTTTGTTCATGACATTTTAAACATTGAACATTAGCACTTTTGGGATTAGCGTGGTGTGTTTTTTTTAGTGTCACAAAGATGCTGAAGTTATAAAATGGAAAAATTCTAGTTTTTGGAGAGATGTCCATCTTTGTTATGTAATATACAAGAGAAACCTCTAGATATCTCTATCAAGAAAAGATACTTTTCTTGATACTACAGGGTAGGAGTACATTCCTGTTATGATTTTCCTTCACGATGTTAAAAACTTTTCCTTGCTAACTAACTGATTTTGGTCAGTACTCTGAAAAGTGACTAGGATTGACTTTGTTAAAAGCCATTTTTAACTGTAAACGTTCTCATTCCCCCGTTTTTCCCTGTACCTTCTGCTTATGACAAAAATTTTTGCTGGCCTTCCATTCAAGGTAACTGAAGACTTCAAAATTCTGAGACAAGTTAAGGATATCATACTGTTTGTTGGTACTTATGTGAATTTATCTTTACTTTTGTAGCAAAGACAAAAAATGACGATTATTTTTTTCTTTCTGTATCTTTTCTTTCTTTTCAGATTGGCCAGGTGAAACAGGAGCTGTCACGCAAAGACACAGAGTTGCTAGCCTTGCAAACAAAGCTGGAGACCCTCACAAATCAGTTCTCTGACAGCAAGCAGCATATTGAAGTTCTGAAAGAGTCTCTTACAGCTAAAGAGCAAAGAGCTGCCATTCTGCAGACGGAGGTAAAATGGGCAATTGTGCACTTAACTGACTTCCCATAGAGCAAGAGATAAAAAGTATATTCTTTTTCTTCCTGTTTCAATTGTACAATCCCATAATGATTTGCTATTCCTTGTTCTGAGCACATTGTTTCTTTGCTTATGTGCTTGGTTTCTCTTGGCCAAGAATTGAGGGTAAAGAAATGTGTGAAAGTGCAGATGTGTTCCTATGGATAAATGCACAGGTGTACAATATAATCCAGTAATATTATTGTTCCTAGGCACATCTGATATTGGAAGTTGCAGTGCCTGAGCTAGGGGAATTTATTTTCAATGACTTTGTAGCTAGAATTGAGAGAGGATTAAAAAAAAACCCCAAAAAAACATCACAGCAATATTTTTGAATATCAAATGGACGATAAGTATAGCATATGCATTTATTGCTACTGGACGTTCTTGAAGAAGTTTGGCATGTTGTGTGAAGATAGCATTTCTGTCTTCTCCCATGGAAAACTGTAGTGTTAGGTGAAGCCCAAAAGATGGCAGTCATGCATCAAAAAATATCTGAATTGTACAGCTAAACCAGCAAAAAGCTAAGCTATAGAATAAGCATACAGAAAGTTTGTGGCTAACACTGGTAGAAAGATTGTATGTTACAAGAGTGTGAGAGAATTTATTTGCACCTTTTACCTTTGTTTAGCCTTCCTTCAGCCATGTTCAGTGACTCTGAGGGTGTACGTGGCCTTAGCCACCTGCAGAAATCAAATTATACAGAAAATACCCTTTGATGTAAAAATGCTTTTCTGATTATTCTCTGGTTTATGATCTGATTATTCTTTATGTAAAGACTGAAATGATATTTCCTTCAATGCAATAGGGCTGTAGGCATAATAGTGAAAGACTAAGTGAAGCAGGTCTTACAGAGAGAAACTATATTTAGCTATTAAACATAACTGAGGTAGGGAAACAAGGCAGAGAGAATCCACAGGGTCATCTCCAGATCAGAAGCAAAGGCAGCAATATTACAGTTTAAGTACGAGTTGAAAATGAAAACTATGTTTAAGCTTGGTTATATTAACAGACCATTTGAGATAGGCAAATAATTTGGGATGACTGAATGTGGAAGTAGATATTAGGTTAAAAAGTAATTAAAAATAAAAAATGCAGCTTTTCATTCATTATATTGATTGAAAGTAATATAAAAATATTAAATCACTGAGTATTGTGAGAAGCTTACAAACAAACTTACTAGAAACACATTGTGTAATTTAAACAAAATATTTAAAAACTAAAAGACATTGTTATATAACCTGGGGAGCTACTCTTGATAGTTATTCAAGACATTTTGATTTTACTTTAGCTGAAGGCCGCAGCAGGTGTTTCTTTTTAATGTAGAAATCATTTTATACTATTCTATGACTTGTAATATTAACTAATCATTGAAAATATTTGCTAATTTCTTCCAAGTGAGATTGTCATTTACAAAAGCAAATCATCTCACTGTATTTCTGAAACATGATATGGCTCTCTTAATAATAAAATGTGCCTGAAAGGAGAGACAGCGAGGTTTTCTACTTTTTGCTGTTAGGTTATTTATATTGTTTCCTTCCAGATATTATAACTGAAACACAACATCTACACTAACAGAGAAAGACAATTTTCTGTCTGTCTTCCTGTCTTTGTCTTTCAGTAAGTAGTTGCTATGGAGTTAAAACATTAACAGAACTGTTTCAGCATGATGCTTCTCTGATAGATTTAAATGGATTATAGAGCTGTGAATGGTATACTTTCTCTGGAAAAGTAGTTCAAATACAGTCTAGTGCATTTTCCATAGTAAAACGTAGCAATCTGGTATGGATTAAACACATACAAAGTGCCTTTGATTCATCAGAGTATTCCATTGTATCAGCGTTAAGTTGAATATTTAGAATTACCTATTTATGTTTCTGAGAATTTTTATGTAATTCCAACAAGATATTTACAGTTTTTGAAAGATAATCACATCTTTGTCATATTTGCTGATATTCTTGACAGAAAACTCAACAATTAAATCACCTTACTCACCTTTCTTCTGTCTTCACAAGAGACCCTCTCAAGCATAAGTTGGAAAGATATTCATAAACTGCATCATTAAGATGCTTGTTGCATCCTGTGCGACAGCCCTTTCTTAAAGCAATGTTCATCTTTCTATAGAATATTTTTTGCTGGAAATAGGATAGGAGCATAAGATCTTGCTTGGTCTCACTGTATTCTTGACAACACTGGCTGGCATTAAGATATCTCTATAGCTTATCTCTAGATGCCTGGAGAATGTGTGAGGAAGAAAAGAGGTGCATTTTCTGCCATATATTGGCAGAAATCTTCATAAGGGAATGATATTTTACAGTCATTTTAAAATAAACATTTTGACAGAAAAGTGCACGGCTTCATGAGCCTTTCAGTTTTTTCTTTAATAAAGCTGCAGGGAGGCATGGCAATACCTACCTTGGTGCAGTGTATCAAAGATGGATCTGATACCTGCCATTACCAGAACTACAAAGAACGGTGTCTAATTTGTGGCATGTTTATCTTTAGGGCTATTGGGTGGAGAGGATATTGTGGTTAACTTTTCAATTTGTGAGGGAAACTATAAAAATAGTTCTAAATGTGTATAATCCTTTTGTCAATGAAACAATCCAAAAATATTTATTTTGGCATTTTTCCGTATAAAGTTTGTATTATACCTCAGTGAACTCTTCAGCTTGTTTCAGTGCTATCTGGTACATGGATTCAATGAGTGCTATTCAATTAGTAGACTAATCAGTGAGAATTTTCTGTTTCATGTACTGCTCGACATGATACTGTAATTGGTCTATTCCATGTGGTAAATTCAGATTTATATCTTTAAAAAAAAACAAAAAACAAACATTAAGTCATCAGCAACAATATTGTTTACTTCCAATGTCTTATTAGAATATAGAATACTTTATAGGCCTTTCTTTCCTGGGGCTTTTACTTGCATTTAGGAATTTGAATAGACTCCCAAACGAAGGAGGAGTATATTAATGAGAATTGGATGTCTCTAACAAGATCTCTGTTGACACCTGCACATATTCTCAGTTCAGAGAACTGAGTTTGCCATGTTAAAGTATTTAATACCATGTGCTAGAGATTGTGGAAGAAGAGATGAACTGTTTTCTGACATAATCAAGCCCTGAAGGTAGTGTCCTCTATTGAGCTTACAGGCCTAGCAAGAAGCAAACAGCCTCTGCACAAAGCCTCAGCTCTGCAAGGTATTTGTGTAATTGAAACTGTCCGGAGAACTAGGAGCTGTACATTCATAAAGGATTTGCCCTCAGCTCTTCTACAGGCCTGACTGAGTACTGTGGTCATTGGATAGCAAGGTGAAAAATCAAATCTAACATCATTCATAAGAAAGATCAATGTCAAAAGTAGAGAATGAAGTTCTGGGAACGGCTGCTGTATTCAAAATCAGTCAGTAAACATTTCTCTATTGACCATGCTATCAGGGAAAAAACTCAATTTGTGTTGCTAATTTGTTATAGGACGTCACAGAAATTATTCTTTTTAACACGTGGTTTCAGGTGCGTGATACTTCACATAGCAATATTTACAGTGACGTAAATGTAGCATTTCACCCCACACACTAAGCACAGTGTTCCATCATCTCCTGTGTGTTTCTTAATTATTTCTGTATTCACTTCAACATCTGTCTTAAAAATAGCAGGCACTTGTTAGAAGTCATAGCAAGCTCTTAACACCTTTCTCAGTAGGTATTCTGTCTGTCCTTTTTGCTGGCAATAGTGTAGAGATAGCAACAGAGAATAAATGCTTTGCATTTTGCCACTAGAAAAAAACCAGGCTCTGGATAAAAGGTATGGAAAATTGTTCCTTCTGATCTGACTGAATGGAGCATGGCATTATTCATGGATCTAAACAAATGGTTATGCCATGGTTTGTGCGGGTGACTCAAGAAATTAGACAGAAGAATCAATCAATCTTGGAATAAAGATATTGTTTTAATATTGTTTTTTCTAGACGTTACTGACAATTTCATAAACCCTACTGCAAATTATTACCATAGTAATAATAGCCTGATTTCTACAGTACACTAGAGATGGTGGTTAAAATGAGAAAAAACACATGTGGAACCTAAGCCCTGTGGTCTCAAGCTCTTCAGTGAATTCTGAAACTCACTGTGGACTTTTTAAATCTAATAACAGATTCCAAGGTAGATATTTTTTTAAAGGACTTAAATGTAGTTTAAATATTATATTATTTCTTATGCTAATTGTAATAATTGGAGTTACTAATGTTATTTTCTTCTTGGAAATTCAGAATTCCCTATGCTGTGTGTATGGCTATGTAGTTTAGGAACAGTTATGGAGTATAATTTACTGCTACTGGTAAATTCTGTGAAGGCATATCAGTCATTCATAACACAGTTTTTCATACGTTTGTTACAGTGAAGAAATTGAAAATTCTTATGTATGGTACCTGGATGAGAAGAGCTACCTGTTGTAGCTAGGAAGGCTGTTGTGTTGAAGATGGCAACTGATGTGCTTATTTTATTAAAGCTTCATGGGAAATTGGGCGGTATGTGCAGGCAGAGTTAGCAACTGTGCTGTTAAGCAAAGGACTAGCAGTTGCCTGAGCTGTGCTGCGAGACTTAGTTGCCGTGCATAAAGTCATGGCACACTATTACTGTGAAAGCAGTTAGGTTAACCCTAGGTTAAGACAACGCCATCCAGGACGGAGAAGTCAGGAGAAGGGGTGTCAGCACCTCAACAGCTGTTTGCCCGGTTGTTTCCAGATGCAGAACAAATCTTAAGCTGACTTTGTTGAAATTGTCGTCACCTGACTCCAACAGCCCTCAATTCTTGTCACTGTGGGAGGATGCCATACATAAACCAAGTTGACATGAATAAACAAGTGCAGTGTTCTGCCAGGAATAGTGTTAAGGTAATGACTGTGTGTCCTGCCAGCCTTTGAAAATATTCCTGAAAGTGTTTTCTGTGGTTTCCTAGGCAGGGACCTCACACAAATAAAACCAGGAATGCAATTTGCTCCAAACCGTAAGCTAATACAGAGTTCAAAGAGAATAATCAATCAGAAAATGGAAAGCTTTTGTGGATAAATTTCTGTTTGCGGATGTTCTGTGTTCCTTTAATACTGTAGGCATCTGGAATATCTTGAATATTTTGTAACACAAATGTTGAGGCTGTGGATTTGCCTTTGAGAGAGATTTTCAGTTTCCCTTTAAGTATGAATGAAAATGGTTATTAGCTTGAATATTAAGTACATGCAGAGGACATCCCTAATCAGCCTCTGTGTTAGTTTAAAGAAAAGAAAGCTAGCTCTACCTGCTAAACTTCTTGTTACAAACACTGTCAATTCTATATATCATATTTGGGTAGTGCTTGTTTCTCTGGTATCACTACAAAATGTACTCCACACACTATTTGCTAGGTGAGAGGTTAGGAATGTGCTCTTAATAATGCATGTGTAAGTGGGAAAGCTTCAGACATCGAGGTGGCAGCAGGACTGTGGTGCTGCTCAGAAGATCAGGGCAGGCCTTTTGCCCCACGGCAGGAACTCGTTGCTCTGTGTAAAAGGAATCAGACAAAACAACAGTGGCTTTTGTGGGTATAACATGCTGTAAATGGAGAGCCTTAGAGGCAGGTTTTCCATTAGTAAATTGAAATAAAGTGGAATCAAAAAAGCACATTAAAACTAAATGTTGCTCGAAGTGCAACAAGCAAAGTGTCTACCTAAACTGTTTCTCTAGCCAGAGATGTCCACGTTGTCTTTTCAGTTCATGTCTCTGCTATGTACAAGGACCAAGAAATTCAGTGATTACCCTGTTTACTTTGTGTGACTGATGTCCTGTAATGGCTTCAGCTAACAGGAACCAAATCTGGTACTGTCAAATAAGATTAGCAGCCAGGCTGGCAGGTTTGAGCTCTGTGTGAATGTCGAGTGGATAGGGGTCAGCGGGTTTCTTTTGGTCTCTTGAGCAGGTTGCTGGTGTTGGATTTCATGTTCCACAATGGTCTTTGAGATTAGTCTGTGCTCTGTGGTGACCTTTTTCTTCTCATCAAATTTGTATTCAGATAGCTCTGAGTTCTTCTCCCATTCCTTTTGTGTTGCAGTCTGTGTGTTTCATTTGTGCAAGACAAGTGTAGAAGGAAAAGTTTCCCAATGTACAGTTTTGAAGTTTGAGGATACCACAGAATTAGCAGTCTTTCAAAGGTTGTTGAGACTATAGGAGCTCCGTTTCTTTGTCCAAATAGCACCCACAGTATCCTGTTGTATGTCATTTGTTCCATCTTATCTTTAACACAAAGCTGCATCCTACAGAAAAAAAGCACCTTACGTTTAAACTAATTTGTTGCTATTTAAGTGAAAATATTCTTAGCCTTTGTAAAGCAATCTGCGTCCCATATTTTGATCTGAAGTGGCCACTTTCATTGTGTCCAGGCTTAGCTAAGACTCTCAATAAATATAGACTATAAAGTGACTATTTAGTACTAATATTCCGAATTTAAATCTCTTAACATTAGTAGTGTTTCAAATAAAAGAGTCAATTTTCCTACATATATGAGAACCTCTGCTGGTATGGTGCTAGCTTCTACTCTGAAGGGAAAAGTACCAAAATTGTACTGCATTAAGACTGAACTATGTTAGAAGTATAGTTCTGGATATAATTCGGGGGAAAAAAAACCCAACTGATTATTTTCATCTTCTGGTCTCCTACTACATGTAACTGATTGCAAACTGAAATATGCTGAAGTCTCAAATTGATGTTAGTTTTCAGAATCTCTTTGTAATTTGTCAGCACATGGTTCCTTGTGGGAGTGCAGTTTATCTTTGTAAGAGTTTTCTCCTTCAGTGCTAAACAAACCCTGTTTCTGCATGTCTGAATCTAGGTGGATGCGTTACGCTTACGTCTGGAGGAGAAAGAGACCATGCTAAATAAGAAGACAAAGCAGATTCAGGAGATTGCAGAGGAGAAAGGCACTCAAGCAGGAGAGATCCATGATCTCAAGGATATGTTAGAGGTGAAGGAACGCAAAGTTAACGTTCTTCAGAAGAAGGTAAGATTGTAGAGCTCCAAGTCAGATCCTTATCTTTGATACATCCTGATTCCTAAGCCTGTCAAGAATTTACTTTTTCTGTGTTTATAAGTCGGTCTCATCATCTCATGGGAAGATTGTAAATGATGAATATCTGCTTAAAATTTTGAATTAAAAAATAGAAAAAATTCAAAGCAAATATTGTTGCCTTGCAGTGTTCCAGATGCTGCTTTTGGTTCCACTTCACTATCAACGTTGACTGCAGTAATTGTAGAAGGGCATGTCTTAAGGAAAATCAGTCCTTTCACACCAGCCACTTTAAAGCCATGCTGATTTGAAGCATTGGGTGGTGGGTGATCCTGATATCAGTATGTGAATAATTTAATGGGGATTTGTAGCAATAGAACCAAATGGAATTGTTTCTCTTTAACTTTCTGAGACAAGTTAAGAATTCAGTAGATATAACTTTAATTAGGAATGCTGTTTAATCAATCTTAAATTTTCTCAGGAGCTACTGGAAAAGGATAATCAGATTTCAGACCAACCTACATATCTTTCTGGATAAGAACATGTAGATGTTGAAATCAGGCAGGTCTGAATAAGAAAATGTAGACTGTCAGAAATTGGAGAGATTTTCCAAAGGATGTTAAACCCCAATGCAATGAATGATAATGAATGATATTTGCAAATCACGCACAGTATTTATTTCCCAAACAACTGCTTTGTTGGTTGTTTTTTTTTTTAATTTATGAATATTTTTTTTCTGTGTTCTAACTGAAAGTGCTCTTGGATCGTGTGTTCTATATATTATGCTGTGAATGTGCTTTTTTTTTTTTTTTTTTCCTCTTTTGTGTATTTTTTCCCTACACCCTGTAGCAATTCTGTGAAATTATTGTCATTTTAATAGTTCAGAATATTAATTAATTTGGTGTGCCTGGCCAGTGCCTTTTCTTCTAGTACGTACCTATAAATCATGATGGTTTAGGTCATGTTCAGTTCCATTACAGCAAACTCCACATGGGAATGAAAGTTCAGCTATGCAGTTTAGCCATAAACCAGTCATTAATAATTCTAGATCAGTCTTATTCCCTCTCTGAACAGTGTCAATTTTTGGCTTTTTTTCTTTTTAGGAACACTTACAGACTTGTAATTTTTGTACTGTGCTTTTGCTTTGTTTTCAAAATTGGTCATGCACGCTCCAAAGATTGATTGAGATCCCAGCTGAATACTTAACCAAAACGTAGGGAATCTGACCTTTATGTAAATGTTAAATGTCAGTGAGGTTGTTTTATTCCATTGACTCTTACATTGTTTTTTTCATGTTTTCTTATTTGCTCTACTTAACTCTTCAGAGTGTTCATTTAGAACCATTTCAGTGGTTCATTTAGTAGTGATGAAGGTTCTGTTTTTCCTGCTTTTTTTTTGGTACTTGTTTTACTTCCTGAAGCCACTGTAATCCATATTAAGAAAGTTTCATCTTTTCATGTGGCTAGCCTATTTTGTGAGATTTGTTCCTTGCTGCTTTCAAGTAAAGTTATCTGGTCTCTGTGGCTAAGTAAGTAGGGGCCCAGGCCTTTAGACGTAAAGACTTTGAACTTGTGTTCTCATATAGAAGACTACATTGCTGTAATACAAAGTGATTTAAGCTGTTTTATAAAGTATGTTTATAAGCTTCCTAAACAGCAAAACATAACCTGCCTGTAGAAGAACATTCTTCTTACTGCTAGTTAGGATCGCACAAACATTGTAGTTTGCTATTGCCATCAGTTTGTTGCAACCATTTCCTTTAACATGAACAATTGAATTGCAAGGTTTTAAATCCAAAGATATTGTTTTCAGTTCCTCTAGCTGGCAAACCTGGAATGTTTTTATGGAGAATTCAACTGATGGGACTAACCATTTCGAGCTTTAACTCAGTTTAAAATAGTTTCATCTTCCCCCTTTGAGACTCTCTAAAATAACAATTAGTCCTTAAAAATCTTGTGTTCCTAACACTGGAAATGATGACTTGTTCAAACCTGCAGCATGTATCTGAATGTCAGATTGTGCAAATTGGACAGAAAAGAGCAAAGTGAGTATGTCCTACCAAAGATGTGTGTTTAGAGTGAGTAAGCATATGCCCTCTCATTTGAGACCAGATAATATTTTACCATAGTAATACACCTGTGAACAAACTTATTGTCTGCTTTTTACATTATTGAATTGTGAACACTTAAGGGGGAGTGCTCTGTGGTCCTTCGTGATCATAACAGACAGCTAATCAGCCCAAGGAGGCAGAAGAAAGACGTTTGATGCATTCTCTACTCTTCTAGGACTGATGAAATAGCAACTTTTTTCAGAAGCTGTGTATCTTAATAAGAAGGGATTAGTAGTATTTCTGTAAATATCTGTTAGAAAGAAAACATTCTTCAACACATTTTATACCAGGGAACTTGATCCAAACACAATTTAGAGATTTCAAATACCACAAAACAGATGTGAAGTCTTCACAGGCTTTTACCAGCTTCTTTATTAAAATTGACAGCCATGACTTCAAATATATGTCCTAGAGGGTCATAGAGGACCTGACCCTCCATGTTCCTGAAGGGATATCAGATCTCTGTTGCTGCCACTTCCTTCATTCAAACCTTTATTTTACAGGTTGGCTGATCATCACTGAGCATGACATCAACAAAGTTGAAATGTGTGTTTTTTAAGAAAATTCCAGGAGCTATTTTGTCCAGGTTGCTACTCTGTCTCAAGGATGCTACTTTTCTTCTCAGGAATTAAGGAACACAGAATTGTAGAGGTTGGAAAAGACCTCTGCAAGTTGTCTAGTCCAACCACCTTCTAAAGAAAGTTGCCAACAGTAGGATGCACAGAAAAATGTCCTGGAGGGTTTTGAATATCTCCAGAGAAGACTCTGCAACCTCTTTGGGAAGCCTGCTCCAGTACTCTGTCACTTACTCTTCTGCTTTGACTTTCTACTTCTCAGAATCTGCTAAGACTTTTAAGAGCAATTCAGTCCAGCTCAAATGATATAATGTCTTTTTTTTTTTTTCTCTAAATTTACAGTTCGTAAGAAGTTTTTAGAGTAGGAGTCATAATTTTGGATGATGCAAAACTTGGAGGAGCGGCTGACACAACAGAAGGCTGTGCTACCATCCATCAAGACCTGGACAGAGTAGAGAGGTGGGCAGAGAGGAGCCTGATGAGGTTTAACAAGGGCAAGTATAGAGTCTTGCACCTGGGGAGAAATAACTATATGCATCAGTACATATTAAGGCCTGAGCTGCTGGAAAGGAGCTCTGCAACAAAGGACCTGGTGGCCAGCACATTGGCCATGAACTAGCAGCGTGCCCTTGTGGCCATGAAGGCCATTGGTATCTTGGGATGCATTAAAATAGTATGGTCAGCAGGTGGAGGAAGATCCTCCCTTCTACTCTGCCCTGATGAGGCTGCATCTAGAGTAGTGTCCAGTTCGGGGCAAAAAAAGACAGGGATCTCTTAGAGTCCAGCAAAGGGTGACAAAGATGATTCAGAGCCTAAGTACTTCTCCTAGAGGAAAGGCTGAGAGCTTTGGGACTCTTCATTCTGGAGAAGACTCAAGAGATCTCATCACTGTTTATAAACATCCAAAGTGTAGGAGTCTAGTCGATGGGGTGGGCTCTTTTTGGTGATGAGAAACAATAGATCAAGGGACACTGGACAGAAATTGGAACACAGGAAGTTCCATGCTAATGCAAGGAAGAACTTCTTCACTGCCAGGACTGATGGAGCACTAGAGCAGGCTGCCCAGAGAGGTGGTGGAGTTTCCTTCTCTGGAGATGAATTCAAGACCTACCTGTGTGACCTGCTATAGGGAACCTGCTTGATGATCTCTAGAGGTCCCTTCCAACCCTTACAATTCTGTGATTCTGTGAGTCCATTTCTTCATACTATCTTCAGCTCTTTGTTAATTTGGACTTAAAGGTGAATGATTGCCAAACATATCTTAGAGTTTATTACAGCAACTTCAGCTTCAGCAAGATTTTCCCACTCAGAAAAGGCTTTACTCTTGAGATATGATCTTTTTTGATCATTCTAAGCCGTACAGCAACATTTGCCCTCATAGATCCAAAAGCTTAGCTTCTAGCAGTCTTTTCAATGGCAGATATCCTTAGTTTACAGCTGCTGGTGGAGGTGACAGTATACTCTTGAGGCACTTGCACAAGGAATATACTTTTGATCTTTTTTTAACTCAATCTAGGTTAGTCGTGGCAGATGCCATATTGTAGCTTGAGGTACACTCCAGCATTCTTCTTTATGATTTCCAGTGAGCAGATGTTTTACAGATAAGTTGAGTGATATGGACCCAGGGCTCCTTGTATGGCCTTACCAGTGCTAAGTGGAGGCAAATGTCACCTTCCTTGACCTGTCAGCAGTAGTCTTCCTTTGTGCCTTTTCTTGATATTTCTTGCTGTGAGGAATTTTCATTAGGAAAGCGTTAATGATCTGAACATGGTTTAGTTGTAATGTAAGGATTGCGTTGGTATATTGGCCAGTTACTTTCTTCTTCTTTCCAGACTTACAAACACTTCAGCGCACACTCTGGCACTCTGGCCATGTTGTATCTCATTCTGTGGATGTTAGTAGCTTTGTCAATGGAACACTTCTCTTGTAAGACAGGTCTTTTTTAATCAACATGGTGGCACAGGGCTCATTGGCTGAATAAGTTCCTGTCTCAGAGTTTCCACAGATGTATGTTGAATCCTTCCTGCTGTGCCTCTGACATTTTTCACTGTGTCCCGGAGATAGCAGACTGTACTCTGCATGATGTATCTGTTCTTCATAGAATCCCTGAGGTGTCTGGTTTTCCCTTCCACTATGGAGATAAACTTTGTGTTTGGGATACTTGTGCCTCCACTCTTTTGAGTCACTAACATCTAGTTCCTTGTTTTATCAGTGTGCAGATCATGATTTTATCATGCAGGAAATTGGGAGAAAGTTGGACCCTATTCAATTTCCTTTTTGAATGTGATCTCTGTAGTCTCAATGGAGATGTTTCTGAGTACAATTTCTAGGCTCTGTACATTAATAGTGTTTAAATTTAGTAATATTAAATTATTTTTCAGTCTGGTTTTTTTTTCACATCAATTACACTGAAACATTCTCTAATTCTACAACATGCCAGAAATAGTGTATTTGGATATCAAAGATTATTCATGAACACCTAAGCTTCCAGTCGATTTTTTTTGAAGATATAAAGGGCATTAATTAACAGTTCTCTCTTTTAGTTAGATTACATTACATTATCTGTTCTTTTTATGATTCATTGTGCAATTATTTGGAAAAACACTGCCCTTAAAATCTAAAAAGCTTTTATTGCTAGTCACCTAAAAATTAAGATACGTGGAGAATCCCAAATATGCACCACATGGATTTTGAAAATAACTCCAAAAATAAGTTATTTTTACCTGTATATTTTAAAAGTAAATCTCAAGGTTGCATAAAACTCACTTTTATTAAACTTCAGTGCAGTGAAATCTGTAAGAGAATTAGTTGTATACTTCTAATGTGCACTTTGAAGATATGATTAGTAAATTGTGTGGAATATGAGACCTAGTGAAGAAAACAAAATTTAAATTTGAATGATTGATATTAGTGCCCATTTTATATTATTACAGTGTGGTATGGTTACCAATGCAGTAACTGTGTTAGGAGAACCTACTGGGTTCAAAATAAATGTTATGCCTGGATATGTTATATATTGGAATTTATATTTGGAGCATATGTTCTTTTATTTTTATATAACCCCTTCTTTTTCATGTGCACCTCCTTTTGTAAAATAAGAACATCTGGATCGTATGTAGCATATGTACCTGTAGTCCCAGAAGGATAATATTCTATTCAGAAATCAAGTGTTCTGATGTGTAGGAAAGGCGGCAAGCCAGTTTCTTGGCATGCAGTTACATACAGAGCCTTATCTTATATGGATGCTATTAAAGAATCTTTCCTGTTGCCTCTAGTAACTTGACAACTTGTTTTTTAGCATTTTTTTTTTTAATGAATATCCACATCCATTCATTTTAGATAAGTAATTTCAATCTGGAAAAGGAGACAGGACTGTTGGGTTAATGATTTCAGTTCTGCAGTTCAGCTGATGTAGCATGCTAATGTAGGGTTATTCAACTGATATGTGTTGCTGTAATGGTGTTACATAAGATGGATAGCACCAGCAAAGTTTTGAGAAAACTCCATGGAGTTTCTGGTATTATCTGTGCTCCACTGTTCCAAAGAAACTGAATCTCTGAACCACAATTCAGCAAATTGTCGTATATGGTAGGAATCTCTTTTTTTTTTTTAGTATCCCTCAAAGAGGAACAGTCATTTTTTTAATGTCCTTTTTGTGCCTTGAGATAACCTCTTGATTGGCAAGACAGAGCATTACTCATAGGTAGTGGGTCTGACAAATTTTGTTTCTTGAAGGCATCTGGGAAAAGAGCCAACTTTGGGGCCTCTTGATTTCATTTATAAATTAAATGTAGTTTTTCTGGCAAGATAAAGCTAATAAGCTTTGTTGGTGTGTTCACTGTCATGCTAGACAAATACAAACTTTCCTATGATTGAAGAGGCAGGAAAAGCAAGGGCGTATGCTTTTTTTGAGGTTACTTACATCAGTCTTCCTCAGATAGCTTTTCATTGCTCTCTAGGTTGCAAGACTTACAGAGTTTCCAACATTTTAGTTGCCACTAAATGGCTGTCCAGGCTTATTCTGCTCCTCAGGGGATTGTCTGAGCTGTGTCTGGAATAGACATTACTGAATAGACATTACTGATAGACCTAGCGAGCTTAGTGATCTTCACTAGGACAAGGAATGAATCATTTCTTAGTATAAATCAGTATTTTCCTGTTTTCAAGAGTGGGTTTTGAATCCACTAGAATAGGGAGTGTTCTAAGGTGGGGTTCTGCTCAGTATTTGTGCAGTCATTAGGACTGTTTTAAAGCACAAGTATATAAATAGCATTCAAGCCTGCGATTTCACTTGCTCAAAGGATAAGGAAACTTAATTCCAGTATGGAGTAGTGTCACCAAGGGCAACTAAGATTGCCTTGTCCTAAAACAGGACAAGTTTCATAATTAAAATGCTCCTTAGCATTATGAAGGGCTTGCATACCTTCAGGCAAAGATGAGTGAAGGATAGTTTTGAACATGGGACCACTCTTCCATTCTTAATGCGCAGTTGAGTTTGAAGTGATGGTTTACCTAAAGCAATCAGTGGTATAAAATTGGAAAGAATATGATCAAATGATGGTACTAATTTAAAATATTGGATTCTTAGGCTCTTAGGCTTTTTTTGGAGCACAGATCGTGAAAGAATTTTATTAGTAAGTTTGATATTTTTGTCAGCTATCAGTGGACGCGTTCTGAAGTAATTCTGTAAAAGAAATAATAGCTAAATACTCAGGAATATAGATCAACACTCTTGTGCTTAGCATTTAGAGTAATACATTACTCCTCCCTTCCTATTCATCACTCATTCTCCTTGAAAGGAGATTGAAACAGTAAATAACAGTTGTTTGGACGTGTTTTACACCAGGATTTTAAAAATCTCTTATTTCTGAAGCATTCCCCTCTGATTTACCTTGCATTATTTCTTTGATCTTTTTGTTAAATCAGTGCTTTGGACAATGTAATAGAGTATCTAAATCTAAGTTTCATTTACACTCTTTGTTCAAGTTGCACAGCTGTCTTGCTTGAGTGATCCTAAATGATAATGTAAATGAAAATGAAATTTGCTGTGAGGAATTCCTTCTAGTCAGCGGTAAATCCCATGTTCCCGTCCTGTCCGTTGGCCTGCCTCAGTGTTTGATCTTCTTTGGTCCCTTATTTCCATTCTTTGCTATTGCAGCACTGGGACAAGTTAAACCTTTCCATTATTCATGTCTTTTCTCATCAGCCATTTTTTTCTGTTTGTTTTTCTGTTTGTAGTACCGTACTGCTAAAAGTATGTCACTAGTTATGGTACCCTTGCTCTGTGTGGAACCAAAATAAGAATCTAAAGCAAGTCAGGAAAATAGCTTAAGTAATCCTGAGTAAGAGACATTAAATTGCCATAGAATTAACAGTATTTGGCAGTAATAATCAATGAAATACTGTACTTGGGGTTTAGCCAAGTTTAGAAGTTTGTTTCATAATTTAGTAAGTTTTTCACTTGACATGTTTTAAACATTATGTAGTCTTGTAAAGCTTGACCTACTCCAAAAGGAATGTCACAATTCCTTAGTTTTACCCTGCTTCTGAGAAAATAGCAGATCTAAGCTAACATTTACTGGTTCCAAATTTTCCTTGCTTTATCAGCCCTTTGTAAGAAAGAGACAGAGACTTCCACAGTGAAGTTGTTTTGGTTTTACTTATTCTGAACATTTGAGTACTGTCAATATAAAAGTATGCTTCATTGTGGTTTATGTGTTGTTTTTTTTTTTCCTGTAGTGAATTTTCCTAAATCAAACCTTTATCAGCGAAGCCTTTTCTAGAATTTGGTACAGAAGTGAGAAAACGCCTCTAAAAGAATTGGTTGTGGGGTTTGTTTGTTTAGGCTTTTGTTGTTGTTGTTCTTTTCAATACATTTATGGTTCTTAGGAGAAAAACTTCAGAAAGCAGTCACAAAGATTGCTTCATAATGTCAGGACATTGCTGAAAGAAGAATTGGCATGATGCTATTCTGTACGATTAGTCCAAGATTTCAATTAAATGGATGTTACACAGAAATTGATTGTGAAATAAATTAGATGATTTTGATTATAAGTTTTCAGTATAAGTGACACTTTAGTGCATATTAAATAAATGAGTAAGATTTAGAATCGTAAAATCATAGAATGGGCTGGGTTGAAAAGGATCACAATGATCATCGAGTTTCAACCCCCCTGTTATGTGCAGGGTTCCCAACCACCAGACCAGCTTAGAGTTTCACTGAAGAAAAGTCTGAATGAATTTCTTTTTGCTACTTATGATAGCAGTAATCTATTTTGTACTTGGGTAACGAAAGTGTTGCTCTGAAGTTGGAACCAACAAGTTGTCTTAATAAACAAGCCAGTTGGAAAACTTGATGTTGATGGATAATGGGTTAGCTGATAAACATATCAACTGACTATAGCTCTTAGCTGATAAGCACTGGCAAAACCAAAGATCATGCAGAAAAACTTCAAGATAAACCAGAGGTAGAGATGCTTTTTAATGGATTATGTAATTAACCAATTGGCTCAGATTTTTCTGAAACAAATCCCTTACAGCCTTTAGACTTGCATTGTTTTTATTTGCATTCTACATTAAATTTTGTCTGTTCATATTAAAGCCTATATGCTTTGAAACACAACCAATATCCGTGGTTTAGAAAGAGCACCTCTTCCTGCACCCCTCACTTCAAAAACCTCTTGTGTTGCCCAGTGTCCATGATATGATTATTACAATATGAAGACTCTGCTTTTCTCTGGGTTGAGCTATTGATAATATTAAACCTTCTCAGAATGAAGTAATTAATTACTTAACTAAATTTAACTGTTTTAAAAGTGTTTGAGGGTGTAACCCACTGCTAATATATATTTTTTTCTAGTAAAATGCTTTGGAAATCTCCCAAAAAAAGTGAATTTGGAATCATTTACCAATTGAAGAATCAGTCCATGGGTTCTCTTTTTAATCTTTTTCTTGAAAATACAAACTATGCGAGATTCTCCTTAGAAGCTAGCAAGGAAAATGCCTTTCAACATCAATTTTTAGAAATAGAAAATTTCAGTGATAGATTTGCTTTAGAAGGTTTGAAGGAAATCCAAGCTGTTTACTACTAAGACAGAGAGACTGCAAACATGATAGCAATCTTCTGAGAATATAATTTGAAACATCTGGTTTAAATGCTGTCTTATGTTGGGAATGCAACAGTACAGGAAAAAAAATGCTACTCAGAAGATACTATAATTGTAATTCGGCTTATGGCACCAATTCTTGTCAGTTCTCTTTTATAGTCTGTCAGCAAACCAGCACTACCAGAGAAAGATTAAATATGCAAAGGGAAGGAGAACAGCAGAAAACAAAGGGATGGAGGTGTCTTTAGAGATTATTTCTGTGTAAGCATAGATGAGTATTTTCTTGTTGATCCAAATCTACTTGCAGAGCACCTTTTCATGGAAAAAAAAAACACTGAAAATAGTCTGTTGAATCAGTGTCAATAGTTTGCATCTTCTTCACCACGTGTACAAAATAATGAACCATCTATACAAATTATTATGTCAAGCTTTGTTGTAGTAGCACTAATTTCTCCAGAGTTTGTTTTGTTTTTTCAATCTTCCTGCACAAATGTGAATGCAAAGTTAGGTCAAGAATAACTCACTGATTCTGTTAGGTGTCTTGCAATTCTTCCCTTTTTTTGAGCTTTCTTATCACTTTGTAACCATTACTTCCTTTTGAACCTGAAGCAATATACCTGTTTGTAGTCCATGCAAGCATTTATTTGACATTGAGTTGTTTTTTAAATAGAAATCATAATAGATTCTTTAAGCTTTCTAAGCTACGTAGCCACAAAATATTTTATTTGTAAAGCTAAGCAGGTAGGAACTTGCTAATATCAACTGATTTTCATCAGATCTTGAGAATAAAAAATGCAGAAAGTTTTCATCTTGTTAAAGAGCAAGCTTTATTGTTTTTGTTTTTTTTTCTCCTTTGGAAGCTATTCTTAACTATAACTGGGTTTAAATGGTGGTCAGTAAGATTGTACCATGTATGATATACCACTACGCTGGAGTTTCCCAATCTTAAATTCTCTTTCAGCCATGTCCTCCTCCATACTCTTCCCATCCCTTTAGACTGCTTTTCCTCTCTTAAGCCACTGCAGATCAAAGTGTAGCAGAATCCCATTGTTCTCATATATTATGGAATCCCACTATACTATGTTCTGCAGAATCAGGGCATTCCCAAAGTACAGGGATATTCTGATGTGATGTTGCAAAGACAATAATATTCCAGATAAGGACTGAATTAGAACACTGGTAAAAAGAAAAAAAAAAGAAAAAAAAAAAAAAGAGAAAACTTACATGTGAGGAAAAATAAAAAGTGATCAAGGAGTAGCACAATTTGTATAAGCAGACCAGATTTATTGGTTAACTGAACAGTTCACTGTCTGTGTTGAAGTGTTACCTGGGGCTCTAGAATTTGAAGTTCTTTAAGAAAACTTAAATATACTTAGAGGTCAATACTGGGGCCAGTGCTGTTAAACATCTTCATCAGTAACATCGACAGTGGGATTTAGTGCACTTTCAGGAAGTTTGCAGATGATGCTGTGTGGTATCTGAGACACGTCTGACGGATGGGATGCCATTCAGAGAGACCCAGACAGGTTCAAGCAGTGGAAACAGGAGAACCTCCTGAGGTTCAACAAAGCCAAATGCAAGGTCTTGAACCTGGGTCATGGCAACTTCCACTGTCTCTGTAAGCTGATGGATGTAAGGGTGGAGCACAGCCCTGCTGAAAAGGACCTGGAAGCACTGGTGGATGGCAAGCTGAGCATGAGCCAGCAATGTGCCCTCACAGCCCAGAAAGCCAACCGTATCCTGGGCTGCATCAAAAGAAATGTGGCCAACAGGTGAGGGAGGTGATCCTGCCCCTCTATTCTGCAATGGTGAGACCTCACCTGGAGTACTGTATCCAGGTGTGGAGTCCTCAGTACAGGAGAGATGTGGACCTGTTGGAGTGCATCCATAGGTGGGCCACAGAAATGATCCAAGGGATGGAACACCTTCCCTATGAGGACAGGAGAAAGAAGGCTCTGGATAGATGTGAGAGCAGCCTTTCTGTTTGGAAAGCTTACACCTTATGTAATGCTTTATTTATCTGGACAGGAATTCCATGGGAAAGATTAGAAAACCTATGAACTCATCTGATTATTTAGATTCTTTTTACAGTATTGTTCCCATTGAATGAAACATAGGATTGAAAAAGTGTGAGCTGTAGCAGTCTGTTGAGGTATTTTGCTTTTCTAATACAAATCACAGAAAACTGTCCTGTGTTACAATAATTGACTTTCAGATGTGCAGTGTATATTAAGGAGAAGATGTCACGTTACTGGTGAAAATACTACAGCTAGTTATTCAATGCAGGAAACTTTCTCAAAACTGAATAAAAAGATTTTTAATTTAAAATTTTGCTTATATATATATATATATTCCCAAATAATATCGTTGGACCTTTGTATTTCTAAGGGGATTGTTTCACTTCTATTCCTTATTGTCTTAGAATGAAAAAAAGTGAACTAATTTAATAGGGTTTTTACCCTATTTTTTACGTGTTTTTTTTTTTTTTATCACTTTATTTCTTTTAGAAGACAAGTAAAATAGAAAAGAGAAACTTGAATGTTGGAAATGAAATACAAATACAATTAATTAGGTTTCAGGTGATGAAAAAAGTTGTAATCTGTTGATCTTTGATTAAAAGCAAATATTTTGGGGGAGGAAAGAGTTATTTTCCAGTATCAGGAAAGAACTAAAAAAGAAATGGAATGACCAATTCCCAAGCCCACTGTGCTAATTCTGATATTGCAGTCACCGGTAGAGTAGAAATCAGCTTCTCAAATATTCTGTTTACACACATTGCATCACGGTTGTTGTGCAAAAGGTATTCTTGGCTGAAAGATAGTATGAAGGGTCTAATAACCTGTAATTAGAGGAATCTGGGAATCTAATGATCTTTATGAGTATTAAATTAAATGTAGCTGTTTTTTCTTCCTTGCATTTGCATGGACTTTTCAGTAGAATGAGTATTTGCAAGAAGTACCAGTGCGTGCTTGCCTTTGGAACAGCATGCCAGAGGCGACTTCTTTTGCCTCACTGCACTTCAGAGTGGAAAGAGAAATAATTGTTTCTATGCAACTAGGAATAAATCACCCAGGTTGAAACAAGATAGTACCTGACAGCAGGTAAAGCTGGAGAAAAAGATTTCAGTAAATTGTTATTGGAAAGGAAACTGTTATGCAGAACAGAAGATTCCAGTGTGTGAACATATGCCTTCACGTATGCTTAGTGTCTAGGCTTCTAAAAGAAGATCCCTGTCTTGACCCAGCAAACTGAGTATGTATGAGAAGACTGAAAAATATTAATAATCTATATTTTTTATTTTTCCTATTTAGAAAGTTGCCATGTATTTACATATGTATGCTCCTTAGGTTTCTAGGATATTACAGGGGAAATCTGCCGTTTTCCAACTGTTTGCAGACTAAACAGTGCTGCTTCATTCTTTGTCCCTTTCTGTTTTCCAGAGAGTTTGGAGATACCAACACATTTTATTTTATCTTTCACTGTGGACAAAGATAGAAGTGTTTTGATAATCTGATTTATTTCTATCAGTTATTTGAGAATTTGTTCAGAATAATTTTTTTTTCCCAATTTTTAAGATTAGAAGACCGTAAAAAAAATATGAGGTATATTATGTATTCTTTTTGACAGAGGGACTCAGAGTGCTGGCAAGGATGTAGTAGTAAAATTCTTTCTGTTGATTGACTAATTGGATATGTAGAGAGTATTCTTTCTTTTTCCTTCAGCTTATATCATTCTGGAGAATTTATAGTTTATCTTCTATTTCTTACAGTAGCCAAACTGGATAAATACACTTCTATCGCTCTTTCTGTGATTTCAGAGAGGGCATTTTCCATCTGTTGTTATAGTTTCAGTTTAGGCACATCAGTTGAGCTAGTTTTCTGTAGCTTAAAGGCATATTCTTGTTAGGGACCATCAGTTATCCTATCCTTACAGCGCAGCTGAAAGTAGCTTTGTTTTTTATTTGTTTGGTTTGTTGGATATTTTTATTATTTTTATTAATAGGTCCTGTGTATTACTGTGATTTGGAACAGTTTTGTATATCTTCTATTCCCTGGTGGGTAAAGAAAGAAAACATTCATTACTCCAGAATCCAAAGCATGAAAGAATAGACAAATTCACCCTTTTTACACGCAGCATTTTTTTTTGTGCCAGAGAATGCTGTTGAAGTGGGACTATGCTTCAGTTATAGTACTAATACATAGCCATCACTTTTTTCTCATCACGGTAAATAGAGTTACTGAAACATGTAAATGTCTGCTGTGCTTGTGCAAATGCTTGTGCTGCTTTGGCAAGTATCTTCCATGTGCTGGCTCTGAATTATTTAGCTGTCTCTTGTGTGCAGTTCAGTCACAACAGAAAGTCACTTAGTCCCCTCTCCAGCCACTTGGAGCCTTTGCTGGAGCATTTCGCCTCCAGAAGTAAACACAAGCCTAAGTATAGCTCACACTTCTTTGTAGTATATTTTCATGGTTGGCTGTCTAAACAGCCAGGCTGTCTAGACAGCTGACGACACTGAAAGCTCCTACGGTCAGATGCAGCCACGTAGGCTGCTCTCAGGGATGTTACCTCGTTGGTGTCTGCATAGGTGGGCGCCAGCAGAGCTTCTCATTCAGAACAGCTGAGCCGTCTCTGAAGCTCCCTGTGCTCCAAGCCTATGCTAGTGGCACGTTAAATAATACATGTTGAAAAAGAAGCAGGAATTTATGGTTATTGCAGTTATTTCTGAGTCTGCTTTTTTTGGTGCTTTTCAAAATTTGCTTTATGGTGTTACTTGTACTGTGCTCAGTCTTAAACTTTGAGAAAAACTTGGAAGCCTAATGCTTTTCCTCTCTGAGGAAATAATGACGAAGATAAACTAAGATCAATTTCAGTCCATTCCTTAAAAATTGAAATAAATATATACATATGTTCACACACAGTTCTGCTATCAATAAGACATAGATTGTGTACAAAGCTGGATCATAAGTTTACATGTACTTGCATAAGAGAAATAAAAAACACCAACCTGATTAGAAAATGTTCTACCAGGAGACTTTTTCAGTGGCCCTGGGTTACTAAGGACCGTTAGTAAGGGTTTGTCTGGATTAGGAGGTGGTTCTTTCTCTTAGCTTTCATGTATAATGCATTTACCACTTTTTGTCACTGGGTGTTTAGCCTCCTACAAAATATTTTAGACATATCTTTACATATCTAGACTATTTTCTAAACCACTGGTCCAGATGTGATTGTAATAGGGAGCAGAGTAGTATTTGATGGTTCTAAATAACTATTTGCTCTGTAATCACAGCAGCTCAGTCTTTCTAGGGTCAAAAGAAAGAAATGGGGATATTTGATGACCTTCTAACTGCTGTTAGACAAGTGAAGCAAAAATGCTGGTAATGATTTCAAAAAGTTTCCTAAATACTGGACTGGGGTTGTCTTGTTGCATAAATTGATTTAAAAGAATATTTTGTCACAAATATTTGGAAGATAGGTACCTTAGATGCCACATGTCATTCTCCAGCCTACAATATACGTTTGCTGATGAAAGATGAATCTGCCAGCAGCAAGTGCAGAAGGAAAATTCTGTACCCAGTTTAATGTTGTTCTGATAAATTTTTCTACAGGTGACCAGTATGTGCTAATGTGTCTGTTCCTTGTGAAGTGTGTGTATGCATAATATGAGTTCAGCACTTGGTCTTCTTGATCTGTCAAAAGATATGTTCAGAACTCTTA
Source organism: Lagopus muta (assembly GCF_023343835.1). NCBI lineage: Eukaryota > Metazoa > Chordata > Aves > Galliformes > Phasianidae > Lagopus > Lagopus muta. Next base: position 59,867,752 of record NC_064433.1, read on the forward strand.
AATAGACTGAATTGTGCAACTGCAGAAAACAAATCCTGTATATTTTCTGTCCTGACAATGATGTCTTTTGTTAGTACATCGTATAGCAAAATACTTGAGAGGCTCCAAGGTAACCCGATAGCTGCCTTTCAGTATCTAAAGGAAAGCTACAGGAAAGAAGGGGACAGACTCTTTAGCAAGAACTGTGGTTATAGAACAAGGAGAAATGGTTTCATACTCTTTTAGTATGAGAGGAGATTTAGATTGAATATAAAGAAGAAGTATTTTACGATCAGGGTGGCGAGGCACTGGCACAGGCTGCCCAGAGAGGTGGTGGATGCCCCATCCCTGGAGACACCCAAGGTCAGGCTGGACGGGGCTCTGAGCAACCTGATCTACCTGTGGGTGTCCCTGTTCACTGCAGGGGGGTTGGACCAGATGGCCTTTAAGGGTCCTTTCCAACTCCAAGGATTCTATGATGCTATGAAAAACAGCAGTGGAGAACGTGTTGGTAGCAAGGGAAGTACTTAGGAGAATACTACTTCACAACTTCTCAAGAGTCTTTTCTTGTTTATATCGGTAGTAATGGGTTTTTTGTTTATTTTGTTTTGAGCTTTTACTCTTTTATATTGTTATTACAGCAGCATTTTTTTGTAAATATCAAATGTGGTAGTTTCCTTCAGTCACACAGTACCTGACATCGTCAGAAATCAGAAATACTCTTTGATTGATTGATTGATTTTCTTGGGGAACAGTTACACTTTCTTGCTCTGAGTTCTCTTCCAGTTCCTGAAAATGTTGCTGGTTCTTTATTATACTTGATGATTTTGATTACATTGCTTGATGTTTCCATGTAGGATTACAGGTATTATGCCCTCATTTGTTTTCTTTGTTTTGAGAATGTTTTAAAGAGTTTCGTGCACTTCTAAGAGGATTTGGATGGAACTAATAACTGTTTTCTTAAAATCTGCTTTTCTTCTTTAAGATTGAAAATCTTCAAGAGCAGCTAAGAGACAAGGAAAAGCAAATGAGCAGTTTAAAGGATCGAGTGAAATCCTTGCAGGCTGACACCACCAATACTGACACTGCCTTGACCACGCTGGAAGAAGCACTTGCAGAAAAAGTGAGTATGGCAAGCTGCAATCTCTCAGTGCTGAAGGTCCTTCTGCTCACAGCCTTGCTACAGTCGGCTTTCCTATGTGCTGATTGGACTCTGCATAAAAGAAATCCTTAATACAGCATCAAGTCCTTTGTCTGCAAGAGGAATCAGCGTGATGCTGCTGCTTAGAGACATCTCTCACAAGAGGGCACTGTAGGATATTCTGAGTGCAGCATGTACTGTATGGTATCGCGCAGTGTGGGCAAAATGCTCCAGAGAGGCAGGAGGGTGGAGCTGAGCCATGAACAGTTCTCCATAGCCATTAGCTAATTATCATCATCTTGTGTGAAACAAAACTGTGCTGTTTGTCTTACCACATTCCACAGGGGTGTTGCTCGTGCTGTCATCTGTTTGCGTGGTACATCTTTGGTACTGTTGTGGATGTCTGCATTTCAGTCTCACTTTATTTGCACTTTTATCATTCTTAGTGTGTTTTGTTTTCTGTTTGCTCAGTTCTCAGGAGATAGCTGACTGAGGGAGCAGCCTTGTCTGCTCTGTTTTGGTTTGGCAACTTTTTAGAATTCTTATATTTTTTTCTTGATTCTCAGAGAACCAAGGTTATGGTGCCATTAGTCTGTCAGATCCTATCAATGTAAATGCTATGGTAAAGCTTTGCTAAGGTTAGGGTGTTCACTTGCAACCCTTCAGCTTTCTGAATAAGCAAGTCTCCATTGATATCTGGCATACTAAATTGTTGTTTTATTGCCTGCCACATATTGATCGTGCTCTCATATATGCACTACCCCTTTCTTTTGTGAAGGGCCTCTATGCTTCTAGAAAATAGGTTTAAATAGTAAGGAAACAGTATATACCATATCCTCTGGGTTAATTCTGGTTATCAGAACCAGATAAATTTTGTTGTATTGTAACAGTACTGTAAACTTTCAACTGTACAGAAAGCCTGATATTTCTTAGCAATGAATGCACAGATTTTTCAAGTCAACTGTTTTCCTTCTTGAGGATCTATTATACAGCAGTAGAGAAGAAAATGACAATATCCAACAAACATCAGTGTGTAAGAAGTGTTGAATTACATTAGAAGTTGAAAGAATATGGGGGATTGTCCTCACAGGCTACTTTCTTTTGACAGGAAAGGACCATTGAGCGCCTAAAGGAGCAACGGGACAGAGATGAACGAGAAAAACAGGAAGAGATTGACACCTACAAAAAAGACATTAAGGACCTGAAAGAGAAAGTCGGCATTTTACAAGGAGATCTCACAGAGAAAGAGGTTGACCAGCAAAATAAATCTGTTGTATTACATTTTGCTGTATGTTATATTTTAGGTGAAGATAACTCTTCCTTCATTGTAACGGTCCTTCAACAAGTTTATCTAGTAAAATATATTGTTTGAGAATTTCTCAAAGCATAAATATTGCAGAACCATCTTTTTCATGGATAGCACAGTCCCATTATTAGCAGCAGTTAATCTTATTGCCAGTGAATACCATTGGTCAGCAATGAGTTTACTGGAGCAATACTTACGGAAGGTGAGAACAAGCTTGTTTATGTCTAAATATAGGAAGGGAAGAACAGAAGTAGATTGAAGCTCCAGATAGGTCAAACAATGTATACACATAGTGGAGAGTGTTCATGCATATTGTGTAAACAATAGAACTTATTCTTTTTCCTGTCAAGAGTCCATTTTTGGTAATTAAGTTGGTTGTTTTTAAAGAACCAACTGGCTGGAGAAGTCAACTGAGTTGTATCAGAGAAATATGTAAGTTCCATGTTCCTCTCTTGGAATTCTAACATTCAGGTCTACTTCAGTCATCTTTCACAACTCAATCAAATGAAAAGGATAAAAAAGGTACCAGGCAAGTGCTACAATTTTTGTGCACATAGAAGTGAAATTCAGGAAGAAAAAAAACCCAAAACTGTTCAGAAAATAAGAAGTTGAGATGTCTTTTGAAGATAAATTGCACAAGTCAGTGTCACGCCCTAACAGTTCTGTGGAAAAAAAAACTTTCTGCAATCTCTGTTTTACATACAGTGACCAAATCTGCTAAATGTATTTGTATAATGATTTTTAATGATTATAATGATTTTTAAAGATGGTTTTCTTTAGAAACAGTTTTTTTCTTAAATTTGACTATCGCTGAAAAGCTAGTTATAGTTTGCAGAATGTTCTGTCCTTAAAAATAATTTTTAAACGGATTTAGACAAGGTTTCATTTTGACTCTGAGAACTTGAATTAAATCAAGCTGCCTTAAGCCAGCTCTGTGAACATCCAAAAAAATTCCAACAAAATATGTTGTTCTAAGTTGATCCTCAGCATCATGTGAAGGGATAAGAAGAAAATGATGACCAAAAAAAAAAAAAGCCCACAAAACCTAGCTATTGTACATACGGAGTATTTATTTGTTAGTTATTTTACATCTTTTATTTTAGTCATCCTTACTGGATCTGAAGGAGCATGCTTCATCCTTAGCTTCATCAGGACTGAAGAAAGATTCAAGGCTTAAGACACTGGAAATTGCATTGGAACAGAAAAAGGAAGAATGTTTGAAAATGGAAACTCAATTGAAGAAGGTAATCTTACTTCATATTTATATATGCAAGGTAAATATCCAATGTTACATAGATTGGATACATTTACACTGAAAAAATTGGGTTTGTAGATTGCTTTTCAGTAAATACTCTGAAATTGTGTCCATGCAAACAGTATTACAAGCCAAGTCTATCAGAAAGTAACTTTCAGGCACTGCTGCTAATTTTGAACTTCATTTGCATGCAATGACAGTGCTATTGACTGTGTATATTTTAGCAGGTGCAAGAAATTCGAAAGTTAGTCTGCTTCAGTACAGTCTCCACTAGTAACTGTCCTATTAAACTGGTGTAACAACTAGAATTTTAACAGCCGAACATTTTGCACGTAAATTGTCAACATATGTAGGTGTTAATGTGATAAATGCAGGTGCATGAGTGGCACGTGGGAACGTGTAATAACAAATGGGTACGTCACCAGTGAGGTGTCTGATCCCTTGTTTTAATCTCACTGTGAGTCACAGATGGAAAGTTTGTAGGAGTGTGCAGTTTAGCAGAGTGGTACACTCTTACAGGCAAGCTAATTTACTTGAACATAATCATGCAAGTTGTCTGTACTTCAGATATGAATAGCCCATATATTACACCTTTAGAGGAGTATTGATTTGATTTCAATGAAAGAGTACAAAACACATTAACTGAAATATTGATAATCCTTGTGCTTGTAAAATTAGAATAAGACAAAATACAGCATTTTAAAGAAATTTAAGTCTTGGGTTACTGAGTCATATCTATTTCTTTACATCTAGCCAGGAAAATGAGGTGTGTCTGTGCTCTGTCTGGTCTGAAACTCTGTCCTCGTTCTTCAGATGAATATGAGCTTAAGTTTAGAGGCTACAATTAAGTGCTGCTTGGCAAGTCTGTTGAGTAGATTTTAATGCACTTGAGAATTCTACAGTTAAGCATATCTAGATCCTTAGTTTCCATTTTTAATTCTGCTCCACAAATTAAACAGTTCTGTTGGTCAGCAAAATAAAACGTCAGGAATGAGTAGTTGTGCACATTTGATCAATCTCTCAGGCTGTTTTCAACATGAATGAATCAGTATTAGGACATGAATTAGGGCACTTTCTTTTGAATTAGCATTTCACCCTTGTCAGTTTGTTAATAATAATGAGATGAGTAATATATTGTAGCAAAGATTCACCAGAGGTTATTGTAGCAGCTGGACGATAGCAATAATTTGTGGATACGCATGTAGTTAAAATTATTTGTAAGTATAATTACTTATAAGTATATATACGTAGTATTAACTGAGAGAGAGAGTACATAACAAACGAAGTTAAGGAATAACAGTTGTGGAAATTCAATTATTTAGGTAATGTGATTTTATATTGCATGTTTGTGAATGTACTGCTTTTCACTGCTTCCCCAGAGATCACTTTTTTTGCTATATGCACACATTAAGCATCTCAGTAGTATAAGCTACTGAGCATAAGCTGGTGTGGAGCGTGACCAAAATCTGTTGAAACACTGCTAGATAGAAGATGAATGTACACTTAATTTGCCCTGCAATGGCAGCTCTTCTTTATAATTTCTTTAGGTCTACTTCTGCTCATTTCATTTTGGAGATTGTTCAATAACTGTTATCCAGGAACTTTACTTAAGGACACACTGCCAGTTCATGAAAACATGTCTTTTTATTATCTATTCCTTTTGTTTCAGGAAATAATTAGGAGGATGAAATATTTTCCTATGATCCTTTTCCAGAGGCTTAAAATAGAAAAAGGATCAAAAGTACCTAGGCAGGGCAGCTATGGTACAAGCAATTGCATTCTTTATTTGGTTCTGAGAAAAATAATGAGTATATATTCACTATATTGTAAACACAAATCAGTTTTCATCTGTACATCCTACAAAAACCTAATTGCATTCATTCAGAATGGTTTCAGTTATGCAAGCTAAGAAAATTCATAACCTACCATTACCTATGTTCATTCCAAAGCTTGACCATTAATACTCTGGACATCTCTGCTTCAGGCATTGCTGCTTGCTGGGACATTAGGCAATTATTTCCTTTGCAGAGAGCCTAAAGTACTCTCTGAAGTCTCACAGAGAGACAATCATCAATACCTTTTACCTCACGAAAAATGTTGCAACATGTTGGGCTACTACATCTTTCTCATTTAAGGGAAAATACAAATTGACTTAAAAGATTTTTTGGTGATACTGAGTCAGTCCAGACTGGCTTTTTAGAAAGAAATTACAGCCATAGAACCCTGTGTGTTTTCATGTAATTGACTATCTCTCACTTTCCTCTTCTTGTATGAAACATCCCACTTCTACCACTGATCCTCCCTGCTTTCTAGAACCAAGTCACAATTTCTCTTTGTTACAGAAGAAAATATAGTTAACAACCACTTGAATATATTTTATAGCTATGAGTAAGCTTAGGTATTTCTTTAATAACCTTTTCCCATCTGTTTTTAATTTACCAATTTTTTTTTTTTGTCATTTGCAGAGAAGTAGAAAAATATTTTTTACAGCATTTCTCTCTTTCAATACATTGCAGCTAACTATTCAGGCAGTTTGGCATTTTCAAGGTGGATTAGTTACTTGTCATCCTTGAAACAATTGCATGATGGATAATCCAGCTCCAATTTAAAGCTTTTAAAAACCCAGTTTTTCACATCTGCATTGTTAACCGTTGTAAATAACTGTCATAATTACCCTTAAATCTAATGGCTACATAATAGCATTTGGTTTAAAAATGAGTTAAAAATGACCTGAAGAATTTTATTACGTTAAGTATAATTATATTATTTTAGTGGGGTTTTTTGTACGTGACACGTGAAGGAGGTATTCCCTTTTGTAGCTCTTAACAGCAAATAGCAAGAAGCTTTTCCTTCTAGGTTCTTTTCCTTGTGGTTTGAGTAGAAATGTGCCTATCATCACACATCAATCTTATTTCTTTTGCCTCTTTTTGTCTATTAAACAATTTGTTTACTTTCAGGTAAGTCTTAGCCTTAAAGGTTCAGGAGATGCAGCCCTGGAGCCCTGCTGAACCATTAGATAAGTAAATAATAAGGATCCTTGGAAAAGAAACTCTTGCTAATCTGTAAAGAGTGAGTCTTAAAGAAATCATTAACAGTGCAAGCTTCCACTTCTGTGAAAGCCATTTAGCATTACACTGAAGTGAAACATCATTAACCAAGTAGTGTGTAGGGGTGCTGAAAAGTTACTCGTGTTGTTTTTCTTTCCGTGTCAGCAGTCTCTGTTTTCTGATTCTGTCCATCCAGTTCTCATTATTACTATTCTCTTTCTTGCTAATGACTTTTTTTGTAGCTGAAGAACTCGGGTGTTTTTTGCATTGCTGGGTTTCATGGGGGAATTAGTTAGTTTTCTAATAATACGTTTATGGAAATCTGTGTGCTAAACGTTCTAATTATTCTATTGCCCCTGCTTCTTTGCACAGCTGTCAGCCTACCACAAGGAGATACTGAGTGCTGAAAGAAAGCCATACCTCACTGTTGAGTGTACCTGGTCTGGTGTCATGCCTTAAATAGTCTCCTTTTATGCTGAGATGGAGTCGTTAGAGGGAAATCACACACAAGTGTTCTCTCCAAGCATTTCTCTTTAAGGTGTTTTTTATGTGAAGAGCGATGGTAATATTTTTCTAGTGAACAAGTTTTCTTGTAGTTATTTTAAGGACAACCTCTTCCTAGCCTTTTGTGTCTGATCTTTCTCAGGCAATGTGCTTTGTTTCATTTTGCTTTTCTAATCTGGAGGAGACTTCCTAACATTAGAATGTGTTCAGCAAAGATGAGCAGGTCTTTGTCCGTTTTCGTTTCCAGTGAATAGTTTTTCTCCCTCTGGAAATTTTATTCATTTGAAAGAGATCAAGGCTAGAGAAAAGAAAGAATCCCAAACCATATGTTAACCAAGTTCCCTTTGGTGCTGTTCTGGAGACTTTACATAAAAGAAAGTTAACAGTGATTCCTTGCCAGGAAAATACCTCTAGATTCGTTGGGCTCACTTACAAGTTGCTTTTTTTTTTTTTAGATTTTTTTTTTTCTGCTGCGGTCTTCTACTTTCAAATTAAGAAGGATAATATCTTTTAGAAGACAGGAAAAAATGTCTGAATGAAGTGTTGACCCAATTTGCATGTTTCCAAACATTTGGCATGGTTAGTCTTATACTGGCTCTTGTGTTCTTTCATTTTTGTGAATAAGGATTCCCTGTTACAACTGAAAGTATTACAAATACATTAGTAGATGAACTAGAAACGATAAAACTTTTTTACATGTTCGCAGAAGGTTATGAATTTTTATATTCTTCTTAAAAGGTGATAAATGTGTTTGCAGTATAGCAACCTAGGGTGAAAAAGGCTGCCAGGGAAATCAGGTTCTCTATTAGGAACAAAAGTAAAAACTCAGCAACTGGTTTCAGCATTCAGATAGTGTCAGTTGCTGAAGTATTTTCCCAAACTATTCAGTGGTCTTGTGATTGACACAAGTGAAACCCTAGAAATTGAAGTCCTGCCACCTGTAAAACTGTCACCTAAACCCAAACAGAGGAGTACAATAAGTATTTGAGTACTTGACAAAACTGTTTTATAATAAGAAATGAAGATAAAGTTTAGAACTCAGGCAGGGGTAACTTTCAACATTTCTCTTGTTTCAAAAGCTGCTTAGTAATGCGTGCAAACTCGCACATTGAGATTATCTTCTTGTTAAATACAAGATGTAGCTATTTTTAAAACTATTTTTTTGTTGCATCTTTTTTTTTTCTCTCACACTCCTGTCTCCTATCCCCAACTCTCCCCATCTTTTCCTATCCTCTTTCTCCCTTTAGCACCCTGAAGTTTTATTGAGTCATCCATCCAAGCCAGTAAGTTCCCTGGCAAAATAAGAAGCCATTGCCAACCCCTTGTAATTTTCTTGTGTGTTGCATGTGTATTCACCTGTGCTGTATGTTTGAGTATGGTGAATTAATTTAGTGTAGTGGGTGTGGATACAAAGTGCAGTGATGCATCAGACTGGTGCTAGCTACGCTCAAAAAAGCTTTCTTAGATGCTTTTACTTTTTGTCTGTGTTAGTAACTTCATTTTTGTTTGAACAGCTTAATGTTGTGCCACTGTTTTTGTTTCCCTTGGCTGCTTGAGGTGTCCTTTCTTTTTCTTTCATTTCTATTGTCAATCCATTTTTAGACCAAGAATGTAATAGAATTTCCATTCAAATCAAGCTTTTTGTGTGAAAGTATTCTGTAACGCTATGTACAGCAGCACATTAGAAATAATAATTAAGTTAGAGCAAATACAGGATTGCTCAAGAACTTGTCTAACCATTAATAAGCTGACAGGTACTATGTCAGTTTAATTTTGGATCGTTTTACCAACCTGCTGTTTGACATCAAAGAGCACTCCTTTCAAGGAGTGTTTGTATATTCATATCTTGGCACTGTAAATTATGTAATCCAAGGTGGTTTTTATCACAGCCTTCTTTTGTGACTGCGTGCATAAAAAATCGTGTTACAAAACTTCCAGAAAGTTGATATCTGTGTTACTTTTGACAATGTTCGGGGTAAATGTAGCTGTCTGTCCTGACTATAATTGTCTGAATGATGGAAAATTCCTGGTGCTTTTCATTTTTCATTTTTTGTGACATTCCTTGTTAAAAATTGTTTTATGAGAGTGGTTTCTATAGTCTGACTAGATTTAGAAAAAGCACTGTGTGTGTGACAGGGTAAAGTATTTTGTTATTGCTCTCACAAATAATAACAGAATCAATTAGGGCATAAAAACTGCTATACTGCATGTTAATGGTTTGGGTGTTTTGGTTTTTTTGTTTTGTTTTTTTTGCATATGAGAAAGTCATAGATATGCATCCTAAGGTATTCAGTGCACAAAGTTTAGAAAAGGAGTAATAACCTTTTCTTTAAAGATATAAGATTAGTGTAGAGGGCATTTGAATGATTACATTATTTAATATTTTATAGTAGAAATTTTTTTTCCCCAAAGGATTGTATGTTCAGGTACGTAAAGCAGCTGTCAGGACTTTCCTAGTAAATTGATACGTTTCTCCTCTTTCAAGTAGTTTGCCAGCCTCTTCTCCTATAGATTGCTATCTATTACTCAGTTCATTTAATGCATTATTTTCAGTAGATTCTGTTACTAATTTTGTATTAGTTTTATAAAACTTTTTTTTTTTGTTAAATCTTTTAGTTGAAATTTCTTATATTGTTCGATTCACTGAGATTTTGTTCATTTTTGTATCTTTAAAGAAGCTCTCAGCCATAACAGATCTTGGAAACAGCGTTTTCAAGAACAAAATATGTAAATATATTGATTTTTTTTTAAAACCTTTCTTTATTAGACTAGTAATGAAAAGATGTGATTCTCCCCCCTATGGCTAACAGTTAATTTCCTCGTCTGTTTGCACATGCTCAGTAGCGGTATGAATTTAGCAATATATATTCCCAAATATTCCCCATGCACTGATCATACCCCAGCCTGGAGAGGGAGGGAGAACTTACTCTTTGCCCTCTGTTATCACAGTACCTTCAAGGTTTGGTCATTTGAATAGGCAGCAGCCTATGGAGACTCTTCACCAAATGCTTTATTGGTTCCAAGACGCGGGGTGACAGCTGTTGGTTGATTGAACCAACTGTGCAAATAAAAAAAGTCCCCAAACCTGGAAAAAAGTGGGAAGAGGAGAATGAGGACATCTGGTTGATAATGGAATCTGCCTGTAAGAAGAGTGGAACTTGAACCTGGCTAAATAATGCTGACAGAAGGTTGGGGAAAGGAGTTATGCTACCCAAGGATTGTGCTTGGTACAAATATGAAGGAGAATTTGTGTCCAGAAGAGCATATTCTCTATGAAATCTGTAATAAAACACAATTTTTTTGTGTCCCTGTTACTCTAAAGTCAGAAAATATGAAAGGTGGGAACAAAGAATGTGTTTAATTCCCTTGTTTGATATAGTCAGTAAAGAGGCTAAGGTACAAGTGCTGCGTTATCTTAAGAGAATTTGCAGAGGCCGTGTGGTGGTCTTTAAAGTTCACGCCTTATTCGTGGTTCATCATAATGTTAACATCATCTCACGTATCTCACGTAATTGGAAGCTGGGGAATGGAAGTTCCAGTTGGAATTTCCTTGTGTTTCAGCTTGATTCAGAGGAGGCAAGTAAAAGGATGCTGAAGCATGCTTGTGAAGACGTCTGTGGTCTGGGCATTTCCTTTCCGCCTTTGCTTTTTGTGGTGGTAGAATTTCCAAAGAGCAAATTGTTAATGTTTAGTAACGACTATGGGAACTTGTGTCTTTCTGATCTTTTCAGAGAGATACAAAAGCAATTAATATCTCTTCAGAAAGAGAGGAGTTCACATAGTCATTAATTATTTTGAGTAATTGATTCTCTTGAGAGATCTTCCTCTCATTTAGACTTCCAGCCTTCTTTATTAAATGATTCCAATCAAATACTTGCTTATTCAGTGTCAGAAATCTACAGTGCCATTAACTAAGATCATATATTTCCTGGAAGGGATTTTTAAAGATTTTGTTAATATTAAGGTAACAAGCAGCTCCTTGTGACAGACTCAAGTTTGTCTGGTACACAGTGTATCAGAGGGCTCACTGAGCCTTTAACTTCTTGCACAACTCTTCAAAAACTGTCATGATACGTGACTTTTTAGAGCATTGGATACATGTTGTTTAGAGCCCTGAAGCTAAAGGAGGACTAAGTCTGCTTGTTTTCAAAATAGATAATTTTGTTGAAACTAATATAACAGAATAGAAGGCAGTACAAATGTTTTATCATTGGAAAGGCTGCCTTCCCAACAGGAAAAAATGAAGTAGTTATACATGTTTGTCTTTTGCAATAAATTGTAATGATGTATTTTTGAATTGGTACGTACATTTACTGTTTATAGGAGATGTGAGGTACACTCGGAGGTAGGAGGGTGGATTAAAAAGCAATCTCATATTCTCGGGAACTTCTACTTTCTGACCAGAGGTTCTTGGCAACATTTGTATGTGAAATGTTAAACTGAATTTACTGTCTCTATTCATAGGTAAAAGTAGAAAGTGTTTGCTGTGAATTATTTGCTGTTTGATTTAGTTAACCTTTTAGGAATATTGATTTAGAATCTTAGTCATAGTGTTTGGAATTTTTATTTACATTTTAGAAGTTTTAAATTAGATCTGAGCTGTTGTTTTCTTCTCTGCCTCTGACATACTTTAAGCTGTGTAAGATCACCTTGCCTCTTTATTAAGAGATTTTTGGCATGAGAAATACTAGCTTACAAAATTCTTTTCAGTGTGTTTGGCCTTCCTCTCCATCTGTAAATAGTGCTTATTTCTGCGCAGCGTTGTTCATCTTTGCTAGAGTTGTAGAAGTTAGCTTTGTCAGCTGGTTTTCTGTGGAAGCAATAGGAGCTATAGTACATTTATTTGAGGAACAATCGCTCTTTCTTTTATTCTGTAGGTACCTGAAGTGCTCACCCCATCACTTACATTCCAGATGGGGAATGATGGCCAGGAGCAGAAAAGCAGAAAGCTGTTAAACCTACTCTTAATTTATAGTCACTCTTAAGAAGTTTGAGAGCGAATCCAGTGTTAAATTTAACTATTCTCAGTCCTGAACTACGTTAAATTTGAGGAGATGAAAACTGCTCAGATGAGTTAATCAAAACATAGCTTAAGAAGGTGCTACTTACTGGCTGAAGTATGAGCGTGGGTTTCTCACGCAGATCAATGTGGAATAAAATGGGAAAGTTGAAAACACTCTTGAAAGTAACTTGAATTCATATATTTGACTCCATACTGAAGTAGAGGTGAGGAGCTAATGACAAGATCATTAGTACTAGTAACAGTTTAGAGGCTTAACAGAGCATGTAAAATCACCTGTAGTCAGTGAGCTCACTGGCCTGTATAGGCACATCCCAACTGCTACATACATCACTTGTCAGAGGTGGAAATGCAAGGTTCCCTTCACCCTGGCAAGTTGCTTTTTCAATTTATTTAATTTTTTTTATCATACATTTATACATTTTCATACTCGCTTGTAATTATATTAAGAGTTGCAGATTTAGGAGTAAGTCTCAGTCAGACCTGAAAGCAGAACCAACTGAAATGTACTTTCTATGGTCGCTTAATCCAGCAGAATGTCTGAGTTCATTTGTCATTTTCTACATCCATTCTGATTTCAAAATGGCTTCTTTTGGAATTTTTGTACCTGTGGTGGGCAGGGAAAGTGTGATGAGGTTTTTGTTTGTTTATTTGTTTGTATTTTACTATGAATATAAGAATTCATTATTTGTGTTCAACCCTTTTTTTTTTTTCAATTTTCTTTTCTCTCTCTCTTTTTTTTTCTTAATATACTGCTGAATTATTTTGCACAATGTTACATTGGGAAGGTTGCCAATATCATCTGTTCCAGATCTTGATGTGAGTTTGTGGGAAACCTCTAAATGCATCGGTTCCCTCTCCCATACAATAAGTGAATCCAGTAGGATTTTAGATATGATCACGTAACACATATTTTGTACATAACCCACAAAATAGACCAAAGTCACTCAGTCAGTAACTCAGGAAGTGGTCTCCAGTTTACACCGTATCATATAACGTTCTTTTTGTGTTAGGTGAAAGTATCCATAATTATGTGCATTATATACAAATAACATGTGTTACATGTCTTAACTAATAATTTATGTTGTGTAAATAGCTCTTTCATTCTATAAGAACCAGGCCCACTGAGTTGTTGGCTAATTTTCTTTAAGAATAAAGAAAATTGATTTCTTCTTCTCAGTAGTGTCTCTTGGGTTGTTGTGGAGATGCTTTTATTAGCACAGAGTAATATAAATAAAGTCCTGGCTGTGGAATTACATTAGGTCTTGTAACTTACTTGGAATTAGAGAACTCAGTAATCCAGGCAAACAGCCTAGCTTTGCTTTTGTATTATAGAAAAAGTGTCTTGACTATCTGATTATATATTTCGGATGACATTGAAGGGCCCGGAGGAGTACTTGTTAAAACAAACAATTTCAGATGTTGGAAACATACCCAAATCTAGTACAAAAGAATTCAGACCAGTGTGTCTGGTGAAAAAACAGACTGTATACATTCTGTCTCTTAGGAGAAAATAGATACCTCCAATTGATTTACAGATGCCCCTGGAAAATAATATTTCCAGTTGCTGCAAAACAGCAAGTGGGAGGGAAGGATGGAGGTCTTGTTTGAAATTTAGATATGGTTGAAAAGGAAATAAAATCAAGTATTTCAGATTTCCTACAGGCTGGAAATTGTGATAAGGCATTTCAGGAGCACCCAGTGTTGCTCTTTCAAAAACCAAATACGTTCCCTGATGCCTGTGTCTGCTCAGTGAAACTGATTCACTTGTCTGTCTCATAGCTAGAAGTTTCTCCCAGCATCTACATTGTGTTGGCAACGTTATTTTGACTTCCACTTTCCTTTTAAACCCTTGGAATAGGCTCTTTAGTTCAAAGTGTTTATTTGGCATAGAACCATAGGTGGTCCTAACACCAAAAGGTTTCTTAAGTTCTCCAGCTCACCAGAGATGTGCTTGGAGCTGGAGCTGGGTCAGCAGCTCAGAAGCAGGATTTTCAGACTTACAGCTCAACAGCAGAGGTTCTGGGGGAGTTTTGACGTGAAAGTCTCTCAGAAGTGGGGAGCTTAAACACATAGCCTCCAGAAAGGGCTCTGCTCTGCTAAGACCTGTGGTTGTTGGACACTCCTGCCCGGAAGACCTAGAGAGTGTCAGACATCTTCTTTCAGCATAAAGTACTGTCCAGTTTATCTAGCTCTTTGAAATTCTGCTTCAAATAGAACAGTACTAAAACTGTGTAGCCTAGACCCTCAGGCAGGCTGCTGCAGGGCTGAGGCTCTGGAACATGACATGTTCCAGTATTTGGTCAATCCAGATCTGTGTCCCTGTCATAGTCCCAGTAAAGAAAGGCATGTAGGCATCCTTTAGTCCTAGAACACTCTGCTCTGAGATTCTATAGAAGTTCACTAGAACAGGGCCTTGGATTTAACAGAGTTAATAAAAAAACAGGAGATTCCAATGTAAAAAATGTTGGGGTATGTTTCCTCCAGTCTTATTTTGCCAAATAACTGAATTGTTTTCTCCAAGTGTCTTTGCCTTTGGATGATTCTTCAGAAGCACCAGTTTCTAACCCAGAGGCTTATGCTGCTGCAATTCTGTCCAATTACCTTTGAAAGTAACAGAGTTCTATACTATCAGACTTAGTCTTACTGTGCTTAGGAACACTGTTGTCAGCTCATAAAAAAGCACAAATGCACAGAGGGTGAAAGAAGGAAAAGTGTTACGTTCTCTTGCAGGTTTGTTCCAGAGAAGAGAAAGACCTTGAGTCCACAGGCAGAAACTTGATTGGCAGAATCCAGAATTCCACCAGACCTGCTATTCACTGAAACAAATTTGAATGGTTCTGAAATAGCATTAATTGATAGCAAATTCAACTTCTATGGTCAGAGGGAAAAGGGAGAAATGTCTTATGAAGGGAAGGTTTGTCCATCTCTCCTGATGCAAGCTGATAACTACCGTTTGGACCCCGAAAATACAGTCCCCATTCTGCTGGTTTAAACTTGAGCATAAATACTGCCTTTTCTATGCCTTTGCTATGTGTGGGAACCATTGAATTCATTTTACTGATAAATGAGGAAATTTTACGACAGACCAGGCCATTTAAAGAGAATAAATCAAATGGAAACGTATTTGCTGGAGTTATTTAATCTGATGCTTCTTGTCCCTGTAGCCTGATTTTAAAAGATATTTCCTAATTGACTAGTCACAGATAATCTCAGTCTGGTGTCACATTCATATTAGTCCCAGTCTGTGTACCTGAAATAAGTAGCAAGGACATCAGTGAGAAGTCCTGCCTGTTCGAACCCATCTGACACTGCATATACTGATCTAATTGTTGAAGGCTATTAACATATGATTTGGTTTTCAGGATTGTCCTTGTTGAAAATGTCAGGTAACTAGTTCTAGAGTTAAACCACTGCATTAGAAGTGATTTTTAGGAATTTTCATGCACACTTTTGCTTTTCTTTTTCCTTCTTTTAAAGAGATTTAACTTTTTTTCATATTTTTACTTCTCTTGTCAGTTGTGCTTCAGTTTTTTTTAAAAACCAACTTAATTTTTGTTTTTTAGACTGAGTGGATTCTTGTATCATTTATGAATTTTCCTCTTGCTAGAAAGTATTTTCCCATAATTAGAAGTATCATACGCACAGTATGTTCATTTCTATTCAATAATTAATATTACTATTTTGTTGTAAATGTAGTTTTGCATTCATCATAGTATCCATAAAGTATCTGTGTGTGAGTGAAGCGTCTTTTCTGACCCTTTTTCTTACAGGCTCATGAGGCAACTCTTGAGGCGAGGGCCAGCCCAGAGCTGAGTGATCGCATGCAGCAGCTGGAGCGGGAGGTAACGAGGTATCGGGAAGAGTCAAGTAAGGCTCAAGCTGAAGTGGATCGTCTTCTGGAAATCTTGAAGGAGATGGAAAATGAGAAGAATGATAAAGATAAGAAAATTGCAGAACTGGAGAGGTAAGGGTGATATAAAGTCACTGGAGTTAGAAAAGTGCTTCCTAAAGTTAATGATAACATTCCCTTTTTCTTATCTTGGAAACCTTGCTGTGTCTATTTTGGGAAAGCTTGTTCTGTGGTTTTCTGCTTCAGAACTTAGTTTTAGTAGAATGTAAGCAAGAAAGTGTCTTACTGTCTGCTTTCTTTACCTGCTGAAAAGCAGAGCTGATACAGACAGAATTTGCAGGTTTGAGCTGTAAGGGGATGGAGGTGGTAGGAAAATTTGCCAACGCTGTATTTTATTCAGACAACAGTTTGTTGTTTTTGTTTAGTAAATACATCAGGTTTGGTTATCCCTAAAAAATCAAACACCAAAAAATGACTTTTAGGAACTTTTGGTACTAGTTACTCAGTTACTTCTGATAAATAACACTGAAATTCTTTGTAGTGGTGTAGACTCTGGTAAGCTTTATCTAATGTGAGGCTGAATTGATAGATTTGCTTTTCTCCATACCAGGTGTGATTCTACATTTTCCATCTTTCTGTTGGATCCAGGGTGTTTGGATATTTTTCTAGACTTCAGTGTCCCAAACAAGAGTGGTAGTCTCTGACAATTCCACAACATTTGTATCACAATCCAAAATTACTCACCTTGGGAAAGACCTGATGTAGATTCTGTTGTCTGCCTCTTCACTGTGGTCAAAGAAGGAGTTTCTAAGCAGAAATATCTGTATTTTCGTTTGTTTATTTAGTGTTCGTGATAAAGAATAATTTAGAAAAGTAAAATAGAGTAGTTTAATTATTCCCATTTGCCTTGTGCTAGTATAGGCTTTCTCACTTTTTTTATTCTATTTCTGTTTAACTACTCTGCATTTAGTATCAAAGAGATGAGGGGAACTGAGTTGAGGACATTTCAGATTCTTTGTTATGGCAATGGCGATTGTTCACTGACTTAATGAATTCCTCTGGATTATTTTGAAAATTGTTTTCTAAGTTGTGATTACAGAAAGTCTATTTTTAGAGATCTGATTTTGTTTTCACTGTGTTCAGAGAAAGAATCAAGGAGGTCCAAATACATCTTTTATTTTCAGCAGCATCTGCTGCACTTCTTCATTTTTCTTCCTGCATCATCTGCAAGAAAATCTCAATGACAAATCCTCTGGAAAAAAAGACTCTGGATTTGATGACTAACCTCATAGAAATAGCTTTTGCTGTGAGGAAAATACTGTACTGATTGGCTTTACTCATCTGTATTTTTTGGTAGAATGAATTATTGTTTTCTTCA
This sequence comes from Lagopus muta, assembly GCF_023343835.1. NCBI lineage: Eukaryota > Metazoa > Chordata > Aves > Galliformes > Phasianidae > Lagopus > Lagopus muta. The sequence goes on from NC_064433.1 coordinate 59,885,235, forward strand.
AACAAGAACAGTGACAGAGCAGTTCAACTTATCAGCTAGATTTTTTTCTCTTATGTGGTTGTAAGCAGCATCCTTTTAGTTTTCAGTTGTTATTTTGTTTAAACAAACTTCTCTACAGCTGTGGTATAAGCCAACCAAATATGAATATAATGGCCTCTCTAGCAATCTTACCTTTTTTCTGAGCAGTGCAACTTTCATTGCATACCATACAGCATGTACTCAGCAGATCATTTGGACAATAGATTGATAGAGAAGATGCACTGAATACAGACTGGAAGAAAGCTAAATAGTGTCTCCAAGTCTTATTTCTCTGCAGCACTCTGCAGGCCTTTACAGATACTCATCTTAAATGTGGAGTTCACCTTAACATCATATTAGGACAAAGCAACAAAGAGGTCGAGCCAGCAAACTTCTAATAAAATAAATGTGTCCTTAGTGCCTTATGAAGGGATTACTGTCTAGAAAAAGCAAGTTAATATTAATATTAATCATTCATGAGAATGGAATGGCAGGAAGAGAATTTTCTTGTACACATTTTTAATGTGTATGAATTTTTAAAATTACATTAGCATTCAGAAATTCCAGTTGAGATTGGGGCTTGCAGTGTTTAACACTGAGTAAACATGTATAAATGGCCTATAATAAAAAGAGATAATGTTTTCTATAGTCTACAATGCAGTGATAAAAAATGAAGAGAAACCAAAATGGTCTTTTTTCTCATTTAAAGATAAAAATCACTGCCACCCAGTCTTCAAAGAGTTAGGAACTTTTTCTTTGAAAAGATAAAATTCTTAATATCAGCAAAGCAATTACTGAGTTTTCCATATTAGAGTGATAGTTTCTTGCTGTTTATCAGTTACAGGCCAAACTTTAAATACGTCAGTGACAGCATGAACTGGAAATCATTCCCTAGGAACTTGATGGAATGCTTTCACTATTCAGTTCTACCCATTCCTTCTAACCAAATGATCTTTGCTCTTATTAAAAAAAAAAGTAGCATGAGTGTCTCTCTTCTCTTTTTTAGCTCATTTTCTTTTCTACCAGTGCTGAGATAGAATAGAATATTAACTTTGTTTCTAGTAATTCAGATAGGTCTTAAAGGTATGTCGAAGAGGAGACTACTTTTGTTATTGTGTGATTTATTGCAGTCAAGTAAGTAATAATTAAAAAAAATATCTGACAATAATCATGTTCTTTAACCTCTAGAAGAGGGAATGGAAGACATCCTCAGATCGAGAGACCTAAAATGCATAGTGTGGCAAAGTAGCAATGCCTGATATTATTTTTCAGGTGAAAGTGCAGTATGATCTTAATACCAGAAAAATGATTCAAGATCTCAGATACTTCGGAATGATTTCTCATTTTCTGAATAATTACTGAACGTTCTACTTGGCCGTAGTTCTCTTTAGCTGCTCTCACACACTGCTGCTCTCAGAAAGCTTACTTTCTCCTTCTCAGTTTTCACGCAAAGCAGAGGTTTTAATATACCTATTAAATCCAAAAGTTGGACCTGATTTTTTTATCTTAATCCTTTATAAAGTATTCTTTCATGTCACCCAGATGCATTCAGGCCTGTTCTATAGCTACAGTCTTGGTTTCTTGAAAAAAATAGGTAACGTTGCCTTTTAAGAACTCTTCCTAAACTGTGGTTTATGCAGACTGAGCTAGAAATCATCTTGACTTCTAGTGCTTCTACAGCCGTTCAAACTCTTCCGTGTGAAAAAGAACCTAAACCTAAATGCTTGCAGAAGCATTTGTCAGGAAGCTAAAAATAATGTGTCTGTTAAGGTCTGTTACTTTACCATGTAAAGCAAAATAAGAAAGTATAAGTCACATTCAGAGAAAAACTGTACTAATGAAAGTGAAAATTTTCAAATGAGAGTGTTTCTCTGGAGTTTATCTTCATGCTATTTGTATGTGAGAACTAGACCAGGAGGTTAGGAGAAATAGTAACGTGGTTTTGTCCATGGAAGAGTAGTAATGAGTCACCTATTAGGAGTTATGTACAGTGAAACAGAAGGAGAAAAGATAGGAGGAGAGGAAGATGGGAAGGAAAGCAGAAAACTGGTTGTAAACCTTTTCAATCTGCCTTTGGTTTAGATTAAAAAAAAAAAAAAGAGAGAGAGAAATGCTTTGCTCTTTCGCTGTTTAGTGGGTGGGAGATATTGTTTTTCAGCTGTGAGTGGGAGGAAAGATTTCCAAAAATAATGTATTAAATTTGGTGCATGCTGTGCAAAAGTTTGAAAAATATTCTTGAGTCAACATCATATTTAGAGCACAAGTTCGTTCATTTATACTCTCTGTGGTCAGGATTTTGCTTTTTTATATGGGGAGGTGGGCCATAAATTCCCATTTCTTCTATGGGTGAGCAGTCCTCAAAGTTTTGGTTTCGTCCCACTTGTGGTGGTGTAAAGGTTTTGTAGCTGTCTGGTTATTCACTTTCTTTCTAATTAACTGTTTGCTTTTTTATTGCCATTCCATAGTCTCCCGTTTCTCTGTACCTTTTCATTTTGTGTCTTTTGTTTTTTTTTTCCTTCCTCACTTTTTCTTTCCGTTCTCACTGTCACGTCGCGGTTCCATGAGTTGTTTTGTTTTGGACGTGCGGGGTTTTTTTTTTGACTATGCCTTTTCTCAGAAAGCACGCCTCCCGCAAATTGCACCCTCCCTACCAGGTGTCGGTCCCCGCACCGCAACACGTAGGGGGGTTTGTGTGGGACTTCCTGGGAAAGTGAGTGCTCTGTAAGGCTACTGTTTGTACAGGGTGGAATGTCACTGCTGGCTGCTGCTGCTGCTGCTGCTGCTGCTGCTGTTTGGGGCTGCTGCAATTATGCTTTTTTTCTTAGATTAAACAGAAACTAGTTATGCCAAGTACAAGCTCTAACCGTCTCTGTGTTCAAGTCCTGCCATGGTGGTTATGACCACAGACCAAAGCAGGGCTGCTGCTCTTCTCCCTGTTTTAAACTCTACAGAAGCTGGTGCTTTTCAGTCTGCTGTGTTTTATCTTTGGTTCGAATCTCTGCTATCAGTTCTTCCAAAACCAACTAAAACTCAAGTGCTCTAAAACATATCATTGATAGAGGTCAGTATTGCCTCATTCTTGGGTTTTGTTGCAATTACTGTCCTGAAGAGAGAGAGAGAGGAAAAAAAAAAAAAAAAGAGAGAGAAATAAAAAAAGATTGCTCTAATCATCTCGGATATGAGCATCACAGCCTTCAGATGTGTAATTTACACGCATGTATTTGTGTGTGTATGCAGTTCTGCAATTAACAAGTGGCTGAATGTACTTGAGAGCTAACAGTAAACATGAACGTTTGTGTTGTTTCAGAATTAAGCATTGAGTGAGTATATATGAAAGTCCTTCTTTCAGTTACAGACTTCAAATTGATTTTAATTTGGCATTATATTGGATAAGTACTCCATGTAAGCATGTAGGACTCCACCATTTTTTTCCTGAAGGAAACTATTTGACTGAAGAATAAAAGGGGACAGTGCCTAGCTCCAGAATTCCAGCAGTCCCATTAATGACAGCTGGAGATGATGACTTTTAAGGGGCAGATTTTGGTAAGTTTTTCTAGAAAGAACTAGAAGATGCCCTATTCAAGGGGAAACCTTCAGACTTTTGATGTGTAGCTGCCAAAGGATATTCCTCATCTTGTTTACTTTTGCTCAGCAGATAATAAAATGTTTAAAAATTTAGAGTGATCCAGAAGATACGATGAACAGTGTAAGGAAGTATCTTTATCTACAAGACAGCAAAGTGTTTGTGTAGGAGTCTGTGGAAGGTAGAGGGGGAAGAAATTAGCTGCATGTTGCATCAACTTTGTGGTTTTCTAGACTTGTATCAAGGAAACTTACTGGCAAGTTGTGCCCTAAGCTTACCTCAAGACAGTAATTTGAAGTTGGAGTGCATATTTTCAAACCAATGCTCATATCTTGTAGTAATTCTTCTTGCTTTTCAAGCTGGATGCAATCTTAAAGAATTTTAAAAGAAAATTAATAAGTAAGAACCACATCAGGGCAAGTAAGAAATTTAAAGTCAAGAAGATGTTGTCAAATTAAAAAACACAAAAGTATTTAGGAAGTCATAATAATAGCAGTTAACATAAAACTTGAGAGATTGTGTGACTGTAATTCTATATTATAATATGGGAAAACTCAGTAAAGTCCTTCAAAAATAATGTGAACGCTGATTCAGGTTAAGGAAAACAGAAATAAGTAAATATCACTTTTAAATATTCTAACCCATTTGGGACCTTAAATTGTAAAAGCAAACTGAGTATTCTTATATTGTAATTGCATGCTATTTAAGGCAGAATTTGCTGTCGTTCATAACTATATTTTTGGATTCATGCATATGCAGCTTGATTTTTTTCCCTCAATTTTGACTCTCTTAATCCATCTTCTTCAAAGTACAAAGATTTTTAGCTGTTTCTCCTAAAAAAAACCCCACTGGATTAAGTGGATTTTAAGATTCCAAGTTTAATCACTTAAAATTCAGGACAAATTGAGGATTCCCATGTAATGTTACTTCACCTCTTTAGTGTGTTTATGCATCACAGTAAAGTGATATAGTTTTTAATGACACAAACACATTTTTTCCCCCAAGAATGCTGCTTTTCATGCGTGAAGTACATAGCTGAAATTGTCCCTGCAAAAAAGCAGGATGAGGTTGACACCTGTCATGGGAAATTTCAGCAGTATCTGTTAATATTTGGCGAGCAACTGAGAACAAAGTCTTGTAATGGAAATAAGTGGTTAGGCCCATAAATAGTCCCAGTCCATCAGAGAGCACACAAATCTAGTGAATGTAAGGATTTATATCATTTCCATGTTTGGAAATGAAGAAGTCATTTCTTTCCTTTTAGTTCTTGTTTTGTCTTCATACAAAATGAATGTTAGATCTGAAAGTCCCATGTGGAGTTTCACTGGGGAAAAAAATAATTCCTTTTATGTCATCCTAATGCTCTAAATATATAAGAATATAAGTCATAGGCACTTTTAGTCATAGATACTTAACTTCAGACATTTCAAAGTATTCTGTTTTTTCAGCAGGCAATTGTCTGCTTTCTGAAAGTGAACCTTTGTTAAGGTGCCTGAAGATCAATGCTGATACTCCCTAGTCACTTTTGAAACCTACTTCTAAGGAAAGGCTAAGACACAATGCCAGTAACTGCAAATCCATCTGTAGAGGGAGTCAGATAAAAAGGCCATCAGAATGATTTTATGGGGACTCCTCAATTCATCCTCACATTTTTTGTGTAACGGATATTCTGTTCTCCGTTTGTTCTTTATTTAGTTGTTCTTTATTTCCCATTCAGTTTTAGGAGAAACTGAAACCTTGTGTTATGGCAGAAACAGCTGTTCTATTAAACACGATCACAGAACCCCAAACAGTCTAGCCTTTGGCATGTGAGGAAGTCGGGACTGGTGCTGGCTGTGGCTGAATGAGATTGCTGAAGTACCCCATCACTGAACCTCCTAAGCCTAAGTACTCGACCCAGTGTTACTGCCATGGTCAAGTGGGCAGGAGTGACACTTTCCAACAGAGTGATTTGTCTCTGTAGAACTTATTACAGACCATATCCTCTGTTACATTCAGCAGTGGACTGAAAGCATTGGTTTATCTGCTCTTCCAATACTAATACTGAACACAGCACTCAAAGTGCAGCCCCACTGGTGCAGAGCACAGAGGAACGATCACCTCCGTGCTCCCACTGGCTGCGCTATTTCTGATCCAAGCCAGGATGCCATTGGCCTTCTTGTCCACCTGGGCATACTGTTGGCTCTTGTTCAGCCAGCTGTCAACTAACACCCCCAGACTCTTCTTCTCATACGGCTTTCCATCCACTCTGCCCCAAGCTGTAGCATTGCATGGGGTTGTTGTGACCAAAGTGCAGGACTCAGAACTTGGTCTTGTTAAAGCTCATACAATTGGACATAAGATAAATACTTACTAGTAGTGAGAAGCACCCATTGTAAGCTGGCTTCTTACAGCTTTCCTGTAGCATTAAAGTTCTGTTTGCTTTTATCATTATGTCATGGTGGTAATCAATCATTCCCTCTCCTGCCCAAAGCTGTACTGAATATAGGAGTTGTCATTTGATGATTTATACTCTGCCTGCATTGGACCAATGATAGGTTTTATTTAGCAAATATCTCCTGACACAACTGCTATAGCAGTGGAGTGTAAGAACTGTGATATAAGTAAAATAACTAGAAAATCAGAGGAGAAAAGACTTATGTAAATAATGACCCCTATTTGCATATCAGGGTTTAATTTCTTACCTGACTTGGCTCTACCTCTTTAAAAACTGTCTTGCATTATTTCAGTCAAGATCTTTAAGCAACATGGAGGTACCCATACTCACAATACTAGTATGTTAAGAGGAAAAAAAACAAAACTTTTTTGTACAATTGTTACAGTAAAAGCATTAGATCCTGACGTAGTCTTGGAGTACAGTACGAACAAAAAGGACATCACCACTATGTCAGTGAAATAATGTTAGTGTCCTGTTAGATTACATTTGTGCTCTCAGACCTAGACACCAACCTTTTCTCTATTTCATCCCCTTTCATCTAAGTATCTGCTGAAAAGAAATGATAAGACCAGCCATCATTCTTCTTTACAAAGGAAAGCTTTCAGAAGTGGTGAAACATAAATGGCTTTTCTATTTCCAGACTGACACAAGAAACATCAAGCGTGTATTCTTTGCTGTCAGACTACTTTGAAGGAAATACAAAATAGTAATCACTCACTGCCAAGCAAGTGGAATTCAAAGATTGACTAGAAGTCATTGCATAAATGTCTTCCTAAGTGTTTCTGAGGTTAACGTAGCAGGCTCATTCGCTCTCTATAATATACATGCATGAGGAAAAATTACAGTTGGAATAATCAACAGCTTTTCAAATGTATATGTTAATTAAAATATCGAAGTATTCACACCTCACCACCTTTTGGTCTGCACCTGGAAATCAGATCTAAATTGGCTTTACCTTTAGAATTAATCAGGTAGCATCTTAAAGGAAAATGGATTTCCCTGTGACTACCATCAGATGTTAGTGCTGTGTTGTCTCCCTGTGTGGTGGTTGCATCAGAGTACACAGTTAATGGGGCTGGGCAGAAGAGCTGCTGCTGGATCTTGTAAGGAATGCTGCGAGTGTGTGTTCCTGCTCGGAGAGAAACAGTGCCAACTGAAAGTGTTCTTTTGCTGTGTCATGAACGTGGCCTACTCTGCCTCGGGTTCTGCTTGCTTGTGCTGCTTCCGTGGGGCAGGCACTGGCTATGCTGATCAATTTCACTGATTTGGCCCCTGCACGGGGGCTGCTGCGTCTGGTCTGCAGCACATCGCCCTTCACTTTCCCAATAGATTGCTGGCGTCTGCAGCTGTCTGCCTCATTTTGAGTGCCAGTGCACGTCTGGAGTTTTTTGTAATTGTAATATGCTTTCAGATGCAACTGTCATATTCCTCATTTCTGTTTGGATACATATTGCAATTGTCATAAAATCCCAAATTTCATGTTTTGAGCCTTTATAAAAGAGCATGAAAAAGGGACTAGTGGTTGTACAAAGTGCATTTTTTCTCAGAAACATTTATTCCAGGACTTTACCTTTTAATGCCAGCAGAAGGAACAGTATGGTTCATTCAAATTTTGTAGAGCTATACTGAATTTTATCCTGTACCTTTTTTCCAGTGATATTTTGAAGAAACAATATGGTAATATCATCACAATGTAAAAAGGATCCCTGAGACACAAAATGAGGGTTCTTAAACTTTCATAATCTGGATTCAATAACAGCTATAGAAAGAGACAATGAAACCTTTTTTCCTTCCCTCTTTAGTCCCACATGTAGCCAAGACATTTTTTTCAAATTTTTGTTCCCTTTTGTTGAATTTATTGGAGCAGCCATAGTTCTGCAGTTCAGCCTAGAGCGTATAATCTTGGATTTCAGTCAGAATTGTTACAGTTATACCATGTTCTATATGAATTAACTGAAGCTTCTGGAACATTATGGCTTACTTCAAGATCAAACATTAAGTATGTGGCGTTTGGCATTTTGCAAGTCTCATCTTTCCTGAAATCTCCCAATAGCACAGTCTTTTCTACAATGACCCTGAGAGATCCTGATTTCAGAATATGAATTTAAAAGCCAAAGAAATGCATCTTTACAAGAGCTTATTTGTTATAGACTTAACAATACGCTTTTCAGCTCTACCTCACTTTGAAACTGCTGCTTGTACGAATTCAATACCCTACATTGCTATTTGTAAAATGTATGCCAGAGGTAAGGGCTTTAAATCTCATTTACATAGTTCCTTAATAATAAGAGTAGTAAAGTATGTAGCAGTTAGACTGTATTATCAAAGTATTTTCTCTAGATAATAGCCTACGTTTAGGCCTTTATAGAATGCAGTCTTGCCATAGGTGTAATACATGTGTTATAGGAGCCAAATTAAAATTTTGGGCAACAGGACATTTGCTTTTCCTATCTTACATTGACTGAAAAAGAACAAAATTTTAAATTGGGTGGAAAAGATCTGTATGGCTCTTTGTTGAGTTACATTGCTGTTATCAGTGAAATTGACAGCAGATGCTATCAAACGATATTGAAAATATATGAAAAGAAGCAATAATGAACCTATGGGACCTCGTGCTGTACAGGGAACTCCAACATTTTGCTTTGGTCTGTCCTGCTATCGAAAAATGTTGGAGAGAACTGTCAAAGGTACGCCTATTTGGTCATTATTGTTTTTAGATTGCACCATATGTGGGAGAGTTAAAACTGAGTGCTGTAGGAATAAGAGGCAGATGTGGGTTTTTAGGTTTTTGGTTGTTGGGTGTATTTTTTTTTTTTTGCTTTTGGAAAGGTGACCTAAACGTCAAAATTAAGAAAGATGAATTTTTAGCATTGACGAATCTTCAGGACTTGAAGGCTATTTTTTTTTTTTTAAATTTCTGTTCTTTTTTGACACATTTAGGTCATCAGCAGTAAAAACGAGAAAATGTGTTTTGCTCATTGAGAGAAAATAAGCCCCTTGAAGAAGATGGCATTAAGGAACACCACAGTGCTCCCCTCAGATAGTCAGCCTGCACGTTTTTGAAAAGTTAGCTAGAATTCTGGAAGAAGAAACTTGCTAGTCATGTGGTGGACACACAGAGTTTTCTATAGTTGGTTTGTTCTCCTTTTCCAAGAACTGCCATGTCTAGAGTCTATTTTCTCTACAGAAAGTTGCCTCTAAGTAAAATGGTGTAATCTAAGTGTCCTTTTATCTTTTTTTCCTCTTTTTTTTCTTTTATTAGATGTCTATAAAACATGCGCTTCTTTGTGTTTGTGGAAGGTTGTGTGTTCTGTGTGTCATTACCTGATTTAGATCTGCTTGTTTTGTCCTGTATTCTTGAACTGCCTGATCTCTGGACACTGTTTTCACAAACTCTAACTCTTTTTCTTTCGCATCTCCTTCCTGGATTTGCTGCTTCCTTCAGTCTCACGTCAAGGTCAGTATTCATTTTAATAAGGGTGTTTATCGTGGTGTTGTATATTAGGCTGAAATTGAGATCTCAAAGAAGATTGCACGTCAAATTGCATGATCCACAAAATAAAAGATCAGAGATTTGGTCAGTTTTGTGTAGGAGGATGGGTTGGAAGGAAATGTGTTTAGAAGAAATCTGTACTTAAAGGAAGAATTTGTGTCAAACCCACTGTAGATCAATGTTGTTGTGTATGTGAAGAATGGGGGGAAAAAACAAGACAATTTAAATAACTTTGGCTTTGTCTATTATGTCAAGAAGGAAAATACTTGAACTATTCTCTCATATATGTTGTCAAGTGCAAAACTGGTTGCCTTAAAATACTGGTCGCTCTAGTTTCTTAATTGCTGGATTTTTTCATTGTATTTGTGTCTGAAACCTTGTATTGATGTTGTAGAAGCTAACAAGAGGCAATATGCTTTGGAATCTTGTATGGTTAAGCCTCGGCTTAATTTTTTACTTTGTCTTTTTAAAGCAGTTGCTAAAGGTAGATTCAGAATGTCAGTATAGAAATAGCTAGGAATAGACTTCTTGACCTATGTAATCTAACAAGTCAAAGTGCATGATCTAATAGCCCTCATTTACCTAAAAGCACTCGGAAACCATTTTGAACTCTTGCTTTTGCTAGCAGCTTGGTAGCAAGCATCCGTGACTCTTGAGGGAATGATTATAATTATTTCAGGCAGTGCCTTTACCCAGAAAGCTTCTGCTTTAATGACTAAAGTTCTGAGTTATTGACCAACATCCGGCTTTTCTATTCCTGATCAACACTGTGAAAAATGTGGTGGTCAATGGAATCCCACGATGGCGTGATGCTGCTGATGCCTTTAAATTGTGTTGGTATTCTGACCTTGACTTGGCATAGACATTATGCCTGTGGCCTTGGCTGCATGTTTTCCTTCCTCCCACAGCCTGGAAAAAGATTGGAAGTTAATCATGCTCTCCATCAATACCTTCTGTATTCAGTGTGTTGTTCTTGCATGCTTGTAACTGCTGATGAAAGGAGGACTGTCCTTGAATGACCGTCTTCTTGCAGTTCCCTAGGAGCAGGACTGCCTGGAAGCTTTTCTGCCCTGTGAGCATTCTCATCTGAAATACTTATAATTTCTTTCTTTTTTTTTTTTTTTTCCTGAGTGCTGTTTTCATTGGGTAGGCTGTGTTTGCTGGTTGCCACCATCAATGGAGTTTGATATGCTTTGTTTGGCTGTTGAAGTCCTAAATGTTATGAAAGTCAGAGATATTTCAGCTTCAAACCGTATGGCTTTTATCGGTACCTGCACCTATGCTGGAATTCGTAATAAACAAGAAAGGGTTCTGGTTTCAGGGTGTTGTTTGAGGGATTATTTTTTTTAAAATGAATAAATAGCTATTCCATAATGTTATGTTCTACTTTGGAAGCTACCACTTTATTTTTTTCTTAATGGTGTAACAGCAGTTAGTTTTTTCAGACATCAAAGCAAATGCATCTTCCTGAAAAAGAACTGAGTGTGTGCAAAATCACATTAGGTATGTCTGTTTTGTAGAAACAGGAAAATACTTCAAATGTTATCTGCCCTCATTAACAACAGCTGTACTTACCGTAAGCAGTGCAAAACCTTTGAATTTTCTGATCTGACTAATAAGTTTTCATCATCTCTTTCCTGTTGATAAAGTCAGTGAACCAGAACATAAAAATGCAGTCCACATCACTATTGCTGATGTGCCACGTACTAACTGTTTAAAATTCTGAAATCCTAGAGTGGCTGTTATAATGGTTTAGAATAAATAAAATAGACTTGGAAGGTGGGATTAAATCACTTTTCCATAAAGATTTTTCACAATATTTTTCATTGTTGATGACAATTTTACATGAAGAACTATCTAATCTAATGCTGAGTTCCAGAGAGTAATAAAACTAGTGACACTACTTTGGTGTCATTTGCTTCAGCAGTGAAAAAATTAGAAAAATACCATGAAGTCATAGACTACAGTTCTTTTAAGCAGTTCTGATGTACATGTGTCACAAAAGTTGAGATGTTACTACTACAAAACAGAAAAAGTTATCAAAGATATCCAGATTCTTTGTTATACCAAGGAAAATTTGATGCAATAGGAAGTAATAAAAAATACTGTAAGCCTTGTTTCCACACAGCAAAGGGGCTTGGTGATTCAATGAGTAGAGGCTGGTGGCATGAATCCAGATAAAAGTCCATGTAAAATAAAATGCCAGAAAACAAGAATATAACAGCCTTATAAAATCAAAGTGAAAACAAAATACTAAATCTGAGGGAACTGTCTCACTCCTTTTTCCAGCGTCCTGAATTTCTACTACACATCCAATGACCAAGGAAATATTTAAAACATGGTGTCTTTCTGTAAGAAAATGATAGAAAATATTTCTTAGAAAGTTAAGCAACTTTAGAAAGTTCAGAATACTATTTAGTAGCAATGGTAGGATGGTTCCACGCTGAGAACAGAAATCAGGGCATGGAGCTGAACCTGCTGTCTAGGTAAGGCATTCTGTTCTTTGTTTCTATTTTATTTGGTATTCAAGTGCATACTTGTGTAGATGATAGGTGCAGGATCAGACTCAGACAGTGTTAGCCATCTTCCCTGTAATAAACTTGTGCTTCTACTCCATTTGGACATCAGGAAACACAGTTTTACAGTGCGAGTGATGGAGCATGAGCACAGGCTGCCCAAGGAGTTTGTGGTGTCTCCTCCTTGGAGATGTTCAAAAACCACTGGACAACCTGCTTGAGCAGGGGTTGGTCCAGGTGGACCCAGTGGGCCTTCCTAACCTCTAAAGTTCCGTATTAATTGTTATAAATAATAAAATAAACAAATGTGGTGTGGTAAGTTACAGGCGTATAGTTGAGTGATTGTCTATGGATCTATGGATTTTTCATTGTTACGGAAATAACTCTCGATATACTGTGCCATGTACTGTATCTCTAAAAAGCTGTGTTTCTGAGTACTGAGAAAATGCCTGGGCAGCCTGGACCAATTTCAGTGCAAGTGTGGCTGGCTCTCTAATTTCATACCTTCAGGGGACTGTTTAGTCTTCATTCTGCCACCGTGCTGATCATTTACTACCTTGGGAAGTGATAAAAATGTTGAATATTTGAGTCAGCAGTGGTTATTTCTGGGCAGCAGAGCCAGATACATTGTTTTCAAAGAAGTTTCCATTTAAATGTCATTTCTAAAAAGTAATGTGCTCTAATAATTGCTTTCTACTTAATGTCTTTTCCCTTTAATTTTTCTTAAATAAAAAAAATGGTTTTATGGTATTCTTTATATTAAAAAAGCACTCTTGTAGGAGTTGTCCATTCCTTGTGAATGAAGAAAAAAAGTAAAGCATCTATAAAATGATAGTGGAAAACAAAAGATTGAAGAAGTCAGACTTTTTGGTTGTTAAGGCTAGATAGTGATAAGTAGAGCACAGACACTGTTTTTTTGTTAAAATAGGTCACTGGCAAAGTCTTTAGGATTTGCTTTAGGAATAGAGATTTCCTTATCCCTTTGAAGTGGAGTCTGTAGCTTTTCTGTCAAAGGTCGTTTTTTCTTGCCTTGTTTCACTGTATCTTAACAAAGCACAGTTATTCACAGATGTACATCACCTCAAAATTCTCACTTTCCTGCAGTCTTGTATGATCTGATTTCTTTCCTGCTACCTGCTGAAAATAACTTAACTGATGAGCTGTTTTTCTTTTTATGTTATTGCTCTATTTTCAGTACACATACTCGCAAAGCATACAGCTTTCCTGTGGGAGTTAGAATGGAGAGGCACATGGGGGGCTGTTTGTGTGTCGGCAGTACGCTACGAATTCTGAGTCAACTGTGCTCTAAGATCTGAGAATTCTCTCAAAATTTTCCTTTTCTGAATATAACTGAAAGCAAAGCATCTTACCATACTACTTGAAAAATCAAAGCAAAACATTATATAGAAGACATTTTATTATGTCTTTATGTTAATTACAAAGTTAATAAATTATCTAGTTTGTCTTCAGAAGATTATCAGAAATTATCATTCAAACTTCGTGCAAAATTAAACATTTTGATTAACCTATATGTGTCACATCACATTTAGTCATAGGAATAAAATCTGAACATTATTTTTCTTCTTTAAGGGCTAACTTCTATGCAAAAGTGTACCCCTCCAATGGCTAGACTTTTATTCCTTGTCGAAACTCTAAAAGCCACATAGGGTATGGACAGATAGTGAATTTGTGGTTTTAATTAGCCTTGGTACAAATGCTTTCTTAACTGTCTACCAAAATATTTAGCAGAATCTGAATTCAGGGAAAAAAATGCAGAGAATTCAGCTGGGGAGGGGACCTTGAATGTCACAGAAGAGGGTGAGGAGCTCAGTAATTTCTTGTACTGGTAACTTTACTGATAATGACTGCTTTCAGATTTCCTAACTCCTCAAGCTTAGTGGCAGAGTCTGCAGGAGTGAAGCGTTACCCACAGAAATGGAAATGCAAGTTATAGACTATTTAAGCAAATTGGAAATATGCAGGTTGATGGAATCAGATCAGATACATACAGGGTTGCCAAGGGAGCCAGGTGATGTCATTGCAAGGACTCTTTCTGTCATCTTCAAAAGCTCATGGCTGTCAGGAAACCTTCCTGATGACTGGCAAGCATCATGCCCATTTCTAAGAAGGATGAAAAAGAGGGTCCAAAGAATTATTTGGAGTAGATCCTCCTGAAGGCCATTTTCATGCATCTAAAGGACAAGAAGCTGATAGGAAACAGCCAGTTGGCTCTACAAAGGTAAATCATGCCTGACCAACTTGATCACCTTCAGTGATGAGATTACTGTCTTAGAAGGGAATCATCACTATTTAATGTTTTTTTTAAATGATGCAGATGATGAGATAAAATGTGCCCTCGGAATTTCATGGGTGTGGTTATGGAGGGTAGGTCTGTTATTTAGGATGACCTTGACAGACTGTGGAAAAGAGCTGACAGAAACCTCATAAAGTTCAGTAAGTATAAGTGCAAAGCTCTGCAACTGATGATGTATGTGCTGAGGACCAGCTGGCAGGAAGGCTGACTTGTAGGGAAGGACTGAGGTGTGATTGAGGACAAGTTGAACAAGTCAACAAGTATCACATTGCATACAGGGGTGTATTAGCACAAGCACAGTCAACATGTTGAGAGAAGTGATTTTTTCCCTCTGCCTGGCACTTGTGAGTCTGCATCAGGAAGACTGTGTCTAGAAGGAACTTTCAAGTACAGGAAAGGTACTGTGATAGTGGAATGAGTCCAGCAGGCAGGACAACAAGATGACAAGGTGCTTGCTGGAGCACATGGCATACAAGAAGAGGCAGAAAGAACCGGGTATGTTCATGACCGACAAGGAGCATCATGAGAGATTATGCTGTAGTTTTTTGGCTGTTTAATGGGAAGGTGCAGAGAAGAAAGAGCCAGACTCTTCTCTGAGGTGTTCAGTAAAAGGACAAGAGCCAAGAGACATAAGTTGCAAAATACTCTGATATCAATTCCAACAAGATACAAGAGGAAAAAAAAATCAGTGATGGTAATCAGATGCCAGTGAGGTAATCAGAAGCATCTAGTTGTTCTGCATGCGTTCAGCTTGTGACTAGCTTGAAATGTTGCCTCTTAATCCTGTGCTGCTTGTGAAGATCGATTTCCATTTTGCACCACCATGCAAGATGACCTCCTTGCCTTAGATCAGAGACATTGGAACAGTTGTGTTTCAGATGTGACTCAATACTTTACTTTTTGACTGAGAACATTTCTTACTATCACTGCTTGCTTTCAGTCATGAATGATTAACTTGTAGCTCTGAGGGGCACGATGCCCCCATCTCTTAGGTGACTCAGCACACTCATTTCAAAGGGCTTTTTACATGGAATCTTATTATGTTATCTATTCCTTTACAGTACTGAACAGCTTTGGTGAAAATTGGAATGGAGTTTGATGGTAGTTTTGGGATGACAGTAGGTTTTCAGCAATTCATTTCTAGTGTCATCCTTTAAAACATTTCATAATGAAGTTGATCATTTGAAGTACCCTATCTCCTTCTCTAAAAACCAAGAGTGAGAGAACATTATAAATCTGAGGTGTAAAACAGTCTGTATGGATAGACCAGAAGTGCTTAATTTAGTCCTAGAAATTACAGATGCCAGCTATTGGCAGTTGCCAAGCAAGTGTGCTCAGTGCCAGCCTTGACAGAAGATTGCAGAAGGCTCCAATCCAATGTAAAACTGGTGTGAGGCCACTTTTCCTTGTAGTTCCTATGCTCCTTTGTTGCTCAGCTCCCTCCTAGTGTGGCATGTGAACTTGCGACTTCCCAGTGTCATTCATTTACCGTAGCTCACCAGATGGTAGCTCTAAAAAACATATGTTGTCTTCCTTAGCTTCCACATCAGTCCAACTTGGTCTGTATCAATCCCACTGGCACTAGCAGCGCTGACCAGATTGTTTCCATTGTGAGTGCCAGCAAAATTCAAATTGTCAGCAAACTTCCTATTGCATTTTTAATGTCTTGAGTTGCTCACGCCACATTTGATGAAGTCCCGGAGTCTGGGAACTGAGAGGGGGATAATGTAGCACAATTTTACCCATAAAAGTGTATGGCAACACATTATTTTGCAGTCATCTCCTGTCATACCTTTACTCCTTCACCAATATTGTGTTCAGTGTTGTTTCATTCTTTCTCTAGGCCTGCCTTTCTCTGGTGTGTTCTGCACTGTGTGCTCCCTTAGTTCCTTTTGTCTCAAGTGGTTATAAAGACAAAGGTGTACTGTTTTAATCTTTGAATTTTCAGCTGGTAGGATTCTTGATCATGCTAGCTGTGCCTGAATTTCTCGGTAGTCATACCAAATAGATGGCAGCAATGTTGTTAATAGCTTTTTCTTGTAACCAGCTACAAGATAGATTTACTTACTCACTTCACTTTTCATTGTGTAATCTTTAACATCACATAGATGTTACTGGCAGAAGGTGATATCAGTGTCATGTAAAGAATTGAATAACCAGCTAAGAAATAGTTTTACTACTATCTCCTTGTAGCAATATATATGTAAAAAATATAAAAGCGAACACTTCTTCGTTATTTGCAATGTCAATGTTTTAAAGTATTGATATTAGTGACAGTAAGATGTATCTTTCCTTCAGCATCACTTGCTATTTGTTCCCTTGTACTTTGCACAGATCTTTTTTTTTCTTTTTCATCATTAGTTCAGAATAAATACGTGCTAAGGCAGAACATAGGCTTCACTAAAAATTAGTTTCAATTCAAATCCATGGCAAAACCATACTACTACTACTACTCCTCAGTCTCTTCATGCACTCTTATCAGAACCAAATATTTTCTTAATGCCTCTGACATTAAAACTTAATACCACTAGTGAAGGTTTCTTGACATTCTTGTGCCTTTGCTCTGGGAAGCTGCTATAAGGGTATGAACACTAAAACTACAGGATTTTATGTAACTTACTGGTCTTAGTGGTGCATCTTGTGCATTGTTTTTTACTGCCTAAGGCTTTATTCCCAAGTAAGTTGGATACTTTGCAAGTACATTTCTCTCTGATAGTCAATTATCTTCCTTGTGAAAAAAGCATTTTAAAGATTTAAGTGATTTCATTTTAAAGACTCCTTGTTTTTACTGTAGAAGATCATTTCATGGGTATGTTCATGGCAGATCGGCGCATTTGTTTTATCTCCTTTGGTGGGTGTGAAACAGTTTCAGAAGCACATATGAATTGCTAACGCTTTTCAGTTGCAGACATAATCTTCCCCAGATACATTTTTATCTTTTTTTTTTTTTTTTAAGATGATTTCTTAAGTATTCTAGAGAGAAAGGAATAAATTTTCTTCCGCGTCTTGGAATAGTGGAGGATGTTTTTTGAATTACAGTTAGAGAAATTCATGAGTTTATTTTGATAGAGAAAGAAACTAGAAGTCTTGTCTTTCTGTATCCTATTTTGACTATAGCCTCTATAATTTTTAATGAGATTCTCAACACTGGTTAAAATTCTTAAGCTGTAATGTATATCTTCATATACAGAGACAGTTAATCTATTGAAAACATATGAGATTTGTCTTAGGAATATTCTTCCTGACATTAAAGGCTGTTGTTTCTTTATCTATCTTAAAGATTATGAGCATTCTCCAATTACATAGGAGGTTATTTCATTGAAGGAGACAGAAAAGATATGTACCTACCTGTATCACAGTGACAGGCTGCATCAACACATTTGTGTTGGTAAAGTGGTCAAATCCAATCAATTCAAATCTGAATTTTGCCTCATTTGTCTCAAGGTAACCAAATAAAAAGTAGTTCACTGGAGTATAGTTGTCTAGATAAAAGACTACTCAGAAGTGGAGTATCCCATATATGGGACTGAACCTCTTGTCAGAAAGTTCAGACTTGAAACTGATTTTTATAGCTAGAAGGATAAACACCTATGCATTTAAATCTATGCAGAGAATCTGCTTGGAAGACTCTTGTTGAAAACAATTTTGTCCTTAAGTAGACAAAATAAATAATATGGTTTTGATGTGGTCATACCAGCAAAGTAAAAATCACCAGGCCTGAAACAGACCTTTTTATAGTCCTGAAAACAGACCATTTTATAGTTTTTCAGAAAGATCCTTTTAGCATTTCTGTCCTCACATCATTTCCTTGAAGCCTTTGTGCCTTTTTTCTCTTTTCTAATGAGACAAGATTCTAAATGTTCTCATACATGGAGTTTTTTGATATAAGAAATCCCCTTCCACTGAGTTGGCATGAGAACTGCTCCAAAAGTAATGCCTCCTATTGTATTACGTTGGCCCGTGACGTCAGAGGCAGATGTTGATGATACAGCAATAAAGGCTGAACCTCCCCACCAATATTTGGTTTCATGTTGTTGACTCACGACAGATGGCAGCAGAGGGGCATTCTGACAAAATGGTGTCTGACACACAAGTGAGTTTGAGGCAAAGGTGAGTCACTGACTTCTTCCATGCAGAAAAAAACCCCACCCATTGACATTTGTTGTTACTTGCAAACACTTATGGAGACCTAACAGTGGAAGTGAGCACATTGAGGTGGTGGGTGGTGCATTTCAGGAGTGGCAACAGCCACTTGATAGGCAAGCCACATTCTGGATGGCCATGCGTCGTTCTCACACTTCAAAATGAAGAACCTCTCTGACAGTCAGCTCATTTGTGCAAATAATTGGCTAATGGTGGTGAGTGTGTTGAAAAAATAGTGTTTTATAACTGAGAATTTGCTTTATCAGACATTGTTGTGTTCTTTGCATCTGTTGTAGTTTCCATGGAAATAAATTGGAGGCATTGCTTTCAGAGTAACCTACATACATACATTGTGTTTTCTACTCCAGTAACTGTTTCTTTTAATACCTTTCATTGAAAACTGCATTTTCAGTAATGTCACATTGATTCTTTAATTCTTTCAAAAGACCAGGATAATTTGCAATCCTTATCCCAAACTTGTGAAATACTCTAGAAGAGGACTTGTCCTTATTGACAATTGGTCCAATATTTGCTGTAAAATAAGCATAGGCTTATAGGCTAGCATAATTTTTAAACGATTTGCTTTTAAAATGTTATTTCCCCTGCTTTATATTTAACTTTTGTGTTTGTTTTTGTTTCAACTGCTGATTTCACATTCCGTTTTATTTTTAATTATTGTATATATCAAGTATTATTCTAGAAGGAATGAAAAGATTGCATACTCTTATGAAAGAAAACAACTGCTATATTTTGATTTGTTTTCTTTTCTGGCTGGTGGGACTGCAGTTAAAAGAGACGTGTGTGATCTTAGATCACAAAAATACCCTCTGAAACCTCAATAAAATGCCATTCATAAGGAAGATTTTATTGCTGTTTAGAAAATACTTTTTTCAGCCACATCATGCAGGTCTCTTGAGCAGAGAGTGACTGGCTGTGTGTGATCTGTTCATAGGGTGGTTGGCTTATGTGTTGGAATTGAAGGTAAAAAGAAAAGCCCCTCTGGGAGCTCTTCCCGCGCTGCTAGGGCCAAATTCAACTAACTCAGCATGTAGCTAGGAGAAGGAATCCACACTGAGGCCTCATCAGGCTTTTTGCTAATGTCATTTTTGGCTTTGCATCTGCTTACTCAATTAACAAAAGCATAAGAAAAAAAAAAAAACAATAAAACAAACTTATTTGTTGAACTACTGAATACTGTTATTAAGGTCCTCAAAGCATTATGTTTTCTCCTAAGAAAGGAGCACCCATATCATCATCGTAGAGCATTATTGTAGGGTTCACCTTGAATTTGTTTTTTTAATGCTTTCAACTTTAATAAAAATTGGAGATTGCAAGGTTTAATTTAACTATAGAACTTGACCTGCAATTAATTTGATATTTAGTTTTTGAAACCTGATTTCAAATTTTACATCAATTATGAAGTTATGGTATGTATTCATTAGCTTTATCACATTTATTTCCTACTGAGTAGATATTGAAAGTTTAAATAGTTGAGAAACTGCACTATATTTTTTAAACGAAGTAGTGGGTGAGTAACTGTAGTGGATTACAGAATCTATCTACAGAAGTGGAATTAGGTATTAATGAAAACATGGTGCTGTAGGTGTGTAACTGAAGGTTTTTTGCTCTGCAGTTTTTTTAATTTTTTTTTTCAGCAGGTTGTGTCTGTGTCTGGCAAAGTGAATCTTTCCTTTGCTTAATTTACTGTGGACTTCTTGAGCTAAAATGAAGACTCCTGTTACTCCCTGTTGTTAATTGTAGCCAGTTCATTGAAGATCTTGTTCTTTTCTTCCAGTTACTTTGAGAATACTAAAACAACACTCCAACAGTTTGTGTGTAATTGGCTACTACTGTTCTCTTGACTGGAGAGCAGCTGATTTTATTAAGGTTTTGTCAATCAAGAGACTGAAGACAAAAATCTACTTTCCCTGAAAAACGTTAGCTTGATAGCACTTAGAGTATGCTTTTGAGATGCTTGTGCTTCTAATCTTTAGTAAGATTTCTCTTTCTGTACATGTGTTTATTATGTATCTTTCTCTAAATTCTCTGACTGTATTAATAACCTGTGCCACTTCACTATTTGAAATGTGCTGTGTGTAAGCTTTATGTGATGCTTACATGTCAGGTGATGGGTTTCTGTTAGAGGTATTCTTAAATAACAGGAGCTTTTTAGACTATTTTCTGATTCACAGTATTTAGTTCCTGCCTGGTTTGTATGCTTTATTTTCCTATATTTTCCCATCGGCTGTTTCTGGAAGTAGAAGGCTTTTTTTAGCTGGAGTCAGATGGGCTGACTGCACCGGGAACAGGGATTGATACTGTACAGCTAATTCCTAACGTTGAGGAAAAAAAAAACAGTGTAGAGTTGAGATCTGCATCTACTCTTTGACTTTCACACTTGTTGATTCAGGTGCTTTTAGGACCTTGTTCTGAAAATCTGGAGCAAGCTGGTTTCCCATAGCCTTCTGCGTCTTCATCCCTTGCCCCCTCCAGTGTTCACTGAACGCACACTTTGTTTTATAAACTAGGTTTCCTAGGTTCAGGAAATGTAGTTCACCCTTCCCAACTCTTAAAGCCACTGTGGGACTTCTTGCTTCTTGTCTCGCATGCAACAGACCAGTTAAATTCTCAGAATCTGCTAATATTTTCATTGCCATGTTTTTCCTTGTCATATATATGTCACAGAACATATGAAAAAGAAGAAGAGCAGTGTAACAAAATGATGAGAGGTTGTTGGAAGAGACCACAAGTAGAAGAGGTAGTTGAATGCTGGAATTGGTCAGCTGTGCATACAGTAGAAGCTCATTGAACGTGTGTTGCTCCATTTTTTTCCATGTTTTTCTTTGCGCACCAAAACTCTCAAAATAAAAAAATAAATAAAAATAATTCCTCACCTCATGTCACTGTGCTTATGATCTTTTTGATTCTTAAGTGAAAGTGAAGGTTATGGCTGTATGACCTTTAAAACAAAGAAGTGATGAAGGAAATTGTGCTGGCAGTATAGTAAGTTGGACACTTCCCTTTGAGTTTTGAGTCATTCCAGCTCAGGTCATTAACATCCCTTTGAATTGATGGTGACTTCTTTGCAGTAAAAAAAAATGTGTTTTTTTTTAAAATCTAATCACTAATCAAGTACTCCTAATAAAGATCTGGACAATGTAGTTTATTGTTTTCTGCCTTTCAGGATTGCTATCTGGATTTTTTTTCAGTTATGGTGTGTTTTGTTCTTGGACTTAAGTTGCTGTGAGCATTATACTTCTTTACATGGCTGCTCCATTTAATTCCGCATGTGAATAAATGTACTCCTCAGTGTCTCTCAGGACTTCACAGTGTTTTGATGTCCTATTCAGTGATGTTATACGTTGTAATTCAATATTTCATAATATAATAAGCATTGGCAATATTAAACTAAGTAATATAGCGCGTTATTGCATACTTTTTTTAAATTATTTTGCCATTTTTGGAATAAATTTCACGTATATTTGTATATGTATTGCATCAGTGTAGTTATGTTGAGAAGCAGTGTGCTTTAAAGCCAGTGAAGTTCCTCTTCCATCAGGATTAGTAGCTGCAGCAACAGTGCACTGTCCTGTGGGTGGTGGTAATGCTACGTTAATGAAGGCTGTTGCTGAGCACAATCTTTCTGACATGGCTGACTGACAGTGTGCCTTCTTTTTAATGTGAAATCAGTTTCCAAGAACCTAAGTCAGATAAACAGGTGGTTTCTTTAGCTGTGAACAAAATGAATGTGTTTTTTCCTAGTGCACACACTCATCATTTGAAATATAATCAGTATCCACTTTTTTCTTGAAGATAAGTTTCTGTAGTGATTTGAATACATTGTAAATGTGCACTTATTCTTGGATCATTAGGAAAACCGTTGTGTTTTAGGTGCATAACTTTGAAAGAAAACATTAAAGCAATAGTAGAAAATTAAAATTAACTTCTGCATATTTTTGCTTAACTTTTTGTCACATATTTTAGAAGAAGAACATCTAAAATTACCTCAGAAAAGATAATCAGATTAGGGTAGTAAATAACTATCTGTTAACATGTAGCATAAAAATCCATATAAGGAAATAATTAACAGCTATTTCTACTGATGTGCATAACTGTAAAAGATAATTAGTATTAAAATGCAAAATTATTTAGGGTAGTATGGAATAATTTAGCTTAATTTAAACCTTAATACAATTAATATTATTAGGAATGAAAAATCTTCCAAAGGACTTGCAGGTAGTAAACTGAAGTAAACTGAATTGGATCAGTCTTCTTACCACTTTGTAGGAATACCTGATGGTGCACGGGTTTTCTGTTGTTTTTTTCCTCTCTCAGAAAAAGACTCTGGAAATCTGAAATCTACTCATTTGAAAGTTTTATTGTTGGTTTTTTTTTGGTTAATTCTCTCTTTATGGTGTTCAGAATAATAGCATTCCCTCATTGCTAGAAATTCCAGATTTTTGTAGAGAAAAGCCATTGGATTTTTGTTTGTTAATTTGTATCAGTGATGCAGCCTCGTCCTTCATTGAAGAAGAAGGCTCAAGTCATGGAAATGAACAGTTGTTTTCAGATTCCAATTTCAGAAATTTTGCTCGGGGGGGGGTCTTTGGCTTAAACTGTGCACCTAGAATCAAAAGGTGTAAAAGATTGTTTCTGAAAATCTTGACCCATCTGTAATTAAAAAGCTTTGGGTTTTTTTGTAGTTGTTGCTTTTTTTTTTTTTTTTTTTTTTTTTTAATTAGAAGTCTGATTTTGATTGTACTTTGTTTTCTTTGATAGATTCAAATTTGCAAGTATTTGACATGACATTGCAAAATGGAGAGAGATTTTTAGCATTGCAAAAGACTTTTTACTTGAGCGCTAACTATTTTTAGGAGCTAAACCTCCAGAAATGTCATTATCCAAAAATTTGGTCTCCCAATGACAGAATTACCCAGCAGTGAGGTATTGTTGTAGATACCTGTATTATCTGTAAGGTTTGTTGTCCAACTTTTTGTTGCTTTTTGATGAAGGTATGGAGTAGCAGTTTTATCCTGCATAGGAGTTCGAGTTTCTGAACAGTATGGCAATTACAAACATAAGACTGAGTAGTACTAGGTAACTTTAAGACTACATCTTTTTAAACTGCTTTGGGAAACCCTGAATTTGTCTCCAAGTATGTACTTGATTGTTTGGAAGGCATTAATTTTGCACCAAACATCCTTTCATTGAAGAGCTGCTGTTTTCTTTTTAAAGACATATTGGACTGTGCAGCAAATGATCTTCCTTATACATACTTTGATCAGGCTTAATATTTGTTACTATTAATATTGTTGTCTCTTATCTAAACAGCAGATAACAGTAAATAATACCACTTTCCCAGCAGGTGAATCTGAGCTTGCCAGTTTATAAAAAATAATTAATTCCCCTTCTTTTAATCTAGAAGTTGAATAAGAATCTTCATGTGGAGCTGAATGTGTTGGACTTGCACATTTTCATTTTATGTGTTAACTTAGCTGTACTTTCTCTGTTTATTTTATAGGATGGCTAGAACCATGTATTGTACAAACTGAGTTGTGCCAACATAATATTTCCAATATGTTGTTTAATCACTGAGCAAGTCAGCTTTAAACCTGGGCAGTGTGCCCATACGCAGTGAGCAGCCCTGGGTTAGAGCAACTTAACAATTACACTAGTTGTGTTTAAAAAGCATTCTGACTCAAATCAGCTGTAATGTTGGAAAAGGTATTTAAATATGCCAATAACTTTTTAACATCATCAGAAAAGGACTTTTCTTTTATTCTCAGTCTCTGGAGGATGTCAGCACTTTTTCTCACTAATAGAAGTTTGTTTAGCACCAAGGAAAATTTGCTATCTTTGCAACTTTTCCAGCTCCAGCTGGCTTACATTGCAGAAAGTATAGCTCAGTGTTGAACCTCCAGTTTTGGAAGAGCTCGAATCACCAGCTAGGCCTATGCCACGTAATTTGAACATATATATTGCAAAGAGGTATTTTCTTGATGACACTGTTGTTACTAGTTCTGAAGAAAATATTAAAGCAGAGTTGTTTGTGATCTATTCTAAAAGTATTTCTGAAATACAGAAGAAACATTCTTCCTTCTCTGTGTGGATAACATACCAGATAGGAAGCTAGTATATCATTCTGCTTTCTAAACAGTAAATTAAAGAGCTGTCTCTACTACTTGCATGATGTTTTGGGGAAATCTTGCAACCAAAGAATTCATCTTTTATTCCAAAATCCAAACTCCAGATATAATTATGGAGAAAAGGGCTGAGGAAGCAAAGCTAGCCTGTTTTGTTTTGATTGGACTAAAAGTTTAGACTTAAGTTCTCTGTGGTCTGGAGGCTGAGATTAAAGGGTCTGTAATTAGATTCAATACTCCATGTGTCTTAA
Source organism: Lagopus muta (assembly GCF_023343835.1). Lineage (NCBI taxonomy): Eukaryota > Metazoa > Chordata > Aves > Galliformes > Phasianidae > Lagopus > Lagopus muta. The sequence continues at coordinate 59,910,133 of NC_064433.1, forward strand.
TGCCCAGAAAGGCCAAACCCTGTCTGCAAGCAATGGTAGTTGCCAGGATCATCAAAAATAATTCATAGATGCAAGTGAAAAGGAAATTATGCATGCTTTCTGAAATAGTTTGTTCTTGCTTGCTCCTTTCTGTGAAAAGAAAGGATAGGAAATTGCTCAAAATATCTAGTAAACAAATAGAACTTGATTTTGAAAATAAATAGTTCTGGAAAGAGATTGCCTAGATATTGCGGATAGTCTTCTATGTTCAAGTAATGCTGCAGTCGTTTTCCTATCAATTCTCCTGTTATGCTTATGTTAGATACAGTGATACTCAAAGCAAAATGGACTATTTAAGTGTGTGCATTTTTTATATGTCTGTGTCTGCATGAACAGAGAAAAGGTTTCTTTGTAATACATACCTCAGTCATGAGGACAAATGTGTCTCTTGATTAATAGCTTATACTAAATAGTTATTTTAAGGTTTTTGTTTCAGAAATTTTCACATTTAAGCTAATAGTAATGAGTAAAATGATGTGTTCATTAGATTGACTTAACATTTGATGGTAATGCTAGAGGATAAATCAGTTTTTCCATGTGGAAAGTGACTGTATTTGAGGGCACCACTCCTCGCCAGTCCAGCTCACAAGCACTAGGTCTGACCAGAAGCCGAACTGCATTCTGAATGTTCTTCTCTCTTTCAGGCAAGTTAAAGATCAAAATAAGAAAGTAGCAAATCTGAAGCACAAAGAGCAAGTGGAGAAGAAGAAGAGTGCACAAATGCTGGAGGAGGCCAGGAGACGAGAGGATAATCTTAATGACAGCTCCCAACAGCTTCAGGTAACATGAGAATTGGATAAAAGCAATATGGCCAATGGGCCAGTAAGCTACATCACCTCTTGCTGTACCTGCTGATCTATTTTCATAGCCATTACACACTGATTATTTAAAAGGAGACATCTATCTTACAGCTCTTCAAAGAAAGCAGCATTTCTGTTTTCTTCCTGGAAAAAAGGGTTTTTACTGTCAGTTCAGTTATGAAGTGCATCATTGAAATAATTTGATCATTTTAACATCCAAATTGGTGTGGCATTTCTTCCTTTGCTAATCTTCTAAAAGCTTTATTATTTTGCTGTTTTGTATGTTTTCCTAGCTGATTTTACCTTATACTGTTCCTTTTCTTCAGGAAATGAAAAAAAGCAAGTAAGTATTGTTATAGTATATAGAAATTTTTGTGGCGCAACTGAAGAGTCTTGTTTTCTGCATTTACTCGGCCTTACTTGACAAGAACCTACTCTACCTCATGAACTCTCAGTATGCTATGGGGGTGTTCAAGGAAAGACTGGATGTTGTGTTGAGGGACATGGTTTAGTGGGAGCTATTGGGAATAGGTGAACAGTTGGACTGGGTGATCTTTTAGGTCTTTTCCAACCTTAGTAATTCTATGATTCTATGATTCTATGCTTACTAGACAGTTTGCATTACTGTAGAAATCATAACATGCTGCTGCCATACCAAATTCTGGTTATCTCAAATCTGTCTAGGCATACAAAGTCACCAGTATGAAACCAACTGAAATACTTTTCAGTCTGCTCTAGGTTGATAACAGCTGTAGATGGTTTATCAAGCAGTTCAGTTTTCAAGTGCTGTCATAGAAACATTATACTGCTGCCATGAAATAGAATGAAGGCTGCATGATTCTGAGAGAAGATAATAAATATTTTTCCTGTGATTTCTTAAATTTACAAAAGCAGCTTTCCTTTTGGTGAGTGAAAATAAACATGGGAATCAAAATCTACCCTTGAGATCTGTTAAAATTCTTTTCAAAATCTTTAGAGAATGTGCTTTCTCAAAGCTGTTTTCTTTGTTATCCTAGGTTAAATCCTGGTTCTTGGTATCAGCTGTGTTTGCTACTAAAGCTACAATAAAGGCATAGAATAAATCCTAATAGCTCACAAGCAAAGACAAATCCCCTCCTTAATTTAAACAGATACTTCTTTACTCTGTTCTGTGGAATTCCAGTGGGATGGTTTCAACTCTTTAAGAACTTTTGAAAGAACCGCAGAAACATGTGTCCATGTGGAACGCTCTCAGATGCACCATTTTGTGGTTTTCCCCTTAGTTCAAGTCCTGCGTGTGCGTTGCACTGAAATAGTTAAGTTCCAAGTGTATGAAAATGATTTCATAACTACACGCTTTTCTAAAAGACGGGGATGTGGGTTTTCTACATCTGCTAATGGGTTTTGTGGCCGTAATGCTATGGCAATGCACAAGGCTCTTGTTATGTGGCAGCTTAAGTTCAAATAACACAATCCTCCTTGTATTAGTGAACTGTCTTTTAAAATTCCTAAAAATAATCTAGTATATGGTTAGGTTTTTAATCTGCAATTTGTATAAATCTGTATTTTAAGTTTGGAAAGGTAAGTAGTACTTGACATCTGTCATTCAACTATTTGCCTGTTGTACTTATCAAATGATACTATCACACGTGTTCATCTTTATTTTATTTCTTTCAAAGCATGGCTTACCCTACTGGCTTTTTTCCTTGACATTATTCTTTCACTTTTTGTTTTTCTTTCTGTTACACAAATGGAATGCACTGAAAAAAGCCTGACATTTGTTTTCTCTCAGCTCCTGTTAGCATACTAAAATTACTCTTTTTTTAGAAACAATAAGTTATGCAATGTGTTTGTACAGCTACACATAGCAATGGGTGAACAATGATACTCCAGTTATTGATAACTTTAATTCCTATTAAAATTAGTTAAGTTTCTGATATTTCAAAGAGATTTTATAGCTTTGGAGGCAGCATGAGATGGCCTTCACTCAGAAATTGACACGTTAAAAGAATGGTGCTGGTTTGTATCAGACTTGTTTGAGAATGTACAGTTGTCCTTGCAATGTACTATCCAATTCTTTACTTAGAGTGTTTTAGTGGTAGAGATGGATAGTGGATAGATATAGAGCTAAGAATAGCAGAATTGTACTTATTTCCTCTTTATTTTTTTAATTTAAATATTACAGTAAACAGCTTGAATCTAGGGACTAGAGATAAATACAGTTGTTTCTTTTGAGGAAGCCAAATTATTTGATGTTTTTCTCATTTTCTCTAGTGTTATTTTGTCGTGTCTTCAGTAGTTCTGCTGCTTTCCCTATAATCATATGCAAGTATTTCTGAGATAAATACAGATACTAACAAATGCATGTGAGAACTGACTGAAGTTGCGTGTGATACTTAACATTAAAGTGTGTAAGTTACCACACTGTTAATATTACTTGACTTTCCCTGGTTCATTCTCTGCTTCTGTGAATCTAACTGTCCCGTTTGGGTGGGCTCAATTTTTAAGAGTCTTTCCTCATATTCAACACAAGGCTGAAGGGAATGCTTTCATTCACGGATGAAAAAGGTCTGTATGCTCTAATGAAAATATCAAGCTATGGTAAAATATGGAGTGTTTAATGACAAGTGACAGCTTCAATAAAAACTCCTTCCCTTAGAAGAGCCCTCTGCTTATAGCCTCCCTCTCTCAAGGATTTCAACATTTTGATTTCCTGAAAGTAAAATTTACCCGGGACCACATTTTAGTTTGTTAGCTAAGCAGACCTGTCTTAAGTAGATGCTCTGAAGGGCACTGCCTTCTAATTGATTAAAACAAAATATTAATCTTGAGAGGAACATAGATTATTTTTTTTATGCAACCATTGTTGGCTTTGGGGTCAGGACACAGAAGCACCAATTTCAGACAATTTTGGTCTTGGTGGTTTTGGCTGGAATTAATAATATGACATCATGAAATGCTTAAAAATATATGATCTACATGTTCTTTGGTTGACCGTCTGCTATCCAGTCAAATAAACACGCTCCCAAGCACATATTCCACTCCTCCTCTCTCTGTCCCTAACAGGCATGTGGTTTCTTTCTTCCTGAGTTCAGTAACAAAATGTTCGTTTATTCAGAAAGCTCTGATGATGGAAATTTGGTATTTTGGGGAGTGGGGGAAGAATGAAAACCATAATGTCTCAATTCTAGTGAGTTGGATAAATGGGTTTCCAAATTTGTCTTTTCCTCCTGAGTTCCCTTAAACCTCAACTCTCTAGAGATCTGAGAGGTTAACGAGTGTCTGGTCTATAAACAGTAATGAAAAAAAGAGGGTCTTGGACTGGAGCAGAAAATTTTTTTCTTGAAGAAAAAAAAAAAAAAAAAAAGCAACCAAAAAAACTTGGCTATTGTGAAAAGGAAGTGATATGCTGTGCTGTCCTGTCCTAAGAATGGAATGCTTACTGAAATGTCAGGAGAAGTGAATGGATTAGTGTGTATATTTTTTTGTCTTTTCCTTCCAGTGTCTTCCACAGTTTTCAGGTGGAGTTTTCTGAATACTTTGTGGCACAGAGTTGTCAGTTAATATTGTTTCTATATTGCAGTAACTATCCAGCAAATTGCTGCTGGAAAACTATGTATCCAGAAGTTGTGTAAAATATATTTGAATGCTTTAATTAGAATCTGCGATACCAATTATATTTAGTAATTTTTTTTCACATCCAAACTTGAATAATTTCATATGTAATTTATAGATCAGGAGCTACATGCAAGCAGACAAGTACGTGTTGTTTTGGTTTTTTTTTCCTTGTGACTATACAGTGGCTCTGTCTACTCTATTACTCTATCTATCTAGAGTATTCAATAGTTAAAATGTCCTTATATTGGAAAGAGCTGAATTTCAGTTTAAACAGATTTGCAGGTTGTGGGGGTCAGGTAAACTTTTAGTTCAGTTACGACTTTACTGGCATCAAGATCAAGCTAGATGAAATGGATAAGTAACAAAATACCTTCTTATCAAATGAGCCTTCTGGATTCTTTATATGTATATCAGAAACTTTTTCTAACAAAGCACGATGGCATCTACACAAAGTAGGTATCAACATTCAAAAATCTGTAAACAGGAGTAAAAACTCTATGATTTGCAGCCTAAATTACTGGAGAATTTTCATCCTGACATGCTGATTAGATTTTGAGGGTAAGGTAGCTGAAATGCTTTAGTCTGATCTGTTGATAGTTGTATCATTCTATGATGAAGAAGATAGGTTACCTTATTTCAGCTGTTAGTAAAGAGAGAACATACAGCCCTAATTAATCTGTGATTAACCTGTAATTAATTTCATCTCTGACTTTTGTACATTACACACAGAGCTCCTGAAGAAACAGGCATAAAGAACTCTAAACTTGAAGGTCAAGATTTTCTCCATAACTTACTAGGCATCATCAGCTTTGAAGCAAATTGGCTATGCTGGGTAAAATGGTGTTACACGTTTTCTGGGGATAAGTGTCAAATTCCAGGGCAATTTCTCTTCCATGTAGACCACTGACATATCAGATTCCATCCTAGCCTGCCAGCTGAGTGGAATGTACTCTTTTTTTATCTCTTAGATAGCACAGCTCGACATGTTAAGGCCCACAAAGCTGTCAGATACCGAATTTCAGCATGGTAAAATCCATTTTTTATGCTTTCTTGCATCTGCAGGTTTTATTACAGAAAACACAGCATATCAGATGTGTTTTCTCACTGAGTTCAGATCTACCTATGAGAATTATTCAGATCAAACTGTTCTTTCTCCCTTCATCTCCCAGTACTTTTCAGATACTGTGATAGGAAGGAGATTGGGCCTTCCCGTTGCTGGATAATTCTAAGTGCTGCCTAGCCTTGAAAGTGGTTTTTTTTGCCTGGGTCTGACTAGGTGTCACTGTCACCAACTCATGTGGCTCTAATTTTATTGAATGATGTATTCCATCCTAGGTGTAATTCTTTCTGTCCTCTAGAACAGAACTTCGGGATATGAAGCACTGAAAGAATGTGAATTGTCTTTGCAATTCAGTTTTTAAGAAATTTATTAGTATTTTTGAGGGAATAAGTTTTCTTGCAGTCATTCCACAGATTACCACAAAGAGAGAAGCTTTGCATTATTATAAGATTTTGGTAATTAAGCAAAAACGTAATTGTAATTCACATATTATATGAATCATGTTTTTACTGCCTGCCTCCCAGTATTACACAGAACTTTTGTTAATAAAGACACAGCAATTATGTACAAATACAGGATTTAAAGGACAATCATGCTTCATAGAAATCTCAATGGAGTGAATGTATGCAAATTATGCTTCCTTTTAGATTTGAACTATGCAGTAGTAGCCAGTAAATAGTTATGGGATTAACTGACCCTCCAGCCCTTTGTCTGAGATGTTCTGTGGCAGCTGGCTGTGCATTAAGAAGCAGGATATACATATGCAGTAGTCTCTTCAGTGTGTATCGTGATTTATTAATTATTCACTTCTGCCATCTTTTTACAATATGGAGCTCTGTCTGAAAGCAGTGCCTCCTGTTTACTTCCATGGAAAATAGGAAAGAGACAAAGAGCACAACAACACAATTTGATAGTGCGAATTCTCTGCTCTCTGATGCTGAGGGCCAACATAATAAAACTGGAGGCAATACTTTCAGAGCAGCCCTCAGTACAGAAAATAACATTCCACAAACATTACATTCTGTGCTTATTTGGAGGGCTGTAATTTTCAGCACAGTGTGTGCAGTTACTGTAGATACAGCAAACATTTAACTGTGGCAGATGCCTGGAGAAAAACTAGTTCTTGTTCTTATCATGTCATAACTCTCCCTGTCAAGAGAGCTTTTCCTAACTTTCCTGGATGTCTGGGAGGAGTTCCAAACCTTATAGCTAGGTTTTATGTGACTTATGCTGAAGTTTCTATTTGGGGAGTACTTTGAATTTTAGCCTATTTTCAGGTATTAAAAGATCATAATTAGGCATGCCTGAATTTCTATCTCAACAGGGCAGCAGTGCATGCAAAAATGACCCTCTGACTAAAAGAGAAGGTTCCTCCATTTTCTCTATTGATGTAACAAAGTGCATCTTTATTTCAAGGAAGATCATGAGGGCTTGCTAACAGATTGTAGGAAGGTAAACAGGAGAAGGTGGGAAAATTAATAAACAAGAAGAGATGAAGTAAAGTCCTGCAGCATCTGCTCATATCAGATTCTGTTATTAGGAATATTAGTCATATTCACAACTGAATCTTCTACATACAGACCTGATGGACTTTGCAAAACAGTAGGTTCTCCATTTAGTAAAAGCAGGTTCATCAAAGCAAGCTGTGTTGTTCATTCATCCTTAGGAGTATTTACGTGGGTCTGCCTCAAGCAGCAGTGTTCCCAGTTTTCCATACACAAGTCTGATAGCTGTTTTTCCAAATAACTGCGCACAGGCAGAGAATACAGTCGCACCAGTGACCATTAAAAAGTGACCTTACTTATTTTTGAGTTTTCTGATATTTCTGAGATTTTTGAGGTTTAATTTTCTTCCATTCTGAGCTGTGACACACTGTGGCCCTATCTCAAATTTTAGTGAAGCCATTTTTTTCTGATATGTACTTACAAGGTCTAAGCAACTTCGTTGCTGCTTCCCTGTGTAGCGTTGCATGTTGAAGCCACAACAAAAATAATGCAGTTTCGAACAGAAAGTTATTTGTCTCAGAAACATATTTCTCACAATATGAACTGTTTGGTTGTGTTAAGGCAGGGAGATGCACGTTTTTCTTCCCACTGAAGTCTAATACACATTTTTGAGCATCAGAATAAATACACGGTCCTGTTCTTTAATTTGATTTGGCAGCCCTTACAGAGACAGAATCTGTAGTTTCTGTGTAATAGAAGTTTATACCATGAAGGAATTGTTAAGGAATTGCCTTCTATATTTGACCAGGTGAGAGCAATCCTGACAGAGTGTTTGTTACCATAACATTCACAGAAACTAAGCATGAGAGCAGACTTGATATTTAGAATGGATCAGTGTCTCCCTGGACAGACACTTAGCCATCTGCTCTGTTTTCACTTTACAGTGTAGTTTACCGCACATGTATTAGGTTCAAGTCAGACGTAACACCCTGCCTTCCCTTCTTTTAAAAAGATGAACCGTCTTACTCTGTCTTCTTATATAATGTAAAAATGCTCTGCAATTTTGAACAAGCAGCTGGAAAAAATTCCTGAAAGTCACTACCTACAAGCTGGAATTAAGCAGTCTCCCAGTTTTCCTGATATTTCCTTATTTCCAAACTGAGATTTGTAGTGAGAGAAAGCTATTATAAAGCTTAAGAGTTCTTCATGGAGGAAAGAAGACTCCCTACATCCTCACATTTCTCTGTGATCCCTCAGGCATATTATTCTCCAGACACACTTTCACCCAGTTGTTACTGCAGAAACATTAGGTGTCAGTGGAAGAAGAAACCTGCTATTTGTACTGTTGCCTGTTTGGCAAAGAGCTCTGTTGGTACCCTTTATGATATGCCAGAAACTAAGGACTGTGAAGACTGGGCTGCTGAGTGCATGCCAGCGACCTTAACCACTGGATGTTTTTTGCAAGGGCTTTTTTTTTTTTTTTTCTTTTTTTTTCTTCCTAGATTAGTATCTGAGTTCAAACTCCTTTCCTAAAAACTGTCAGAGAGATTAATGTAACTGTTGACAACATGGTGTGGTTCCTGCGAGGAGGTCTCTCCTGAGAGCAGAAAACATTTGAGGGCCAGATTTAAGCAAAACAATAGGAATACATTCAAGGGGAAAAACAGCTCTCTTTTCACTTTAGTGTTTTATTTCATGAGCCTGAGAAATGGCAATAAATTCGCATTTTTCCGTCTTCTGTTTTTTTTCTTTCTCCCTTAAGCTTTTCTTGTTCTTTCTTGCTGTGTTGAAAATTGTTTCTAACTCATCTCTCCCCAGGAATAAGAATGTCCGGTTGCTGCAGCTCGTTTTGTAGTTTCATTGCGTAGTAAAGTTGCTGTTCTGCCTTTTTTTTTTGTTTTGACCAACAAAATAAGATGAGGTGATGCTGGTCACCTGAAGATAATGTTCATAATTTATTTTGAAATATTTATAATATACTTTTTTTTTTTTCTTTATGGTATATACCTGTGGCAACAAGTGCTTCGGTATTTGCTTTAAAAATATTCATGTGATTGATCTCATAATAATAAACCTAATTTACTTCATTCTAATTCAGTATTATTCCTTAATCTTGCTTAGCAAGGCATCCAAATTATCCTTAAGCTACTGTTCTTTTCCTGTAGAAACAAGCCTATTCTTCTTCAATTAGCACTTTGCCTATTGAAGTTTCCTCTTTAACTAAAGTTTACATGCTCTTCACATGTAAGAGAACAACTACTCTTACTGTGATGTGTAACTATTAGCTGGCATTGAGGCTTAGGCTACAAGTCATGTATTCATAACTGATAGAGGCTGTGAAATAGTTAGCATCAGTCCTTTCAGCTGTTGCATTTTGTTTGAGGTACATTAGGATCTGAATACAGATGGTGGGAAAAACTTCGTTTGTATCACCTGGTCTCTCACTGATGATTAAAGGATTATCTCCTTAACATTCTAGAAAATGTCTATATTTAGTTAAAATTCACTAGCAAATTCAGTTTAGGACGCTGTGTTGTTTTCTCATAGAAAATCATTTCATAAAATCATTTTGTTTGGAAGTCAGTCATCAATCTAGTACTATCAAGTTCCACTATTAAACCATGTCCCCAAGTACCACATCCACACATCTCTTAAATACTCTCAAGGGATGGGGACTCCACCACTTCCCTGGGCAGCCTATTCCAATGCCTGAACACCCTCTCCATAAAGAAATTCTTCCTGATATCCAGCCTAAACCTCCACTGGCACAACTGGAGGCTTGTAACCTGAGGAAAGAGACCAACACCTTCCTTGCTGCAGCCTCCTTTCAGGTAGATGTAGAGGGCAGTGAAATCTTCCCTGAGCCTTTTCTACACTAACCAATCCTGATTCCTTCATTCACTCCCCATAACTCTTTTCTGGCCCTTCACCAGCTTCATTGCTCTTCTCTGAATGCTTCCAGCAATTCAACATCTTTTGTTGCCAATGCCTGAATTCTAAGTCTTAGTGTCTTTAAGGTCAGATGATTTTCCAAAGCCTTTTTTGGAGAGAGAGAATAAAAGTTAATGGGATTCAATGTACCAACACTTATTCATGCCCTTCTAATGTACAGTTTTCTATGCTAGTTACTATTCGTGTTCTTTTCACTTCCTCCTTTTGGAATCATTGGATACTCTTAACCTGTAAACAATTTTTGCATTGTAAGTGTCTATGTCTTAATGTCCTAATGGTATGGTACTATGTATTGCTTTATATAAAGGCAATGCTCCTGGTCAAATGTGGCAAATACAGCATTTTCTCTAAATGAGGCAAAATTTCTGACTTGTCAATTTATTGAGGATACTCAGTGTCCATTTTGGGACAGTATTAAGTCATGATTATTGAATTAGTAGTTATACATAACACTGGCTATGTAATAAACAATTACCAGGTTAAGGTGTATGACAGGGTTGTTTTTTATTGTTTTTTTTTTCATATATATGAACAAAAGAAAAGTAGATCTTACAGCTGCTGTGATGTATTAGTACACTAATGTTGACAGGACTTATGTTGCGAAGGAGAGTTTAGTGGAATAGAGGCATACCAAGGGAATAACTTACGGTTTCAAACTTACTAATAGTACAGTTTAAACTGTCACTGTTTTTTGTTGGAGTCCCATATGAACTTGAGGTGTCTCGAGTCATAGTTTTGATTTGTGTGTGAAGAAGAAATGTTTTTACAGTAGTATTTCCCTGATTAACCTCTCACAGAAAAATAAAATACAGTGAGAAACCTATTGCCTTTCTCACATTTTCACAGCTACATTGTCAGGCTTAGGTCTTATTCCAATCACCAGTGCAGCAACCCAGTATGGTTACATAGAAGGATAGTCCCTGTAGGTATTAAAACAGGTAATTTGCCACAGATGAAGCAGAATTTTAATGCTCTTGGCACTCTAACAAGCTGTTAAATGGTAAACCTCGTTGTTAGTATTGACAAGGTGCATTGACCTGTCTCAGTTGTTACTGATGAGAAGTGCATTTACAAAATGAGCATGTCTATCTGATTGCTGCATTTGGCATGCCTAGGTTGGAATAAGAGGAAAGAAGTATCAAAAAACATGGTATCTATCAGTAAGAGAAGTTGCCAGTATCTATTTTGTTCTGCCATTCCCTTTTAGGCCTCTCTGTGTCACATTGTCCTTAAATGCTGGTCCTTTTCTTCTCCTTCCTCTCCATCCTCCTTCAAACAGTGTATAACTAATCCAGATTGCAATGCAATTCCACTTAAGTTTGTACTTTGTACTGGAAAGACAGAGCTTTATGATGGATACTGTATTCAATTGGTATTGATTAGGATCCTTTCCTACCGTTAACCTGCAAGCTCTATGTATCTCACATTGCTGCTAAAGCTGTATGCTTTGGGAATGTTTTTTGAAAATAACACAGCTGTGAGTGGTAGCCTATAACATGTCTTGCAGTAAAAAGGTCTGAATGGCTGGCACTGTTTGCACATTTTATAGACACATTGGATAATGGTCAGAAACATTTCTAAACAGTATTTCAGGTAACAATACCAGTATACAGAAATTTTGTTAAGGGCTTTCTGTGTATTCAAGAAACAGACATCAGGAATTGTTTCTCTGCGCTAAGATTTTTTGCTCACCTTTCATTTCCTCTTCATTTCAAGTGGATCTGCTAATAGTAATGTGTATGCTGTGCCTTTACTGCCGATGTTTTGTGGCTTTTCATGACTCTTTTTTTTTTCCTTCCATGTAAGTGCGTTTTAGGGAAAAAATATATGCACATTCTGCCTTTAGGGTTATACATATGTGACATGCAGAATACTGCTTACATCCTGATATACTTCAAAATTATTACTTTCAGTTATATCTATCTTCTAGTGCTATTGCTGTCGTATAGCACTGTCACGTCCATGTTTGCTTTACTGCTTCTTTGTGACCTATATGTTTGAGAACAGAAGTGAGTTCACATAATGCTTGATAGATTAATTAGTGCCATATTTCTTTTCTTCACATGGAGAGAAGAGCGTTGGTTGTTTTTCTTTTTATAGATGCTTAACTCTTCAGTCAGCTTCTGTGTAAGTAATCTTAACACTCAACTAATTTCCCATCATAAACTTGTCGTGATGTCTTATAGACATATTTTACTGTCCGGGTGTTGGTTTTTTTCTTTACTCCGTAGTAGCCATGAAGACCTCCTTAATAGCCATGTTGTAGCAAGCCATGAGGACTTTGTGCAGGGCAGAAAAGCTACATGGCTTTTCATTTTCATTACTGAGCGTGTTAGTAACTTCTCTACTTGTCTGTGATTTTCTCAAGTCAGTGCACATGTAACATTTATGTTGTGCAGTCCTCTCACATACAAGAGCAGATATTTTTGTGAGCAGCATCGTTTATAGCTCATTTATATCTACAGGATTACGCTGTCCCACTCAGTTTTTCTATTACCTTTCTCCTTCAAAACAGAAATTCACTGGCTGTTTCTCATAAATTGTTGGCCTTGTTATGCTTTTTTTGTCCTTTTTTTTGTTGTTAATATACTAACTCAATCATATTTATCTTACATTGACTGACAATATTTTTTAAAACATTTTCTACTAGAATATTTTTTTTCCCTGCAACTGATGATCCACAAGTGCAAATATATTCTGGGTGTACACATCTTCTCTTTTTTTGTTACACCATTCTCAGGCGAATGTGTTCAGCCCCTTCTGCAGTCCCTCATGTTTTTAAAGCAATGCTGTGGCCGGCTTCATCTCACTTCCCTTTCAGTCCCTAATGGAATGAAATTCTTCTATTGCAATTTTTCTCCTATTGTCTCCTGAAGTTATTTTTCTTCATTTAGGCAACTTGTCAGGCTAGAATTCCAATTCATGTGTCTTATTTGGCAGACACAGTTTTCCAGATGTTGACATATGTTGTCCTAATGAGTTGTCATCATGTATCTCAGTCTTTGAGCATGCCAAAGATATGGAAACATTAGTTGAGGATCTCCTACTTGGCAATTCTTTTCAGCTCTCAGACTATTCCTTTCATTCAGGAACTTGTGGTAATTACATATGCTGTTTCTGTACTTAGGAAGAAGCCCTTTTTGTCTTACTTTGTGAGAGACAGAGACGTCATATGAATTTAATGCTTCTACTTACCCAACTTTTGCCTAGACAGATAGAGGTTTCACCATCACAAGCAAACTCTGCACTTTACTTCTTTCACCATTTGAGAGTGTCAATGCATCTGTATGCAACACTGATGATAGTAGCTTTAGCACTGATAGTAATCATTCCTTCAACTCAGTTTTTACTCATGCCCATCAATATATATAGAACCAGCTACTACACAAATGTTTGCCTCTGCTACTTTGGTTTCAGAATCATTAATATTGGATCCATGTTTGTGTACATCTTGGAACCAGGTTATAAACTACCCTACAGATATTTCCCTCATTAGGAACTAATAGTCTTTTCTTATTTTGTTCTTCAAGCACTCTTCAAGACAGCATGCATTTTTTCTTTTATTGCCATCTTCTTCAGCAAATCACAGAATCATCATAGAATCATAGAATGGCTTGGGACCTCAAGAATCATCAAGTTCCAACCTCCATGCCACAATATTTACCCTATATATACATATACATACATATATATGTATATATATATATATTTGAAAACCCAGTAAGTCAAAAGAATCTCATCAGTGAAAGAGATTCCTCCATTTATGAGTGACAAATTTTCATTCTTTTCTTGTTCAGAGACCTCTGCAAGTAGTTTAGCAGCATGGAACCAAATGAAGGAGGCCCACTACACTCACTTGAGTTTTAAATAACTGTGATTATTTGCTTCCAAAATAAAATGAGACATTAATTTCACCTTTTGATACCACAACATTGAATATTCACTTAAGCCTTTCTTAAAAAGGCCTTCAGGTTTTTACAAGTATTTTTCAGAGGAAAGAGCAGCAAAAATTCATGATGATTTATATTCATCAGTTCCTCTCTTCTTAAATTTAGATTTCTGATTTTGTCATAGCATCTTTCCTCCTGGGCTTAGCAGTGCAGCAGTGCAACCAACACTGCAGTAATGTCTTCTTCCTTTCTCATCTATGGAAGTACAAAGGGCAAAATGTGCTTAATTACATTAATTATGGGTTTATATGAAAATGATCTTTCCCTGCCTAGGTGATTGGCTAGTTCTAGGAATTCTTTTAACAGTCAAAAGGAGCAGTTAATTGCCCTCTCAGACTATTAACTAATCTTTCCCAAGAGTTAACCAGAGAAATTAATCTAAATGTCAATTCCAACAGTAAAGTTAAGCCACAAAGCTGCAGTTACATAGAAGTTTGCCAGGATACCTCAGGTTTAATTGAACCTAAATGCCTTGGCGAAAACTTGCATCCGATTTCATGCATTTTCACAAAACTTCATGGCAGATAACACATTACAAACGAAGGAAAGATTAAATTGATACATCCTTTTAACATGCATCACTTGGACATCCCACCACTTCCTTCCTGAAGTGAAATAAAAAGTCCAGAAATGTGTGTCAGTCACACCTCCTTTTCCTTTCAGTCTTTAAGACAGGCATGTTTTGGAATGGGTTTTGCATACGGATCAGCTGCAGGATCATAGTGTTTGTAGAAAAAATCATATTGTGCCTGAACTCCTGGCACTCCCACAGCGTCGACTGGGTTTTTCATTTTCATTGTGGTGTCACCAGTGAGCATAAAGGCAGAGCTATCTCCCTGTCCATGTTTAATTCCCTCTCTGCCATTGAATCTCACACATACGGGACTTGGGCGCAGAGCTGAGTGAGGGTCATGGAGATGTTTGGGTAGGTAATGCATCTCAAAGAATCCAGTTACTGTACAGGTAAGTAACACTTCCTTTTTCTTTCTGTATAGTCGTGTATAAGATTCGTGAAAGGAAACTGCTATGGTCTATCACTATGCAATTTCATCAGAATAGCCAGTGAGAAACTTGCACTCTGTGTCACATTTTATTATATGTAGGAAGTAATTCAAGTTGTTCTCTAGTCCCCTATTTAAGAGAATAAATACATTTCACTACTGGGGTTACCTGCTTCAGCAGCATGTGAAAAATTGGGAGATAACAGTTTTCTTTTTCCTGCAGTAAAGTACCTGCATTATCACAGCCTCCTCATCTCGAGAGGGCATTTTTGTATTCTGTTCATGTTGAAAGGTTTCTGATTTCCTTTCTAAAATTCTGATTTTCTTCCTATTTGGTAGATTCTATTTTAGTTTAGTTTAGATTTAGTTTTCCAGAACGATCTGTAGAATTAAATGTCAAAATATTCTCTTTCTGTAGAAAACTCCTGACATAATAGGTGATGGTAGTTACAATTTATACAGTACTTTCTTCGAAGTTTACTGCTTCTCATAATAGCGATAAGATATTTCATGGAATTAAAAAGAGGAAAGCCACAGGAGCAGCATGGGTTGATGTTCAACATGAGCCTATCATGTTTCGGACTGTTGAGCCAAGCAATTGGGAAAACACTGCTGGTATTTTAAAAGGCAAATGCTGGTTTGGCTTCATTTACTTTTTTCTCTATTGGAGTGTTGTGTTTGAAACAGCAGCGTGTGTTAAAAACAAAAAAATAAAATCAAATACTGATCATTTCATGATGGAAAAAGAATGGATGGAAACAAAACATTTATTTAAAAGTTTCCTGAAATTATTCTCCACTTTGGAGTGCTGCTGGTGTCTGACTGTGCAGCAGTTCCTCTGCTCTTCCAGGCATAGACGTCATTTTGTAAAGCGGGTAGTCACACTGTGGCACTGTTAAGAGCAAGCAAGAAGCCATCACCGCTCTTTGAACTGTTGGTTTGAGACAGAAGGTGGATGTTTGCAAACAAACTTAATTTACTAGATGGGTAATGAACGTTTGACAGAAGTTTAAAATCATCATTTCTGGCAGTTTTTTTTGTTTTTCTAGCACTGTTGTCTTCTTTTTAAACTTGCAGCTCTCCGGTCTATATATAAAAGTTCACATATTATTTTAGAAAAAAATATGTAATTGTAGACTTTTCAAGTGCAGGTGATGTGGTACTGAATTGCACAGTTTTCATACCATGAGCTACTCTTTTTCCTGTCTCTGAAGGATTCACCTGTCTGGACAGAGAACTTTGCCGTGTTGAATTAACCTCTTAAATGTTGGCCTATGATGATGAAGGTTGGCATACAATACACGTTACAGCGCTCCATTCTACACTCTAATTTTAAACCCGTTTCAGTTTTACACGCAGCTGTTCAAATGCACCGTCTCCACTTCTGTTGTTTGAAATGGGGAGGTATACTTTCACACTTCCTTGGCTATCCGTGAACAAGATCAAGACGTACAATTGATGTTCCCCACAGAATGTAGATTGGCGAGTAAATAGTTTTCAAGTCTGCACTCTGTTTCTTTTTGAATCTTCAGTTAGACTAATCGTAACCATGAAGTAGTTTTGGAAGACTTTATCAGTGTTTCAGTAGGTTTTAGAAAGTATTAAAATATGTTCTGCAACTCTGATTTTTTAAATGAAGATCTCTTCAGTGGTGTCTTTAGAAATCAGTGGTTACTTGCCTTGTGAACCTGCTTTGGAAAGTAACCAACAGCGGAAAGCTTGTCCATCTGCAAAACCTGGCAAATCTCTCTGCCTTTGCTAGTGGTTGAACTAGCCTTTCTCTGTGTAAGAGCAGTGGAGCCAGGAGTCTTGTACTGTTTGGATACAAAGCTTTGCATCTCTGCTGGAAAATTCTCTTCAGAAGTGATGAGACTGCCAGAACTGGTGTTCATATGGCACTATCTTTGGTGATATACTGAAACTCCTGGGGAGCAGCAATTAAGGAGTAAGGTTCACTCTTTAGAACTACAGCAATTCATTTTGGCATTACAAAGTTTTTGTTTTGTTTTGGTTTTGGTTTTTTGTTTTTGTTTTTTTTTTTTCCAAATAAGTTGTCTTTATCCTTAATCTTTATGTGGCGTGAAGCACAGAGAAACAGTGGAAAATATCAGTCAGGACAGAAGACTAAGGATTAAACCTGATAAAAAGGGAAATGCAAAAACCAAAGGGAAAAAATGTTTGATTCTTCCACTACTGTTGAGCTGTCTAAAAAGCCTTTGCATTAACTTAAGCATGCACTAATATCTGATCTGAACCATATGATCTAAATTGATCTGCAAGATGAGAAAAGCAGAAATCTTCCATCAAGCTGGTCATTTCTGATGGATTTGTTAAGCAGCCATGCTCCTGGGGACAGCCTGGTGTGCAGTCTTTTGTCCAAGCTACTACAGCAGAACTACAGCAGAGGCAGAAGATACACAATTATTTTCCTAGCAATATTAAGAAAATACGGGTCTTCTATACAAATAAGAATGCCATTCATTTTGAATATCATTTTAAAAATTATATTATTACCAATTAAACCATATACTTTCTGAGGAGAGTTTCCTTCCATGGTCTTTGACTATAAGTGGGACTTTGGAACCTACAACTGTGAAGATGTTCTTAATTGAAGAATGTATTTTCAGATAGTCTTGATACTTTCTGAGGTTTAAACTGCCATTCTTAATTTCTAGATAGTTGTTGAAAAAACTTCCTTTAAGTCTTATCTGAACAAGAGAAAACTCTGTTTGGTTGATGTTTGTTTTTCTCTCACTTAACCTGGAAGTAGCAAGTTGCAAGACTGCAGTGCTTTGTTTCCCGTTTTACCATGCCTGCTGGTGAATGTGTGAGCAAATGGACAATTCTGCGTGCCTGCTTTCCCACCAATTCTGGCTACTCTCCTTCTTTGGAACTGCTTACTAATCTTCATTCACAAGCAAAACTTGCTTAGCTATTCTGTTTAATCTGGCAAGGCAGTGATGTGCCTGATGAGAGGGCAAACCCTCTTGCTTTGAGGTCCTACTTTGCTAGCTATTTCCTTCTCTTTACTATGATCTTCTTCCTATTCTTGCATCACTTCATCTTTCTTTCCCTTGCGTGAAGATAATTTGCCTGCAATTGCACCTTGGTAGGGAGAATCAGATTTTGCTTGGCATAGAACTTGGTTGACTGAAAGGCTATAGTCCCAAACAAGTCTTCTTCACCTGGTCTCCCATCATTTTCCAGGACAATCTGCGTAAAAAGGATGATCGGATTGAAGAATTGGAAGAGGCACTCAGAGAAAGTGTTCAGATAACTGCAGAGCGGGAAATGGTGCTAGCACAAGAGGAGTCAGCCAGGATCAATGCTGAGAAACAGGTCTGCAATCTTATAAAGTCGCTGGTAGTCCTCTTAGGAAACAGTAAAGTACTGTTTCCACTGCTGTACTGTGAAACATAGATGGTTTTGTTTAATCAGCTATCTCTGTTCAAGTTTGGGTAACAAAACCCATAAAATCTGCTAAGATTTGTTTTTCACAGGTGATATTTTCTTGGGGAAAAATAAAAAAAGAGAAAGAAATACAAGATATCCTAATCTTTTAAGTATTATTTTATGTAATAATTCTTCTGACTAATCTTACCTATCAGAGCTATCCTTCTATATGTAAACATGCTTACACTCACTGTGCTGTTCATTGTGCATGTTTAAAGAAGGTGAATTTTATTAGCATGGTCATGCATATGGGCCACAATCTCATTTCATTTACAGTCTCTCAACTACTGGATAGAAAGACAAACCCTTTATTTAATGCAAGCATACACACAGAAAATACACACTCACCTTGAAACCGCAGGTGTAAACTTCTATGCCTGAATTTATTCTGTCACGGGTTAGATATCCTGAAGAATCATGTATGGACCAGATTTTGACTTCCATAATTAATCACTAGGAAAACATACCATATCTAATGAGTAAACTTCCTTTATATTTTGATGAATCTTTTGAAGTATAAGGAGCTGAGCCTGGTGTTCTTACTGTGGTTTTTGTGAACCTCTTCAGTGTTTTATCTGTTCCTCTCCTGACCATAATAAGCAAACAGGGGCATTTGGTCAGTTACATTGCAATGATGTATTCTCTTTCTGCTAATTAAATGAAAAAGATTTAACTAACTACACTTTAAAACATTTTTAAAGGTTTTTTTTCAACATGTATTCTTATATCACCTTCTTTCAAGATGTATCTTTATGCTCTTTTTAGTTAATAGTCAAGTTTTCAAGAAGAAAGCAACTCTTGCTCTTTGTGCTACAGTCAGTATCCACTGTTTGCTAGTAAACATACTGAGGATAATTCTGGTTAAAGTATCCTAAGATTCTAGGTAACTTTATGGAATTTACTTTCAAGAGTGCCTTCTTTCTAAACTTCTTGTAAACTCTAAAAAAAATTTATCTTATAGAAATGTTATCTTGGTAGTGAATACCACATAAAAGAATAGATTTCCTCCTCAGAAATATATGTATCTCACAGAAGAGCAAGTTCTCTGCTGAGATGCACAAGTAAACAAAAGAACATCTAATTTGTTATCTATGATGTCATAATGTTTTAATTTCTTTGTTGGAGGATTGTGACAGTGGTGTTCTTTGAGTGTAGAGAAGCCTGTAGAATTCTGTAGAAAATTCTGTAGAAAAGCCTGTAGAACGTTTTGTGTGGCTGTGGTCTAAACACAAGGTGCGTAAGGTTTAGTGAATTTTTGAAGGATAGCTTTGAAGAATGTAGTACATTAATTTTGTGTTAGGAATGTCTGATGTTAGGAAGTAAGTATGAAGATGAATATAACTGGTAAATTTACAGAAATACAAGTATGAGGTAGGCTTATTCTAGAGGCTGATCGCAGGTCACCTCAGTAGTTAAGGTGAAGGATGAGTGGAGCACAGTTTGCAGGTGATTGGTAGCTTATATTTGATTTGCTAGTAAAGAAACGTGCTAATAACATTAACACTATGCACAATAACATCAAAGCTACACAGGACTTTCCTGCACAAATTGCCACAATCTGCAGAAGGAAGATTTTTGCACATTCAGACACAAAATACACCTAACCAAAGAACTTTTAGCAATAGAGAGACAACCAGAAAAGTCTTACATTAGACATATTCCATAAAAGAAATTCTGCAAGTGTTTCAAAATAACCTTTGCACAAGGAGTAGAAGGACATCTGAGTCAGCGGTACTGTCAAGATTAACAAAAATATGAAGGTTCTGTCCTAGATGAAAAGAAATGAAATAGCAAGGAAACTTTCAGTTGCAGGATAGAAAGGAGGACTCATTCTTAGCCCAGTAGCATGAAGTCCTTGTGGTTGTCTATCTGCTGTAAGCAAGCTTATTAGGGAGAGGACAAGAGTTAAGTCTGAGTTAGTAAAATAGGAAACTGTTGTAGAAGCGGAATCTTATTTGTACCTGAGACATCCTAAAATAAAATATGGAAAGTGATTAGTGCTTAGGGAATATCTACAAATTTCCATTATGGTTTTTGAAAACATTCACCAGCAAAGCCTTATGAGAGGCAAACAATGAGATCATATGGTAAGAGCTTGATGAAAAGGGAAAATAACTGGTAAATAGATCGAATGGCAGTACAATCTGTATGATGAGGCAAGGTGATGGAAATGTGCTGTCGGAGGGCCAGTAAGCCATAAGGATCACTGAGAGAGGTTGAGAGGTGAGGAGAAAAGCCAAAAGAAGTATGAGTTGTGGGAAAAGATTTCTGGAATATGATGGGTAACAGCATCTTAAACAGGAAATGTATTTGGATGTAGTAGTTTGTATGGAAGTGAGGAGGAAGAAGGATGGATTTGAAACCACTGGGATCAGAAGAGGAAGACCTCTAGGTCACACCATCATTGATTATGACAGCTGTGTCTTAGTCCAGCAGAATAACTAAACTGCCCTCTGTGGCACATCATACTTTATACAGTGTAATGACCAATAGGATGTCACACAGAAAAGCAACCAGAGGGTCTCGTTCCAGCCACAAGATAGCTGTTTTGCCCCACCGTGCCCAATAGTTTGCCCAGTTGTTGTTCTTTATTAGATATAGTCAAGTCATGGAATGATGGCAAGTAGCTGGTTATCACCTCAAATGCAAGGGGGATACATTCCTTCAATTATTTTTCATTTCTTTGATTACTTAAGAGAATGCCTGCTTTGCTCTATATTCTCTAGTGTTATGACAGAAGCCCTTTGGTAGCTTTGCAGTTTTACAAATGCAAGGCTTTGTTTTTGTGAAGGATATTAATCTTTTGATCTTTACAGGTGATGATATCATTCTTAGGCCAAATACAAATTGTATGCGTGAGTTGGAAATTTTAATATTGTCCAAAATGATTATAATTTTCTTTTAATTGCATGCTTTTTATTTCCTCTCTTCTGTTTATCTTGTTCTCTACCACTTCACTGCCTGTCTGAAGCTGTTTAATGAATCAATGCATGAGGTCAACCATTTTGGCTTTAAGTGGTTCAAGGTATGAGGACATCTCATCTATGTGTACCTCTGCCCCATTATGTATTGTTGTTTCTGTAGCCCTGTGTTGTGTAATCCTACCCTCCCTCATTTCTTGATATTGTGATTTTCTGCTATTTAACAAGCTTTGCTTGTGAATTTCACTGTCCATGAAGCTACCTAGGATTTCATAGTTCTCAGATACCCATTTCAGACTAAAACTTTGCACTATTTCAGTGTTTGATAATATCCTGGCAATGTGTGTTAACTATGGCAGTGTGTTAAGAGTGTTAACACTCATTTTCTATATTGCAAGATTTCTCCAGCTGATAAATCTTCTTACATATAAAGGCTTGAATGTTCTTCAACAAGTTCTTGATTTCCAACACATTCATCTGGTTTTGTTGTTCCACGTGTTGAATCCTGTATGTAAATATTATGTAAATTATAGTTACAGACTGCGGCTGAATGCATTAGTTCAACATATTACATTGTACATCTGAAAGTATGTGGAGACCTCTATATTTTTTTTAATAAGTACTTTCTGAAAGGTTGTAGTAGAAGACAGGACTTTAACTTCCATATCAATTTAATCACAATGAGGACCATTCCAAGAACAATGCTTGAGAAGATTGTCTTCATGAAAAGACATGGCTCTTTCTGTGGGGTAAAGTGAAGCAGAAGTTCAGATTTTGTAATTCAACATCAATCAGTAATAAGTAGCATTGGACCTTATCTCGGGAAACACAATATTACAATTACTTGCACTTAAAGCCTTAATTACTGAAGGGCATAATTTGTAGTTCACAGAGACAAGAAATTAGCAACTGCCCTCTTTCTCTTTGCTCACTTTTATCCTTTTTTTTTTTAATACTTCTTTGAACATCCCTTCAGTTTTACCAGCCTGAGTCTTCCTGAGGCCATGCTGTGAAATGAAGTTACCTAAATTATTATTATAGTTTTCTTTTTTTTTTTCCTTTTCTTTTTTTTTTTTTTAATGAGTATTTTGACATGAACCAGTCTGAACCAATGAATCAATGCTAATCTGGTCCATGTCCCCCAGCACAGGACAAAGGCACACCAGAGGAAGCATGGAACTGTGGGAGCAGGACACAGGAAATTCTTAGTATTATTTTCTACCAAGATTGTATGAGTGTTATTACCAAAGTGTTTTTACCTAAAGCTGTTGTTGAATTCTGGTTTTTACAATAGGCTGCTATTTTTAGGGGTGTGATGGTGCAGAGCCTGACTGCAACATGCTATTTTCTATCTTCAGTTCCCTTCACATTTGCAGAGCTGTAGTTTCAGAATTTTAGGTAGCATTTTTGCTGATAACAGTGTAACTGTTCTCTTGTTAATATCAACTCCTACTTAAGTGCAGTCTCAATCTATACAGTGCAGCTAGCATCTAATCCCTGTCCGAAATCGCTATGGCAAATACACAAATGAAAGACTAGCCACGATTTTTTGCTTTTTTCTTTAAGTAGCTACTTCAACTGAAATATCTGAGTTAGCAGTCTGATTTTGACACTTTCCATCAACTTTTTTTGAAGTTACGGTTCTCAGTGGGAAATTTTAATTTAGTTTAAGTATATAAACCAACACCTATAAACAGCTATATCTGTGCTCATACAATTTATCTTTTTATTCTACATGGCAGGTGTGTCTGCCTAGCCTTTTGAGAAGAAATTAAATACTGAATATTCTAATGGTAACACATTGCTTAAATATGCTGTCATACACTATTTTGTTCTTTCCAATATCTTTTTAAATTGTTTCAGCTGGACTTAATCTTATTTCATGCACATATTACATGAAAAAATTATTTGCAACAAGGCTTCTGAAATTCTCTGTCACGTATGCACAATTCAGATGCCATGTCTGTTGGCTAACTCATAAATAGCTGGAGCCTTCGTACCAGTTGTCTCTTTTTCCCCATCTCCTGTTCATCAGGATTTCACTACTGTAAGTACAATGGCTGCAGAGATTTGAATATTGAGTACAGCCTCTTAGAGTCTTTTCTGTTTATCTATAAGTTGCTATACTGAAAGTCTAGCCAAGTTTTGGGTGATACTTCTCACTTGCCTTTGCCATAAATCTGCCATTCTGGTTCTTTTATCTTCCTAAAATACATTACTTTAACTACCTTTTCTTGTAAAAATAGAAAATGCATTTACAACATAATTAATTTATATTGGACCCTAACATTCAGCACTGATTATAATCTAGCATTTTCTAAAAATGCAAAATTTAAATACATTTCCCTTTTGCTGTGCTATTCTGTTACTGGAATAGGTAATGAAATATTTTCTAAAACACACTTTGAGATATTTTCAGAGCACAAAGTCTCACACATTAGTTACTTTCTATAGACCCTTGTACGTGGGCAATATGAAGCTGGATTTCTCATGAACCACCTACGTACAGCTTTCTGAGCGCCGTAGTTTTTTGAGCACTGCTGTCAAAATTCTGGCTCTTCTGTAACACGTGCTGGACAGTTTGCTTTTAACTCATGTTCTTAGGTGTCCTTCTGTATTTCTCACTGAGAAATTTGATAAACAAGTGATTGGGAATCAAGGCAGTATTCCAAGCTATGTTTTGGGGGTGAAGCTGCTGGCATAGCTTATCCCTGATTGCTCAAAGCAGTCTACGTTCTCTTTGGCTGAAATTCTCTTGAATATTTTCTGCAAAACTTAGTCTGGTTTTTGAGTGTGTGTATATACATATAAGTCATATGTGTATTTAAGTCATATGAAGTAACAGAAATCTGTGATAGAAACTTAGATTTGAATTTCTTCCTCTGATATACATAGTTTTAAGAGCTTTTAATCTCAGTGGTCAGCCTGACATATACTCTTGCCATTTTTCAAAGTCTGGAATTTTTTCCTCCTTTTGTGTGTTTTGGTTTTGGCTAGGTAGGGTGACCATGCACTGTGTCCATGGTAACAAAGCTGTTGGCAGTCATTTCAGAAGTGCTGCCTCTCCTTTAACTTTCTTCTTCTCCCCAGAGTATTTTGATGGATTGTGTAGCCTCTTCCTTTAAAAATATCCAGTTTTATGTCAAGTCACACCCCTTACATGGAAAGGTTGATTCAGTATGTCAAGGATAGCATGGAATTCCTTCTTTATTCAGTAATATACTTTCTAAGAGGTGAAACTGCACAATTGTTGTTCTAGTCTTAGTTGTGTTCAGCTGTACCTATGTGGGGGGCTTGAGGGATTTGCTTCTCCAGTGGACAAGAATGAAGAGAAAATAGCAATGAATAGAAAAGGATAAACAAAGATGATTTTGGTACAGAGATCTTTTTTTTATGTTGCAGGCAAAAATACTTCTAAGGAGCCCAGAATCCTTTGATTTTGTTTAACTTGTTTCACAAAGTTGGAAAGTGGGCAAAATTTGAGAACTTTTAGGAGAACTGGGGATCCTAAAAGGATAATTTTGTTTGAAGTGTATAGTGAGCATTTCTCACTATAGGTCATATTTTTAATGAAATGAGAAATACTGGGGGAAATTGGGTGCAAACACTGATCTTAGAAGGGTTTTGTTTAGATTTTTTTCATTTTCATTTTTAATAGATAAATACTGATTTCAAATTATCTCTTTTATTCTAGAGAAAACTCCATCTTCGCACCTCTTTATCCGATATAGTATTTTCTCAAGTGCCTACTTCCAGATTCTACTTTACCTGGTTTGGCTCATGTAAAAATCAAAGTCTTGAGTTGCCTTCAAATCTGGTTTGAAAGAGGAAATCATGCAGATTTTACATTAATTCTTGCTTGTAAGGACCCAAGCAAAAACTTTAATATTTACATAAAACTAAGCTTGTATTTCTTCCATTTGGAACTTCTTTTCTGTGTTCCAGTCGTGATCTTAAATTGTGAGCTTAGGTGCAAGTGTAATACAAGGGTATGTAGATTAAGGCTTTAGAAAAGCTCATTAGAATTGTAGATTAAATGCAAAAATTAGAAAAATATAATTTTTTTTCTTGGCAACTGATTCTTCATCAAAATACATGTAGTGCAAGAGAAGAAATTGTATTCCTTTCTTTACCGTTCTTTTTTAAAGCGAAATACAGAAGAGTGACAGATTTCAGATTAATTAAATTGAAGATTCTTCATGAAACATTTCCTGTTGACGCAAC
Source organism: Lagopus muta (assembly GCF_023343835.1). NCBI lineage: Eukaryota > Metazoa > Chordata > Aves > Galliformes > Phasianidae > Lagopus > Lagopus muta. Next base: position 59,935,575 of record NC_064433.1, read on the forward strand.
AGCTTCTAGACATTGCTGTACTGCTGTTTATCATCAGATTCCTTCAAAGCCGTCACTGCATTTCAGTCTTAGTTCAGCTGGCTCAGAACTGTGGGATTACTTTGCAGTTGTGGCTAGATTCTGCTCATTGCTGTTTATTAACTACAATGCTAAAGATTTGCTTCCACATGTTAGAATAGGTGGAAACTTCCCTGAGCTTGCCAACAAGACTGCACTTCTTCAGCTATGTTTTAGCCACATGTGCAACCTTCATGTACGTGGATGGGCTTTCACATAGTAACTGTTCATGAACCTTAACATCTTTTGAGAAGAATGTTAAAGTTGAATAATATTAGTTGAAAATTTGAATAATATCAGGCTGTGTCTAAACTTCAGTCTGCCACGGTAACATCCAAGATAATATGAAACAATTATCTTAAATTATTATAAATATTATATAAGATATATTAATAATAATAGTAATTTGATAACTATTTTATTATTATTATTATTATCCTAAGTAATACGAAAGATAAATATATTTAAAAACCATTTGGACGTGGTGCTCAGGGACATGATTTAGTGGAGTGCTGTTGGGGTAATATGGTAGTACGGTTAGGTTGAGGTTGGACTTGATGACCTTCAGGGTCTTTTCCAACCTGAGCAATTGTGTGATTCTATGGAACTGTCTAAAATGCAGCAACATTAAAACCAGTGTGGTTTGCAGAATCCCTGCGAAAAACTGCTTACATCCTTGGATAATTAATCTGAGCTGAAAGGCTTCCTTTGGCTCTGTTACTGCTGCTACCTTAACAGCAATTAACAGATTAGATGTAACCAAATACAGGCCAAGTTATTTTGAAGAGGTCCTCGTTTATAGCTGTGGGTGCAGTATCATGCATTAGACACTTTTCTAAAGAGGTTGTTTGGATTGTAGTATTGTGGAGTGGATTAGGTTGGAAGGGATCTCAAAGCCCACCCAGTCCCAACCCCTGCCATGGGCAGGGCTGCCACGTAGCAGCTCAGGCTGCCCAGGGCTCCATGGATGGGGCACCACAGCTTCTCTGGGCAGCTGTGCCACGGCTTCACCACCCTCTGAGTAAAGAATTTCTGCCGAACATCTAACCATAATCCACCCTGTTTTAGATTAAAGCCATCCTCCCTTCTCGTACCACTGTCAGACCATGGAAAAAGTCAATCCTCTTCCTGTTTATAAGCTTCCTTCAAGTACTAGAAGGCTGCAATGAGGTCTCCCTGGTGCCTTCTCTTCTGTATCAAACGGTGCTAAATGCTTGTGCAGAGTTGCACAGAATGTGCTAAGTATGCTAAATTCTACTCTCTATAACTATAGTCTTTTTAAATGATGATCAAAATTCAATTTTTTTGCAATACTGTATGTTATTTCTAGATGAAGTGATTGCTGCTGTGTCCCTAAGGGGCTTGAGAGCTTCATTGCTAGTTATAGAAGATAAACACAAGACAGTTTCCTATGATTGTAGATTCACATAAATCCACATATATTGGTTATTCTGAAAGTAATGCTTCCTATTTATTTCTGTGGAAACTACAACGGATATAAAAAGAACAATAGCACTATTTGATAGGTCAAATTCTCAGCTACAAAACACCATTCTTCAGAATAGCCACCACCATTAGCTATGCATTTTCATTAGTGATGACAAGAGCATGCATGCTGCACTCCTCAAAATCTGCACCGGTGAAGGCAACCCACTCTCGCTGTCACCACTACTGAGATGCACCATCCACTGTCTCACTGTGCTCACATCCACTGTTTGATCTCAGCAAGCATCAGTGAATGTCAGTGGGTGCCATTTTTTCTGCATGGAGGAATTCAGTGATGCACCTTTGCTTCATATGCACTTCCATGTCAGGCTGCCCCTTTGCTGCCATCTGTCACTCGGCAACAAAATGTAACGGAATACTAGTGGGAAGGTTCAACCTCTTCTGCCATACCACCAATGTCCACCCCTGATATCACGGGCTAACATAATAAAATAGGAGGCATTACTTCTAGGGCAGCCCGCACAGATCCTTTGATTTGGTTGCAAAGGTTAAAATGCATAGAATTCTACATCGGATAAAGGTTCCATTTGAGGAAAATACAGAAGTAAAACTTTAATTTGCTGTAGCCTTCAGATATCAAAGATTGCAACAGGTTTCTGTCCTTACTGGAAATCAGACTGTAGTCTTTAACTTTTTTTTTTCCTCTTAACCTGACTTGATTTGTGTCTGTGTGTGTAAAGTAGAGATGATTATTGCTTCTTTCTTAAGAGCTCTTGTCCCAACATCAGGCCATTGCTTATTTGTATGGCTTATGGCCTTCATTTAGGACATACAACTGTCACAGATACCTCCAAACATCCTAAAAGGACACAGCTGTGACTTCTTCAGGCCTGAGGTCTGGCAGCTCAACAGACTTTTCTCTTTTCCAAACATCTGTGAGTTTTGATTCCTCCTCGCTCATACCAAGAGCACAGTGCTCTCAGAATATGAGCAGAATTCATTCCGGATGGTGCTCTAGGAGTGTGTTCCTTAACAGAGCTCCCATGTTTCTGCTTCTGTGGGTTTGCAGGAATGACATTTTAATGTCAGGTATATTCTGGTCAATCTAACTACTAGTGTGCTTCCTTGTTTAGACTCATCAGTGACTTAAAGGTTTAAGAATACTGCGCACTAATGTAAAGAAACACACAGTTCATCTCTAAAATTTTTTCCCAAAATTATTCCCAAAATTTTTGCTGTGTATTACAGATAATCAGAATATCCTGCCTTGTCCCTAGACAGCTGATAACTTACCAGCCATTGTCTGAGTTTTGATGCTAACCTCCCTTTGTATTATGTACAAAGGAAAACGCCTGTAAAGTCTTCATGTGTGAAGTCTGCCACAGCCCTCTAGTGTTGTGCTCAGTTGGCCTTGGCAAAAGGGGTGCTGCAAATCTGGCATCCTTTTTGGAATGGACATAAATATGGTGTGTAGAAACACCATAACTGTTGCACAACATCCTGCTGTGTTTATTTCCAAGTTTCTTTAGGCAGGATTTCAGCTGAGGAATTCTGGTGTTCAACAAACTTTTTTTTTTTTATTTCTCTTGTCTGTGTAGAATCTCATGGCAACATTCATTAACAGTGACCATGCAGAACAAGGGGAGCAGCTGCACAGGGGAGATACATGCAGTGTAGGGAGAAACACTCTCTTTAGATGATGAGTGTCTGTTCACCTTATGATATCTTTACAGTGCCAACAGAATAAAAGCGAAGGTAAAGCATCTTAACCCCTTGTGTATGTGCAATGAGAGGATCAGTGACAGTGTGACAACATCATCGTAAAAGCCTTTCCTCTGTGCACCTTCCAGCATGTACATGCTCATGCACTGGGAGTGAATAAGAAGAGCCTGACACAGAGCCAAAGCTGCTGCACATGTGGTAAGGGCAGAGCCACTGCTGACAGCATGGCAGAGCTTTCAACATGTCTTTCAGCTGAGGGCTATCCTTACCTTACAAACCAGAAATTATGTTCTAATCTTACTGAAAAATAAGATATTTCCTGCTACTGCGTACTTATTTCTCTCATTCTCTTCTGATATTTTTAGCCCTCAAAAAGCTACACCCATAAGCTTTCTCAATACCTACAAGAATTTGGAGGTTGTCCCCCTAGTTCAGAATAGCCAAGAAGTGTCTTGGATGTAGTTAAGTGTCTTGCATATAGTCTTCAGGAGTACCTAAAGCCCTACTGCTTTAGCAGAAATGGGGCTGTGATGAAACCATAATTCATTTCCTTCTTATTTTGTGTAAAGGTTTATTAGCTTGTGATTTAAGCAAACCATCTGGTCCTGCTGGCATTCCAGGTTATGTCAGACTCAATGCTTTCTCCCTGTAATATGTTACTTGAGGCAGTTAAATTACATACTTAAGTCCCAAGCCTGGCCTGTGCTTTTTCCATGTCTTAACATCTGTTCTGGGAAAATTTTCTGGGATCCAAACAAGTTTACATGGAGCCAGAACTCGTCTTTGTCTTTTTTTTCGTGGGTCTGTTTCTTTCTCCTCTCTGTCCTGCATTTTAGTCAGTTCAGTAAAAGATAATGCAGAAATTTACCCCCTTTTATCATTTCAGCAGTATACACAGTGAAGTGAAAAATAGTTTAAAAACTCAGGATCTGAAAGAAAGTAGGAGAGAGTCCTCTGAGAGGCTGAGTACCACGTTATGGGAAATGTCAATTTATTATTTTTTTTCCAGTACTTGTAGTACTCTTAATACTGAATTGTAATTGCAAGACCTTTAGTTTTGGTTTAATTCATTTTGGACAGAACAGATTTCTGGTACATTTTAACTCATAATACTAATCTGTTGTTTATACAAGAAAGATCTATGTTCAGAAAGCCAATAATTTTAAATAGAAGTTAGCTTGCTGAGGCGGTTTTGAAGATAAGATCTCTAGTGATTGATTTATACAATGTTCATTGAAAATAAATTGCTCATGCAGGTACTTGTATCTTTATTCTCTAGAATTCCATCTTTTTGTATTCTGCCTGGAACATTTAAGATACAGCCATGAATACAAAGAGCTATCCCATAACCCACAGTGCCTGCATGTATATTGAGAGGAATATAATTCTTTAAGTTGGGAAGATAAAAATGTGGCTGTTTTCGGTAATTAAACATTAAAGCATAAGTTTCCCATGTATCACTGGAACTAAAAGTAATGTATCTGCAGCTTAGGAGTATGCAGAGATCTTTGTGTAATACTGAGTCTCTCTGCCATGCCCTTTGAAACCTTTAATTACAGACTGGTGTGCAGCCTTTTTCACTTGGTCATTAAAGTGTTCAAATACTTGATGAATACAACACAAAACAAAACAAACAACAACAAAAAAAAAACCAGCAAAGAAAGAGAAATACCAAGACTAACAGATAGCTTGGACCGTCTGCAAGATTGAAACTCCATATACATTTGAACTATTCATTCATTCATGTCCAGTCATTTAAGACTGGAAATTTTTCCTTTGCAGTAGGAGAACATTCTTCAGCTTTTTCCTCTTCATTTGTATGCGTACAGCATACAGAAGTGGAGTGTATGGCTCCCAATGAAGTTTTTCTATCTTACTATCCAGAGAGAGGTCCTCTGATACTGCAAATGTTTTTCCAGTGTGTAGCATTTTGCTTTTTGTTTGCCATATTGCCGTTTCTGCCTGTAAACTGTCATTCAAGGAAAGAGAAATGAGAAGCGAAAGTGCATTCTGTACATTCTGAATTGAAATAATTCTAGTGATAGGGCCCAAGCTTACTGAAAATCACAGAATCATAGAATGTTCATAGTTGGGAAGGACCCATAAGGATCATGGAATCCAACTCCTGGCTCCACAAAGCACCACTCAGAAATTAGACCCTATGTCTGAGAGTGGTGTCCTAACATCCCCTGAACACACCTTGTCCTCCTGACTCTGCTCCATCCTTGTAGCCGAAAAGTCAACGGCACGCCTCAGAAAATTCTGGTTCTTGGCAAATACTTTTTGTTATATGATTAGCTGCACTCAGAGCAAAAAATGAAAGACAGATTTGAAGTTTCTCATGTAGGATAAATTGGACATCCATTGCAAGGAATGTGCTTCTAGTGAATATTTCTTTATCATTTCTTCTAGGACTGCTTACGGAGAAATATAGACAGATCTGCACTAAGATTCATAGCTTGGCATGTAAAATGCTTTGTTTTGTACAAGTTTAATGGAAATACTCTCATGGAATATCTATAGCTTGATGAATCCAAGTAATAAAGTCTTTAAGTATGAGCAATACTACTTCCATGAATTTTGTCTTTGATGCGCACTGCCTTCTAGACAGAATGGAAAGCAATGACACTTCAGATGACTACATGTTGGTGTCATGTAAAAGCCATTCACATTCTATCCATTCCCTATATGTGATTAGATCAATTTTCTGTTAACCTTCAGAAACATAGACTAGAGCCTTAGAATGAACGAAATTACCAAATGGAGTGATTAGAAAAAGAATAGATGTGGTAGTCAGTACTCCAGTTCATGTAAGTTCATACTTTGCTGCAGACTTTAATCTTGCCGCCCAGCACTGACAACTTTGCCCCAGCTATCGACCTCCAGCCTTTCTGTGTTGGAATAGCACAGAGCTGTTACACTACAGATCTGCATCAAGCAAATCAATCCTTTGTTATTAGTATCACAAATTTTATGGCTGGGAATGGTATGATGGACAGCAAAAGTCTTTCAGACTTCATTATGGAAAAGTTGCTTCAAAGACTGTTTTATCTTGGCAACTGACAGATTGACACAAGCCTTTCAGATTGTTGCCATTGGCTGGGGACTTGTTTGTTTGAGGTTGTTTTTTTGTTAGAAGCAGAGGATTTTGCAGTTGGCATGCCTCTTTTCTCCTTGATTTAAAGAAAAATGTTTATGTATGATCCAGCCAAAGGAAGTAGAAGCTGATATACTGGTACATATTCACTTGCCCAACATATCACTATTATTTTCTTTCTAGGTATCAGTTTTCTTCCTGGAAGTATTTTTTTCTGTTCATTATTTCTGCAGTTTTTTACATTCTTTTCCGACTTTTCTCTGTTTTCTTCTATGGGGCTTTTTCTTTGTTTATTTTAAAAACTGACAGAGGTTCTGGTCTTATTTTGTACACTAATGCAAGACGAAAAGCTTGGTTATTTTACACGTCCTAGCCAGTTTGAAGTATGTGTCACTGAAATTCTGCTTTGATCTGTTGATTGCTGAATGAATTGTTGATTGTACATTTTGAATAGTTTTTGATAATCTCATATCTTAAATTGTTCTTTATTTGCTGGATACGAGAAGAATTTTCATTGTCAGCTGCATTTGAATGGAAATAGGCATTTTGCAGTAAGCACTGCACAATGACTATGGTAGATTTTATAAATTGGTCTTTCTGAATTGCAACATTTCTTGCTGTATCTATTACTGAGGGTGAAAAACAATCTTGTTATCCTTGTTTGTCCTGAGCCAATAGCTCTACTTCTCAGAATACTTGATTTATTAAAGCAAGTGATGATATGCTGTACACCTTACATCATCTAGCACCTAGACAGCAAGTGATGCACCATGCATATAGCTATACTGATTTATTTATTGTGGTTTTGCTAGTTTAAGTGGCAAATTCTATCAGAGACAAAACCCACTGCTAGTACACAAAATGTGACTAGAGTCACTTGTGCATTATATATTTTAGAATTTACAGTCATCTTAATTCTGAACCTTTGAACCAAGTAATTTTGTAGTAGCCTAGAGATATAAGCATTACTCTTCTATAACTGTCTACCATCTTTGAAGGTGCTTTTGTTTCTGAATCACCAAATATGGCTATAATCATTGTTCAACAGATGTTTTGGGGGAAGTAGCCTTACTTACATTTTCATGGAAACCCAGTCCTCTCCTTGTTTGAGAAATGTTCTTAACTTCATTCTTAAAGTAAATACGTTGCTTCTCTTTAGAGAAGTTGTTTTCATGTTAAATTATCAATGTGCTCTATTTAATACTTAGCATTTTCCTAAGCTAATTTAATGCCAATTGACCATCTATTTTTCCTTGTGTTACATTCTCTAAAATAGAAATACTGAAGAATTGAAGATTTGTAGTTTGGTATTTCAAAGGTAATGTTTCAGTGACCAGACCGTATTAATTCACATTCTATAATGCTGCTTCCAAAACGTGTAGATATACTTTACACAGCAGTAGATGATGATGCTTCTGGTCTACAGTGTTATGCAGTGTACTTGCACTGGTAATCTTAGAACTCCAACTTTGTTGGGACCTTTAGTAAGTTCCAGTCAGTCACACTGTGCTATTTTTTTCTCCTGCCTTCCTTGAAAATGTTTTAGGTAGAAGAGCTGATGATGGCCATGGAGAAGGTTAAGCAGGAGCTGGAGTCGATGAAAGCAAAATTGTCTTCTACACAACAGTCTTTGGCTGAGAAGGAAACCCATTTGACCAACCTACGAGCAGAAAGAAGAAAACATTTGGAGGAGGTCCTGGAGATGAAGTGAGTGGTTATTTCCATTATTTGTAGGCATGTTTTATTGATATTTATGAATTCTTCACTGATCTCTGATGATTTAAAGAGAGCTATTAATTTGCCTCTGTAGATACGTATCTATATAATCAGTCAAGTCTTCAGAAGTGAATGTGCCATCTTACCTTGAATTTCTTGTTATCCACTTTAAGGCAAGACACCAGTCAGTGTAACAAATGTTAAAAAGGAGAGAGGGATGAGGCAAACATAATTCCAAATAGTTGTAATGCTGAAATGAGACTGCAGATGTCTGGTCTGCTAAAGTATTTTTCAGACTCATGTGAATGATTCATTAGCACTGGAACAGAGACTTAATTTCTCTATCAGACTTCTCTTGTCATCTTTACATAAGGGGATCTGAGTAAAACCAAGCTTTGAGGTGGGGAGAAGTGAGGAAATAGACTTCTAAGGCTTAAATACTTCCTAATTTCTGACTGTGCATTATAGATGAATAGTTATCCTTAGTTTAGGGAGACGGGAATCCATTTAGTGCAATGATGGATAGTGCTGCCAGCAGTTCATTAGAAACACTTTCAGTTGTTTAGCCAGCCCTGAAGAGAAGGAACGTTTTTATTGGCAGGACCAGCAGTGGTTCCTCCACTGTGGTTTTGTGAGCCATTATTTATTTATTTAACTTTTCTATGCTATCTTCTTTCCTTTCTTTTTCTTTCCTTTTCTTCATTATTTTTTTTTTCAGTGAAAGGATAGAAAAACAGCTGTTATAAAATGCAAAGAGATGTGGCTTAAGTCTTGAAACTCTTAAATTAGGAGTGCTCTGCAAAGTGGGCCAAGCTTCTCTAGCTTCGTATTAAGCTACTACACTCTGATCTAGACCTGGCACAGAGACGTTGGAAGACTGCAGTACTTAAAAGCCACACTTTTTATTTTTAATAAAAAAAATTTATTGAGCTATAAATTTGACTGGCTTGAATGCTGGTGTACTGGGGGATGGGAACAATAGCTCTTAAGGTGATATGGGAATCCAAACCAACTGGAGATATATCCCATATCCAATCACTTGGCAGTACTTTCTTCTGCCAAACTGCTCTGCCAAACCTCCTCATTAAAATATACACGTATTGTACAATATATCCTGAAATGTATTTTGAATTGTGAGGCTTTCACACTTTCAGTATAACTACTCACTTCTTTTAAATGATGACCTCTCTTACCTAAGTAAGTTATTGTTGGAAAGCCATTGTATTGAAATTAAGTATTGGGAACTGCATTAACTGGTAGATCCATTGTGCCAAAGAAGGAAGAAGAGCACTGGAGAGAATGGTAATGCTGTCAGCACATGGACAGAAAGATGGAAAAAACATTACACTTGCACAGTTAACTAGCTGAACGTGTTTTAGACGTAGCTGGGCTGTCTGAAGGTTCTATAAAGCTGCCAAATGCATCCAAACTTCAAAAACTCACCCTCGCCATGAGTCTTTGCTGCAAACATGTCTCTACTGAGGACTCCCAGTCAATTAAATATCTTACTTGAAAAAACTCCAGTATATTCTTGGTTGCACACTTTCCCAGCCCATGTCTTTTTTGAAAAGCACTCTTCTCAGATGTTTTCTAGTTTTGCAGAATTTTCTAGTGCTTTTAAAAATGTTTTCTACTATTTCAATCCAAAAATAACATTAACGGAATCTTTAGTAAATTTTTTGAAGCAGCTGAGCTGCTGGTTTGATATTTTAACAAAAAGCAATAGTTGTGCAGCTACAGTTCATTGACACTGTAAAGCAGTGTTGTTCCCCAAATTGTAGGGCACACTTCTGTGCAAAAGGTTTCAGATATTCAAAACAACAGTGCTTAAATTTGCTATTTGATAGAGGTTTACATTTAATAGCCTGGGCCCTACAGGAAGCTAACAGAGCAGGGGGGAATGAGGGGAATATACAGAAAAAAGCTTAGGAAATGCTACTTCAGTAGATTCTAGATATGGACTGAAAGAAGGTGTTAAAACGGAGGAAGGACTCCAGAAAGCTACCTTGGAGTTGTTATAGGAAGTTGTTAGATATTTTGTTAGTGATATGTATTTAAAATAGCATGTCTTAGTGTAGAACTTGTGTTTGCTACTGACGCTGTAATCCTGAGAAGATTGTTTCACACTCTTTAGGGAATACTGTGGCACTAGAAAGGCAGAAAAGTGAATTATTCCAAGGAGGAAATTTCACTGCTTAAAGAAATACTACGTATTTTGAACCTCTCTGCCTTTCAAGTCTAATATTTTCATTTTCTTTAAGAAGTATCTTACTTGTAAATAATTATAGGAGAGGTAGATAATAGTCTCTCCATTTACTTCAACAAATATGATCTACTGTAAAAAAAAAAAAAAAAGCCAGCGAACTGCTAGAATTTTTGTTTTGTTATGTTTTCTTTAAGAAGTTCTAATGTTTCCATCATTCACAGCAAATATTTCAAATTAGGCAGGAATAAAGTGCTGTCTACAGAGAAATCTCTGTTCTTTGTCCCATAAAAACCTGCTTAGGCTGAGCTGAGTTATAAACTGTTGAAAATCACCAGTTTTCCTTTCCCTTTTTTCTCCTGGTGTTGTCAGCAAATTTTGGCAGTGTGTGAAAATAACCGAGTACAAACATTCTAATCTGTGGCTGAGTTCATGCAATTGCCAAAACTGCAGCAGCAGACACTGCACTTATAGGGAAGGGGAACAGACACTGTGTCTGCCTATAGAGAAGAGACTTTTTTTTTCCTTTTTTTCTTTTTTTTTTTGGTCTGGGCAGGGCTTTTGTCATGGACAGAAGGAACAGAAGATTCTCCAAAGTCATCTATCTACTTCAGGGTTGCTGAGTTCCAGTTGGTGCATTTTTCAACCTGTTCCTCTAGACCTGGGAACTTGTCTAACAAATCTTTCCTAAATTATGCCTTTCCTTGCTCATTGAAGTTACTGCTAACTCCGTAATTCAGATGTTGCAGACTTACACAATGTAGTTGGTACTTCAAATTTGGATCCTTGATCCTGCTGGCACACAACAGAAAGATTATCACTTATCCAAGAATAATTCACTATAATCTTTTTTTTTTTCCTTTAGAAATAATTAAGCATATTACAAAAGGATTGTTACAATAGAACATATAATTTATTTCAAAATTAAGTGCTCAAAAAAGTCTTGATTACTCACATGACTTTGAGTGGTCTTCTGAATATTTATTACAGCAGTATTTACTTACATGAATAATCCCATTTTTCTGGCAGATAATGTTTGATTTGATAGAGAGCATAGATGGTGATCAGAGATTAACCAGGCTGTGTAGCTTCATTATAATGTTTATTGCATTTTTATTTTATTTCATATATGAGTTGGAAAGTCTGCTGAGAGCTACGTGAGGGCTACTATTAAAAACAAGATGCCAACCTAGGAAATGCAGTGTTAACCCTTCTCTGCTGCAGTTTTCCTACACAGTGTGCAAGCCACTTGAAGTAATTGGTAGATGATTGATAAGTCCACGTGTTTATCTTCTAAAATGTTAATCCTTCCAGCAGTAAGGTAGTATTGTCTGCAGGTATGAGTAGGAGAGGTTAAAATTGAAAGTGATCCAAAAGAAACTGATTGACTGTCATAGAGTTTATCTTTTGGCCCAAAATGATGTGTAAAATAATTCAAATACAGCAAACGGTTTCACCAAACCAGTTTTTTTCGTGTTATGTGTACCCATGATGAGCAGAACCAGCAAAAAAAAATCCAGAACCAAACAGTATCAGTGTCCTCAATGTCCATCCACCTCATCACAAAATGTGTTCTTGGAAATTAAAGAAATATTTGTTGGAGTTATTGTGGAAATCTTATGTTATGCCTGTGTTCTAATGACAGTTCTCCAGAGGAGTAGAGTGATTTGTAGTTTCAGAGGAAGTATATACATAGAAACAATTCTCTCTGTAGTTTGAAACAAGTTCATATTTGTCAACAGTGCTACAAATCAGTAGTACCTTAACTTTGCACCTGGCTTTCCAGATCCAATTCAAAACTTCTCAGCATTTTTAGCTGGACTATGTGGTCTGTGGGCCACGTGGTGTATCAGGCCATCAGGCAATTGCAGCAATGCTGCCAGCGTTCTTCCTGTAATTACTTCTGAGGTTTTAAATAAGCTCCAATCCCACAGAGGACACTCAATTTCTGTAGCATTTACTGTTTGGGGCAACACAGAACAAATGCATTCCTTTTTTCCTCTGTAAGCCTAGGGTTTTTTTTTTCATTAAAATGTCTTTTTTTAGAGGAGGACAAAAAGTGAAAATAAACATAAAAAATATCCTATTCCCATTATTTTGTCCTTTTCCATTTTTCAGCTTAAAATATACGTGTTTATTTAAATTAGATATGTTCACTGAGTAAGATTCTGACATTTAAGCTGTACAAAGTTCAGTGAGTCTGGTATGTGAAAAAATACTGATTTCTAATAACTGAAGAATTGAGATATTAAGACTAAATGATTGCAAATAAACGGATGCTGGAACTGCTGTTAATCTCAAAGTGATTCTCACTGAAGCCAATAGGGAAGTTGAAATATATCTTCTAAAGCTAAAGGTTATTGCATCACTGTTCTCCTTACTATAATGAACCACTAAGCTTTTCACAAATGTGAGTGTAGATCTTGGTTACCTTGGAATTTGGTGGGTTCTGCTATAATTATTTCATTCATTTGGATGCTTGAGAGAAAATGTAATCTCTTACACACTTCACCTCTTTTGTCAAGTAAGTAATTGGAATCCATTATCCTTTGTGTCCTGCTGCATAGTCAGTAAGACTTCAAGCACCGGTAGGTACTCAATGGCAACATGAAGGGCATCCTGCCACTTTGTTTTCAGTGAAACTGATGGAAGCAGAGAAGCTTAACCCAGCAGCAGTACTACAAAACTCTGGTCGCAATTCACGTAGGTGAGAGATCTATTAAATTTAAATCTTAAAGCTTAGCAAAGCAGAAAGAAGTGGGACCTCTAGTGAATCTTATGTAAACAAGGTGCCCCATATCAGCATAGGCAGAATTAGATTGTTGTGGTTTCTTCTGTTTCTTTAACTATGGGAAAGTTATGTATGCTTTTTGTAGCTGGTTTGTTTTCACTCTTCGTCTTCCTTGAAAAACTTTTTCTTCTGTGGTTTTCTCAGATTCTAAAATCTTGGCACGGGTTCTCTTAGTCCCTTACTGTCTTACGATAAAACCTCCATATCTCATTTTATCTTGAACTCTGTGGTCCCCAAGAACAGTCTTGCAGAGAGAAAGTACTGTGCTATCTTAATGAGGCATGACAGGCCTGGGAGCAGGACCAACTGCTGAAAAGTACACCAGGTGGTGTTAAAGGGGTTTGTTCCACTCGGTAATTGCTGCGACTTTTACTGTTATGTGGAAGAGTTTGGAAAAGGAGGTCCAGTCATTAAACTCCTGAGAATGCAGTTACATTATGCTTTTGTTTCCTTGCCTTTCCACTGGAGGTATTTTTTCTTCTGGATGTTTTCTGAGGGCTTAGTGTGAATGACTGCTTCAGTATTTTTGGAATGTAACTTCTAGGTGGTGCAATGAAATTACACCTTTTTCAAGAAGGAATGTAAAATCCATTGCATCGAGCCTCAATTGTAGGAATGCACAGGTTTTATCAAACTTTTCCTTTCTACCAATAGTTTATAGCATTATTATAGAAATTACCATGAGAAATCTCATCAGTAGAGAGCCTTTGCATATATACAGACTAGTAAAATGTGCAGTGTTTCAGCTAACACAATGCCAGCATGAGCAAATGAACACCTTTCCTGTATATTCTCAGTTCACTAATTCATTGTTGCAAACAAACCAAGAGCAGGTGCAGCACAAGGCAACATCTTAAAAGCCTTAAGTGCCCTGTGTCCTTTACTGTCCAGTCCACATTACTTTGGGAAAAGTAGTGCATAACCTGCATATTGTACAGGTCATTGTATCTAGAAGGATAAAGAGAACAGTGCTTTTTTTCTAGATACATTCTCAGCTTACTCAGTGTTTTACTAGTAATGGAGTGTGTGACTGTTTTGTTTTGGCTAATGTATAAAGCACATTGCTTGTAAGACAGCTGTGAGGGCACCAATATACTGTCTTCTGCTAGGTAATTCTGCATTCCTTTTCCAGTACGGAAGATTGTTTCTTGTCCTATATTCTGTAGCATACACTTTCAGTAATTAAGTACAATCAGAAATTCTCTTAGAACTTAAAGTTTATCTCTTCAAGAGAATCTGTTCACAGAATCACAGAATTGTAGGGGTTGGAAGGGACCTCCAGAGATCATCGAGTCCAACCCCCCTGCCAAAGCAGGTTTCCTACAGCAGGTCGCACAGGTAGGTGTCCAGGTGAGATTTGAACATCTCCAGAGAAGGAGACTCCACCACCTCCCTGGGCAGCCTGTTCCAGTGCTCCGTCACCTCACTGTAAAGAAGTTCTTGTGCACATTTGTGCGGAACTTCCTATGCTGCAGTTTCCAGCTGTTTCCCCTTGTCCTGTCTCCACTCACCACTGAAAAGAGTCCGGCCTCGCCATTCTGCCCTCCACACCTTAGATATTTATAAACCTGGATCAGATCCCTTTTCAGTTGTCTTTTCTCAAGGCTGAACAGACCCAGTTCACTTAGCCTTTCTTCATAGGGGAGATGCCCCAGGCCCTTACCATTTTTGTGGCCCTCTGCTGGACTCTTTCCAAGAGGTCCCTGTTCAAGTGTAATTTTCCCCTGTGTGTACAAATTCTCTACTCTGATTATTTCTAGAATAACACTGGCAGAAATGGACTTCCTTGTTTTCAGCATGCCTTTTTATTGTTTCTGTATACTTCTTCGCACAACAAACATAAATATGATTGTGATCTTTGTTTTAAAATTAAAATATGCAGAAGTGCATATTGGTGCAGGTTTGGTAGCAATAATACATTTCCTATAGTAGCTGATTCAGCTACACCAGTGATTCTTGTCACCATTCCTAATCCAACTATAAGATTTTGGGGCTTCCAGGGGTGTTACTGAGCTAAACCAAATCAGGCACTATTTACTTTCTGTTAAAGTCAAAACAACCTTGAGTTCCTTAGGGTGCTTTTTCCTCTCTTATAAACGTGCACTGTAAATAGCGATGCATATAAATCAACTCTATGAGCACTACATATTTCATTAAAAACAGCTAAGTTGTGGGCTAATAGAAGTTCCAAGTGAAAATATTATGGTATCTCATGGTGTATATTGTAGATTTAATGTAGTGTGAACAATAGTAGCTTTGAGCCATTGTAAATCCCATCCGGACATCGCCAACATAGTTCAGAAATACAGAGAAGGAAATCTCAAAGGTTAGATGTGCTCATAAGGCTGCTCTACATGTGTGAGTCATTCTTTCATTGTTTGTAAAATAAAAGTGTAGCTCTGCGATATATAGCTAAGACGAAGCCTAATTTGATGTTATTTTCTGTAGTTGACCAGAAATTTCTTTTTCAAGAAAACTCGGGTCAATTTGCTTTAATTACAGAAATAACCTCTGAAACAAATAACTGTTTCCCTACATTCCTGGAAGACAGTCTGACAAGTGGGAGTCATATAAGAAACATCGGAAAATGAGTCAAATTATTGGCAGTTCCTACAATCTTTGAAATAATTCTCTATGTGAATATTCAGTCTTTTTTTGTTGTTTTTTTGTTTTTTGTTTCCTCCCATACAATAAAATATATTCCTTTTTTTTTTTTTTTTTTTTTTTTGGCAAAATAAAAACCATCTGCAAGTCTGTGGAATTTCTGAGATAACTCCATAGTGAAAGGATATGAGAGCTTGCTGTCTGATAGTGTCTTGTGTGCAGCACAATTGACTATTAGAAAAGGAGTTAAAAATATGAAAATTCATCAGAACTATATTTAAAAATCTTCCTAGACCCTAGGCACTCTAAAAGTCTCTTTCCTTAACTTATATTGCTATTGCTTTAGAGGCTCTTATCCCCAGTTCAATATATAGTGTTATAGTTTATGCAGATTACAGGACTGAGAGAGCTATCTTTCATGGTACTAGGAAACAGAATGTACAGAATTGTAGGGAAGACTGAAACATTCAACATAATGTTGTATTTGGCGTTCCCTAAATCCCTTTTTATAGCCCTTCCTCAAACACAAAGAAGATAATACTATATCTTTCCATAAACCAGCATTTCTTTTTCAGTCTGCTGGCAATTTGCATCTCTAGTTTGTCTATTTAAAATTGATGTCAAGTAAGCACTGGAAACTAAAAAAATCACACTAGTTTATTTCCAGTTGTTGTGATTTAACCCTGCAGGTAGTTGAGCACCGCACAGTTTTTCACTCACTTCACTTCTTTCCCAATGGGATAGGGGAGAGAATCAGAAAGAAGCACAAAGTTGAACTCGTAGCTTGGGATAAAACTATTTACTAAGATAGAGAAAATGGAAATGATATTAGTTATGACAATGTATAAATGTATATAACACATGAGGCACAAGCAATTTCTCATCATCCCTCTGACCAATACCCAGCTAGCCTAGCCCCCCAAGCAGTATAATAGAGATGAACCCCCACTCCCTTCAAAACTCTCTTTCTGCATGATGTCATATGGTATAGAATCTCTTTGGCCTGCTTAAGTCAGCTGTCCTGATTCTGTGCCCTTCTAGCCCTTCATTAGGGTGAGCTGAGAAACTGGAACAACTTTGGTCTGTACAACACTGCTTAGCAATGACTAAACATTGGTGTGTTATCAGCATTGTTTTTCTCCTAGAACCAAGACATAGCATCATACCAGATGTTCTTAAGAAAAAAAATTCACCCCAGCTGAAACTAAGACCCCACTATGTAATTTAGGAATCAAGCTTTATGTGTGATTTTAAATGAATCACAAATAGATTAGATATGGCTGAACATGATTTGAAGGTAGACTACACAAAATTGAGGATATAGAGAAAGCAGGTACTCTACACTAGGTCACATAGGTAGGCATCTAGACAGGTCTTGAATTTCTCAATGAAGGAGACTCCATGTCCTCTCGGGGCAACCTGTTCGGAAGCTTCTTCAGCCTTACCATAAAGCTCTTCCACATGTTAGTATGGAACTTCCTATGTTCAGATTTTAGGCCCTTACTTCTAGTCCTATTGATGATGTACCGCCAATAAGAGCCTGGCTTCATCCATTTGCCTCTTGCCTCCCTTTAGTTATTTATAAACATTTATCAGCTCCCCATCAGTCTTCTTTTCCTCGGGCTACTCAGCCTTTCCTCATGTGGGAGATGCTCCAGCCCCTGAACCATCTTTGTTGCCTTCTGCTGGACTCCTTCTACAATATCCGTGTCTTTTTGAACTCTGGAGCCCCAAACTGGACTCAGTAGTCTAAATGTGGCCTCACCAGAGCAGAGTAGGTGGGAGGATCACCTCCCTTGATCTGCTGACCACACTTTTTCTAATACACCTCAGGATATCATTGACTTTCTTGGGAACAAGGATACACTGCTGGTTCATGGACAAGATGTTGTCCACCAGGACCTTCAGGTCCTTCTTCCAGCAGGTCATCCACAAACCTGTACTGATGCATGCAGTTATTTCTCTGTAAGTGCAAGACTATACATTTGCTCTTGTTAAGCCACATCGGGTTCCTTCCTCCCAAACTCTCCAGTCTGTCCGGGTCTTGTTGAATGGTAGCACAGCCTCCTGGTTAGCCAGCCTCTCCTCCCAGCTTTTTGTAATTGCTAAGCCTTGTTAGGTTATGAACAATGACAAGGCTATCTTCTGGTATCTGGAGAAAGTCCTTATAACCTTGGCTAGTCACGTTATCTTCCAAAATTATTAATAATGCAGCTCTTAACAATAATACTTCAGAGTCTAGTTGTTTTCACGGAAGGTTCTTGTGTATTTCTTTTTCATAAAAACAGAGAAATGTTGTTTTTGTTCCTCAAAAGCGTACACTGACACTAGAAACATTAAGTGACTCGTTCACCCAAGCCCACAGAATTTCAGTGATGTCAGGAATTAAACTTAAGATGAGTTTGTATGTTTTAAAATACGTTAAGAGGCAAACTAGTAGAAAATGTTGTGCAAGTAAGATATATGCTTCTTCATTTATTTCTTACTTCTAGCACATTCTCATACACTGCTTTTCTACATCCTCATTTTTTCTTTATTGTATGTCTATACCTGAAATTGAGAATTATTATGTCAGTGCGTTAGTGCTGTACTTGGAGAAAAGCAATCTGTTCTCTTTTGCTAAGCTGATCTTCAGATTGATCTTGCTTGCTATATTCTCAATGTTAGTGAGAGCTTTTGTCTGAAGTTGGGAAAACTAGATGAATTTAGCAAGATGTTAATTTAAAACAAAAACAAATACATTTTTGCCTTGCCTTGAAAAATACGAAGCTGGCTTTGGACTACAATTTCATAGATCTTGTGACAAATGAGGCATGAAACAAATTGGCAAACCTGTAATGTCTAAAGTACAGTGGTACAGTGTGCTCTCTAATTCCCAGCCCTAAAGATCTCAGAAAAGGTTGCAAATTAAATGAAGTCAAAATTAATCAAGTCTACAATCAAAATGCAATCATTAAGGCTTTCATTTTCTACAAAGAAGCATTTGTGAAAGAGGCACTGGAGCAAGTTCTTTTGTGCAGTGAGGGAAAATCAACAGCAAGGTGTCAAACAGAAAAATGAAACCCTGCAGGTGAAGCTGTCTTTGGAGCCAAAAGAAATCAGCACTTATGCAGAAATGCAAGTAAACTGTTGGAGAATGGAAAGGGTGTTTGGTGCTGAGTTGCAGAGTGTGTCAGAATTGCATTTGGCCCAAGCAGAAAGAGTCAGTGTTAGTCGAACAGCCATGTCATCGTGCACGACCACTTCAAGAGATCTCATACCAAGTCTTCGCTCCAGTGGTTTCAGCTGCTGGAGTTTTGTTGTGAAGGAGTTTACATTGTAGAGCATGGGAGTAACACTTCGTCTTTATGGGAAGTTGAAAGTACAGAAGATACCTAGAGAAACCCTGTCTGATGACATATTTCTTCATAGTCTTTGTGCCCAAATTTGAGGGAAAGAATGCTCCAAGTGATTTATATAGATGCATCTCCATTACACATAGTGCATTATTTATACAAATGCTGTATTTCTTGTTCAGTTTTATTGACAAATATTCTCTCAATGCAACTTGAGTATCTAATTCACTTCACCATCTAATTTAAAAATATCGATATGAAATGCATATGTAAAAAATAGAGTAAGATGTATTTGATTCACACCGATAAATCCTAATAATGAATTTTGTTTTTCTTAGTTAATGCTTGTCTTAGTCCAGTTGCTGTTCTACTTTATCCTGGTCCAGAAACCCAACTGCAAGTGATGTGTGTGCATCACTTGTGTTTTGAGTCTAGACCTGTTTTTACTTTAGAAAAGAGAACAGTTAATTTGCTGTAGATTCTGATAACTTCGTTAGCAGATGAGTAATTTAATGATTATTTAATATGTTTTTGGTGTAGGAATACTTGCTTAATAACTGTTAGATTATAGAATGAGGCCTAGAATAAAACCTTGGCTGTTCTGTCAGAGTTGCTTTATGCCCTTTTCCTCCTGCCAAGTCATTCTGATTTTTGAAGCAGTTGTGCCTTAATCATCAGAACTTCTGTTTCATTACTTTGTCAAGTGAGACCTGCTTGGAGAAGATGGAGAATTTGACTCCTCATGACTGGTTGCAGATTTTCAGTTAAACTCTAATCCCCATTTATACACTGATATTGCTGGTCAAGCACATGTGTTATAAAAGACCAAATTGGTCTGTTTCATTTCTCTATTCCCAAGGAAATCCTGCAAGTCTTAGAAAAATTCTTTTCTAAATATTAAGTTAAGCAGCAACAACAACAAAAATCACAGGAGCTCATGCACTGCATTTGCGTGTTTCTCTAGTTTATGTCTTAACTGTGTGTTTTGCTTTAAGCTATGAGCAAGGACAGTGTAGTTGAAGTATTTCCTTCTTCTTTCCTAACTTCTTGGCTTATCTAGATGAACTTGGTGGCAGTCTCCTGGGACTTGGAAATATACACTTAAATGTTTAATGAAGAGGACTTTGCAGGCCAAAATAGGATAGTGTAAATTCCTTCCTTGTGATTGTAAAATACCTCTAGGAATTGAATTATTAATTTTTAAATTATGCCATCGTGTATAATTTTGATATATGTTATGGCATTCAGTTCTGATTTTGATACTTTGCATTGTGTAGCACTTTGCATTCAAAAATCTTAAAGGAGTTAGAAATGCCATGTTAATTCTCCAAATACTCCTCTGAAAAAAATCGATACTGTTTATCTCATTATGGATAGGGAAACTCAGCATGGGAAAAATGGCGTAGAAAATCATTTGGGCTGCTTTTTGCAGTTACCTCCAGACTGCACTGAAGATTTTTAACAATATACCAAAAGGCCATTTGCACTGCAGCTTAAAAGTTCGTTCACAAGGAAGTAAGATTTCTTTTTACCGTAAATATGGTTTATATCCCAATGCAAGTAAATAAAGTTACTGAAGTACTGTTTAAAGAGTAATATTCATGATAAATATTTTTTGGAATAGGACAAAGACCAACAGATACACACCTGTGTTGTTTCCTGTCTTCTCTTTTCCTCAAGTCTTCAGTTTCTCTTCTTTGGTTCGTTGTCCTTCAGAACGTTGCTTCTTTGTCTACTAGTGATCATTGGTATGACTACCTTCAAAGAAACGTTTTTCAAGACTTCTTCCACTCTACACACAAGAGATAAATTTCGTAAGAAAGGAAATCATTTTTATCTGTGGGACACCTGTTGATAAATTAATTATTGGTTCTGTGGAGAACAGACCCATTGCCAAAACCTAAGAGTCTATTGCCATTTCAGGCACTCCAGAATATCCTGATGAACCTCCAAGTGCTGCTTCAGAAACACATGGATCCTCCAGATCTTGCTCGTCAAATTGCTGGCCTCTTGTGAATGTCTCACATATCCTAGGACAGCTAATACATTTGATAACATTAAATAACATTGTTTGGGTAATGGTTCCCAAAACAGGTACCAGGAATGACTGAATCATCTTAATTCCTATCAATATCAGTTAGAGAGATGAGATTAGTCTGGTCAGACAGCTTCCTATCACTAACAGAGGTTATCCTGAAATGATAGCAAATGTATTAATACCCTCTAACTTACTATTGTAAGTATGTTCTGTGCTGCAAGACCAAGTTCAGTTGAAGTTCTATCACTACTCTAAGGAATCGTGTTCTCAGTGAAGGTCCTTCACCTGTTATTCAGGAAAACTGCTCCCTTGTCTCATGAGGAGTCATTCTTCTCATGACATTTCAGACCTCATACTTTCTTAAAAACTTTGGAATAATTAGTTGCAAAACTCTTAGAGTCAAGCCACTTTCACACCGTATGTGAATCATAACCATTACAACTGAAAGAGTCTTTCAAAGGAGATGTTTCATATTCTGGGAGAAGAAATTTTTGCTAAAACCTTGCTAATAGCTCATTCTTATCTTTCACTTTCCGTGTTGAGAATGATTCAATTATATGTTTGATAGCTCTTTCCATGAATGAGCTAAATTTATTTATTTTTAATATATATTTTTTTCTTATACAATTTATATACATTATTCAAGCTACATGCATTGCATTCAAGGTATTCAAGGCCAAGGATGTGGCTCTGGGCAGCTTGGTCTGGTGGTTGGCAATCCTGCCCACAGCAGGGGGGTTGAAACTTGATGATCTTTGAGGTCCTTTTCAACCCCAGCCATTCTATGATTCTGTTACTTAACAAAGATCGGTTACTTAACAAAGATCCTAATGCCATTCTCACATATTTGTGTATTTACTAGATAACCTTTCTGTGCTTGATTATCTTCTTTTTAGTGAAACTCCATACAGTTATAAGATGCACATGCACAATTATTTTCCCATTCTGTTTCTCAGGGAAGAATAAACACATCAGTGTTTCATCTTTTTGACTGTTACTGTAGTCACAATTAAGAAAAATGTAACCTTGAAGGAGTTTTTCTGAAGCTACCAAGCTTTGTAGTTTTATTTAAAGGTAGCCTAGGAGTAATTTCTAGTTCAATTGGCCAATTGCTGAAGCAGCCTTTCTCTTGCTCTCCTACTCACACAAGCCTGGCTGTTCTGTTATTGCAGAAGAAACTTGTCATGTCAGTGAGCACTGTGGCAGGTTTTCAAAACTAAAGAGCAAAGTCATGAATTTTATTAAATGGTACATAGAAAGCCCATTTTGAGTGTAGCTGTGCACTAAGCTCATCTAAGCTCATTGTGTTACACCAACATAACAAAAAAAGTTATTCTCTTATGAAGGTGTTTTTCCATGAAATGGCAATCTATGGTCAGGTAAGTCTGAGATGATGCAGGGCCTGATTGGTAACTTGTGTCTTGTGTTCTGGGGAAAGAAGACTGTGACAGCAAGCTGCTGAGCTGCTTGCAGTGCAATTTCAGTTACAGAATAAGAAACTGGAACTGCATGGAGCAAATGCCTGCTGGTCTTCCTTCATGAATTTCTTGTGATGAGATCTTGATGTTTAATAAGCTCATTCTTCATAATCCCTTGCCCTACTGTTTTACCCTCTTCACCAAAAGATCTGTCTGACTCTTGACTCAGTAGTCCTGCTGCCTTTGCCAGCTGTCTCCCTTACCAGCAGTGCATTAGAGATGGAGTGTTGCTTTCTGTGTTGGAACTGAGCTGCAACAGGTCAATCCATTCATCATTCAACATGTGCCAGTCATTCCTTGTTCTGAGTTCAGTGGATTGATTAGAATTATTAAAGTGGGTGTCTGTATTGAGAGGGTTAAAGAGCATCCATCTGTTCTGGATTTACCACTGCTTCAGTGGAGGCAGGAAAGCCAGGAATTAGTGAGTGGCTTAGTCTTTTCTCACTGTTGGCAGCTGACAGGAGCACTGATGAGGTGATAATGAACTAAAAAGTCTGCCCCGTTGACTGGGTGGGAAAGGGACCCAGACAGTGGGCAAGTCTCACCCCAGCTCTTGCCAAGATTTTCACATTTTAATAGAATCCATCTAAAGCAAAATTAACAGGTATACTTTCCTGGATGAATTTCAGTAATGTAACTTATCACCAGCAGATACTAAAGAAATATATATCGTGTTACTTGCAGCATGGCAGCTCCGTAGGGTTCAGGCAGTAGGCAGCCCGATCGAATGAGAGCTATCGAATGAGAGCTATTCTGAAAATGGCTGGAATGTTTATCAAACTCAAAATACGAGGCTTGCTCCAAAAGTAATACCTCCTATTTTATTATGTGGGCCCGCAATATCAGAGAGGAATGTTGGTGCTGTGGCAGTTAAAGTTGGACCTTCCCACAAATGTTCTGTTACATTTTGTTGCCGCCCAGATGGCAGCAGAGGGGCAGTCTGACAGAATGGTGTCTGACATGGAAGTGCGTATGAAGCAAAGGTGTGTCACTGAATTCCTCCATTTGGAGAAAATGAATCGACACTTTCTGAACGTTTATGGAGATCAAACAGTGGATGTCAGCACTGTGAAAGCTGGACTGCGTGGGTAACATTTTCCTTGCAATACTGCTGTGAAACGATGGGTCAGAGTCCACTGGTGTAGATTTTTACAAATACAACATGCAGGCTCTTGTTCATCGCTGGCAAAATTGCATAGTTAGTGGTGGTGACTACACTGAGAAATAGTGTTTTGTAGCTGAGAATTTGCTCTATCAAATCACGTTATTGTGCCCTTTGTATCTGCAGTACGTTCCATGGAAATTAAGAGGAGGCATTGGTCTCAGAGTGATCTACATAATATTTAGCTTCTTTTAAAATAGTTTCTGAAGTTCCTCAGGAAGTAGCTGTTCCATTTTAATTTGGACTTTTGGTGAGTCTTAGGATTTCTTGATCCTATCTTTTAATCTTCAAAGTATTAAAAGCAGCATTTGCAGATACATCCACAACGCATTGTTTTGTGTTTTCAGTCGTTGTTTTAAGGTGGTAAAAAAGTGTCATTTTTTTAATCTTTTTCTTTAAACTCATGTCTTTCATCAGACCGTATTCCAGTTTACCTGTAGCCTCACAGTATTTCACTTTTGATACAAGTCCAGCTGATGCCAAGCACAAGCGTTCATTATATGTATACAATAATGAGGATGGATATTCTAGTGTATCAAGATGTAAGAACTTCAAGCCTGTCAGATAGCAGTGTACACACTCAACGGACTTCTTAAATTAAAATAAGGTGTTCTTCTCAACTCACTTGCTACTGACAGACACAATGAAGTTTCATGATTTTACAGATCTTTAATTTGTGAAGAGTCCATAGAGAGTATGAAGATGAAATCGTATAGCATGGCTTTGTGTTCTTCTGAAAAAACAACGCTAAGGGTTTTGCAGTCTGGGTTAGAAACTGTTTATTCCATAGTGAAAGTGATTGGAAGGCAAATTCATGCTTAGAGGGTAAACCTCTGTGACCTTTATGCAGAACATTGAGGGGCTTACATACAGGGAAGATCATGACCTCAGAGTCTCCAGTGGCTGTTGATTGAAACCTTGTGTTTCCAGAAATAAATGTTTAAGAACATTTCCTTATAAGACTTGAGCTGCATACACAGACTTTTTTTTTTTTTAATAGCATTTTAACTCTTTAGTAAAGGTTTTTTTTCCCTGCCCCCCTTCTGGCCTTAACAGAACAGGCTAACTCAGCACAATTGTTTGTACAACCCTTGGACTGAATGCAATTTTGTTATTATAAATATGACTAAAATTGATATAGCCACTCTTCTAAGTCCATAGAGCCCAACTGTATGTTTATACGACTGTAATATTGTCTACACTTATCAAACTGCATACCAATTCCACTGCTATGTTTTGTAGGTACCAAACCTTCAATCTTGAGAAAAGATCATTCTAATGTATGGCACCAGAGTGTGAGGAGGTGCTGAGAGTGACAAAAAAATATGTAAAGACCTTATGAATACCTCATTTTCTTGCTTTATTGTTAGCAGTTATGTTGAAACCTATTTTCATACACTTTATTTTATTTCCGTATATAACCTTCCACAGAAAGAAAAAAATGACCGAATATTTTTATATTACCGGTTTCGTTCACGTGGATATTTGCCAATTTTAGCAAAAATATGGTTGCAAATAGTCTTGCTTATGCTATTAAGGCAGCTAATCACTTTCAGATTATATCTGGCTTTTTTAAATGGTGAGCTATTCTGCTCTGTTACTTGTACCAGTTCATCTCATGTTGTATACAGTCAACACTGAACAGCTTTCATCACTACCGAAGGAATGCCCTTTTTCCTGATACCTCCTTTGTAATATGAATGTTGTGATTGAGAAGAGGAAGGAACTATCTTTAACCTGATACTTTGGAAGATGTAGCAGGAGTAGCATCAGAGACTGTTATTTATAACTAAAAAAGCCCATCGTTTTTACACATGTAATGGTTGTTCATAGTTTTTGAATTTAGATAGCAGTGAGTGTATTTTTCTCATTCTTTTGATTTGAGGAAGTTTATGCATTCAGAAACTGCTCCATTAACCCAATAGTGAATCCCTACAAGTAGTCTGCCCTCTTGCAACAATTTCTCGGGAGCCTCCTTCAAATAAAGCCAGCAGTGGCATTGAATAGAAGCATTAATAAACTTTGGCTGCACTATTTCCTTAGATGTCTTTTTTTTTTCTAAGAGAAAGAAGGAAAGGTTTTCAAATGCTGTTCTTGAATCTGTCACAGGAGAAGGTTGTTGTTGCTGTTTTTTGTTTTCATCAGATCAGCATTATCAGAATTTCTCACAAAGCAAGGGATTAAAAAGTTCTTATTTGAGTAGAATTAAAATTTTCTCATTAGTTCTTCAATATTCATCAGTATTATGTTGTAAGGACATAAAATACAAAACAAAAATAAAAAACAAAATTAAGAGGACACACACAAAAAAAAAACAGTCATGACCCATTCATTCCTGACATATGCCTTTAAAATATAAGCCATTCACATTCAAAATATAAGCCATTCTAATGTGGAGAACACAACAGAAATGTTTGCTGTAGAATAGTAACCATTTGTGTAAGCATACGCAATGGCACCGATGTCCTGTTGGTTTGTCATGAGTCTGAACTTCTTCCTCTCCCTCAACACAAGGTCTGTGGGGAACACTGGAAACCGGAGGCACTGCATAAGTGGTCCAAATTCAACTCCAACTTTCTTCTCTTCTACGTAGGACTCTGCCATAAAAGCAGTGAGCCGTCTAATCTGCCTTTCACTTTTCAGTATTTTGTGGGCTTATAACCACAGATAATGTTTTCTAACTGTCTGGGGAATAACGAAAAATTAAGTAGAAAAACAGATATATCTTGATTAAAAGTATTCCTTAGTGCTCAGGGAAGGAAGGATCTTATATTGATAAATATCTCCAAGCTTCCATACTCCATGCATATTCAGTTTCGTATCTTTTTACTGTCAAGGAAACCAGAGCATACTGTTTTTAAACTTGATTATGGGTTAGAAAATACCAAGTAATTATCTGCCCAGAAATAATTTTGCTGTCACTATTTTTTATTTTATTTTTTTTCTGATCCTCACTTTTTTGCTAACTATACTCAGGAGCAAGAGTGTGTCAGAGTTGCTGATCCTGCCCAGTAACCATCCTTGTGTGTCATAGTTTCAGAAAGTAAGGCACTGCTCATCCACAGAAAGTATGCATACGGTCAGAGGTGGTATTTCATCAAACTGCACACAGCTAAAGAGAAGCAATTTAGTGTAGGGAATATTTCCTTTTTGAATGTCTGTGCAGTTCTTTCAGGACTTAATTGACATTGCTGCCAAGGTGATGAAGTTTCTTGGTATCACTGATTACATTAATGGCATTGAGCCAAAATCGCTGTTGCTTTTGGCTGCACGGAAAAAATTTTTTTTGGCAAAAACTGGAAAGCTGATTGTTGTACCTTCTGTATCGTATTAGAAATGAAGCTTTTTTTTTTTTTTTTTTACATTGTAATTTTTAGTATATTCCATGCAGAGGTGCTGGGTAAGGCAGCATTTAAAAGATAACATCTCCTTGGTGAATACATAATGAGTGCACATCCCTCCTGTGGTTCATTGCCTCTCGGGAGCTCCATTCTGTAGAGCAGGTGTCCCTATTCTTTTCCTCCTGGTTCACCTACATCTAGCTTGATTCAATGCAGTTTTGGTTTTCTTTCCTGTGGCAGTGTACATAGTGATCATTCTTACGTTTCTTCATGTTCCATGATATTTATGACTCCAACAAACCTATTTTTATAAAGACTGATGTATTTCTCCTTCTGCATGTGAAGAGGGAATTTATTTATCACCTTTGGCCTTGACTTTTGCACCACTGTTGACAAGACTGTGCAGAAGGACAGGGTTACTGTGGAGAGGCTGTGTTTTTCTGTTAGGTGATGTACTGAGGTAAAGACGGGCATTTTCTGATTTCAGCTCAGATGACCTTTCCCATGGGCTTACCCTGCATTTCATGCTGTATTTCCCACCGCTCAGTAGCATGACGTGACATGGCAAAAAAAAAAGATCATATTTGAGCTACACATTAACTGTTTATTAGAATGTTGATAGTAGAATTAGCTAATTTGTCTTCAGATTTTCCTGTAATGTTATAAAGACCAGCTTCTACAGTTGATCTTTTTGTTTGGTCAGGCATGCAGCCATTCAAGGCAATGAAAAAAAAAACAAAAAAAAAGAGTGATTCTATGGATAAAAGAAGAGCTTGTTAAATTATAGGAAAGGTATCTAATCCTCTTTTCAAGGATTTCAGTCATTTTTATGCAGTGATAATTCAAGGTTAATTTTAATCCTACTTCTTAAGATTATTTCAGGTTTTGCAATTATCTTATTTGTCCTTTATTTTTATGAATGAGTGATGCCTGTAATGCTTGTTGTGGTGTATTTAACCAGCAGTTATATTTTGCATGTATAAACAGCCACGTTTGTGTAGATTTCACAGTGGTACTGCAGAGTAAATGATGTAATTTCCTTCAGGACATTAACAATAAGAAGAAAAGTGTGGGTGATTTTCTCAGCTATTTTCTCAACTGTCTTTCCAGAAGCTACAGAAATATGTTCTCTTAGTGGGAAATGAGATACGAAATTACTGTCTTTTGCAAAGCAATCAAAATTATTAAATTATTTTCCAGTTACTGAGGTTAAGAAGGTATTTATTATACCTATATTGGTTATGGGCAAATCAAGGATAAACAAAGTGAATTTTGTTTACTTTATCACTGTGTGTCACGTGTATAGCTAATCTGCTCTGAAAACCAGAATAAACGTTTCCATACTGGAAGGCAAGGTTATCAAGGACAAGACAGTGATCATTTTGCTGCTACGTAAAACCTTTAGATGACTTCAGTATTGTGACATTCCTAATCTCCACACATAGGTGAGGATGCAAAGCAGCAGAGAAGATGTAGAGAGGACAGAAGAAAAGTAGCTCTATGAGGAGAGAATACAAAGATTGTGATTTTTTAGTTTTGAATCAAAAGGATTGGGTAGAGGACAGTAAGATCATGGCTTACAAGCTTATGGAATCTGTAGATTAGCTCTATGCAAGACTGTTAAGAAGCAAGTTTTGCAACAGAATGGAACTTTACTCAGTGAAAATACAGTTTGATTGAAAACATGTAAAAGCACTTATTTGTGCAGCAAATAGTGAGGTTTCGTGGCCACAGAATGCTGTAGGGATAATGTTGTCAGGCTCAAACACAGTTTAGACAGATTCATGGTCAGCAGGTCCGTAAGTTGATACTAGAATGAGATTAGACAGGGATGTGCCCTCTAATATTCATAATACTATAATCCTCAATGTTGACAGAGTATGAGGTGAGCAGACAACAGAAAATAATTGGTGCTCTCCCTTAACAGCAGCTGAGTTGATGCTTTCAGAGACGAAGTACTATACTAGATGGATAATTCATCTGCCTTATTATGACATTTCTCACATTGGTATGTTCTCATAAGCAGTTACATTTTATTAGCGTGTAACAATAGAATCCAGACTTACATCACTGAATGGACTAGGAATAAAATCTTAATTCAAACAGCAGAACTTCAAAATCAGATCTCTCAGCTGATGGTAATAGCAGTACTGACAGCAAATGGCTGTTATTGTCCTATTGAAAATGGAAACTGAGATTAAAGCTCTGGTCCAAAGTAACACAACCAGACAAACGTATACATGTTATGCTACATTATGGAATTATTCAGAATTGAAAAAAATGCAAACAAAAAGAAAGCACAACGGTGATTGCCACCATAATCTGAAAGGTGGAAATTGTAAAAACATTATGTGGAGAACACTGAGGCATTGAAAATATCGTACAAAAAAATCATGGTAAAACATCGTGTTTCTGGTTTTGGTGCCCAGATTAGCTAATGCTAATATAAAGAAACCAAAAATGAGTATAACAAATGGAAAGAGAAACTAAGATACAGGCAACAAAGGAATATTAGTTCATTTAAGGAGCAGGAAATGAATAATAGGGTAATAGTATTGGACTGTGAAAGAAAAGTTCACGCTTGATAATGTGAAATTGAGAAATAGAATTACACCAAATTCATTGGAAAACTGAAATAGATCCATAGAGGTATTGAAATGAATGAGACAGCTTAGTGTCAAGGGTATTTTGAATCACTGGCATAATTCAAGGGAGATGCTAAGGACATTGTGTTTTAGACTGTGGCAGAAGTCTCTCTCTTCTGTAAGTAGGTACAGGATAACATTAAAAATCTGCAAATCTTTTTATCACATGGTTTTAATCTTGTTTCTTACTCCTTTGTGCAGTGCTTCTGTGTGTTATCAAGTGTCAAAGTGAATCCGATCTTAGTTGTAGTTGGATTTGAGATTGTTTCAATTACCCTGGCCATCAATAATCATAATAGTAATATTAAATAAAAAATGAAAAGCGAGAGTCGATTGGAGGAGGCAGGTTTGGAGCTTCTTCAGAAGTGTCTATGAGTAGTTTTTAAGCAGTTTGATCACACACAGTGTTTCTTTTCAACCTAAAATTGATGTTTGCTTTAGGTTTCCCTGCAGTGGAAATATCTGATTCCCTTTTGCTACAACTGCGATCACTGATTGCATTCCTCCTTATTGTAACTTTATCTTACTTTACCTCAGATTTTTCCATTAATTTCAGGAAATAAGAGCCTGACATTGTAATGCTTGTGAGTGAAGTCTGGTCCTTGGCATCCTGATGTTTGAACTTTATGGATTAAAATTGTTGACTCCCAGCAATTAAGCGCACTCTTGTTGTGTCTGACAGGGAATAAGGGGACTAAGCCAAAACCAGAACCCCCAGAGTAAGCACATTAGCCCTGTCTTTTCCAAACTGAATGGTTTTCCTTCAAAACAGTCTCTGGAAAAAAGCTTAGTAATTCCTTAGGGAGGCAAGTTATAAAACTTGAGATGCAGATATTTAAATCCTATGAGCCAGCCAGCAGTAGTGGAATTGGCCGTCAGAACTTGTAAAAATCTCAACCAATCTCTTTTATTGTCTTGTGGCTGCAGCAGTGAGACATCTCGGTTTTTGCAGGGTGAACTTTCCCCACTGTATCCTGCCTGCTACTGTTTATTTACAAGCAAAAAGTGACATGGGTTGTATTTTAAAAAATTCTTTTTAGAGTGGAAAAGGTTATCGCAGAAGGCCTTTCATGTGTTGAAGTGTAAGAACATGAGAATTTACATCCATCATCCTAGAAGGGCTACGGAATTGACTGTATCCCGACCCTAGATCTATTCCATTTAATGCTTTAAATAAGCAGTGCTGCAGGTAATATTTCAGATTGTTGCATACAGTATTTCAAGCTGTGTAATTTTCATTGTAACTTGTCGAGCATATGGAGGTCTTGCCATATAAATGCCAGTTGAGAGATCTGGAAGTACTTACCTCTCTGCTGGCATACAAATCTCCTACCTACTGTTCATCTTTTTATATATGACTCCACCACAACTTGCAGTGTAATGTGACTGACTTTGACAGGAGCATCCCTGGTAATCATAAATTGAAGAGTAATCTTGAATTGTAAGCCTCTCCATTCTATACATGGAATATATTTTCATGTGAAAGCTGTGGATCTCAGTGTGGTTCTGGTTGGAATTCTGTTCTCTTAAACAGCAGACCAATGACATTTCTGGAAGTCTTCTGATAGCTATAGTGGGTTGAGGAGAAAATACAGCTGCATTTTGAAGTGATTATATAGTATGGTTGTCTGTAATGGTAAGGGATTGAACTTGGTGAACTTACTAAAACAGGAGTAGACAGAAAAATCAAAGTGAGCAGCAGTTGCTTAAATGATAAGACTTGAATTTCATCATTCACATGATCTTTCTTTTTATGCACTAACCTGTGATTTAGAGAAAGGATGTCAGTAGAAAGCCACATGAAATGTCCATTATTATTATTTTTGGAGAGACACAAAAATCATGACTACTCTGTTCTTAGCATGTAACATCAGGTCTTGATATAGTGAACATTTAGTCTGCATTGTGTAAGTGTATTTTACTGTGGGACAACGATGCTACCCAGGTTGTTTTTTTTTTGGTTGATTTTGGAGCTTTATATAAAAGGAGTCCGAGGGGTTGCATTTTCATTCCTGTAGTCATCCCTTGGTTCAAAAGGCAAAATATTTGTGTGCAAGTTAGTTGGGAGGAAAACAAATTCTAGAATGAAAATCAGCATATTGGACTACTGTTTTTAAAACACGCTAGAGTCTGCCTAATGCAAATTTGCATTTATACCTAGATCTATTTTTTCTATTAACTTACAGATTCAAACGTTCATAGTTGCATTTACTGTACAGACTCTCATGTCCTGTTACAAAAATGTTCTTTGTCATTTCTGAAGCCTGCTGCAGAAGCTCAAAACTTGAGTACCCTTCAGATCTTCCATCTTTTTACCTGCACAGGCTCCAGCTTTACTTGGTTTCTAATGCATTTGTTTTCAAAGTGCAGAGGACTGACTTTCACCTATGGTTGGATGTACAAAGGAGTTTTTGTAGAATTTCTGCAGAGTGCATCTGTTCTTTTAGCATTCTTAAATACAAAACTGTCTTCTCCACCTCTTAAGAGAGCATTCTGCTTACCTAGTACAAGTTTCTTTAAGAGCATATCAATCATAAATGCACAAGCAAAGCAGTAAAAACCTGAAATACCATTTATGATAGTTTAATGTGAATTGAGGAATTTTGGTGTGTATTGCCAGCAAAGATTGCCAGTTTTGTGTTTTCTCCTGCATAAAACACCACATAGCCTGGTTGCTTCAGCAGCTGTTCCCTTGTGTGGGTTTGGACTTTCTGAGACTGAGGAGCAACTAACATGATTTCACAGTGCCTGAGCAGTGTTACAAAGATGGACTGCTGTAGATAGAATGTCTACTGTCATGTCATTCCCCTGCCATCATTCCATCCTCACATATATGCTGTAGAAGAAGTTGATTGAGTTAGTTGTGCACAAATGTGTGCCTCAAATCTGTATGCTCAGGTGCATTTATGGATCCCCTTTTACAGATAGACCCTCTTATGGCAATAGTTTTCACTCCTAAAGGAATGAAACAAGTCTCCTGCTGATTGAAGTGTTCACTATTTTGTTGCATGTCATGTTGCATGCCACTTTGAGGAGTCTGACATCCTTCTTGCCTGCGTAGGAAACCTGTGCACTTAACTCTGGATGGTGAATTCGACTTCTGGAAAAAGAGCCTGATTTGAGGCACTGCAATGCTGAGAGACATAAGAAAATGCTTTTTTAAGAACTTTCTGAAGGCCTTTGACATGATTTCTGCCTCACAGGTGCATTGTGAGAGTGCTGAAAATGACCACAAGAATGAAAAAATCCAGTAATAATATTAGCCTACTGCTTCTTGAGATGTTGTTAAAAATTGTTAAATTATTTAGTCAGTATTAAATCAGTCCATTGCATTATTTTATTTTTTATTAACATTATTGCAATTTTAAGCATAGTTACCTCTTCAGTACTTCTTTCTAAATAATCATAAAATATTATTAGTTTTTATTATTATAAATAATAAATTATAAAAATTATTAAAAAATAAATAATAAATTATTATTTATTTATTATTATTATTCTCTGTACTATTATGGCTGCCATTTCAATTTCCCATTGTCATGTCCTCTGTAGCCATTCAGCGTACCAAATATTGCTAAAATAAGGAGGTGTGCACTGGTAAGTACCTATGCTGCACTGGATTTAACAAGACGTTTGTTTTTAATTAAAATTTTTTAATTGCATTTTGAGACTTCACAATTAACCTTTGTCAAATATAGTAACAATGTAAGGCATTTT
The DNA here is from genome assembly GCF_023343835.1 of Lagopus muta. NCBI lineage: Eukaryota > Metazoa > Chordata > Aves > Galliformes > Phasianidae > Lagopus > Lagopus muta. Next base: position 59,968,927 of record NC_064433.1, read on the forward strand.
TAGTTTGAGAAAAACAAATCTTAAATGTTTGCAGAAGCTTTAAAAAAAAAATAATAATAATCTAGTATTAAATTGCTTGGGAAATGAGGAGGGGCTGAGCCCTAATTTGCCACATTTCAGACTGGAGTGAATTTTTATGGCTAAAGTCCAAACCCCTAAAACCATGGGACTTCAAGTAAGTGTTGACATTGATGTAACCTGAGCAGTACAAATGAAGTTGCTTTAATTCTGCGGATGGTCAGGAGCAATGATTTCTGATGGAAAATACAGAACTGCAGATAATGTACAGGAAGAGCCATTATGAACTGGTTTCACCAAGTCCTTCCTAAAGAGGCTACTACGGCTTTGGATGACTTACATCTGTGTTGCCTTTCTTAGCCATGCTATACAGATAGGAAGTTGTAAGTCACAGCTGAAATGCACAAGTAATGCCTTCTGCCACTTTAAGGGCCTGTAAAGAGTTTCTTTAATTGCAAAAGATGCCTGAAGTCTCGCTCTGTTATGTACTCCTAATTTCCTTCCTTTTTCCCTAGTGCCAACTCCGCCTACTATCCCCCTCTCCCAGCCTGAACATTTCTGCGTGAGGCTTCGTGCGAGAAGTGTTTTTTATAGAGTTCACATACTCAGGTGTCTGGAACCTGTACAGGCTCAGCCTGTTTAAAAATCCTGTAGATGATCTCATTATGTGGTTTGAATAGGCTCTGTGTGGTCAGCATTGCTGCCAGCACCTGAGGGAGCCAGATCTGTCTCTCCCCATTACAAACACGTAACAAGCTGGATTCAAAATAGGTTTAGTGTGAAGAAGGAGGTTCTCAAGGCTGTTGTGTGTAGGTCTCTGAAATTCCCCAAGAAGGAGTTTTATTATGCTGAATGCAATGTACTGAAAGGGAGTCGTCTCGGCAGCCTTGTTTCACTGTGTGAACACTGTGCTTAAGGGGCAGCGGAGCTGTTTGCATTATGGATAGCACTCCAATCTGTTTGGTTCTTGGATTGATTCATGTTTCTTACACTGGATGTTATTAGCAATAATTCCTTTCTACAGCCTTCTTCCCTTCCCTTCAGAGGGCAGGAATTCTCTTTTTACTGAGAAATTAAATGCTCTCTGGAGTGTTTTAATGAAATCAAAGTTTTGTCTCCACGATTATCTCCCTTATACTCCTCCCCAGAAAACCCCAAACTAATCAACTTAGCATTGGGCATTCTGAAATGTTTGCTGAGAAAACAGCTCTGTTTTGACAGACAGCAATTATAGCACCTGGGCTATAGGCAGACTTTATAGCTCTTCTGGGGATCTCTTATGAATAGTCACCATGAGGCCAGCACAGCCCTGTGCAAACAAGCTTTGTACCAAATTGAGCTGAAAAATCCCCCTTCTTCTTTACCCACCTCTTCTCCAAAATTGCTGAGTAGCCTGGACATTCCTCTTTTGCCTATTCTGATTTTGGAAAAGTTCTCAGAATTTGTAAGAAAATGCTGTTTAGAATTATGGAGAATTACCCTCTCATTGAAATGTGTTTATTTGAAGTCCCATATATATGTGGGTGGGTGTTGTATACTCACAGGGTATTGGATCCATCTCATTTTGTGTTGATGGATTTGATTAGACTTTTCACAATTGCGCTAACACCACAGAAACTGTGAGAGCCTTTAGTCATTCAGCTGCATGGAAAATTAAAGAGAGGATGTCAATTAATACAAACACCACTTTTGACTGTGCCCTTTGGGGAGGCAAATTGTCTGATCTTGTTTCTCATGGTTGAATTGCTCATTCCTCGTAAATAGCTTTTTTTGAGAGAGAGTGAGGAAGAAATGCACTGTGTGAGATCATGCAGTCCTCAGCCACCCATTCCCATTGCTCCTGGAGAACCTGGGACCTCTTCTCAACTCCTATTTCTTCCTCCCTTGCTTTGCTTTATAGTTCAGCGCTCCTCACTGTGAAGGGCTTAATAAGAACTATAAATTCTTCTTTAGGTAGCATTTTGCTGCTTTCAGTTGTCTTTGCTAGAGGAAAAGGAATAAAAAGGTCTACAATTAGGTAGCTAACTCAAGACATCAAAAGGTTGTAAAATGCTAATTTAAACAAAATAATATTGACTAGCCATATTAATGAAAAGCTATCATTAACTTTAATGTTGTAAAACAGCGACAGCATGATAGCCTTCTTGTTCTAAAACACACTTTTTCCCAGAGACTCTTTTGGGCCGTTGAGCCACAAAGCAGTATTTTCTAGTAGGCTGGCATAGGTTATATTTAGTGCATGTATTTCATGTGTGCTTCAAGAGCAGGCTCAATGCACTACTTTTAAATGAACTGCTTCAAAATCTTTTGCAGTAAGGTGTACAAGACTGAAAGCATGAATGACTGACTTTTCTGTGAAGAGGGTGTCTGTTCCATCCCGGTTGTTTTTGCTTTCCTCCCCTCAATGTGACCTCTGCTATGAACATGCACTGGCCTCTGTCAGCATCTTGATGGGGAAGAGGAGCTTTCATACGCCCCTGAGCACACAGTTCCATTTGCAGTGAGACGAAAAGGCGCTGAGCTCTCTGACGAGTGCAGGAGCAGCTCTGGAACCACATGAAAGCTGTCCATGTTAATCCCCTTGCTATGGCTTGTGGTAAACTTCAGTTACCACACCATGGGCAGAGCTTTCACAGGACATGCTCATCTGGAGGGGAAAAAAAGTCCACTTAGTATTTCCTATGAAAAAATACTACCAGGAAAAACTTAGTGAATTTAGTGTGATCCTAGCATTTCAGAGCATCTTGACATGCATGCTGCTGCTGCACAGCTGAGCTTTCAGATATAAGCAGCATAAACAAATATCTTGTTTGAAACAGATGAAATATTTTACGTTTGAATAGAAGACCAAATGGAGTACTGCCATAAGATGGAAAGGAAAGAGGAGGAACTTCTCATTTCTGCTGTTTATTCTAATTTGTTATCTTTTGTCCTTAAAACATCAGTAAGTAGAAAAGCAAGGCATATGAGGAAAAAAATACAGAGGTTGTATTTCATATTTCCTTTTGCTTCTTGACTTCGTTATTTGTTGAAATCATGCTGATAATAGAATGTTACCTGGCAGAGCTTTCAAAAATAGAATTGAGGATTACACCTTTTTAGATAAAATGTAAAAATAAAACTTGCTTTTTCACTCCACCCTAGAAGCCATTCTGTATATCACAACCAAAACTTTGCTGCAAATGATTAGCTAGAAAATTCTTAGGGATCTGCCTAATTTCTGTTTCATCTAAAGATGATTTTGTTAACCATCTTAAGGTGTTCTCCTGCCACAGTCACTGATTATATTACTATTCTGATAACTAAGCTTGTCAATATAAAATGACATACAGGGTTTTGGTCCAACTTAATGATTTTTTTTTGTTTGTGTGTTTAATAAATGACCAAAAAAGCACATAAAACATATCTGCATGTAAATAGCATCATGATTACATTTCTCAATCACTGCAAATTTCACTTTGCAACCTTAGAAAGCATGGGTTTTTTTAAGAATCATATTATGTGTGTTTTTAAATAGATAAACGTGATGATGAAAGTTCTTCATTAATACTTCGTGAATATTTAAAGCCATTTGGAAAGCAAAGAGAATTCTTCCCTTTAATGAAGCTCTTTGTCAATGAAGTCAATGAGAATAGTGTCTTTGGCTTCAGACAGGATGCCATTTGTATTTGCAGCAGTGAAGAAACAACCAACCTTTTTTTGATGACAGCATTCATATTATTAAAAACCTACAAAATTATAAAACTTTGCTGGGCTTGGTTAATTAAACAGTCAGTTTAATTAGCATTGTTGAGAAAACAAAGTCAAGACAGATGCTTGGTTCCATTTTTTCTTCTATTCACTAAGTTCTTTGAGGCATTTGCAGTACGCCTAAATTATTATTTGAGGTTGTGACATCTTGTATTGTTTGTGTGGATCACATATGAATTGGACAGAAATGTTTTTGACTTTCTTCTTAGAAAGGCACTGTGGCATTTCATATCTCTTTATATACAATGTAAGAAACTGCTGAAGATATTATACATGTGTTAGGGATGGCAGGCCAAAGTTTCTGGCATCTAAGAACCCTAAACAGAATTGGCTGAAGGGAATTTTGGCTTCTTGCAAGTTTAATAAATACTGGAATTCTGGTGAAATTCTAGAAGTTGAGCAAATACTAACGTGGAAGTGTTGCAGAATAGCAGACAGGATGACTAACTAACTATGAGTTGATTAATTATTACAATTTGTGAGAAAAATAATTAATAAACTGATAAAGAGTTCTGATGCTGTAAAGAAACAGTTAGACATTTAATACCAGTCAGCTTGATTTGTTTAAGATATGTCATGTCAAAAACATGTAATGTTCCTTTCTTTTCTCCAAAATACACTTGTTTAAATAGAAATAACTTTTGGCTTTAAATTTAATTAAGCTTCTCTAAATGGCTGATTCCCAACATCATACTATTAAGTCTGGTTAACATGCTTGAAGTGAGCATTATCTATCAGCATTTACCACTTACAATTAAAACGGAGCGGAGTTATTATGTTTGAGCTTCATCAGTCTTGGTGCTACACTTGATGCTAATAATCATTTTATCAGTGACCTGGAAATAAGTATAGAATGTCACATATAGAATCTCCAGATGATAAAGAAAACATTGTAGAACTATCTAATAGTGAGAACAGCTATGTAGAGCAATTTAAATTGCTTCTTAATGTGAATATATTTACACAAAGTGCATCTGAACACTACAAACACAAATTGCAGCAATGTGGAGACTATTATATACTGTTTAAAAAGGAATGACTTGGAAAAGATGTAGGGACGTTATGGAAAAATGTAGTGTGATATTGGCAGCAAAAATAACTTGGCTACATAAAAGCAGGATTAATGACTAGTAATAGAATGAGAACTTTACTTCAACTTTATGGTAAGTTGTTATTAATCACAATATTCTATATTGCTGTAATGTCTAAAAAGGAATAGTGATATTAAAACACTGTTTATTCCAGATGGTAAAAACAAGGCTCGTTATCTAGCAAATGAGGCCAGAAAAATAGGATTAGAAAGAGACCTGACTTTTAGACAGTGGCGGTGACCAACCACTGAAACAAACTCAGAGGGATAACAGCTAATTCTTCATGGCTTTTAATCACATGTGGATGTCTTCCTGAGATTTTCTTATCCTGCAGAGCAAGTTACCAGGTTCAATGGGAGTAACTGGATACGATATAAGCTTTTGTTCTGTACAGGAAATCAGATGGGATAAAATCTATGAATAAGCCTTGATTCTGCCTGCTTTATGCTGGGAAACAATCTACAACAGTGAAGGACACCCTTTAAGTAAAATAAAGTAAGCAGGTACTGGAAGTTGTTTTCTTCCTTAGTGTTTTCACTTATAGGAAAAGTAATCATGAAAAAATAGCTACAGGAGGCTTCAGCCTTGGACAAATTTGATGGGTTTAGTATTGCATTGCTTTATTGGTCATAGAATTGATCCTTCTCTTTTATCCAGATATATTTTTTTAAATTTTGACCAGTTCAATAGCATTCGTTACCCTCTGTGTTTGAATTCTCCCCTAAATTTACCTAAAACTCTTTTTCTCTACCACTTTTCTGCCACATTCTCATTCTCTGCAAGTCTTCAGGTCTTTCAGGTGTGTCTCAGCATGTGTAAGCTTCTTATTCCTGGCTTTTTTACAAGAAGCAGCATCTCAGGAAATGCTACCTTGTTATCTCTGTGATTTTAATATTTGAAAGAACTTTGAAGAGTGAAAGTAATTCTAAGGTCTATTCCACTATTTGCAGAGTGAATGTAGAGAATAAAGTCTTACCATTTGCCATGAAGCAACGAAGAGAAGCTTTCTCCCCTTTTCTTATCCGTGCTTCTCACTGAATGACATACTGAACAAATATCCCCAAGTCAAATTTTTGTTCATATGATTTATTATGAATTTGAAGGAGGCAAATCAAGTTTTTCTTCAGTACAGCTTCAGTTGTCACAGTTTGAGTGAGCATGGTAAACCTCCTTCTGCAATGCTTACTGTTGTTTCCAAAGGGAATTGGCAAAAATACAACAGGCACATGCCCAACCTTTATTCAAGGGACTATGAGAATACAAAGCAGGTCAGTGGCAGCCTGCTCCTGTACAGCCTGGCAGGTCTATGCAATTTCAGTGTCTAGAGAATGTTTAGAATATTTAGATAAGAACATACCCAGTGCTTTATTTCTTGGCTTAAAATGAGTTTTCTATTATTTTTTCTCCTGAAAACGTTATGTGTGCCATAAGAGCAACATTACTCTGAGCTGAAACTGAGAGTTTTCAGGAGCCTAACAATACCATAATCTCTGTTGCTGCTGCTTTGCAGACACCAAAACCAGAAGTCAGATCAGATCCCTTGATTGCAGTGAGTACATCCATATTACAACTGAAATTGTACAGCAGGTTCTTCAGCTTGGGGGGGGGGGGGGGGGGAAAAGAAGTAAAAAAAGAAAAAGAAAAAAAGAAAGAAAAAAAACTCTAGGTGAAGGATATTCTCACTCACAGAGAAACCAGCAAGTTACGTTTCAGTTCCATTGGTGCTTTAGCATTTTGAGTCAAATTCTGACAGCGCGTACGATGAGCAAAAGCTCACGTGGAAGGAAAACCAACAAGAGGGAGCGTATTTGTTTCTTGGCTGTGGGCTGTAGCTGCAGAACAGGATGATATCAGTGGGTTTCTGCTGCACAGCCTCATCCCGCAGCGATGTGTTGCAGCAGGAGGTGATGCCAGAGGCGGCAGCTAGTGCTGAGCACTCCAGGGCTGTGGCGGGCGCAGGCCATGGTGGTGGGGCCGAGGCCTATTGTTTCTTTAAGTGGTTACAGGGCTGTCCAGGTGTCCTGATTTAAAGGCTGCTCCTTGAGACAGGAAATTGTATCTTGTTCTGAGGTTTACTGTAATAAAGTACATAGTCCTAGGGGAATGTGCTGCTGGGTCCATGAATCACTTTATGGGCTGGCTGTTCTGACCTCAGCCCTGTGATTTATTCATGCCATACCGCAGCAGGAATGGCAAAAATGTAACCAGCACATGGTTGTCCTGGCTCCCCCCATCCAACCCAGATGGGCCTTTAACTAGAGGCTGCCATAAATCCATAAAGCAGGCTTGCTGGGAGCGGGCAGTTCCACTTGTCTTGCTTGGGAGCTCTGTGCTGTGTCTGCTTGGGGCCGGCGGTAGGGAATCCTCCCCAGGAGTAACTTCTGTGCTTCAGGATGTGCGTCTCCTTCAGCTTCTTGTGAGAAAAAGTGAAGGTCTGGGTGCAATCACGGTACCCATAGCAAAACCAAGGCAGCTTTACATATGTGTGATTTTGATAATCCGTTTTTTTCCTTTATGCTAGAAATAAATATATATATATATATTTTAAAGACCCTGATAGTTGTCCTGATAACTCAGGACATCACTGTATGTGTATTTAGAGAGGCAGCTGGGTGATGTGCTCTTTGTCAGACCACCAGTGGTCAGCATGAAGAACAGCTCCAGTGATATTTTAAATACTAAGCCGTGTTTCTGCTCCGACTCACTGTTTGTTTATGTGTTCTGCAGTTAACAGTTGTTCTGAAAAACTCACACCTTTCTGTGTTGGTGGTCTTTTCACATCAGTTTTCAAAAGATGTATTCTGCATAAAGCAACTTCATACTTTTCTTGTACATTTGTTTGTCCATACACCTCTGAAAGCACTCAGAAATTTGTGCAAAATGCCCAATATTTTAGGATAGTCTCATGATTAAAAGTTATCCAGTTCACTCGTGGTCACCCTGCTTTTTATTTTTCTCACATTTCTTCCTTAACCTTCTCATCCTGAAATCAGCCTTGGAAAATGTACTCGATCTTTCTGCAAAGTAGACAGAATTTAAATGTCTTGAAATTTGGCAATGCATTTTATTGCAAGAAATTAACCTAACCACAAGTCTGAGTACCCAAGTACAAGGCCTGTTCCAAAACTAATGCCTCCTATTTTATTATGTTGGACCATGACATCAGAGGCAGATATTGGTGAGATTGAACCTTCCCATCAATATCCCATTACCAAACAAGAGATGGCAGCAGAAGGGCAGTCTGACATGGAAGTGTATATGAGGCAAAGGTGTGTCAGTGAACTCCATGTGGAAAAAAATTCACCCACTGACATACATCAGTGCATGCTGAGTGTTTATGGAGACCAAACAGTGGATGTGAGCACAATGAGGCAGTGCGTGGTACGCTTCAGCAGTAACAACAGCGATGTGAAAGACAAGCCACATTCTAGACAAGCCATGAAGATCTTTATGAGTGCAGCATGCAGGCTCTTCTTCATCACTGGCAAACATGCAGAGCTAACGGTGGTGACTATTGTTGTAAAACAGTTTTGTAGCTGAGGATTTGCTCTATCAAATTGTGTACAGGAGCACTGTTTTACAACAACAGTGCTTGCATCCACTGTTTCGTCTCATAAACACTCAGCATGCACTGATGTATGTCAGTGGGTGAATTTTTGTCCACATGGAGGAGTTCAATACAGTGTTCTAATGCTCTTTGTTGTAGTTTCTGTGGAAATAAGTAGGAAGCATTACGTTCAGAATGAAATTTATATGCCAAATAATACTTCTTAGTAATTATACAACTAGTTAAAGGATTTGATATAAAACTATATCAAAACAGGCAAGAACTTAGATAATGAAAGCTTTCATACTTTCCTGTATTCATAGTGCAGACAAAATTTCATGAGAGCCAGTCTCTGCATGTTAGCAAGCTGGTTTATTTCAATGTAATAATATTCCTTTCTATTTCCTGTGCTTGAAATTTGAGTTTTTAACTTTTTCTAAGATTCTAGAATTCCAACTGTAAATTTACATGTGATAAAGTTCCCTCAATGCGGCGATTTTCATGGGAGTTTCCATGTAATTTTAAACTACAAGGTAAACACAACTTCAAATTTGTTCAATAGAAGAGGTGTTAGAAGCTGGAACATGTGCTGAAATATTTTTTTCAAATTCCCTCACACATGAATGACTTGCTTTCTCACTTTCAACACGTTGATTAAGTTTCATGTGCTTGTATCGCATTATAAAACATGGACAATGACAGCTTACTTTGAGATTGTTGATCTTCATTATTTTCTTTAGAAATTTTAAATCTATAAATGAAAAACAAAGCTTTGTACAACATCGTGTATCATTGTGATAAGCAGGAATCTGATAATAAACTGTTTTCAAGAGTATATATTCATGGTTTAGATCAGGATTAGCAGTGCTTGTTCTGGAATAGAGTATGCATATTGGATCTCCTAAACTGTTTTTGCAGCATGTAGTTGCATTATCTTCTCATTCTTTCCATTAAGAACAGGGAATGGACAGAGATAAAAACAGGGAAGAGTAGAGTAGGATGCTTCCTACCTACTGTTAAATGCCAGTTTTTTTAGACTAGAAAAATTTGGAAATCTGGAAAGATGTTTATCTTCAGAGCTCATCAGAATACAGTGTAGAACCAATTCAAACAAATCTTATGCACTAAGAGTTTGCAGGTAGTTAGACCTACCTGGATCTGAAAAACAGAAAGGAAATGAAACTTCACAGGTCTCTTTTGTTGCAATTATGGAACTATACACACACACATATATATATATACACCCAATTTTTTTTCATTGCCACATCTACTCTGTTCCTGTTCTCAAGCCTTTCAACAACTTTGTTTGCTTAGAAACACCTTTCTAGCACTACTTACATGGCAGTCATTGAAGCTGTCTGGAGCGGGAAGCAAAATGATGCTTTAGTGCTGAATGGTGCTACTTCAATCACCTTTTTCATCTGATGCCACTATCCCTAGCCTTATCTCAACACTTTGCAGTTCTTGTGCTCTCTTTTCAGTCTTTTCCTGGGCAGCAGCAGCAGGAACCAGGAGATAGCAAGGGGGTTGGAACTAGAGGATCTTGAAGGTCCCTTCCAACCCAAAACATTCTACTATTCTATGATACTAAAGCACAGGTAGTAAGTATTAAAATTAAGATGGAAAGATGTTAAACTAGTGCTCCAATAGTTATTATCACCAAATGCTAAGACACCTTTTGTTAATGTAAACAGTCCCATTTTGTGGCTGACCTTCAAGGAAATATATCTTTCAGAGATGAAAGAAAGCTGTTCTGGAAGAAGGGCTTATACAACCATACAGTGAATCCTCAAAGAGGGAGGAGAAGAAAGTTAGGAAAGATGCAACCAGTCTGGTCGTCAAATAGACAGTAGGTAATGAAAGCCATCTGTAACTGCTTTCTTTCTGGCAAGAAAATCTGTCGAAAGCCAGAGGAAAATTGAGTTGTTTGTAAAAAAAGCAACAAAATGAAGTAGCTATACATATCTGGTGTGAAAGGTGAAAGCAGATATCACCAGGGAAAATGAAAATTAATGCATATTAGGATAATACACACATCTGGAATCTGAGCACAAGTTGTTTAGAAAAGCTGAAATGGAAGCACATTAATGATACAGGAGATTCTGAGGAAAGAAAGTGATAGGATGAGTGAAATAGCATTATTTTGAGCTAAAACAACCTAAAAACCATAAAAGAAGTTATACAAATAGGGCAGAAAATAGGCTGCCAGACTTTAGGCGTGGAGGTAAATAACAGGGGAAAAATGTGTTAGTTTTTTTTTTTTCTGAGGGACTTCTATTTATTGAATACAAATCAGGGAAATTGCTGTTCTTCTTGATAAAACATTTATTGGATCACCAAGAAGTAATGTTGTTTTAAGACTTCAGGAGTGTAGTAAGGGTTGTTGATACCAAAGAAGAAAAAATCACCAAAACCAACTTCAGCTGGAGTAACCAGGAGCCCAAAGTACTTTCATATAAATTTTTAAAACCTATTAAAAATATGTATAAAAGAAAAATAAGTAAAGATTGCAATTTCAAAGCAGTAAGCTGAAAAATTATGAGTATTAGTTAGCAGGTGAATTCAAAAATAGAAGAACTTGAGCATTTGAATGTAGAGGAAACGGGGAATTTACCAAATGAAAAATACAAACAAAACTGTGAGGTCTTTGCACTCCAAGTGAAGAGAAAGGAATTTAAGGAAGGGTTATAAACCTGGCTGTCTGTCTGTCTGCATCCAGAAGGAAATTAGGAGTGTGCAACAGTCTGTACATCAGCTTAAAAACTGAAAAAGAGAGTTATATGTTGTAGTCAGATATTACAAGAATACAGTGAGAACTGACAAAACTCATGCTGTATTAAATCTTCCAAAGGAAATTAAAACCAATACATACATATCCTATATCCACAGAAATAAAAAATCAGGAAAAGAAATGGAACCACAATGCACTTAGGAAGGGACTAGGATTAGCAATGGTATCTACGATGTCCCAAAATTAAGTGACTACCTTTGCCTTAGTTTCCAATGAAGCAAGCTAGTAAAATACAAAGAACGGAAGGTAAGGATCAGGGTGAGTGTATTAATTATGGAAACAACACAGGCACAAAAAGAAGTGATCATTATACTTACTAGAGATGACATCAATGATAGCCATTTGGGAAGGAGGTAAATTCTCTGTATTAGTAAAAAGCTTTGATTCAAGTCCATAGGTTGGATAGTTTTCTCAAAACAGCTACGTTGTAAGCCACAAGCTTGGCCTTTTCACCTGATCAGAAACCACACTAAGACTGCAGTATTGTAGTCATTACCTGACTGACAGACCTGAAATTTCCTTCTGCTAGCTTTCACCTGGAGTCTAATTCACACAGACATAACTGTGTAATTTCACTTTGTGGTTGTTTGATGGGTTATAATCAATGCGAATGCCATGATTCACCTTCCATTCTGAAGTTTTGGCAGCACTGACTTTCGCAATTGAGGGTTTTGACACTGTAGCAGTGTCTTGAAGAACTGCAATTCCTCTAGGGGTAAGGACTCTGTGGTCAGATTTGGGTTTCTCCTGTTTAGTCAGGGTGAGGTTCTAACTGAATCTACAGGCTTCAAGATGCACAATCCTTAGTGCTAACACTAGGGAGGGAGCAGGAGCCTAGAAATGCAAGGACAGAGCCATTGCTTTCAGTAAGAGCCCTGTCTTATATCGTCTTAAGCTGATTGTGAAACCACATGCTAAGCCAGAGCTCAACCTGTACTTGACCATGTCATAGGAAAAGAGACAAGCTGACTTTCTTGTAAGGTCTTTTTTCAAAATCTGGTGGATGTATTCAGGTAGCCTGTATTGCCTGAATGAAAATTATACCTTAATTCACGCTCCATTTGCACTGCTGTTGCGATGCAGAAGAGGAAAGTTAGTGCAAGTTTCAGGAATTCCTCCTCAGAAAAACCAGCTCTATGGAACTCGGAAGACTTGTGTGTACTCCTGCCACTCCTCTAGTTTTTACACCAAAGGCTGGTCATACAAGGATAATTTTCTTAAAACAATTCTACCCTGTATAGGAACAAGTCACCTATGACATCAGGTGCCAGCGTTGAAAATTTTCTTTAAACTGTGCCATCTTCAGAAGCTGCCTCTTTTCAGAGACACATAGGTGTGGCTCATGCACTGTCAGTTTAGCAGCTGTGATATGCAGCAGCCTTCTTCTCACTGGAAGAATTAATCAGTAAAAAGCTTCACCAATGAGGAAGTGATTGGAAAGTATTTCTGTGGAAGCTTTAGATTTTCTGTTGGAATCTTTGGCAGACACAGTCTAGAACTGTACTGAAATTCTGAGTGCTCAGACATGACCAATTAGGAAACACAAATCTTTTCTTCATCTGCCAAAACATTAAAAAAAAGCTGTAAGCAAAAAAAGGGTTAAATCATTGGCAGGAAGAGTGGTACAAAAGATTTGTAAGATCAGTTACAGCTGTATTAGACATCTTGAGGGAAAGGACTTCTAAAAGTGTTGTCTGTCCATCCTAGGAGTGATGTTTTGATGATTCTAGGCACTTAGGATGTTAGAGACAAATAGTACAGGAAAGTCCTAGTGAGTGAGTATCATGTTTATTTACTTACAAAGATAGCACAAATAACAGTGCTTCCTGCTTCCTGTGTCTAAAGACATTCACTATTTACACCATTCATGCAAAGGAAAATCAAAGGAGTGTCTCTCATGACCACGCAACTCTATTTGCAACTAATTTATGTATTTATCTCTTGTTTTCCAGCTGTGTTTACTTATAGGGGGTAACACTGAAAAGGGTAGTGAAAAGGTACAAATTCAGGATGCTTCAAGTTGACAGACAATTTTCTTCTGTTTGTCTGAACATGCAGTTCTTTCTTACACAATATGGTTCTTACTGTAATGATGATTTGCCGTTTTATCAGCATTAAAAACTTGATCAGCATTTTCCATAGGCTTTGAGTAAATACGGCAGCTGTGAGGGTTTAAATCACAGAGCTGAGAAACTGCTGAAACGCCATTCAGACAAGACAAAGGTAACTTCTTGACTCAGGAAGCGAGTACAGGAGTGGAAGGAGTAGTATTATACCTCTTGAGTGAGGGTGTAAGTCTGTGTTTGGGAAATTAATTTGCAGCTTGAGGTTTGATTGCTGCCAGCTGTAATTAAAAGAGCAGGTAGTACATATTGCCAAGTTAGATTTTTTCCCACCTCTTTGCAGAAAGATGTTGCTACTGTTTCTCTTGGACAAATGTTTTACTTGCTATGGGATTATACTTTGTGCTTTTCGTATGGCTGCATCTTAAATACTGCAGAAATTGTAGATGGTGCAGCTTTTGGCAACTTGCTTCAAATAAGGTACTGATGTATTAGCGTGTTAAAATGGTGTTCTTTGGTCTGCCTGCCTGTATCTTTTCCAAGTTCTTTAAGAACCTAATTTTAGTATCTAGAACCTTGAGTGAACTGCCTCCTTCCTCACGAGCTCCTGGTGGGATGATGACTTGCAGTTGCCAGCGTCTCAGAGTGTTGAAATCTGAAATTTGCTCTCAGTGTGGTTCAGAGCAGTCAGAATTTCTTTATTTTCTGAAGATGATCTCTAACTGGCAAAAAAATAAAAATAAAATCAAAAAAATGTAAGAAAAAACCTCTGAGTTTAGAACTACGCCTGTATATGTATTGACAGAGTAGTATGAGAAGGATGCTAGTCCTAGCACAACTACCCATTGGCTCAGCTGTTTGGTGTGCTATTTTACTAATTACTTTTTAATAGCTTATCAGATGTGAGCCAACCAACCAGTGTTATTCTTCCAAATTCATGAAATCATTAAATACCATGTCTCCTATCACTTTCATTTTCTAAGCTGTCACCTTAATGTCTATCTAAACATCATAGTTTGCCTGGATTGCTTTTTATGTTGTCATCACTTTATGGGAGGTGTTTTGTTTTCTTTTTAAATCATATGAAAACAGTAGAATTCTTATTTTAATGTTGATTTGACAGTTTAAGTCTTACAAATATCTGCTATAGAAGAGGATTAGAAGCTTGATAGGTATTTTCTGTAGGCTTTAAGTGAATAGTGATTGCAGTGGACTAAATCAGACAACTGATACAAGTACTGGCCAACTAACAGCTCTTTCCTTCTGTGGCAGCTGATGCCTGTACAGCTAGAGACTAAACAGTTTATGAAACAGCAGAACCTTTCCACTTCTAAGCCTTGTGCATTAAAGGCATGCCAGGCGTAATTACAGTTTATTTTAATGTACCGAGTTGAGAACTCTGGGAGGTCATTCATTTCTCACAGAAGAGCAGCAGCATCTACTGAAGGAGCTGACTAGACTGCTGTGAGCTTGTGCCTACCTACAGATTTGATCTCCATAATGAAACCAGACCCGATCGAATTAGCCCAGTTCCTCAGTGACATTAAAATCAGTGCTGCTAGTGATCTCAACGCTGCTTTTTTATTATCTCATTTACACTTTGAGAAATACCCCACATAGGAAAAAGTCTCATAATTTTTAATGATATAGAACGGTGTGCTTTTAACATTTCTAATTGGAATTTGTGTTATTCATTGAAATATTACGTTTAAATATTTCAAGTAGATTTAAAATAGTTACACTGTGAAGCATCATTAATTCAGTGCACGTTGCAGCCTGTTACTCCTCCAAATGATAGAGCTGATAAATATTTGTGTATTAAAATCCTCCGAACTATGATGTATCGTCTAAAACTGACTTTTAAATTCACTTTGTGATAGTTTTTACCAAAATAAATCCTCTTCACTAGGAAAGAACTGTGAAGAACTTGTACAGTCTTCTGAAACCAAGTGCTATTAAGGCACTGTTTATACATCTTAATTTTATTACTTCTGTGCCAGAGGACAAGGTATTCTGGTAGTTAAAACACTTAAGGTATTGCAGATGAACTTTTTTTTATTTCTTCTTATTGAACTTCTCTTACTACAGCTCATTATCCAGCAATATAGCACACTGGTCCTGCATTGCTGAGGGTTTCTGACTAGTTAGAAAAGCCTCATGTCCCTGTTTTCAAAAATACGCTGTGGCTCACCGAAGAGGAAAAAGAGGAATTAAACAAGTCTAGTGTCTCCAGTACTCCAAGGAGATGTGTAAGGAGATACGATTACACTGCACACCGGGTTGTTTTGGTGGTAATCGTACTTGCTAACTGGCACTTTCTCATTTTCCAGCCTCATTCAAATACTCAAGCTGTAGATCACTTATTTATCCTTATCCAAGCCCATACAAAAAATCTCATAAGTGCTGTATTTGTCTTTTTCTGGGGCCTCTGTAAACATGTATATGAGTTACTAGCACCTGCCATTTGTACTAAAGTCTGTGCAGCTGAACTTCTCTCTAAGAATAATACTGATACAACTTTAAGCCCCTTGTTCTGTGCTACAGAGAGGTTTAGAAAATGCTGCTTCGCTGAATGCCTTTTATTTCTACAGTTTGCAGTGTTAGGAATACATAATTCTAAAAAAGTACATTTTTATGCTTTCATTTAAAAAAAAGAGTCTTTATTTGATTAAGGGACATTCTTAAAGCTTTGACTTGATTCAAGTCCTATAGTGAAAACTTAGCTGAAATTTAAACTATTGCCTTCTTGTCCTGTTATTTTCCTGTAGTTAGATGTTCACATTCAAGATCTGAAAGAGTTGTGTCTTTGCATACTATTCATTGTTGTATCACAACAAAAGTATTAGGATGACCAGAAGATGCTACAGGACAACTTCCTCAGGTGTGCTTCATAGACTTACAATATTTGTCATCAGGAGAATTCAATCATGGCAATTTGCAGTGACTTCTCTGCTCTATGATCGTCATTGCCTTCCACATGGTATTTTGGTCTGCTGAATCCATCCATATCTTAGAGTTGGAATCATTTCTTGTTACCACTGCATCTTTGGTATCAACTGTGAGAAATCTCAGACCCAGCTGTACAGCTGAGAAAATGGAGACTGGGGGTGAATCAGAAGTACCCCAAAGGACAGCTGTTTTGCCTTATTTATCTTCAGAATACCTCCAGCACCATATGTTAAGAACTGAACTTACTTGGTCTTGGTACCACTCCAGTCTGTGGTGATCATGATTTTATCAGTGAAAGGCTGCAGCATAAATGGAGGAAAAATAATCCCTCTTCTCGATAGAGAACTTCTTTTTGTCCAGTTCAGAGGTAATCCTAATTCTCTTTTCACTAAATTTTCTTCTTCTGTTATTATTAAAACCACCTTAATGCCTCCTTACATCTTGTGAGCTATGGTACAGCTCAGAACAGGCTATAGAGTCTGCTGAAATAAAGAGAGAGATAGAATTATAGAATAATTTAGGTTGAAAAAGACCCATAAGATCATCAAGCCTAACCATCCTCCTAACACCACCAAGTGCACCACTAGACCATGTCCCTAAGTGTAACGTCCACATGTCTATTAAATACCTTCAGTGATGGGAACTCCACACTTCTGTGGGCTTGTTCCCATGCCCATGTACCCTTTTCATTAAGAAAGTCTTTCTGATATCCAACTTAAAACTTACCTGGTGCAAATTGAAACCGTTCCTTGCATTATACAGACAGTGCTCCCCCTGTTCAGTTATAGTTGGCACAGAAATACCCAACCTAACATATATGGGTTGTGTTTATATGAGCTGTAGTGACTCTGGTGTGAAACAGCATTTTTAAAAAATCAACATCTTGGGTTTTGTCTCGCTTCAGTTCCAGAAAATATTCAGAAAGACACAACTCCTTTCACCCCATTTCTTGACCAACAGCCACATATCACAGATAATAGAGCACTGAAGTTTTGAACGGTAGGATGTTTTTTTCTGAGCTGCTGTAGTGAAGTTTACACAGTGATAAATATGTGACAGATCGCTATCCATTATCTCACTGTCCTGGAATTTTCATTTAAGAAGTAGAGATGAGCAACAAAACATTTGATTGCAGAGGTAAGCCTTACATTCTCTTTGAGGCACCTCAAATTTCATGCCAGAGTAAAGGCTATATAGATACTATTACAGAGATATTCTTGGCTTTGGTCCTGAATCATCAGCGAGGATTGTGGATTTACTATTAAAAGAATAAGTGTTTCTTTAGAATCAAAACAGATTACTGTAAAGAAAGTGAAAATTACCAGAACACCAAACCAGTCTGTCTTTCCCAGGATACCAATAGCTAGAAAAAGCAGAGGTCATGTATCATATTTTGTCACTTCATTCTATTGATATTTTTCATGTTTCAGGCAGACATCCAAAGTTGGATACTTTTCCATAAAGGAAAAGCAACAAAAACAAAGTTGCAGTAATAATGCAGCCATTATCAGTTGTTCCCACACCTACAATGTTGATTCCGCAACTGGGAATGTGATGCACACCTTTTCCTTTCTTCATGGAATAAATGTATTTAGAGTATCTTTCCATTATTTTAAAGCATCTAAAAATGCCTGACTTTGTGGTGTCATGTCATGAAGTTCAAGGAATGAATTAAGGTGCCGATTTTTCTACAGTCTGGGTAGTATATAATATAGGCAAGATTTAGGCACCGGATCTGTCATTTTTGATGTGTTGTTAGTCCACCTAAAGCAAGCTTACTCTGTTTGCATGCAGAAGAAACACATAAATCCAGAGAGAAGTTCCATCCACAGAAAGTCTATTGTGTAAGTCTATTCTGCTGTCAGATGGTGAAAAAAAATTGGTCTGTTGAAACATGTTGTTGTCTTTTTCTTGGAATACACAGTTCTTATACTTTTTTTTTTTGTAATATATATATTAGATATATGGCTTCAGTTGAAATTCTTTTAATAACAAACATCTGTATATGGGTAGTAATCAATGGAGCAACAGAGGGGATGAACAGAGATCATATCTTAGCAGTGAGGCTTTTTTATGCTCTGGTTTCTTCAGCCTGTGCAGTGATAGAGGTCTTCAGCTTAAACAGGCATAAATATTTCGTAAGAGCATGCTCACAAACACAAACTGGGATCAGAAGGAAGGCAGGTCATGCTTCATCATCCTCTTCTTACCTAGATCTGTAATCCATAAGAAAAAGTTGTGATTCCATTCCCAGCTATCCCATGTGAAAACAGTCGTGGATTTTCTTATTGGTGAATCATGTCAATTCACCCATTGTCTCAGAAAAACTCCACACCTTTCAAGTGAGAGCTATGTTGTGTTTGTTTGGTTTTTTTCACCTGTAAAAATAACGAGCTTTTTTAAATGCAATGTCTCATCCATACAGTTCCCAAAGAGAAGTTGCTTAAGAAACTAGTTGCTTTACTCTGGTGCTGTGGAGTCCATGTGCCTTTCACAGAACTCTTCTCAATCTGTGGTGTGAAGTGCTGTGCTAGTTACTGCTGTGCTGGGTTAAAGGGTTACAGTCCCGAGTTTCTCAGAAGCTACTGTCTTCTCAGATGTGTCAGCATAACTGCACATGCAGTCAATTCCTGGTCCCGTTCTATTAAAATGATGTATATTGGGCATTTTAAGAGGAAAAACTATTGTTCAAACTTCTTGGAAGAGCAAGGTCAAGAAGTGAATATATGTGCTGTTGTTAGTACAGTTTGGAGGAGGGATTAGTGTGTATCCAGGACAATAAATTCTTCATCAAGCTCAACTGCAGCCAATGCAAACTATACGACTACTTCCTACATATTTAGGAATGCGTCTCCCTACACTCTTAATTTAAGCCCTGAAATCCCTGATGGAATTATTTCACTCCCCATTCTCAGAAACACTGCAGTAATAGATGCATCTTTCCATGCTCAGTAACATAAAAAAAATGTAAAGTTTTCAGCATCTAACATAAAAATTTCTGTATTCAGGTAGTACCAATCATTTCCTTTTCCAAACCGTAGGCTTAGAAGTCCATTGTGTTGGACACATATGTTTAAAACATCAATATTAAATGATAGTGGTTCGATTTCTCCCTTTTTTCCAAATTTTCTCTGTCATGTCTTCTTTCACATGGAGCTCAATGAGTACACTTTTTGAAGCAAGTATTTTTGTTTTATCCCCACATAAGTTGTTTAAAAAAGAGAGATTCAGAAGGAAAATGAGAAAGCTGATTTAGTCTCCTCAAGGAGTAGTAATAGATGATTCAGGAAAAGAAGATTTAATGTCATTACTACCCTTAGCAATCTGTCATTGTGATCCTAAGTCTGCAGGTTATGAATGGGTCTTGATTATAAAAAGATCTTGACAACAAATGGATGTATTGGTATAATTAACATTGATCTTAATTGTTTACACTGAGGTTCTTCAACGTTTCTTATGTTTTTAATAAACAACTGCTATGGCACTGTCTTTAGTATAATAATTGCTATTGTCATGATTAGTAGAAAAATTTTAGCACCCCTTATTATTCTTGAAAATTATTTTTCTGAAATTACTAACATTGCTATGACCTTCTTTACTATGAGGTCAAAATTTGGATTATTTGGGAATTTGGAACCTTTACTACTTTGATTCCATTTACAACTAAATGTTTAGATTAAAGGTAGAAAATCTGTAATATTCCAGCTCCCTCTTTCTTCACTGCTCCTGCATGATAACATCTTTTACACCATGGTTAGGAAGGACCTCTGTTCTACTAGTGGAACAGCACGTCTCTTTTTATGAGGTCAGGGACTGGCCGTTCCTATTGGACAACAAGTTTTCCTTTATGTTATGTATATCCTGACTTGGCCACAGCAATCAGAGGTGAGAATTATGGTCAGAAACAGTGGTTTTCCCTAATGTATAGCAACCCTTTGAATTCAAGAAGTGCTGTCGTATTGGCAAGGTTATTGTCTGCGTCTCCCCTCTCTCCAGTACCTACAGAATGTTTCAGACAACACTGGGATATTTGTGAGAGTTTTTTGCTATTGGTAAGGTGGTGTTTCTATATCTGGTTATTACACTGCTATGGAACGTTCTTGCTTAAAATATTTCTTCAAAGTTGCAAAAGGTTTGTAACTTTTTTCTTAATTACTCAAGATATACATCAAAGAGCCCACTATTATATTGATTGCTTGCAAACAAAAGTCAGAGAATAGCTCAAGCATGCTTAAGGGCATCTATCTCAGCATCTGTCTTGTAGCACAAAAAGTGTCCGTGTCATCATATGCTTCTGGGAATACTCCGTATTGTTCAAGTGATTTCAATAAACTTGTCGCATGCCATCTCCCTTCTAAAATAGCTGCATGAATAGGCAATGTAACCTAATGTAATTTAACACAGAAGTCTTATGATTAGTTAAGTATTTTTGTGTACATTCTCAAAATCCATTCTGGAAATGTAAACCAGTATAAGGAATGAAAATCTTCAGAGGAGGAAGCAATAAATGGTAGTTATTAAAAATGGAGCAGCTAAGTGAAGAATAATAGCACATAATATGTTTTTCTTGTCCTATAAGCAACTTTGGTATCAGCACTGTCATCTTGGGTCTGGGGGCAGGTGGGTCTCGGCTTCCTGCTCCACCGATGGATGTAGAACCACAGTAACCATGTTTATTTCTGCTCAGTGGAGTTGCATGCTGCTACAATGTTTATTGTATCTTCAAGTCTCTCAGTTCCACAGTATGATCACATACCTACATGTGTTTTTCAGACAAGAAGCCCTTCTTGCTGCCATTAGTGAAAAAGATGCCAATATTGCTCTGCTAGAGCTTTCATCCTCTAAGAAGAAGACTCAAGATGAAGTGGCTGCCCTCAAACGAGAGAAAGACCGCCTTGTGCAACAGCTCAAGCAGCAGGTGAGTAGAGCGAGGATAGGAAAGAAACCAGTTCATAATTTAATATGAGGTTATTATCTTGATTTTTGGAACTAATAATACATAATCTCCATCTATCAGAACAAAAAGTGCATAAATATGGACTTTAAACTAGCTACTCATCATGAGCTCTGTAAAACACGGTGGGAATGAAACAGTCTCAATTATAAAGGAAGTTTCTTTGTGTCCCTGCCTCATTATTAAATGTATGGTACTATATGTAGGACACTATGATTTAAAAAGACGCTTATCTTTAACTTCCAGAGGCACACGGAAGTGCAGTGATAGTACTTGTGGTGACCTGTATTTTTCTTGTCAGAGAGGAAGCATAGACTGAAGAAAATTCTTGCTATAAAGGTCAAATGCATCTGTTACACTGCACAGTCTCTGCTGTGGTTCCTAATCTATGACAGAAGCACTATAAGGGAATGGCAGCTACTTGAGTGGAATCCGGGAGGTCTCATGCTAGTGAAGAGATTGGTCCCTTTCTATTTCTGTTCTTTCCCTGTTTCCAAGTTCTTTATGTTTAAGCAAAATGATCAGAAAAAACATATTTCGATTCAAGCTTTTAAAATTATGTTTTGATATTAAATGCAAAGCGAAAGATACAGTGCCAATGAAAGAATGAGGAAGCAGAAGGCAATTTTGTCAATAGGAGATCCAGAATGTGTTTAGATTTTTCACTTTAACACTTTTGGTGGATTATGCTATGTTCCTCACGTGCCACATTCCCTGAAAGAGCATATAATACTACTGTCAATCCAGTATCAACTTCTTCAGTGTCACTGATTCCATCTTCATCAAGTTTTACGTGTACTTCATTTGTCAAATGTTATTTTTCTTGCTGTCAAAATCTAAGACAAAAGCAGGTCTGGTCCCTAATAAGGGATTCCTCTGCTTCTTCCTTAGAAAATACAAGTAGGTTACTGGTCCTGTATTTTTAAGATGACAATTATGTGCTGTTTAATCGTGCAGCAAGGGTTGTGCAGTTTTACAGTAGCATTAAAACAAGTAGAAAATACCATTTACCCATTTACTTTTGAGCAAAGGTTGTAACTACTTTCACTCATCACCCAGATGCCCTCCTACTACGACAGGATTCTGAAGTGTTGACAGCAACTGTACTTATTTTCTTAGAGTAACTGTCTGTAGGTGTAACAGCCTTAATATACATTACTACTCGTTTTAAGAGAAATTGGCATTTTTTTTTATTAGCAGTTCTTGTCTCAAGTTTAAATTATAGCTCTTTTATGCACATTGTTCTTCCTCGTATCCTTCTGATTATCCTTGGTTGGTGAAGAGAATGGTCTTTAGGGTTGGTTTTTGTGTTTTTTTTCCTACTGAATACTTGTGTGTATGCAGTTTGTATATTAACATTGTGAAGGATGCCCATTCTAACTGCTTTTATGCATAGGTACAACGTACTTAATTTTCAAAATAAACAAATGCATGAGAGATTAACTTGAAATTTTTCTTGCTATGACCTGTATGAATTGAGGCCACTTCTGGTTGGACTGGATGATCTTATAGGTAGTTTCCAACCTTGTGATTCTATGATTCTATGATTCTGTGGACTTACACATTGTCTGTTTTTTGGATCAGTAGCCCCTTTTTAAAAAAATCATTGGAATATCCAAATGCCTTTGAAGTTTCTGAATCCAAAATTGCCCTTATCTATGAAGACTCTTAATTGTTCCTCTTCTTAAAAGAACCTTGAAGAAAGCATACTGTACATCATAGTCTCCTCAAAACATCTCTGCTACGAGCATTATATATAAATAGTATGTGAGCAGTATAAGTACAAATATAAAGTCATAGACAACAGGACTGTGAGGTACTGTCCAGTGCATCCTTGGTATCTAAGGCAGAATATATGTTTATATATAAACAATTTAAACTCTATTAAAGCTGTACTTGACGTATCCTTATTTGATGTAACAGAGATTTGACATAATCTATCCTACATTGTAAGAGTATATCATCTTTTGTCTTTCTTTGTGTGCCACATTCAATACTATTGAAAGAAAAGCTCTTCAGAGTTGCTTATTGTGGACAGTAATTCTATCAGCAGACAATTCACCAACTGTAAGATATAGGGGACATGACATCACATTTATTTCTTCAATACAAATAGTTTTAATATGTAGTTTTTCTGCACTGAGTCACCAACTCAAATCACCAACTACAGCAGCTCCAGATACAGGAGATGGGGCAGAAGAGATGGCTATGAAAAGGCTATGATATTTTCCGATTTGATGTTATTTTTTACGATTCTAATTACAAATATTTTCAAAGGGAAAATCATTTTTCCATGTGCTTTGCAAATAATCTGTTTGTTTTTCCCTTGTGGTTCTCTTTGGTAATTACAGGTCACCCAGCTGAACAGCCTTGTGTTTTCAAAAGCAGTCACAATGCCTCTTCATCAGTTTAAACTTTCTCTGAGTACATCCTACTCTACATCTCGAACAAAGGTCCATCTCTGTTAGCAGTTCCAGGGACTGTATCACATTTCAGGAATGTCTTAGAAGTTTAGCTGCAGTTCCTAAAATTCCATTAGAAATCATGAGTGAAAAATCAAACTTGTATTAAACATTGTTCAAGAAAAACAAGCGGTGCTGATTAATCAAGATCTTCTGGAAGACTCTGAAAAGCAACTCTGGATCTTAAAAAGTTTATTCATTCCTTCAGATTCAGAGTTGGGATCCTGACCTCAGTATTTCCTTCCTTGTGTCTTCAATACTATTTTAGGACTGTTGAGATCCCTGATAAGTATGTTGTATTTCAGTCCATCCCATTTCTAGGAAACACTTACAGTTTGTTGTGGGAAAGCAGTTCTTTCGGTTGGCTAGAGAGCAGTGTTGACTAAGAGGTTCCAGTTTCCATGTACGTAGGATGCAAACGGAAGTGCTGAGCAATATCGGAAGGAGGTGGTTTGTGTGAAGAGTTACGCATACCATGGTGAGCACCATGGGCCTGATTTACAAATCTGACAGCGAGCTAGAAAAGAGCTTCTGACAGAGATAACTGTTTAGAAAAGCAGTTTTCTGATCACATTATAGTGAATGTGAATTGATCTAATTGTTGTCTAGGTTGGGATTTCAGATTATGCCTTTTCATGGCTTGTGCTGGTTATCGCTGAGTGGCTACAATAATTTCTGTTGTTAGCAGACTGACTCACTGTTAATTGACTTTTCTTAGCGTATATAAAGATGCAACTCTTTCCTAAAACAAGAGCAGTCTATCATTAAGTCCCAATTCACATCTTAAGAAATAATTTCCATGTTCTTCTGCCCCACAATTTCAAATGGTTTTTTCTTACTTAAAACTAGTTGTGAAGACAGAGATTTGTCAATGGAAGATCATACTGATACTTGAAGATTCTGTGATTATTCTTTCCTCTGTCTCTTCCCAACACTGTGTCCTATTCCAAGCCGCTCGCCTGGGAAGGGTATTACTATGAAAGAGAAGGAAGGAGTGCTGCCAAAGGCATTTTGGTTCTTTAATATACATACTTAAAGAAATTAAAGTTTGGATGAAGAGAGGCATTTCGGAAAGAGGATATGGCATGAATGTTGTTTTAATTTAGAATTTCTAGGCTCTGAATTGCAGGAATGTGCCTCAATATAGAGACCATTTCCTAATGAGGCACTCAGCATTGACCAGGCTTTCCAGTAAATGGAGCTGCCTGTTTCATATTGGTTGTCAGTTTGCATGAGGGATTTCCTCTATCATTGGAAAGGGAGGCCAATTGCAGGGCGAGGGTCACCAGCTAATGTGGTCCCAATTTACTTCCTCCCAAAGTACTTTGTCTCCTTGACTGGTTCATGGCGAAAGAGTGGTTGGGAGGCTGCCCCACATGAGGGGGCCAGGGCTGATGCAAGAATACAGAGCTGACGGTTGCCTAACACAGTCCAGATGTAGTGTGGCGAGCGCCAGCCTCAGCACTCAGTTTATGTGCCATACAGAAGTCCCTGCAATGTGTGTCATGCTGGAATTGAAAGAGACCTGAGGAGCTTTCTGGCAGCATGTCCACCACTGTCCTGTTAGAAAAGAGCCTATTTACCATTTATGCATTTTTTTGCCAAACGGAATTTTAAAAAGTCAGGATGTTTTTGTTGTAGCTGTGTGAAATCCTACTTCTTAAGTTTTGAGTTGTAAATGGAAGGCATACATGAATGGGCTGAGGTTTTCCTGTCTGTGGGCTTTGAGTCTCAAATGTTTGGGGTTTTCTACTAGGAGCTATTTGGAGTAAAGATTGTCATTTTCTGTGTTTATACAATGTCTAGCACAGTGGGGGCCTAACTTGACCAATATCTCTAAACATTATGATGCCATAAATGTCAAGGCATTAGTATGTAGTAGTCATACTAATGAAATTGTTAGGAGGCTCTGAACTTGTATCTGTGTCTGTCTTCTGAGCTTGGAGTGTTATTCCATTGAATTGTTTGTAAATCACCCTACTCATACTATTACATGATTCACCATACATACTTGAATTATTATATAAAGATTTCATAATTATTCTCAAATATTATTGTAATATCAAAACTAGCTTGGTTCAATTATATTGATGATGGAATCTCTAAATTTTCATTTTAGATGATGTGATGCCATGTTGCACTGCAAGCTGGGTTGCTGAGTACGTTTGTACTTTGCTGCCTTTTCTTACATAAAGTTCCCTAATCTATAGAACCAGTTGAATAATCTTTTAAAAACATTTACAGTTTTGGTCCCGTACTTTAGCTAAGCTTCCTCCTTCACATTTCATAAACATGAAGTTTATACTATCATGCAGGTTCTTAATGAAAAAAATACTGAATAGCGCTGAACTCAGGACAGGTCTCCATGAAACACATCTGATTTATTCATCTATTCTGCTACTGAACAACTGTTAATTACTGTGGAGTATAATTTCCCAAAAAGTTTAATATCCATGTTTTTATATTTAAATCACAGAAAAACTGTCTCACTTTGAGGCAGAACCAGTTACCTGTATTCCATTCCTATAAAATCTTAGTGGACCCTCAGTCTTGAAAAGCCTTTTCTATGGCTCATCTGTCTTTACCATTACAATGCTATTGTTCATATATAATTTCCCTTACTGCAATTTAAACTCATTACTAGTTTTTCTATTTGTTACGAGCATGGAAAAATGAGATTGTTTCTTAGATATTTTTAGCAGCCATTTTTGTTTACAATGGTATCTCCTCATTATTATTTTTCTGTCCTAAAATGGTGTTCTCTGGGTATTGAAATTAATTTTGTTACTCACCAGTCTTACTGATGATTGACACACAAAAGAAATGAGCAGTTTGATCTTGGTTTTATTTTTTGATAGCTTTCATTTTTAACAGAGTAGGCTGTCAAGAATTGTCTTTGGCTCCTTTATGGTAATGTACATCTGCAATGTCTACTTCTCTCTTAGTAGTTTCCATTTCATTTTCAATTTTGACTTTGTACTTGTCCAATATACACTCTTGCTGTTCAGTTACTCTAAACTTTTTGAAAAACAGCTTTTTTCTATCTTAGTAAGGGAGATAAGAAATCTAATGCTATTGAGAATGCGGGTTATGTAGTCAATCTGCTTGCCATTAAGAGGAATCTTTAATACATTCTCTTCTGCCACTGTCTCCTCATCATAATTATTCCTTCTTCTGTAGGCCAAAATGAAGTGAGAGGCTGTTATTTACCATTCCCAAAAATCAAGCAAAATTATTTGATGATGACTAGTACTATTAATGTTTGGTATTTATGCAGTATTCAATGCATACTTCATCTAGCATTGCAAGTCCCAAGCTGTTCTCTCTGAGCTTCTTCCCTGCAGATTTTGGCTGACATTCCTTATGAATCCAAGTTACTATAAGGATTTGTTTCCCAAGTAAATGTGGTTCATGGGATCATGAGGAAAAGGAAAGAATTTTAGATTCCAGAATTGCCTCTCCCCCCTGAAAATACTGGCTTTCCACTGTTACTTGTCTCCTTAGAAACCCAGCACACTGACACTTGACACTCTTTTGCTATGAGCTTTTCCAAAGTGAAGTTCCACTGGTTAGAGGGATTTTTCTTTGTAACAGGAGAATGTAAAAGGGTTCAGAGAAGACTGACAGGCAGTCTTTTTCCTCTCACTGCCATGGAGTTGTATCAGAATTACTCCACTTCTAGCAGGCTTTTATTACCACCCTGCCAGATGAAATACTGCAGATTCTGTAAATAATGCAGTTGGGTTTTTTTCTTTGCCATAGCTACCTTGATTTGAAACCGTGTCTTATGAGTATCATGACATGAGCAGCAAAATAGCTTCATTTTCACATGATACATAGGTAATCCCTACAGGTAATTGCTAAACATAACCTGTTTCTGTGACAGCACTACCATTGCCCTCCAAGAGCATCTGAGAGTTCCTGCTGGTGCAGTGGTGCCCACTGAGTTTATTGAGTGGAAGCACCTCTCAGAACATGGCAGATGTTGTATTTAAGTTGTCTGGTATGGTGATGGTGGCTTCTTCATAGCTGAGAAAGAAACTAAAGTATATGTTTGAAAGAGGTGACGTCATTCAGGGAAGGTGGATCCGTCTTCATTTATTGATCCTTTTGCTACAGTGTCTGCATGTTTGCACTAGCAAGATGGGCAAGATGGAAATAGATGAAAAAATGGGGAAAAATCTGTGTGATAAGAAGGCTGAGGGCAGAAGAGTTTGAAGGGGACTTGGATGTCAGAGGTTCATGCATGTTTTGGGCCAAACAGAACTTATTCTCTGAATGCTGGTATTCTCTAAGTTTTGGGTTAATTGAAAAAGCAATGGACAAATTAACCTGCTTTGCCAGGAAATTTTAAAGAGATAGTGACGCTTTTTGAGAAATACTGCCAGATATGGTGGACCTGCTACCTTAAGAGTACAGTCACAGCCTCATTTACACAGTCTAGGTTCATGTAGAGTCATAGTAAAGTGATCTTTTTTAAGGTTCTTGTACCACTACTGTGTGAAAGATCAAATGCAGCTTTACAAAATTTTAATCTACTGTCTTCAATAAATAAAGATATTGAAATATGTTGTTTTTATAGTCTCGTTTTAGCTGTTCTGACAGTGTAGCTGGCATGCAGGTGAGCAGGTGGAAGTGAGGGAAAGCACTCGTACACATCTTAGTCAGGAAGCTATTTGACTAGAAACAGAAGAGACTTCTGGCTGAAGTGAACATATATCCCCTAATTGGCTCCCATCGAGCATTGCCAGCTGTCAAAGTCAAACATTGTGGCTTTTGTCGAAGGCCTCTAATCCACACAGATTATCAGTCACAGTGCCACTCACTTTGCCAGTTGTTGCTCCTCTGTAATTATTTCTGTCAGATGGAGAGCTCTGCCAGGAGCAGGCGCAAATAACCTGACAGACACCAAGCAGGCACAGAAAGTGAGGCTCCGTCATGCCCTTGAACACAACCTTGAAGTGCAAAATAAAGAAAGTACCTTCTCCTTGCCACGTGTTCCAGACCTTTTTCCCATCATTTTTAATCATTAGTTACCACAGTAACAGCATTCAGTGCAGTGACAGCGGTCTTCTGTGACAGCATTTCATCTTCCTGTTGTATTACATGGTCTCCTTCCTTTCTCCTTCCTCCTTTTACCTTTACCTCTGCCTCTTGTATTACTAAATAATGATATAGATTCAAACAAGTGCTGTGCTGAAGCTGGCCTCATGATGCCAGAGAAATAAACTTTCTGATGGCCCTACTGTAAAAAGCCATATCTATTTTCTGCTTGTACTTTGACTAAGGCTTCAGCAGGTAGTTTTTAGGGCTTTTCTATTATGGATCTGTAGGCTTGCTTGGAGAGGAAGGTTTGCTTCTCCATTGAGAGACACAGACTTATAAAATTACTTTGGAAGAAAGATGACAAAGCAGTACTTGCTACCTTTTCCTTACAGACACTGGGTAATACTGTAAAAATAATCTATGGATTGATTCTTTCCTGGTTCAAACTCAGTTTCCAGAAACTTTTAGAAGTATTCCTCCATTTTATTGATTGTATTATTAATATTGTTGTATTGTAATTATACAGCTTTTTAATTCTTTTAAACTTAGCATAAATAAATGTAAATAAATAGGATAGTTGTTAAAAGCATCCACTGCCACATTTACAGTGTCTCTCATTCAAGGATTACAAAGCCCTGTCTAAATTATTAAAGCATTGTTTTTCCTTGATAGAAAATCAGGATTGCATAGTATATCAAATTAGTGGTTAAGACACCCTGCATCCCATTGGTGTGTCTTTTCTATTTACTGGCAACTAGTCCGCTGGTGCTCAGCATCAGCTAGGGCACCTCCACTATGAGGGCAGGCTGAGACAGCTGGAATCTTGAGCCTGAAGAAGAGAAGGCTCTGGGGGGACGTTATAGTGGCCTTCCAGTACCTGAAGGGGGCCTACAGAAAAGTTGGGAAGGGATTTTTTATAAGGGCATGTAGTGAAGCATGACTTTAAACTGGAAAAGGGTAGATTTAGACTAGATACTAGGAAGAAATTCTTTACAGTACGGTATTGAGACACTGGAACTGGTTTCCCAAAGAGGTTGTGGATGCCCCCTTCCTAGAAACATTCAAGGGCAGGCTGGATGGGGCTTTGAGCAGTCTGGTCTAGAGGGAGGTGTCCCTGCCTCTAGCAGGGGGATTGGAACTAGAGGTTGGAGCTTGATGATCTTAAAGGTCCCTCCAACCCAAACCATTCTATGATTCTATGATAGTTAAGCCTGCACTGGGAGGAATTTGTGCAAGTGTTACTAATGAGTTAAGAACATTGTATAAGCTTGGTGGAATGGTGTAAATGCAGTCATTGTCACTTCATATAATTGTACTACACAGTGATTAGCTGTGGTTGTTGTGGCACAAACCATTGATCTGATAGGCGTTATTTTGCTGTTAAATAGAGAGAAAGTGTTGAAGCAGATTTTTTTTAATAAAGACATCAAACAGATCAAATTTATTAATTTTTATGTGACTTCTGTGCTCTGAATTTTATGTTGAGAAGAGTAACCTGTCAGTTTCTGACAGTCTTTCTGCTAGCTGATGAATTTGTGAGATTCAGAACCAGCAGTTTAGAAGAGCTCAACACTGCCAATAGTCATTAACTCAAGGAATAAAATTATTGGCGCATCTTCTTTTGCTTAAAAGTTACAGCTTGTGTGGTAGTTGGGAAGGATCCATGCACAGCAACTTCCTGTTTGCCGTCCAGTGGCAGGATGTGCCTCAGGAATAAAATATTTGAGACTTTCCAACAGCTGGTTCTTGTGGCCAGGTTGGTTTGGCATCACTGTTTTGGTATTTGGTGTAATGACGTTTGAGTGCTGACCGGAAAAACAGAGAGTTTGTGATTACATTTAAATCATGTCATTTAGATGAACTGTTTACTGAACTCTGAAGTTTTGGTGACAGGGAGGATAAGATCTAATCCTGATGAAGTAATCCTGGGAATCACAGAATCACAGAATTGTAGGGGTTGGAAGGGACCTCCAGAGATCATCGAGTCCAACCCCCCTGCCAAAGCAGGTTCCCTACAGTAGGTCGCACAGGTAGGCGTCCAGGCAGGTCTTGAACATCTCCAGAGAAGGAGACTCCACCACCTCCCTGGGCAGCCTGTTCCAATGAATGTATTGTGTGTGAAGAAAAAGGGATTTGACACTGGAATTCCAGTTCTCATATGGGAAGATATGGAATGACTTCTTGTAGCACGGTAAAAGTGCAGTGATTATCCAAGATGAGTGCATGGTCATCCTTCCTGTATTTCATTGTTTAATGCAACCTCATAGAATCATAGAATCACAGAATGGCCTGGGTTGATCATCCAGTTTCAACCCCCTACTGTGTACAGGGTCACCAACCACCAGACCAGGCTGCCCAGAGCCACATCCAGCCTGGCCTTGAATGCCTCCAGGGATGGGGCATCCACAGCCTCCTTGGGCAACCTGTTCCAGTGTGTCACCACCCGCTGTGTGAAAAACTTCCTCCTATTATCTAACCTAAACCTCTCCTGTCTTAGTTTAAAACCATTCCCCCTTGTCCTATCACCATCTACCTTTTTTTTCTATAATAACAATTCTCATCAATTAAAGCTGTTTTACATGACATTGGCAATTGTCTAGAAGACACTTAGATCCCATTAACCTCATCCACAGTCAAAATGTACCAATTAATGATATAATGATTATCTGTTCCTGTTTACTGGTACTGTTCCACAGGGAAGACAAAATATACTGAGCAGTTTCCTGCTCATGCTTTAAAGCAAGATTTTGTTTGTGATTACGTTTCTTTGGATGAAAAGCCTAGTAAAAGTGTGGTTTCAGTGCTCTCTACATAAATGGCAATTCAGCGTTTTATTGACATTCCTGAGGATATTCCTTAAGAAGGGGTTTTCAATCTGTTTGCTATAAAAGATGCCATTGAACAGTTGATATCCAATTCACAAATTAATAGTTAGTAGAAGACAGAGACAGCAACTTAAAACCATTTCACCAGCTTTAGTACTGGTTTTAATTTGTGTGTGATCTGTAACAGGTAAGGTGATAAATGCAGCAAGCATTCAAAAAATGTGTAAGGAAAAGGTGAAGTCAGAGGTATGTGGTGATTGGTAGAAGATTTCAAGTAGATTTCAGCTTTACAGTTGTGCAACTTGTAATGTGCTTTTTATTTGAAGGAAGAAGAGTCGATAGATTTGTGTGCCTGAAAATTAATGATCTAGAAGACAGCATATGTTGTGTATTTGGGGTTTTACACAATAAATCAACACTATTCGGTTGCAAAACCAAAACAGAGAGTTATAATTTCTACTATGTCAAAAACAGATAATGAAAAGTTAAGTCTTAGCTCTACAGAATGCACTTCAGCTTCAGTAAATAGCGAGTTGTTGATGAACAGCAGTCTCAGGTATTTTTCAGCTTATGCCCTGGAATATTTCTGTCTACAGATTTTTCATCATGCTCCATCAAATTCTGAAAATAATTCCCTTTTTTGAATCAATCTGATTGAGCCTAGTCCAGTACACCGTATCTCAGGCTAGTGAATAGATAATGCAGAGGAAAATAAAAGTTTCATATTGCAGTTGGAAAACTGAGATACATGCTTGCAATTAGACCTAAGTTTCTTGATTCTAATCCTTCGCTAATTTGCATACTACATTGTGGAAATTGGTAGGAGAGCGTATCAAGTTTATCAAAAGCAGTCATAGATTTATGAAATTAGGTATCAGTTTCTTGTGATAGCATCTGCAAATGGACTGGTGCTGATGGCTGCAGGCTCCCTTCAGTTCTATTAAATTCACGGTATTATGTTCCAAAGAATCCAAGTCTTAAAAAAAAAAGAAAGAAGAAAAATTAAAAAAATAAAGACATGCATTTTGCATTCCCTAATAAGTACATCTCTGCACTTTTTTCACTGAGATGGAAAAGTATTCATGTCCAAAGAAAAGGTGTGTATTTTTTCCCTAGAGGTAATGTTTTTGCCACTGGACATTTATAAATGTGTGTAAAAAGAGGATGGAGATTTTTTTGCTCCTTTGTGACTTGGGAAGCTGTGAGGGTTCTGTTAACAGCTGCCAACTCTGTAAGATAAGGATGAGAAAGCTGATACTGATGGAGATCCTGCTTCCAGTCCCTCCCACAAATGGGGGTCTGCAGACAATGCTGTCAAATACAAGGTAGAGATTTTGACAGACTGTCTTTAGAGCAGTTGTGTTCTACTGTATCTAAGTGAACCTTTATTGAACAAAAATTAATAAATAAATAAAGGAATGGTCTCTGTCCTGCCCTTCTTTGCTTTAGACGTGGTACCAAAAGTTTGAGTCTTTTCAATACCAAGAAATGCTTTTAGGAACTGTGCATAAAGGCAAAATAAGTTGCAAACTCAGTTATCTGATTGCTGTCTGAATTTACACGGCATAATCACGTTTATCATGTAGATATAAGATTAGTGAGGCACTCAACCACCCTTAGTTTCAAGTGTGAGTACATTTACCTTTACTATAACATCTCACAAATCTAGGTTATCAGTAGGTGATTATCAGTTTCTCAACTTCCATAGTACCTTACTCTCCAAATATGTATTAGGTCTGATCACTGTACTGATGCTGAGGGGAAGTAATGGTCTTTATCTTGAATACAACCCCTGTTAAGGGCTAGCCATTTTATTAGTGGTATTGTTCTCTTTGTTTGATTTCAGCTTTACAGCCAGAGAACTGAGTCTTTTGTTCCCTTTCTTTCTGTATACCACCAATTTCTGTCTTAGAGTGAATACAAATGTTTCCTGTAGGTGAATAAACAAAAAACAAATGGAGCTCACAGTTAACTCTGGCCAAGTCTTTCCTAGGAATTGAACAACCTCTTGTTTTTACAGTGGGATTTTTATTTAGGAGGGAACTTTAATATTTTAAACACTCAGTTTCCCTGTTGTATTATACTTAATCCTTTTAATAGTTTGAGAAATGAATCTTTCTACTTTTTTCACATTAAGCTGAAACTTAACTGCTGTTTCTGACACCATGCCAGTGTGCCCTCCATCTCCAAAACACTAGTAGATAAACCTTGGCTTTGCCTCCTTCATTTCAGCTAGCAACCCAAACTGCTGCCAACTGCTGACATTAATGTTGTTGGAAAAAAAATACTAAAAGCAATATAGTGATCCTTAAGAAAACACTAGTACATAAGTTGTTTAAAACTTGAAAGACTCTATGGGTTTATTTGTTCTGTGGAAGTAATAAGTACTGTACCTTCTCATTCTAGGATTTTTTTCTTCTTTCTGAGGGGACATGTATTTATTTATACGGACAAATCTTCATTTTCTGTGCTTTTGAAGTCTCTTACATATCTCACGGTGACAAGCAAGCTATCAATATGTGCTCCTGGACTGGAGAAAGAACGACGCACAGATTGAGGGATGTGTTTAAGCACAAGCTAATTCTAGATCCTCATTGTCCATCTCTATCTTTTTCATCATTCAGATGCTAAAAAGATTTCTTGGTACCTCTCTCTCCTTTCTTATCCCACTTCCAAATTACTGGAGTAAGATAGTTCTTCTCCATTATTACCCGGAAATCTTTTTATGATACAAATATGACTTCAGCAATATGAAGGCCTATTCTCCTTCTAAGTCTTCTAGCGGCAAATAAATCACTTCAGCTTGCCCTTGCCCTTCTGTTCATCTCTGCTTCTTCCTCTGCTTTGTCAGGACTCTTTCACACATGGCATCACTTTTCTAAGTTTAATGACTTTGCATCAAAATCATTGTTAAGAAAAAAAATCACCACAGGCATGATTGGCTGAACTCTTCATCGTCTTCCACAGACCTTTTCGTTTTGGTGGTTCTGTAGCTGAGACAGAATTTTCTAATATTTTTCTAAGCTTTAAAGCATGCTTTTTGGTGCCCAGTGGATGAACTGCTACTGATATATAGTGGCATAACGTAACGTAAATCACAGAAAGGCAACAGATTGGATATAGAGAAGGCAATGAGAAGAATACTGTATGAAATGTAGACACCTTAGAGAAAGTTATCCGACAAAACTGGCATGAACTACATATTGTGTGTCATGAATTTCATGGAAAGGAAGAGAACTTCTTCTGTTCGATAATTTTGGCACAAATGCAGTAGAAAATCTGAATGTTTCTTCAGTCTTTCCAACTAACACTATTATCTAAGCACTGATGCAGACTTTAAAAAGCAACCTTTGCAGAGGGAAAGAAAAATAAAAAAATGCTGGCTTATTGTGATTCCCTTGCCTTGGATACTGAATGCAAGGGCAAAGCAGATGGAGAGGAATCGTCTGTGCAGCCCTTTATTGCACATGTGCTGCTATGTGCTTGGGCAGGAATCTTGCCTCTGTGGACCAAACACAGGGACAGTGTAGATGGACAGGAATTCTGTGTCTGCAGACCACACGCACAGATGGTGCGGACAGACAGGAATGTAATGTCTGTATGTTTGTATGAATCTTACTAGGCAGGGCTGTTCTATGTGGATGTCAGCCCTAATAATTAGCTGTACAAAGAAAATTCTTAGCATTAATTTAGTTCAGAGTAGCAATACCCTGTTGGCTGTCAAAGGAAATGCCCTTTCAACTCTTCCCTCCATGATATGGGGAATTTTGCCTAGATTGAAAGATGAAAGTGAGGCAAAAAAAGATAACATTGTTGGTTTTTTTTCTTCTCTCTTTTATACGCAACTGGTTTTTAAATTCATTTCTAAGTTTTTTTTCTAAGATTTACATCTTTTTTTTTTTTTTCATAAATGTTTCTATCAACTCTGTTTATATCATGCAGACACAGACACATTCATGTATATACCCAGGGCTAGGTTCTGGGCAGTTACAGACGGTCTGTGTTGAGGTGATACTGAGCAGCTCACATCACTTTAGAATCTAGGAATTTGTATCTGTACATAACTACTTTTTTTGCCAAGAACAGCATGCAGATGGGGGGGGAGGGGTTGCTATTAACATCTCCTTGAAGCTGCAGGCAAATGTAGTCGAAGCGATGAGTCATATAACAATGAAAATATGTAAGGCTAGAACAGCTGTTGTTAAAACACTGCTAAATACCTTCAAAAATAAAAAATATCTGGAAAAGGGAATGCTATACTTACTATGGGAATGCTATACTTACTATAAAGACACAGTCAACAAAGATTTGAAAACTTTCAAATGATGTCAAGTGGGAAAGATGTACATATATATGAGCAGATGTCCTACAAACGCTTTTATCAAAGCAGGAATAATTGCTAGGTTTCAAAATTTTACAGTGAGATATATCTTTCATATCAATTCCTAGGTCAAATTTTGTCAATCAGTTTTCACAGTATTGCTGGACTGAGAAGGTTTCTGAATACAGACTAGATGAAGGACTATGACAGAAGCACAGTGAGTAAGGCATTTGAAGTTATACAGACAGCTTTGTTAAGCTGAGCATAAGCACATGGGTTTACTTTGGAAAGGAGAGCCAAAGAGAAAAAATAATGAAGGGAAGAGGAGCAGAGTAAGGTAGAAGAGAGTAAGATGAGCGGGGTGTGGAGTGAAGCTCAAATGAAAAGGAAAGGAGAAATTTCAAGTCATAAGAAAACAGAAAGTCCCATCAACTGTGTCAAACAAAGCTTTTTCTGTTTTTAATAGAAATACTTTTCTGTTCTATGGGATACCATGTAGATAATTTGGAGGTTTTTCCTTCAGATATATATATAGATTTTGTAAGGCCAACGTATCTGGTTTTTAACTTTGGTGCTTAAATTGCCCAATTTTAAAATGCTACAAAGTATTTCCAACCTTAGCATAACAAAAAACTTTTTAATTATTTATTGTACATTTGACTCCATAAAATACATGTGTCACCAACAGTTTGTAGGAATGTTTATGCTCCACATGGCGTTTCATCTTGTTATTCTCAGTGTTTTTTTGTCTTTGATTTTCTCTCAAAGGATGAAATATAAAATATAATTTTTAGCCTAGGCCCACAAACACACAGGGGAGAAATGAGGAGTTTTCTATGGTTTGAATAATGAGGACCATGACAAAGGCTAGTATTTCCTTTTACATTATTACAGAAGTAGCATTTCACTTTTTTCTTCAAGTCAGTTGTCTTTAGTGGTGTGCATCAAAGTAAGCTAAAGAGACTGAGTAAACTGTATACATTAAACATACAGCAGATGCATGAACTAAACATTAGAGGTTCACTGCTGTTCAGCTGAGAATTTGTCAAAGCTCGTCCTCTCAGAGTCTTGAAGCAAGGCATGGAGTGTGTGTAGTATTAGAAAACTGCAGAATATCTTTAAGGAACACATCCAAACTATTACAGCTTGGACAAAGCATACTAATTTGGACCAGTTTTTATCTTCAATGCTCCAAAATAGAATTTAAATGACAGCACTATCCATCTGCTTATCTGAGTAGTCCCCACCAAGTAGCATTTGATGGAGGGAAAGAAGTCTCAAAGATGATGAAACTTAGAGGAACTTAATTAACATCCACAGCTGGGTAGAGGAGAATAAAGCCCAAAGTTCTCCCACGCAGGGAAAAGCAAGAAGAATTGAACCATGATATATTTTGTTTGGCTATAGCATCTGTGTATGGCTGGGCATTCAGAACATAACATACTTTCGTACTAGTCCCAGTTGACTCTTGCCTGGAGACAATGTGGGGGAGGAGGACTGGAGAAAGAGATTATTATAGGGTTGAAGGCCATGCTTGTGAGATGGAGGATGCAAATCCAAAGCACTCAGATTTCATTAGCCAGCATAAAATGGATAATAAGGTAGACTCCTATGCTCTTCAAGGGTAGCGATGCTGTCTGCAAAAGAAATCAGTTCTTAACTGATGAAAGAAGTAATGAAGACTGTACAGTGGAGAGCGGATATAGCAGTGCAATTTAGCAACAAGTTGCAGTTAAACCAATTTATATAAATGAGTCTTTTTTGCTTTCAGGGCATGTGGAAACAAAGGCTACTGCTCAACTTTTCTAGCAGGAGATGCCCAGTAAAGCTCTTCTGTTCTGCTCTTCTTGCTATTCTTTGCTCTGGAGCTAAGGTCAGATTTGCCCGAACAGACTGTACAATGGGGCAGGCTCATAAAAAATACTCACTTCCTTTAAGCTTAGATTGTAAAGGTTGTGAATGCACACTGCTGGAAGGTAGATAGAACCAGTTCTCTGATTTTGTCCTAAGAAATAAAATGACTGTTCATTCTGCTTGCTGTTGCTGTCTACGAGTCTTTTTCAGTGAATAATTCTGGGGTGATTGTGTAGTATGAGGGATCCAGGATTCTTTAAGGATGTTGTCACAGGATACCATTTCTCCTTTTGGTCCTGCTTTTGATGCATAGGCCACCCAGTCAGTGTGAATTGAGTTTACAATATGGTGGTAAGCGTTCTTAGACTTCATCCCTTGCTGAGAAATTTCTGAGATAGAGGGAAATGCACCTTACTGATCTTTCTGCCTAAGATCCTTATGTGTGGTGGAAAAATGCCAAAGAGCTGAATTATTTGGTTTGATAGTAGTTAGCTATGAGAGAAAGAGGGATTTATTTTAAATTTTGTCTTTGATTTTTTTTTATCTTTTTTTTTACCTTTTAAATCTGGGCCTGGGCAGATTCCAGCCCTTGTGAAACAAATGGGAGAGGGTTTATATTACCACTATTCAGTCACTCCTAAGCACAGCTTTAGGTATGTCTTAAAGAGGATACGAGAGAGCTAAAGTAACAGAGAGAGTCGCATTTATATGGGTATAACACAACAAGGAATCCTAAGCACAAGGCCCTATTTGGGTTGTCAGTTGTACCACTGTTTTTCTGTATATGGGATCCAGAGCAATAGACTTCAATAAACTCTGTTAGCAGGCAGACCCCAGTTATTTATTTGTTCATCTCCTAAGGAACTAATAAAGAAACACATTCCTGCGCAAGGAAGATATCAGTTCAAAGTTTAGTTTTTAAATCCATCCACATATATCTAATCTACATACGTCAAACCTCAGAGAGAAATTCATATCTAAATGATCTCCTTTAGTTTAGTTCAAAGGTTTGCAAATATGCTTTCTGCAGAATGAAGTTTCTCTGTAATTACCACATGTGGGGAGATGAACAGAAAAATGAAATAATTAAATGCAGAAATGAACTAGGCTGATAAAGTCTTTCACTTTATAATCTAACATTGTTGTAACATTGCCAATAGTTGATGGAGAAGCCTTTGTCTCAGGTAGGATCTGTGTTAAATCCTGCAGGCTTTGAAAAACCACAGCAGCTGCATGCAGCATATGCTCTTTGTTGGTGTCACCAAAACACAGTACTCCGGGATATACAGAACTGTATAACAAGAAGATTTCCATTTGTATTCAGCTGTGCATTGTGTTTGTTTGCTGATAATAGTGGGATCTCAGTTGCTAAGACTAAACATAGCCAAAAGGAAAGCCTAATGATGTGTCTTTTAAACCCCGCAACTAAAAATGACAACACAACATGTAGCATGTCTTTAAAATTCAAAAAATGCCTCCTGGGTCATTAAATGTTAGAAACATGAAGGGCACGTGCATTAAAATACTTGATGCAGAATCTCACAGACCCCATACTCAAGATGAGTGTATGCTGAAGGTAGTTATACAGGGCATCACAATCTAATGACAAGTAGGGAGGGTTTATTCTCTCGTTTCTGGCAGCGAGGTTCCAGCAAGAAGATGGTCAGGTACTTACAGAGGGTATGGCTCACCACATGTTCTCGAAGTAGAAAAGGACTATCTGAACACAAGAATATAATTTTTCAGATATTCTGGATTTAGCTAATGACTTCCAAAAAAGAGCTTCTCTACTACATTTCTGCATTATTAGTGGACAAAAGGTTTCTAGAATGTTTCATCTGTACATGTGTGCTCTCAGTGAAACATTGAAGTCTGAGAGAAATTGGATGCTTCCTTTAACTCACTCATACACAGTTTCCACCACATATCCATTTGTCACAAGAACAGTCATTATATTAACATTTAGTCAATGTGTTGGGTTTTTTTTAAACTTTACATTGAAGGAATAATAAAGCTTGTTTAGGCTGGTTAGCAAAGCCAGAAATGACTCTACTCAAGTATTTTACAAGAAAAAAAAAATAATGGGAAAGTAGTCACTGATGTCATGGTTTCCACTGTGTTCCACAGTGGAGAAACAGATTTGATGAGGATTCCTTGAGCAAGTTGATGTGCTGTATAAAGCTGCCTAGATTAATCTAGTGGATGCATAGCTTATGAGCTAGTATCTGCTGTTTATTAGGAGTCATGTCTAGAGATACAGGTGTGCTATTCCTCTAAATAAAATCTGCTTTCAAAACCTTGCCAGTGCAGTGGTGACCAGAATGCTAGCTGTCCTGCTGCAATGCTTAAGGAAGCTGTGTATTCTCTTTATAACATACAACATAGTGCAAGCTTTCAAATAAAAGTATTCTGTAAAATATAAATGATGTCTGTTGTTAAATCTGTGGTTTTCAAATTTCTATGTGGAATTCCACTAGAAGGAGAGGTTGGACTCTGCTAGGTTTTACCAGCAGGATACGTCGCTGATCTTCCCCTACACTTTGTGGATCAGCTTCTTGTCCATTTTTTTCACTAAATACAAAATCTATTCATTTGGTCTTTAGGAAGTAGGTGAACAAAGTACCAGCATAGCCTGCAGTGAACTTACCCTTAGGATATCCAGGCGAGTTTGCCTTGAAGCTGTTCATCCATGAGGTGGGAACATAGTGAGATTTAAATAGCGTTCACCATAGCTACAGTTTTGGCAGCTAATATTACACAAAGTGCTACTTGAAACAAAGGTTTTCAGGTGTTGGTTGCATTAGAACCTGTCTGCTTCATGGTAATATCCTTGCTTACCCAAACTTTTTTCAGTATAAAACACAGGCAGAAGTAAACTATAAAGTAACCAGAAGAACAGTAGGAGGAATATGTGGTTTCAGTGCATGTGAAATCACAAAACAACAGAAGAGCATGGTTTAAAAGCAGTGCTGAAGCTGAGCATTCACATTTATGATTTATACTATGATTTATACTATATATTATGATTTATGAATTATATTTATGATTATTTATGATTAAAAACAAGTTTATGTCATATTTTCTCATGGTACTTTTAATATACCCACCTGTTGTAGTAAGGGACAGGACACAGGCTGAGGTTAAATAATGAGTGATTGTTAGGAATGTATCAGATGTATCAGAGAGGCAAAAAAAAGTGATTGCAGAAA
The DNA here is from genome assembly GCF_023343835.1 of Lagopus muta. Classification (NCBI taxonomy): domain Eukaryota; kingdom Metazoa; phylum Chordata; class Aves; order Galliformes; family Phasianidae; genus Lagopus; species Lagopus muta. The sequence continues at coordinate 60,009,807 of NC_064433.1, forward strand.
TTCTGGGGAAAAAAAAAGAAAAAAAGAAAGAAAGAAAAAAAAAAAAGGTGGTATGCAGGATATGCAGGATCTGATTCTGCTCAAGCATTGTCACATATAGCTGGAAAAAGCTTTTTTTCCAGTATTTTGCCCTAGACCTGGGGTTCACAGATTGTGGTCTGCAGATCTCTCATGCCAAGCTCTCTGGATTTCTGTTAGCAGCTTCAAAGTGTGCGTTGGCTCTTCAGTAGCTTTGAGGATTGACACTAGCCTAAAGGCTTGTAGGACTGTTCTTCTGTGGAGAGTTTGTTGGTAGACTGAAGGGTGTTATTGCAGGCTTGGCAAGGTATGCTGTGTGCATTTGTTGCCATTTGCTTTTTGGTACATTGTTCTGTTGGTTGGTGTTTGGGGTTTGTTGTCTTTTTTTTTTTTTTTTTTTGTGATTGGAAGACAAATTTAGGAAATCTGTCAAAAAAGAAAAGAAGGAAAGAAACCTTCTGGAAAAAAAGTAAGAAGCGTTTTGGGTTATGAGATCTCATCTTTTTTTTTTTTTCGGTTTAGTGATTTATCTGCACATGGGTGAAGAAAGTACCTGTAATGTCAAAAAGTATTTTTTAGGCAAAATTTGGATCTGACATCCAGTTCTTATCATCACCAGTTTTGATTACAAGCTCTGTAGGTTTAGACAAAAGCACTCCTGACACAAGTGATTTGTCTGCATTGCTCATTTATTTTCTCACAGGACACTGTGGTTAGACCACTTTGTTGTTTTTTTTTTTTTCACAATGATGTAGAAATGTTTGCCTTAGGATCTGAGCCATAACCTCATAAGGTGGGAGAGGACTGTATAATAGCACCATGACAACGTGCCTTAGGACTGCAGGATGTCAAAGTGGTTCCCCGCAGTAAAGTAAATGGTTTCTTTTTAAACCATTCCAACAGCCATATGCCAATACTCTAGAAGTTTCCATCCTTTTGAATATACTTTTTTTGTGTGTGGAGAGAAGCAATAGGTAAAAAACTCTATTAATGTTTTTCCAGTTGTTTTGAAAATTCTCAATCAGAAGTTCTTCATTTAGCACTTTAGGACTAAAGCGGAATCGTTATTCGTCCATATTTGACATAGAGAATTAAAACATAACAAGACATTTGTCTGTTATGATAGAAATAGGTTTGCAACACTGGTTGGAACATTACTATTGAAAAACACATTAGTGGTATACACCAAGAAATAAACTTCTTTTCTTCCATCTCTTAATTCTTGCCTCATTCCAAGGGTAAGTATGTCAGTACTGAATTTGGTGTTTTCTTGCCAAGATTTCTATATCAGAAACATGCACTTTTAGAGTAACAGCAAAAACAGTGGAAGCTCAGGTTGGATTAAGAGGACAACACAGAAAACATCTTCCTGGTGCACTGAGTTGGTACATTTCTCATCACTGGGATGCTGGAGACATTCTTCTGGGTTTAATATTCAAAGGGCTGTAATGGAGCTAAGCAGCTAAATTGTTTATTTGTGTAACAAGGAGGAATTTTGGAGTTCATCTTTCCCCTCTTTTGAAAACTCCAGCCTTGATAACTAAAAAATTGTCTGAAAATGAGAACCCCAAATTCTAAGAATTAAAGGCATAATTTAGACTGGAGTGGTCCTTTACATACACCCACTCAAAACATGTCTGTTTAGAGCAGACTGCTCAAGGCTTCATCCAGTTGAATTTTGAGTATCTCCAAGGATATAGATGGCCACAACCTCTTGGCAGCCTGTTCTGGTGTTTGATAATCCCAGTTACGAAAAGGTTTTTCCTGATTTCTGACAAGAATTTTCTGTTTTGCAATTTGTATCTGCTGTCTCTTGTCCAGTTCCATCCAAGAAGACTAGCTTCATCTTCTCTATTTCCTCCTATCAAAATTATTAAAGCCTCCTCTTTTTCAGGTTAAATCGGCCCAATTCTCTTAGCCTCTTCCCATTGCCTCCTGCTGACTATTGATAGTAAGATACGCTACTTGAAGTCAAGGGACAGATGCACACACCCTCTTCCATGCCACTTCATAATTTTCTGCAAGAGATGCTGTACTCCAAATGATTAGACCTTTATATCATTCTCTTTCTATATTGGAACTAATACAGAGGCTTTTACGTGCAGTAGGATAAAGCATGCAGAATAGCTACTTTCTTTTCTCAGAAAAGTTAGTGGTTTGTACTAATATTCTGCTAGAACTCTGCTTTTTTTATAAATCCGTTCACATACAAATTGAAATTCACGTGAAAGATTATTATAAAAGCCAACATTTTCCAAGAAATCAGTAGGTCTTCCTGCAAAGAAGAAATGATTGAAGATCCAGTCTTACATTTAATAAAATAATAAATATGGAGAAAGCATCTTTACAATGAAGTGGTTGTATGAGTATTAATGTAGCACATTTCAAGTAGTGATTTATGAATGATGAGTCAGACTTGGAATTCAAACCTTGTTTGACAGAACAGAACAATATGAAGATTAAATTGCTTATTGCTTAAGCTCAATTTACAATTAGCTTTTGTTAAATTAATCCAAACTAAAATCAAATCCAGATTCAAGCCCTGGACTGTCTCTATAATGATCTGAATACAGGCGGTTCAAATCTACATTCTCTAGCATTGAGAATCTCATTAAAATAATAGTTTTCAGTGAGAAATCATTCAGTTATGAAGGGATTGAATCAACAACTGGCATTTTTACAGTGAGCTTCGAGTTTTCGTTGAAGACATTTAATTTTAGTAAATCTTTGATGATTTTAATATGTCTAGCACATAATTCACAGTGTATCATATCTAATACAAGTCTGGCTAGCCATTTTTTTGTTATTTTTCAGTTTTGTTTGTTTGTTTGTTTGTTTGTTTTGTAGTACAAGAATTTCACAAAGCTTAAAATGAGGCTTTGCCTACCTTATAAACTGGAAAAAGCCATTGTTCCATTTTGGTTCTGCTCCCAAAATACGTGCCTAGTGACAGTGGCACCCAGATGCCCTCCATTGACGCAGCTGACATGGCTCGCATTGCAAGATCCAACATCCAGCTCTCCTGCATGGTCTCCTTTATGGTGCACACTGAGTGTCATTGCTATCTACATTGCTATTGTAGCTCTACTGGGAAAGTGAGACATTCTGCCTGTGTGGATTATTTCCTCTGTGTGTTTGTGTTTGTAGGCATTTAGGAACCTCCTTTCAGGATAGTTGTTTGCTAACAGGGCTCCATGTCACTTACATTTTCCTTTGCAGACACAACCATATAGTCTATTTTAAATTTCCTTGCAATTGCTGACCCAGAACGGTAATGTTAAGGCAGTATTCAATTTATTTTTATCTGTCTTTTGAAACAATTTATTGCCTGGAAGTAAGGAGGAACAGGCGAACCTTTTGCTTAGTTAGTTGTCCTTGTAAAAGCTCAGAGTGCCCCTCGGAGTTTCATTTGTGTTTAAACTTAGTTAAAAAATGACCTTCAATATATCTGGTAGTCTAAAATTCCACATGTATTTTATATTTTCTGCTTAAACCTTTGAAACTTGACATTTCCTGAGAAGTTGAAGAAAATCTAAAAAAAGCAAAGAAACTTGTTTCATATTTTGTCCTTTGCTTGACTGTATAGAGTTTGTAATTTTATGTATCTCTATTGTGTCACCTCTTCTTCCCAAAGACGAATTTATTGACTTTGTAATTTCCTCACAGGAAAGCTTTTCTGTTATTCAGATTTTTCTGACCAGTCTGAGGATTTTTGTATCTTTGATATATCAATGGAGAACTGATTTTTAGACTGCATGTGTTTTTATTGTTGTTTTTAATAATCAATATTCAGCATTCCTACTATTTACTCTTCTTTTAAAAACAGATTTCTCTCTTTAAAATTACTTAATCTCATCTAACTGATGTTTCCATTGAATCGTTCTCCAAATTGGTATATCTGAATCTTCATCTCAAGGTTCTTTAACAAGAAATTAGTTTCTTCCTACACGTGTATACAGCACCCGTTTTAGTAGGTACAGGCCAGATGAGCCAGTTAACTGCAAAATTAACCTAGCTTCACAGCGTAGTGATTTTAATGTGTCTTCATTTTTCTGTATTAATACCTATGTATGTTTTATGGGCATATCTTATGTTTTTTTCCGAGTATGGATTTTGGATATAGTGAGCAGCATAAATAGCCTATTCTCTTTAGTCCCTCTGACCCCTTTAAAGTTAGTCTGAAATTCTTCTTTTCTTGAATAGACACAGAACCGTATGAAGCTGATGGCTGACAACTATGAGGATGATCACCTCAAATCCTCATCCCATTCCAACCAAACCAACCACAAGCCCTCCCCAGACCAGGTAAAGTCTCTCTCTTTTTCTCTTGTAAAGTAATTTGACAATGGAGGCTGATTATTTTGAGTTGTATGTTATTTTCCTTGACATGCTTACAGTACCTTGGAACAAAAATAGCATTCCACAATGCAGTTATGAAACAGAAATTGATGTTGCTGTTGTGTCACCTTCCTTGAAAACTCCCTAAGTGTGAAAAAAAGTTCCTGGTACCAAGCTATTATTAAGTGGGTGAGGAGGAGACAGCAAGAGATGTTGCTTGCCTTAAAATACAAGACGAGAGTCCTGTGTAGCATGTTCACGTTTTAGTAACTCGTGGTTTGCTGCTTGAATGTGTGGAGTGCCAAGAACTGTTCCTTGTCTTCAGTAGCAGGAAATCATGCTCCAGGATCAGTTTTCTGATCTATGCATTGCATATGAGCAGTTCCCTTCACTTCCCATGAGGAAATCCTGGCCTGTGTGCCAAATGAGCAGAGGCTGCTCCCTCACAGACTCAATGGGCCATGAACTGGAGGAAAATCAATTTACCATCTCCAAGGCAGCGAGGAGCCTCTTGTGTCACTTACAAAGCACAGCTGTGTGTTTGATAACTATCAGAAAGATTACCTGTCCCTCGGGTAACACAGAAAATGCCAACGTAATTGCATATCCCTTGTTGTAATCTCATCCATTCCAATTTAATTAAAATATTAGTGATCATTAATCACTGCCTTGACAAAGCGAAAGAATGTTTGGCACTCCTCTTCACCCTCTGGCTGATCTAGAAATTATTGAGATCTGAGGGAAGGCGTCTCACTCTAGACCTTTAAACACCAACCTTGTGAAATGCCGAAATTGAGTAATGTACAAGAGGAAAGTGGGAAAGCAAACACAAAACACAATATTCACTTTGCAAAAATAAATAGTTATTTTTTTTCTTTGTCTCTATTAGAAAATAACAAGGGATATAAGCAAAGAAATGATCAGAAAAATTCTCCTTCTCAAAGCAGCTTCCTTCTGCATCTTGTTTTAATACCATTCTCCAGATAGTATGGAAAGAACTGTAAATTGAATGTCTTTAATTTCCTGGTATGCTTTTGGAAAATGTTGGTTTTAGCTTCTTCAGGAGAGCACAATTGTCAAGGCTGCATATTAAATTGCTTTTCCAAATTTATTTTGGAGGAAATGTTACAATATCTGTCATATCTGCATTGCAAGTATATAGTGAAATGAAACCATTTCTACAGTGTAATTGTAGGACATGTTCGTGACTGAATGCAGGATAGTATTCACAGATGAAATGAAAAGATAAAATTTAAATATCTAAGGATTTTCTTGCAAAGACTTCAAGGGGAGGGCTGCAGGGAGAAGGCAGGAGAAGAGTCCAACTGCACCTTCCCTTTGTGGAGGGGCATTTTAGAAGCTAGCAAAGCCTACAAGAGAGCAAAGGAAGCTGTACCTCAAGGTAACCCTGAGTATTCCATAAGGGATTAAAACCACACTTTTTGCTACTATTTGTACTTACGTATGTGCTTTAAATACTAACCAACTCTTTATTTCATTCCCATGCTGCTCTGGGTCTTTTCTCCCATTGCCACCTGTGCACCGCTAGGATGAGGAGGAGGGTATTTGGGCATAACCAGTCAGATGCTCTTAGCTCAGCCATTTTGTTCAGAACGGTGAGAATCAACTTCACTTGCCATTAGAAAAGTTTCCGACAGTCACTCTTCCCTCTCACTGCTGCGTGCATCGTGAAACCGGGGCACACCCCTTCTCCCTTGCTTGCATAGTCTCTGCATGTGGGTGTTTCTTGTGTGCCTGTTTGTCGTTGGTGACTTTCTTCTATTAATAATCATGTCATTGTTTCATGATGTTGTGGGAAGAACTTTCCAGGGCATGTAATTGAGTTTATATGCAAAGCAAAGTCTTAGAGCGTACAAGAGAACAGGAAATGTCTTTCACAATTTATCATTAACTTCATGAAGGAAATGTTTTCAGTAAGATTCTTTTTCCGAGTAGTTTGCACTGTAGCCAAATCTACGTATGCTTTTGCGATTCTGGTTAGTGAAAAACTTGCTCGGAGATAGTGTTCCTCCTGCAGATAATGTTTCTGCTAAAGGTTTTGAGCATGTTGAGATCTGTGAGATGGCTGCCATGCAGGCTGACCTGCTCACAAATATTTATCAGCTCAGAGCAGATGATTCTTGATCCTGACTCAAAGTATAATATATAATAAATTTTCTGTAAATTTGAAGGCAGAGAATAAAATCCCCTTAAGCTTACCTTCTGCCTTCCATCCATCTTATCTCTCTCTCTCAAAAAAAGGGGGGGGGAGGGAGGAGAGGGAAGAAATTGGTAGCTTTTTGTCATTTAAACAACATTTTGTTTCTCTGTATCTGCCCCAGTAATTTTATCTTTTCTGCTATCTCTGCAACAACTCCCATTTCCACAACAGAGGGCAGTGCACAGGGCAGAGTCATTCTCTAGCAGAAAGAAGAAAACATCCTTTACTGACCAGGAGCCTTGATATGGAGCCACACGGATCAAATATGGATTAGAAGGCTACAGTGCATAGAATTCATTTTTAAAGTTTTGAAGTAGAATAAATTTATTTAAACACTACAAATATTGTAAAGGGTTGAGCTGTGATGATAATAGTTTTAAAATGTATATGAAGCTTTTTCACGTACTCCTCATTAAAAATATTTCACATGCATATCCTTGCAGCTTTTCCCAGAACTTGATTTTTCTATATCAATTATTTGAAAGGAAGCCCTTCTGAAAAAGTGTGTAAATCTTGGAATTTCACATTTGTGAAAATTATTGCTTCATTTGTAAAAAAGAACAAATTACTCCCATCTCTTCACCCTTGCTCAATTAACTGTGAGGTTACATTTCTGTCTGACTATTGATCAGATCCCTCTTTTCCAGTCAACCATCTAAAAAATTTAACCCAACTGTGACAGTGTCAAACTTGAATTTCATGCCTTGGGGTTTGAACTGGGAAAATCTCTTCAGTGGGAAAAGTGATAAAGTGCTTCATTAATTTGCACTCATTGTTGATTTCGCATTCTTCTCGAATCACTGTTCTTGCAATGGCTGTATGTTGGTACGTGATGTTAATGGTTTTGGAGAGAATGCTTGTTAAGTTTTGCGGAAGCATGGTAATTAAACAGGAATCATCAGGTAAGTAAACGATGAAAAGGAAGACAACACTCACTATAAAGGTAGGAACAGTTCTCATTTTCATTGCACTTTCTCATTCTCAGTGCGAAAATGAAGGTTGTGTAGTGAATATTAATAGAAAAATCTCCCATTTGCTGATCTGTCTATGAATGAAACTGTGTCAGGAGTATGGTTTATTATTTTAGTGAATTGATAGGTACTCCACATACCAATTAAATACATTATATGCCTCTGCTTGGTACTTGAGACATTTTCCTCTGCTTCCACGCTATGGCTGCAGAACAAGGAAGACATGTTACAGAATATCCTAGTCGAAATAATGAGGCAGCCAGCATCATCACCTAACAGACATCCCATCTGAGAAACATGTCAGTCTCAAGTCTGTCTTGCATACATCAACAAGGGAAAACACAGAGGTGATTGATGCTTCCCGAGCCATTTATTCCTAACAAAGTCCATTTTCACCATGGCATTCCATGTACATTCCAAAAAAAAAAAAAATTCTTGATCTTTTTTGTAAAAGAAATGAATTAAGAATTTAAAACCACTGAGTGCTTAACCTGCATGTGTTAAATAAAGTGCATGTGTTAAAATGATTTTTAGAAAGTACCCGGTAGTATAGGACTTGAAGATAATTTTTCAAAGTGACTTTAGGTCCCTGAGGATGTGATTTTCTCTGGCCAATACTGAAGATACAGTGGAGACCATAGAAATACAGACAGTAACAAACTACATTATTTTATGTTTCCCCTGCAGAATTGTGGAATTGATGGAAAATGTTAATATTATGTCAATTCTGTACATGACAGCACTGTCAGATATAATTCCCCTGAAACAGAGCATGCACCCTTCCTATAGTTTCAGAGAATGGTAATTTGCAGTTCCATCTAAATACCAACCTTTTTCTCTAGGAATGATTCTCTCAGTTCCTTGTCTGAATTTCTCATGACTCTTTTTATTTCCCAGATGGAGCTCTGTCTTCTCAATATCTGATTCTAATGTCCTTTCTAATGCAGATGCCCTTTTGTCTTTCTCAGATACTAGTATGGACTGCCAGTGACTTTATTAGTTATTCACTTTTATCCAAAAATAATAGGAATTTACACTTTGTGATATCTAATATGTATTACATGTTGTGTGTACATGTGTATATTATTGGAAATGCACGCTGTATATTATATGTGGAAAAGAAGAAAGCTGCCATGCTTAAAATTCTCAGGTTGCTCAGTTTGTGTAGTTTTCTCATTGAGTACAGCAATACTATCCACAATGTAAGAAAATGTGAGCGTGGTTCTGAAATCTGCTTGAGTTACCTCTGCCAATCAAATATGAGAAGAACTAATTTTGTTGAATGGATGTAGTGTGCATAGGATGACAAAAAAACTCAGAAGAGTGAAAGGCGATCAAATTGAAGGACATATGGACATATGGAAAAGCAATGGTAAAGTGTGAAGGGCAAAAATAGAGGATAGAGCAAACTGAAACTGTGACAATTGAGACTTATATCCCAGCATATAATTTATACGTACTTTGTGTGTGTTTTTAAGCATGCATGCCGTCGTATAGCATTCCTCTTCCCATATTCCATTGCTCTGGCTTGCAGTAGGAATTGGAACCTAGGAGATGCCATCACCATATGATTTTTGAACTCATTCTGCGGAATTATTTTCTATTAATGATTGCCAAAAAAATCTGAAGTCATGGATATGCCTGCTAAGGAGCAAAGTATTTGGCTTTGCTGTGTTTGAATTCCAGGAACAAAATCTGAAAATGAATTTTACACTTATTAGAGTAACAGCAGAATAGCCTAAGAGCTACCATTGAACTGGAGCACATTAGAAGTAAAAAAAAGTTAAAGATGATGAAAATATCAGTACATTCCTATTACTGTAAAATCTTTGCCAGACAAAAGGTCTCTTTCTGTGACATTTTTCCTTAAATTCTGTCAAATTCAAGTATAAACTGTAAGCACTGTGAGTTGGTTGAAGGCATTAGCATAATTTCAGACACTTCTTAAGATTTCAGGGGTGATGTTTGTGATGGTAAGAGGACTTAAGTCATAACCAGAAAATATTTGAATCATTTCCATTATCTGACAGTCAACTCAAGTAAATTCCATAGACTTCATGTCAAAAAGTGTAAATTATAATTTGGGGATCATCAGATTACACTTATGCTATTCATGAGCAATGTAGTTTGAATGACATTTCTATATTCCTTCTATTATGACAAAGTTGTTAAAAAGGATTGAAGTAAGAATAGAAATGATTAAGCTCACAGAGAAGTTGATGCTATCAAACAGAGGCAACTGAACGATCAGTTTGTAAGTCATGTGTTTCTGGTGTTCACAGAGCAATTTTGTTTCACCCCTAGGAATGCTGAGGATGAACATTCACAATTTTCATTTGTTTTTGAGGGGGTATTTCTTTATTTCCATTTTACAGCTGAAAAGAAATGCCCAGCAAATGGATACCTCATCAGTCAGCACACCTAGTTATTCAAAGAGAAGAGTAGCAGAAGTAGGTGACAGATGATATGGCCTGAAGAACTGTGGCTCCTGTCATGGTAGAGAAAGAGGGATAGAAGCAGTGACGTTGAGGGAAGATGTCTCAGGACGTAATGCAACCTTTGCCACAGCTGCCAATCGCCATGAACTTTTCATTAAGATCACTACAGAAATAACAGCATCTGTGCTTTGGAAAGTTTGAGAAAAACATTCTTTTTTTAAAAGCTGTTCAATGCTTGGATAAATATACTGATTTCTTTCAGCAGAGTAGATACCTTATTCGTTATTAGATTCGTTTTCAAATGATTACACAGGCATTCATTAAGTGCATAAATGTGATCTTTTTCTCAACATCAAGCACATTTTATGCTGGCAGCATGTAGAGAGCTGCTTGTCTTACTGTCACACTTCTTTTAGGTTCTCAGTCTTGTCACTTTTTACACTGTGACCTGATAAGCTTCTCTGTGGATGCTTTTCAAATAGATTCATTTTCAGTATGGTCTTTTTAACTGCTAGATCATGCAGAATGGTCAAAAACTCCAAGCTTTCATGCCTGACTCATATTACAGTATACTTTACTGGATGCAGTACTAGACCACGATTCAGAAGATAAATTCTTTCCTGGCATTGTCTCCCACCACTTGCTTGTTCTCTTTCTCTCTGTCTCAAATTCTCTAATCGTAAAATGAGCTCAAGTTTTTGTGAAGTGTAAGTTCTGCTTGGGAAAAGTGCTACATAAGTGCTAGGTAGTATTATTACACAATATCCTAAAACCGTGTTGTTACAGTGATATAATGGTGATTATAATACCTCATTTTGAATTTGTTCCCAAAATTGTGTTGGATTTGTGTTCGGCTTGATTTATTAATATTTCTTATTTTTCTTTCCAAGATCTTATTCCTTCCCCAAAAAGGGAAAATCAATATTTCAAGGAGCTGCCATTCTAGTCTACTGAACAAAGCTCTTGGACTGCTGTCTCTTCTTTATTGCCTTCTGTTGTCATCCAGAGAGTCATTCCTTCTTCTGTAAAATCTACAGATGAGTTGTGTGTTTGTAACAGTTCATCTTTCATACATGTAAAATCATTGTGAAAGCGTGCACCTTGTCCTTGCCTTAAAGACATATCCTGTGCAAAATGTGAAGGCAACTACATGAAATGGTCTTACTTTATTTAAACATTATCACTTGGCCTGACTGAGAGATAAGCTGCCAGATTTGTTCTGTCGTACTGTGACAGTCAGGACTCCTCACTCCCACTTTCCAGATGGGCAAAACTTACAGTAGTAAGAACTAAGAACCGAGGTGGGATACGCACAAATAAGATAATGTAACTAATTAATTGGTACTTTTAATACCTGCTTAATCACAGGATCTGTCTTCCGTCCCTGCTTTTCCGGAGTCATGCTTGTATGGGTGTCATCCTTAATGATGAGCCTGAAAGACTGGAGCTCAGGCAAGAAGGCACAAGAAGAGTGTGTGGACTGACAGTCAGGAAGCACGGTTCAAAATCATGATTTAGCTATCAAATGAGTATCTATTCTTTTCAAGCCTTTCCAAGTATTTCCTTTCTTCAGAAAATAACCTTTTCTCCTTTGACTCTGAGTAATGGAAAGCCTTTTGTAGTGGCTTTCTTACTTAAGTCTAAGCCACAGTCTCATTATGGTGGAGTGACCAATTTAAGTGATACTGATCTCAAGCTTAATAACTTGCTTAATGATTAATGTTCTATCATTCCGTTTGGAAACCACTCCTTTCCACTCTTATTCTGTTCCTTACTGTAATCTTTTAGCCAATAAGTGAAAAGCATTGTTAAACTAGAATGGACCGGTTTGGAGAAGAATGCTATCCTTACAATGACGTTAACTTCTGTCCTTTTCCTGTTTCTGGGAACAATTCTTTTGCCAGCTTGTTTCTTTAACTATAGTGCTTTGCTATCTTAATAACTATTTTATGTTGGAAGAATATACTCTCTGTCCAAGAGTGTTTTATCTACCAGCACAAAAGAACTGATCTTGATACACTGTTAGTCTTCTTTCTGATCCCAGAAAGATAAGACTAAGATTTCCAGATGGAATTTTGTAATCTGCAGTTCTGGGATGAATTAAGCACTCACAACAGAGGTGTAACTGGATTGTATCACTGTCTTCCTATTATTCTTAGAGATCAAAGAAGAACACAAATAGATACTTATATTCTAAAACATTCAAAACAGATGGCTGGTTTCTTTTTGTAGAGATTTGAGCTTTTCAGCAAAACAATCGCAAAGAGGCTATCATTCATTTCTACCAAGTGAGATTATTCCAGGTCTGTATCTTATTTTCTTTGATGATTTACAGCTCAATATGTTCTTCTTCTCTCAGCTAGTTCTTTGTAGTAAGTAAGAATTCTGTACTCTTTTTTTTTTTTTTTTCTGCAAGTTGTCACTTAGAGACTGTGCAATAGTCTGTACTGTCTCCCAATTACTCAGTCATTTAGGTCTCTAATGGCCTTCATCCACATGCCAGGATGCAACCACAGAAGAAGCTTCTGCATACTGATTGTGAATACACCATTGGTAGCGTAAGGGAGAGTGAAGCTGAGCTCTGGAGTGGGGATGCTGCAGCCAGGCTGGGGCTGTCATTGCCAGTGCCTTTTAATTGTAAGTTAGGGGGAAAGGAACTGGGAAGGATGAATGATGTTATAGTAGAGAAAGAATCAAGCCCAAGCCTGCTTTCCAATATATTAACTATGAAAACAAGCTTGAGAGAAATATGACTGAAATAAAAGCTGATGAGGGCACGTAGCCAATCTAGACGCTATATTTTCCTGGCTGATGAAGTTTGTAATTACTGACAGAGATGCCAGGTTCCAACTCATAGTATTCTCACCACAGGCAATCCAACTACATCTGTTTGTTTAATGCAGCTTATAGATAAGAATTGTGTATATGTATGTACGTATATAAACGTATTTGTTAATTGGATTTTGCATTTGAATTAGAGCGAAGAACTGCCAAAAGAATTCGTGACAACGGATGAACCACTAAACCAGACACACTGTGGCTCCATGTGGCTTTGCTTTGAAAGTGCCTTGTAGTAGGTAGGGAGCTAGAACAACGGAAGGAAGGCTCCGTGTTAGAGGGGAACGAGGCAAAGCTTCGTATCGTGGACAGGGAGGTTATAGTTCATCTGAACAGGAAGAGCACTGATTGTGTTCTCTGGTAGACTACTTAAGAAATACCTTCTGTTTTCCATTAGCAATGTATCAGACAGTAGGGAGACGAAAGAATGCAGTCCTTGGTACATAAGCATTCACATGGACAGATTCTCCCAGTATATGTAATACAATTTTCTGGTTTCATACAAAAGTATATTAGCTGCTGTTTCCTTTTATCTGTTGTAATAGGAAGAAGCAATAGACAAACTACAGTACAGCAAGGAGTACTTGTGCTTTTCTGTTCGCTTTTATTTAGAGAATGAGTGCTAGAAAGCTCAACTGGCTCAAAAATAGAAGCAAATTATTGTTTCTTATTCTTAAGCTGCTGTATTCTCGTAAAAAAAAAGGAATCAGCATGAAATTGATTCTGTAAAATCAAAACTTTCACTGGCTTAATTACATCCACAGAAGCTTGATCAGGTGGATGCTGTGTAAATCTTCAGTGTCGTGCCAGCTGCAAGCACTTTGCACTTTATTCACTGAACCATTTTCATTTGCTACAGGAATTCTTTTATTTTTTTTCCTTGATGGTATTGTAATTTTCAGTATCACAAGTCTAATTACCAGTTTCACAGCTTTCTGTACTTGAATTTATTATTGAATCTGGAAACTGACACAACTTATCAGGAAGATTCTCAAATGATGGGTATGTTAACATATTAAAGAGCAGTGGAAGGTGTTAGATCCTTTGTGGACCTTGCTTTACTTTACCCAACCTGCTTTTTGGAGGATTAAGTTGCTGGGTTGCTAGATTCCCAATAAATTTTTGAAAACAAAAGAAAACTTAGACAAATAGAACAGCATTTGAACAGGTATTTTCTGATCATCTTGCAGTTAAGTCACAAATCTCATTCCTTTGCCTCAGCTAGAAAAGAGCCATATGGACTGTTACAGAAGAATGAGATGCATTGTGCAATTAGTTATATTTAGGAGGTGAGGATTTGGGCAAATGCTCTTGCTTTTGAAAGCAGAGGACTGATGAAACATGCAAAATTCAAGCTGGGTTTGCTGTATGTAGAGAACCCCTTCAGCTCTCCCCACTGCTGGACTTTAGTATTCCCCAGTGTGCCAATTATAAGCTTCACACAGTCCTGCCAGTGTGTTTCAATTCTGATCTGCAGTAGTCCCTGCTATTCCACACATGGTTCCCCACAAAATTTTACTCTGCAGCCCATGTAAGCAAAAGTTGCCAGTGTCATGAAAAAGCACTTCTGGATTTGTTATGTAGAAAAATATTTTTGAACTGTTCTCTCATTTTAGGTGCTTTAGCAATTCAACCAACCCACTGCAATTATTTGATTCACCTTCATAACGGGGAAAAGATTTTGCTTAAATGAAGGAACTTAATAAAAAAGCAATTCTCCCCTTTTTGTACTTTTTCTAGTCTTCTGGTCTGGATTTTTCCCAAGATGAAGGGAGTGAACTCTGGAAATCATTAATCCATGGGATTTGTTCATGGTGTATAAAAATTTCAAAAATAATTTGCTTTATAAAAATGATTTCCTAATTGATTCTGTCAGAAATGAACTGAGTAAGACAGCTCTGTCAAAACAGCCAGAATCTCCTTCGGCTCCTCACGCATGTTGTTTTGTTTTGTTTTATGAGGAGAAAATGATGAAGGTTAGATTTAAATCCATTTTTGTCTTTAAAACAAATCTGAAGAAAACTGAGCCCGTCCTTGGGCTTTCGTGTTGTGGTCTCCTGAAGAAACCAAGTATCTGTGCAGCAGTGAACTGAGCTGAACTGAACTGAGGTCAGGCAGTGTCTTTTTGAGAACTTTCTTCTGTTTCCATTTAAAATAATGAAGGGAAGACATCAGTGATAAATTGTTCTGAATTTGGGAAAGCTTTGCACTTTCTGAGCCAAATTCATGCCTCATAAAACTCCACTGCATTCAATGGTTGCACGATGATCGTAGTTGAACCCTTACATTTGTTGCCAAACAAACACAAATGGTTTGAGCAGGGAAAAGGCGTAATTCAATTTACCATGCAAATATTTCCAGACTGTATCGTTCTGTTTCTTAGTTTATTTCCGTATCTCACAATACAAGAAATCTTGCTATGTAGGCAAAATTTTCTTTTCTGATGATATCTATAACAAAACCCAGATACAGGAGAGTTGTTTTCCTTTTGGCATCTGAGGACCCACTATGATCCATTCCATCTTTTGTTAGATTTTTCAAGTCCTCCTTGGAATAATTTCTTTTTAATAAATGTCTCCATGTACCCAGACTTCAGGTCCATCTTCTGCTGTGTAACTGTAGTTTGGGGAGTACGTTTTGTTGGGCAGTATTTGGAGGCAATGGAGTTTGAAAACCGGAGCTGAAAATAATTTGCCTTGTTTGCTTGAAATGTGCTTGATAGGAGATAAAGTGCTATCTGATTTAACTTGATTGTTTTCAAAGCCTATTTGCCACGTCCAGCTTAAGGTTTTGAAGGCGTCCTTGTTGCTGCTGTTGTTTTGGTGCCTCTGCAGCTTCTACAAAGAACAGCCAAGGTCCATAGAAGAGTCTAGCAAGCTAGAGTGTTTCTCAAACTGGGGAATTCCTTGGAAACTTTCTGATCCCTCGTCCATAAACTTCTTCCAAATGCTTGCAAACCCAGTTGTATTTTGACCTCACTTTAATTACTTTGACTGTGAGGTAACCCATCAGTTCCCTTTTATTTTCTTAGAAAAACAGAATAATTAAGGTTGGAAAAGGTTTCTGTGATTTATGAGTAAGTGGCAAAAAGTTTGCTGAATTACTTGATTGCAGAATGAAGACCACTTATCTGCATTACTCTGCCTTATTATGTTCTGTAGTGAATAAAATACACGTAACACATGTGCAAGCTAATGACAGCAGTCGTGCCAGTGCCAACCGTGTTGGTGCTGCAGTGCCAATATGAAGTTATTTTCTCCTTTTTATTTGCCCAGAGAATTCATATATACATTTCTGTGAGAAAAAGATGACTGTTGTTGATCCACATGCATGATCCTGAGTAAGGAAGTTTTGGAAGCAGGTAACTCTTTCTAGATCAATTGATGTAAATGGAAAAACAGGCAAACTCTTATGAGTGCCTATAAAACTTTATTTGGCTCTGAAGTGGGAGTTGCAGATTTATCAGTGTGTAGAAATGTAGAACATATTGTCTGAAATTAATTAAATGAAGTTAATTACTTAGTTCTGGAAAAGCGGTTGCTTCCTTTGGAGAAGAAGAGAATGTTAGCAGGGAGAAAGGTGCCTGGGTCATTTGTCCTTTTGCCTGGAGAACTAATAATTTAAAGCTAGTGGTTGTGGTAACTGAGTTCTATTACACGTTGATTAAAACCATACTTTACTCTGCAGACGTTTATGGATAGTCAGTGTTGCATTTGTCTCAGTTCAACACTGCTGCACTTACACCACCCATTCATTGCCTTTCTTCTCCATATCACCACCTGGTTGGCTGTTTTTGCATATTTACGTTACACACTGTTCAGACAAACTTTTAGACACTGTAAGCTCTGTATCTGAGGTGTATTCATTGTATTCATCTTTCACATTAAAAGACACCGGTTAGATAGCTCTATCCGGCCAGATCCAGTTACAACTACCTTATCTGTGCAGCGCATTTAAATGCAGACTTCTGTCATAAAAAACTTTCAAATACAGTTACTCATATGTAAGCTGACCATTGTACAGCACCAACAAGACTACAGTTGAAAAAGCAGGATTAATCTCCTTCTGAAGCGTATCTTAGTCCTGATGGGCTTGCAAACCTACAATTGGATTCACATTTGTCATGCTTGAAGTTAATTTATTTATTTTTTTTTTCAGAGCACGTTGTTTCCAAGTTGAATTTGTTTTGAAATACCTTCCCAAGTGCCTTTATCAGTTGGTAGAGATGCTTTGGTTTTGTATCAGTGATTTGTCGGACATTTCATGTCCCAACTTCAGCAATGTAGCACAATTGCCTTTTTTTTTTTCCTTCAAACATAGCTGCCCATTAGCAGTATTCTGAACTAGAAGGTACATTAAGCAGGCTTCATTCCATGCTCTGGTGAGGATGGCCCAAACATATCAGTGTGCTTAATGAAGATTGGCTGCTTTAGAAGATATTCCCGGGTTTGGTCTATTTATCCATTGTTTTCCTAGAAAGCTCTACGGCACTGAGCTGATCATGAGAACATGCTGTGGTTTATGCATCCAGTACTGCCCTGCCTTCCCACTTAGCAAATGCTCTTACACCCTCTTGAGATAAGGCAGTGGCAGCTCAGCTGTGTGGGAAGCAGAATGCCTTTTGCTAATTGTGTCGTTCAAATTAGATATGGCAGGAACGCAGATAGAAGGGCATTTCCTTCTTGACTGGCAGGCTTTAATGGATCCCAAGTGAGAGAAATCACTGCTCTGTGAACAGCTTTGGGAGTGCTGCTAGTTAAGAACTTTCACACGCCTCATTTGGCCAATTTCCAGAGAGGGAGGAACATGCTGCTCAAGGTAAGGGGGCAGAGAGAACATTTCTGAGCAGTTAGATTCAGCTCTTCTATTAAAGTTTTCCATCGCTACTTGCTGGAGAGCTGTGCTTTCTCTTTGTCACAGCTGGGAAAGTTGGCAAGTCTTGCTCTTTGCGGATCTGATGGATCTGCAGATCTGATGGGTGTTGAATAGACTGTGGTACCTGAAAGAGAATACAAGGCAGCTGCTGTGTTGGTTGGACAGCTAGTTATCAGACATTGACTCCTTCATTTTCACATTTTAATAAAAACAGACATTTCTCAGGACATTCTGTCATTCTCCCCTTTGTGGCCAAACCAATTAGTAGGATAGGAAACACCAGGTAAATTAGAATGTCATGTATTTTTAAACATGTACAGCCAGTGCAGTTTGAGATCGTAATCTCAGTGATCTTAATTATAAGAAATTGGGATAGGTAGTGCAAATTCACCAAACAGCCAAAGTTGATAGGTGTAATTGGTTAAAGACCGGGGTACTAGGTGATGGAAGTGAAACATGACTGTGCTGAAATATCCCTTCCCATTGTCCTGTACAAGAGAGCAGCATTCTGCCCTGCTGCAATCTGCAGGCTTGCTGCATCAAATTGTATTTTAACACATGCACATAACTGCAAACAGAGCTTGCCCTGAGGCCACACATAGCACTAGGTTTTATAATAAGCGAGTGAGCTTACTCTCTCTGCAGGTCTCTTGTCCATCCCCTCTGCCACAGCACCTTCCCAGCGGTGTCTCTGGCGCAGGCTGCAAAGTACAGCTGGCTCTCTGTGGGACAAGCAGTTTGACATTAGTTAGCTGCTTAGCCACTGCTCTCAGATCCTCTGGCTCTACAGAAATTAATCCATGTAGAACAGCGTTAGAAACAAAATAAGTGAGCCCTGACAGCCTTATTAAAAGGGCTCGAAGCCAGAGGCTTTGTTGAAAGTGGTGCCCGCACCCTGTTTCTGTTGACTCAGAGATTATCTCACTCCTTATTCATTAGCGGGGTCAGAGGTGTCCTATTGAAAAGATATCCCCGGCCGCTAGCAGAGAGCAGGTGCAGCCCCTGCCTGGGAGCACAAAGCCAGGCTGCCGGCACTGTGGCCGGGCTCTCGAGCTCTCAGAGCTGGGGAGCATCACTGCATGTAGCTTCAGTGCCTTGTTTGATGGAGTGGAGGTCCAAAGCCTGGTTCTTTGCTCTGTTGCAAACCTTAAAGTTTTGTGTTCTGCACTTTAGAATATATATCTATTTTTGTGGGCATAAGACCATGAAATATGAAAGTGCATTCTTTTGGGTAGGGAGATAGTGAGGGTTTCCATGTACGTGTTTATCCACTTGGGCCCTATTTTTTGGAAAAACAAATGAAAAATGACTCTTCTGATAGTTTGTGTGGGAACTGGATGGTTCCAGGGATTGCACTGAGGGGGGAAAAAAAAATACAGAGATTCAGATTAGGTAATGTAAAATGAAATAAAATTAAATTAATTAGAGTTCTTTGATTTTATTTTTTATCGTGTTGCATAGAATCAGGCTTGCATAAGATGATTGCCTTTTCAAAACTGTAGAAGACTTTCTGGTTAAGATACTTTCTGTGGTTTCTACAGCAGAGCGATGTTCATCTTAGAAACAAGCAACTTTCCATCATTAGAAATTTCTTTCTTTGAAATATGTTTAATGCGTGCGCACATACATAAGAAATGTAAGTAAAATGAGCTAGAATCTACATTGTTATTGCCAGTCACCTTTCTATCAGAAGAATAATTTACCTTTAAAGGAGAGATTTGAGATAGATGACTGAAGTCCTCGTGGATAATCAATAGACTTAATCCATTTAATTTATACCACTTCATTTTTCAGCCCATATCACCATTATTTCAGATATCAGTAAGGTGGTTGTCATCACCACATCCCCTTTACCTGATGTACTTCATTTCTGTCTGTCTCTGTGCTGTATGGTTGCAGGGCCATAGGATAGGAATACTGCAGGGAGGGAGAGTGTTTGTGTTTCTTGAAGCTGAACAAGACTGTAAGCTTCGCCTTCACCATTGCTCGTGTCTCAGTCGTCTCAAACTGTTCCTCACTATTTCTGTTCTCTTATTTCAGATAATTCAGCCCCTCTTAGAACTTGATCAGAATCGCAGCAAGTTGAAGCTGTACATTGGACATCTGACAGCCCTCTGCCATGACCGTGACCCCTTGATTCTGCGTGGACTCACCCCACCTGCTTCCTACCATTTGGATGATGACCAGGCAGCTTGGGAGAAAGAGCTGCAGAAGATGACCCAGGAGCAGGTGAGTTTGTGGTCTGAATCTCTGAGAAATTGCCTGAAATGTTTATATAGGCCATAATGATGTGCCACACCAAAATGTTGTGAAATCATGCCTAAGTGGTGAAAACAGCCAGCAAAGATCCACAGTTCAGCTGGTGGAAGAAGTCAGTACTTCTTGAAATCATTGGCATTTGATATTTATTATGGAATTTTATTTGCTCTTGTATCTGTGTTTGAGAACTTGCACTTAGGCAGTCATGGAAATTATAACTGCAAGATACCCCTTTTGCCATGTTTTGACTACTAACAGATTTTAGCTGTTCGTTATAACTTAACATAGGCATAGGGATCTTAAATCTTTTTCTAATGACACAAATCATTTCTATTTTAATTGGCATATTTTTATGAGTCACTCACTTTATGAAAATGTATGTAATGTCTTTATCATCTGCAGCAGTATGTTCTGCCAGTACTTTCTTCTGCTTTTTGTATTACCACCTTGCCCAGATAACTCAGTTGAGATTTGACCCCTGGACTAAGTGCCATACATCCATGTACACATGTATGCACACAACACATACACACACACACACACACACAGAGTGGTTTCAGAAGTCCAACAATGTATTTCCAAGTGTTTTAGAATACAGAACTGAAAGGTCATAATGATGGCTTGTCTGATGAAGTCATTACAGAGACTGTCAATCTAGCTATAATTCAACTACAGAAATAATCTTCCTTTCTCCCAACTCTAGTGATGTCTTGTCTTCCTTAATCCCTTCCCTGGCAGTTTTTATCTCTTGTTTCATACTGTAATTGATCACTCCCCACGACCTTTTTTTTCTCATTACTTCCTATTTCAACCCTTTAATTTTTATTTTACTCCTGAATTACACATACATTAGATAAACTCATATAAGGCATATGCATCTGCTTTTGTTCTTTTGAACCTTTGGATTATAATGCTAATTCTTTTACCAAATTGTTCACTACTCTGTGTATACAGCAAACTCTACTCAGTATGTACAGAAGCTAGGGTAAGGCCTATATAAGTAAATGTAAATAAGTAATAAGGGTTTTGCAGGTCAGTGAACACTATATCGAGTCTTACCCAAATGCTTCAGTCCTGGTATTCTTCTTTCATAATGCTCAATTTTGATTCAAAAATTTGAGGCAGCAGCTCAGAAACTAAATTACAGGAAGCCAACAGAAGCATATCTAACAATTTATAAAGACCAGACCTCTAATGATAAATATGCCTGTAACAGGATTTAGATGGTACAAGACAGCTAGTCTCTGTCTTTCTACGTATCTTCATTCATTTACTTGATTCAGCATGTGCTGTATACTTGCTCGATATCTACATTTGTCTCCATAGGCTTGGCACATTCTTTTTTCCTGCAGAGCCTGCTATCCCCTACGCACTAAGTCAGCATTTTTTTGCCTCTGGAATTCTGTACTCCCTGATCCAGGATTAAAAGTTTTTCAGTATAACACATGCCATCATTTTGAACCATGTTGTCTGTTAGGGAGGGATGAAACAACGGTTGGCAAATCCTGTGGTGTGGATGGGGAGCCATCTCTGAAAAAAAAAAAAAAAAAGAATTAAGGCTGTACATGGGCAAAATTTGAATTTCCCTGAAAGAAATTGATTAGTCTGGTATAGCCATTGTGATCTCTGAATATAATCAGGATCTATGAGCCCAACTAGGAAGGTCCTACAGGGGAATCTGGACAGGCTGGAAGGCTGGACTGAGCACAGCGGGATGAAGTTGAACATGACCAAGTGCTGGGTCATGCGCTTCAGTCGCAACAACCTCATGCAATGCTATGGTCGTCAAGCAGATTGGCTGGAAGACTGTGCAGAGGAAAAAGACCTGGGGGTGTTGGTCGATGCTTGGATGAACACAAATCAGCAGTGTGCTCAGGTGGCTAAGGAGGCCAATGACATCCTAGCTTGTATCAGAAATAGCACAGCCAGCAAGAGCAAGGAGGTGATTGTCCCTCTGTACTTGGCACTGGTGGGGCCTCATCTCAAGTACTGTGTTCAGTTTGTGGCCTCTCACTACGAAAAAGACATTGAGGCCCTGGAGCATATCCAGCAATGGAGCTGAGATGGGTCTGGAGCACAGGCCTTATGAGGAGCAGCTGACAGAACTGAGATTGTTCGGTCTGGAGAAGGGGAAGCTCAGGGACACCTCATCACTTTTTGCAGTAACCTAAAAGGAGACTGTGGCAAGGTCTGGGTTGGTCTCCTCTCCCAGGTAACAGCGACAGGATAAGAGGGAATGGCCTCAAGTTACCAGGGGAAGATCAGGTTGGATATTAGGAAAAACTTATTTTCAGAAAGTAAGAGTGATGAGGGACTAGAACGGGGTGCCCAGGAAAGTGTTGAGTCACTGTCCCTGGAGGTGTTCAAGAACCGTACAGATACTGTACTAAGGAACACGGTTTAGTGGGCAGCATTGGTGGTAGGTGGATGGTTGTCTAGATGATCTTTTCTAGATTATTCCTCTTTACTAACGTTGGAGATTCTATGATTCTATGATCTACTAGAGGTTAGGTCAGTGAATCTTGTGGGTCCCTTCCAACTTGAGGTATTCTATGATTATTCAAGAGACATAGGTAAAGAAAACAGGGAAAGCTTTCTTTTGCAAGTCCTTCTGGGTGGATGGTCTACTGAAACAGCATCTGTTCTTTCTGGTTCTTTATACTGGTTTCATAAAACTTTGCCAGACCCCTAGCAACATTTATGAAGAAAGTGTTCAAGTGTAAATGGTGAGAAAATAATTTATCTGAGTGGTCTTAGAGAAATGAAAAAATACATTTTTCCATCCCCTCTCATTATTGTCTTAATTCTGCATTACTATCCTCTCATTTAGTAAAAGTAGTTACTCCTTATGTGATTCCCATGCACAATTAATATTTACTAAAATAAAATGTAGCAGTCCCTTCTGCTTTCCCATGCTCACATCTATTGTATTTAACAAACTTCAGTTGAAAAATACAAACTAATGATATATTTCAATTTACAAAGCACATTTTTCATTTATGTCTGCAGAGCGTTTCTGTTTCTGACTGCAGAATTTCCTTTGTGTTTAAAGGATTCCCATGGGGGGAGAAATCAGTTCTCCAGATTCGCAGAAGCCCGTGACAGACTGCCCGTTTTGCATCTTTGGAATTTTAATGAGTTTTGTAAATTACTTCAAATCCAGTGCATTAAATTCACTCCTGTCCCTTCTAATATGATCCTTTGTAGATAATGCTTCACAAGCCTCAGTGGGAAAAAATTAATCCTCTTGAATGTTGAGAAGTGTTAACATTGTTAGAGAGGATACATTTAACTAAAGACCAGTGATATTTAAGTCTGATGCTAATGTATCCACTTCTCACCAATGAGATGGTTTGGGGTGGATTTGTGTGTGTGTGTATTTTTGTTTTGCTGATTTGTTCTTAGTGCTTTTTTTTCTAATAAATAATGGAGAATTTATTTTTATACTGTTGGTTTTGGAGCTGTGATTTCCCACTCCAGCAGCTATTACAGGTGAAGTGTTGTATTGTGTTTCAGTATTCTGCAGGTCTTTCATGCCTGCTGGACAGGCTCAGGTACAAATAGAAATAGGTTTTTTGTGACTTCTTTTCATTGGTAAAGCTAGTGTACAAAGTAGATATAAACCTTATATTCTTCTGGCACATCCACAGTGACCCACAGAAACTCATGTACAAATCAGTGTTGGAAAACCATCTGCTGTGGTTCTCAGGGGAGTATGTTGCCAGATTAATAATTTCATGGACTCTAAGAATTTGATTGATAATTGGTACCTCTCATGTATAATAGTTTCTGTATGCTGCCATTGAGTTCAGCTGTATTCCTTAGTGGCTTCAATTGATTTTAATCAGAATATGTAGCCAGAATGCTATATAGTTCTTTGTTGTTGGCATTTTTTCAAAGGCTTTTTGCAAAGTTGAGTTACTGTAGTAAAATCTTGGTCCATCTTTACTGAAGGCCTGAAGGCAATACTTTATGAATATACGACATCTCAAAAACTAACGTAAACAGGGTATACTGAGTTGTGGACAGCGGGGAATCTACAGCGCTTGGAACCATGTGATTAAGTTACTAATTTGGTGGAAAATATTCCTTTGAGTCACTTCTGTCCCAATACTCCCAAACATTTCAACCAGCGCTGTTTCTGGAATTGTCCTCCTTCAACCGGTTCATGCCCTCTTAAACATTTTTCTTATTATAAAATTGGAGTTACCAGCAGGAAGGATGAATGTTCCAAATCTTGACACAGAGAAATAAAAATACCATTCATTTATTGTAAATAATGGCAATATCCTAGCAATTTCTATTAAATACAGTATTTTCTTTCACTTTGTCCTAAGCATGTCATTATGTTAATATTGGGCTCTGTAGAACTTCGGCTACATTTGGTATTTCAGATGGTTGTCCTGAAGTGAGGGATTTTGTTCCTTATGAAAGGAAATAACATTAAGAACATAATGATATGTTCCACTTTTCTATTTACAGTTCAGGGTGGTTTTTTGTTTGTTTGTTTGTTTGTTTTCTTATCTTTACAAAAGGAAAGAGTGGAGAAGAAGCAGAAACTTGATGAAAACCATCATTTATATATTTTGGTGGTGGTTTGCTGTGCTGTGGCTGGAAGGCAGCAGTGTGAGAAAGTAAAAAGACAACCAAACAGAGCAACCAGATATTAGTAACAGGCGACAGTGCTCATTCCGTTAATAGCTTAACCAGTGTTACAAATGTTTCTCATAACTTCAAAACCAGCTCTCTCTATCTGGGAGAGATTTTTTAGTTTCAACAGGTCCTACAGTGAAGTACATTCTAAAAGAATACTTCCTTTTGCAGAAAAGGATTTATCTGATAAAAATAATTTCCTTACCCCTGGGAATAGGAGGAGGCAGTGTTTTACTCCCTAGCTCCAAGCCATCAGAGGCTCTTTCCAGCCACCTTTGACATGTCCAGGCTTCACCCTGGTTGTTTCTGTCACCCCCAGGCGGCATTTTTTCTGCACAATTGACCTCTTCCCAGAGGTGTTTCCAGCACCATTTGCATTGCGACCTGGGCATCAACAGCAGCCTGTAGGAGCTGGGCAAGTTTGTTTCCATGAGACAGCCTCTCAGAAGGCACTTGTGATGGAATGCTGTCTCACATCACTACTAACACCTTGTTGTACCTGTGACTGCTTCAGCAGTAAGTTGAGAGGTACTTTGGAAAAACCTTTATCGTCATAGAAAAGCCATTGTAGTGAAGCAAAATTTTCCCTTTTCCCTGTCTACTGGCTCCAGTCAAGGCACACACCATCTTAGGATTCCTACTTACTGATCCTCTCCTAAGAAGTCATTATATACACTGTATATAATTCACATTTCACTCTCAGCCAAGTTAATGTTAAGCTTTTCATACAGGACACCAGACTGCATGCAGGTAGCTTTAAAATTCAGCTATAAAATTGCATATATGCCTGCTGAATTTTAAAAGTATCAAACACATCTTGTCACACAAACTATTCTAAGTGGGGTAAACGTAGCTCTAAGTTACAAATTGCTATTTGATATACATCCTGTATACTTCTTTGTTTACAGTCCTTTTGTGTCCCTACTTCTGCATCATCTGTGAGGAATTACTCAACTTATTTAGTTTCTGTAAAGACATTACTTTGCGGTTTGGCATTTAGCAATTCTAAATTACTACATTACTTCAGAGTTTACCCTGTCTTTCCTCTTGGACTGCTCTTCCATTAGCTTGTTATCTCCCCCACCTGATTTATGTCATTTATTTTTAATTTGTAATCTTATGGGAACGCATAATGTATTTTAAAATTAAACAGCCCACTTCTGGTCTCTGTTAGAAATTAAAAGTAATAATTGCAACAATTTATACTTCTTTATATAAAAATGTATTTGCTGACTTTATCTGAGAGAATAATGGATACAGGAACACTCTAAAATTATTACATTGTAGAGCATTTTTGTTAATGTTTTGGGTGAGGGTGAGAACTTGGGATCGATGTCACAATTCTTAGATACTGATTGAAGTCACAAACATTATCCATTCACAGATTCTGCCATAACAGCATCCATTTGTATTTGTGCATTGAAGTACTAGTATTAATTTTAATTAAGACATATACTCTCAATCAATAACACTAATTAGTCCTATCTTGGGAAGAGATACAAAGGGAAAAACACTGCTTTCAGGAGGAGGCCAGGTGTTTGGTGGGGGAGTGCCTAAAATTTATTGTAGTCTCTTTTCAAGCAGTCTCTATAAGCAGATGGTGTACCAGGCTGAGACGTTACCTCATTTTTTCAAGGGCAGCTCACCTCTCCATACTTATTATTAACAAGTTCTGTTATTCTGTGCCTTGCTTGTATGCTACAGTGCTCATGGAGGTTTCCTGCAGAATCTCATGGCATGAGACGTGGCTATGGATTGTGGCTGGTTGTGCAGAGGGATGCTGGGGAGGCCTCTGGGGAAGTCCCTCACGCGTAAAGGGAACCACATGCAGGAGCAGCTGGATCTTTGTGTTGTCTGTCAGCCTCACAGGGTTGTACGGAAACAAAATATTCCACAGAATTTTCTTTCTTGGAATATGTCAGAAATTTCAGGGCTAACAGGATCCTCCATCACTTTGTAATAAACAAAATCTGAGAACCTAGACTTCCTCTTAAAGATAAGTAAATAATGTGAAAAGAGTAAGAAGGGCTCAGCCTGTGATCCTGAAATAAGCGGATGCGTGTAACTTAATAATTCACTAACTTCTTGCAGCTTTGTCCTGTCTTCTGTGTTTCACAAAGCTGTAACTGGATTTCCAATCCTTTCTTCTAACATTTAAGAAGAGTCGTTTTCAAAACTCATGAGATATGACTTAGAAGAGAGTTTTCTTCAGATTAGTCAAGTTTTCCCTGTCATGAGACAGTTATCAGTCACTGCCTTGAATAAATGAGCAGAGTCCCCGTGGAGCACTGCAGCCTCATTCACCAGCAAAGGAGCAGAGGGGCGAGGTAGATTTGCAGAATGAAGTGGCATTGCAGGGTAATTGCAGTGCCTCGTCATCTTGCTTTCCGAGAGTAAGATGACTTATAGGGTAATATTTAACAACTGAACCAGGAGACATAGCTAACTCCTTTTCAGTCCCTGTAAGATGCTGAATGGTGAGCTGCTCAGGAGGAGGGCTGTGGGGTCTGCCTATCCCATATATGTGCAGTTCGCAGGTAGCTCTGTGATATAGGCAAGCATTATTCTTTATTCTCCTTAGCCACAGAGTAACAGCATTCATTTTCAGCATCGTGCACTAGAATTTACATTAATAGAACATTCTCCTCCAGCAGTGAAATGACCGCTGTTGATAGAGGATGTTCTCTGCAAGTGCAGGGTTTGCAGGCAAACTTCTCCATCCAAAGCAATGTATAACTTACAGATAATTATTTAATCCCTTCTTTCCATTTATATCCTTTTGAAACTCATATACTACCAATGAAGTAATAACATTTCTGCTCTTAGCAAAGCTTAGAGATGCCCAGGAATGCAGGATAAATCACATGTACAAGTTTCAGATACATACTTCAGTAGCCCTCAACAAATCTGTAAAGGTGTTTTTCTTAAAATTGGTTGTGAAATCTATTTGAGTGCATTTAGATATATCTGAAACGTATTTTTCATGCTTACATTACTTTAAAAAGACAAGTAAGAATGCTTAATTTGAAAACTTAAATGATTTTTTTTTAATATTTGATAACAGATAAGAGAAAAACAGAAGTTATAGAAAGAGCAGAAATATTTAGTGGTCTAATTTAAATGTGTATATATTTAATATACTTTAAAAAAAAGGAAGGATTGGCAGACCAAGATTTCCACATTCCTAGCCCATTCCTTTGTCCCTTTTACAAGTCTAATAGAGTTGAGGAATAAAGGATTGTGTGTAATTGGCTCTCATTACTTCACATGTACATATTTAGACTGGTATGTCTGGGAAGACGCAAAAGCTGCTCGCCATTTGCCAGAGATACACCATAGTTTAAGTTATTTTCAGTCAAAGCAGAGGCTAAGATTAAATCAGTTGAATTTCTTTTTCTTGCTTATTTCTGTTATTTTAAGTTCTAAATGTATTTTTCAGACTGGCTAAGGTCTGATCCAGAAGCACCTGAATTGTAAGGGAAGCATAATTACAAATCCCAGCATTGCAGCCTTATAGAAGTCTGGCAGTTAACTTGCCTTTTGTGTGGCTCTGCAAGCACTTCATAACCTACATCCAGTTTTACTGTCTATAGCCAGAACTCATCTGTATGAATGAGATACAGCTTTATTTTTATTTGCCTTTTTTTTTTTTCATCAGCAGAATTATTGCTTTGCATAGGGAACTTCTTCCATATCAAGAAATTTAGAAGATTCTTAGCTAAATGTTGCCCTGTATACATTATGGGATAAGCAAAGGCCACTGAGATTCTGCAGAGCAACTCTGTGGTTCACCTAGTAAAACCACAGCATTGCATTTCTTTACTAGGAAGTTATTTTCCCTCCAAAAGTCAATTAATCTTTAAATACTTTCTGGAATATCTTGGATCAGAGAAATACAAATGCAAGATAAATTCACGTTTATTATTACTGTTCACTAATGGAGTTTAACGTTGAGTGCCAACGTATTCCATTCATGACTTGCTCTAAACCCAAGAAGGCAGCCGTGGTGAATGGTGTCTGAATCTATTGCAGGCTATCTGCAAATGTACATTCCTCTGAGACACCAAAGGTCCTTTCTGTTCTTCTATCCCTAGATAAAGTGTAAATACTGTGAGGCACTTCTAGAGTCCTTTCTGTCCTTTTCTTTCTGAGTTGTCTGCTGTTACTTGTCATCAGCTAGGCTTATGAACATATCTGGCCTTCTCTTTTTTTCTGACATTACTATGAGGCAAGCAGATGAGACATATAGTATCCTGAGCTCAAACTGCCAACTGAAAACCCTGTTGGCACTCCTTTATTTTCATAGGAAAAATGACACGGGAAGGATGGTACTGTTTCTATTTGCATTCACAACATCCTAGAAAACAAGGAGCAGAATCGATAGTGATAATTTTACATAAATTCCCTAATTTTTGGACTGTCAGACATCTAGGTGAATCAATTTATACCATGGAGAACTGGATGTTCCCCATTAAGAAGCTTGTCTGGATGAGAGTGACGTATGCTGCTCACAGCTGTTTCTGAGAGGAATGATGTAAACAGAGATGACATAGATAATACAGAAATGCTGTAACCAGCCACAGAGTCAATTAAGATGGCTTTGTTTAACTAGAAATCCTATCATTAAACTTAGATGTTCTGAAACTAGCAAACTCAATGCAAGGCTATCGTTGCTGCTTTTTTTAAATGTTTCATCACAGACATCTGCCAGGCAGCTGCATAGACTTTCTGTCTGTGCTAATTTACAAAGTATTATTGCTTGCCTTCAGCATACAGAGCAGTCTCCTCTTGATGGCCCACAACTTATTTTTTGGAAATAATTTCTCCATCTGGTTAAGTTTGTTACTTTTGTTTGATTACATTTGACTTATTTCAGCTTTGGTGTGGGCTTATGTTGTTGATCTTCTCTTGATTTTATAAGGAATCTTTGTAATACACATACTTTCACATAAATTAATGGCACAGCAAGAAACTTAGTCACTGGCTTTGCAGCGCTGCTTGGCCGAAGACAACAGCCTGCAGGATTCTCTCTTGCCCACCAACCTCCCTTCACTCCTGGAGGTTAATCTCCTTGAGGTGCTTTGGTATGCTGCTGTTTTTTAAAAATCACTTTGTCCTTTTCTGGAGCTTTACCTGCGAGACTTGGCAGGGTTACCTGGAGGACAGCTCTGCACAGGGTGGTGGAGCAAGGCCCGAGGGGCCAGACCCGTGTCAGCCTGACCCTGTTTCCCTGCTAACAGTGCCCTCTCCTGGTCCTCTTCTTGTGGCTCGAGAGCCCAGAATGGACTCATGCATGCAAACTGATGAAGAGATGCAGAATTACATCAATTGCTTATTCTCCCATTATTCCACGTCTTTCCTAGCCTCCACAACCTTCTACCTGCTAAATGGCACCATCAAATCATTGCTCTGGCCCAAAAAGCCAAGGAAGCCGTGCCTCAGAGCTCAGCATTAAGACCAGCCTCGTGAGTTTCCCAGCAGTAGGTGGCTTGGGGCCATGTGAATTGCTGTAGGTTCACTAGCCTGACAACCAGAGACTTCGGACATAGCTCCTTTAGACTACATCTCTGGTTCTTCATCTGCAGCACTGCTGCTCACTGGCTGTGTCTTTCATTCCCGCTTGCTGACTGGACTACTTCTAGGCTTATCCATCCACTGCAAATTTCCAACTAATTGCTCTGCCAGGCTGCTGGAACCAAGCTAATCGCAGACCTGCAGCATGCCCTTCCTGAGCCATGATGGGTTACTGCCGAATTCCCTTCCTTCTCCCCTGAGACATCTCACAGCCCCAAGTACTCCCCTCCAACTCGTTTCCCCCTTCCCCAGCTCATGTCGTTCTGCCGAGCAGGATCAGGTTGCTTTTGCATTGTGATTCTTGGCATCAGCCCCTCTCAGATTCATATAGCCGAGCTGTGAGCACACCAGCCAGTAGGAACAAAGCACATAAGAGCACATTAAACTAACATTCAGCACGCAAAGCCCAAATAATTTACTATATGCTACCCTGCCTAGTAAAGGGAGTAGTGGAGCTGGCTTACCCCTTTAATTTCCTTTCTCTCACTTTTGTCTATAGAAGTCTATACCATAACTTCTTGAAAAACATTTGTGTTTATTCTGTAGTCACTCTTAGCCTGTTTGTTTTCATGCAGTATTTCTTGCAGTACACTGTAGCAATCTCCCATGCTTTGCTTGATGCCATCACTAAGCACAGACATCCTATCTGATTCGAATTTTAATTGTAGGAATGTAACTTTTCCCTCTGATTGTGCTCTTACTGACATAAACTGATCTCTGTTGTCCTACTGCCTGACAGCTGTCTCTTTGTAATACTTACAACAAGCAGCCTTACAACAGTAAAAAATATAGATCAAGAGCTTTGTATGCTGGTGACCAGGTATTCCTTCATGGATGAAAAATCCTACTGTGACATTCTTTCCATGTCACATATGAACACAACAGAGTTCCAATAAAAATATTAATAACTCAAGAATAAGAATTGTTACAAGACTGCTGGGTAATATTAGAAACTCAACAAATCAAACTTAAAGGAAGGTTCAAAAATAGATAATCTGGTTGCTACATTTACTTAAATTAACAAAACTTTAAATGCAAAAGCTTGCAATGAACTTCAGACCCATTTAAGAAGTATATGTACCTGTTACAAATATACTTGTCTTCTATTCAGAAGGAATGAATTACAAGCAGCATCATCACTGATAAAACAAAGCAGGCTTTTGCTATATCGTATCATAATATCACAATAAAGCTGTATGCTTGAAAGCTTATCCAATCTATTTAGCTGTGTCATCTGGTCTGGTAAGAGATGCTGCTTCTCCTTGTTGTTAGATTGTTGTGACTACAGTAATCCCTTAATGCTTCCACAAATTACAACCTTACTTGGGATTCTCCTGGGCAGTTCACAGGCTAGCATGGGATTTATCAATTCTGTGTTGGATAAACAGGTTACTGAAGGCAGATGTTTCCTGCTCTTCACTAAGACATTGGGCCCTCAGTTATGACAGTGCCATTAGATTCAGAGCTAAAAGCCATGTTCACATCTACTCCATTGTGTTGTGTGCTGTGGTTTGTTACTCTGTCTGTTGGACGGACAGCTTGTGGACAATGCAAAGTATGAATAAGGTAAGGTTTGCAAGTTTCACGTCTCATTCTGAGCCAATTACTCTGAGCAGATAATCCAATAGGAAATGTATAATTTCTTAGTACACAAAAAGTACGGATGCTCCACTGCAATTCTGTATGGCAATCGTATGACTGAGTAAAGAAGCACAGTGTCTGAAAGTTACTTTTACCACAGACAAATCAGAATGCTACTTGACACTGAGTATATTAGGTAGGAGTCTGTAACATTTCTATTGATGTCATATAGGAAGCAATTCTGAAGTAAATATGTCCTGTTATCTGTTAATAAAAATCGAGTTAATTGATATACTAGCAAAACAACGTCTTTTTTTCTGGAGTATAGTTGCTTTCAGAGAAACATTCTACAAAGGAAGCTTTGCAGATATGAATCGTAAAACAATCTATTGAGGAGTAGCTAAGGCACTTAGTTTTCCCATGGTGACCTGGCTTTAACTGGGAGCACACGCTGCTTGGTGCATTCTGCTAGCTGCCTCCCTGAAGCTGGTGTTTTAGCTTAGAGCTGAGCCTGCTAGGCAGAACTCGTGTTGTGAACGTGTGTAACAGCAAAGAATGACTGTAGTTGTGTGTGTTTCTTGCAGCTTCGTGACGAGTTAGAAAAGGGCGAGAAGGAAAGCGCAGAGCTGCAAGAGTTTGCCAACGCCATTTTACAGCAGATAGCAGATCACTGCCCTGACATCCTGGAGCAAGTCGTCAATGCACTCGAGGAGTCGTCATGACCTCGGCCGCTGGCCCCGCTGGAGCAGCACACCAACGGCCAAGCCCAGTCAGTCCAAGGAGCCATGAGAGTGGAGAGGAATGTGAAAGACAGAAAATGGAACAGAAACTTCTGGTGCACTTTTTGCAAGGAAAACAAAAACAAACACCTCTAAAAACTACAGGCTCTCTAGGTTCTTCCAGTCTATGATTAATCAGTCATGCTTATGTTCGTCTTCTCACTGCCTTTCTACTTTAGCATCCAATTCCCTGCTGACTTGTTGATATTGGACTTTTGGATACAGCTAAGCAGAGCTCTTCTGAGTCTCCTGATCAAAGAGGGGATCCACTGTATACAAGAAGTTCTAGTTCATCATGAGGTTGCAGATGGGTAGCCTTGCCTTTCATTCATTTATTGCTTTTTTTTTTTTTTCTCATAAAAGCTGAAAGCCTCTATTTCATAGTGCTAAAAATTAAACTTGAGTATGCTCTGATTACGGCTCACAAATGGCCAGCATCAGCAAGCTAGCTCAGGTCTCACTGCCTGTCTCAATGTTTCTTACATTCTTAAATAACATAGAGATGAAAGAAAGGTTTCCTTATTACGTTCTGTGAGTGACTTAATCTAGCAGCTGGGAAACCAGGTAGGCATGCTGGTACTTTCTTTTACTTAGCATTAATTTTTATTGTTCACTGATTTGACTCTGAAGCTCTGAGTGGGGCATATTTTCAGATAACAGTTTTTGTCTTTTGGCTCTTCATGTTTTTAGCTGAGTTCTTCATAGAGTCACCTAAATTCTTATTTTATAGAAAGATCTCCCCTTTCAAACAGGTGTGATCAGCAAGTCAGCTCCCAGGTTTAACTTGTATAGTTTGCCCATTGCTAATTTTTCAGGCTGTAGGCTTGTAAACACCAGCTGCCATCAGAATAGTCTTAGGCATTTTGTACATAACCAAATTGCATCATTTAGCTTAAAAATACAATTTTAAAACTAATTTAGATAAATTAGCAACACAGTTCTGACTATAATTATGAATTAATTTATTTTGGGTTAGTTTAGGTTGACAAGGAATTAGTTTGAGTTCAGAGCAAGAACCTGTTCTTATAAAGAAGAGCATCTCTACTGGAGTTGGCACCCAGTTGAGTAGATAGGTATAAAATCACAGCTTTAGCTAAACCAGTGCAATTCTTATATGTATATAAGAGGCCTTCATCTTGCTCCCATCCATCTTTGTTGCTCATTAAAGCCCCTGCTGATAGGTAATATGACCTGAAATAGCAGGTCGGTTTGTCGTGGTAGCGATTCAGAACCCTATTTTATGAGTAGGACTTGGGTGTTCATTCTTGGGCTCTGCATTAAAGAGGACACATTTTTTTTCCTGGCTACCAATGGTTATATGCATCTGGGGGCATCTGCAGGACAGAACCATTTAACGTGTCCCTGTGTACTCCTTAAAGGAGTTTTTCCCCTTTAGCTTTCTCATATTACTTAAGAAAACAGGGGGAGGGGAAAAGGAGACCAAATAGCAACGCAGCAGGCGATGAAATCTTGGTTTTCTAGTCACCAGCTAATTATAAGCCCTCTGACTCCTGCAGCCATTGCTGTAACTCTGATTTTACAAGTTCTAGAAACATCAGCTGACCGCAGTGTCCATCCATCGTCTGTCTCTCAGTAAACTTCCCATTCAGAGCCTCCCATTCAGAGTTTAATTCCATCTGACTTACTACATTTTGAGCTTAATCGCTAAACTGTTACGCTAAGTAAAATGTTTCAAACCCTTTCAGAAGAACTGGATTTCCTACATCTTTCAAATTGGTAGCATAACTCACCTGTAGGTCTTCCACACCTTATTTTTACTCTTTGAAATGACTGATTGCTTCTAATAGAAAGGAGGTCAGCAAAAGTTTCCATGAGGGAAGGTGTACCATCTTCTTTTCAACCAGTGAAAACTGGGCAAAGCTGAAAACGTATACATCTGTGGATTATATTGGAAACTAACTAATTTGAAATGAATGAATCATACCCTAATTCATTCTACTGTGATGATTCAGAAGAAGCAACTGTATCCATAGCCATGTCGTCTGCTGGGTAGAAATACCTAGGTCTCCAAAGAAGGGATGGCTCGCACCTTCTCCATCTTTTGAACTGACAGTGCTTTACAAATCAGGAAATGTAACTTTAGTTCTCAGTATAGCATTAGCCTGTGTCCAAAGACTTTTGTTTGTTTTGTTTTTGTGGGTTTTTTTTTCTCATGTAAGAGGAGAGTAATGGGAACCTGAATGTTTGCAAGGGGGAAATACCGGAAGGCATGTAGACAGTGACTGTACATACCACTGAGCCATGCCTCATACCAGAACCACCCCTTTGGTCCTATTATTTGAGTCAGCACGTTTTGATAGGAGCTGTTGTTTTGAAATCTTTCCTCTTGCTTTTACTTCATCACCCCTAATTACTCACTCAAGGAATTTAATGCTGCCTGTAAAACCATCAGGGCCATCAGCCTAACATCATCACACTGCCACCACCACTCCTGACTATCTCATTAACTTATATGGTCAAATCTCCAGCTGCCCTGGTTCCCTGCTGTAAAACAATCCCTCTTCTGTGAGAAGCTGTGGAATTTCCCTTATCGATGGTTCAAATGACTCCTGCTTGTAAACCTCTTAC
Organism: Lagopus muta; assembly: GCF_023343835.1. NCBI lineage: Eukaryota > Metazoa > Chordata > Aves > Galliformes > Phasianidae > Lagopus > Lagopus muta. The sequence goes on from NC_064433.1 coordinate 60,044,941, forward strand.
TGAGATGTCCCTTGATAGTGTTCCTGCTGCAGGGGAAGGGGGAGGGATGAGAGCAAGGGGTGGTCATTTCTGGCTGTTATTTCAATTCCGTTTGTGTGCTGCGTTGCTCATACATCACAGGAAAGCTCTGAGTTTCAGCACTGGTTCCTTTGCGTCTTTAACTCAGCTGCCAGCCTGAGGCTGTGTTTCTTGGCTGCAAAGTGCCTCAGCAAAGGCATGATGCTGTCTGTGGGACCCATGCATCTGAAACCAGGTGAATCTCGCTGTTTATGCATCTCCTGGTGACTTCCTTGATTTGGTTTATCAAAAACTAGGCCAGTTTTCATACCAGCCATTTGGTCTTCTGTCTGCAAGCTACATGCTTGCTGTTCTTCCCAGCAGGATTATTGGGCCATTGCAAGTGTTCTTTACTACTGTTATCTTCTTGGGCTTCTAGACTTGCAACTTAAACACTGATCTTAGACCTCAGTGAAGTACTTTCAGGGAGAGAGCAGATCTCAGTTGGGAACAGACTTGATCCATCTTGATCTCCACTGAACTATTTCAAATAATCTCTCTGATCCTGTGTAGATACAGATCTTGTTGTGGCAAATAGTTTGAAGAACTGTGTGATCTGGGAGATGCTGCTGGCTGCGATTTAATGCAGAGTGTGGCCCGCAAAAGCTTTTCTTCTTGCTTATATGGAGTGCCACAACATTGGCCTTAGGGTAATCAATAGATTTGGTGATCATTGTCCATCAAGAAACCACCCATTGGACACATGGCAGAAAATTCATACAAGTGTACTTGCCATGATGCTCCTCCAGTTGTCTAATTCTCTCCAATTCCTCTGCTATCTTACATCCAGGTGTCAGCAGCCAGGAAGATGCAGTTTCCTTGTGCAACAGTTCCACAGTACAGCAGTTCTGGGAAATTCTGGGGCCCCTCCTGCCTCCTGGCTTCCTGTCCAGATCCCAGTGAGCCTGGGGAAACTTACTTGTTCTTCTTTCTAATGAAGTTCCATTTGCTGCAGGAGTTGTGAAAGTCTTGATTGCTTTGTTGGTTGTTTTTTTTTCTTCCAATATGTCATTTGTAGAGAAACTGGTAGATGTAAGGACCCAAGAATCTGCCTATAGAAAATTAAATAGATAATTTTTTGCTAGGTTTCAGCTGAAAAACAGCTCAAGCCTGTAGTCCAGGTATAGTGTAAAAGCTGACATCCCAACCATGCTTGCTGATGATATCCATGAGTCCAAGCACATATTTTCCTCTGAATCAAGCCTCATTTAAAACACTAAAAGGACATTACAACACTAGAGTTGCAGTGTGAGAACATTAGCACTATTTGTGATTGGAAGAAGATTTGGCTGGAGTGCTCCCAAACAAAACTCTAAGCTTCTGCTATTATTTCTCACTTTGACTGCCTTTAACCAGCTTTCCCTTTAGAAAATGCCAAACTCTGGAGCATCCAGTTTTTGCCAAGTCCAGTGGATGGAAGGCGAAAGTCATGCAATGCACGAACTCTATGTGCTGTTTCCCGTTGCGCTGCTGAAATATACCTTCTCTATCAGATTTGCTAACCTTGTGGGTCTCAGTATTTTATACAAGGGAGCACTGATCTCATAGTTCTTATACGCATAACCCTGTTTTTTTAACCAAAGGGGCTCCTATTTTTGTTCGTCCTCTAATTCCCACCCATTCTGCTGCTAAAGCTCAATTTGTTGGGAAATTTCTACGGCTGATAACAGGTTAACAGAGTTGAGTCCCCACTCCTGGACTAATTGCCAGTTGTTGCCACTGAAGGGCTCTTTACAAATGATGTAGAGAGCCATGCACTGATACCATTGCAAAAAAATATTTCACTACGTAAGTCACACGCGCATCTCTCGATGACACCGATAAAATAAAAAGGGAAATAGTACAATCAAGGCATCTGATGTTAAAAGCTCTACTCAGCTCAACGTCTGCACTGGAACGGGGAAATGGGGAGGAAGCAGAAGGCAATGGATAACTAACACTGCCCCAGTGAAGCTGGTGGGGTAGAAGGGTCAGGCGGAGGGTGTCCGGCGCTGCTGGCGAGAGCACCCTGCCAATCAGTCTCGTCAGCATGGCAAAAAGAATGAGTGTCGGGGGGGATTTTTAAGCAAAATTACGTTTTTAATTGTTTCTTCCACATAAATGGAAGGAACCTTATACAACGGCAAATCCTTCTGAACAAAATGGCTGCGTCCACTGACTTTTTTAAAAAGAAAAACTGTTTCAAAACTTTTTAGTGTCAAAAGCATAAACACAGAAATCCTGACTTTTTTCCAGTGTGTGTGGTGAGTGCTGTAACCCTGTCATCAGTATCTCTCCTGACTTTTTCAGGGGCGTTTTTTCCTGTTTTGTTTTCTGCTTGTTGATATTGTCTGTGTGGTCCTAAGGCTGGGGCAGTTACCAACAATGTGTGTCTGTTGTCGGATTAAAAAAAGATAGTAGTAGAACTGAAAAAGATGTGTTTTAAAAATATATAAAAAATAAATTTCATCAAAAGGAATTCAAGTAATGAAACAACAAAGCCGTGACTCCTCCTCTCAGGACTGTACGGAAAAGGATTTGTGGGCTTATAATTATAACCAGTTGCCCTTCGCAGGCTTTTGAGGTCCAGGAGGCTTGGCCTCATTGGAAATGTTATGAACTATGTGTTGTAAATTCCTGCTTTCCCACTTTTAGACTGTACATGCCTCATGTAGAAATGGGCAGAAAGAAAGGGGATTTTATCTTTTCTGGTATCATCGGGTGTCCCCTACAATGTGAACCATTGATGTAAATGGACCAGATTGTTTGGCCAACATGCAAGAGCCATGTGGAAGTGTAGTTTGGCTGTAGGCATGTGGGTCTATTTTCAGAGCTGCTTAGAAGGAACAACGTGAGGATAAACTGGCATGTTAACATTAAAAAAAAGCCCACACATTTTGCTTGACCTGGGATACTAGGTGAAGAACATCACTAAATGAATGTATTTTTTCTTTCAAAGTTAATTAGCATGTGCTATTTATCCTCATTTTGCACTTCCTGTTCGGATCTTAATGAAGTAAATCAATTTTGCTTTTATATGCACCTTGGTTTCTCGGTGCTTTGGTGGGTTCATTGCTCAAAAGATTATTTTTTCAATTTGGGCTGACAAAAAAAAAGGATTTCTTCATCCATCGTATGTAATCTCTTTTTTTATAAAACACGGTCATCAACTAAAATCCAAATCTGAAGCTAAATTGTACAAGTAGGCATCTTTCCTTCGATCTCCGTGGGCACGGCCAGGCCTCAGACCCTGTGAGATACAGGCTGCCCTCAGCCCTCAGCAGCACATGGCAGCAGCCTGACTCAGGGCGCCTGCACTGGGCTTGCCCTGAAATGTTTATTACAGTACATCTGGGGAAGTTGTGGTGGCAAATGCCTTTATCTGTTCAGATTCTGAAGGAGGATGAAAAATGGGACCATGAACGGGGAAATAACTTCTAGTGCTAGTCTAACGTGCTGCTCCGAGCTCACTAGAATAGCACGTTGCTGTTTTCCTCCAAGTCAGTACATAATGAGGGCCCCACTCCAGGTTCTGGCTCACCAAGTGTTTGGGGGCAATCCAGAGGATTGCCCTAAGGGTTAAAAAAACCGCAGTGGGATGGGATACTCCATCCTCTCTGCAGACATGGATCCCTCATTTGCTTTGGAAGAGATGTGTTGCACTTTAGTGGAGGGGGAGAAAGGCTTTGGGTATGGGATCTGGTGTACTTGGATTCCTTTTGGAAATAGCAGCGGGAGACATTGATGTCCGTGATGCAAGTGCGCACGCTGCCTTCAACTTGTATGTGTTTTATTGCTGGAGTCATGTTACTGACAGGATAATGAAATTGCAAAGAAAATGTGTTATATTCAACTTTGCCTTGATAATATAAACACTTTGTTCTTTTTTTTTTTTTTTTCTTCTTTTTTTTATTCACAGACTAAGTTCATCAGGAAATTATAAAATTATTTAAAAGTTCTGTGCCATTGTCTTTCATTTCCAGTGAATCCCAGTGTGTCTCTCCCAGTGCCCTCACTGCACATGATCAAGTCAGAGGACCGGGTGGCTGCATGGCTGTTCCTTGAGACCAGGCTTAGGGTCAGACCCACTCCCCCTCCATTCCTTTTGGGGCTGTCCTGTGACCTTGGCAGGGTGGGTGGGCACAGCTCAAGTTGCTGCAAGATGAATGTGAGTGAGCACTGTTGTAGGGGTGTCCCCCATGCCTTGGGATCACACCAGCCAAATAAGTGAAGATGAAGCAACTATGTTTACAGTGAGCCATTCCCTTTGTCTCTCTCTCACCTGTTTTCCAAATAAACACGACTCCAAGGTTGCTAACGAGTGATTGAATCCCAGATGCACATTCAGCACTGAGCCTATTTCAGAATCGAGTCATATAGACTTGGAAAGACTTGAAGTGCAAAGGCCAGCAAGGCTGCCTCACACAGCATGCTGTCCATGAGTTCTGAGCACAAGTCCTGTCCCCAGAGCACCTTCAGACACTGCAGGGCTGCAGCTTGTCACCAGGGGTGGCCTGTGCCCCCTGCAGCGCTGGAGGAAACGGGTTCAACCCGGTGTTCTGCTTCCAGCTGCATTTTGAAGACGCAGGAGATTGCCTGAGTAATGTCACTATAAAATCTCATTTTTCTCGCATTTCTTAACTGCTCTAAAAGAGAATAGCGTTGCAAAACCAGGTCCCAGTGGTAGAACAATGTCCATTTTAAATGCACTCCACCAGATTCTCTGCAGCTATCCCAAAGCCCTGGGAGATGACTTCCCTACATCAGGACAATTTCTAATGAATTTCACTTGTAAAGCCTCTCTGTTTCTTCCCTCTTTTGTCTGTCCACACAGCAGATTTTTCTCTGGGACGTTCTACTGGCCATGTCCCTTCTGCTCACTGTAGATTTATCATTTTGAGGGGCTCTTCAGACCCCAACTAACTGCTTCTGTGGGGATAACCTCATACACTACAGCAAAAAGCCCCCTGTTCTCAGGGCCTGCAGAGTCCCTTCCCTCTGCTAATTGAATCTCTATCACTTGGTCTTCAATCAAATGCATAAAGCTGCATGTGGAAAAAGGATACACAGGGATTAAGGGTCTCCGGAGCTTTGAGAGGAAGAACCCATTGGCCTTTCGGTGCCTAGTCTGCTTTGTGTTCGGGTGAGCGTCTGGCCAGGAAAGGGCCTTCATGATTCCAATCAGGCCAGGGTGTGCCTGACTTACAGGGGAGCCCAGATGAGCTGAATGAAACCACATGCCACATAAATTTAACTGATTGCTGTACGATGATGGGCTGGCAAGTGGGCCCAGTGTCCCATCCCAGGACAAGCATGGGGCAAGGAGGTGTGGGCAGCAGGGCTGTGGGCCTGCAGGGCTCGGCTGGGCCAGCTGCTTGGCAAGCTGCTTGCTGTGTCCCTGCAGGCGGGCTCCTGTTTGGGATGGCCCCTAACAATAATGCTGTTTGTGCCACAGAGCAAAGATGCCAAATCCCTTTTGTGCATTTGTGCTTCAGGTTACGTGTCATGGGTTGTGCAGTAAAACGCAACGAGGCATCTAAATAAAATTGTCCGTGTTGACTGCTGTTAGTGAGACAAAAAACAGGCGAGGCCACAGTGGAGATGGAAAATGATCAGCCCTGTGATCAAACACGCACAGAATGTTTTACAGTGTTTTCCTCTCTCACTTGGTGTGCATTGCAAAGGTGGGTTAGAGTGCAAGGGGCCTCACAGAGCAGCCTCACGTCCCCATGCATCTTCCTGAGGAGTGTGACACTTGCCCCTGTCTCATCTCTAAATTAAGCCGGTCAGGGAAACTGCTGAAACCACCTCAGAGAGCAATCAATGTGTTTTGGAGCTCCTGTTTCCAACAGCGTTTGTGCTGCCCTTGTTCATTTTGCTTATGCAGATTGATGCTACAGAGACACATCAGCTGCACTGCGCATGTGCAGGATTACCCAAAACAGTCATTGCAAACTGATTGCCTGAGCTAATGAGGTGATCTGCATTTGGCTAGTGACCCTTAGGCTGGGGCTTTGAGATATCCACTCTTCTCACTGGGCTTCAGGATGTTTAAAAATTGTGGGCCAATGGTCAAAATCTGCCTTTTGCTGTCTCAAAAGGCCCTAAAACTAAAGAAAGAGAGCACTCCTCAAGAAAGCAAACACATTGTAGCTGCACATAATAAACACAATTGTTAAAAAAAAAAAATTCCTTGTCAAGCAGAGAGAGACAAACATCTTCTTGAATACACTGATGATCCATCCGACTGGTGAGCCAGCTGGGCCCTGCAAGAGCCCTGGGCTCTGCTGCTACAGCCAGTGGTTCTGAGGCTTAAAATCTGGGTGCTTCTAAGCGTGTAATCAGTCACATTTGCCAAAATCATTACAATTGCAAACACTAGGACAGTCCTGGATGAGTCACCAAGAAGTTAAATATTAGGCTCAGGATCCACAGTCCTTTCACATGTCACTCCATTCACAGGAACTCAGTTCCCAAAATGTCTGCAGATGCAAACCTCGTGACACAGCAAGTTACGTCACTTGGTTTCCTTGTGTTGGGAAAAAGGAAGGGCTGCTGACCCAGCTTGGAGCCCCTCCTGAAAAGATTTTCATTCAGCTAGAGTAAACCCTTCATTTTCTGTAATGGCTCACCGTTTGGAGAACCACGAGCCTTGGAATGTATACGAACGCTCTTAAACTCTGCTATATAACACATGGAAAATGTCTTCAGCTTCAGACAATGCATCATCTGTAGCCCAACACACTGACACACATGTGTACGTGTATCTCTGTGCATCTGTGTACATCTGTGCAAAAGAATATGTACTTATATACATACATCTGCACACTGGAAATCGTGTTTAAAGGATACTAAGCTTGCAATGCCAAAGGTCTGGAAATTAGAAAATACATGACTCCATGCCTGATGGGTCTATGATGGAATTTTTGGTCATGCATTTACACAACCAAATTTCAAAGAATGATAGAATCATTTGAGTTGGAAAGGACTCTAAAAGGCCATCTGGTCCAACCCCCCTGCAGTGAACAGGGACACCCACAGCTAGATCAGGTTGCTCAGAGTTCCATCCAGCCTGACTTTGAGTGTCTCTAGAGATGAGGCATCCATCCATTTTTCTTCTGGACTTTCCTTCATTATATGTGCAGGATGAACTGATTTATTCAAACCAGCAATTACATAAGCCTCAGCACTGAGGTTATCTGTGTTTTTACCAAGGCCACCAGTTCTGCATTGCAAGCCTCTCATTACTTTGATTCTGTAAATTGTCCCTCACATCAGTGACCTACGACACCAACTGGCTGCCCCTATAAGGAATTGCCTCAGAGAAAGAATTGCCATATTTTTCAAGAGACATAAATTCAAATCTGCTTTGTCTTGAGTCCTAAAAGAATCAGATCCTGACATTTGGGAAGACCCAGACTTCAAATTCCACAGCTCACAAGTGTCTAGAGCAGGGATTTAGTCTGGCAGAGTATATAAAAATATATCAACCAGATTCAGAGCTGAAATGGGGATCATCTCTCTTTTTCTTAGGTCAATGAGAAAAATCTTTCTATTCTGGGGCTATATGCATCAAGCACCTACTTGTGTGCTTTGCACAGCTTAGTTTTGTAAGTATAAAAGTGTGATCTAATTCCCATTAGCCACACACCTGTACATGTCCAAGCCTTTAGCCTGTGTTGGCACTTGTCTCCTGCTCTTGGCTGAGCTGTCTGACTCTCCTCCACCAAACAGGTGCCAGGGATGTGCAAGGCCACAAATCCCCCACAACTCAGCAGCTCACAGGATCAGTGAGCACCCCTGATCCTACACCACAGCTGGGCTGAGGGCAGCCTGCACACAGGCACCTCCCTACGCTTGGGTCTTTGAACCTGAACTGCCCCCACCTGGTTTCTATTACCAGAACCCCCCTATAGGAGGAAACTCATCTGAGGCTGTGAGGTAGTTAAAGAGTTAACAGGGCAGGGGGGAGATCCAGTTTGAAGTTAACGTGGAGGAGTAGTGATGGTCTTCCTCTGTTCTTCCTGTCTCTGGTGGTGATTGTTGAAGTTTGAGCAAAGGTGTGACTATCAGGGATACTCTGAATTACTGCTCCTGAACTCAGGGTACGCATTGACACCCCTTGCTGTAGTCAAGGAGCACAGTGTGGCTTCGGGGCTGTTTGCTGTCCAAGCTGCTGCCATGTGAAGTGCAGCCAGGCCATGGCAACGCCTACCTGAGCCAGCATGCTGTTTGCAGGAGGGCATTTTGTGCATCACTTACCATGGAACAGATCAAACACACGAGCTCAAGAACACTGTCACTCCACCATGGCTAGGCAGCCTGGACATTTCCAGCAGTCACTTGATATTACATATGAAACCCTCCCTAGGTTACTTTCAGCAGCAGATCCCACTCTATTCTTAGGAGATAGCATTGTGTTGGGTTATCGTGAGTGGGGATGAATGCAAGGCTTTGGCCAAAGCATGCTGCTTGTGTCTGGCTCTGCCTGTCCTGGGCAGTGCACAGCTGGGGCAGACCATCTTCCTTAGAGGCTGCCGTTCAGCACAAGATAGGAATCTCCCACTGAAGGTGGCAGTGAGATTGCTTAGCCCTCCTTCACCTTCATTCCTTGCTGTTGTTGCTGCTTTTTTGTTTAATGCTTTCTAGTAGCCTGCAGCTGAAGTGGTAGCAGAGGAATTAATGGGCCTGCATGCAGCTTGGCTCCATTCCCAAGATGTCCTTTTTGTCCACGGTGAATATTCATGTTTTTGCAATCTTAGGGCTCCCAGAAGAGTAAAATGGACGAGAATAAGTGAGGAGTCATGCTGCTATTTTGATTCTCTGAATAGGAGTAGGACTTACAACAGAGAAATGTATGGACAAACAGGAATTTCAGCTGAGGATGATATACAGCCATGGCAAGGCCTTCCTGCTTGGAAGCTAACTCACTTCCAATTTTTTAGTACTGTCAGCTTTCAGCGCATCTCAGAAAACAGTGCCTATTTTTTTACCTTATGCTTAACAGTTCTGCATTTCAATAAGGTGGTTTTGCTGGCTACTTTTGTTGGCCCACAAAGTTATCATCAGATGGATGTGGCAAACGGAGGAGCTGCAGGCCAGAGCAAGGGGTGTTGCTGGTCCTCAAGACGGGAACCGAACTGCTCTGCCCACTCTGGCTTCTGCACGCTTTGGGATTGCTTTCTGTCATACAGTGCTGTGAGGTCACCAGGGTTTTTTGCAATGATTTGAGGCTGAGCTGGGCACAGTGACTTCAAGGTGGCAGTGGAAGGCTGCTCTGGGCCCTTATGGCTGGAGGCTTTCATTTGAACACAATGTGAGTGAAGCGATGACTCCTGAAAACAACAGCGGCAGCACAATTATTTATGTTCAGCTGTCAGAAGAGTAGATCAAAGCTATCTATAGAGCTGCAGACAACATCACCGCGGATGACCCAGAGGCTCCCTTTGTGTGAGGTGACAGACTGGAGCATGACTTCACTGGGAAACCAGTCTAAGGCCCACACAGCAAAGTCATCCCAGCTAACGCTGACCCAGAGCTTTTCTTTGCGTTTGCTTACAGCTGAGCAGCAACAGGGGTTAGGAAGGATGACGCCAACTTTCCCTGTTTTTGTTTTTCTGGTAGGAGACCTTGTTCAGCACAACAATATCGCTTGCGCTCATCATTACGTGTGCAGCCTTCAGATGCTATCTCAGCAAGTTCAGACACGATGGAGACCTTTGAGCCGCGTGGCTGTGGGGTGTGTTGCAGCCTGGTGTTGTGTGGGATTGTTTTGGAACCCCATGGCCATGTGAGGAGTCAGAGTGGCAGTAATGGCTTCTTGCCCAGCTCAGAGCCAGACCTGAAGCTCTTCCTGCTGCTCAGGTATCTCAAAGCACATCCTGACTGAAGTGCTGACACTGTCAAATGCCAACAGGGAAGAACCAAGGAACTTCAAGAAAAGGTAAAGGGCAAACTGACAAAAGGAGAAATTAAAGCTCATCTTCTCCCTTGCCCTCACCAGGGCTCTGTCCACACCACCACGTGCAACTCAGTTCAGCAACTCAGTCCAACAAAAAGGACAAGAGAAGCCTGCAGGTTTAGCTGCCATGTGCAGGTTCCTGTAGCTCACTGACAATGAATGATGTGGTCACCCCTAATGCACAACTATATGTATTCCTTAAGTACCAGCAGAGATAGATCTGGGCCCTTTGCACCCAACAGCTCACTCATTCTCTGCAGATCGCTGTGGACAGGTTATTCAAACTTCTACAGAATGGTTTATAGACCAACCACATCCTGAAGGTGTTAAACGAGACATCATAATCTTTCATGACACTTGGTTCTTCAAATCACAGCTCCTGAAGTCCTGCAATGGAAAGAACATTTGCACTTTTGTACACTTGCATGTACAAAAAAAAAAAAAAGAATGCCAGCTCTCACTGCTGGAGAGAAGAAAAATGAAGCTTCAGTGAACTGGAAAGCTTCAGAAATAAGAATGAAATGGGCTAAACAAAAAACCAAAAGCCTCCTGAGTGAAAACAAGGCCTTGTGCGTGACAGCAAATATCATGTTTAGGGGCATGAATCATGGGGCTTGGGGATTTTTTTCTTTGCAGGTGTGTGTGATTACAGTCACAGGATCTGCTGAAGCATTTAGTGAGTTTTGGCTTAACTTTTAGATGCCATGACCAGTGTCAAGCAGTGGGCGTTTTGTGTATCCTGGAGGATTCGTATCTCAAGCAGCAAATTCAGCCGTGATTTCTTAAGGAAGTTGACTAGAGAGAATACAGAGCACAAAAGCAATATAACTTAAACCAAACAGGGCAACTCTGTCCTTGATTTTACCTTCACAAGCATATGTGACTGCAATCTGAACTAAAACTTATTGGCTTATATGCCTTTAGCTCCTTATGTGCATAAACACACGCACGGGTACCTTCTCCTAATTGATCCCTTGAAATGTGCCAAATGAACAGCAGTATTTGTGTGCAGCTCTTTGTCTGGTGCCTCAGCTCTTAGACCATGTTCAACACAATATCTGAGTGTCTATGAAAAGAACCATTATCTGCCACGTGGTATCTTCCCCTTTCATATCTTGTGGCTGTGCTGGTGCTTCAGTTATTATAATTTCCTTCTCTGCCTATTTTATGTGCTTTAATTCTGGTATTTGTGTAAGCCCATATATTACTGATGCTAAATATGTTTGTTTAAAAGCCACAATGTCTAAGAACTGTATTTATATTCCCTCTGGGCTTACACTGTGAAGGTGAGACTACTAACCAAAGAGATTTGTCATCAAAGGATGCTCTGCAGCCAACAAAACATAATAGCTTTCACACAAAGGTTTTATTGTCATTTGGTTTGTGAGCAGCAAAGCCGTGGAGGCCATCCCAAACCTGGCTTAAGCTCTGTAGTTCATCTCTGTGCTTTGTGGGACCCTAAAGTAAATCACAGAATAATATCACGTAATCACAAAGGTTGGAAAAGACCTCTAAGACCATCTAGTCCTGCTGACCCATCACCATCATGCCCACTAACTCATATCCTCAGTGTCGTATCTATCCTTTTCTGGACCACCTCCAGGTACAGTGACTCCACCACTTCCCTGAGGCAGGAAGCATACTGCGGTTTCTGTGCCTCTATTCAGTGCTCATCCCAGGGCTGTATGAGCTCTGCCCACAGCAGTTGTGCACCCAGCAGGCACGCAGGGTGTCCCTCTGTGCTATGCCACCCTCCCTGTCCAGGCTCTGCCTGCTTCCCAAGCACCTCGGTGGCACCAGTCGCACCCTCCCAGCTTGGTGTTGTCAGCACATTCCCTGTCACCTGCCCCACCAGCAGCGTGTCACCCGCCCCAGAAGCCAGCTTGCATCACTCCGTGCCAGTGGCAACATGGAGAAGCAAGGGAGCGGCTGGGGAGGACAAGGGTACCCCCTGATCTTCCAGTCATTTCCAGCATGCAGGTGGGAGATCCCTATGGAAAGGAAATGTCCCTGCAGTGTCAGGGCGGTGAACGCAAAGACGGGGTTGAAAACAACCACCATGGGCTGTGAGATGTGTCCTAGAGTCAGGCAGGGAGAGGGGTTGCCTCCATTAGCCCCAGTCTCAGCCTCTCCCCATTGGTGTGAACCCACTTGCTCGGCATGGTACATGGGAACAGACACAATGCACGGGCAGTGTGCTTCCTTCTCAATCTGCGGTTATTCTGCAGCGTTAATCCCAGTGGTTATCAGGAGACTAGTCCACTTTCTTGTTCCTGCTAAGGGAGAGAAGCCTACCTTGCTTTCAGAGGTAGAAATTATTGAAGGAAGTTTAAATGAGGGGACAAAGAAATTGTGAACGGAGGGGGCTGCTGCTGTGCCAGAGGGGTGCATGACAACAAACAGGAGCTATGGGGTCCCATTTGCCTCTGGCAGAGCCTCATGGGACATCTCACTGGATTTATAGGACTTCAGCATCACATCACCGATCTTGATGCAGGACCCAGCAGGGAGGCAAACACTGCTGCCCCTGCTGAAGACAGTGGTGCAGTTGATACCACAGACCGTATTTAATTATGCTATGGAGCTCGTTACCACAGGAAGCAGCTGAGGCCAAGAATTAAGTAAGGCTTGAGGAAGGGATCAGCCATTTCAACAGACAACGAGAATATCCAGAGTTGTCATAACTCATGCCGATAAAAATTTTGGAGAGGATGTACAACTCTTCACCTTGGGGTCTAAGCCAAGCAGAAGAGACTGAGGGCCTTGGTGTGAGAGGAGCGGGACTGGGGCAGATTACCTCACCGTCTGACTATGGCCGGGGGCCTGAGCCCCCGCTAACCACGTAGCCCCGGGATTGCTAGGGACATCTCCCATCTTCCTGGCTTGGGGACAGCATCCACCTGGCCAGCGGGAGGGAGGGATGGGGTGAAACCTGACATGGTCCTGGTCACCCCTCGAGGTACCACAAGGACCTTCCCCTGGTGCCAAGCAGCACTGGGAGCTGATGGGACTCATGTGGAAGGCCACTCCTGCTGGCAGGAGCTACTGGCTGGGGGCCGCTGAGGAGGGCAGTTACACTTTAACTCACTGAGCCCCTGGAGCCTGCTGCTGGGAGTGTCGGTGTAATGATTAAAGCACTGACCGAGGCGGCATGAACTCTGCATGGTCTGGCTGCTGGGTTACGTGGTGGCAGCAAGTCACGGCTTCACACACTGCAGCCACCAGGTCCACCTGGGTATGACTGTCCTTCAAATCCCTGTGGCTCACAGATAGGGTATCACTATTTGATTTCTACGTATTTTAGACCTAATAAATGGCTCAGCTCAGCCCTTCATACAGGGACGAGAGGAAGAAGAAAAAGGAGCTGAAAGGAAGAGGGTTGCCATAGGAGAAGCGCAGGAGCCCTTGCCCTGCCCTTCAGCCCGTGGAACTCAGCATCCAGAAATGCAGCTCCAGACTCTCAGTCCTGCTACGGGTGCCTGACAGGCCCAGCACAGCTGTGCTTCCCAGAGGAGAGGTAAACTGGACAGAGGACAGAAGGTAAACTGACCCAATAGCAGTGCAGCAGTGCCTGTGCAGGAGCCACAGGCCACCGCACGAGGTTGGCAATGAGCATTACTGGCTGTCTCTGTTTGACCTCAGAGAAGTGCAGCCACCAGCAGCACCACCAGATGCAGGAATTACTTTCAGGGATACTTTGAGTGCATCACCAAGGTAAGGAAAGGCAAACACACACTGTGCAGTTGCTGCATTACCCTCTGTGCCAGTGCAGGGGAAGAGCGTGCTTGGGGCACCCATCTCTGCTGGCAGCAGCTTCTGTCCATGCTGTGCACTCCCTACTTGGCTCCCACCTCTGGTCAGTGCAGGGTGTCCGTGAGTCCAGGATGGATTTGACTAGGTGATGTCAGACCAGATGAATCTTGGTTTAATTGACCATGGGTGAAATTGTGCTCTGATGGTTAATGTTATACTTGGGTCTGGGAAAACTACTGCACAATCATAGCAATTAGAGCTGGAAATGATTCAAGTCATCTAATTTATTTCCTCTCTCCCCCCGCATTGTCTCTCCCAGGGATGGGGCAGTATGGTTCCCAACTACGTGTACCCCTGTGCTCTGTCCCATCCTGTCTCACTGACTCAAGGAGTAGAGCATCCACGTGTCCCTGTGGGAGACAATTCCACAGCTTGAAAGACGTCAACGTGAGAAAATGTTTCAGAAGTTTAGTCTATATTTCCTTTTGTGGAGTGCCACAAATTCTCAGGTCGTGAGCTTTATGCCTCAAGGAAACTGGCTGCTTCCCACGAAAGCAGTGGCTGGGAATAAGGTGGTGGTTTCCTTTGGAGTTTGCAGGGGCAGGTAGAGAACATGGGGTGGGTCAATGAAGGTTTTCACACCTGCAAGGCAGGTCAGATAAGGTAACTTGTCTGGAATGAACCCTCCTTTGGCAGAAGATGGAGATATATGTATTTTTTTCCATTTCCAGATGTATATTCCATGAATTCCACCTTGACTCATGAAAGTCTCACTGCTGGAAATTTGTTCAGCTCCTCCAAATTTACCCCCTTTAGCTTGCTCCTATCACTGCCACTAAAACCACCACAGGAGTGTGGAGCTAATCAAAGGACAAAAAGCATCTGTTCTGGAGGAAGGAGTAGCAGAAACCCCTTGAAAGGTGACACGGAATGGGCATGGGGTTGGACTCCACTGCATGCAGAGAGGACTATGGGAAAATTTATTGTGCAGAGGCAATGGGGACAGAGTCAAAGAATCATTAAGGCTGGAAAGGACCTCTTATCTCATCCAGTCCAACTGCCAGTCCATCCCCACTATGCCCACTAACCATGTTCCTCAGTGCCACAGCCACATGGCTTTTGAACACGTCCAGGAACAGTGATTCCACCGCCTCCCTGGGCAGCCTTTTCCAATGCATCACCACTCATCAGGGTAAGTTTTTCCTAACATCCAACCTGAACATCCCCTGGTACAACTTAAGGCCAGAAGCAACACCCAAAGGGATAAGGGCTTATGAGCACAACAAAAACTAGACTGGGACAACATCTACGTTATGAAAAGTCGGAGCCATATTACTTTCTTATGATAAGGTCTCCTGCTTCTGAAGAGGGCCTGACAGCACCACTATTATGGTAAAAAGAAAGGAGCAGCATGAAGATGACTGGAGCCATAGAAGTGCTTGTGCTCTCAGGGAGCTGCATTAAACAATTTTTTGCAATTGATCAGATGTAGCAGCTTCCTTGGTGTGCCGTGACATGTCTCCCACCAACATTAGTCACAGCTGAGTCTCTGACTGTAAAGTTCAAACCACAACCAGTTCCAGTTGTGGACCAACTCATTATTAAATCAATTGAGTCTTAATCACATCATGACATCTTGCAAAGAACATCTGGATGACAACTGATGCTACATAGGAGCCCCTCCTGCTGGCAGTTGTTGCCCCTGGTGCCCAGTGAGGAGCAGCCCTGGCCACATTCACATGCCGCTTCCATCTTCCCGTGATGACCTGCAGTGGGTTGGTGTTCTGGATGAAGCACACTTGGGGGGAAATTAGATGAAAAGAAGGCAACCAACCACTCTCCTAGAAAGAAAATTATTACAGATTATTTTGGCGGAGAAGACAATGTAAAGCCACAGGTAGTTTGCTCTCTTCACCCAACCCTACAAGGACCTGTGACCAGCTTATCTATGGAAGTCCATTCTTCCTCATGGGTTAAACCAAAACCAGCATGGGCATTCAATAAGCCAAGATCTTTCTGAGTAAGCTTTTAAGCAGCACCTGTACGCAGTTCCACCTCTCTGTCCCTGCTGCTGGTTCTGCAGTGGTTCTGCTGTCCCCTCCTATCACCTCTAGCCCTGAGATATCATAGGACATGGAGCAGTCCCAGCACTCCAGTGGCACAGTATCAGAGGCAGCGATGAGGACCCCAAGCCTTCTGACCCACTGTGGCCAGCTGCCCCTTGTCACACAACAGTGGAAAAGCATGTCACTCGACAGAGCAAGCCACCTGCCACCATGCCCCAGGTTGCTCCTCCTCACACCTATAGTTGCCCCAAGGGGGACCTCACAGTTCAGTGGCTCCCCAGACAGCCACATCTGCACTCTGAAGCCCAAACATGCAAAGCTGAAACTCTGACAGAGGAGCACCATAAAGCAGCTCCACCTTTGGATGGATAAAAGCTGGTACCCAGCATTTCCTGCAGCCAGCTGCAATTTCAGGACAGCATTTCCCCTCTAATTAGTTGGCATTTGCTGTCCCAGCTATTATCTTCCTGGTTACGTACCACTGGAGACAATGGGTCCTTATTTCCTGCCACAAGCACCAGGTTACTGTTTACCTCCAGCTGCACCTCTTCTATCCCCCTGCTCACATTAAAAGAAAGTATCTCTAATGACTGCTGTAATGGGAATGGCTAGTTGTAAATTGAGACATGGAGAGCCTGCAATCAGTGGCACTGCATCCTGCGCCCCAGCCCTCACCTGCTCTTCTCCAAAAGCTCATGTGGGCGTTCCCACTGGGAACACACACAGATCCTTGGGGTTGTTTGCAAACAGATGCTTGTGCATGGATACGTGGCTGGAGCAGCATGATCCCAGCCTGGGCCAGGTGCCTCCCCAGTGTGACTCCATCCTGATGCCCACCTGCATGTGGATGTGAGAGGCATGGGTCTGGCTTAGCTGCTCCTTGTACTTCATGCCATGCTCTGGAGCTCCCACTGCACAGAGACTTTGGATTGCAGACATCATGGGGCCCTGAGATAGGGATCCCAGTGCAACAAGTGTAAATCCTGGCTTTGTGCAGCCATTGGGCTGCCACCCAGCTTGGAGGCCAGACAAATAACTCTGTGTATATGCTCACTTCCCAGCCACGCCAAGGGCTGGGCACCACACTCAGCGATTCCCATGTCAAGACACGGTGATCCCACACATACCCCTTGGCCACCCCCTGCTCCTATCAGGGCAAGACAGAATCTGGCAGTGAATCTGTCGAGTGTAATGGGTGCAGAGGCAGGGGAAAGTCCCTCGACGTGATGCCAGCGATGTGGGCACGGGGTGGCTTTGACCGCTGGGAACCAGCCCCCCCGACAGCTTCGCACTGCCCCGGCACCCAGTAGGTGAGGGGGGGGCGGCCGTTCGCGCCCCACGGCAAAAGCTGCTGGCAGCGAGGGCGGCCCGCTGCCTCTGGGGAGTCTCCCCGTCCCACTCCACCACTCCGGGCCGGCGGCGCGGAGCTCCCCGCCGGCGGCGCTCCGGGTCCGGCCCCAGCCCGCCGCCCGTCCCCTTCCCGCCGGCGGCGGCGGCGGTGCCCGCGGCGGGGCGGGCGCAGGGGGCGGGCGCGGGGCGGGGGGAGGCGGGGCGGAGGCGGCCGGAGCCCCCGGGATCCGCCGGCACCTCCCGGGCCCGGCACTCGCCGCCGCCAACTTCGGTCGGGAGTCGCCTTCGGAGCCGCCGATCTCGCAGCCCAGCGCCGCCGGGGAGGGCAGCGCCGGGAGCCGCCCCCCGCTCCCCTCTCGCTGCCGGCGGGGGCTCAGCGCGGCGCGGGGGCCGCGGTCCCGGGGCAGGTGCGTCCCCAAGCGGTCTCCGGCCGACGCGGCGGGGGGCGCGGGGCCCCGTGCCCGCCGCGGGCACCCGCTCACCTGCCGCCGCCGCCCGGGGACACGGCGCCGTGGAGATGCAGGTAGGAGGCGGCCCCGGCCGGCGGCGGGGCAGGGAGGAGGAGGAGGAGGAGAAGGAGGGCGGGGAGGGAGGCGTCCCGCTGCCGGGCGGCGCGGCTCCGCGGGCCGCTCCCGTCCCGTCCACGGCGAGAGGCGGCGCCGGGGGTCGCCGCGCTCCGGCAGCCTCGAGCGCGGCAGCGCCTCTCGCCGCCCGTCCTCGGCAGCCCCGCGCGCTTCCCGACCCTCGGACGGACGCCGCTCCGCGCTGCTCCGGCGGCGGGGAAGGGTCCATCGGGGGGTGCCGAGCGGGGCGCGGGCTGCGGTCGGGCGGGGACCTTCGGCGCCCCTCGGCACGGGCTCGGAGGGTCGGGGGAAAGGGCCGGGGGCCGCGGTGATGGGAGAGAGGCGGGCCGGCCCCGGCCGGCCGCTTCTCAGTGATGCGACGGGCGGGACTGGCAAAGCAGGTGTACCCCGGTAAGGCGGTCGGTACTCCCAGAGGAGAAGGGGTGTTCCTCCTCGACGAGGTCCCGTGCCCTCCTGCGAGCCCCGTGCCCACGCTGCCGTTGTGGCCCTCGTGCCCTCAATACGGCAGCGGGCCTCGACCCGGGCAGCAGCGCAGGAGGTCGTGTTCTTGCCCTGGAAACACGCTCCAGTAGCGATGGGGCTTCTGGTGTCATGGCACCAGGGTGCCAGCGTAGCATATATATAGTGCCCATAACAAGCACGCTGTTCTACGAAACTTGCTTTTTCTGAGAATCGTAGTTCAGTACTTCTCTCATAATGGTACAGGCAAAAGAACTTCCCCCAATATATCCTTGTGTGCTGTGACGCACTTTGCTGCCCCATGTTCTTCACATTTTTCTTCTGCCACCAGTTGAGCATGCTTGTCATGCTCCCTGTGCAACCTTTTCCTGCCTCCTAATACTCTCCAGAAGTGTTCACCATCACCCTTGCTCTTCTATCTGCACCTACCTACTCACGTTTGTCTCCTTTTTGTGACAGAGCAGTGTTCTTGCTCGCACATGAAGCAGTATTTATGTTCTTGCTTCATTTTCTTTGTAGCCAGTAACTGGTGTACATCCATCTTCAAGTGCATGTTTCTGACAGTGTGCCCTGCCACACTTCAGTGGTGCACAGGGGCTGTCTTTTGCCCCAGTATCTCCTCTCCTGACTGCTACACACTGAACATTCTTTCCTGCTGAGGACTTTCTCAAAGGTCACAGGAGGGACAAAGTCCTCTTAAACCAGTGTCCCATCCATGGACACATGGATCTGTACAAACTTGGGTGCTGCAGTAGTTCATGTGGAGTTCTCTTCACGCATCCAAAACGTGGAATAAGCCACCATGTGTGGCAGCAAAGCTAGCCCAAGCACTCTTTTTTTTTTTTTTTTCCTCCTTCTTTCGTGAAATCAGCCAAGTATATGAGGGGAAAAGCAAAAGGTTTGCTTGCCAGCTGAGGGTAGGAGGCAGAGTTGGACAGGAGAGCTGGCCACGGCCCAGCCATGGATTTCCTGAGCTCTCAGGCTGCATCGCTCACTCATGCTCCGTGTCTAGGAGCGTCAGCAAGGGATTCCTTCCTTTTGGAAGTGAGTTTCCCCACAGCTCATTCGGTGACTTGGGGATTGGTTCACCTCTCCTCTTGGCAGCTGTGTCCTTTGCCCAGTCTCTATTGTATGCAAAGCTAAAATGTCCTTGTGTGTTACTGGCCTCCTTTCGGGGCATGCTGAAGCTGAAATTGTTGCTGCTGGCTTCCACCACTGAGGGTCTTCTCTCCCAGTCCCTTCCCTTCCAATCTGCAAAAATTCATGAGATTTGCTGAAAAAATTGAAGTCTTGGAAGTGCTGAGTCTAAAAAGTTTTGTTTTCTGACTTTTTTTTAGGTGGTAAGTCATCGAAAAGTCTTTTCAAGACTTTTTCTTCAAAGACCAAAAAACAGCTTTTTAAAGAAAAATTCACATTTGTGTATACTGAAGTTTCCAGGAGTTTGGGCGCTTAGCAGGCAATCAAACTTTGTGATATTTAGAAACCCAAACAGATCAGTGGGATCACCTTCAGTGTTCTTTTTCTAGTCCAGTAGGCCTCTGTGTTCCTAGACTGCTTTAGATCTTAAGTCTTTTCTTTCGAAGTTGTCGGGCTTGGGTTTCGAGGCTTGCAGGGAAACCAGTCTTTTCTGAAAACTGCACTATTGCTCAGCTGAATGAATATAAATTGTTTCTGTTCAGAAAAACTTTTTTCCTAATGGCTGATCACAGTCCTGGTGAAAACCATTTCATCATTTGAAAATTAATTGGACACACACACACAAGAAGTGTTTCAGAAAGACTTTTAAGCACAGTAGTTCTTAAATCAGGACATGGATAGCCAAGGCATGTTGTCACGTACGATTGCCCAGTCCGTGATGTACTTCCACTTTTTTTACAGAGGAAGGGATGTTGGCTTGCTGGAAGAGGGATACACCTTCATTAACATTGAAGGTGGTGCAGAGGGGAGTCACGGGAGTTGTTCCTGGTCTGGAAACAATCCCTTCTAATGGGAGATTTAAGGAATGTGGACCTAAGCAGAGTTTCAGAGAGAAAACTGGGAGGTGGGTTGGTGTGATACCTGAGTGCATTCAGGGCTAGGAATTAGCTGGTACTCGAACAGCTTTTTGATTCAGGGAGAGAGCTGTGCACAGCAGTGTGTGGATGGATGTTTTGGCTATGTGCATTCACGTTAGCACTAGGCAACATGTTTGACAGCCCGGTGATGAGCCATCGGAACAAACAGCCAAAGGAAACGTTAGCTCTTAAAGTCCTCAAATAAAAGCTGAGTATCTGTTTGGAAGGCATGCTTTATTTCATGAATGGTGGAGCTGGCTGCAGAGATAGCTGGATGGAAACATACGTACAGAATCATGGCAGGACCGGGCCATGCGATCCATGCCCCTTCGAGCCTTGGTGTGCGGATTGACAAAGCTTACACAAATCTTTCTCTGCTGTGAGGGAGGCAGAGCAGCAGGGTCATTGAAAGCAGATTGCCGCTTCTCAGTGCAGCTGTCTCGCAAAGTAGGGATGCTCTCACGTCCCTTGTAATTAGGCAGCCTTTCTTCACAGAAGCGCTTTGCAAGCCGAGACCGCTGTACGCTGCAGCCTGCCCGTCTGTGGGGATCCTTCACTTGTCCTTGGACGCTGTGAAACACGCCGTGGAGTTTGATGACTTGCAGTGAGGCTGCAGACAGCTGGAGGAAGGCAGTGCTGTGTATCCCCTCGAGTCCTCTGGGCCGGGAAGACTCAAGTTAAAATTTGGCTGAGTTTGCAAGACTTTAACTCCTTCTTCTTTCATTAAGTGTCACAAGCAATCACCAAACCTCTTCCTTCACGCCCTTTTCCCTCAGCATGGTTGCTCAGCAGGGCTCTGGCACCACACCATCTCTGTGGCCTCCTTGCATTTTCTCTGGTACCTTCTGACTGCGCTCAGCCTCGCATCTGTCAGAGCTCAGCTGATGGGACTGCAGCCCACGCACACCTCCCTGGGGGACACAGCTCTGCTGTGGCCTACATGGAGGCACCTCTGCCTGTGGTTGCACCCTGCACATTTATTGGGGTGCCCTCCCCAGGTAGGCGGCAGGAGCTGTGTGAACCCTGTCTCTTCCCCTTGCTCTGTTTACCTGTCTATATTTAACTCCCTGGCTGGCTTCATCCCTCCAAAGCCAACCTGCTCTCTTGTGGCTGAGCTGCGGGTCTGGCTCTTGCTGCAGTGTTTCCTGGCGGCTTCGGGCCCGTGGTTTGCTGCTCAGTACTTCTCTCCAGCAGGCGCTGGTTCTTTCTAGGTCCTGGGCAGCTCATCCTCCCTGCTTCTGGCTTTATTTTTAAGCCTGACTGTGCAAAAAAGGGACCTCAGAGCTCTCAGGCTGGAGGGTCTCTGTCATCTCCAGATGTTCTTTCTTGCTATGTATGTTGCAGTGGGCTTTGGGACATCTCCCTTTGTCCCCTTACAGCCTACAGCTGTTTTCATTCTGGCTGTGATCAATCCCAGAGGGATTCCCAATACGCTGAAGAGCTCCATGGCTGTCTCTGAAGGGTCTGTGCCTCTTGAAGCCCTGCTGGACTCGGTGTTGCTCTGTAGGTCCTTCCTGATGGATGTGTCTTCCTTACTTGCTTTGTATGGAACTGAGCTTCCCTGGGCTGGCGCTGGTCCCAGTTTGTTTGGGAGCTTACCGATGTGTTCCTCGGCTTCTAAATAGCTGGCGAGAGGGCAAAGCCAAGGAGAGGAAGCACTCCTATTTCTGTTGGGTTGGGCAGAATTAACTTTCTGTAGAGTTTCAGAATCTGGTACAGTAAATATGGCCCAACCTGGCAGCCTTATTCATCTTCATAAAAACGGCAGGATCAGACCAGTAGTGTCCTGCATATTCCTGCAAAAGACCCTTAATTGATCTCTGCTTTTCTGGGCATGCCTGGTTGTCGTGTAGTTAATGCTGTGGTCTACCACATGAGAGAGATGGTTTGAATCCTGGCCTCCTCTGTCACTCTTTGAGCTAAGCCGGTGGCCTTCTGTTTAATGCCCTTGTATTCTGAGGAAGGGTATCGAAGGCCAAGGTTTTCAGCAGTGACTGGTGATTTGGGGCGTCCAGCTTGAAGTGCTGTCAAAGGTCTTGATTTTTTATTTTTTTTTTTTCCAGGGTTCGGCTCATTCTGACACTTGGGCTGGCTTAAACAGTCTGGAATTGATTACTCAAAATGACGACTCAGTTTTGAAAGACTGTCTCAGGAGCTGGAATGGCATTAGGAAAAATGAAATCAGATAAAATAATGCATTCTGTAGGTCTCTAGCAGGGATGCTCCAATAGGGTAAATCTTGCTTGAGTGGGCTTGAGTGCTCAGAGAATTTGTGGCACTGTTGCATGCATGGGCTCGAAAAAAGGGTTTGGATGTAATTTTTGTTTTTCATTAGGTCATAAAAAAACTTGAAGGGTTTGATAGCTTTTCTCTTAGGAAAAGGAGAGCAGCATTGTATCTTTGATAGATAGGTAGATAGGTAGGTAGGTAGATAGAGATATATTTCTATTTATATGTAAAGTTTTTTTTATATATAAAGCTTAACTTGTAGTTTTATTTTGAAGGATTTGGGGAGAACAGAGTGTACTTTTTCTAAGCTTTAGAGATGAAGGAGACTGTGAAGTTGTTGGATAGAGCATGTGTTTAGGCAGTTCTTTTAAACATCATTAAGGGCAAAGGGTTAACAACAGTCATCCCAATACTGATACTTCAGAGCTCTCCCTAAATTTATCTTCCAGTTGTTCTCTTGGCTGTTTCAGTGTCATTGTTCCACAGAGTCCTGGCGAACTGTAGCACCTCTGTTACGTACAAGTCAGTTGTAAAGCAAATAAACCGAGCGTATCCTTGCTTAGCTGCTAAAACCTTTCTGAGCTTTGTTACACATCAAAGAATGACGAGAAAAACGTGTGAGCCCGAGTACGCCATTAATAGGACATTTTTCAGAAAGTATCATTTTGTGGCTGTCAGGTTCATTAGTCTCTGGGGTGTTCCTAAGTACTTCAGAGTTGGCTGCAGTCATAAAGAACTGATACCATGCAGAAGAAAATGAAGTTCCTTTTCTCCTTTTTTTACAGATAGAGCAGTTTAGAGATTGCCCGATTATGTTCTGCGGTACAGACTTGCTGTGATTACCATAAATATTGGATGTGGCAGAATGCTGGGGTTTTGTTCAGTAAATATGTTGCCGTTATCATTTCTGTGTCACAGCTGGGATGCTTTGTGTACCCTGTGGCTGTCATCACTGTTGATTCTGCCCAGCCACGTGTACTAGAAAAAAACAACTGGAATTTTACAGTCCTGCACTGAAGGGATGCAGATATTAATGAGGTAGCCCCATTACCCTGCATGCTGTAGGAAAGACCTCTGGTTTTGAACCAGGATGTCACTTCTTGCTCCAGCACAGAACATGCACAAACCAGATTTCCAACTGACATCTGCTGCCCTGTGTGCGACTGCAGCTGTTGTTCCACCTGCAGAGCTTCGTGGCCCACCACGCAGGTAGAGCCGAGTTAGCGCTCGTGTGAATTACAACCAATTCCCTGTCACAATTTCTCCTCTGTTTTTATAGCTATTCCCCATTTCCATCTATTCTTAACAAGCTGTTTGGGAGTTTTGCCAAAGGACAAAATGAACTTCTAATAATTTTTTATTAATGGTGAGAAAGTTTTCAGCTGGGTGAGCTCGGTGAGCGCAGCGCTGTTTATGTGCACTTTTTATTGTGTCTGCTCAGGCTCTTTCAGCATCTCTGCTGCTTTCCTAGGGGCCTGTGCAATCCTGAAAGGTTCGAGAGCCAGTTGTTTTCTGCACAACTCACTTAGTTGATCGACCAGTCTGCATGACTACAGTGGCACTCAAAAGCATAAGAACCTACTGCACATAACAACCACATTTTTTGTTCACTAGGCATCTAAAACTTACATGTTTTCAAAGAAAATTGTGCCATTAGGTCAGACTTGCCTACAGGGAATGGTTGATTCCCATCAGCCTCTGTCTGCACTCAACTGCTCTTGATAAATCCCATCCATGGCAGAGCAGCACTGGCACTGCCTGCCTGTTTGTGACACCTTCCAGGAACATGAATGGGAGTAGCAACAGCTCCTGCTGGGATCTATGGCAGTACAATGGTGTTAACTGAGGCATATGTTTGGTTTGGGTTTTTTTTGTTTTTGTTTTTACTCCACAAACTAACAAAATTTTGTGGGGTAAACTTGATAGTAGTCTGGACCAGGCCTTATGCTAGATGATGCTAGAAGTTGAGCATAATAGACAGAGTTTTTTTTTAATGAAGCCTGACTTTGGCTTATGGTCAAAGCCAAATTAGGAGATGTATTTTAAATACATTAGAGATAAGGCTCTGTCAGTTCCTTGCCACTTTCTGTGAACCTGTGTGAGATCCGGGTTGGTACGGGTGAACCTCACACTTCATGCAATCACCTCCAAACTGAGCAGATGGAAGGTGGCTGAGTACCGCTCACCATCGCGGTGTGGAGGGATGAAGTGCTTTGCCTCTCACCTATACAGGCTTCATATTTATGCAGACCCATTTTTCCTCCTGGTAAAAGAACTGTCGATTTCACTGAGTCCCAATCCCTCTTTGGATTATCCATCAAACCTTTGTGCAAGAGGAGTGCGCAGGGGTGACGGAGGCCCAGGAGGAGGATTCCCTGTGGGACTGAAAGAGCCCCCAAGCAATACCCGTTCCCAAGTCCTGCTCTGTCGCCCAGAACGTCTGTCAGCAGAGCAGGCTTGGTCTGGTGTTGAAAGCTGTGGAGTCACTTTCACAAAATTCAGTCCCCATTTGGATCTCAGGCAAACGTCACTTCCCTGCTGAGCGCTGTTGTCATTGAAATCTCTTTCTCACTGAGCTTTGCTTATCCCCTCATCTCCTGTGCTGCAGTGGGCAGGAGCCTTTGACTTTCAGTGTCAAGAGTGTTAAATGTATCACTTGATCCTACCACTCTTCCTTGGTAGTGCTTTCTCTCAGTGCACCTCAGCACGTACTGCTGTTCTTTCAGACCAGTTTGCTGACTTATAACTTGAGGTCCTGTGCCATAGATCGACTCGCTGTGTGGTGTTAATGCAGTGCAGACTTGCATTCTCATGCTCCTCGTCCCATTTGTCAGGAAAACCAGACATTAGTGGCGTAGGTGCCTTTTTGGTTGAACGTGACAACCCTGTGTTTGTGCTATACTGCTTTCTCTCGTTGTCCCCAGTTCTTCAGAAAACACTGGTTATTTCTGCACAGGGCAGAGGTTGCTGTTGGTTTTACGTTTGCTTAAAGACATCTTCAGAAATGCTGAGGATTCCTAGAGTTTCAGTTCAGAACTTGTTGTTGTTGTTGTTTTCTTTCTGTAAAGAATCAATATTAAATAAGTAACAAGTGCTAAGAGGTGATATAATGTTTCCACAGTCCCATTTGCCTTGTCCTTTCCAAGATTTTGCAAAGCAGACCATGGGAAAGAGTTCTGTAATCAAGTGTGCTAAATAAGAAGTGCTGCTCTGTGAGGCATTTAGTTCTGTCTCCAGATCTTCCCCATCATCTGTGTGTAAAAGTGGGGTTCTGTTTGTCCACAGCTTATCTGACACTACAGACCCTTTCGTTGAAGTTGAAATCAGTAATTGCTCTATAATGTATCAGAGTAGGATATGACAGAGTCTAATGTGTAAGTGTAGATGATGGCTTACTAGTTCCTCACAGAGGACAACCACACCTGGTTCCTCGTGTATCCCGGTGGGCATACTGACACTGGGGACATCCATATCCTTGAAGCACATGCTCTCTCCTCAAGCAGGAAACAGGAACAAACATGGAGCTGGTAAAATAATAGGTTTTGACTAGGAGACATGCTTTGGTCTACAATGAAATTTTCAGAAGGAAAACATGTTTTTTCATAGTGATGTTTCAAAACCTAATGATTTCTGTTTCCAGTTGCCACTCAGTGTCATTTGAAGTTGAAACCTGAAACAGGAGTTTAAATTTCAGATCAACATACTGAAATCTCTTGTTTTGCATCAGTGTTTTGTGTTGAGTGTTTTGTTTCTATCAATAATACCTTGGTTTTTTTTCCTCCACATTTTCAAATCAAAAACATTTGGAATTGTTCATGACATGAAATAGTATAATATTTTGACCTTTCATCCTTCCTTGGGATGAAGGCAAATGCTGAAATCCCAGACCTTCTTGGGGAACAGAGATTCCATTCTCTGACCAGATCCACAAAAGTATATTTCCACTGGTTTTGCTGGCTGGCTACTCCAATACTTTGTGTGCGATGACTTGTAATTCACTGCAGATTGAATCTGCGGCGCGTCCACATGGCTGGTCTGGAGAGGCTGAGGGCAGTTAATCTTCCTTACTCTGTGTTGTGTTTTCAAATTAATATCCAGATTTCTTGCCCAAGATAAATTTTCCTTTCTAACCAGTGTTTGGTAGTCCGCTGCATGGCTTCCTGATGCAGAATCCACGCACAAAGCAGAACTCCGATGCTCTCTTGGCACAGCTACAAGCTCTCATGTGACATCAGGACATTTGGAAACGTGAGACAGATACTTGGTTGTCTGTTGTTTGCTATCCTGCAAGCTGCCATTTATCTTCCTGCTCCGAAGTTACTTGTTCCCCTTTCCACCATGGTGGGGAATGTTTTCCAGGCTCTGCACGCTGTCTCTGAAGCAGTTTTATGGTGTTCCCCAGAAGCGTGCTTTTGTAAAGTTGCCTCAAAGCGTAATCCAGAGAAAGTCTCTGAACCAAGAAATGCCTTTTTCTGTTTGGCTTTGAGGTGTTATCTCCACTCTTCCAAAATGCAACTGGCTCCATCTACGTCCCTAAGCTGTTTTGTTTGGAGCCAAGAGAGCTGAGGAAATCAAGGGAGGCCACACACATAAACAACTGTGTGTGAAATCAATTAGTTTAAATGAGCAGGAGACATGTTCTTGAAGGGGAAAAGAGTGGTTCTCACGGCAGCTTCCCCTGTGGATTGCCTTGGCGGGCCTGTTACAAACATTACATCACGGGAAGGATGATGAGCCAGGTGAATGTTTTAACTTTTCTTCTAATTTCAGTCAGTATTTAGAGTGGCGTTTGACTGCGACTGAAGACCCTTCCGTGCTTCTGTGCTCTTTGTAAATATTCTAGCAAGGGATTTTAATAACAGAAAAGCTCATAACTACCAGTAGCAAATGGAGGGACCTGCATTTTGACATCTTCACTTCAAATATTTGCATCCTAAATTTGTATCGAGTCAGGGATAAGAAGCCATGTCGGTTAGCCTGGTGTGTTCAGGTATCAGATTTTCAGCAGTGTGTACAGAAACAGTCTACAGGACAGGAAATATTTGCAGGAGTTTTTGTGAACAATCGCTTATCTCAAATCAGAGAAAGATCGTACTGCTTTCCAAAAATCTGAGGAGAAAAAGAGGTTTCCTCAAGTTGTATGCTGCAAGCTATTATTCCTCTCTGTGGTTGTGTGACCGTGAAACAGGACACCGATGTGCAAAAGGATTTCTAAACCTGGTTAACTCTTGGATCGTTGTCAGGTATGGCCAGAGTGCCCAGCCTTCCCTGCAGGAGCAGAGTTATTCATGTCTCAGCACATTGTGGTCCTGGGCTGTAGGATACCCCAGGGTCAGTGATTAAGATCACATCCCAGTTCCTTTCTGCACCTCTTTAAATAATAGTCTCCTTTCTTTGTAGGCTGGTCTGGGACACTGATGATGTTCTGGGAGCAAAAAGCTGCGTTTAGGCGTTTGCTGGTTGAAGGAAGGCCATGGAAAGGAGGCTGAGAGAGTGAGAAGGGAAGGGGAAGAAAGGGGAAAAGGGGAAGAGGAAGGGGAAAAGGAAGAAAGATTGGGAAATCTGAGAGGCAGCTACTCAGCTCAACCTCCTAAATTGCTGCAGGAGAATGAAGCAGTGCAGCTCTGAGAAATCTTTTTGTCTCTGTGCTTGTGGTACCATTCAGACATTAAAGTCTTTTCATGGCCATGAACCTTCCCTGGCCCCATCCAACCTCCTCCCATCTGGGGATGAGGAAAACAATAAGGGAAATTGCTTTGTGCTTTGCACTGAGGGCTGCCTAATGAATCGCACTCTGCTTAGCCTTGCTCTGAAGGGAAGGTTTCTCTTTCAACACAAAAGGTTCCCAAAGGCTTACAGAAGAATCACCTTTGTTAGGGAAAGCTGTGGGATAAGGGTATTGTCTAGATTCTCCTGTTTGTGCAACCTTGTGGTTAGGTTTTGGCTTGATTTCTTGTTTAATTTCTAATCTGCAATAATGTATTATTCCATCTTCCTCAGGCACTTTTATACATTGCCAAAGCAGCCAGTGTGCTTCTTTATGCACCTAAATATTGCTAGTACTGCCAGCGGCCCCTTGGCTTTACACCTCTGAAAGGGGAGTCCCAGCGTGTTCATTCTTCTGTGATGCTTGTGTACTGCTGCCTCCCTTTCCTCTTGCAACACACCCAAGAAGCACGTGTCCTCTGTGTTCCCTTCTTGGGCTTGGAGGGAAACACAAAGGGCATTTGACAACACTAATAAATTAAACCTCTAATTTCCAGAACCTAATTATGGTTCCTGGGTTTGCTGCCTGACCTGAAAATAAAACTCTTCTCATGAAGTTCTTTTGTTTTCATTGGTGGCGGTTTTGTTTTGTTTTGTTTCAACAAAGCAAAGAAACAAAAGCCACACTACCAGTGCAGAGAATGGTTTGCTGGGTTCGTTTTCCCATGTTTCTGTCTGGGTTCGGCTTGGCCAGTTATGCCCCAGGCTGCGCTTTGGGAGGGGCATCCTACACTAAATATATCTGCAGTGTCTGTGAAATGCAGTATGGGGCACTGCGTCATTTGGTGGAGTTTACTTGGAAACTACGGTGGGAAGCCAGCTTTTATTTTCAGCCTAGGGTCAGATGCATTTGGGCAGTTGTCTCACCTAGAATTTTAGTCTCGATCAGGAGCTTGTCCTTGAAAATTGAGACATTAAACCTTCTCTCTAAAATAATAATAATAAAAAAAAAACCAAGCTAACTGCGGCAACAAAATAACGTTGGAGAACCATCACTTTCTTGTTCAGCACCCAGATTTAAGATCCAAGAGCTTCTTTGGATAGGACACCTTAAAAAGTAAATAAAAAAATATATCATGTTCAAGTATCATGGCTTACTGAGCAGAGGAGGTGGTGCGATTCTGAGCGCTCTAAATATATCAGGGGGAACTCCAGCTCTGGCACACACTGACAACTGCAATCCTTGGGCTTTTGGATATACTGGGACAGAAGGGTATGCCTCTAAGAAATGCATGAACATATACAACTTAGTGTCCAGGGAGGGTTTAGATTTGCAGCTTCTAGCCACGATTTGAGGCTTGTTTTCCTTCCACGTTTCCAGAGCATGGAAATGTTGAGGTGCAGCACCTGAGCTAGCCTGGGTCTCTATCTCACCAGGCCCAGGGAGGCTGCACTGGTAGCACAGACCTGGGGCCTCCTGGGGAACTCACCCTGACAAATAGGTGGTGAAGCCCTCATTGTCTGCCCAGAGCAAGCCAGCAGCTCCTGCCTACCTGTCTCACACACAGCAGTCACATCTCTGGCTGCTGAATGTGTTTTTCTTTCTTCTTCTCTAGAGTGAGAGGAATGCCTGTGTCTGTGGCAGTCTTTTTAAACTAGGAGATAAGGAGACTGGTCAGAGTAAGATTTAACATTTGTCCAGAGATAATGAAGTAACTCCTACTTTCTGTTTCATGGTGCTAGGCAAACCTGCCCACACTACAGACAAAAGCCATCACATTCTACTTGTGTAGAGTACTGGACATACCAGCAGCCTGACCCACAATCCCTGAACCACCTGATGTGCACTTCATACCAACCACAATGAAATACTTCACGTGTATTTGGGAGGATTCAAATATGAGGATGAGGGCTGAGATCTCTGTCTTTGTGACTGCCGACAAGGTGGAGCAACATCTGTCTTCTCTTCATGGGCTTCACCTGGCACTAAGAATGCAAGCAGCTGGGAGGGCAGATGATTGTCATTACCATCTGAGCCTGCCAGGTGTAGATTGTCCTCTTTGTAACAGCAAAGTGTTGGGAAAATAGAAATACTTCAGCTTTTGTTACAGACTCTATGTCTGTCCTGTTCTTTTGGTTGCCTAGTGATTCCTAGGAAGATGATAGGTGAGTGAACATTCCTAGCAGATATTTTGGTAGGTGTTTGACAGCTTTGTACGTCTGTTTTTCCAATGCTTTCTTCAAGTGGGCACTTTTGCTGTGGTGGGTTGCCATGTTGTTCTAGGGATGGCAGGGCTGGGGGCAGAGGGTTTTTCAGCCGAGGTGGGTAGAAGGCACGACCATGCCATGTGTTCCATCTGCTGCACAGCAGAGTTGGATTTTGCTTGGTTTTGCTTAGCAGTAGCACAGAAAGCAGTCCTGTGTGTGCTGCATGCCAAGAAGGTACCTTTACTTGGTGAGGAGGTGCCAGGTGGATGGTACCTGTCCATCTCAGGTCATTAACTAAGCCATGATAATGTGTAATTAACCCTTCAAAAGTAAGCACTGCTTTTGTAGGCAGCTTGCTCTATTCATTCTTTCTTCCTCAAACCCCTCTCCCTGCCCCTTCTAACACTCAGGATACCTCTTGACAGGTGTGTTAGTGCTTACCCCATACCTTATGGCCTGGGACTTCTAGGCAAGAAACATCCTCCAGACAACAACAAGTCAAAGATTTCATGTTCCTGAACTGCAGAGTCTTGGTCTACCAGGTGACTCCGTGGGGAGGATAAACTTAGGCCTGCTGCTCCTCACCAGCCCTCCTGCCCATTGCAAACAAGTGAATATAGAGCAGTGAATAGATCCTGGCAGCTCTTTGCCTTCTTCATGGCTCTCACCCTTTGGTGCCTTTGAGAGAACAGCTGACAAGTTGGGGCTGCGGTTTTTGGGAGCGGTCTGGCTTTAAAGCAGCAATTCATTCATCTGTGCCAGCAGGAGTGGCCATGAGCTTCCCCTTAGTTTGCAGATATTGAGTGCAAGGGGTGAGGAGTGGGAAGAAGAAGGGGAAAGCTGCCTTGGGCTCTGGGAAGAGCAGGGACAGAAGAGGAAATGAGCTAGGAGAGGGGAGGTGGTAATTCTGCTGGGATGCGTATGGGAAACAGGGTGCAGGTCTTTTCATCCATCTCCCAGTGTCTACACTGCACTGGTGGGCTGTGATGGTGACCCCAGCACAAAATCCCAAAAGGCTGAGGAGCAGCATGCGTGTGGGGAAGGAGGGAATGTGATAAGGCAGAAGGTTAATCCTGCTGCTGCAAGCTCTTTTCTATTTGCACCCATCTCCTATTCTGTGTATTGTCATCCATGTTTAGATGAAAGCTGTTGTCTCCTAAATAAAACTAGGACTTCATTCATACTCTGTAGCAAAGCCACAGAGAAATCCCATGGCTGCAGAAGGCTGAGTAGGAGATTAATTTTATTTAATATTTCCCCTCATAAAAAGTACTGAACCAGTGCTGTAGGAGTAAAAAAATAAAATTTGGTGTTGTGGCATGGGAGAGACGGTCTTATTGGGGGGGATATAAAACTGTGTGACTGCTGGAGGTCTCCTGGCACTCCTGTTAATCCTCCCAGGTCTTGCTGTGGAGAACGTGATGTAAAACGCACAATAATTCCCTTCTGTAATTTTGGTAGAAATGTTTTGTTTCCTGAGCTGGTGCTCTGTGTTCCCATGTCCTTCTAAGCTGCTGCTGTGTCCCTCTCCAGCAGCCCTACCGTAACAGCTTGGCCGGTTTGCTGGGTGGTTGGGAGCCTTTTGATGGAAGGCGCTATTTAATTATCAGCGGTGTTATGTTCCCGGAGTTCGCTACATGAAAGCAAAATACCGGCAGTCTGTAATTAATCTAAGCTAATGTGCCACTGTTTACACTCCATCTCCCAAACCAGACAGATGTAAGAAGACACCCAGCCTTCATCTGGGATCCTCCCAGGTTATTTCTGAGCTATCTTTGGAGAACTGCCGTGAACGTATCTGCCCACCCCACAAGTCCCTCAGAAATGAGTACCTTTAACTTTCTGAAGGAATGAGTGGGAGACTTTGTTCTCTGTCAGGGAATGGGTTTTCATGCCTTTTCGTCTGCGTTACCACAGCTGACGTTGGCTGGCATGGTGCTGGAGTGCAGAACCGCTCCAGCAGTTGTGAATTTTGTGGTGCCGCTTGAGGTGACTATAGAAAGCTGCTGCGCATGGGGACCCGCTGGCTCCCTTTGTGTGGAAGATGTGCGATTCTCTGCTGGCCTGGCCTCTGCTCTTAAAAATAAAATATCAGATGTGTTCGTTTCCGGTCACTCTGCTACAAATACTTAGCAAAAAAAGGTGATGAAAATGCTTAGCGCTGTGGAGAGACTTGAAAAGATTATGCATCTGTAGTTAGAGTGAAGAGTAATAAAAAGGAACGTGACAGAAGTATATAAACCTAGAAGCACAGAGAAGTAAACCAGGCATTCCTGTGTGTACTTTTACGTAGTACAAGGTTTCCAATTGAAACAAAACATCTGACATAGGTGAAACTTACTTTTTCTTGCAGCACGTAAATAATTGAGACCAAGAATTTAGTAGAATTCAGAAAGGATTAGATATTTATATGGATAAAAGTCTTACGATTTATGGATATTATTCTAGCTGCTTCAGGAGGTATTGGGCCTCCTGCTCCAGGACAACCTTCCATCTGCAGCTGGTTAAGCTGGCCCCATGGACGCGTAGTGCCTTCCTTTGGAATACCTGGGGATGGATGCTGAATTAGAGCCTCATGTTCTCAAGCATCTCTGCATCAAGAGCTTTCTGTAAATATGGCTGGAGTTGGAGGTGACCAAGAGCTTCTAAGCACTTGCAGGTTGATGTGAGGCAAGTGTGGCCGTCGTCTTCTCTGACCATAGATCTGAGATGATGATCATGCGCCATGTGCACTGCAGCAGGTAGGTGGGCTCTGCAGGCCCTCATGTGGCCCAGCAGGAAAGTCAGCAGAATCAGAGCCCATATGGTTCCCCTCCTCATGGGGAGCAATGCAGCAGGATACAGGGGGACCACATACAGGGGCCTTCCTGGGAATGCTCAGGGCAGGCCCCTACCTCCAACCCTCAGTTTCTTGCTGATTTGGCCAAGATAGTGTGCTAGCAAAGCTGGCCTGGATGGAAGAAAGCCTGGTGATATCCAGCAGAGGGTGCTCATGAACAGGTAGCCTGAGGAACTGGGTACTGCTGGTATCCTGCACTCTGGTTTCTGTGCAGCCAAGCCCCGGTTTCAGGGGGCTGTGCCCATGCTGACAGATTGAGTGGGGCTGGAAGGTGAAGCAGTGGGTGCTGAAGACATCCACGTAGCAGTGTGGTGGGGGCTCCTGTCTAGGACTGGCTCCGATTAGGTTCTACAACATGAAGGAGTGTGAGGTGTCCTCCTCAGGCGTGTTGGCTTGTTCAGTTTGAGCCAAAAGGAATCCATTCTGCCAGCTAAAAGGCTGCTTCAAGTTGCAGACCAGCACAGACGGCGGGAATGATGGTTTGAACTGCACTGCTGGCATGCTTCTGGCTGTCTCATGTTGGTAGTGGTCAGGCTGGCTGTCTGGTCCCTGCCACCAGAGTCAGGTCAGTCCTTTCTGAAATCCTGGTGAGGGCAGATGCTCCATCTGCTCTCGTTCAGGCAGGCTGCAGTCCCTGAGTTTGGAACTAAGTTTATAACTGAGAGTACAAACTCATAACTCTCCAAGTGCATCTTGGTCAAAGCTTCAGACTGCAATCAGATCTCTTTGTTTGAGCCACAGAGTATGGTGCAAAACTGTAACTTGGTCCCAGCTGTGCTCAAAAGGGTCACAAACCTTTCAGTGAACCTGGGCTGAGTTTGTGCCAAATCCCAGAACCAGGTGTATTTTTCATGTGCTTTTAGGATTGTGTGCTGTAAATGTTACGTGGTTCTGAAGCTTAGTCCACAGAGCAAACGCAGCATGTCATCAGGGTACTGGGATTAGGGAAGAAGAGGAGGAATTTTTCTTGAGATAATTATAGGCAGCTGAGTTGCCTATGCTCAGCATCTTTGGAGTGCTTACTTGCCTCATAGTGTAGGCATCCCTGAACTCCTGTACATCAAAGGATGTAATACCTGTCTGGTCTGTAATTCAGCACATCTTGCATTACACAAAGATCATAGGTCACAACAGAAAACTGCTGTCTGTAGGAGTCTCTCTTAAGTTTCCCTAATACCTTTTCTACTGGAAAAAAAATCCTAGAATGTTTAATAAATGTACTAAATTTACAGTACCATTTTGCATAACTTATGGTGATCTCTTAGATAGAGTTTTCCATCAGTAGCTCAAAGCACTTTACAGAAGAGATTCTTCTCACAATCTCAGTGGGGAAACCAGGGTACAAGAAGAAGGTAGAAGGGACGCGTTCAAGGTTATGTGGCCAACCAGAGGTGGGGGCTGCAATAAAATTTGAGGCTCTTAGTTTTGTGCTCTGCTGGAGTTGCTTCTTCAACCTCTGAAGTGCCTTTAGGTCTGAGTGAAACACAGCAGCTATTGACACAATTCGGGGCATAAAGCGGAGGGAGGCAGAAGTGTAATTGCACACGTAGGAGCGGTCACGTAGCCAAATGCCAATGTTTGTGTAAAGCAACATGTCTTTAATAACCACAAGCGTGGTCAGGCACCCATTTATTTCCTCTGAAAGACATCCCGCCGTGCGGGTCAGCACCCTCCAGCACTGCAGTGAAACACTGGGTCGGTGTTGACTCAGAGGAAAGAGTGACACGGACTGAGTCACCGCATCGCTTCCTGAGGGACCCTGGGTTTTCCTGGGGGTATCAGCGGGACCCAGCCCTGCTGTTGGGGTGAGATCAGATGAGCTCATGACCTGAAGTGGTCTGGCTGCAGTTAAGTGTAAGGAGGTACTGAAAAGAAACACAGTTCATTATAAGGGCTACAAGAGTGTTAGATTATTTTTTTTTTTTCTCTAATAATTTCATCTTGAATTACAGAACTTAACAAAAAAAAAAAACAACAAAAAAGCCTTCTTTAACTAACTTGGTAATAATAGTATGGTTTTAAATGTACTTGTTTAGCCTATGCTGACTATATACTTACACAGCTACCTCTGGCCTGGGAAAGATCGAAACCACAATGGCTAAGTATAGAGGCCTCTAAAATATCTTCATGTATGCAGTGCCTGAATACACAAACAGAACTGGTCTCTTCTGTCTACAGGAGCAATATTTTCCATAGGATTTGTATTGACAGAGGTTTCCCCCAGAGTTATGCTTATTTATTAGAACAAGAATCCTCCAGAACTACATCCATGCGCTGAACCCCATTTCATGACCACCGTCAGCCTGGTACAAGAAATGTAATCTCTTCCTGAAAAAAAGTAAGCACTTCTTTCATTCTGTGGTGGAGCAGGCTCCTAACTAGGGATTGCTTTTTTGTTTCTCTTTAAGTTGTTTTTTTCGAGTTTAGTTTTTGAAAAGAGTGAGGAGTTATTACTTGGATTTCAGCTCTGACTCCTGAGAACAGCTGGTGCACAGAGGAGAAATTCTCCTGTCTTGAATCGTGCAAGGATCCACGTGCTGAGCAAGCAGGCTGCACTGCTGCTGGATGTATGGAGTTAGTGCTTTGCAGCCTGTTTTCTGGAGTGCACGTCTGTGCCTCTTTTGGAGCCTCACCCCTGGCTTCTCTGTGTGCCTCCCTTCAAGTCTTTGACTTAGACTGCCACAGCTGCTTTTGGGCAGCTGTGGGCAAAGCAGCTTTCTGTTCCTTCTCCGAGTGCGATACCTCAAATATGTTCCTGCTGATTCCCAGCTGTGGGCTACTTTTATACTGACACAACATATTCTTGAGTAAATGACAGATTCCTCTGAAGTGGGGTTAGCGGCGCTGGGGTTACATGTAGCTGTAGGCAGTGCGCGACATTGTTCTGGTGGGAGTGACGTCCCATCCGAGGCAGGAGGTGCTAGGAGTGGCATGCTGAATGCGTGCCCAAATTATGTGCTCCGGGGAGTAACACCTGGTTTATGAGACATGTGCAGATATTGCGTAGGTGGCCCTCAAGATGGTGTAGATTTTCCTATCGTTTCTACTGTGATTATCTCTGCTGGCTCTGGATCGTTTGCTGGCACACCAGCAACCCTGGAAACCCCCCAGCTTTCATAATAGTAAGAACTTGTCCTTCCTTTTTGGATAAAGCAGCTTCTTTAAATGTTTGCAGCAATGTGCAGCTGAATACATAGACAGTTCTTTCAACACAAAAACCCCACCTGACACAATTTGTCTGCAGTTACGGACTCAAGCTGTGTTTTGAAATACTTTCAAATACTTATTTCTACAAGAACTATTCTTCAGGGAAACGGTATGGAAGCAGGCGGAAAGGAATACACTCTAGGACCACCTCCAGGATTGATGGGAGGCTTTGACAACCCCATGATGCTGTGCCTTGGGCACAGGGATATCAGGGATTATATCTGAGATGTCTCTGATGACTTCCTTGCAAAGGTCTCAAGTACTTTTTTTGAACTTCCACAAATTAGCTTTTCATTCTCACATGGATGTGTGATACTGCTCTCGATCTATGGATGAAGCAGCTGAGGTGCAGCCAAGTGGCAGGACTTGCCTGCTGGGCTGATGGTTGGACTGGATAATCTTAGTGGACCTTTCCAGCTGTAATGATTCTATGCTGTCATGCAGTGAGCTTGGAGCAGAGTCTACTCCCTTATTTATACTCAGAGGTGCAACTCGCCAGAATCATAGAATCACCAAGGTTAGAAAATACCTCCAAGACCATCTAGTCCAACTGTTCATATACCACCAATATTTCCACACTAAACCACGTCTCTCAATACAACATCTGAATGTTTTTTGAACATCTCCAGGGATGGTGACTCCACCACCTTCCCAGGCAGCCCATTCCAGCACTTGACCGCTCTTTCAGAGAATGAATTTTTCCTGATATCCAACCCGAACCTCCCCTGGCACAACTTGAGGTCTTTCTCTCTAGTCCTAGCTTCCATGTTGCTCAGGAATCTCTGAACATGCAGACTCCCAAAAACTGAACCCCTATATAGGCCTCTTCACTTACTCCACTGCTGCTGATGCCCATGAGGGCAATGCAGTGTGTAAGACATAGAGTTCTAAGCTCCTGGGTGAGCAACATCCTCTCTGTGCTGTATGGTAGCTCACTACTTCTGCTGTGCTACACTAGCAGTGAGACTGGAGATGCTATTATGCCTTGAAAACAGTTTTTTACTGAACTGAGCACATCCACCTTGTCACCATTAGCGGACCCTGGGCAGGGGACAGAACTACATCTTCCAGGGATTCCTGTGGAGATCTCTGCTGCTGGATGAGTGGGGTTGCAGTATGAGAGATCACTGAAAGGAAAGATAAAGGAGTGAGGCTTGCAGGAACCTGTAAGAGAAACAAGTGGGAATGCTGGGACAGAGGAACAGTACTGAGTTACCCACTTGTAGTAGGACTCTCTTAACAACTTACAATAGCAAGTTGTCTTTATAGTATACAATAATATTGTAACACATGAAATCTTGTAACATCCCTGTGCAGAAGTTGCTTTACGTTGTTGACATTCTGGATTCAAATCTTGCAATCTGCAAATGTTTGGGAGGATTGTAATGGTTCATGGCATGTTTATCATACATCTAAAAATCCACCTATATGGTGTAGCATTATAACTGTGCTCTTCACAAAGCAAATCCAGCACAGAGATGAAGCATGCTGCACTTTGAGGTGCATCCACTGAGTTGAGCAAAAGGCCTGAAGGGAAAGGAGTTGCATGCCAGGCCATGAGAGGTTGCCCTAAACAGATGAGTGATGAAGTCTTTTCTGTTGCCAGCTGTGGAAAGTACTTGGGGGTGGGGGAAGGAGGGGGAGGAGAAGCTTAATCTGCAGGAAATACAGAAGATTTTAGATGGATATGGAGAAAAATTATTACAAGATAGGGACCAGCAGGCTTCGTCCTTGACAGGTGAGTTTTGGGAATGGATGAGATAAACCTTTTGAGGAATGATCCAAGTATACTTGATGCTGCCTCTGTGCAGGATGTTGGGCAGGGATCTGTGGAAGTCCACTGTGTTTCACTGATACTGTAAGGAGGGCTCTTGAAGGTTATCCGTGGATGGTAAGCCATGTAAAAATAGACTGGGAGCTTCAGGAGGGAGGCTTGCTTGCAGTGCTTGGGGATAGATGGCTGGATGAAAGATTCACTTTTTAAGCAGGATGGCTCTCCTGTGGGTTTACGCCTCACATTCAGTTGACTGGAGTGAGAAAGAGGAAGGAGAACTGTCTCTTCCCCGGCCTTACATTTGTAGCAACACTAATGAATCATACAGGTCACATAAGATGCTACCTACTACTAGCAATTCTGAGTCCCTTATCTTTGGATGCTGAAGCTTTCCAGTCTTGGAGAGCGGACTCATCTGTCTTCTGAAAGGTGGACAAATACAGCGTATCTTAAAGCACATCAGCCTTAATGAGCAGTTTTGAAAATGCTGGGTCATTAGCCTTTATATCTTACCATCTTAAAACTTTGCAAAAGCACTGTGTGTGGATGGAGAGAGTGAGGAAGAGAGAGGTAAGAGACCTGATTAAAAAAAAACCAAAACAATAACAAAGCAAGACAAATGACATTTAGGCAGCATTCAGAATTGCAAAATGAAAATCCCCACCTTAGGCACCACCTAGCTCCTGGGGGCATCTAAATTCCACAGATGCCTCATTTGCCTTTTCCTCTGTGTTTGTCTGGTTTTTATTTTAACACCCCTCAGGTGCTGAGTGCTGTACTTGCGTGCCTGCCCAAAATTGCTTGAATCTGATCATGATCCAGAAGGAGAACACCCTGGCCCCTCAGCCTCCCCAGGTGTTTTCAGAACACACCTAGCACACATGGATGCGATAAGATCCAAAAGGCAGAGGCAGCCACTGCTTTCTTTTGAAACATCTTCCGTACCAACCATATGGTTGGAAGGCTTAGGGGTCAGAGCCTATTTCTGTGCTTTACTCAACAGCTGCTGTATGGAATGTGAAGAAAGCTTTCCAGAAGTAAAGACAGGCCCTGAGAGTAAATGCTTGCGATCTGCAGTCATTCTTTTCCTTGTGTGCTCTTCTTGCCACAAATCTGAAATGACCAGTGTGGCTTAAAAGGAAAGGGGAAGAGTGGCCCTTTCTCCAGGCCTCACCTGATGGCTCATAGTTACTGCCTTCTCTGGGAGGTGTAGGTTTGGGGTGCTGCAAAGGGAGGAAGGAATTAGGCATGTCTTCCTTTGTCTGCTATTCAGAAGCACGGCATGCTGCTGCTTCCTCCAGGTCTGGTAAGGCTTGTTTGTACACAGGTGCAAGCACAGCAATTTGACAATAGAGGAGAAGTGCCTAATTGGATGGTTTGGATGGCGTGTGAGCGCAGGCACTTCCCAGTAGCTCTGATTAAGGTATGTGGCTCCTCAGGCGGGACAGCCAGCAGCACTGACATGTGGCTCCCTGCCTAGCAAGGAGTTGTTCTGGAGCCTCTGAAGTGTCTGACTCTTGTGTGTCAGCTGCGAAAGCACCAAGGACTCCAACCGAGGTCCCACCCTTGGAGCGAGGCTCTGGAAAGCTGGGTGTTGCAGTGCACACAGCTTCACTGCCAAGGCTTTTTGGAACTTGCTGTAAGTTACTTGAGCAAGACCTCCTGCATAATGGGTTTGCAGAGCCAAAGCCCAGCCTCATGGCCTGTCCAGAGGACCATAGCTCTGTCTGCTCTTTTTTGGTTTTTTATTTTCCAGTTCAGCAAGGCTTACAGGACTGGAATCAGTTGCTTTTTCTTGAGTGATTATTAAGAAGGACTTCTAGAGTACAGTGTTGCTCCTGTTATAGGTGTGCAGAGCAGTAATAGGGCTCAAAGCCTGGGGTCTGGCTATAGGGGCTGGAGGAAGCTGCTGAGATGCGTGCTTGTGGTTTTTCTGGATCCAGCTGCAGTGGTTTAGGTTTCTGGCTGAGCCTGTCTGAAAGCGGTGCAAACCAAAACACAAAGAGAGGGAGGGTCGTAAGTACCCCCATTCTCTCCTGATAATCCCTTAAAAAATAATTGCAGGCCTAAACCTCTGGCCTCCAGCAAATTTTCCACTCGATTAGAGGCTTTTGTGAAGCTAGGGAAAGGGACACGCAGACTTGCACATTGTGCTGCTGCCTGAAACTTCCAGCTGGGATTTTTTCCATCAAAAGGGGATTTTAGTAAAACCATTATAAGGGGCTTAGTCACAGAAAAGCAGTTGAGCTGAGACAGGGGTAGATTAGCTCTAACATGCTTGTTTTTGGCACCAGGGACAGGGTGGAAGTTACACCCAGCCGTTCACATGCAGCCTCCGCATGTCTGCCCGCGCTCCTGGCAGGTGTGCAGGAGGTGTCATCCCAGCACGCCCCATCCAAAGCAGCCCAAGATACGGGGTAGAAGCCAGCAGCCCAAACACAATTCTCCAGCACTGCGGTCTGAATCTCTAAATCAAAAGCTGCTGCCATCCCATTGGTCTTTGGTGCGATCTGTGCGAGTTTTGCTAATGGACAGGTGCCCCTAGGGATGGAAAATCGTGATGGGCAATGCCATTTGTGGCCTTAAGGACCATGTCCTGCCCGCGCCTTTGATCCACACGGGTGGTCTCGCGGAGTCACTGCAGAGAGGGTCCTGGTGAAGATGCAGACAGAGCAGCTGGTGCAATCTGAGCCGTACCTGTTGTGACTAGACGACTGCCTCCAGGAGTGTCCAGGCACTGCTGTGTGTCAGTTCTGCCTTTGTTTTCGAGGCTTGCCCTGCTTGAAACAAAAGCTTCAATAGCCAAAGAATCTGGAGAGAGGGGGATGTTTTGCTGGAGTAGTCACTGTTGCTTGGAGCTTCCCTACAACCTGTGCTCATACATCAGCACTTCTGGGGGTTCTGGATGGCAGACCCTGCTGTGAGGGTAATAGGAAAATGGCCCCACACTTGGTGTTCCCTGCCCTGATCCTCCCTTTCAGGGCAGCTGAGGCTGGAAAGCTCATTTAGACTTTGCTGCTCCAGGTGCCAGCAGTGAGGAGAACTGTGGAAGCAGGAGGGGTGTACGTAATCTGAGTTGTTTCCACCTCTTTCCCCGTCAGTGATCATACTTGCCTTTCTGATGCCTGTGCATGTAATGAGCCATGCAGAAGCTAATTACTAATTCTAGGAAATTATTGGGTACAGCTGTTTCTGAAAAAGACACTGTAACTGTGTTTGTAGCAGCAGTGTTAGAAGTCAGAGGGAGAAGAAACATTCAAGTTTAGGTGCTAAAAAGGACATGTGCATACAGCCCTTGGTACTTTAATCACCATGCAGGTATCCCACTGAGCAGCTGCCAGAAGCATAACCAAGCCCTGCGCAACGGAACAGAGCTAAAATAATCCAAGCATTAATTTGTTTTATCCTACTCTGTTCATGTTCTCATACTTGTGCATGATTTGCTTAGTGTGAAGCTGCAAAGGCTGAGACACAGACTGCTTTGGGTGTTGCTCTGGGCAGCAGCACTACGCCTGGAGCCTGTGAGGAGGCTCACTGCTGGTGTTTCTATGGCAGAGCCCCAACCTGGCTCTGGTGCAGCAGGGGTGAGGCGGTGCTGGTTCTAAATCAGGGGGATATCTTGTCATACAATCACAGAATCATAGAACAGCTTGGGTTGGAAGGGACCTTAAAGTTCACCCAGCCCCAACTGCCTGCCATGGGCAGGGCTGCCACCCAGCAGCTCAGGCTGTCCAGAGCTCCATCCAGCCTGGCCCTTAGTGCCTCCAGGGATGGGGCACCACAGCTTCTCTGGGCAGCTGTGCCAGGTCCTCACTGTCCTTTGAGTAACAAATTTCTTCCCAACATCTAATCTCAATCTCCCCTCTTTTAGTTTAAAGCCATTCCCCCTTGTTCTATCACTATCACTCTGTAACATGTCTTGCTGTTGAAATAGGTGTTTTCCAGCAGCAGCCATCTCAGTCCTAGACAAGTGGGTCCCACACGGGAACCAGGTGTGACCAGGCAGCTGTCTCCACACCATTTGCTTTAAGGTGAAAACCCACAGCAGCCT
Organism: Lagopus muta; assembly: GCF_023343835.1. NCBI lineage: Eukaryota > Metazoa > Chordata > Aves > Galliformes > Phasianidae > Lagopus > Lagopus muta. The sequence continues at coordinate 60,087,218 of NC_064433.1, forward strand.
CATCAGTTTGAGGAGCTGGAGGAGCATGCTGGAATTAACTATGGGGAAGCCAAGTGTTGATGATGACAAACTCCACTTCTTGTTTCCTGCCAGACCAGCTTCCAACGGCAGCCATCTCACCCAGGGTACTTATCCATGGCTGGACTAGGTAATCTTAGCGGTCTTTCCAGCCTTAACGATTCTGCAATTCTATGCCCGCGTAGAATCTCTTCCCTCTCCTTACAGCCTTTCTGCCCATTTTCCTGCTAGTGTTGCAGATGACCCCGAGGTGACAACACATCTCCGCCCTGCGGTGCTCAGGCGCGGCATTGCCTGCGCTCGGCACTCCACCTGCGCTGCGGAGCGCGTTTCCCAGCGCGTGCTAATTAATTAATTAGGCGGGCGGTGAAGAGCGCGTAGCCGAGGCCCCCGTCCGCCTTGCCGGCGGCTGAGCGCAGCTCCCGGGGGTGAAGGCAGCCGGAGCCAGCCCGCTGCGGAGGCTCCCCGGGGCGGGCGGCGGCACTCGGCGGGCAATGCTGCCGCCTGGCGGCGCGGCGCGGAGCTGCGGCGGGGGCTGCCCGCGGAGGGCTGCCCGGCGTCCCCGTGTCCCTCCCTTCCCTTAGGCCTGAGAGGGCCGAGAGCCGTCCCGGTGGGGCAGCCCCTCATGGAGGCCGAGGCGCTAGAATCGGGAGGAGGAGAACGACAAGGAAGCATCTATGTGCGCATCTATGTGCACATCTCTGTTTCTGTAGCAGAACGGCAGCCTGGTTCGATACAACCCAATAAGCTCCTGTGGAAATGCTTGCTTGGGGGCGTACGTCCCTACTGTGAAACTGTTGGCACCCTTTCCGAAGCACACCCCAGGTTTTAGGAAGCCTTTTAGGAGAATCTCGTTTCTGTTCATCATTCTGTCGCAAGAGCAGGTCGGATTTGGATCTTTCAAAATCTTGACAGCACTGTTTCAGGTTAGACTGGCATGTAGCTAATGCGTTTGGTAGATTTAATTAAAGATGGTGGAAAAGCACTCAGTGTCACTGCCAAACGTGGCTGGAATCTGAGCTCTGGCAGAGGAGCCTGTGAGCCCTCTCCAGCTCTGGGCTGGGGAATCCAGCGGCCAGGCAGGGAGTGTTATGCAATGCGGCCAGCAGCTCTGGCATGGGGCCTCACTGCTGTCCTTAGGGGTCCTTGGATGGGCCAGAGCCACCCCGATGGGTTCATCGATCATTTTTCCTCCACAGAAGGCACTGTTAAATTACTGCTGGCTGAAGTAGTGGGGTTTTAGGTAGAGGATCAAAAAAGAGAAGGCAAAGGATTCACTTTGCTAGAAGCAGCCCGTGCACATATGTAGCGAGGCTGCCAGACCCCAGGGGTACCTACCTACCTTTAAGCTGCTAAGGACAGCTTGTGCTGACTTGTGCCCTTTGGATCCGAAAAGCCCAGGTGTGTTGGCCACCGTACTCTCATTTTGGCTCTTCTCCTTCATCAGAGGGCATGTTCGGTAGCTATATTTTCATGGGGACAACCTCTTGTCCTAGCATGGACCCAGGCAGTTTGCATTACACCTGTCCCTAGGCCCTCATGATTTATTAATAGGGAAACAAACGACCCCAAAATCTCTGTGACTAATGGATTCAGACCAAACTACAGCACAGCGTGGAAGCATATAAAATGTATAAATCTCCACGCGACTCCCACATGCTCGTCCAAGGGCAGTAGGACCCAGGTGGAGCCTCCCTTTCCTTCCATCTCTCCCTCCCCACATGTGCTTTTGGAGGTTGGTTGGGAGAGAAGCCAGCCACTGGCTCTGGCCAGGGACGCAGCTGCTGCAGCAGCCAGGGACCTGCACACTCGGGTGCTTCGCTGCAGCTTGCGAGCTGCCATCTTCTGCTGCCTGTCCCTTTATCCCCGCTTTGTGTCACACCTGCTCTGCTCCTCTGTCCTGGGCAAGGACTGCCTCAGCCAGCAAGGCTGGTGATGCTTTCGCTGGGCTGGAACTCAGGGGCTGGGGCAGGCAGTGCAGAGCCCTCGCTGCTTTGGTGGTGCTCTGAGGAGTGTGGGGACACAGACGGGATATTTCCAGCCCGCTTCCAAACGGTGCTTTTATGGCTTTCTACCTTGGCTGCCAACTGAGTCATATTCAAAAATTCAAGAGCGTCTGGAGAGCGAAAATTAAGTTTTCTTGTTACCCTGAGGAGTCATATGGTAATTGGTCTATGGTTGTTGGCAATGGATTATTTATTTGGAGAAACCCTTCTCTTTACTAGTGAAAACATGCATTCTTCCCGCTCTGGCTTCACAGTACAGTAAGGCTGTGCCCAAGGAGCTGTCGTTCCCAGGCACGAGAGCACAGCAGTCGGTGAGGAGCACTGGCTTCTGCACAGTGGGAACAATCCCTGGTGTCTCAGGGTGCTTTGGTTTCAGCAGTGTCTAGGCTTGGCTTCCATTTAAACAGTATGCTGGGCCACGGGGCAATGGTTTTGGCTTTGTTTTTGTTTTGTTTTTTCCTCTAGTAGGCAGAGAAGTTTGGTGGTTTTTTTCTTGTATTTGGTTGTTTTGGTTTTGTGTTTTGGGGGTTTGTTGTTGTTTAGGAAAAAAATCCTGTTCTATTCCTGATTACAGAACTCAAGAGCCCATACATTCTAGTCATTTAGACACAGACATCCAACTATTACCCATTCAAACATGGCCCTTAATAAGGAGACCCCATTTTTAGTCAAATCCAGTGGAAACAACCCTTTTTGGGGATCTATCATGCGAGATCTATCATTCCCCATCCCTCACTAGAACTGCTGGCTACCCTGGGAACGCTTCCATTTCAGAGGTAGCGGGAACCTGATCTGGAATTCCTGTCGCTTATAGCGTTCGTACATTGTCTTTTTAGTCAGGAAGTTACTGTAGACCTTTTTCTCCATGCAGGAAAGAAAGACCCCACACCTCCCTCCAAGTAAAGGAAGATGGATATAGTGTCAGGCTCAATTAGATCCAATTGTGGTGGCTTTCCCCAGTGTGAACAATGCAGCTTTTGTGATGAACTCTCAGCAGAAAGCGTGGAAGTCTTAGAGAGGGAAAGAAGACAACGCAGACCCCAAAGTCCCAGTCTCAAGGTGCCGGCCCTTTTCCTTGGGGTGGGGATGAGGTTATGCACAACTGCGGCCCTCTTGAAATGTGATTTTCCCCTTTGAAATGCAGCACCGAGATAAAAGGGGAGAGGTGGTTAGGGCTGGGAACAAAGAGCCGTGTGTTGTCCAGCCTGAGCCAAAAGCATCGAGGAGGCAGAGGTGAGCACAGGGCCAGGCCCCACACCTCCTCGGTTGGGCGGCCAAGCACCAGGGGCAGCACCGGGTGAGCGCGGTGCCCGAGCAGGATAGCGCACAGGGAACAAAGTGGCCTGCTCAGTGCTGGAAGTGCTTAAAATGCAAATGTACAGGAACTTCAGACCATCCCCCTCCCTCCTCGGCATGGAGGAAAGCAGCTTAAATACAGCCAGGCCTGGAGAGGAATGTTAAAAAGAGGGGAAGAATCACCCTCCTCCTTTCCATAGGGACCCTCACACGGCGAGATTCAGTATGCATGACTGAACAAGCAAGCAAGGACAGCTCCTCTTTTAACTTTCCTGAACAATGGCTCTGGCTTCTTCCACCATTTCGCATTCTCTCTACCCCAACCCCTCCTTTAAGAAAGGAAAGGGGCAGCGGGGGAGAGAAAGCCCTGCTGCAGGACTTAGAGGGAGAAAAGCTTTGTTTCATGCCCTATAAACACCGCTTAAGCTCCATCTCAAACATAAAAAACCCACATCGTGCAAGTCTAAAAGGGACCCTGTCAGGTTAAAAGTCATACATTAAAGAGAAAGATTACGGTATAGTACAAAGGACACCTTCAATTATTCAAACTTTTTTTTTTTGTTACGTTCCCACTTTACTTCCTCTTTCCTTTCATCTTTGCTTGGGCAATGGAAACCAGCGGAGCCATGTCAGATGTCCCAGGTTCTCGTGTGCTTGCACGGCTTTGCTGGGAAACATTTTTATCTGACGGGTGTTCTGCAGGTTACGGTGAGGGTGGGCCTCAAATCAGGCACAGACCCCCTCTACCATCTACCTGGCACTATGAAGAATGAACAGATCGGTCTTTATGCTCTCCCTTTCAAGTGTCAGCTTTCCCCTGTCACAAAATACCAAATTCACGTGGTAACAAACTCCAGCTGAAGCAGACACCTCACACCAAGGAGCATCTCAACACCAGTTCTCTCCATTGATGCTGAGAGCTCCCACAGCCGGTGCTGCTGTGACCAAACCTTCCCTAGAACCTTTTAACGCTGATGCTACCCAGCATCCTGCACTGAGGGATCAGACCCTACCTCTTTTCCCTCAGCAGCAGCCCGAACCTCTCAGCACCACAAGCACACCAGGGCAGGCAGGCACCTCTCATCAAGAAGCACAGACAACACAGATACTTTTTTTTTTTTTTTTTTCAAAAACATACTTCATATTTCCTCTTTTATTATATAAATATCAGTTTAACCTTTTACTGTAAGAATATAAAATGTTTTAAGAGGATCTTTGTTATTTTTATACAAATTCACAAACAGTACAATTAATCCATAGGGGTCTCTGGGTTTGCGTTAACTCTGTGGTCTGGCCTGTTACTGTGGAGGGTTTGAGATATTGAACACGTGAGAAAGGGAAAAAAGAAAAAAAAAAAAAAGAAAACAAAATAGCCAAGATAGTTTTCTGTTAAAAAAAAAAAAAAAATCCTTAACTCTTCCTCTTTAAAATAATAATAATAAAAAAAAAATCTAAAGAACCAGCTCCATTTTATTGACAGAACAGAGATAAGACAGATGAACTTCAGTCTCCTCCCCTCGCGCTGCAGCCTCGGGGCCTGCAGGCTGCTCGCTCCTCGCCCACAAACAGGAAGCCTCGCACAGTGACCTTTTGTAGGTGATTCGAGAGGGGAGGGGATAGGATTTGCATATATCTCTATATAATTTTGTAAAAAAAACCAACTTGCATTTTACACGTTTCTGTCGTAGCAGTAGCCCGATCCTCAGCACAGATTCTCACGTTACACGTTTGTGCTACAAGAGGCAAAATGCAGAAGCACAGTTTGGGTCCCCAATCCCCAGCGGAGAGGGAGGGAGAGGCACAACCAGAATGTGAAGGTGGGACACAGCGGGGTAAGCTCAAAAGCAAACGAAGATTTTTTTAAAAGGAAAAAAAAAAAAAAAAAAAAGAGGGAGGGGGAAAGGGGAGAGAAAATGAAGAACAAACCCAAGGAAGGGGCATTATTCCAGTCTAGGCACAAAAATGTTTCAGTCTCAAAATCTCTTTCCTGTAAGAATTCCAGGGCTTTTGAGGAGGAAAAAAAAAAAAAAAAAAGTAACAAATTAAAACGAGGTAGCCAGACATCATATATATATTTATATATATAGAATATATTCAGCAGAAAAAAAATGTACTTAAAAATCCACAAGAACAGCAACTTCAAATGTCTTTAAAAATAAAACCGTGTAAGAAAATGAATACTGTGAAGAAGAGAATGAATGAGGAAAACTGGGACCAGTTACAGGACATAAGCAAGGGATAGATGGGAGAGTAAGAGGCTGTTTTTGTAGCAGTAATTTTTTTTATGCATTTCAAAATAAAAACAGGTCACAGTATCTCAAATGAAGCAGAAATGAAGCTGGAGATTCTTCCTTAAGTCCCCCAGGCCGAGGGGAGCTGGCCACCCCTTGTACCCTCTCAGCCCCCATCCAAGAGGAATGGATACATAGTTGGATATGTTTATCCCTGTTGCCAAGAAGAGGGAGGGGAGAAGGAGAGAATGGTGAAGGGAAGAGGAGTCTCTCAGTAACTCTGTGGCCCCTCGTGCATGGGAAGGTCTAAGAGACCAGGGTCCACGTCCAGGCTCTACAGAAACAGGGTAGGAGGAAATGGTATCTTCATCTCCACTACGGAGATGGGGAGAAAGAACAGAGTGCCTGGGCTTTTCCTTTAGCTATAGTGCAGGATGACGTGGAAACGTGCTGACAAAAGGAGAGGTTGTAGCTGTCCCTATTCTCAGTGCAGTGGAGAACTGGAGTAGTGGGAGTATGTATCTACCCACAGCAGAGAGCAACACGGAACTGGAGATTGAAAACAGACTTAAAAAAAAAAAAAAAAGAAAAAAAAAAAAAATCAATGTACCTAGGGAGCAGTATTTCTGTCACAATTCCCAGCTGACAGGGGAGGGGCAGGCGCAGAGGTGGAATGGTTAGGGTTTGTTTTTCAGGGCTTTTATTTTCTTTTGTAACCAAAAGCTGTGTCTGTGCCCAGTGCAGGATGACTGGGTGGCCAGGTACATAAGTGTAGCTAGGAAGCCTTTCCTGCTGTTGTAATTGTTTGTTCCCATTTCCATTCCTACTCTCCTTTATATAAATCAAAAATAATCTATTCTCAATACATGGCAGAGCAAGGGTCTCGATCTTTATCCATCCTTAGTGCAGGAGGGGATGGAATCAGGGAGTGGGGATAAAGAGGGGTGTCTCTAGCCCCAGTGCATAAGTGTGGGCTTCTACCTCTTCTGTAAGGGGGAGGATGCTGGGGTAGGGATGCAGAGAGCTCTGTTTCCCCTGTGTGGAGCTTGAGGCATGACCTGGAAAAAGGGTGGGTGTTTTCTCTCTTTCCTCCTGCCCCCCCCACCCCACCCTTTCCTCCTTCTCCTCCAGAACGAGGGCAGGTAGGCAGCACACAGGGGTCAAGGATACTCGCTCTGTTCTTCCCTCCAGTGCCAGGGTGCGTGGGTAGCATGGCTGTGCGCGTGCCCCTCTCTCCTCTCCTCCGTTGCAGCAGTCAGTCAGTCCTTCAGTCCATGAGTTCCTCCGGAGGAGACGGAGGTCTCGGGGCACCCCCTCCTCTCACCTGACCTTCTCGCTCTCAGTCATTTCCCACAGTCCCAGGTTGAGCACCTTGAGGCAGGGCAGCTGGGTGATGCGCTCCAGGCCCCGCTTGGTGATGCGGGTGCAGCCGTAGAGGTCGATGCCCGTCAGCTGGCTGAGGTGTTCAGCGATGAGCTCCAGGCCCTTGTCGGTGATGCGGACGCACTGGCCGATGTTGAGGGTGCGCAGCCCATGCATCTGCCGCACCATGCGGTTGATGCCCTCGTCACTGATGTGGCAGGAGCAGAGGGAGAGCGAGCGCAGCCCATCCAGTCCCTGCGCGATGTAGGCCAGGCTCTGGTCCCCCACTTTGTCGCAGAAGGAGACGTCGAGGCCGGAGAGCCGCAGGCTGCCCATGGCCAGGTGCATGATGCCCGTGTCGCTGATGTTGTCACAGGAGCGCAGGTTGAGGCTGCGCAGGCTGCTCATGTGCGACAGGTGCAGCAGCCCCGCGTCCGAGATGCCCCCGCAGAAGCTGAGGTTGAGCTGGCGGAGGCGGCCCAGCCCGCGGGCCAGGTGCTTGAGCGAGAGGTCGCTGAGCTTCTGGCAGTCCTGTAGCGTGAGCTGCTCCAGACCCAGGCAGCCCTCGGCGGCGCTGCGCGTCATGCCCGCCAGGTGCCCGATGCCCACGTCGGAGAGGTGCCTGCAGGAGCGCAGGTTGAGGCTCTTGAGGCGCTGCAGGCCCCAGGCGATGAGCAGCAGCCCGGTGTTGGTGATGTTGCTGCAGCCGCCCAGCTCCAGCACCTCCAGCCCCTTCAGGTACTGGGCGATGCGGCCCAGGCTGCTGTCCGTGATCTGCTTGCAGAGGCTGAGGTTGAGCGAGCGCAGGGAGCTGATCTCCGCCACGAAGGCGTGGCCCAGCCCGTTGTCGGTGAGGTTGTAGCAGCCGCTGAGGTTGAGGCTCTCGATGTCCGCCATGCCCTGGATCACGTAGCTCAGGCTGCGCCGCAGCGACAGGATCTGCACCCGCCGGATGCCCCGCGCCGCCAGGCTGGGGAAGAGCGAGGGGTTGGCGCGGCGCAGGTGCAGCTTCGCCTCCACGCCCCGCCACACGGAGCGGTGGTAGGCGGCGTCCCGCCAGGCCGTGCACACCTGCGCCGCGCGGCCCTTGTCGCGCACCTCCAGGTACCCGAAGATCATGGCCAGCAGCTCCGGGAACAGGCACGAGATGTGCGTTTCCATCGCCCGCCCGCGCCCGGCCGCCCCCGCCGGCGCCGCGCTCCGCCGCCGGGCCCGGCCCGCTTCCGCTCGGGGCCCGCCCGCCTTCCGCTCCGCGCTCCGCGCCTCGCCGCGCTCCTCCCGCCCGCCGCCGCCGCCCTCACATCGCCGGCCCGGGCGGCGCGGCCCGGCCCGCGGGAGACGCTGCTGCCGCGCGAGCGGCCCGGCCCGGCCCCGCGCCCCGCGGCCGCCGCCTCTACCGCCGCGCCGGGCGGGCCGCGCCGCTGCTGCCGCTGCTGCCGCCGCGCTGCTGCCGCCGCGCCGCGCCGTGCCGCATCGTGCCGCCTCCCGGCGGCCGGGTGCGCTCCGGCGGCGGCGGCCCCCCGCGCTCCGGCGCCGGCCGCCGGGCCCCGCCGCCTCCCTTTGTCTCCGCGCTGCCGCCGCCGCCGCTCACAGCCCGCGGCCCCGGGCCGCCCGCATCCCGCGGCGGCGGCGAGAGGGCAGCGAGCGAGGCAGGGGGTCGCGCCGGCACGGCCCGGCCCGGCCCGGCCCGCCCCGCCGCCGGTACCGACTCCGCCGCTCCGGGCCCGGCCGCCGCCGGCCGCCTGCTCCGCTCCGCCGCGCGCCGCTCGCTGCTGGGCCCCGGCGCCGCGCTCCGGCCGGGCGGGAGGAGGGGGAGGAGGCGCGGCGAGGCGGGCGGGGAGGGAGCGAGGGAGGAGGAGGAGGAGGCTGGGATGGGCCGGGCTGCCGGCGCTGCCGCCGCTGGCGCTCCCCGCGCCCTTGCGCAATGGTACGATCCGGAACACTCCGAGCCGTCGCCCCGGCAACAGCGCGGCCCATTCGCTGCGTCCCGCCGTTAACCGTTGCCGCGCCGCCGGCGGGGCCAGGCCGGGCCGGGCTCACCTTCGCGCGGGGCCGGCGGGGATTCCCGGCTGCGGGCCCCGAGGGGAGGGAGCGGAGGGGCTGATGCGGACTTGGGGGGGGGGGGGTGCAGGCCAGGCTGCTGCTGCGCGGGGCGCCTGGTGCCCGGCTATAGGGACGTGACGAGGGCTGCTGTTGTAGGGCCGCCGGGCCGGGCCGTGAAAGAACTTTCGGCTCGGAAACGGTGTGAGCGCTCCCATGAGCTGAGCGGTTTCCAGCCGTGTCGGGAATGAGTGTTGGAAATCCGAGTTTCCTGCGTGTTCGTAGCCTCGTGTGGGGGTAACAGCGCGGCTTGGGCCCAGGGCTGTCACTGGGTGCTACAACCGGATGAAGCGGTGTTGTGGAGCAGGTAAGGCTTCTCAGGATGCCTCCAAAGGAGATGTGCTGGTCTTCCATGCCAAAGTGCTGTAAAAAAAAAATAAAGCTTGTATTCGTTCAACACGGTGGGGTGCGTTCTTAATATCGTTTGGATTGCTAAAGTGATACTGAAATTAGCCTGGTTTTGACAACATTTGTTACAGTGAGACTTTAAGCAGCCTGGAGGAATGGGCTCGACTTTAATTGTCTGTCTGCTGCAGAATCACCATTGCTCCCTCCTCACATGCGTTAGCATTAGTGTTAGCTCCAAGTCAGGGGCAGCAACAACTGATGGACTCTCAGGCCCTGATGCTGCCATGAGGTCCCGGCACGTGCACGTGCCTCCTCCGACATGTGGCTGTGGTTTGGCAGCACACGGAGCCCAGCACTACAACTCCCAGGCCACGTGATGGGACACGCTGACCTGCTGCTCATTCACTCCGTCTGCTCGAGTCAGCTCGCGACGCTCCTGACAGGTTAACTTTTTATGAGCAGACTTTCTGCCGGCTCAGGTATCGCCGAGCACAGCCCCAGCTGGATCAGGTATCGTCTGCACCCCTGCAGCTGGCGCAAAGCCGGTGTTGAGTCCGGCTCTGCACCGTGCACTCTGCCTTGTTGAGCAGGAGTGTGCTTATATGCCTTGGCCTGATCCTGATCAAATCTGTGCTCCTGGGTGATCCGGCGCAGGGTATGGCTGGTTTTAATGACCATGGATGTCACGCCAGGTGTCACCTGGTGAGAACTGAGCTTTGTGGTACGATTTGGCTGTTTTGACGGTGTTAAAGGTGGCGGTTAACCAGCAGGTTAACTGGAAAATGATCAGGTGAATGGTGCTGAGCGGCAGTGCTGCAAATCTCAAACCGTGCAGCCAAAGGGGAAAGTCGAGGTGAAGTGAGGAGCAGGTGGAAGGTGCATGGAAGATGTGTGAGGAGCAGCCAAGGTCACTTAGTTTGCTCAGCCAAGGAGAGCGGAGGTTTGGCTGAAGAAGGACTGCTCGGAAGCAGGATGGGTCCAGCAGAGATCCGGCAGCATGTGGAAGTGAAGTGGCACAGAGGTGGTGTTGGGATCTTGTAGTGATTCTTGCATTACTCATGCCTGGCAAAGCACGAGCAAATTACACAAGTCATTCATAGAGTGCACTAATAAAGGCTGCTACTGTATCATCCCAAATTTGGTTGCAGAATCTTGACATGGAAGTAATGCTGCATTTCCCATCCCTCAGCCTTTCCTTCAAAATGACATTTGGGGGAAGCAGAGAAAGGCATGCTTTAAGGCATAAAAGTCAACACAAAATATTTTTTTAATGCATCTTATCATTTTTTGGAGGCCCCCGAGTTCCCCATCTCACACGTTATACTTCAGTTGCCTGTGCCTGCTTGCAAACAGGTCAGACTTAGGTGCTAAATGGAACAGCCCTGGAGCTTGGACTCTTTTTGGGGGGGAAAGATATGAAGTATATTCCTGGTGGGTTTTTATTGTCAACTCTAAGTGACAGATGTTTGGAAACAGAGGTTTAGAAAGAAAAGTAGAAGTACACGAAAAGGGGCAATTTATCTCATGGCTGTCCAGCTGACATTCTGTTTCCAGGAGTAAAGAAATATGTGCCATGTTCATCATGATCTCATGGTACAAATAAGGGGAGGTAATCACCATGTGATAACCTGAATTTTATTAAAAATCTCTGCCTGCCTCTGTGCATTTTGATGGCTAATCTGTCCCGCTGGAGCCGTGTCTGACATTCCAGCCCCTTGAGCAGCTCCCAACAGCCGCTTTCTCTTTTTGAAAGCACTTGCCAGATAAATGTTTCATTCTTTTTTTGCCCCGGTTATACCAGTGTTCAGTGGAGGCCGGACAGTTTAGCTTGGCGGCAGTTCAGGAGGATGTGCATAACTCACTCGTGGCTTCAGTGACTGGGTGCATCTCTTACTGTGTGGTTGGGCGTAGCATCTGCCAGGTCTTTCTGCAGTTTTCATCTCAGTCTCTCCTGCTTGTTTCGTTTGCTTCTCAGCTTGCAGGATTGCATTTTGTTCTGTTCCGTACCTGGATCCAATCTCTCATTTAAGAGATAACAAATGCAGATTCATTCCCTCTCCTTTCTTCTGCCACTCCATTCCACGTGCTTTCTGTGTTTTTACAGCTTCCTGGAATGGAAAACTCATGAATTTATCCACACGAATCTACTTGGCTTCTGCCTTTTTCTTACCAGTAGGTGGTGGCCACTGGGGCTGCAAGGCAGAAGCGTCACAAAACCGCTTCAACAGTGCAGCCCAACCCTTCGTTGTCTTAATGCAGATGGCTCTGGAGATCCAGGCTGGCATTCAAAGCATTGGTGCTTCCCTTCCCACCCTTGGAAAAAACAAGGCATGGATGTCAGCTGCTGGCGTTTGGTGTAGAGGTCGCAGGCCCGTGCTGTTTGGGTGTAGCCTGATAAATCCCATTAGCTAATTTCCTGCGGCTGGATTGTGCTGCGTTTTTCTGTCCTTCTGTCCAGCCCACCACTGCATTGCTTCTCAGTTTAAAGCGTTTCTCCACAGCCCAGACTGCAGTGGGGAAATTTCTCCTTCCTAAAAAAAAAAAAAAAAAAGCTGGCTTAAGGAGGAGTTCAGCTAACACTGCTTTGGAATTTAGGTTCTGGTGTCCACCTCGCTCCAGGTGGATGCAGTTGTCCTTCACAAATTGGTCTCCAGACCTTCTCCATCAGATCTACATGCCCACGAAACTCAGCTTGGCCTGAGACAGCCCATTGTCTTTAACTGGTTCCATTTGGTTTTGTGGAAGGAACTTGTTGAGAGTTTGTTTGGGAAATGGCTTTGTTGTATGGAGGAGACCAAAGCGATCTTTCGGCACTGCTGATACGTGAATCGCGATTCTCTGGCTCAGCACAATGAGGGTGCTGGCTTGCTGCAGAGAGAATATGCGGCGTCAGCGTTACACGTGAGGCGGGGTGCTGCTGCTAGGCTCTGCAGCACTTACTAGGGTGTCAGAAAGCAGCGATGGCGTGATTCACATAGTGCTTTCTTTGCTTGAACGCGAAGAAGAAATGATCCCCTGCAACTCTTCTGTGAATGTAACCAGTAATTACCGACAAAGATCTCTATTAAGACGAGTACGTTTAAGTGTAGGCAGAACATGTGTCATGTGCGTATTTAAAATGTGTAAGTGTATATACATTTATTATTGCACTCATATGTGCTTCAGTAAATCAAGATGGAGCTGCTAAGTGAATGGATTCCCTTTGGAATTCATACCGGTCGCGATCGTTTTTTGACAAGTCATTATCAAGGAGGTGTAATTAGTTACTGGGTTATTCAGACACTGTGACATTAGGATCCTTCGGCATTGCAGAGTTTTGCTGGGAAGCTTAGGTCACAATGAAGCATTCCTTAAAACTAGTTTAAGAAGGAGTGTTTTTTAAATGGGAGGTATCGTGACTCTAAAGGTGAGGTGCTGTGTGAGCCTGTGTTTGGGGATTACACGGTTCCTCCTGCAAAGTGATTCTGCTCTGCCATGTATTTTCTGGCATTGGGGGTGACTTATCTGAAATATAGTGGACTGTGGTGAAATTCAGAGCTGATGTCTCAGTGCAAATACCAGCTCTGAATTGGAGCCTATGGGATTAGAGGTTTTTATCCAGGTTTTGATTTTACTTCTCAGTCAGTAACTGCCAAGAATATAACTGCTTATATGGGGAAGAATGGTCAGAGGATATAAAGCATGGGATTTGTGGATTATTTTCCCCATTTTGCCATTAAAGTGGCCACTGACTGTCACTGCTGTAGCAGATTGAAGCAAGTCCAAATGAAAGGATTACTGGGAGAACCAAAATGATTATGGTCCAGGCAGTTATGCTTGGATGTCATATACCTATCACCTATCATCTGCTTCTGTGTGACAGGGCTGTCTGGGGCTGCGATAAGTGGTTGGGGCCCTGGCCACGGCTCCACCATGCATGTCACACCTATTGTAGCTTTTATGCACCTCAGCACCCAATGGCTAATATCATCAAAGAGAAAGTGTTCTGGCAGGGCAGGGTGTAAAATCTCAAACCTCAGCGCTTGCAGTTCACTGCATTGGTGCTATTTCAAGTGCTGGGCTTTGTCTGTCCTTTATTAGCAGTACCAAAGACGATCAAGATGGTGGGAAGTATCTGATGTAATCATTATTATTAAAAACAGTGGCAGAAAAACAAAGAGGCCTTTCAGGTAGTGCTTGCTTTCCTAAGCCATTCCTGGAGATTGAACTCTGAGACCTCTACGAGCAGAGCTGAAGCAGACAGCCCTGCAGCTCCAGCTCAGACACGTGTGCCCGGCATGCCATGTGGTACTGTCACAGCAGCACGCTGAGAAGGCTGCCTCCAGCAGCTGCATGGGCCAAAGCCCAGCAGGGAAGAGTGAATGCTGTGTTACATTCAGCTGGAACAAGGGGAAACGTTCTGGGCCTTTGGCTGAGATGGGAGAAAAGCAAGTGCTAGAAGGGTAGATGTGGCAGTGAGGTCCATGGGAGGGTAACTCATAAGCTCTTCAGTAGAGTCAGAGGTAACTTCACAAGAAGGTAAGCTCAGCCCCAGCTACGGATGTAGCCATATGGTTCTTAAAACACAGTATTTCTGTACCCAAGGATTACTGCAGTGTTGATTTTAACTGTTAACTCCTCCCTCCCTGGATCCCAGCCACCAGCACATTTTCAGGTAGTAAATAGCCTTCTAAAATTGGCAGTTCACTAGAATTGGACAGAGTTATGTCACCTGCCCTACGAGCATTGGCTCCAATTAAGATTTTAGAGGAAAACTGAATAATAAGGTAGTACTGTTTTGGAAAAATGCTGTGAGAATCGATGCCACAGTTTCAGCCCAGCGTGAAGGAGAAGAAGCTGCAAGTGAGAATTACAAAATATAATTTCATATGGAATGTAAGGTAAAAAAGCAAAATTATGTTTCATAGAATGGGAGATTTGTATTGGTTCTGGCTGAAGAAAAGTCAGTGTAGCATCGAAGGGAGATTCAGATTGGAAATAAGGAATAGGTTTTCACAATCAGGGTAGTGAGGCACTGGAGCAGGTTGTGCAGAGAGGTGGTGGATGCCCCATCCCTGGAGACGCCCAAAGTCAGGCTGGACGGGGCTCTGAGCAACCTGATGTACCTGTGGGTGTCCCTGTTCACTGGACCAGATGGCCTTTAAGGATCCCTTCCAATTCAAATTATTGTGTGATTCTGTGTTACTAGAAGTAATAGTTCAGAAAGTGTTGTTGCCAGGTTTGTTTGATTTCCTGAAAGTTTTGTGGGTTTTTTTTTCTGCAGTTCCAGTAGATGCATAAAGAAGTGGTGACAATTCTAACTTCTGCTCTTGGGCACGTGCAGACTCTTTAAAACCTCATTCAAACTGCTAAATTGGCCTAAATTAAGTATCTGGAGGGACGTGACAAAAAATCTTGAAAGCCTCTGAAAATGTGAGGGTGAGATGAAGGGCAGATCTGAGCAAAGTGGGGGAAAGTCTGAAGATCAGAATGTTGGGGGTGGAAATTCAATGGTTAAAACAAAGTTGGTGTTTTATGCTGGTTCTTTCAACTTCTTTCGGAAAAAGGAGCCCTTGGCCTGCCACATATTTGTTAATCTTCCATGTAGCTGTGTAGCCAGAACCTGTCATGTACAATGAAAACACGACTTTCTTTAATCAAGATGGTTCCCAAGTTTTTTGTTGGTTTTTTTCTTAGTGTATATGCATGGGAGAACGCCAGACAGAAATACTGCTTTTAGTCCATTTTCTCTTTTTTTTTTCCCAGCATACAAGCTGACTAAATGGCATGGAAAAGCAGCTTCTCTTTCCACTGTTTCTAGCCCTGAGATCTGCTATTTTCCTAGTTTTGTTGGTGTTGCTGTTCCACACTTTTTGCCAGCAAACGCAGGCTGTATTCTTTATGTTCATCTTGGAACAGCGAATCCTTTCGTCTGAAGATTATTCTTAATGCCTTGAAGCAGGAAATGTAAACAAAAAGCCTTTAGATATATAGAAACCTCTGAAAATATTTATAGAATGGCAACAGCTGCCAGAACGTGGGAAGCGGCAGGTAACTAAATAATACTCCTCTGCGTCTGCAGTGTGTGTCGTTTGACAGGGCCAGAGCTCTATGTAAGTGATTATACTGTGAGCTCTGCAGAGGTACTGGTTGCTCCGAGGGAGTTTTAGCCCTCTTTCATCAGTGGTGAAACCCAGATCCAAAGGCCTGGCTGGGAGGTGTGCACCTGCCTCAGTAGGCTTGGGCTTCTGCTGCCCAGCAGTCCAGGCCCCAGCGCTTCCCAGCTCCTTGCTGAGTTTCTTTGGATCCTAGAGAGCACTGACTTTTTAGCAAGTCAGCTGGCAGCCCCACCGTGTTTTGTTTCGCGTGGTTCACATTCTTCCATCTAATTCCCACACTGAAAATTTTCAGCTTCCTATTTTCCCCTAGCTGTCCCAGCAAGACGTATTGAATATGCAGATGTGATGGCACACACTCACACACGTGCTTTTCCCGAAGCAACCCCTCAAAGTTTGTTCTGCGTGTTTGTTTTACTCCATATCCTCTAATCCCCAAAGTGACATTAAACAGATTTTTTTGTTTAACCTTTGTATGAAATGCTCTTATTTGCAAGGATATGCGAGTTTAGTTACATTCTGTTATACTCCCTTGTGTGTGGAGGAGACACTGAGTAAATGAAAACACATTACAATTGTTATGCACCACGCACAAATTCCTTTTCAGACATCTTGTATGCATGCCTTCTCTAGGACGTATTTGTGAATGTGAGCACCGCTGTATTTTCAGACACATTCATGTCATAAATAACAGTGCTTTTGCATTGAGGGCCACTCATGTAAAGCTTTCAAAACAGGTTATCAGAGGCAGTGAGTTCTGGAAAAACCAGGGCTGGTGGAAGAGGAGCTGGGAATGCTGATGACCGTCTGCTGGTGATGAGTCTCCTGGTACAGAATGGCACTGGGCCTGGCCAAAGAACTGTGCACATCTTGTCAGCACCAGTGAAGGAAAGACAATCAGAGATCTGGCTTCTGCTCCAAGTGAGGAAGTTATTTTGCCGCAACAGCATAAATCCTTACTTGGATCTCTTGCTTTCCCTGCAAAATAGAGACTTGAGCAATTCCTTCTCTCCTCCTACACGGTGCCCACCCTAGGGGTGAGTGCATGTATCCTCATTCACTGGCTTTCTGTGCTCTACAGAAACAAACAAGCATACAAGGCAGCATTCATAACACTCTTCTATGCAACACAACATGCTTTCCTCACCTGCAAGGCAAGCAATCCTCACCTTCTGTACAAATACAGCATTTTTGCAGGACACGCTTCACTAAACGGCTGTTGTATTTGTTCATCAAAGCCAATATCATAGAATCATGAATCATAGAATCACTAAGGTTGGAAAAGGCCTCTAAGATCGTCTAGTCCGATCCCAACCCATCCCTATCATGTCCACTAACCATGTCCCTCAGTGCCACATCCACACATTTCTTTAACACCTCCAGGGACAGTGACTGCACCAGCTCCCGGGGCAGCCTGTTCCAGTGCCTCACCATTCCTTCTGAGAAGAAATTTTCCTAATATCCAACCTGAACCTCCTCTGGCCCAACTTGAGGCCATTACCACTAGTTACCGGAAAGAAGAGGCCAAACCCCACCTCACCACAGCCTTCTTTCAGATCACTGTAGAGCGTGATAAGGTCTCCCCTGAGCATCCTCTTCTCCAGACTGAACAACCCGTTTCTTCAGCCGCTCCCCTTAAGACTGTGTTCTAAACCCCTCACCCCCAGCTCCACTGCTGCTCTCTGAACACGCTCCAGGGCCTCAGTGTCCTCCTTGCACTGAGGGGTCCAAAACTGAACACAGCACTTAAGATGCAGCCCCACCAGTGTCAAGTACAGACAGACAATCACTCCCTGCTCCTGTTGGCTGCACTATTTCTGATACAAGCCAGGATGCTTTTGGCCTTCTTGGCCACCTGGGCACACTGCTGGCTCATGTTCAGCCAGCTGTCAGCTCACACTTCCAGATCCTTTCCTCCTCGTGCGGATTTCCAGCCACTCTGCCCCAAGCCTGTGGCATTGCATGGAGTTGTGACCGAAATGCAGGACACTTAGTTTTACTGAAGTTCATACAGTTGGCCTCAACCCAGCAATCTAGCCTATCCAGATCCCTCTGTGGGGCCTTCCATCCCTGAGGGTAGATGGACACTTCCTCCTAGATTGGTGTCATCTGCAAAGTTAATGAGGGTGCACTCAATCCCCTTGTCCAGATCATTAATAAAGATATTAAACAGGGCTGACCCCAGCACTGACCCCTGGGGAACACCACTTAGTGACCAGTCGCCAGCTGGATTTAACTCCAGATGATGAGCAGCCGTTCCACCTACAGAAATTCCCTGGGCCTTTCCAGTCAGCATATTCAGTAGCATCATGTCCAGAGAGAATAAATGTGTTCAATATAATGGAATAAAAGTTTCTAGTACTGTTAATATCCTTTTGTATGACAGCATAAAATAGGTAGTTTTAATTTTCTCTGTTTGAATGGCAATTGGAAGGCCTAGCCTCACTTAATTGGGTATATATTTTCCCATTATCTTCGAGGGAAGAACAAACACATCTCTTTCTTTGGAAAAAGCTGTCACCTATAAACTGTTCTCTTGCATTGGGACATTCTGCCTTAGGTGTCACTGTGCATATGGAGTTAATAACTGTATTTATACAGTGTCATTGAAGGATCTTTAAAGGCATTGGAGCCTGCAGAAGCTCTGTCACGGCATCCACAGGCAATGTCATGATACTGGTCCTGAAATTAATCTAGTTTCCTTGGATGAACAGGGAGACTGAATTCCAGCCTCCTGGGTAGTTAGAACCACAACGAGGTTGCAGAGCATACTGCCACAGTAGGGCAGAGCATACAGACAAGAGCATACAGACCCATACTATGGCAACCCCCTGCCTTCTAATAGATTGATGCATAGTCATGTACACATGTGAATTTTGACCATGAATGAGAACTTGTTAGTAGTTGTTTGTTTCCTTCTACCAGCATGATCCTGAGAGCTGGTGACAGTAACACACCATCTGACGCTGCAGTTGTGTCATCATTCACGGGTGACATCAGCCCACATTGTGTCGAAAGAAGTGGTCCTGCCCTCCTTCACCTCTGGCTTAAGGCCAGATTCGCCAGTGCACGCTGCATACATCAGCTTGAGCAGCACTTTCAGAACAGATGAGGTGTTAGATAAGCATATGCGTTTTCCGGATAATTGAATCCTTGGAGTTTTGATTCCGGTTGGTTACGACATTTTTTTGTGTCAAAAACAGGAATGTGGAAGCTTGGCTTTTCCAGTGGTGCTTCTGAAATCAGATTCCTCCTTTTGAGGCTGAGCTCCTGGCAGAATAGATCTCCCCCAGTGCAATGTAGGATGTGCAAGGGGCAGTGTGTGCTCTGCAGCCCTGGGGGCAGGTGGAGAGCAGCCTGTGGCACCTTGCACTGCTTCTCCAGATGCAAAGCAGGTTTTTGCTTTTGTTAGTCCTGCTGGGCTGGCAGAGCTGCGGGAGGAGAGGTGGGTCTCCACTCTAGTAGTGCCTGCACCACCAGCAAGCAGTCACATTGCAGCTCGTAGTGAGGAGAGGCAGAAAAAAAGGAGCTTTTCTTGGAATCGCTTTTGGAT
Organism: Lagopus muta; assembly: GCF_023343835.1. Classification (NCBI taxonomy): domain Eukaryota; kingdom Metazoa; phylum Chordata; class Aves; order Galliformes; family Phasianidae; genus Lagopus; species Lagopus muta. The sequence goes on from NC_064433.1 coordinate 60,106,227, forward strand.
CACACCAGTGACTTGGGGATCTTTCCAGTTCTGTTTTATTTCTGCTGAGGGACAGGACAGGCTTGCAGAACTGGGGAGGCAGGAGCGTGGGACTGGATCTGTGTGTATCAGTGTTGATATGCTGACTTCTGCTTACATTATCACCTTGGAAGGGCAGTGTCCTGCAGCATAGGGCTGCTATGAGCTCCCAGGCTGGGAGGCAGAGGTATGCGTGGTCCCAGTACTTCTGCCTGTGGGACCCTATTGCTGGCTACAGCCTCAGGCTTGGCGTTCAGAGCTTTAAGGGATGAGCTGGCAACACAAACAAATGGATGTGAGCTGACCACTTTTAGGCTGGAAATTAGAGAAAGAGTCACAGCTTTTTGCCTGGTGAGTTTGCACACAGCGTAGGGACCCAAATATAGCAAACAGCTTTCAGGATGCTTGGAAAATGTATTCATAGGATTGTATGGTTTGTTCCTGAAGGGTCGCACATCCCCTTTTTGCTATTACCTAATTGAAAGAAAAGAAAGTAAATGAATGATTGAGCTGCACTGTTCTGTTAAATCAGTGCAGATCTTAACTTTCAAGGCTTTGCTTTTGGTTTAGAGGATGGATAACCTGCACAACACTGATATACTGATACAGCTCTTTCAGATTAAGTTTGCATGAATGCACAATCTGCTGAAAATTTGTATCTGGAAACTTTATCTAAGAGCATAATAATGTTAAAATAGCACTTTACAAATTGGTTTTACGAAATGGTGATATTAAGCACAACACTTTTTTTTTCCTGGAGTTAGAATTGTACGTGTGATTGGTACTAAAATAGAGGTGAGATATAAAATGATCTTCTTTTTGGTACAAATGTATATGCAGTCTATTTCCAAAACAGTCTGAGCAGGTTTAGCTTAAATCTGTTGCGTGCAGCATTAATAGGATATTCTTACACTGAATAGAAATGTGGTGGTACAGAAGATAAATAAGTTCTGGAATTGGTTAAATTAGTGTAATCTGATGTCAACAGGACTTTATATATAGCTTCAGCTTTTTCTGTGCTTTGTTGTTGTTGTTTTAATACTGCTGCCTGGGGAGGTGGTGGAAATCACCATCCCTGGAGGTGCTCAAGAACCGTGTGGATGTGGCACTGAGGGATGTGGTCAGTGGGCAGGGTGGGGGTGTCTGTGGTTGAATTTGATGACCTCAGTGGTCATTTCCAACCTTCATGATTCTATGCTTGAACCATTCTTTCTCTCTATGGTTAGGTACTCCAGGGACAGCTGTCACCGGGCTGCTGAGGCTGGCAGCTGTGCCTTGGCATTTGTGCATGACATGGCCTGGTGACAATGAGACCAAGTGCCCTGGGCCAGGGCAGCTGTGGAAAAATGAAAGAGCAAGGTAGCGGTGGAAGGAAATCTGGATCTGTCAGCAGGGTGGCAGGTGATGAGATGCAGAAAAAGGTAATGCATGAGCATATCAGGAGATCAAACTGAGCACAGAAGTACCAAAGAAATGAGCAGAAATAATCTGCCCTTCCAGCAGAGAGAGATGGTGTGCAATAACACAGCAGGGCAAGGCAATGGCACAGGGAGAGAGGTGGGCACTGGGGTGCTACACCTATTGTAAGCTGGACCTGTGGATTGACTGCTGCAGGTGAAGTAATTATCGTAATACATACAAAATTGCACATTTAGGTCGGGCAGTGTGAGCATCAGTGTGGCACCACAGTGGTACAGTGCTGAGGGAGGGACTGGTCATCAACAAGGAGCAGCAGAATTGCAAACAGGTACGGGTTGTGAGGAGAACAGATGATGTGGTTTCTGTGTGAAAGCTGCAAGGGACCAGTCTATATTCCATATAAAACTGACTGAGTGGGCAGATATGCAACTTTGATAAGATTTCTGAAGCCTTGGTAAGAGCTGTGGTTAAAAACAAGCCTGGCTGCTGGAAGTGAAGATAGAGTAATTTGGTATGGCACGGTACATCTCTTGGTGCTGCCCATAGCACAGATTTACACGTCAACCCTCCTTCCCAAGAGTGGAGCCCTGTGTCTCTCTGCTGGCTCCTTCAACAGAGGAGACTTTACTTAAGTGAATATTTTTCCCATCTCAACTAAGTGTCTCATGTCAGTCCAGAGGGAGAAAATGTTTCTGGATGCGCTGGATGTTGCGAGGCATGAGAAACAGGCATTGAACCACAGTCAAGTTGCAGAAATAAACAGGAACTTGAAAAAGGCTCGTGATCGTAGCAGGAAGAATGCACGTCCAGTTCTGCCCAGTCTGGGACAAACTGGAGCAGATGCAGGAACAGTGACCATTGAAGAGACACTTTCTTTCAACTCTTATAGCTTATGGCACTCAGTAAAGATCTGTGTCACGCTTGGGGACATCCCAAATTTTTGGAAAGCAGTCAATATCGGACAAGGAGTTTGCTTGAGTAGCTCTCCTTTTCCAACTTATCAGGGCTGTCTTCCAGCCAGGGCTCAATTTTTTTGCCTCCTGCCAAATCTTTGGGAATGATCTCATGGACACCACCTCCCCTTCTCTCTTGGAGCCTCGCATCTTCACTGTCGTGCACGTGGCAAGAACAGCATCAGAAAAGGGCTCTGCAGCGTGACTTCCAACACTTGGTATGCAAACTCATGCTTCAGGCACAGTTGTCACCTCTGAACACTGAACAAAGGCAAACAGAGGTACTAATTTTAGGCAGCACAATAGGCAGTTGTCTAGGGCAGCAGAGGCTTGAGACCATTAACCCAAGCTTTTCATTTACCGAAGCAAAAACTCCTTTTAAAGACCTGTAGGGCAATTAACAACAGATAACAGCAAGGAAGGAGGATTGGTGGTATTCTTCACACCACCAGCCAAACACTCTGCAGCTTTTGATTTGAAAGCTGCTGGCATTTCCACTATCCACAGCTGCTTGTGCCAGTGGCAGACTTGAGCTGCAGTTCAGCATCTCCTTCCTCGGCACCGAGGAGGAGATGTAGTGAGGGCAAAGCGCAGAGATGCACCTCTCCCTCTGCGTCATTTATTTGCATGGTGCATGCCATGTGTATGTGTGTGAAACCCCCGAGGTCGCTGCTTCTTCTTTTTCTTTTTCTTTTTTTGCCATAATTCTTCCCATTGGCCATGTAGAAACAGAAAGGTGGCACATGGTCTTCTCCTTCAGCAAAAGGATTTTCTGTATCTGAAGCCGGCTTGGAAATTCTTGGGGTGACATCACACCGTGTCTGTGCAGCCTCATTGTTTGTCATGGAAAAGCCATTCATCCATACACGACTTCCTTCCTCCCCAGACTCCCAGAGATAAACTTTCCATTCTGTCTGTTCCCTATAGAAGCAGCCCCCAGCTCTGCGCACAGCCTTCGCCATCCCTCCGTCGTGCTCTGGGCTGTGGGAGCAGGTAGAGGCAGGGTATGAAGGTGCGAATAGAGTCACCATGTGGATCCCACTGTGCTGGGGCAGGCAGAGCACAGGCTGTGGGTGACACAAGGCTTTTGTGTCCCAAAGCTGATTCTGGCGCTGGTGGCCACACATCTGCCTGCCAGGTGAGGCGGGCCACCAGCTGCAGGTAGAGCACATCTGGACGGGGCAGAAAGCGGAGCGTGCTGCAAACAAACGCAGCAATTGCACCGTGAGGAATTGGATAAAAAATATATTTCAGAGGGGCTGAGCTGCTGGGTCTGGTGATTTCATGGCTTGGGCCACGCTTGCTTGAGGCAGAACAAAAGGTCGGGTGCTTGTGGCACAGCTTAGGACTGTCTGAGGACAGCAGAAGGGAACGGCCAGGGATGCCCAGGCCCTGGGGTGACCGTGGGGACGTCCATCTGAGGTGTGTGGTGTGGGGTCAGGCAGGACGGTGAGGATGGAGTGAGCCGTGATGCAGGTTTCTGTGCGGCTTAGGGAGCGTTAGTTATTTGGTGGTACCCGCGTGGGTCCGGGTGCTTTCTGCCAGTGTTGAGGGCGGTTCACTGCCGGGTTGCCCGAGTCGGGCTGTTGGGACCGGGGAGCCTTTGGAGCTCTCTCACGTCTCGCCAACTCCCGACCCGGCTCCCCTCCTTCTGCCTATAAAGCCGCCCGGCGCCGGTGCCGGCCCGACCCGCAGCGCCGCGGAGCCTCTCCCTGCCCAGGGCTGCGTTTGAAGGCGGTTTCGGGAAGGCGGAGAGGAGGGGAGCGTTTCCGAGCCGACCCCCGCATTACAAAGGCGGCGGGGCGAGCGCGGCGCTTTGAAGCGCCCCGACGGCTCCCGCACACCTGCCGCCACGGGGCTGAGGGCACCGGCTCGTCCGGGGGGCACCGGCGGACCACCGGCGCTGGGGCGGGGAGGGGCGGACGCTTCAAAGACGGCTCTGAGGCTCCGGGGGAAGGACGGCGGGGAGGACGAGGGCGGGGGTGGAGGGGACTCCCCGCTGCCTTCGGGGGCGGGGGGGGCGCGGCCGGAGGAGGGTCTGTGGGGTGGGCGGGGGCCGGGGGCCGCGCTGACCGCGCCCCGCCGCACGCAGACCCCGCCGTAGGGCTCAGCGCTTCTTCTTCTCCTCCTCCTCCTCCTCCGCAGGGCGCCCCGTGCCGGCGGCCGCCTCCGCGGGGGCTGCCCCAGCGCCGCCGCCGCCCGCAGCCCACCATGACGGGGCCGAGACTAGCGCTCGCCGCCGCTCTTCTCTGCAGCTGCACCTCGCCGGTGGCCGACGCCAACTCCTGGTGGTGAGTGAGCGAGTGAGCGGGGCGCGGGGCTGCGAGCGGAGCCTTTGTCCGGGGCCGGGGGCGTCCCGGGGCGGGCGGAGCGCAGCGGCGGCGGCGGCGAAGTGCCGCATCGCGGGGTGTTCTCGCTGCCTGCCCACAAAGTTCCCACAAAGGTTTTGGGGAGGTGGGATGCCTGCGTCCCGGGGGGCTTCGGTGCGGGGTCGGGCTTTGCGTGAGGGAGTGATGGGGAAGAGGGTGGATGAGGTCTCCCGTCCGCTGCCATTGGAGCCCCTTTCCCGGAGCAGCGGACGCAGCCCGGCCCGAGGGCACCGCTGCCGGCGCTCTGTGCGAAGCTGCTCCCGCTCCGCTCCCGCAAAGAAAGTGCCGAGCTCTGTACCGCGTCTCCACGCCGGCTTCCTCCGGCTCGAGCCCTGGGAAAGGCTCACATCTGGCAGCGCGGGGAGGGGAAAGCGAAAAGCGCAAAGCGCATTCGGCCCTTGGGACTGGCAGCGCTTATGAGACCGCAACCTTCGTGGGACGTTTCTCCGTGCAGGTCGTTGGCCATGAACCCCATCCAGAGGCCGGAGATGTACATCATCGGCGCGCAGCCCGTGTGCAGCCAGCTGCCGGGGCTGTCCCCGGGGCAGCGCAAACTGTGCCAGCTCTACCAGGAGCACATGGTGTTCATCGGCGAGGGGGCCCGCAGTGCCATCAAGGAGTGCCAATACCAGTTCCGGCAGCGCAGGTGGAACTGCAGCACGGTGGACAACACCTCCGTCTTCGGCCGGGTCATGAAAATAGGTAGGAGCAGCGTTCTCCCTTTAAATACATGCGTGGAAGCGATGCACCCCGTTAGCACCTCTCCTAACACTGCCCTTAGCTTGTCCATTCACTGGTGCGCAGGTGCTGCCCACACTGAGCCACCGCTGGAGCCAGAGAGGTGGGACATGGGCTGCTTTTGTTTATGTGCTGCTTTGGAGGTGAGGAGAGAAGCTGGAGCTGGGAACAGTGGACCTACATTATAATTCCCAGCATCTTGAGTGCCCTTGGACAGGGAGTGTGGTCCTGAGGTGTGGGAAATATGGGCTCCCCCCCTTGGGATCGGCTTCCTCCTCCATTCTCCGCTGTTTTCTGTGTAAACCGAAGGGATTTTTATAATTCCTGCCCCTGCTGGCTGTGCGGGGCACATTGGCAGGCCATCCCTGCACTTGAATTGAGGTGTGACCTGCCTGCATTGTCCCGGCTTCTTTTGAAATGCAATCATTTGATGGCAAGAAACTGAGAAATCCGGGCTGGGTTTGATGTGTCCGACAGGCAGGACAATAAAGAAAAGGTGTTAAAACAGCCGCTCACACACGCTCACACACACACATGCACATACTCAAGCCCCTCTGAGGAGGGGTTCTGTGTCCCACCCGCGCAGCTGACGCTGAGGAATCCAGGGCCAGCGCTACTTTTCAGCTCTCGGGTCAGGGAGAGCACTTAATAAGGGATGGAGAACCGTTTCCTGCAGCCTCGGCTGCCCCCAGTATCTCTTAATGCCTTTTAGGCTCACTCAGAAAGCTTCAGAGCTTTAATGTCAAGGCAATAGGGGTGATCGCTTCCATTCAATACTAAAATTCTTACATGTCTCTCTGGAGAATTTCAGGGATTTTCCTGCATGTCAGTCCCTAACCCAGCCCATCAGAGCCATTCCCAGCCCAGCCTTTCTGCCCATCTGTCCTGCTCACACCCCAGCAAATCCCCTCTTCCTCGGGATTTGCCCTTGGGAAATGCCATTTCCTGACACATACTTTCAGCTGCTGACACACATCCAAGGCATCTGTGCATCCTTGATCTCGCACTGTTTGATAGCAAGGGTGGTGGCCAGATGAGGCAGTGCGCAATCCCAGGTTGTCAGTAGGGTTTGTGCTTCGGGGTATGAACACTGCAACTCAGCCAGAGGGAATGGGCAGCAAATGCCCTTCTGGTGTCCCTCCCTCCTGTGTAATTTAATGTCCCAAAGAATAAGGAAACACGCAGATTCCCAGAGAGATCCTAGTCACCCCACAAGGGTGTATGGAAAGAGTCCTCTTCTCCAGCACCTTCCTGCAGCCCCAGGCTGATCCAGGGATGCTCCAAACCTGGAAAAAAAACAACGTGAACTGAAGGGGATGGGAGGTGAAGGACAGAAAGCAGTCAGGAAAGATCAATGAGCACATGGGAGGAGAGGAAGAGATGGGTGTTGGGAGATGAGTGATACCTCTGAAAGGTTATAGTGAGGGTGGGGGTTGGCCTCTTTTCCCAGGTAACAGCAGCAGATTGAGAGGTGATGACCTCAAGTCGCATCAGGGGAGGTTCAGGCTGGATGTTAAAAAAAACTGCTCAGAAAGAGTGGTGAGGTATTGGCACAGGCTAACCAGAGAGGTGATGGAGTCTCTGCCCCTGGAGGTGTTCAAGATCTGTTGTAGAGATGGCAGTGGAGGATGTGATTAATGGGCATGGTAGGGATGGGCTGATGGCTGAACTGGGTGATCTTAAAGGTCTTTTCCAACCTTAATGATTCTGTGATTCTATGACCTCCTTTTTAAAATGAATTTGATGCTTTTAGATTAAAGTGGGAGTAGTTTCGGGGTTTGACAGGACAGAGATGGTGTGAGCATGTACTGGTTGTGTCCATTGGTGCCACTGCTGTTTGGTTTGTGTTAGGGAATCTCCAGGAGGGACCTGCTGGTGATGGCCTTTGGCTGCCACCATTTAAGTCTGTCCCAGCAGAGAGCTCTTAGATCCTTTAGATCCCTGCTCTGAGGGAGTGCTTTCAGGCAGGGGTGTTAGTTCTCCAAAACAAGGAGATGGACAACAGAGGCAGCCTGGAGGGTTTCTGAAGAGTCACTGCTGATGTCCACATGTGCAATAGTTGCTGTGGAGGGGGATGCTGCCTCTCCTCCTCCCTCTTGGCTCTGCCTTGTGATTTTACTTCTGCTGACTTTATAGTGAGATGCTAGGATAAGAAAACAAACCCCTTAATCTCACAGATCACGTCAGCTATAAAGCCATTCTTCCCCGGGTTCATGCTGTGTGCCTGTCGCCTGTTCTCAGCCCCTAAACCCAATCCTGGACCACAGCCCTATCCCTGCACGTGGTGCCAATGGAATGAGAAGGGGCTGGAGACTGGAATATCTGCAGAGGCATGCCAGGGAGATGTGGAGAGGGGGAAGGAGATAAGGAGGGCCCAGAAGGTGTGCGGTGTGCCAGCAACCCGCGGCTGCCCACCCACCGCTGCAGGCATGGCATATGCTACGTGACTTCCTGAGCTGCCTTAGATTATTGAGGGGAGGAGAACCTACCCTGGCCAAGTCCAAAGCCTGGGAGAAATTCAGGAGAGAGTTCACTTAGTAACCTGGAAGGTTGCTTTGCTTCCCACCTCGCAGCGCTTGGCTCAGTGAAGGAATGGGAGAGCCGCTTCTGTGTTCAGTCACTGTGCCTTCATTCTGTGTGTGCTAGCAAGGCAGTGCAGCCCAGCAAGACAGGGATTTGCAGGGGAATTTGTAGCACTGAAGTCAGCAGCATTTTAATGTTGATTCTTCCTAGTGTTTGTGTTATGGTGAGAATCACCCTTAGCTTTCGAATGTAATTCCTGGCTTATTCAACAACAGTACCTGCTGATGTACAAAATCCTTCTGAAGATGCTTCTGGTCCTGTCAAGACAGATTTTAGGTGGCATATGTGTATATTCATATATTATATGCAAGTACGTTCCTTATTTCTACGTTTATGTAGAAGAGGGCAGAGCACCCAAGAAGTCCATGTTGGCATGTCCCTGGGGGAGGAGGGAATACACAGCCTGTCATCTCCCGCAGAGCAATCTGCGGTGGGTGAGGGGGGCTTCCAGGATGGTCCGTCTTCTTTGGAGCCATAGATCTTATCTCTTCTGCCTTTTCAAATGCAAAAAGGAGAAAAGGAGTCATAAAAAGACAAGAACAAAGAGAAATACTTTTCCCGGAGACAGGAACACTTCAGGGAAATGCTTTTTTTTTCTTTTTCCCTTTAGTCTTTTGAAGCTACAGCTTTTCCATTAGAAAAAGCTAGAGCAACACACTTCCTTCTTTTTTGCTCATTCTCCTGGCTGGGGTCGGTTCTCCTGTTTCCCTCTTTCAGCTCTTGGAGGCCTGATGCCCAGCAGGCAGAGGGGGGTGGCAGAGCCCACACAGCCCTGGACTGTCAGGAGCAGAGTGGCAGGTACCGACTTGCAGGACGCAGGTTTAGGGAAGAAGCCAGCACCGAGGTGATGCTGTAGTAGTGTGGGCTAAGGTAGGTTCTGAGAAGATGTGCTGACATTCTAATGCTTTTTCAAGGCTGGAGGTATGTTAGAAGAGCAGAAATAGGAGACCAACCAAAGGATGTGTCAGCCCACAGCTACTGGCTACCAATTTTCTTTCTGTTAGCAGAGGGTTTCATGCACACATCGGATTCTGCCTCCCAAACCAAAGCTGCATCAGCTGAGCACCATGGTTTGTTCTGCATCACGTACAGCCAGGAAGAAAAACTACTTCTGCTTGTTGCAGACTCTCCCATTAACTATCCCAGACTTGTGCAGATCTGGGAACTGCACCATCCTGAGCTCCTTATGCAGATGCGGGGACTGCACACGAGTTGAGTGCAGCTCCATCTGAAACATGTGGGTGCTTAAACAGGGACAGTGAAAGTGCAAAGCCAGCCTGCCCACAGTACAGGAATCGCAGCCAGAGTTAGGGATCCTAAGCACCTGGAGTCATGCAGCCACTGCTCAGCAGGCTGCAGCCCCAGGAGGTGCTGTCCCTGTGTGTATTTCCATCTCTCCAGGTACCAGGAGTGCGGCTCCCACAGGGCATTGAACAGGAAGGCTGCTCTGTCTGCAGGGTTCCCACCACATAGGCACAGTGGGGAAAGCTGCACAGTGGACCATTACCTTAAAATTGGCCATGCCATTTAAAAAGCTGGACTAGTCACTGCAGAAGAACCAGAACTGCCCTATGGGCTGGAGTCAGCTGAATTATCCTGACTCTCCTCATTGCCTCTTGGTCTGGGAAGGTTCTTGGGGCATAATCCTCTTTCTTCTGACTCCCTTGCATGCTGTGTCCTGCAACATTTTATCACTCTTTGTGCACATGGCAGAAGCCCTTAGTGTACAGTCCTCATTTAGGGAAAAAAGAGAAAAAGAATCCCAAGTTACTCTGCAAGGTGGGTGCCATTCACAGCCTCGCCTTTGTCTTGGATCATTACCACTAAGCTGCTGATAAGCCGCTATTAATTGCAGAGTGTTGGCACATGCAAATTGGAACAAGAGCATACCAAAGGCATCGGCTGGGTCCTGCTGAGGGAGCTGGCACTGAGCATGGTGACAAACTGCTCCTGGGGCACCTGCCCTGTGGGAGCAATCTGATTAATTGGGCAGCATCTGAGGGTCAGCTCTTGCTGGGGTTCTCTGTTTGTGGCCCAGCAGCATCAGATTGCTTATTCGTGAAGGCTTTGGCAGTTGTACTCTTTATCACCTGGGAGCATGGTGACGCATATAGTAACTCTGGAGGTGCTGGTTTAGGAATTTATTACAGTGTATGGTGATAGCACAGTTGTGGATTGCCCCTTCCCCCATGCAGAGCCATGGCAATTCACAGCATTTGGCCCATGCTGCAGTGTTGTGGCTGTGCTGGTGCCCGGCTCTGGCTGCAGTGAACCTGTGCCAGTAGCAGAGAGCAGGAGATACGCAGCAGCTGCTGGGATGCATCCTGAACAGGGCTGTCTCATGCATGTGCAAGCAGAAAGTCATATAATCATAGAATGATTGTTGAAAGGGACCTTTAAAGGCTATCTGTTCCAACTCCCCTGCAGTGAACAGGGACATCTACAGCTAGATCAGGTTGCTCAGAGCCCTGTTCAGCCTGACCTTGTACATCTCCAGGGATGGGGCATCCACCACCTCTCTGGGCTTCACTAAATCTTTTCAATTATCTGCTTGGGAAAGTCTGACTTCTTCCAGCACTGCGGTTCTGTAGATGTTGGGAGAGCTTCTGCCTTTGAGTGGAAAAATGGTTTCCTACAGTTTATTTTGAATCAAGTCTCAGCCGACCGTATTTAGCCAAAATGAAACTGGATGTGCCCCTTAAATATGCTTGTCCCAGTTGAAGTGAAGCACTCCTAGACTGTATATCTGGCGATATATGAAGTGCTCAACTTGTACAGCCCCACCCTCACTGGTTGTTCTCAATGGCTTTTTGCAGATTCGGTGGGCAGCAGCTGTACTTTCAGCAAATAAATAACCTGGTACCTCCAGGTTAAAATCAGAGCATCCAGACAAGGGCCATAGGATTCCAGGGATGGAACACCTCCCTTCCAAGGACAGGCTGAGAGAGCTGGGACTGTTCTGCATGGAGAACAGAAGGCAGTGAGGTGACCTGAGGGTGGCCTTTCCATATCTAAAGAGGTCTATAAGAAAAAAGGACAAACTCTGCTAAAGAGTCTGTTCTGACAGGACAAGGGGAAATGGTTTCAAACTAAAAGAGGGAAGATTTAGATTGGATATAAGGAAGAAGTATTTTACAATCAGGGTGGAGAGGCACTGGAGCAGGTTGCCCAGAGAGGTGGTGGGTGCCCCATCCCTGGAGACATCCAAGATCAGGCTGGATGGGGCTCTGAGCAACCTGATCTACCTGTGGGTGTCCCTGTTCACTGCAGGGAGGTTGAACCAGATGGCCTTTAAGGGTCCCTTCCAACTCAAAATGATTCTACGACTCTAAGGATTGACTTCAAATAGAGAGGGAAAGAAGGCTGAGCAGCCCTTGCCTATGGCGTTACTATTTCTTTTGGGCAAGACTTAGCATTTCCAGAGCTCTTAACTGGGCAAACATAAGAGTAATAAAAATTATAGTCCCTGTGGAACAGCACTACAAAGTCATGACAGACACATTCTTCCAGGCTGTATCAGGAATCTCAGTTCCTTTCTTGGTGCATGTCAGAATCAGGTTTGGTTTTGCTCCTGGTCACGCAGAAACTACCAGCACTGGGCAGACAATTGCCTGGAGCTGTTATTGTGGAAAGAAAATACAAAAGGGATGCCAGCCTGTGTTAGGGTAGTTCTTCCTTCACCAGAGCAGGTTGGTGAAGGTCAAACCGTTAATTTTGTACGCTGTTTGCTAAAAGAGCTTCGTCTGTCATTAATTTGCTTCTCACATTCCCTTGCAGGTAGCCGAGAGACCGCTTTCACCTATGCTGTCAGTGCTGCCGGGGTGGTGAACGCCATCAGCCGTGCCTGCCGCGAAGGAGAGCTGTCCAGCTGCGGCTGCAGCCGCACGGCCCGGCCCAAGGACTTGCCCCGAGACTGGCTGTGGGGCGGCTGCGGGGATAACGTGGAGTACGGGTACCGTTTTGCCAAGGAGTTTGTGGATGCCAAGGAGAGGGAGAAGAACTACGTGAGAGGTTCCGAGGAGCAGGCTCGCATGCTGATGAACCTGCAGAACAACGAGGCTGGGCGCAGGGTAAGCTGAACGCTTTCCCAGCTGGTGAGATTCGGAGGTTGTGAGATAGCGGGGTACCACATTATTTGGAGGTTTGGTGAGGGGTGGTCCCGTCATGCCCCTGTAAACTCCTCTGAAATGATGTGTGGTCCCATTTTCTGCATTTTTGTGTATAGCACAAGCAATATTGACAATACGATATTCCAGTTTTAGTGGCTGACTTCCACTGTCTCTAAAGGCTATGAGTTTTGGGGCCTGCTGAGATGCTAGGCGGCACGTATGTGCAGGCATGTAAGCCCTTGCCAAACAAACTAGATGCTCTCATGGCCCTCTTTTCAAGTTTAAGTCTCAGAAATGTGCTTCCCAGAGCTGCCAAAAGGGCAGGGTGATGGTGAAGAGAATGGCCTGCTGATGTGTGGAGAAATCTGCTGCCATCATTCAGATTTTTGGGAATATAAGGCCAGAAGCAAATGTAGAATCAGGCTGCCTGGCTGTCTCCGAAACTTACACCTCGCTCAGTTACCTCAGCATTGGGCAAAATAAATAACTTGCACCAGGGCAGCAGGCATTTTCTGAGAAGATGGATGCATTTGCTCTGCAGACCTCTAGAGATGGAGAATCCATCACCTTCTTCATAGTACGCTGCTGTCATTAATCATCCTCACTCCTTTGACGCTGTGCCTCATTACCATTTGAATTTATCTGCTGTGAGCTTCCAATCAGTTCCTCCTCTGACTTTCACAGCTAGATTGAAAAACTCTTCACCAATCAGAATTTCCTCTCCCTAGCATTATTTATCTGCTGCGGTTTATTCACCACTCTCTTTATTTTACCACTCTCTTTACTTGGTTGAGAACTTGTGTCTGTCTCACTTGCAGATGTTTTCATCAGTAGTCAGATTGCTTCCACATCACTTTAGTGTACCCTTTCCAGTTGTCCTTTAAAACTCACATACAAAAACTGCGTGCCAAGTTCTGGTGTTGTTCTGACTGATGCCATAGATGTAGGTGAAGTTGTCCCCTTTTAATGCTTCCAGTGTATGTGCATTTGCTTAATTTGCAGAAGGCAGAAAAGGGTGGCTCTGGAGAGCTTGAGCTCTCTTGAGAGCTCTGGAACTCAGTGGGTTTTTGTTTGAGTATTTTGCTTTAAATTTTCTGTTCATTTGTTTTGCTTGGGAGGGCAGAGAATCTGCATTTACTTAGAAAGGACAGTCATCTCTTGTGGAGTAGTAATGTAAAAGTGACGTCTTCACTACATTACATACTTTGAACATCTTGTATGTCTGGAGTCATGAATTTGGATTACTACAAATAAATGTCCTTTGTATAACAGGGAGTGTATATTACCATACCAGCCTTTTTAACAGCTTGTCCTGTTGCCATGAGAGAACCAGGGATAGAAAATGGTCAACAGTTTGAGGGATGGCTGAACTTCAGTAGCACCTGAATTGGAAGATCAAGTTAGAAGATGCTATGCAGCGTGGCGAAAACATCACTGCTACTTACTATTGCTGTAGTATGTGGTAGAAACTGAGTTGTGATTTCAAATGATGGCATGGTTTTTGATGGAGAAAGCTGTGTCTTCCTTAGGGATACAGCTAAAACCAGTTCTGAGCTGCCTCTACTACAAATGCAGTAAGTTGTTTGAACTGTGCTTGGCGTGCTGCAGTGCTTGTACTTTTGCAGACAAGACCCTCGAGACAATTTCTTTGTCTCCAGTTAGCTCAGGACTTGGACAAAAGCTTTCCTGAGGGCCCAGCAAAAGACAATGTTATTTCAAGGTTGTTTCTGGTAGACTCTGTAGAACAGATGGCCACAGAAAATAACCTTAGATTAGGTGAACACAAGTCGTTTAGATTAAATTGAATGGAAGTATAAACCGGTGTGTAATTAAGCTTGTGGATTTCAAAGAACAAACTGATAAAGTAAGGGAGCCAGTTAGTAAACTCAGCCGAGGAACTCGATGTGGAGGAGGTCTGGAACTTTTTCAAGTCAAAGATGCTAAAGCCATTACAGTTCTGCATGCCAAGCAAGAGGAAAAAGCTTGTAGGAAGAATATCCAGACCTCACTGAATGAATAACTACCAGAAAGAAGCTGTTAGGAATAGACCGAGAGCCTACGAAGAATGGAAAAAAAGAACTGATAGCAAATAAATAACAAAAACCCTCTGTCTTAGAGGTCAAGAAGTGTAAAGATGAAGTGAGAACAGTGAAAAATCAAGCTGAGTCAGACCTTGCAAAGGGTAGTAACAGAAACAGCAAAAGTTTTTTTTTTAAACTTAGTAAATTGAAAGAGATTGGAAGAAAGGAGCTGCTGTTCAGTGAGGATGGGGCTGAGTTTAAAGTAGTTTTGCTCCCGAAAGTAGGTGAATGCTTTACCTGGAGCTTCAAGTCAGAACAAGGCATTGCTCGTGGGAAGGGCTACCATATGTCTGCTATTCAACAGAGAGGTCTTTTTCTGTCCTCAGCACTTCTGCCTAAAGGAGTCAGTGCCCGCAATGTAGAATTGTAAATCCTCCTCAGACTGTGCTATCTGGGGGCAGCCAGGCAGAGTGCCCTGGGGACAGGCAGTGGTGATGCTGCTGGCACCCTGTGGAAGTGAGAAAGGCAGGAGGAAGCAGCTCTTCTCAGATAGGTAGGGGAAGAGGAGCTGAAGAGCAAGTACTGATGTTTGGTGCCAGCAGACCTGGAATGGGTGGGATCGTGCATGGGGCTGCTGACAGAGAGCTTTTGGGATTGGGTTGAATGGACTGGATGATCTCCAGAGGCCACATCCAACCCCTGTGTTCTGTGATTCAGACAGAATTGATCATCAAGCAGTGGCAGCAAAGCGCTGGGAGAATGGAGGGCTTTAGAGTAAATGGCACAAGGGTGTTGGGGTGGATTGGATAGATGAAGGTTTGAGGGTAGTGAGGAATGGAGATGCTGGGGTCAGGAAAGGAGATGAATTGAGTTGACCTAACCTGAGACAAATCTGAAGTGACTTTGCTACGAATTCTGGGGCTGTCTGGCCAGGACAAGACAGCTTTTCCTCACAGCTCTTGGAAATGTTAACATGTTGACATGGCACCAAAGGGTACTGGAAATGATCACCACCAAAGTGGAAGCAAAAATTGGGAAGCTTGAAGCTCTCAAGACACAGAGAGAGTCCTTTTAGTGCCCTGGCATTCTGAAAGAGCTGGCACCTGGTAGCACAGGCAGAGTGACCTTGGTAGTGTTTACAGGAGGACATCTCAAATTTCTCAAAGATTGATCACGTGGGTATTTAGAACATCACTGATTTACTGGAAGACAAAATAAATTTAATAGATAAAGACAGCTAAATGACTTAGCTGAACTCCAGTGAGATAATTCATGTATTTCCCACATGAAAACACTTGGTTAGATTGGAAAAGATAAGGGATACAGTGACTGTGAGATGGATAAGAAACTGGTTCATGGCAAGATGTCAGTAAGTTGTGTGAAAAGATGCATATTGATCTCAGCAAAGCTTAATTAGCAAAGCTCTTCAAGGACTTGCCTCAAGACCAACGCTTAGTATTTTTTGCTTCTTAGCCTGGCACAAGAGTTCAGGAGTGGGATGATGAAATTTGCTGATTATGCAGAGGTGGCAGATATCATGAATACAGAGAAGAAACTAATTTCACACTGAACAAAACTACATTGAAACAATCATTTCAAGGTCCTGTATGAGAAACATTTTTTCTCATTAGGAAACTAGAAAGGAGCTGTGTGTGGCTGTCAGCTGTAGGTGACAGCAGATGCAATGTGTCTCCTAAGGTGGCAAGTACCCTGCAACATAAGAAGGAAAGTCTTTCTGTAAAACATGGGGAATAGTAATGCTATTGTATTAAGCTCTTGTTAGGCCCCAAAATATTGTATGCTCTCATATTCCCAAGTAAAATGACCCCAGACTAGAGAAGGGTTGTTGTGCTTGACCCATGGGATAAGAATCTTTTCTTAAGAAAGCAGGCTAGAACAGCTTGCCATGTTTAGCCTAGAAAAGTGAAAGCTGAGAGAGGATATGACTGATGTCTATGTTAGTGGGAGAAATAATAGCGAAGGAAAAGTACTTTTTAAGCAAAAGGCCAATTTGGCACAAGAGCAAATGGGCATAAAGTGAATACGCTTAAATTGGAAATTAGAAAAAGATACTTTATCATTGGAATAGTGATCAGAATAATGGTGCCTGAAAACCTAATTGCTTTAAAAAGGGCACTCAATACATTTAAGAAAAGCATTACTTGAAGTAGTGCCTACAATAGCAAGAGATTGTACTTAATAACCGAGGAGGTCCCAGCTAGTCCTGCATTCCTGAATGTTTTCACTTCTGAGATGCTGGTTTTGCAAAGAAGAAGGTGCATGTGTAACTCCATATTCCTGAAATCACTGCTGCAGGAAAGGAGTACTGAAAGGGGATGTGGCAGTGAGCGCTGCTAAGTGACCACCAGCTGCCATCCCTTGTGCAGCTTTGCTCCCACTTCCAGCCTGTGTTTGAGTGGATGATGTTTCTGATCTCTAGGCAGGCTTTTGGCAGGTGTTCCTGCTCAGTTTCCTCTAGGTGAGACAGTTCTCTCGAACCCCATGAAGCTCTGAGGGCAGAAGAGAGGATCAGCACTTCTCATGAGGAGCTGAGAGGGCTGGGAAGGAAGCCGAGTCCTTTTATCTTTCAGGCACTTCTGACCCCATCACCCCTTCACTCCACGTCGCAGTCCGTGTGGTAGTGCTCCTGGGTTTATTGCCCTTGTTTGTTTGTCTTTGGCTGTTATCTCAATATGCTCTTTCCTTCCATCTGTCTCTTTTTTCCAGTTGGTCTCCATTAGCTTCTCTTCTTTCTCCCATTCCTTATCTGTCACCCTTGTCTGGCGGGCTGTGGCGGTCTGTCCTTCCGTACCATTTACCCAGTCAGCATATGGCAGGCCTCAGTCATCAGTCACTCAAGCCAGTGCCAGGAGAGCCTGGAAGGGGGTCTGGCTAATTGACCACATAGGAATTCCCCATTAATTCTCTTCCTGTTCCCATTCTTGCAAGAAAAGAATTGGAAGAGAACTTGGGCTTATGGGAAGGGGCTTTAAGCCTTTCCATCAGACACATTTTCAACCTGCTTAAGTGGTGCGGCCATCAATCAGACCCTGCTTTCAGAAGTACACGTGGGGTCTGTTATTCTTTACCTTGACCCTCGCCCAGTCAGAGAGGAGCCCTCCAATTTCCTCTGCGTTCTCCCCATCCAGGCAGCGAAGGGGAGAGAGGAGAGCCATTTAGAGGCTGAAGCTGGGGTTACCTCAGAGGGCTGTTGATGGCGGGGGCTGAGCGGCGCCATGCTTACCTGTGGTAGCTGGTAGCGCTCGCGTCCCCCCGCGTGGCCGTCACCCACACGGGCCAGATGTTTTGAGCATCAGTTGCTTATAGCCAAGTTGGAGTGAACTCAGCCCCATGACATTAGCTGAGAGAGATCGGGTTGCAGTGTTTTTCTAAAGGAACAAAGCCTGGGATTAGGAAGAATCATAATACTTTCTAAAAACATATGCAAGGGCAAAGGAGGCATGAGTGGCCTGGGATTTGGTGGAACCATAACCAAAAAGTGTGAACTAAAGCTCGTAACGAGCAGACTGGCAATGTAGTGAGGATATAGTAAGTGTCTGGGGCTCGGGAAATTCAGCTGTAGCTCTGTCTGGTTGTAGTGCAGCAGGAGTCCTTAAGTAGCGGTGTGGTTGGTCCTCCACACTTACCCTTCAATTCAAAACGACCACTTAACTCCAGGCCTGTAGCTGTTAGTCTGCACTGCAAGTGATTGCCTCCACAAATTGAGCTCCAAGGAGCAGAACTAAAGCTCCTCTGTTTTCAGGACTCAGCCCATTGACTTTCTTGGGAGCTGGGTTGGCCTCCGAGTGATTTAGCAATTAAGCCCAATTGCATCTTCGCTAGCTGTGAGAAGCACTAGGTGTTTGTTAGAGCAGGAGCCGCCAGTTGCTTGAGGAGAACTCTGACCTCTCCCTGCTAGTCCGCAGTGTAGTCATACGCAGAAGGCTTTGTTTGCAGGATCGCCTTAATCGCTTGTTTCTTGGCAAGCGAATGTGGAGAGCTGAGAAACTTTCTTTTTTGTCCATGAGTGAGGCAGGAAAGGAACCTCAGACTTTGGCTGCTTTTTTCAGCAAAAAGCCTGTCTAGAAGACGTATCGCCAGCTTTTTCAAAACATCCTATTTTTTCTCACGTTCCTTGATCTCCCCACCCCAATTGCAGCTGGTGGTAATTCTGCAGCCAGTGCCAAATAGCTGTTTGGCATGTGGGATTTGGCAGAGGCAATGCCCTGCAAATGTGCAAGAGGCAAGATGGCCATGAGAGAGCAGATGTCAGCGTCGTATGTAAAGTGTAAAGGGCTCTGGAAGTCAAATGCTGAACACTTGGTAGCTCTGGCTGAACACGGATGCCAGCTCTTCACTTTGTAAACTCCGAGTTCCTGTTAGTGCTGACAGGGTCTCACATAGCCAGCAGTTTGGTACCTGCATCTGAAATTAATGGAAAGAACAAACCTGACCTGCACTTGAGGGTTGTTTTTTTTTTCTTCATTGGTTTTGAGCTGTGTTATTCTAAAATGTTTTTAAATTTCTCTCTCCTCCCGGCTAGTGCAGGGAGAAGGAGAATGAAGGCTGCTTTCCTGTACATCACATACTTGCTCTACTGAGGGTTTTACACTCGTTGGCATAAATTCTCAAGACCATTTGTTAATTCTGGTGTCCTTCCTTGCAGTACAAGGTGCTGCATTTTCAGGGGTGTGATGCATCGTAAAGCCTCTCTTAGACTTTTGAAAGTGGAACTTGCAGTATCTCAGAGAAGACCAAAAAGTGTGTTTGCTTTTTGAAGCATATGCTCTTCTGTTTTGCACCAGTGATTTTAGTGCAGTGGAGTGTATGGACACGAGATGGCGCAAATTTTCAGCTCAGGCTTGCGTATCTGCTGTTCTGGGAGACTGGTAACGCATCGAAGCGATGTGGACGGCTCTGTTACTTCCACACCGTGGCTACCATCTCTGCTCCTTGTTCGAGATCCTCGGCAGAGAAATGAGATCCTTGGCAGGGAAAGAAGGGAAAGGCATGGGTTCATAGATTTATTCCAAAAGGACGCAGATCTATTCCTAGAGCGATAGCATCAGTTCCTGTTTTAGTTGGCAGGAAATGAACAGGTTTCCAGGTGTTCCCTTGTATCAACTGTGAAGGGAAAAATATGCAGTAGGGTGGTCCATGGGGCATTTCCAGAAGCACAAGGATAGGGCTCTTCTCTATGGTCTTTCTTGTTCCTGACCATGCCATCAAGTCCGCAGTCTGCCGGAGGAAAAGAAGGTGGGGTGAGAGAAGCCATGGTTAGCAGTGTGACCAGAAATATTTAGGGAACCGGATTGCAGCTGGAAAGAGAGATTTTTGTTTGTTCTGAAGGATGAAACAGCAGAAAAGAGGGGTATAATCAAAGCTGTTAAGAAAATGTGGTTGTGGATTCACTGTACCAGATGCTAGCTGCTGGGTTAGTGAGAGTGCTTCGTTGCTGACCGTGCTCCTTTTCCCACAGGCTGTGTACAAGCTGGCGGATGTGGCCTGCAAGTGCCACGGCGTGTCGGGCTCCTGCAGCCTCAAGACATGCTGGCTGCAGCTGGCAGACTTCCGTAAGGTGGGCGACCTGTTGAAGGAGAAGTACGACAGCGCGGCCGCCATGCGGATCAGTCGCAAGGGCAAGCTGGAGCTTGTGAACAACCGCTTCAACATGCCCACACAGGAGGACCTGGTTTACGTCGACCCCAGCCCGGACTATTGCCTGCGTAATGAGACCACCGGCTCGCTGGGCACGCAGGGCCGCCTGTGCAACAAGACCTCGGAGGGCATGGATGGGTGCGAGCTGATGTGCTGCGGACGGGGCTACGACCAATTCAAGAGCGTTCAGGTGGAGCGTTGCCACTGCAAGTTCCATTGGTGCTGTTACGTCAAGTGTAAAAAATGCACAGAGATCGTTGACCAGTACGTCTGTAAATGAAAAGAGCCACCAAAGCAACAAATCTATATTATATAAATCTATATAAATATATTTTATATTTGTATAAATAAACAGATGATGATAATAATTAAAGAAGCTTATTTAAGAGACATTTTGGTTTTGAGATTTCCCCCGTCAAGCCGGCTGCTTTGCCATCCCACCCCTTCTGCCGGGGAGTTTGTGTGTGCATCTCCCCTCGGAGGATCCAGGCAGGGCGAAGAGGCCACAGAGGTGCTGACAGAGTGAATCCCCTGCATGCACACACACACACACACTCACACACACACACACCATTTCACGACAGAAACCAAATTGGCAGCAAGGAGAAGGGTGGGTGCTCCCTGCTATCTCAGCATTGCATCTCTGCGTTTTGCACTGTTCCTGGACATCTGAAATTACAGCCAGGCGTGGCAGAATCCTGGTTGTTCAAGTGTCAAGCCCTGCCACCCCAATAAACCCCAGTGGGGATTTTGGAACCAATTCTTAATCCCTCTAAAGAGTTTTGTCACGTGAAAGGGAAGGTTATCCAAGGCTCACGCACAAGAACACAGCTTAAACTCCACAGTCGTGTAAAGCATTCCTGGATGCTGCAAAGCCCACAGCATGGCAGTGGAAGGTTTGCATGCTGCTGTGAGGAGGGGAAGTGAGACCTGTGGCTGGGAGTCCAAGTGAAGCCAGCACCCTGCTCCTCCATGCCGCCAGGACACAGGGGAAGGCTGTCCAGCTCAGTCTACATGGCAGCATACAAGAGTGAGAACTCCTTTTAATCCCATGCTGAAACTTGTCATTGTAGAAGAGAAGTTGCCAATGCCAGAGACGTTTGCAAAGGAGATATACTTCATATTCTGACAGAAGTTATGTGCACACGACTGCATAAGCACTTCTGATGTCGTTGCCATCTTTCCTCTTTGGAGTGGATGCAGGTGGTCACCTCGTTTGGCTCTGTTGAATCCTCCTCACCACCATCCCAGATGTATAGTTTCTCTTTAATATTAAACACCCCTCAATGAAATCTCTATCCTTCTGTTGCTTTTGTATATGTGTGGTTTTGTTTTTTTCTTTTTTGGGGCTCTTTATTTTGCTACTTTGCATTTCAGAGTCCAAGGGCCTTGCTCTTCCCCAGCATAAACCACCCGCAGGTAAGTTTGCTCCCAGAACATGGGCATAAGTTCTCCACTCCAATGCTTTTGTGCACTTTCTGTTGGTGTATAAGAGTATAATAAAATTGTACCAGGACAGAAGCCATCACTGATGCCTGCTACTCAGTCTTAGCGCTTTGGAGTCCAATTCACAAGGCAGGGAACAAATGCTGTTTCTAGCACAAGACGTTTCCTGTGCCTCCTGGCATCTGCAGAGTTCATTTGCAGTCAGAGAACAATTAGGAGAGGCCAGTCCCAAAAATACAAGGCTTTGCTAATGTACATCCTCTTTCTTACTGGCATTCCAAGGGGGTTTCTAACTGTAAATTTTAAAAATGCACAAAATATGCCAATAAGCAAAGAGGCAGTTGTGAAGATTGTTTTTTTTTTTTTTTTTATTAAACCTCTGTTTCTTATAAAATATTGCACTTTTACAGATTCCACCATTTCAACCACCAGAGAAGAATTTATATGTACCTTTCATTCTTCAAATATTTGAGGACTCCAGAAAAGCAGAAGGAAGAAAAATTATGTTTAATAATTAGGAGCCGTTGTTTTTTTAAACCAATGTGTCCAGTTTTTAATTTTATTTTTTTTACTCCAACAGGCAATATATTTGCTGGCATCCCAGAATGCAGTTTCTTGGAATATAAACAGTGGCCTAGATTTATTTCATTATATAAAATCCAAAGCCAGTGGTATTGTAATTCAAAGTAACGGAAATAGTTTTCCATGCATGGAAAAAATGTGAGTGCAATGGCCTGATCCAACTCCCATTAAACTTCAGTGGGAGCTGGACTGAGCCCAAGATCAGATCAAATGTGTGAGCTATTCACTCCTGGGATACTATACGTTTCTAGCCCAGTAATAAAACTTATTCTACCTTGGATACATCTAAAAAGACCTTTCCTCCCACCATCCTCGCTTCATGTTCTTGTCCATCCTCATTGCATCAGTCCTTGAAGGTGTCAGCTATTTGTATACGGCACCCTCAGGCATTGTTAACGTGTCTAATAATTCCAAATGATTTCACTTGGCCTTCCCAATAAAGACCACACATTTAAGGGAGCCCCAACTCTCCTTGCCATTTGGCACCACAGTTCATTTTGTGGGTGTAAACAACTTTGGGAGTGGAAAAGTTGGCATTGTTAGGGACTGCTATTCATCTGGGTGTCCCTGGGTATGTCCTTCTTCCACCCCAAATTTTGTCTGGATGGAAAAACAGTGATTTTGGCTGTTTCTCCCAGAACTCTGGACAGCCTGCTTGGAGCCAGTAGTTCCTACTGGACTGGACTGGGACTGTAGAGAGATAGAAGTGACTATTCCTCCCCTCACCCCCCCTTTTTTTTTTAACAAGACCTAGGTTTCAGTCTTCTCATCTTTCTGATAGTTTTGTATCCAAAAATGCGCACGCTAGGTTAAAACTTAATTTCTATGGCGCCCACGCATTGGATATCCAACCCCCTCAGGGTGGCAGTAAGTATAAAATAAATCAGAGCACGGCACGTTCAGTTTGATGCAAAGCCAAAGAAAAACAGTAAACTAGCAGAACTGCTTCTTTACTGTGAAAGTTCAAAAATGATGGGTTTGAAGCTGTGTCTTGTTAGGTACACAAAGTTGTAGAGGCATGTGGGGAAGGGGAGCTAAGCTTCGTTCTGGGCTTTGCCAGTGACCTGTTTTGTAGTCTTTAAGTTACTTCATTTCTTTGCATTGTAATCTCCATATATATAAAACAAAGAACAGAATACCTCTTTTTTCTGATGCATAGTGGTGGTTTGGGGGCACAGCAGGAGCCTTGAAGAGGAAAGGCTGTTCTACAAAACAGAAGTGAAACACAGAATTTGTTTTTGTGGCCATCGAATATCTTGTAGTAAAAGTAAAGCTTAGGAGTAGTAGCCTGGTTTCTGAATCAAATACCTGCCTGCTTACATTCTGTTTGCAGTTTCATATGGATAAGATATTCACACAATGTGCTGTTTTATAGCGTGTGCTGGTAACTGACTGCCACATTCCAGCCCTGAAGTCGCTGCACTTCAAGGCTGATAGAAATGACCACCCGTAAGTCATGTAAAACTAAAATATTTTGGAGTTAAAGGCACTATGCAAACACGCCGTTATTGCAAGTCAGTGAACATCAGCTCCTAAACGGAGCAGAACAGGATGCTAATCTGTCATCATTTTCCAACTGGTTGGTAATATATAAGTTATAAAGTGAATGAATGAGGCCTTAGTACACTCTGCTGCAAAGTAAGCTAAGCAACAGCTGACACCAGAACAAACTGAAATTTTAATTTGATAGTAATTACAGTAAAAAAGGTGATGGCAGGCAGGGTTGTGGGAAAATTTTAATAGACCTTTTAACATCACTGGAGTCTCAGCCACTTGCATTGTTTGGAGGTTCCTATTCTTTGTCTCCAAGAGGTCTGTGCCTACCCAGAGCTCAGTGTAACTGAGAGACTGCTGCCTTTTGCAAATCAGGGAACAGCAACATGGAACCTTATAGTTTAAGTTTACCTTATGCTGTCTACACAAACCCAAGTTTTATAGCCCCGATAAAGCACAAATGAAGCAGATCTTGTTCAGTCATATACAAACATGCAAAGGTCTCTCTCTGCTCACTTGACCTGTCCTGGGAGAAGCCTGGTAGGTTTGAATTACACCATTGGAGCAATTCCTAATCACCTGTGGCTACAGAAATACAGGCAGGATTTTCATCAGCTGACATGTACGCAAAACATCTCAAGGAGAAATACCTTCCAGCAACTAAAGGGCGTTTCTCAAGTATCTGTCACAAGGTTGTCCAGAACCAGCTGCTTATATGGGCATCCATTTTAATTTAGCTTTTAAGTACTTTAACTACAGTCAGATGAAGTAGTTCCTAGAAGAAGCTCTATGAAATGAAGTTCACTGGGTGGCATGCTCTGAAAGACCTCTTGTGCAGCAGACAGTGGGCAGATGTCACTAAAATATTGCTCCCATCAAAGGGAACCCCTCTCCTCAAAGTTAGACTTTGGCAACATCTAAACTATGGGTCCCAGATGCGTATGAACTTTGGTCCACAAATGCATCCTGGCCATGCCCTGACTCCTTGCCAGGGTGGCATAGGCACTTACACCCCATACAAAAGGACTGATGGATGCACAGACCATCAAGCATGCAATCTGTCTCAGCCCCAGTTCCAGTGCAGATAGCTGGTGGCTTTGGGACTAGGCTATGTCATGAGCATGCCAGCTCTGAAGTCTAAATATAACCGGCCTCAAAGATAAGCAAAACAGATCTCTGTGGCTAACAGGACACATACCAGAAGGGACAAAAAGAATCATGATCAGCCATTGTAAATCCCAGAATAACAGTGATAAAAATCCACTGTATAATACAATGATCACAGCATGCTTGTGCCTTCCTGTCAAATTACCCATTGTCGCACCTCTCCTGCAGGGTTACCATTCCCTCTTCTTTCTTCGCTGTGTTTAAATGACAGTTGAAATCTATTTTTTGCATTAGGATACAAAAGGTCCTGACCTACTCATAGCATTTCCTCAAAGAAAGAACAGGGGAACAAACAGTGGGGTCAGAAGCTCTGCCTCTGTGAGTTGGGAGAAACAGTTTCTTTATTTCTTGTTCACACAGGTGAGCATCCATAGAATGGAAACCAAGGCAGGGGTTTATTAGAGCTAGCAGAAGTAGGGCTTGGTCTTCACTTGAGTGAGTAAACTCTGGAAAATTTAACTGTGAGTAGCCAGAATTTGCATGCCTTCACAGTGAGTCACATGGAGAAAGGCTTCGTGGATTCTTGCCTTGTGATAAAAGAAGTCCTTCTCCCTTTTCCAGAGAAAACCATCAATGTATTTAACCACTAGATATTGTGCAAAAGCCTGGTAAAGTGGCTGGAGTGTACAGGGGACATGTGCTAAGAAAGTTACTTGGTTTTATTTCATTTGTTTGCCACCGTAATGCTTTCTATTTGTTAATTTGGTCTTTGCCACCTGTGCTCTATAAAGAGCCAGCATTTCCTTGTAAGTGGGAAAGCCAAAGCATTCTTTCCATTTCTGCATGAACAGATGTAACACTCTGCAGCCATGCCTCTCCACCACAACTGCCCCTGGAAGAAATACACCCTACTTAAGCACTGATCTCTGAGCATTGCCTCAGCTCTGAGGAGCGCAGCAAGAGGGTGCCCGCAGCTCTCCTTTGATGTGATGCAGTGTGATGGGAGACCAGTTCCTCACAAGTGCAGTTTCAGAGTTTCTCAGACCAGGACCTTACGACCAGTGAGGCAGGGCTGTGCATCTGCTGGACACCGTAGGCATGAAGGTTTACACAAGTCCTCCAGGTGTAGTGGTGCCAGTTGTGTTGTGTGCACTGGCAGAGAACAGGGCTGCCCACTGGCACACCCATGGAAATGCGTCTGTATAGCACATACAGAAAGAGATTTTACCAACATATCATTTTCTTTACTTCCATTATTTCATACTTTTTTGGGAGAACCAAAGCTAGGCTAATCTTTTAAAGCGATTTGTTCTTTACACTTAAGAGAGAGCCTCATTTTGATTTTTCCTTCCCCATAGATGGTATGTGTTTGGAGCTCTCAGTAGCATCCAGGAAGGCACTGGGAAGCCTTCTGTGACATCATACAGTTTTCTTGTGGAATCCCATTAATAGTTGTGGCTATTCTGTCTTTACAGGAGGATATCACTTCTGCCACCGTCTTTTATCCTCACTGCTCTGCCACTCCTGCTTCTCTCCTTGTGTCTTCTGCGCTGAGGGAGTTTACACTTTGGGCTAGAGCTCATTAATTTCTGCCTCTATGTTCTTTGTATTTATTCTTCCCACAGGGGTTGAGACTGGCAGGCTGAACCTTGGTAACGTTCAGACAGCAGGCTGCCCCTGACATGGCTTGGCAGTGACTCAGGGACTACATTGCCCAGGAGGGAGAAACATGACAATCAGGTTGGCCACCTGAGTGCCACAGTTACCTCCCCACACTATGTGTCCAGAGGGAGCCAGGTTTGATGACCCCATGGCACTGCCATCAGCCATCACGCTGGCTGCTGCAGTGAACACCACCCCTCGGCACGCTGCCAGAGCATGAGATGAGCATGGGATAGGGAAGATTGTTGCAAGGAAATGCAAACAGAATGAGCAGGCAAAGGTTCACTGGGGGCCAGTAAAATAGTAATGCCAGTCCCCTGCCCCCAGGCCCTGTCTCCATTAGCGCTGCATAGCGCCGGTGTCACAGGGTTGCAGCCATCCTGGGAAACACAGAAGGCAGCAGCTGTTTTCGCCAGTGGGGATAAAGCAGTTTACAGGCTTGCTGAAATAAGGCATATCCTGTAAGAAAAATGTACAGGCTCTTCCTTACCCTAGGGTAGTTTTATTCTGAATCATGATTTGTCTTTTGACTGTCCCTAGAATGCCATGTAGTTGTGTCAGTCTTTTGCATGATTACCAGAGCGTGGTGACTGGTGCAGGATGAGCAGGATGAGGCATTACCATGCAAGGACACATTACAATGATGCCTTTCAGGGAAAACAACAACAACAAAACCAAACCAAACAGATGTGGAGTAGAGCCAGTGTCACACCGAAGGTCACAAGCACTATGCTGGAACTGACTGTAGCCCAGCTTTGCTCACAGCCAGCATCAGTGTTCAGCCAGCCCCCTATCAGCTGAGGGCTTTAGAGCGGCAGCCGCTTTGCAATTCACCGTCATTATTCTGAGTTTCATTTACCACAAGCAAATTTGCTCCCTCTTGCTCAGGAACAATAAGAGACTTAACTAATGAGCTGCCTACTTTCACAAAGTGCAGGACTGTATTTAGAACAAAAACATTCAGAGAAGGAATGAAGGCAATGAATATGGTATATTAATGCTCTGAACTCCAGGAATTACCTAAAAATGCCCAAGAAGTAATAACTCAGTTTTTGTGTTTTTTTTTTTAATGTGTCCTTCCAAATGAGTCATTTGCTTGATGGCAGAGCACATCTTTGGTTTTGGTGTTTTTTTTTTGTTGCTGTTGTTTTGTTTTTGTTTTTGCTTTACAGGCTCTTGAACCAGAATAAACCACTTTAATCCCGTTTATTTAATATTTAATGAAACAGTGCTCCGGTCTCAGTTTCCCTCTCCGTTGGCTGAGTCTGCTTTAAGTTACAGTGACAGGAAATGACAGATGAAAATGACATGTCGTTTTACCATGCATTTTTTTGCCAGTGGAACTCAAAAGCATCTCAAATTCATTAGCGCCATTTTACAGATGAAATACTGAAACACAGGGCAGGAAATGCTTCATCTGCCAAGCAGGGTGGAGCCGGGAGCAGGGCACTGCAGCTGCTCTTCTCTGCTGTGCTGTCAGAATGCATTTTGATTGATGAAACTGTAAACAAGGGCAGTAGGGCCGTTTTGGTGGGTAGCAATGACGCTTCTCCCTTCGAAACCCTGAAGATGTTAATGAATGTGTGAGACAGGACGTATTTTAATGGAGACAATAGGGATTCGTGTTTTTGTAAACAAGGTTTTGGGGAATATTTATCTTATGTTGGTAGGTATCCGGGGCCAGTGTTTCAAACACGGATTGACAGGGATGATTTTGCTTCTATAAAGGGGCCAAGGGCGACACTACTGCCCGCGCAAAACCCGTAGGAAGCAGTGCCACAGGGACGGCTCCCTCTGCCCGCGGCTGAGGGCGGGCGGGCAGGCAGGACACGCCGCCAGGCACAGCCCTTCCTGAGTGCCATCAGCCCCAACCGCCACCAACCGCCTGTGCCATGGTAACAGCACCGGCAGAGAACAAAAGCCCGCCGAAACGTCACCGCCAATCAGAGCTGGCTCCCGGCGGCGGGGGGGGTGCTCTCACCCCTCCCTTCCCCCATAGGTGCCGCCTGCATCACCCAAAAAGCATCGGGGCGAGCGGGCCGCCTTTCCTTCCGGTGCGCGGCGCGCAGGTGCGGGAGGGAGGCGCTGATTGGCGGGGGCGTCCTCGTGCGATGATGACGCGCTAGGACCGGGAGGCGGTAGCGATTGCGGCAGGAGGGGGGCGGCGCGGGGCGGCGGCGGCACCTCGCGGGGCGCCAGGGCGGGCGCTGGCCGTTGCCAGGGCGCGCGTTGCCAGGTGAGCGGCGGAGCCGCGGAGCTTCGGAGCGTCCCGCCGCGGGGCCGGGTAGGGAGCTGGGTGGGTGAGCGGGCCTGCGGCGGGGGGCGCCGGGTCGGCGGTCGGGGCGCTACGTTGCGGCGCTCGGAGGGGCTGAGGGAGTAGGCCCGGGGCAGTCGCTGGGTCGGGAGTGGGAGAACGCGTCCTGCGCCCGGCTCAGGGCACTTGTTGCTGGTCGGGGTGGAGGGGTGGCTGCGGGCCCTGGGGTCCTCGGAAGGAGCGGGGAAAAACATAGCGCGGTGCGTGGGAGCCCTGCCCGCACGGTGTGTGTGTGTATTGATATAAACACCGCGGCTCTCAGCAATAGGGAACACAAGAATTGGGCGGCAGCGCGGCCGCCATCCTCGTATTCCCGAGTGAGAGTTGATTTCATTAACTTTTTTACGAGTTGTTTTTCTCCGAGGGGTAATCAGGCTCTCGTGTCCTGTGCGTTGGGGATGATAAGAAAGATGGTAATCAGCTGGAAGCCAAAGCCTGGTGACAGCTGCTGCTCCTAGGGAGCTCCTCAAGCAGCCTGTGGGGTTTTTTGATCTGCTTTAACCTAATAAGTCAGTTGGTTTAGTGGCTATTGTGGGTTAGCGTATGTGTGAGAGAACCCTTAAAGTGAAATTGGAACTTCTTTGGTGCTAGGGCTTTGTCACTGTGTACATAGACATGTAAACAAGCAACTGTCACAGTGGAAAAGCTGTAGATGCCATTCCTTAGCTAAAGATCCTTCTGAGTCTTAGTCCCGTGCTGAATTCTTCTAGTGCTTGAACTGTCCTATTGCAAACTCTCTGTGTATTCCTTAACATGGACCTTAACGTTGACTGTGTCCTCTGGACAGACTGTGCTGCACACGAGCTGGCAAGGTCCCAGAGTGTAACTTAAGCTCTGTGTTCAGTGCCTGGCTGCAGTCGGTGTCTGGGAGCACTGAATTCCAGGTTATACTTTGACTGTGCTCTTCATGGATCTGTCCCAGAATCACCGCAGAGTCCTCTACACAGTCCTTTTGGAGCTCCTGCTTAACGAGGCTGTTTCAAAAATGCCTGACAGACCAATGTGTGTCATGGAGCTATGGGTGCAGCCAGTCATAAAACACTGCCTGCTCTCTCTTTCTATCTTTAGTTCTGAATTGTTTTCCCCTATGCAGAAGGGGAAGTGATCGTGTTTTAGGTTTCTCCCTTCCTGTAGGGGTACCAGGCAGTTCCGGTTACAACTATTTTATGCTGTTGCTCTTCATGGAGAGAACGTATAATGTGCCATTTTCAGCTATCCTGTGACACTTCATCCTGTGTAAATGCTGTGTGTGTTAGTGGGCAGTTTGCAGGAAGCTCGCTGCTGTTTTGGACGTGTAAAGTTAGCTGCTTAAAACAGCAATGACTCCCTGCTCTGAGCTAATTGCTAAATATTTTTAAATAAACCTCTTGGTAAGGCTGTTGGCAGCTTCATCGTGGCAACCCTGGGGAAGAGTTGCTAGTGCTGAATCAGAATGGGCAGTGGCAGAGCTAAAAGCTGCAACCCAACTTTGTCTGGTTTATCAAAATCACGCTGTAAAATGGGATGGGTGTTGGAGCATAAACTGCATCAAACCTTCAGCTGAGCCAGACACAGGACTCTGCTCCACCACTTCAGTCTGTGACACGTTGCTGGAATAGTATCAGTGCTGCTGAACTGGTGGCCCTCTTGTGAGTTTGCCCAGGAGCTGTGTTTGGGGCAGCTATGGGTGAGACTCAGACCTGAGCCCCACTCCTGGATATAGGGTGGAAAGGCTGGGCTTTGGAAAGCCTACATTTGCTCGAGGTGAGAGTTTGTGTTGATTTGTCATGAAGGAAGATTAGCAGGAATTGGCAGGGCATGTAATGCCAGTGATTGTGATGCTTGGATCTCTGTTAGTATCTTTTGTTTTCTGTTAGTATTCAAGGAGCCGTGTCAAGCTTTTCTGTATAAAGATTCTCAATGCTAGGTTGTTAAAGTGTGAGTTTTGCAGGTTTCTGGTTGTGTAACTGTATTGTTCAAGATGCTGTGCTGGAGAAACAAGGCTTGCTTTCATTAGTGTCTGTACATGAGGAAAATCTTGATAAGGAAACTTCAGGCAGTTGTTGGATTGTTTTGTTGTTATGCCATCAGTGATTCAAGTGCTTAAATAGAAGTAGTTCTGAAATGGAAATAGCAAATCTGAGTATTTATGATCTGAAAGTCTGTCTGAGTCATTCAATGAATTTTCTGGCAGACAGTGTGGGTAGATTTGAAACGATGTTCTTGCACAAGATTTTGGTAGTGATGGCAGAAATGTACTTGGGACAGTGTTTAAGGGGAAGGCTGCTGCTCTGAGTTGTACCATCCTCTAATAAAGCTCTGAGTTCTTCCTGCAAGATGTTCTATTTCAGGTGGTTGTACCCTATGTAGTGACCGTCTCTCTTTGCTTTTTGAAGTAACAGGCTTGTCAAGGCAAGTTCAACCAAGACATCCTTTCTTAAAAAATAAGAATATTTATAAGAATATATAAAACCAGTGCCAACGAACTTGGCACTGGTTTTGCTTCTTCAGAGAAAAGGTTTCTGAAAACATGTTTAACTTTAGCTTGTTTATGTGAGTATGTTCCAACCCCCAGAATGCTTTATTTTTGAAGTTAAATGTTACGGATCAGGATGTAAATTACTAAGAAGCAGAAGTTATTTCCACATAGCTCCTGTTGCAGCAGAGTTTTGAGGAGAACGACCTCTTGCCTTCCATCTGGCCACAACTCAGTAAGACTCAGGCTTTTATCATTAGGTAACTGTAAACCTGAGCTGCTCGGTGAGTACATATGTTCTCTGGAAAGTTCTTATCAATGGTGTGATGCAAAAATAAAATATTTGTCTTAGTCCAGTTTGAAGACAAACATCAAGGCTTACTTTCAAGGCACGATGACAGTCATTCTGAATGCAACAGCTACTCAGCATGTCACAGCATGGCAGTTGGGGTGGCAGTAAGCAGCTGGCCTCTCCGGAAGGGATGTGCCACAGCTTTTACTATTGCTGTTGCAGTTGGGCTGACAGCAAAACTGCCAGTGTGGTTCAGCTAGTTTTCAGCAGCTGTGAAAGTGCAATGGAGTCTGCTGCTGGGGTGTGCCAGCTGCTGTTGCTCTGAACAGGGCTAATTATGCTCTTGTGAGAACAGAAAATAGGCGCTATTTACGGGAAGGCAGTGTTGGAATAGGCAGTGCTGTAGTCCTTGGCTCCGAGACGCCTTTGGAGAACAGCAAATGAGAGCAGACGGTTTACTTGTAGGATAGATTGGAGGTCTGTTCTGAAGTACTTAAAATGAGTAGAACACTGCATTACAAACTTCTTTGGGGATCTTCTGTGCTGAAAATTCTGCTTTCAGTAGCTACAGATGTCATGGTGCTACAACACACAGACAAGGTAACAAGAATTCATGGAATCATAGAATGGCTTGGATTGGAAGGGAGCTGGAGGATCATGGAGTTAGTGTAGTTCCAAACCCCCAGCCACAGGCAGGGCCACCGATCTCCCCATTTAATACTAGATCAGGCTGCCCAGGGCCCATCCAACCTGGTTTTGAACCAGGGATGCCCAGGGATGGGGCGTCCATAGCCTCTCAGGGCAGCCTGGTTCCAGCACCTCACCACTCTCTCTGAATTGTAAAACAGTGTGAACTGTTATTTTTTTTTTTAAAATGCAGTTCTGGTCATCTGCTTATTTAAAGGTGTGCTCCCATTGATTTATAGGTACATGAAAGCTGTTTTTCACACCTTTTCACCTCATTTCCTTCTATCTCAACCAAAATAAACATAATTTTCCTCAATCTTTTTGGTCCCACTTGATCAGAGGATTGCAGAGAACTGCTGTACCCTGTTTAAAGCCGAGGTCAGTTGTGCTGCCCTGTTTAGGTCTAGAGGATGACAGCTTATATGGCATAGGTTTAGCTGGGGGGATCACTGGGTATGCTAAGCAGTCCTCTTGGGTGGTTTTGCTGGTGAGAGTCCTTTGTGGGCTTCTCTCTGTTGTAATGACAGCATTCTGGTAAGGCTGCTGTTTAGCTCCTTACTTGTGCATGAGCTTGCTGCTTGACTAGGCTTATCTCCTCAAAATGTTATTGTGTGATTTAGGAAATGGGATGTTTATGAATTTTGAGTAAACAGTCTGCTCTTAGGAGAGAACATGCCACAGACCTTCTTGATGTATGAAACTTTTTCTTCATGTAGTTCTGCAGTCTGATTTCTTGTACAAATCACTCGGTGGGTGTCATGTCCTGGGGCCTGCTGGTGTAATAAGGGCACCAAGCCAGCATGTCTGTGCGTGGCTCCTGAGTCTCTGTGAAATGGAGAACTTGTGATGTAAATGGAATAACTCTACACAGGCAGTAGAAGTTGTCTTCTGAGAGCGAATGACACCTCTGGCTTCAAGAAGACTTAATCTGAAGGATAAAATTCCTGCCTGCACTAGAAACTCTTAGATCTGTCTCCCAGTATGCAGTGGGAGCTGTTTGAAAGACCCATGCAGTGCAAAGAATAGCCAAGACCAGTTATCAGTCTTGAGAGTATTGGCCAGCTTTTACCTTCTTCAGGGAAAGTTATTTTAGCCTTTGGAACGAGAGAGTGGATAGCTTCTTGGACCTGACCTTAAGCACTGCTGAATATGTACTTCAGCTTCTCCCAGCTGACAGTTTGGGCATGCTTTTGTGATGAAGAATTCCCCCCACTGTGTTTTCTGGTGGGCTCCTCTGTGTGATTTAGGGTTGCTTTTGTCTGGAGTGAACTGGTGGATGCTTTAAGCCTTGCTGTCCTTAAGTTGGTGGAATTTGTGGGCATGCACTGTATAGTCAGGTTCTAGTGCTGTGATGGTAAGTTGATGCTGCCTGACTTTATGACTCGTGATAAGCCTCTTTTGCATGCAACAAACCACATGCTTTGCAGGTGGTGGCTTTATTTGCTTTAGTTTAATTGTTTATGCCTCCTTTTTGTAGAACAGCATTATAGCATTGCAAGGTTGATAACAGCAATATTCTCCTGTTCTTACTTTTAATCTCCCAGGCAGTTTTTTCTTAATGGAATGTGACCAGAGATATAAAGAAGGGCCTATTAATAATTATTGTTAAAGTAGCTATGTGACAGAGTGCCAACCATTGGCTTTCTGCCTGCAGTACTTTCAGCAGAGAACAAAAAGGATTATTTTTTGAGGTGGATGTGCTGAGAATTGAGAAAAACATGAAGTCACCCAAAGCTTTACTTAGTGGCTTCATGACCCGCGTGGTCTGAGCTAAGAGGAGAATGCTGTAAAACACTTGTGTCCTGATAACCTTAATGTCTGTGCTTAAGTGCAAATATTCTTTGACTTCCTGCTGCGACCTTTTTAATAATTGGCAACCTTACTCATTCTGCAGTGTTATTAAAATAGTTTAATAAAGAATGTGCTCTAAGAATTTTTTTTTCGCAGCTACACTAATGCAGCAGAGGAAGTTGCTAGGTAGCTTAGACTTGATTTGTAAGGTATCTAAGGGGCAATTTCCAAATATATTTTTGGTATGGAAGAGGAATGCTAAATCTCTCTGACTACTTGAGGGTTATGAATTGCTCATTTCACTCCTGTGAAAGGCAGAAAGAGGTGGGTAGTTTGTTTGCTTGGTTCGCTTTGCAGGTCACCCTCCAGGAAGAATGTAGTTTTTCATGGCTTTCTTGGCATTCTTATATCAACCAGGACTGTAAACAAGGAAGATCAATAATTAAACCTTCAATTTCTGGAACCTGGAAGTTAATGGTTGATTCAGTAAGCGGGGCCATCTTGTCAAAATCGAGTTGTCTGTTGGTTTTTTTAGCTACAGTAGCTGTAAAAACTCTCCTCAAACTTGGACTTGCTTCCTTAGTGCGAGATGTACAGGTAGGGTATTTCTTGTTTCCCAGCATTAAGGCAAACTCAATTTCAGGTTAAACTCATTCTTGATGGAGAGCAAGAGAGGCTGAGCAAGTTTCACAGCGGTTGCAGAAGGTTTCTGTCCAACATATCCAGCTAGCGTGTGATGCTGTTGAAAATGCCAGTTGTATCAACTGATTTGGAAGGACTCCAGTGTGCGGTCAGTGTAAGGAAAAGGAGATGATACGTGAGACTGGGGCAATACTGAAAAACAAATATTAAAAAAAAAAAAAAAAACAAAAAAAAAAACAACAAAAAGATAAGGTCAGGGCTGATGTAACTGTACAGCTCTTTGCGACGGTAAGCAACTGTGGTCGCTTTGGATTTTGAGCCGCAGTCTTAAAATGCTATAGGACAAGTGGCACAAGATGCTTGCAGGAGGACATTAGTTTCTTGTTTTTCAATGCAAGCCCTCTCCAGCTGACTTGTTCTGTACCAGTTAAGCGGTTCAAAGCAGCCCCTTGTTACACATCACAGTAAAGTCATTGTGAGAAACAAAGCGTGATCACAGAACCCATGACTGTTTTCCTCTGAAAACTAATGTCTTGGCTCCCTTTCAATAGTTCATTATTATGTAAGTGCCTGAGGGCTCATGTGCCTGCAAGACTCACATGAGTGTTTTGTGCAGGCTGTGGTCATCCTTGAAGAGGTACAGTTCCACATTCCTGTACCTTTAGCAGTACAGCAGTAAGATTCAGGTGGGACTAAAGTGCTTTCAGAGAGGCTTTGTCTCATGTGGGGATTGGAGCTGCTTTAAAACTCTGTACTCCCTCCTTACAAGCACTGTTCTGAGGTCACAGGATATTCTGAACACTTTCTCATTTAAAGCCAAGGGGACTCCAGAATTAGATGGTAATTTAAGTTATGTCTTTGTTATAAATGAACAGCTTGTAAGCACATTATTTGTTAGAATGTTCAAAGTCACAGGTGATGGTGGTGGTTGGGGTTGACCAAAGCGTAGCTGCGTAATTCCTACCATAGGATGGCATTTAGTCATGCTAATGATGGAGTAATTGGGAATTACTGGCACTTAAAGTTAATTACTAGGCAGACATAAAAAGGAAAGGTGCAGGAGATATGCATTACTGCTGCTTGCATTTGAGACTGCCTCTTCAGGGGATGTGACAGGTAATGATAGAGCTGCATGAGCATGTTGTGTCAGACCATCCGGTCACTGACATGCAAGTTGTGTGCTAAGGCTGCTTGTCCTCAGCCTCCCTTTGCCTTTGAGTTTCTGGTTGGATTGTGCTGGCAGTCTTAGGTTGCCTGGTAAGTAGTCTGGAGAGTTGACTGTAGTAGTAAGCAAGTGGTCTGTATGAGAACCAATCCTGCTTTTTGTGAAGCTTTAAACAACTATTGGGTGTTCAGTTTTGTATGGGAATATACAGAGCACTTACTGGACATACTGCAGTAAGCATAATGTTTGAGCTCACTTTTGTGCTTTGTGTACTATGTGAAGTATGGGTGAAGTGGGCTGTATGAAGTCAGAAACATTCTCCCCGCCACTGGGGCGCAATGAATGTCATCTTGGAACTGGCTTTTGAGTGCTGTGTGTTTTACAACTCCAGTGACACAAGATCTTAAGATAAACACAAGACTTCATTTAGTGGTTTTAGGGGTCTAACAACATGCCATCAAACAGTGCAGAGAAAATGGCAGTGAATCACAGGAAAAGTCTTCAGCATTCCTTGTTGTTTTCATGCTGCGATATTTGTCATAGATGATTACTCTGAAGCTCCAATTCGAAACTGCTGGGTGAACCAAAAGCAGCATTGTATGTGGTTTGATAAAACTCCTCTCTGACTGTCTTTGTGACTGAAGGCAGATTAACACGCAGGTTAATGTATTTGACAGTAATAAATCAGTCTTAACAAGTACTTGTTTAACTGGGAGTTTGACTAAAATGGGATATCTGGGGTTGTGCTGAGCATTTTATGGGGAGTGCTCAAGCTGAGATGGTGGAAAAAATTCTCACTTCTTCTGGTCTTTTGCTGATGCACCTTTATATTTACTCAGAGACAGCTAGCCACAATTTCATTCAAGTTGAAGCTGTTTTCTTCGGGGAGGAATCGAGGGATTCTAAGTTAAATGGAACGTGTGCATTTTCTTAACAACTGTAAATGCTTGATAGCTGCTCTGTAACACAAACTAAGCATCTTTTCCTTTCTGCCTAAACTTATTATCTGCTTTTAAGTGGATAAAAAGCCATTATGTTGCTTTAACATCCTCCTTATTGGTATGTTGGACAGTGACTTCCTAAACTTGAATGTAAAGCCCAAGAACCACTGACAAAGGTGAGGTGAGAAATTGATCCGGTAGCAGCTGTTTGTCAGACAGCACAGATGGAGGCTAGGAATACTGGCTGTTAGTCTTGGTTTTTTTTGGGGGGTGTATTTTAGTGATTAACTGCTGTGTGTTACTCTGCAAAGAAGGTTCAAGAGCTTTTTGCTTTGTTGTTCTAAGCTGTGTTTCTCAGGGCTGAGGCTTACAAGAAATTCATGTTTTCTGAAATGAGATGGCAAGCATGGCTTCTAAATTGGAGTCTATAACTGAGGTGTAAGTATAAAGTTGATGTGACTGAAGTATAGTCACTCTTCTCCACTTCAGAAGGAAAATTGCAATGACATGTCAGATATTTGGTGGGCAGTTGAGGTGTTTTATTTCTTATTTTTCTTCTGCCTTAAACCACTGCTCAGTTTGAGAGTCAGTAGAAATCTGCGGCATCAAAGCGTTGCGTGACAGCCTGCATACTATTCATTGAACAAGCTCGAAATCCTCATCGGTTAACTGGCTGTCTAATCTGCATTGAATAATCAAAATTGAGGCAAATGGAGTGTTTTGAGTCTCTGGAAGGAGGTGAGTCATTTCAGCTTGTCATTAGGGCAGTGCCCGCTGGCTCCTTGGGTGCCTTTGGGGAGCACTGCTGTTCAGGGACTTTTAGAGCTAGTGGTTATTTCTGGTTCTGAAGCACCCCTTCATGGATTTATCCCTTGTTCCCTATGAATCCTGATTCCGAGCAAGGATTTGTAAGGTTGGCTGTCTGCTGCATCAGATACAGCTTCCTTCTGTGTTTGAGGTTGCTATCTGCTAACTGTGACCTTTCCTTGGCTAACAGAAAATGTTGAGTGTCCTTGCTTTTTTGTTGTCATTGTTTTGGGTGGTGTTTTGTTGGTGTAGATGTGAAGATTGAGAAACCTTGTGCTGTGTTGAAATCTTACTGGGATTTTGAGTAGTCAAAATGGTTTAAAATAGACCTTCACTAACGTAAAGCACATCCTCTACTAAATGCAAACTCATGAGCAAATCATTTACTGAATGTACAAAAGGTGATCTAAAAGGTTTGAATAACTGTTGATTGCCTAGCACACAATAAAAGTAGATTTCAGGTTTTGTATTTCATACATGGCAAAGCTTGTGTCATTTCATAGTGTTGTTTCCTTAGCTACAGTTGATTCTCTTCGTAGGTCAGAGCATGACTGTGTATCTCTGGGCAGGTCAGCTGTCATCCATGATTTTACTTCTCTCTTAATGTTAATAAATTCACGCATGGTTTACCAATTATTTTTGGGGGATTTACACCTCTGTCACTGTATGTTTCTTTCCCTGAATGCATCCATGCCATTACTATCAATGCCGTCAATACTGTAAGAATGTTTTGTACCTTCCACAGTAGCATATCTGGCAGTATTTACGTTCCCTTTACACCTAATGCCCTATATAGAATTCGTGGCTGGATTTCCACATACGTCCAGATGAGCCTTTCAGCTGGTCAGATGAGCCAGGCATACAGATGCGCCTTTGGTGTCTCTATGCAGTGCTGAGTCCCTGCTAGGAAGCTTGGCCTGCATTCTGTCAGTACTGATGGTGACTTTGGCTGACTGTACGTGGCAGATGAATCTGAAGAGCTGCTTTGCCTTTCAGTCACTACTGTGGATGCAGTAGTTAGTCTCTGCATCAAAATCATGCTGAATGACTTATTTCTGTTATGGAATGGTAACAAGCTCATTCTGGAATGTGATTTGTTGGGTTTTTTTTTTTTTTTTAGGTGTTGTGTCAGAAAAGGCATTTTTTCCTCTCTTCTAAACAGTTTATCTGAATAGTTCTGCATGTATTAACATCCCTTGCAGATGCAGTTGGGCTAGGATAAGAGTATTTTAAAAACTAGGACAAATAACTATTCAGTAGTTTGACCCAGTTCTTGCTCTCTGCTTGTGTTCCTCCTGTCTGGGCCCGTGGCCAGGAAATCAACCCAAATTCCTACCCTTCTTACTCCTAAGAGTGTGGATGCTTATCGACTTGGCCACGCTTCCTTTTCGTAGGGTTTCTTAAAGAAATCGGATGTCTTCTGCGATGCCTGAATTTCTTTCTGAAAATAGGCAGTGACTGCTTAGCTGACTGCTTTTTGTATTTAGATGCTGTCATAGGAATGTATGTAAATACATGGAAGGCACTTTGCTGCAAAACAACTTTGACTGGGTCACCCTCTAACAAGGATTTCTCTCTAGAGGAAGAGTGTTACAAGTTCAGGTGGCCTATTTGGTTGCTTTACCTGGGGCTGTTTCAGACTTTATTATTCTATTGTAATTTTCCTGTAGTGCTTTAAAGACTAATAATGCTTTCAGAATTGCAAAATGGGGGAAGAAATTGAGGCCTCCGCCCACACTGGTACATTCGTGTTTATGGGCGAAGAGGAAGTACTCTGTGTGTTTGTGCGTGGAAAATAACGTGTGTGTAAGTGAAGCCAATGATATGTTATTAATTGAATAAAAATCTGGGCTGGCTAGCTCAAGATTCATTAGTCCAGATTTAGGCCTTAAAGAAAAAGAAGGAGTCTTTAGAATGCAGTTGGAATACTTACCTAGAGGAAAAAAACAGCTATGAAATGCGATTAAAATGCTCTCACACTCTGATTTCTGGCCCTTTCAGTGCCACTCACCCCTTCTGCTGCTGCTTTGACTCTTTACATCAGCAGCTTCGTGCTGCTGGGGAGGATACCAACGTGCTGTCACCTTCTGGAGTCCTTGTTGGGAGGAATTATGATAGTGATGTTACCTGTTTCTTCTTCCTACCTCTAAGATCCACTTAGGGATATATTTCTGTATATTTGCTAGCTTTTCCACCTTTTTCTTTCTTCTTTGATCTTCATCTCCAGGTTGTATCTAGATTTACTATCTGTGGTGCCCTTTCTATATGTCAGTTTCCATTTCTTTATTGCTCCTGAAGCCACTTTTGTTTGGCTCCAGGTCTGTCCGGTTTCCTTACCAGACCCCTAGTGGATAGCTTACGGCCACAGGGTCTCTGGAGGCCCAAGTGCCCCATCTCTGTCCTGTGCCTGAACTCCTCTGCACTGTGTTCTTATATGTCCTCAAGGCCACTGCTGTCACACCAGTCCTGTGTTTCTCTACATCCTTGTAAATAACTTTCCACAGAGAAAAACTACTCGTCACTGCTATCTGTTTAAAACTGTGATTTTTTATTTTTATTTTTATTTTTATTTTATTTTTTTTTGTCACACAAAGATGGAGAAAAGTAAAGTAAATAAGCCAGAGTCAATTTCCTGACCTGTCTGGAGCTCGGGGCAGGTTGGGAAGAGTTTGCAGAGCAAGCCTAGCCTCAGTCCCTTAGGGCCAGTACAAGCAGTGGCCATGCTACATTACAGGGCTGCACTGCTACTCATCCCCCTGCCAGCATAAATTGTGTTGCTTTGCAACACATCTAACGTATCTGCTCCCCAAATGCTTCCTGGTTACCTGAAAATTAGCATGGAGCATGTTTATGGTTTTAAGCCATTTCAGACTTAATGTTTATACCAATGTAGCTGTGCTGATTAGACTGTAGACCACAACTAGATTAGCAAAAAACTTCTGCAGGGAATGCAATTACACTAGCAAAAAATTTTATGCCAGGATGTTAAAACAAACTGCAGCAAGATGACTTCTTGTGGGAGTGCCTTGGTCTAGCTAGAGACTGTAGATGTGTTTTGAGTTTAGGCTACATCTCTAAGGGTTTACATGCATACAGATATCAGTTTGGGTTCTTAGTGTTCTAGCAGTAGTCTGAGTATCATAAGTAGATTGGGAGGGGAGGGGTGTATTTTTCTCTCTCTCCTTTGTTATAGGGCAGTCATTTTGGATTGTATCAGTGTCCTTGGTCTTGTTTCAAAATTGGAGATGTCCTGTGTTTCTTTTCAGATAGTGCTGTTTCTCTGGAAGAGTGGTGCTAGGTGTCAGCAGGTACTAAAGGTTTGCTTAGGCTTATTCTTAACTCTCAGCTGTGATAACCTTTTTAGAAAACAGGCTGCATTCTCTGCCTTTTGCATGAAGGCTATTAAGGCACGCATCATAAAAGTAACTTTACCTGGTCTTGTCTAGAACGTCACCCATTTGACTAAATACATTTCGTACTAATACAATTTAGATGCAGACTCTTGGGGTCTTTATGATTAAGAGAGTATCAGCAAAAAATGCATTCAAATCAGGAGCCTTGGTGAAGTGTACGGTTTGCTAGGCCAGTTGTGGTCTGCAGCTGGTTAGTAGGTCACAGGAAAGATCACAGGTGTGTAGGTGACAACTCAGTGATTTGGTCAATGGAGAGCTGTCAATATGTAAGAAGTAAGGAAAATACTGCCTGTAAAACACAGAAGGGTTTAAAGTCTTAAGCGTGTGGTCCACCCCTCTGTCATGTTGCCCCTCCTGCTTATATGGTGGTGTACTGAACCAGTCCAACTTGCCAGTTTGATAGAAAATGGTTGTCTTCTCCAGACAGCACTGGGATGGACAAATCCTGTCCGTTCCTGTGACAAATGGCTGGTTCTGGGGTTGAATGGGCAGCAATGGAGCTCCCTGCATTTGAGAGCAGCCAGCCCTTCCATCTACGTTGTTGCAACATCTCCTAAACCAGCCATTCAGGCAAGCCTCGGGAACCACTGAAACAACTGTTCTAAATGTGTCCTGCTTGAATTTAGCAGCCTAAAGCGTGTGTATTCCTCTTTGCTTTTAACAAGGCAGAAGTAGTTGGTTTGGTACCGTTGCTCCAGGCATTAGAGTGTTTGTCTGTGCTGTAAAGGATCTCACTTCAGTTTCTAGAGATGGAATCCCACACTTGGAAGGAGAGCATTCATACCTGCCAGCACAGAGGACTGTTTGCTCTCTGGATCGCAGCTGCTGTTGATCTGGTGCCATTTACATTCTCATGCAGAGATTCTCTGTAGAGGGAAAAAGTGAAATGTAAGCTCAGCTTCCTAGTGTAGCAATGGATTTTGGTGCCTGCTCCAAAGACTTTGTTTTCATAGTTTCCCGACATCTCTTCTGCGGATCGGGTGTCTTTGAGGCAGGAGTTCAAAGGCTGTATTCTAGAAATCTTGGTTAAGATGAGAAGTTATGTCTGACTTCAGTCTCTCACCTTCAGACAATCTGCGATCCAAAGTGTTACTAACAAAAACCAACTGCATCTTTTAGTTTTTCTTTTTTTTTGTGGGCAACTGTGAAGCAAGTTGGTGCGAGTTAGTAAGATGCCATAGAAATAAAATCAAAGAAGGGCACAAAAATGGGACATCTTGCACTTGGAGAAAGCGAGCCGTTGAATGAAAAATGAACCAAAGCTTCCCAGGTCTGGGCTGTGGTTTTTTTGTGGAATGCGGTGTGAAAAGAACTTGAACTTCTGTTCCTCATTTTATGTCTTCGGTGATAATTCTCTTGGCTTGGGTTTATTGAAGAGTAAAACTAATTTACGGCAGCCATCCAGTCTGTAAGAGCCGGACGTGGAGCGCTGGGGGTGGGCCAACCTGTGACACAACGGCTTCACCCAGTTACAAAACCGGGCTCCAGTTCGCAGTACAAATTGGACAAATGTTATAACAATGTAATGGGATCCTGTGAAATGGATGCATTCAGTTAATGTAGGCAGGCTCTTGGCTCTTTCCCTTTCTTTGGATCCAAACGCATCAGAATGTGCCTGATTGTTTGTCTCTGCAGCCTGCTGTGAAATAGCTTAGGCTGAAGTGTCCGGTGACAGTTTACAAGTTACAAAGACAGCTTTTTGGCCGCTGACCCTCGGCGGGAGCCTAATCTTTGTTTGGTAGGTGTCTCTTTGT
Source organism: Lagopus muta (assembly GCF_023343835.1). Taxonomy (NCBI): domain Eukaryota; kingdom Metazoa; phylum Chordata; class Aves; order Galliformes; family Phasianidae; genus Lagopus; species Lagopus muta. The sequence continues at coordinate 60,148,647 of NC_064433.1, forward strand.
CTAGGGAAATTGTATTGAAGAGGAGCGGTGCTGCATTGCTTCCTCGTTGTTCCTCCTTTTTTAACGATGCCCCCCCCCACCCAAAAGAATTTTTATAGCCTAATTCATAAGTTTCCTTCAGGGTACATTAAGAAAACAAGGTTTTCTATGATCTTCTTCCTTCCTCTGTTTGTAGGCACCCTTGTTTGTTATTTTAGAGCGTGTAGTTCAGGAGAGTACTTGGTGGACTGCAAGACCTTAACTCCTTAATTGAAAAAGGCATGGCTCTGTCACCAAAAGGCTGATTTACTTTTTTGAAGAGGGGGTGAGAATCACTTATTTCAGGCTATGCTTTTAGATCTTTTGATATTGTTTTGTTATCTTTCCAGCTGTGATCTTTCAGCTTGGAGGTTTGAAATTTATGGAGCGCGTATCTCTTCTGCACTGCTCTACGTGCAGCAAAATGCAGCCAATCAGTGGGTACTCCATCTAGTTAGTAAGTCACCCAGTTAATAAGTAGCAGGGCCACATCTACAGGTGAAGCTCAGCAGCAGTCTAGTTCATGTGATGCAGCATTTCACATGACTTCCTCTTCCTCTCCCCCTTGCCCAGTGTGTATGCTCCCGCTTCTTGTCTGCATGAGCACTTGTGCTGGTTTTGTTTCCCCAGTAAGCAGAGCAGGATACTGCACAGGCACTAGGAGAATCATCATCCCACCACCACAAAAAGAACTCCAAAACAAATTAACCAAAAAAGCCCAATCCAAAACAACCTGCCAGCGTCTCACAGTTGATAAACTCGATTGAGGACTTGTATTGGCTCTAGGGAACAAGGGAACATGATGTCTGATTTGGGCAAAAGGGTGATGCCAGCAACACCTGATATAATTTGTTATATGATATTACTGAATAGTGCTGTTGTTACTGTGTCTTTGGAGAGGGGCTGCTTATGCGGGACCTCTCTAGCAGAAGTTTGCAGGATGAAATATGTATCTCTAAGGAGGCTTTTCATGCAGTGAAGCCCTTCTTTATACATTAAGGAATGTTGTGAGAAATGATGTTAGCCTGAAATTTTCATGACCTTTTGTTCTTTTGATAACTAAGCTCTGTTGGGGATAATGGACTAATACTAAGAAGGTTAGTCCTCTGTTGCTCATTAAATATTGTTCATACTAGTCTGAGGGATAGTTTGAGCAGGATGAGCAAGGAAAATACAGAGTGGATGCCACTGTTTTTCTAAACAGATGGAGCACTAAGGCCTGAACCATGGGCATTGAACCAAAGTTGGTGTCTAGATGAATCTCACAACCCAGCATTGTATATCATCGGTATCTGGTCATTAGTGAAATATGTATGGTCATTAGCAAAATATGTATCTTAACAGCGCATCTTATCAGCAAGAGATATAGCTTAAATAAAGCGTTGTGTATTAACCTTTCTTTGTTTAGAAGCATAGTGTCAAGACCTACAAGGACACAGATTTCCTTGGTTCTTCCTTGAGCCCTGGCCAGGCTTGAGGTGGAATCCAAAGGGAGAATGAAACTAAATATTTCTGTGTAATTGTCACAAACTTATTTTTTCAACAATATTAAAAGCTGGACCCTCTTGTAGCAAAGGAAACCTCACCTGTGCATGGACACGCTGTGTAGGGCCTCCCAGTAGCTGGGAAAGGCTCTCCAAATCCTTGCTGCAGCCCAGGCTCCCCATTGACTGCTGATCCGGATGATGGTCAAGTGTTCGAGCAGTTGGTGATGTATCTTTCTTAATTACAATCACTATTCTCACGCAGTAACAGTTAGGTACGTTGCCTTGCTTTTTATTATTCTTGCTGTATCATTTCAGTTATTACCTCATTGCTTTAAACTTAAGAGAAACTCACTTCTTTAACTTGATGTCTGTGGCCTTTGTGCTGGCCCCGTCCACTGGCAAAACGGCCAGAATGTTTCTATCAGGCTGTTGATAAATGAGAGGAGTGGAGAGAGGTGACACTTTCATTCTTCTTTCAAATACCAATTGTGAACAGAATGAAATGGGTCTTACGGGATTGCTGAGCTGCTTATAAGAGGGACGTGCTGGAAAGGGCTGAGTGCTGGGGAGATTGCTTTGCCTTGGTGGTGGGAAGTAATGTGACCGTCTGGGGTCTGTTCTATCACAAATGAGGGAGTTACAGATCTCTGACATTTGTCTGCAGGCGTTACCTTTAGAGTGCTTGCTTTGCTACATTGTTCACTCAAGGTGGAAAGCCAGTCCTTGTGGGGGGCAAGTTGTGAAAGCTTAGAAGGTCTGTATGACTTACTGGAGGAGGTTACTAAGCTCTTGCAGTCTTTTCTCTTGAGAATATCCAGGAAGATATATAAAGGACAGCATCATCATCCTGTGGTGCTTGGGCTTGTGTAACTACTCTTGCCTTGTCATCTAGAGGATGACACCTGGGGGGTGTTTGGTGTCCTACATATGCTCAGTAACTGTGGATATTGACTCCGCTGCTGTTGCACAATTTCTGTGATGTGCTGAAATAGTTCTGCCTTCTGAATTTGTTCTCAGAAAGATAAGTTTGTCTCCAGCCATAAAGCAGTGCTGACTGCCCTTTGCTGTGAGGCTGACCTCTTCTGAACTGGGGTGGAGTGAGCAATTGGGAGAGAGGAGCGCTTGGGCCATTGCAGCTTGTGATGGCAGCTGCATGTTGAGTCAACAGATTGACAGAGTGCTGGTTTTGCTTCTAGAACTTAAGATAATATTAAAGTCTTACGTCCTTTCTAAAAACTGACACAGCCTTTTAAATTTTTGTACGTTAAAATAAATACACCAGATTCTGTAGATTCTCTTCTCAGCTGATCTGAAACACAGCAGGAACTAATGGATCTAGGTGTGGATATTATGCTTGTTGTATGTGCAGTTATTAAGTGGTTCTAGTTGTATATGGCAACTTCCTTTTTAAATAGAAACTTATCTTAATGAGTGCTCTAGGTTGTTCCATGCTGCAAAAAAAATTAAGGTGTTAAATTTAAGATTTGTAATTTCAAAAGCAAAATGACCTCTTCCAACAACCCAAGTGTCTATAGCTTTCTGATGTTTGTTTTCATGAGCTTCTTCCTCTTAGGGACAGAATGGAATGACAGGCCTTCTTTGAGTGTTTTAGCTGCCATCTTTTGGCTAGATGGTACTGGCCACACTTAGGCTTTGCCCTATATACCCTAGGAGAGGGGGCATATTCAGCACTGAAATAGTACTGCTTGAAGGACAACATGGAGACATCTCAGTCCATTGAGCAGTTCTGCTGTAATTTCAAGAAACAATGAATTCTATTTTTATGATGCTCTGAAGCTCACCTCTGCTGCTGAATGCAAATCTGACTGGCAGGAGGTAAAATGCATCTTTTATTTTAAACCCCAGTGATTGCTTGGCAGAGAGTGCTGGCTAAGTAAATCTTCAAGACCTGATTTCAGAAGTCTCTTGGCGTTCTTACATCTTTTCATATTAGCAGAACCTTTCACAAATGCATTGGCCAAATGTGGCCAAGCCTGTTGTGCCAGTACTGTGCCTCTTTGTCTTTGAGCTGCTCCCGCAGTGTCACGGAGGTGCAGGGTGATGTAAGGGCATGCTCTTGGGCAACATAGCAGGCAATACAGCACACGGTAGCAGTCCTATTGCTTAAAGCTGGTGGAAGGAAAACAAAACAAAACAAAAACAAGTAAAACTGGCTGTTTACTTGGTAGACAGATGTGGCCATTTGAGGTGTTACCTTTCTGATGGAGGTTGCTGATCTGTAGTGGCAGGCTAACAGAAAGGTGTGCATGCCATCTGCTCTGCTGTTGTGCTGTAATTGTACTTTCCTGTGATGAAGGCAGCATGCCATGCTGAGCTCTGACAGCCGAGGTGTGCGCAGGCTCCTCAGTCTGGTACCTGCTCCTTAGCAGCTCTTTTCCCTGGAGACTGCTGGGCAGCAGAGGGGAGATAACGTTACAAACTGCTACAGCAAAATTAACTACAGCACATTTGACAGAGCTGGGAATTATCTTGCAGTGATCATATTTAAATGAGATTAATCCCTTAGTTGTACGGGTTATTTTATTTGTTGGCCTTTTAGAAGTGATATTTTATTGCGAGACCACCAATATCAAACCCTCATCTTACATTTTTAATTTGCCCTCTTACTTATGACAAAGTTAGGCATCTTTTATTGGGTTCTAAAATTCCAGTCTAATTATGCACTCGGGCAAGTTAAGACTTGTTAGATGGGTTATCTTAATGTTAACGTTAGTCACATCTAAGTACTTAAATGCTGCAGGAGCAGAATCAGCCCAAGCGATTATTGGTATGAGACCAGTGGGTTCTCATTCAGAGTGACTCTGCAGTGTCAGTTGAGCACTAATTCGTTCTTCTGGTTCGTGGCACTTGGAGCTCAAAACGCCCTGATTTTGTGCCTCCTGAGACAAGTGGTGCCAGATGGGTATCTCTCAGCTTACTGTCCCAGTGACTACTGGGTACTGGTGTACGAGATAAATAGGTAACCAATAGTACTCTTGGATAAAAAGCTCATTAACAAGCTATCATCAGGTAGCACTTGGACATTTAATTAATCTTCGGCATCTTGAGTTAAATTTGCCCCGCATCCTCTTTGCATTGTTGAAAGTGTAAAATGCAGTTACTTTTCTGTGTGGATAGCCTGGCTTATGGTAATTATCTATGGTAACTATCAATTTTCAGTTGTTGGGATGGAATGAATGGCATAAAGCTGTTTAGTCTAACTCCTTTTGTAAGGTATGGTACAAACCCGTTGCTAGCAATAATTGTGAGCATGCTAAGTTAAGTGATGGTAACAACATGATTGCTGTGTGTACTACTACTCCACTTTCACTTTGCCTAGAGCTAGCTGGTGCTTGCTGCCATCCATGCAGCTGTATCAGTGCTTAATGTTCTAGTGTTAGTGGAGCCCAGGCAATTTGAAATGAGACTCGTACCCGCAAAACTGATAGCTTTAGAATGTGTGTGACAGGTACTTTAATTATGACTAATATCAACAGCCCAGCATTTCTACTTCGTAAAAATAAAAAAGATTTGTCGGAGCACAGCTGTGCTTCTGTAAATGTACCGTGAATTTCTGGGAAGCATTTTCTGTTGTTTTTCACAGGCGTGCTTAACTTGTGTTAGAATACAAGCATTAGTGGTCAGAAGATAAGAATTCATCGTTCAGCAGTGTAAAACTATATAGAGATGATTATGTGGAAATTTGGACACGTGTAAAAACAATCATCATAGCTGTCTAGCAGCTTTTAGGCATATTCTTCTTCCAGCCAATTCTTATGCTGTTCATTTTAACTTCAGTGTAGTTATACAAATCCTGTCTTTCAGAGCCAACGCGTAATCAGCCAAACCAGATCAAGAGGAAGCAGAATATTTGAGAAGGCTCCCAGCATCTCATGAATGAACTAACGGAACTCGATAATGCTGGTTCTCCAGAGCCAGGTCTGCGGCTCAGAAAAGGACACATGTCTGACTCTGCAACAGCACAGACAGCCTTTGAAGAGGACAGCTCTGAGCAGAGGCTTCTTTTAGTGGAGCCACTTCTGTCTTCTGATCAGGAAAATGTAAGTTGTCTGTTAGAGTGGCTGAGATAAATGACTTTTTATGTGAATGCTTCATTCACTGGTTGAAATAAGTTCCAGACCTACGAACTGAGATTCTGTGACCATGTTATGCATGTTAAATAATTGTAATAAAACTGGGAAGATATAAGAAATACTCAGCTGAATGTATGAGGACTTCATAGAATCATAGAATATCCCAACTTGGAAGGAACTCATAAGGATCACTGAATCCAACTCCTGTTTCCACATGGGACCACCCAAAAATCAGATCATGTGACTGAGAGCATTGTCCAGACGCTTTTTGAACTCCAGTGAGCTCAGTGCCATGTCCAATGCCCTGGGGAGCCTGTTCCACTGCCTGAAGAGCCTTTTCGTCATATCCAGCCTGGCCCTCCCCTGACACAGATCCATGCCAGTCTGTTGGTGTCACTAGAGGCTGGAGATCAGCTTCTGCCCCTCCACTCCTCTACTGAGGAAGCTATGGGCTGTAATGAGGCCTCCTCTCTGTCTCCTTTTCTCTGGGCTGAACAAACCAAGGGACCTCAGCTTCTTCTCATACGTCTTCCACTAGTTAAGGCTGAGCATTAGTGACAGGACAAGGAGGAGCAGTTTAAAACTAAAAGAGGGGGAGATTTAGGTTAGATACTAGGAGAAAATTCTTTGCTCAGAAGATTGTGAAGCCCTGGCACAGCTGCCCAGAGAAGCTGGGGTGCCCAATCCCTGGAGGTGCTCAGAGCCAGGTTGGATGGAGCTCTGGGCAGCCTGAGCTGCTGGGTGGCAGCCCTGCCCATAGCGGGGGTGTTGAAGCTAGGAGGTGATCTTCAAGGCCCCTTCTAACACAAGACATTTTATGATTCTGTGTTAAGTGTAAGTTTAGCAGCTTTGTTTTTCTATTCCTACCTTAAAGAGTAGGGCTTGAAATAGTTTGTTCCCTGCTGAGATGTTGCTGAGGTAGAAAGATTTGTTCTGCCACTGACAGTTACAAATAAAAGGAGAAGAAACATTTACTCTAGCTTTATATATTCTGAACCTTGGCTAATTGCTATCCTCTTGGATATTAGGACAGAAAAGTGCTTGCAAACATTCTTACTGGAAGAACAGCTGTCTCGGTTAGACCGAAACTCTGCAGTAGTCAATATGCTGTCGCCAGTAGTAGACTTGTAAAGAAGAATCCAGGGATGGGGAACTGTGTTACTATGCTAGCTTTTAGCAGTTGGTAGTTTGCACATTTCTTGAGATAGTGGCAACATTTTTGAATTTTTGGTATGTGAGTCTTTGTAGAATGTAGGAGCATCCTGTAGAAAGGTATTCCACAGCCTAATTAAGTGTTGTACAAAGGTAGTGTCCAAGCACTGGGCAAAAGTACCTTCTGGTTAGAGAGTTTCAGAACTGTAATTAGTGCTTCTCTCAGGATATATGCAGCTGAATATCAGGACAGTTAAGTAGAAGGAGCATTCATCTTAGGCTCACTATTAAATTCATAATGATTTTACGAGTGTACTGTATCAGTTTAGTTATGGCAGCTGTACATTTTTTTAGACAGTAGCAAAAACGTGCTGATACTACATAACATAGCCCTTAATGGAGGGGGGATGAGCTATTGTTGTAATTGCATTTGCCACAGGTTTTGGTTGCGTGTATGGACCACAATAATGACTTGGATGACGTGGTAGCTTGTATTAGTCTGTCTTAATTTTGTTACTATGAGCACTTACTGCAGTTAGCTTAAGATGTCCTTGTAATTAAAATTGCTCAGAATACTGATGATTGAGAAGCCATGCCAATGATTATATGGTGCAATAACTTCTGCAAGCTGTTCTCAGAATCACAATAAAAGTGAATAAATGCAGTCATCTTCTTTGTATTGTGTCATAAAATATGTATAAAATTTTCTACGTGTGTTAGCCAATGGCTGAATTTACTTAGGGTAGGAAAAACAATAAGAATTACACTAACAGTTATTTGGAACAGATATAATTTATCTGACTCTGTGTTTGGTGTCAAGTTCTGTAAGGTTGTTTTCATTCTTGTCTCGACTTTCTGATTGAATAATGTGAGTTACTTGAAGATGGAGCAGAGAAAAGTAAAAGCCCAGAACTGATTATGGTTTGTAATTCATTCTGTACTTTTGCTTAGTGAAATACGAAGCATGTATAGAGTATTTTGATGAGTATATATTCAACCAGTTTTCTTTCAAATTTAGAAAAAACAAAACAAAACTCTGATTTACTCTCTACCTTTTTCAGGCATTCTTAGCATGCTTTTGCTCACATGACAAAATTGAATTGTGGTTTACTATGAGTATTTAAGTGTTTTTGTTTGTTGCCTACCTTCTTTCCAGTCTCTTAAAATGCTGCCGTAGAATGTTGTTGGTTTTGTTTTCTTTTTTTGCCACTTAGACCATGCTTTTTCTTCTGGGACTGCAACGCTTTCTTTGCAAAATGTGGCCTCATATATTCTCATCTTTTCTTCCTTCAGCCCAAAGTTTTATTTCTATTCTGTGATTTAAAAACAAGAAATCTGAGGGTTTTTTTTCCTTCTTAAAAGATTGAATGTGTGATGTTTCAGATGGAGCGTCAGCACTCTGCTGTGGAACACTGCAGTGTTAGCTTACTGAATGGTCTTTATGTGGTGTACTGCAGTGGTCTAAATAATCTGAAAAAAGACCATGCTGTATGTCTTCCTATGTTGTGTATAAGCCTCAGTACAGCTGTTATTTGAATGCACTGACATGCAAACTAGAATTTAGTTTTTTGCTCTGCTGGCTATGTGATGCTCCCTATAGATGTGACTTACTAGTAAGTTTAAATGGATGGTTTTCTTTTGGTTTTGTTTAGATAACAGTGTAAAAAGGTTACTGCTCTTCTGTAGATGGCAATAATGCCCAGGCACACAAGCTAAACAAACTTTATAAAGGTGATGCCCACAGTATTAGTATTTTATTGGCCAAATACTTTCTGCTTCAGTGTAGTTGCAAAAATCTAGTAAACCCTATGCTGGTAAAGAGTGGATGAGAGCTGTATAGGGAAGGTGTACATGCCTAAGAACATCCCCTGTATTTTCCTATGCTTTTAAATTGATCTGTTATGACTGATGTTTTACCAGGCAGGCGTATTCTAACAGTTACACTATTTCCCTAAAATTTACTGGGCGTAAGACTTGACTTATATCTCTGTCCTGTTATGAAACTACATTGTTTTTCTTCTGCCTGCGTGCTAACTGTTGATCTTATTAGCCTAGTTATCTCACTGCAGCTTTGTTATTTATAATAAATCTGCCTCAAGCTCTCTACAAGAATCCCTTACCTCTGCCTGTTTGCGTGTTCACTTCCTACATAGGAGGGAACTGTCTGAGCCCAGAAGGGGTTCTAGTTATTTGCCTTAACAATTATTTTAGTTGCCTTTCCATAGAAACAAGGTTGGTTTGGGTATTGTTCAGAATACTTCACCATACTTTCCTAAAATAATAGTAAAACAGCTGTATCCCTCTACCAGTGCTATCATGTGCCAGTTACATAGTGATAGTTAGAAGAAGGTGTGCATCACATAAAATTAATATCTGTTACATGTTGAACCTCTTTGTCTTTGATCCCGTAATTCTGTTCTTTCCTGGAGTGCATATATGTTGATAGTCTCAACTGCCTGCATAATTCCAGCAGTGATTGCTCCTAAAGAAATCCTTCTTATTGTGGCTTTCTTAAGCCCATGCAGTCAGACGAGAGTGACTTTTGTAACCTGATGAATGAGATCTTTACGCAGCCCTAAAAACCTGTGCTTGACTTTCTCCTTTTTCAGCTTTAATCCCTCAGTGATAGGAGGTGAACAGGAAAACCATCTTCTCTGCCTTCTAGCCGTGAGGCTTTTACATTCCTGGCTGATGCTTCCTTTCATACAGTTGAGCCTTGCGTGGTTGCACTGGGTGGTGCTGAGATGCATCTGTGAAGTGGGGACATATTGCTCTGAATGTTTGGTAACCAGTAGTAAGGGTCTGAGAGGAGTTCCACATGTCTCTCAAGTCATCTAAGTGGGCAGAAGAAGCCTGGGCAAATACTCGTTGGGATTGCTTCTCAGGGAGTGCGTGTTTTGACTTCGAGTGGAACTCGCTTCCTTCATGGAACTCACGCACCTCTGGCAAATTTAGTGGTACCTGCATGTAGCTGCAAGAGACTTTCCAAGGTATAAATACCAAAGTGATGTGAAGGAGAGAGACGGAAGGGGATAACGCAGTTTCCAAGTATAAAAGAAAAGTCTTGAGAGTAATTGGAACGTGAGGAAATAACTTGAGGCGTTTAACTTGAGCTCTGGAACTTGCTCAGAGCCTCTGCAGTTCAAGAAGTGACTATGAGTTGTCTACAAAAGTAGACCACAAAAATAGTTTCAGTAGCAACAGCAGTTTGAGTGTAAATTCATGGAAAACTTTAATTTGTCTTTATGATGGATTCTGACTGGAAAAGTCTCAGGAAGTCTTGCAGGCCAACCGTATGCGTTGGGGTTTTAACAGTAATCTTTCTAGAAGTGATATTCTTATATTCTGAACTTCTTTTTTTCTTTGCAAGTTTCTTGATCTGCTTGATTTCATTTAGCTTTAATTTCCATCCAGCATTTTCCCATTGGTACTTGGACTTATTATTAAGAAGTTGGCAACTGCTTCTGCGTTTTCTTGCCTTCTGCATTGTACTCCTGGTTTTGTTGTTAGAGATTGTCATCTGAGTGTATGGGAGAAGCTTGGCATAATAGAATTCAAGAGGCCACCAAAACATGTTTATTTTAAAGCATGTTATGTTCAAAATCTGTCCTTCTATAGACTTGTTTGACCTTTTGCATCTCTCCATCTTTTTTTCAGCTCTTGGGAAAGCATGTTACTTCTTTGAAAGCAGACAACTTGGTGTTTTACTTCAGGTCAAAGATCTTAGCATCTGAATTTCTCCTTCAGTTGCTGTTCTAAGCACTGGAAGTAATGCATATCTTTCTCAGATGCCAGTCAGTGAAGCAAGTGCTTGAATCTAGTATTGGTCCTGCAAAATGCCCTCTGTCATGCAGCAAAACACTCTTGGATATACAGAGCAGAGTATCTGCAAGTTTTCCAGTTCAAGCATCAAGCTGAAGACATCTGATGCATCTCTGGAGATGGTTTCCAGGCTCCACTGGTTGGAATTTGGCTGATGCATCCTTCACTGACAGTTACTAATGTGCCTGGATGTTGACAGGCTTTTAGGGCATGAATGTCTGCAGGGGGGAAAAAAATACTGTTAACCTAGTCAACCATGAGTAGACAGTCTTCTGCCATGAAGGATGGTAACGTGGGGAACTGCCGTGTCTGTGTGGCTGCCTCTTCTCCCAGAAAGCTTCCATATGAATTATCAAACTGTCTCCTTTCAGTCTGGAGAGCCTTAGCACGTTGTGAGGGGAAGCACTGGTGTTCTGCTGGGCTTGCTGCCTGTCTGCTGGGTTTGTGGCTGTTGCTTGCTGCGTTGGGTGTTGCAATGAGGCAAGGGAGCGGATTTGTTTGTAGCTTACTGGTACATCTGTTTTCCTGGACAAAGGTTATATTCCACAGCTTTTGCCTTAATTCTCACGGAGATCTTATCTGGCTGACTTAGACAGTAATGAGGGATGCAGCAACCCTTCAGAGCAATATGGAGAAAATAGTGTTGTACTGATGAGTTAGCCTGCATTTCTGCCAACTGCTTTAAATTGCTTGACTCTGCTCTTCTGATAAGTACAGCAGTGTGATTCCAGCAGTTCTTTTTCCTGAGCGCTCTTTTCCATAAGCCCACTGGGATTTTTTTTTCCTCTCTTTTTCTGCTGCCTGGGTTGATAGTAGTGAAGGAGCAGAAAATGGCACATGAGGTTTTTTTGCTGGCTTTTCTTGGAAGCGCACTGGTAAGAATGCGTGGACACTGATGTCCTCAGTCCATTGTACAGAGCACTGACAGAAAATCAGTAGTTGGTATTACGCCTAGGTTTAATGAGCCCTGTTCATCTGAAGATGTTTAATGAGGGAGCTCGTTCTAATAAGAGCGTGCTTGAAGCCAACATGATTTTTGTCCTAGAACTGTTTGCTAAACAAGTGTTAAATGTTAGCGCTTGTTTTTAATGAGTGCCAGCAAGCGGTCACCCATAACGAGTTGTGTAAAACTGTTTCCAAGTGCTGTATTAAATGGAGTGTAGCTTTTATAGGAAGGTGACCTACAAAGGAAAAATACTAAGCTGCAGGAACCCTCAAGTTCTTAACATTTTGACCAATAGGCTGCAAGGGTCTTTGGCACAGAGCTAATGAAAGACGTTTTTGGTTCTGTGACAGCAAAAACAGCTCTGCACACCCTGCATAGAGGGTTGGTTGGCCTTTTGGAAACTCTGGTATGTACATGCTTATAACCCTGCCAGAGAGACCCTCAAGAGAATGCGAACTCTTAGTGACAAAACTGTTTTAAAATAACCCAGTATGTGCAGAAGTTAAGGGAAGGCCAGGAGAAGTGCCCTGCTTTTCCAGTTAATTACTTACAATCTAAAGGACATAAGCTGATGAAATTCTGAAAAATGTGTAACAGGCTTTTGGGAGAAAGTGCGTGGTACCACCTATCACTGCTTTCTCCTTGCAAAATGCACGCTGGTAAAAGGTCAGTTGACAGAATGGGTACACAGGAATTGCTGAAGAAGGGGATCTGACTAACTGAAAAGAATGTTACAGGACTGCAGTCAGGAAAAAATAGCATTTTTATATTACAGCCTTCAACATATTTTGGCCATTATACTGCATGCTCTCGAGTTACTGAATCTGGCACGTTGCCCCAAGAAACATTAAATTACTTGAATGTCATGTTAAACACTATTAATCATTCATCTGATGAGATCAAGATAAACAAGAGCAAGAGAGCTCCAAGTTCACGTCTAGACTTTGTGACTTCAGTTTAATATAGTGGATAACGGCAGTATTGTGAATGAGGCGATGTATGTCTTCTAACCTGTATTGTAGGAAGAGAATTGTACATAAGTATGGGTTGCATAGTGTCCTGTAACTTACTGTTAATCAAGGCACTTGATTTTTTCTGGGTTATCTTGCCCATGGTACAATGGTGCGTTCATGTTGAGGCAGAGTTCTGTCTGGATGCAGGTCAAGAGGAGAACAGAACAGGGGAACATCTGTTATCAGCTGAAGGAAGCAACAAGAACTATAGAACACACTCCGAATCGTATTTAGAAGATTCCTGTGATAGTAGTTCTAAGGCACCAGCAACATGTCAACAATGAACTGAGATCAGAAACAGAGTCTTGACAGTTAGGGTTTCATTAGCTCCCGATCTTAATAATACGTAGGTATCTGTATGGCCCTTAAGTAATTGAGCAGTGAGTGTCCAAATACAAACCCTGACACGGAAGTTGTGCCCCTTTAAGGGTTTAGGTGATGTGTACCGCAGTTATTGGTGTTGCTGGTTATTATGTGCACTTCTGTACACTTGTGTGTACTTCTGCATCAAATTCTGTGGATGCAACCAGTGAAAACTACTGTACTTCTGGACGTGCAGTTCTGAAAATTGCTGGGAGTTTGAGGAAAACAGCAGCCTGAGGAAGCAGGTATTAGTTACATGTGGATTACAAAAAGCTAAACCAAGTCCTTATGTTCCTTTCAGTACAGAATGAGGGACTGGAAATAATCGGTGACCAGCAGAAATGTATTGAACTGAAATTTGCTCACAAATGTGATGAACAGAAGGTATTCTGTTGTGAACCTTAGTAAAAATGGGAGCGGCTGCTCCTGATGTTGCTGTTGCACTAATTTGAGCTCCTTCAATCTCTTGGTTATACAAAGCAACTCGATTATCTAACAGAGTTTGCCTAACAAAACTGTGAGCAGCTTCTGCCAGGTTACCATTGGATCCGCTAATCAACCTGAGGGTCAGAAGTGCCAGAAGCACTTTACTAAAAGGTTGAGAGGATGAGAAGTGGATCACTTCTGATAAAATAAAGCTTTTAAGGTTGATTTAAGTCTGACTTGCTTCAGTTTGCACCTTCTAATGAGCAGATAGCATTTTTCTACCAAAATTGTAGTCTATAAGTGAAAAAGAGCTTGCTTGTCACCTGGGTGAGGTAATAGTCACACAAACTGTCAAGCTTTCAGTAAGTCTTTAAACTGATGTTAAGAAAAATTATTTGTACTTTTGTTACTTGCAGTCTGCAGAACCCATCTTTCTCAAAAGCAGGTAAGGGGTTTCTGGAATATTCTTCTGCTCTTGGAGCTTGGCTTCTGGCAGACTTTCCCATGGGGACTGTATCAACAAATAGGGCATCTGATTCAAGGTGAGGCTGGATCTGGCCCTGGGCAATCTAATCTAGCTGTGATGTCCCCGGTCATTGCAGGGGAGTTGACTAGGTGGCCTTTAAAAGTCCCTTTGAACTCTAGGGATTCTATGATCTGCTGACAGATACAAGGGGGGCAGAATAAAAATTGTTACCCTCTCTATGAGAAGGGTGAGCTGTAGTAGCCAAGAAGTATATTGATTGTCAGAGCAGGTTTTGCTGTGGTTTTGTCTGTAGCAAGGTCTTTGGCTATGTGATCTGATTTTTATTTTTTTCTTTTTGGATGGTGTTCAGACAACAGACTTTTGTACTTCACGTAAACTTTTTTAAAAAGTTCTCTGCTGTTGCTATAAAATGATGAGATTTAATGTGAAGATAAACTAACTTCATGAGGGTGATTGGACTCTGAGAGGTTTCTTGCTCTTATTTGCTCGTATTCTATGTCTTGGTTTTGGCATTAAGCTTTTTCCGTCCTTACCAAAATAGACTCTGAAATTCTTGTTTTGAAGATGGTCTGTCTCTGGGTGTGCGTTGACCAGAACTCCAAACAAAGTGGTATAATCAAGTCTGTTTCTTACCTCTCACTTTTGCCTTCTTGTCTGTCATTGCTATCACGAAAGAAGCTGGAAGACTTCCCAAAATGAAGTGCATGAGGATGAACCAGTGAAACCTTTTTTTTCCAACCGTTGTCACTTGTGCCTTCAGGTTTAGCTTATCCTCTGGTACAACTTAACTCGGGATGCATTTATGCTTCTGTTACATAATTGACGTAACACTGGATACTGTTTGCCTGTAGTTTAATCCTTTATGAATCTGCAAAGGTGATATTGTTCAACATTTCCATAGACATAAACATCCAGATGCTTAAGTGTAGTGTGGAATCTTAAGTATTCAGAAACCACGATTTCTGGTTTGGGTGAAAGACTGATTCTAGGCATTGCTACTCTGTACAGCAGGGGAATGACAGCTGGCGATTGCAACAAGCTTGCTTGTTACAAGTGATTGAGGAGGGTTTTTGTTTCAAAATCAAACATTTCCAAATGCCTTAAAGGCTTCAGAGTCTTCAGTTTCAGTGTTGAAAACTTGAGATCACTCTTGCGAGAAAAGTTGAATGAGTTAGGCAATGCAGAATAAATAAGAACATCTGAAATGTTAGTCAAATAGAAATCTTCTTAGCCAGTAATCTGGAAAGTACAAGGCAAAAACAGTCCTGGAAGTACTTGGTTCAGGATGTACCGTATTGCACTAAAAACAGTTTCATTTGGGACTCTTGTTTTTTTGGGTTTGTTTTGTTTTTTCTTTTTGCAAGGCGTTGAGCAAGAGGGATTGTTTGCCCATTGTTTTCTCTAGTTTTAGAATGTGATTCTGTGGCAGAATTTGGAAATAGTAGAGAAAGGGTCCTGAAGCGCATGCTTGTTTATGTTGTATTTTTTATACGGTCAGCCAAAGAAGAGAAAATCTTGGAATCTGAAGACAGAGGAGCTTATCACACTGGATGGTTTACCATGTGCCTTCTGAACAGAAAGGTGTGGGTTTTGTTCAGTCATTTATCTGAAGAGTTGAAGGTCAGTAGTCTCCTACAGATTTCCAAATGAAAACTGGTGTTGTTGTTGCACTCTAGATATACATTTCGAGCTTCCAAAAAGCAGTTTACTGTCCTTTCTAATAGAACATGGGGTGAAGGAGTTGAGAGAGGACAGATATTCCAGAACAGACCTCATTTTTCTTCCTTATGGAGAAAAAAGGGCTAAGAAGCTGAGCTTTAGCTTTTTCCTTGAACGCTAATTTTGCAGCTTAATGGGCAGGAAGGAGATAGTAAAATCAATTCCATTTTCTGGCAGTAATCTGGACTGTGTTTGTGTATATATATGCGTGTGTATATATATATGATATGAATTCCTTTTTATCACTAAAAAGCTCACTAAAGATTTGTTTGTAGGCACATTGCCAAAATGCAAAGATTTTGGACTAGTTCATAAATAACTGTGCTCTTTGAGCTTTACAGTCTGTTCAAATTAAGCCTTCCCATCATTCTAGAAATGGGAGTATGTGGAGAGGGGGAAATGAACGTTTTTTGGCTTTGAGTCACTGGACAGACTGCAATGAATACGGGCTTTGATTCAGTAAGGGAAGGGACATTTTTCCTTCAGTCTGCCTGGTTTTGTAAACTGATGATTACTAACTTGATCACCCCATTCCAGCTGGCCCTTATATGCTGTTGGGGGAGAGAATTGTAGGGTAGGTTAAAGGTGTAGCAGTACTTCTTACATACCAGCCTTGCTTTTCTGTAAGGCATGTCCTTGGAATCTCAAGATTTCTTTAGTTTTGTAGAATCACTGAATGCTTTGGATTGGAAGGGACCTTTAAGATCATCTGATTCCAACCCCCCTGCTATAGGCAGGGACACCTCCCTGTAGACCAGGTTGCTCAAAGCCCCATCCAGCCTGGCCTTGAATGTTTCCAGGGAGAGGGCATTGAAGCCTCACTGGGCAGCCTGTTCCAGTGTCTCGCCACCCTCACAGTAAAGATTTCTTCCTGATAACTTGTTGAAGTCTACCCCCTTTCAGTTTAAAACCATTTCCTCTCATCCTGTCGCTACCTGCCCCTATAAAAATTTCCTCCCCAGGTTTTCTGCATGCCCCCTTCAGCTACTGGAAGGCTGCTATAATGTTTCCTTGAGCTTTCCCTTCCCTAGTCTGAAGAGCCCTAGATTTTTCTGAGATTTTCTAAGATTCTGCAGGCTCTCATAATGAGCATCTCTTCTAGACCTTCAGTGAATTATTTATAATATTGGAAACTGAGAAGCCTAACAGGAGAGAGATCCATTAGTAGAGAAGGTCAGTAAAACTAACAGTGAGGGAAATGTCTGTGAATTTTGTTGAGTCAGAATGAAACAATTTTTTTTTATCATAGCACTTTCCAGACCAACAGAACACATACCTATTTTAGAATAATTTTAAACCTATTTACAGTTACATTGCCTGAAGCCTTTTTCATTGGAATGAATGGGAAATTGAGGCTGTGAGAGTGTATCTAATGCTGCTCTAAGATTTGCCTGTAGGCAATCAATACTTGTATCAAACATTTGATATAAAATAAGCAGTTGCTGTCCAGACTTGTTCAGAGGTGCTGTAGACTGGAATGGTAAATGAAGGTGAGTAAACCCTACAAGTGATATGAGTTATGTGAGATGATTTCAGTCAATTGAATTGTTCTATTGTGGATGAATGTGAGGTCATACATAGTGTACAAAGGGTGCATACTGTGCATTGGATAGCAAAGAACTGTGTTGTGGATGAACAAAATTGGGTTGAGGATGATGTAGTGAGGGGGACCTTTGAAGAAAGGCGACTTCTAATGGCAACTGCACACATTGGGTGGATGAACAAGCACTAATGTGTCATTCCTTCCGTGGGAGGCCGGAGTGAAATAAAGTTGGGGCATCTAGGTGAACGTTCTTCAAATCTATAAAAACTCCTTGTATTTATTTAAAAAACAAAACATTTAATCAGCTTGTTCAGTTTACTTGTTGATGGGACTAATGAAGAAGGCCTTACCCGAAGGAGAGTTGTAACGTGTGATCTGCACAGCAAGATCTTCCTTCTTTACTCAAAACCTAGGACACTGACTTGAACATTACTGGTACTAATTCATGAATGAATTACAGAAAGTTATATGCTAGATTCCCAGTCACTTTAGACTGAATCAGTGATAACTAAACACTGATCTCGGTATGAGAAAAAGGAGAATGTGTTGTAGCTTGTGGTATTGAGGAGGCCAGTCATCATCCTGGCTTTCTTGTGGGGCTTTTCTTGACTTGGTCATGAGATGAGGCAGCTTCCTACGTCAAGCTTGAGCCGTACAGAAGATTCATTCTCCCCTCTTTAGCTTTCTCAGGCTTGTTTATCTTGGAATCTGGAGTATTGAATGGAGACTCTGGGCTATGAGCATTGTAGTGAGTAAACAAACTTGTAAAGCTCTTTTTGTTTCTCCATCTGCCCCTTTTTCTTCCCCTAAAATGAAAAACTATAGTGTGCTGTGACATGGAGATGGTGCTCGTGAAGTGAGCACAGGGTAGAAAACTACCAAACCTACTAACTTTTCCCTATGTATTTATTAGTGACAAGTATCAACTGACTGCCCAGGCTCATTAGTTTTGTTTGTTTGTTCTCACAATTCTTTTGGCTTCTACTAGGGATGGATATTTCTCTCTTAATCTTGCTTAAGGCTTTGATGGCAGTTACTGCTTTTATTTGATTAATGTGCTTTTGTCCAACTAAAAGAAGTTGCGTACTGATTTTTGGAGTGCCTTGAACTTTCAACTGATGACTAAACGACCTTTAAACAGAATAGATATTCAGATTCAAACTAAAAATTGAGCCTTATAACAAGGTAAATAGATTTCTTTCCCTGTATTGCTTTTATTATTTTAAAATGCCAGATATGTTATAGTGGCATTAAAGCATACATGGTGGCACTGAATCATAAAACAGGTAGTAATTCTTCCCTAGAGGAGAGTAGGCTGCAAGCCTGAGGCTCTGTATCTGGACTTTAATGAAGCATAGCTGAAAGAGGAGCACTTCCAGGAGCACTTCCAAACCTGGTGAAAGCATGTGCAAAATGAATCAGGCATGTGAGTTGTTCTCAGATATCTGAGAATGTAATAATTTTTTGGCTGGTTGTTTTGAATTCCTTCCTCAGTACAGTACAAGGATAGAAGATTGCTTGTTTGCCAACACCTCAGATAATCACAGTTTTGTATGGAAAACAACAACTCCTTTCTCTGTTCACCTTCTTACAAAACTTTTTTTTTTCTCTCCAACCCAGAGTTCTGAGGATAATAACCACAATGATGAGTCACCTCAAGAAGATGAAGGGTTTATGGGTATGTCACCTCTTCTACAAGCCCATCATGCCATGGAGAGAATGGAAGAATTCGTGTGTAAGGTAAGAGCGTGTGGAAACTGCCAAAGTGATTTCCTTCTTCAGGAAGTTCCATTGGACAACAGACTATGCCTGTAGGAAGAGGAAGAGCAGGTACATAGCATCCCCTGAATGGGTGTCTCTTGTTATAACTAGGAATGTTACAGCTTCTTGGGATCTCAGTTTGTCATAAATAAAATTGTGATATATGGAACAGTAAGGATTATAAAAGACTCAAAAGGTGATCAAGCAACTGAGAAACCTTTTTTGAGAAACATTTGTGTGTACAAAGCAGAATCAAAGCCTTCTGCTTCCAGTGTTTTTCCTCTTAAGGTACTTTCATTTACAAGGATGTTTTTATTTTTTTGGGGCTTTTTCAGACTCACAGATATTTTGCTTTCCTGACACCCTTTGCATACATTGTAGAACAAGCTTTGTCCCTGACTCAAATAGAAAACAAGAATGCATTAAAAATTATCCAACTAAATCCATTGTAGATTTTGTAATTGCTGACCTTGGCTCGATTTCTGTTATTTATTAAGCCACGGGGTGTAGGCAGTATCGGCCTTGGACCCCTTTTCTTGGGTGAGATGCATGCTGTCCCTCTGTATGTTTGTTCCTGCTGGTTTTATGAACTATTCCTTGTTATTTTTACAGAGGAACCTGAGTTGCTTGTGGTTGTTTTTTTTTTCTTTCTTTTTTGTGATGCATCTTTTCTACTTTTTAGATGCTTTGAAAGGTGAATTCTGTAAAATCTCGTTCCTACCTTGACTTAAACCTTCATTTCATTGACTAAAATTAATTGGTCTTGCTAAATATATTTAAGCATCTGGTCTTTAACTGGGATGGTTATTCTGATTATAATAATTTTCCTTTTGTGGAGGAGCAAGGAGAATGAATTTTGAAGACTTTTGATGTTGAAACTGAAATAAGAATGTAGCTTTCTAAACTTAGTGTTGCAGGATTCTCCAGTTTCGCTCCTGTATTACTAAGCAGACTTCAAATGCAACGAACGCTGCAGAAACAACCCCGGTACATAAAGCACTTCCTGATACCCCTCTGCTTCAGAAGCAGCAGTTCACAAGCTAAACTGAAGACGACCTGTATCTTACAACACTGGAGAATGCTAAGAACAGCTATATGTATTATTTTTTTTCATTGGGAACCAGCTACAAGAATAGCTTCTTTAAAGAAGAAATCCAATGGCATTGACAGTCATGAATCTGTTGGCCTAACAAATCTGTCACTTTGTTCTGGGAATGTGGGAGATCTTTTTCCAGTCTGGATAGGGGGTCGAACACCTCTTACTGGACTCTTGCCATTTCATGTTTTCTTGCCTATTGTAGTGCTGATGAGCAGCTTTTTTACTAGATTGCCTCTAAATGCTAGCAGATGTTATGGTCAGGTTGTCTTGTGGTTGGCAGAAAGGATTTTTATTGGGGAGAAAAAGTTGCCTTCAACTAAATAGGAAAGATCTGTGGAAATCTGCATAAACAGACATAGAAATGAATTAAATGCTCTCCCTTAATTAGCAGTAGAACAAACAAAAAGTACAGTATTTATCTTGTGTAATGAAATATTGAAGCACTTATTTTTCTGGAGAGGCAGCTAAACTTCATAATGATAATGTTTTGAATAGGGAAGAGTGACTCAAGCATTACACTTCAAGAGTGTGTCTTTTCCCCAGAGACATCCCATTAAACCCTTTTCTATTTATTACACCCGTAGGTTAACACTTCCACTAACAAGGGTTTTCTGACATTTGCCATACCTTATTGAAGTCAAGTTTCCTGTACTTAATCAAAACCTTCTAAACTGTAGGTATGGGAGGGCCGATGGAGAGTCATTCCCCATGATGTTCTGCCTGACTGGCTAAAGGACAACGACTACCTGTTGCATGGACACAGACCACCCATGCCTTCCTTCCGGGCTTGTTTCAAGAGTATCTTCAGAATACACACAGAGACTGGTAACATCTGGACACATCTTCTAGGTACGTTCAGTTTGCTCTAATGCTGGTTAGGTTTGTAGCTTTCTTCAGTTGAGAAGTTGGTGTGAAGTGATCAGCATAATCATTCCAATAGTGACCTGTTAAATTAGCTTGGTGTCCCTCTCCTTATTTTCTCCCACTGAGGTTGATTGGGATGTCCTTAATTATGGCACTCCACTGCATGAACTAATAATTTCCTGATCATTAATAAATTACCACTAAGTAGTCATTATTCCCAAGTGTGTAAGTATTAAGATTTGTTTTTTTTTTTTTGCCTTGGGAACATGACGCTGCAGCTTGTATCAGTGGTTTTCAGCTTGCAAGCTCTTTGAACTATACTCTCTCCTATACAAGATTCTATAATTATATACAAATTTGTTGTTGTTGTTGTCAGGATTCTTGCAAAATGAGTAAAAATACAGAGTCTGTGCAAGTCTGAAATGCTTCAGGCTGAAACAAAAACCTGCTTGAAAAGTGCAACTGAAGTATGGAAGACGTTTATTCTGCACGTGTGCTGCTAGTTACCGTGCAATTCCTCTGCTTATTACATCTGCACATTAAAGCCATGCTATTTGAAAGAAAAGTTTTTGTTTGCACAAAATTGACACCTTTCTTGGCTTGTCAGGATGTGTGTTCTTCCTGTGTCTGGGAATCTTCTACATGTTCCGGCCAAACATGTCCTTTGTAGCACCTGTGCAGGAGAAAGTGGTTGTTGGATTGTTCTTCTTGGGAGCTATCCTCTGCCTCTCCTTCTCATGGCTCTTCCACACGGTTTATTGCCACTCAGAAGGTGTTTCCCGGCTCTTCTCCAAGTAAGTGCCTAGAGGGCAGGGTAAGCCAAATAGGAAACAGTTGGGAAAACAGGACTGGAATTCGTGCCTGGCGCCCCAGTGTAGGAGTGGTTCACTGCATGAGTGCTCTGTATATTTTGGAACAGAACTGAGCAGAGATTGATTCACTGCAGCTTCTAATCGTTGTTTGTTTCACCAGGGGCTTTTGTCTTGTTTTAGGCTTAGAACTGTTTCCTTTTATGTTGTTCAGCAGGTGTGTGAATGCATCTTGCTGCTGCAAGTACTATACCTAGAGCTTAGTGGTAGAACTCTTTTTTGAATGCTACTGTCACTATTTGTCATTTAATTATTCAGGTAACTGAATCTTTACTCTTATGTAAGACAGCTCTGTGTATCAAGTTTGGTTTTGCCGTGCATTCTGCTAAGCATCTCATGTTTCTTAAGATTACTCAACCTGGGATTATGTAATCTGCAAGACCACCTTTAGGGTAACTCGGCAATTAAAATCCCCTACCAAAGAATTAACTCCATCTTCTCTGCTAGGAACATTTTGGCAGGGTGTGGTGAAAAGCAGTGGCTGTGGGAATTCCTTTCTTCATTGGTGTCTAGAAAAACAGCTTGGCTGAAAAATTACGACGCTATTCCCCAGTGGTCACTTAGCTGATGCCTAACTCATACTTGTCAGATTCTAAAGAGTTTGTGTTGGCTGTGCTCTCTCAACACGCTGTGTGCCCTTCTTTGTGTTCATAGCACTTTGTGCTGCTTTTTTCCTTATCCAAAGCTTAAATCTGAGTTTCCTTGAAAAGACCTTGATCTAAAGGCTGCTCAGTATGTTGCTGGTGACTGTCCAGAACTGACCTTGTGTGCTATGAAGATAACACATTACTGTAGGAATGCACTGGTGGAGGAGCTGTGGTCAGAAAGTTGAAGTAGAGGGGGAAAACTTCAGTGAAAGGTAGTCTGTTGGCCTGCTTGAGAAGCATATTAATGTTTGCATTTCCCACCAAACTGATTTTTGTTTCCTTCTAGGCTGGATTATTCTGGCATTGCACTTCTCATAATGGGCAGCTTTGTACCATGGCTGTACTATTCGTTCTACTGCAACCCTCAGCCTTGCTTCATCTACCTGATTGTGATTTGTGTCCTGGGCATCGCAGCCATAATTGTCTCACAGTGGGACATGTTTGCAACCCCTCAATACCGGGGTGTGAGGGCAGGTAAGACCTGAAATCAATTATTTTGCTTCTTGTCTGCCTTCCTTCCTTCCTTCCTTCCTATGTGGCACTTGGAGGAGCTGTCTTGAGGAGGCGTAGAGAGAACTCAGTTTTAGAGAAAGCTAATAGCCTTGGACTGTGAACTTGATGGATTTTCTTTCAGCATTGCTTATAGCCAGCTGGATGCACAGATGAGGGCTGGTGTCCTGGAAGTGCATTCCTGAAATGGGCAGTAACACATGCAGTAAGAATGGCAGTACAAAGTATCTCTAGCTGTACCTAGCGACTGCTCAAAATGGCTGGCTGCTTGGTGTGTGTCTGTGTGTGCAGCTTTTTGTTTTGTCTCTGTTAACACCAGGCTAGCAAATCACTGAATGATTGAATTAAGCTGAGTGATTTGCCTAGATAAAATACTTGTTTAAGGCAAAGAGCCTAGTTGTTCTCCTTCATATATTGAAAGAATGAAAATGAGCTTGGTTTTGTGTTCTGAGGTAGGAAGTAATAGAGACCTGCAGTGGGCAGCTATGGACTACAAACACAGCTGGGGTGAATGTTAGTCCTTCTGTTACTTAACCTGAGCATGCCATCTACAGTAAATCCAGATTTCCTGGACGAGCTATCGAGGTACCTTCGAGAGTTCAGCCTTCCAAACTTAAAATCTATGGATAGGATGTGATTATTTCCTTCTATCCTTCCCACGTTTTTTTTCCTCCAAGATTTCAGTACTTCTGAAATCTGAGTAAACCACCACATTCTCACGTGTGGCAGATGAGCCTCAGATATTACATTTGTTTCCTAGGATTACTTGCAGTGAATATGTTAAATGTCTTTGTTGTTTCTCCTTGTTGCCCTGCTCTTGAGAGACTGTGATACAGCGTGACATAATTCATGTAGTCTCAGTGCCCTCTACAGTCCCAGATGTGTAACTGGTGTAATGTCTGCCAACTTTACCATACAGGATTGTTAAAATGAAAAATTCCACTATGTGCTGGAACATACAATGAAGTAGCTTCTGTTACTTGAAGGAAATTTGTGCCTTATTTAACATCCCTCCCCTTCTCCCCATTAAAGTCTCCCCATTACAGTTACCCAGCTTCAAGAATTGTCACCTTTCTGCTGCTCTGGCAAATACTGAGTTTTTCTGCCATTGTTTTTGTATTTTGTTGTTGTTGTTGTTGTCTCCTTTCTCTGCCAGTGTACTCAAACCTGACTCTCTCACACTTTCTTTACCTGCCAGGAGTATTTCTAGGTCTGGGTCTTAGTGGGGTTATTCCCACCCTGCACTTTGTCATCTCTGAGGGGCTCCTGAAAGCAGCCACAATGGGGCAGATAGGCTGGCTGGCACTCATGGCATGCCTGTACATCACTGGTGCTGCACTGTATGCTGCCCGCATCCCGGAGAGATTCTTCCCTGGCAAGTGTGACATCTGGGTGAGTCTACACAATGACTGGATGAAGAGACCAACATGAAAGCTGGTTTCCCTTAAGGCTGGAGGATGTTGTGTCAGTGGTTTTTACTGCAAATACTAAACTTCTGAATCAGACCTGTACCTCTTAAGGGGCCAAAGAGCTCTCTGAGCCCAGCTTGCCTTGTGCCTTTCTTGCTGAGTTATCGCAGGTTAGCTGGTCTGCCATATCTGCTGGTGTGCTAATTCACACCATCGTGTGTACTAAGTAGCTTTTGATAGGTAGGTCAGAAACTTTGCAACCCTTTCTTTCGTATCTTCACCATGTCTGCCTTCTTATCTTGTGAAGGCAGTGGAAACACTGGATAGAATTGATACATCTATGAGGGATCCCTAGCCCAGAAGAAGGGAAGGTGGTGGTAGGCAAGTTGGTCGGGTGGAAACTCGGGGTGAGGATCACAAAGACTTGTGGAGTAGAGATCTGTGGGGAAGATGCAGAGGGAAAAACTGGAGCCAAAGTGGAGATTAGAGGGAGATAGACCTCTGAGAGAGAGGCAGCGTCGCTGTACTTCCATTAGAGAGGTTTAATGCCCCTAAAGAGGATTAGAAGGGGTCAGGCCTGGGTTGTCTGAGTGGCTTTTGCACAGCACCAGTTTGCCAGGTGTAAACATCAGAGACATAGTATTGTTTAAGTGGCCAAATTCAACTTTGTGATAATGTGAGAGGCTCCAGAAGCATTGGTGTACCACCAGCTCCTTTCCAAGCTTCCCGTGGAGCCCACAGATATGCATTTATAGACTTTTTCATGAGCATCACCCATATTAATATGGCTTCCCAAAACAAGGCCATGCTTTGTCACGTACCTACCTCCTGGTTTTCATTCTGTAGTACCGTAATCAACAGCATCCTGAGTGTTCATTGAGAACATCTGGTTGTTTCAACATTTTAACATAGTGGTTTTTTCTGCTCTGTTTCTTTGTGACAGAAATAAAATAGCTACATTCTGAAAATCTACTCAGTAAAACTTATACCTGTAACCAGAGCAGAGACCTGTAGCCACTAGCTGCATGAGATAGTTGTGTTCTACCAATAAACCAGCAGCGTGTGTGGTTGAGGACCTAATTCTAAGTATGCTTTTTTAAGACTTTTGCCCTGAACTTTGAAATTCTCCCTGCCCCTTAACAGAGATGGTGCTTATTTATGTCGTGTGCTTGTAGATCGATCAGCTGGTTAAGATCACTGTGGAGGACGGGGTGTGGGGTTGCACGTGTGGGGAATTTGCCCTTTGCTAATGGTAGCAGAGGGATGAGTTTAATACACAACTGAACTTTGCAGCTTGCAGTTTGAGGTACTGCTCCATGTTACCGTGTGCTTCAGCTGAATGGATGGCTTTTTTGGGGACGGGGTGGCCCTGGAAGTACCCAGCTGAATGCAAGTGTTTTGTCTTCACAGTTCCACTCCCATCAGCTGTTCCACGTCTTTGTAGTGGCTGGTGCTTTTGTGCATTTCCATGGGGTTTCCAACCTCCAGGAGTTCCGCTTCACAGTAGGAGGAGGCTGCACAGAAGAGGAGGGGATGCAGTAAGACCAGGCTTCAGTCTGAGATCACAAGCAACACAGTGCAGCAGGGGTGGCTGAAGCCTACAGGCTAGCAAAATGAATACCTAAGAAGAATCCAAGTTTCAGCTGATGGAGCATGGAGCTTCACGGGGATTCTGACTAACCGAGATAAATTCTATACCTCAAGCAATGGAATGAATCAATTTGAAGACCAGGAAATTCCGAAACCCTAATTTATTCTTGGGATCTACAGATTGAGCTACAGAGGACCCTTTCCAAATCGGCTTCTGTTCAATGCCATATTTATTTGTAGAAGTGGGGAGGGCTAGCTTAGCAGTTTCCTTTTTTTAAGAAAAAATAAAAAAAAAATCGAGGTTAAATTTATATCCTCTTGGAGGGGTTGGGAGTCGATTTTAGATGCTCTTTTGGGAGAAAAACAAATTGTAAATAAGATTTCTAACTTTCTGTTTAAATAAAATTTATATAAATGTTTTAAACAAGGGGTGGGGAGGGGGGGAAAGGGTTTTGTAAAGAATGCAACATGCAAGTACCACACACTGTTTCAATTTTGCACAAAAATAAATGATTGCAGAAGGACCAGGTAAAATTCCCAGGAGTGAATCATGTTGGCCGTGCAGGTTTTCCTGATGGTCAGCATGCCCTGGGCAACGCAGGGTCCTGGCCAGGGCTTGGGGCAGGTTCAGTACATGTGCACAGATAGCTGGGAAGGCTGCAGTCATCAGGCAGACATCCAGCTCACAGTGTTAGCAAGTTCCAGTCGTGTAGCTCAAAAGATAAGTCTGCACCATGCCCAAGTGCATGGGACAACTGCCTTCCAAGCCTGCCTGGCCTGCGTGGCTTTGGATCTCACAGCGAGCTGTTTGGGTTCTCAGCATCTGAATGGGAGCCGGGTGGCATCACTGCACGTGAACTGGTGAGAAGTCTGACCCCATCAGTGCCTGCCTATACACGGGGGCCCCTGCTGAGTTGCCAGTGGAGGGCCTGTGCTGTTTTGTCTGAGTGTGAGTGCATGGTGGTCGTGCACTTGTCAAAAGGTAGTTGAGCATGTGAGGGGAAACAGAGGTGGGGTTAGGGTAGGCTGGAAAGAGGAAGTTGTGTGCTCCAGGGCTTGGAGTTAACAGTTACTGCAGGCCTCCAGCATGTTACCTTCTCATGTGTCAGGCTCCGTACGCCAAGGGGGGTTGCAGGTTTTTCTTTTTAGGAGGAAAAAATCCACACTTGACCCACTGCAGCTCCATTTTATTTTATATTTTTTCTTTTTCCTTAGGTCTGCTTCCCATCTGTGCTTTAGTAATGGGACTGCTGGTATTGCTTAAACCTGAAACTAAGAGTTCAGCTGAATTGCTGTGGAGCAGACACAGCTCCTATATAAAGGGAGGCATATACTCTTCTCTTGCTTAATTGACGTAGTTTGATCTCTGGAGCCCAGGCAGAAGCCAGACTGGAGGAGAATCTTTGGAGTTGTAAGATGAAACCTGAACGCTTTGTTTGTTATGGCACAAGCACTGCTTGGAGTGTTTAGTTGGAAATTCAGAGCAATTACCTCCAACAGATGAGTTCAACAGCTCATAAAATGCTGTAGTTCACAGAGGAGGAAGGTAGAAGGTTGGTTTTGTAGCTTTCTTGGGTTGTCTTTTTTTTTTTTTTGGTTTTTTGGCTTCTGCAAGTTTTAATTTTCATCCTTCAAGGGAAAAAAAATGTGGATTGTGAAGGATGTCCCAGCATGCCGAGTGTCACCAAGTGTGTTTTGGGAAGGTGCTTTGTCTGCTGGAGTCAGATGGAAGCAGAGAGCCTTCCTAAAGTTGGCTGGGTAGTGAGGCTTCACCACTGGGCTGGAGTCTTTGTAAAGCCCCGAGTGCAGGGCCAGCTGCAGGAGGAGGTGCTGCTGCAGCCCTCTGTGAGCCTAGGGGGATGTGTTCTCAGTAGGGTCACTATGCTGGATGCCAGTGGGCCCAAAGGAAGCTTATCGTGAGGCTGTGTGGTAGTGAAATGAAACAAAGCAGTATTAAGTGGGTGTAAGGGCTCGCAGCACCGGCACCCCGACAAAGAGGTGCCTAGCAGGAAGTAGGCTGGTGGCTGAGGAAAGAATAGAACATATCAGCATCAGACTTATCTGAAGGGTGCTTTGGGATGCCTCTGTACCAGAACCAGCAGGAGTGGCAGTCTCCATCCTGCATCATCCCACGTTCGCTCCTTGAAGGGTGATTGTAACCTGGTCCTACACAGCACAGAACTACTACAGAAACACAGTACTCACCTGCTATTTTTACCCGGTCAGTCTCTCCCTTCAAGAAGTTTGTGTGTTCCAATAAAAGCAACCTAGCTGTGCACTTTTCTGTAGCTCTTGCTGAGAGCTCTTCCCAGGTTGGCACCTGAATGCCTTACTCTCAGCAGTCAGAGGCTTGCTTGCTCTGTGTGCAGGTTATTGCCATAGAATAGTTAGGACCTACAGCTTCTTTCCTTCCCCATTAAATAGTGGCCTTGTTCAGTATATTTCTTTTTACAAATTGCTTACTGTTGAAAGCAATGAAGCACATTCTAGGGTTTTGATGGTTGGGGACTCTGGTGATGGTTCCATATAAGATGGGATCTTACTACTTGCTGTATTCTTAACTTCTGCTAATAAAAGAACCAAATGGAATGTTGTCTGTCTGGCTTGGGTTCTTCTGGGCTGGGTGTGACACTTCAGAATCAGGGTGGCTTTCTTCCCAGCCCACCTCTATCACTCTGTGCCCCTTGAACTGGCAGACAAGGGACTGGACCAAACTGGCCAAGAACCAAACTGGGTGGAGGGAGCGGGGTTGGTGGTTGGGGGCAGCAGTGGGAGGTTGAAGGTGGTGGGAGCTTGTGGGAAGGAAAAGAGGTGGGAAGGACGGGGAGTCAGAAGAAGGGGAGCTGGGCAGGAAGAGGATGGGTACTGGAGTCGTTGGCTGGTGTGGGTTTTTCAACTTGGAAGGGCTCTCTAGGAAGGCTGGATTGGAATTACTGGTGTGGAAGAAATGCTTCCTAGCTCTTACCCACACAGGGGATGGGTGTCTCCTCCTGCTAAGCAGACATGGGCTGGTGGGGTGGGATGGAGTCGCATTAAGCTGGGGAGAGAGCAGGGCTGCGGCCGACCAGAGCAGCTCCATGCCTGGAACAGAGCCTGCTGCTCCTTCATCTCTGCTACGCAGCTGTCAGCAAACATCTGTGAGCCGCCTCAGTGAGATGCACCTCCTCCTCCCGTGTTGGTTCAGACTCAGTCTGGGCACCTACAGCTGTGCTGTTTATCAGTTCCCATTCTTCAGATACGCGCCTTGTAAGAGAGCCAGCGCCAGTAAATAATAACCCATGTCAGCTAGATGGCTCAGGATGGATTTTTTTTTTTTCTTTTTTTCAAATGCAAAGCAAATGCAGGGAGCACAGAGAACTCCAGCATTAGATTACACAAGTTACACTAAAAAGAGCTACCGCATGCAAATGTGAGTTGGGTTTATTGTGTTTTCAGATACTGGAATGATACTTAAAAGCTGCCTGGGCGCTCTGAAGCTTTGCACCCTGCTGCCTCTGCACGTGGCTGGGGCTGTGCTTGGTCCTCCCTCTAAAATCTCTTCGTTCTTTGCCAACGTCACCAAGGTCGTGGGTACAGATTGAAGTGCTGCAATCAAGGTGAACCTCTAGGGCCGCTGCCTAACTTTTTAAAAGCAGCTGGAAATAAATCTGGTGTGTGATTAGTATGAAGGAGCCGAGTTTGTTTTGGTTGAAGCTATTAGCAAAGCCGAGTTCCCTCTCTTTTTTTTTCTCTCGCCTGCTGTGTGCCATCAAGCACTGAGCCAAACTCTCCTGCTGGTCAGCACTTCTATGTTTGCTTTGAGTGCTCCAGCCTCACTTCTCAAGGCTGATTTCCAGAAATGCTGAGCACCAGCTGATATGCTTTCAGACAGTCCTTTAAAAAAGCAGCTCCTTGGAGAAGATCCCAAGGTGCAAACTGCTATATATGGAGGAGGCATAGCAGCCCCGTGGCAACATTGAGTGTGTCACCATGGTCATCATTGAGCACTACGGCAGCACAGAAAGAGCACACGAGGGAATCCTTTGCCCAGCATCACCTGAGGACCTTGTTCTCCCCCAGGAAGGAGGCCTGCGGTCTGTGAGCTTACCAGGCTATCCTGCACGCACCTGCAGGGCTGCGCCTGCTCAGCTCAGTTCTGGCACTCCAGAGCCACCTCGGAGTGCTTCACTTCACTGCTGTTTCCTCTGTTAACACTTGTAGTGGAACACCGGAGCTGCTGCTGCCTCTGAGCTCCGAGATGTTTGCAGCAACATTTCAAGTTGATCTCATTTTTTTTTTAGCAGCTTCAGCTCTGGCACAGAGCAACTGGGCACGGAGGCTCTTAGCAGCTGGCATAAAAGCTGAGCTGCTCCAGTTGCAAATGAGATGAGAAAATCATATGCCTGGCTGGGTTCCCAGAGCACTGATGTGTTTCCCTAACAGAGGCAAATTACACCCAAACCAGACCCGGGAGATACCTTCTGTGTTCGTCTGCAGCCGTGCTGAACCTGCACACAACTCTGGAGGTTGGCCTTGTGGTTGGCTGGGGCTGGGCTCTGTTGGATCAAGCCCATCATCCCTGTGAGGTGAGCCCCTGTGGGACAGCTGGGTCTCTGAGTGAGCTCTCTCGGACTGCAAGCAGCTGATGTGCTGTTGGGCTGATTTTCCTGTTTTTCTGTGTGTGAAATCAGCCCTGCCTGGCTATACCTGTTGGCCCACAGCAGTGTGACTCAAGCTGGGGTGTCAGCCACACCATCCAGAAGTGGTATAGGCACTCAGGGAATTTCCTCCTTTTGAATTTTAATTTTAAAAAGCCCAGTGCCTGCAGTTTGCTTACAGGGGTGGACAGGACCTTGGAGGATCCTCAGCTGTGAGTTGAGCCAGGTCAGTATGGTGCTGCACAGCTGCCGGTAAGCCTCTGTCCTCAGCTCTCCTTGCTTCTGCCAGCTGGTGGCTGAAGGAGTGGAGAGCTGGACATAATTCCTCCTCCAGTACAGGTCTGTTCATGAGGGTGTGTTTGCTGTGGATTAATGCACTGGAAATCAGCCAAGTGCATGCGCACACGTCTTCTCCAAGCGGAACAGTGCTGGGGCCATTAATCACTTCTGACAGCAAGGGCAGCCGTGCTGGGGGCAGCAGCTCTGAGCCCTGGGGACTGCCTGAGCTCTGCATCCCGACAGAGCCCCTTTTCCCTCTGTGCTCACTTTACCTTCCTTCGCTGTGCCTGACTCTGATAAGGTCACTGGATGTGCAGGAGGGAAAACGTATCCACCTCCAGAGATTGATCCACTCCCAGTGAACAATCCTCTCCTCTTTACTGCTTCTGGTTTAGCAAACCCAGCCACTACATCCCCCAAAAGACCCGGTGCTATGAGGGGCAGCACCCCCTGACCCTATCACTCCCTGGAGCACACCTGTGGGCATCTGGGCATGCTGTCTCCTTCCTATGGCCTCCACCTGTGCCCGTCCCCATGGGTTCAGCAGGGAAAGGGGTTTCTGTAGGGCCATGATGAGCACCAAACACGACACGATAAAGCTTAAATATCTATTTAAAATATGCCATATATATTCTTTTTAATGAGATGGTATGGAGCAGTTCATAGAAAAAGAGATGAAAGATGGATGCTCCCCACCCCTTGTTCATAAAGCTCTGTGAGAAGCAGCCTGTGCCTGCTGGCCAAGCTCAGGCCCAGGGCCCCAGACAGCCACGGGCAGCCTCAGGGCAGCATTGCCCCAAGGGAAGGAACCTCTCCTTGGTGAGCAACATGCAGCCCCTTCCCGCACGCACACCCACACCTGGAGAGGCATCTGAGCACTGTGCTGGCAGTGCTTGGAGCAGGTTCTCAGCGAGGTGCAGCTGCCTGGCAAAGCCGAGCTGCCTACTGTGGTCTGCCTGCAGGCAGTCAGTGCAATTCAGGGCCAAAGCCATGTCCTGAGCCCAGGGTCCTGGCTGATGACCATTGCAAGAATAGGAGAAGTTGCTTCACTACTGAGGACCCCAATGGCCCAGTACTGACTCAAAACCCCAGCCTCTCCTACAAGGCAGGGTCTCCCACATGCCCACTCTCCTAAGGCAAGATCAGCCTGGCAGAGCCCTGTGGCTCCCAGGGCACACCGCCATCCCCGGTGTCCCACAGGGTCGGCAGTTTGTCCCTCGCCGCGTCCCCACTGGGAGCAGTGTCACCGCACGAGCAGCGCTGGGGGCAGGAGGAGCAGCATGGGGGAGACTGAGAGCTCAGAAGCACCACCACAGTCCTGGGCGTTCTCCTGGAGGATGAAAAGAAGGCATTTAGCGGGCCCTGCTGGCACTGGGGGAGGAAAGGGAGCCCATGCCCAGTATGTTCTCTCCCCATGAGGAAGCCTCCTGGGGAGCCACAGCCAGTGGGACACACAAAGCCCACCATCAGGGTAGGAAGGACCTACAGAGGGATCTGGACAGTCTGGATCGCTGGGCTGAGGTCAACTGTATCAGATTCAGCAATGCCGAGTGCCAGCTCCTGCACTTTGGTCACAGCAACCCCATGCAATCCTACAGGCATGGAGCAGAGTGGCTGGAAATCTGCACAGGAGCCTGCTTTGCCAGGGGCATTGGACTACATGATCTCTAGAGGTCCCTTCCAACCGCTACAATTCTGATTTTATGATGGTGATTGACAGCAGCTGAACATGAGCCAGCAATGTGCCCAGGTAACCAAGGCAGCCAGTGGCATTCTGGCTTGTATCAGAAACAGTGCAGCCCGCAGGAGCAGGGAGACGATCATCCCTCTACACTCAGCGCTGGTGGGGCTGCACCTCAAGTGTATCCCCATCCCCTTCCTAAGGCAAGATCTGCCTGGCAGAGCCCTGTGGCTCCCAGGGCACACGGTCGGCTGAACTGTGTTCAGTTCTGGCCCCTCAGTGCAAGGAGGACATTGAGGCCCTGGAGTGTGCTCAGAGAAGGGCAATGGAGCCGTGAGGGGTCTGGAGCACAAGTGTTATGATGAGGTTGAGGGAGCTGGGGTTGTTCAGTCATACCTCAGGGTATACCCACAGCCATACCTCGGGGTGAAACGCGTGGCACGTGTCTGGTCGCCGCCTCACCTTCTGGGAGCGCATGCGGTCGCACTTCACCGATGCGTTGTGTGCAGGGCTGTTAAGGACATGGGCATTGAGACGAGGCGCAATTGCAGCACACAGCAATGGGGTGCAAACCTATGGGTGCTTCTGCATGGCCTTGGTCTGAGCAGGGTAGGTTGGGGAAGGGCAGCAGCCTCCCAGCTGCATGTTGCAGGGGCGTGGGCTGGGAGGCCTCCAGGAGCAAGAAGACGACGAGAAATGACCAATGGCTGGGAATGGCAGAAGTGTATGCAGGAGGCCCAGCAGCAGCGCTGCTCTCTCCACCACACTGTTCCGTTTCCCTGCCTCCTGCTATCCCACAGGCAGGCTGTGCACTCCACACTTTTCCCCATGGGAAATGCCAGGGGAGCAGGTTTTCCACCCTCACCAGCCCTGAGCCCAAAAGCACACAGCAGAAGGATATATTTGACTTCTTTCGCATCCAGCAGGACAGGTGGGAAGATGCTGCAGTCGCAGGTGGCATCTGTCACAAGAAGCAGCAGGTTGCTGCTGGCAATCTGCTGGGCCACAAACATTCTGCGAAGAAAAGAGAGAGATGGAGAAATGGCAGCCAGACCCTGCATGGCACCACCACTGCCTGGTGCAAAGAAACCCAAAGGAAAGCAAGCAGCTCTGGAAAGGGAAGCAGCAGAAGGCAGGGAAGGAGTGAGGAGTACACCTTGCTATGGAGAAGTGCCCAGCCAGCTCAGAAGCACAGCTCCACAGGGCGCAAAAGCCAAAATCAGAAGCAAAACCCAAATGACCAAAAACCAACCCCGAGCAGAGCCACTCCTCAGGCACATGGAGGCAGCATGAAACTGGGCAGCGTGGCTCAGAGGTGCACAGCTGGAAGGCCCAGCTTCATCAGGAGGTGTGCTGGCACTCAGCCGATCTGTATTTGTGCCCAAACAACAAGAGGGACTGTGTGCTTTGTGGTCCTCAAGGGGCAGAGTTCTGAACATCACATTACTTGAGTGAGCCATGAAGAATCCCAGTAACATCGTGAGTGCTTCCTCTTCTTGCAGCTTTGAGTCTGTCTGTCCCTTCCCTTCCCTGAGGGATGAGCAGAAAGGTCCAGGGGTGAGCATGGGCACATGCAAATAAGGATGAGCCCAGATGCAAGCCTTTGCATGACAACACCCACGTGAGGACCTGCAGAAGGGAGTGTAGGCTGTGCAGGAGCTGGAGGGCTGATGTGGGCAGGGCATACATGTGTGTGTGTGACTGTGCATGAGTGTGCACACACGTGCACGTACCTGGGCAGCTCAGAAATGGCTCTGCACACAGGAGGCTGTGTGTACCTGTGGCTGCATAGTGCCACCTCACCAGCTTGCATCACCTCCCACCCCATGCCTCGTCTGTGCCACTTCTGTTCCTCCTCTTGGCTGAGGCAGAGGGCTTCTTGGTCGGGCTGTGGGCATACAAGTTTGTGAGGATGCCCTGATCGACTCAACTGCTCTGAAGAACCAATTTCCCTGACAGCTCACTGCCCATTGTCTGCTTCTTGGCTTCGGGGAACTTCATATTTGTTTCTAGAGGTGCTGAATGTCACACGCTGCCACTTGCTGAGGCTGTTTCATTCCTTCCTGAGTGATGACTGCTCCAGGAGGTCGGACAGGCAGATTTTAACCCTGCCATCACAATGGAGGTGCCCAGAACGAAGCAGTGCCCAGCTTCTCCCTGCACTGGGAACCATCTGGAATTTCTAAAAGGCACCGGGAAGGCCTGTGTGTCTGAGCAGGTCATCAGCTAACACTCCACAGAGCCCATGCTGGGGCTCTCATTCCCCTTGAACATCTGCATGAAAGGTGCAGGAGGCACACCCAGCTCCAGGGCTATGAACCCAGCCTGCACCTATAACCATACAGGAACAGAGCAGAGCCTGGCTTGCTGCTGCAGTGCTGAGCATCAGGCAAGGCATGCTGCATCCCCATGGGGCAAGGTGCTGGTCTGTGCCTTACAGAACTCCCCCTACAACCTTTGTCAGCAAATCTATGCTCTGAGCTCAGGAAATGCGTGGCACAGCCTGTTCTTCATCAAGCCGTGCTGACTAGCACAGGCTGTTTTCCTGACCTTTAATTCTTTCCTGCAGCTAGTCCAAGACTGAAGCCAGACCAGGTAGGGCTTTGCTTTGCTTTACGAGGGATTCCAGTCAGATCTCTTTGGCCTCTGTGGGTCTGTGCAACAGCACATTAGGAAAAGCCAGGCCAGTGGAAATTCATCCTCTCTTCACCTTTCTACATGTGAGTGCTGAGGGTGCCATGTGACTGCTGAAAATGGCTCTTCTCACAATGCCTTTCTGTTATTTTTGACTGCTCATTCGCTTAAAATGAAAACAGAAATTAAAATGTGTACCCGTGTTTTGCTTTCTTTTGGTTTAACACTTCTTTTTTTCTCCTAATCCCTCCTTTTTTTTTTTTTTTGGTAGAAAAACAGAAAAAAAGGGAGAATGAAAAGCGGAAAGGAAAGCTGAAAGCATTGCAAAAAGGAAAATTTTAAGGAGAAAACATTTGCCAGAAACGTGAAAAAACAGAGGGTTCCTTTCTGAAATTTGCAGAATGGAAAGAGACCTTTTTTTCTTTTTTTGACTGCTCTCTCCCTCCTCCTCCTGACACCTCTGCTTATTAACAGATGGCTCTGATTCTTCTCTTTATCAAGAAGTGCAGCGGGGCCATTCCCCTCTCTGGGGATGCGCTCGCTGCACACACAGCATGGACATGTGCTGGGCACGGTGGCGAGTGGCTCTACTCAGGTTGTCACCATTCCCACTGCCACCAGGCTCCAGTGCTGGCACTGCTTGGGCACGGGTGCTGTGATTCCCGCTACGAGAAGGACAGCTGTAGCTCTTACTTTTGGCAGTCCCCGCACTCGATCAGCCCGTTGGTTTCCTTGATGGTCGGCTCGTACACGAACACGGGGTACTCTGTGTCGCAGGGCTGCAGTGTGTCGTGCTTCTTGTGCCTGTGGGCTGCGTGGGGAGGAGGGAGAGAACAGGCAACGTCAGAGGAACACAAAGGAGAGGTCTGCACTGTGATATGAGGTGCGGTGGGCACGGTGGGGATGGGCTGGTGGTTGGACTGGATGATCTTAGCGGTCTTTTATGACCTGAATGATTCTATAAACTAGGGCTCCATCAAGGCCTGTCCCGCTCTGCCCATAGCCTACCCGAGGAGAAGCAGCTGAGCACTGCAGCCATCCCGGCTCCCACTAGGTGGTGCGGGAAAACCAGCGTGCGCAGGGCTGCTCCACGGCTCACACCGTCTGGCCCTGCGCACAGCAGGGCGAGAGGCTACAGGGCTGGCCGCCTGCTGTCCTCACCGAGGCCTCGTGTCCTGCCTGGTCCCGGGCATGCAGTGTTATACAAAGGGCTCCGAGCATACAACAAAGATTTAAATGCTTCCCTGCGACACAGATCCCCCACAGCTGCACCTTGTGCTCTTCTCCTGAGCTCTCACCTCCCACCGAAATCCTTCCAGGCTATGGGAACACCTCTCGGTAGCATGTTTGGGTTTCTCTTTTTTTACAGATCCAGAAGCAGACAGGACTTGAATTCGGCATCAGTATTCAGCACTCTTGATAATATCTCCATTTGTGCTTTGATGACAAAAGCTACTAGCGCTTTCCAGCACAGAGCGGCTACAGAGCAGGTGACCATAAACTAGCCAGCGAAATCCCTGAAGGACTAACAGAGAGGGAAGAATGGAGCAGGAACCCTTTCCTTCAGACTTAATTTGCCATACCAGTGGCTTGGAAAATATCTAATTCCGTAACCTGTGGCCAGACTATCACAGGCACACACCTCTTTGGGAACGTATGTGCCAAGACCCCACATCTGTGACAGCTTCCCCTGCGCAGCCTGTTCCATGCCCATCTCCCTCTGGCGACGAACGTGTCCCTAACCCCCAAGCTGCTCCTCACACACCTTGCCCTGCACACCCCTCACCATCTTCACAGCCCTCCTCCGGATGCTCTCATAGTTTTATGTCCTTCTAATGTTGTGGCACCGAAACCTGCACACAGAGCTTGAGGCAAGGCCACATGCACAGAGCAGAATGGGACAGCCCCTTCCCTTGCCTGGCTGCAGTACTGGCCCTGATGCACCCCAGGACATGGTTGGCCCTTTGGGCTGCCAGGGCACACTGCTGACTTGTGTTTAACTTGCCATCAATCAGAACCCCCAATTCCTTTTTGCAGGGCAGCTCTCCTACCTCTTGTCCCCCACTCTGTACATATATCCAGAGGCTGATTCCAGTACTTGATCTCGTTAAACTTCACACAGTTGGTAATTTCCCAGCCCTTGAATTTGTCAGGATCTCTCTGCAAGTCCTCTCTGCCCTCGAGGGAGTCAACAGCTCCTCCGTATTAGAGTTGTCTGCAAACTTACTTAGTGTACCTTAAAGTCCTGCATCCACGTAATTTATGGAAACATTAAAGAGAATTGGCCTGACCCCTCAGCCCCACAGGTGTTGCACAACTGCCTGCAAGAATTTATCATGCTGCTCATGTCATGGTCCTGACAAAACAGAGATTTTATCCAGGTCCTCATTTTTCCTATATCCCCAGCAAAGCAATTCATTCTCCATTAGCTTCAGCTTGTTGGTGCAGTGTTGTTGAAGTGAATGGAGTTAAAGCAACATAAAAACAGTGGTGTGAGGGATGGAGCACAGGTAGGGGGTGAATCAGACCCAGGCTTACAAAATACAGGATAGAAGTAGTGATGAATAATCAGGGTTGTTGTGCTGGAGTTGGTGGGTTTGGAGAACAGGGCCTTACTAGGAAAGGCAGCTAAACCCACATCAAGAACATACCTGGAGCCTCAGCCAGCCCAGCACTGCTTACAGGCACACGTCTACCCAAGCTCTGATGCAGCTCCCAAACCAGACCAGAGGTAAGTGATGGAAAGTACTGCAGGACTGGCCCCTGCAAGAGCAATTCAGCCCTGGCAGTATGGGCTGGTTGCTAACATTTCTGCCCACAACCTTTCATGGGCATCCACAGTTGCCTTGCTCTGGGTTAACCTCATCACATGCACTAAGATGTACTTTAAAGCTCCTGCACAGGCTGTCTTAGATCAGCCTTGTGGCACAGGCTAAATGAAAACAAGCAACTTTACAATCTCTGACTTCTGAACCAAGACAAGACCTGAGACAGAGATTATGCTTAAGCCTACTGCCACTTAATTTGCCTGGAAGCAATGCAGCTGCAGCAGTGTTCTGAATCTCAGAGGGCCCAGCAGCATGTGCAGCATCAGCAGCACGCTGGGACTGAGCCTCTGTGTGCACACACTGAACATCAAAACGCTATCAGCAGCTCTGAGAGCCTGGCGGTCAGGGCTTAGTAAACAGTTGGAGGAGCTGATAACAAATTGCAAACTTTATAGCAAAGCGTGAGTTAATTCCCGGCTGTCATTGCTGCCATCTGCACTTCCAGAAAGACTTTGTCAGGCAGTTGGCAACCAATCCTTCTGAATAGAAAAGGCGGCCCTGCTCCTTGCTGCGAACTGTGCAGCCCAGATTGTGAGCCCTTTGCCACCAGCATACGTCACGAATGTCTGCGCCCATGTCAGTGGATTTACTCTGGTACAAATGAGACAAAATCTGCTGCTTAGATACAAATACAAAACACAGAATTTAATTGATGAGCTTGTAAAATATCCTCTGACTACATTATCTTGCAGTCAGAAAGGAACTTTTCTGAGCTCCAGAATTCTAGAAATATTCTTTCTTAGGCTGCGTGTCTTGGCTGGGAGTATCTCTGGCTTAATTAAAGGCCTTCAAATCTGCACTGTTGTCCATAAAAGCAGAAGCCCTTACTGACACAGAGGGGAGGGAGATGCTGAGAGCATTGAGAAATCTGTGGAAGCAAAAATGTCTTTTCACCATCTCTGGGAAGCAGATTTGCACAAGGAGTGCAGTCCGAATCAATCATGCCCATACTCCAGTGGCAAGCCTTGCCCTCCCAGAAAGCACAAGAATTTGGGAAGCAGAAATAGGATCAGTTCACACTGAGCAGGGATGTGCACTATTAGATCCCCTAACATTAATTCCTCTGTACGTATCCCCGAATTCACGTGTACTCAGTTTCTCTCCCACAAAATGTCTCCTTCTCTACATACGCTTTGCATTCACCAGCTTTGGCAGGCAGTCAAGAAAATGTTAACATCCCTGGCAAAAATCTTCAGCCTGTTCCTAACAACATGTGCAACCCATTCCTTCCAGCTCCAGTGGTTTCCTTTCACCCTGCCACTCCCTCCCCCGTGCACGGACCCTCGGTTTTTCATCAGCCACACTCCCCTGCTCTTCCTTTTCTTCACGCATGAGGCACATTCCAACTGTCTCTATTTCTCTATCTCTGTCTCACACATACGTCTTGCTGGGCAGAGCGCAAACCGGCAAACATGAGCCAGGTATGGAAGCAGTGAGATACAAACACAGCCACAGTCTGGACTCTGTCTGGAGGGATTTCCAGCTTTCCTGCAGGAGTGGATTTATGAGCTAGAGCATATACTTATCAGTTAAACTGCTTGAATGTACTTCTGCATTACCCTGGGGCTGGGCTGCTATTCATCAGAAGGAGCTAAACCGTGGGGTGTGGAAAAGGAGACTTAAATGCTTCTTAATATCTGAAGACTATGGGACCCACAGAAGGCATTGATTTTGGTGTAACACCTGAAAAGACAGGGGCTGCTGGGAGACATAGTGAGGGACAAGCCACATCACAGCAGCTAAGGGCCCATCTGTTCTACAGTCATTATGTGATGGTTTCATTTGTGCCTGCAGTTACTGAGCAGGCTGGCGTGTCCCTTCCCAGCTCAGCCAGCTAAACAAGGAGTGGAGGGAAAATAGCCAGGCACTGCCACACCACCGTGACATCCTTCTGCAAATTCCCTGTTGTCCAAAAAGGGGAAAATTGTCATTTCTAGCCTGGGATTTCTAGCTAGATCCTCCTCTTTTTTGCTACTCACTGGTTCTACTTACAGTGATGGAAGACAGCCTTGGCTGGAAGAGTGGCATGCACAAAAACAGTGAAGATGGAGCCATGAGACAGGTTCACATGATGGCAGCACAGTGGAGATGAGTTTGCACATAGCAGGCATGGAGATGATATAGGAGAGTTGAAGAAAGCACAAAATGAAATGGTGATGAGTAGTGCAGCAGCAAGAACCTTCTCCCTTCCCCCTCAGACATCCTCAAACAAAAATTAAATAAAGTTGCAGCCATTTACCATTCATAACGTCACTATAAGAAATCTTGTACTTGCTCATCTGACTCTTTCTCACTGATTTCTGCAGGGGGACACTCCATGCAAGTTAAACAGCATCCATCAGTGCCTCACAGAGGAAAACTGTAACTTCTACTGCTGTGTCTGCAGATCCCCTTCGGAAGAGGTAAGTGGGACTGACAGCACCCAGATGCTGGGCTGGTTCTCTGACTAGAAGGGCAATTTGCTCTCTGAAAATGAATGTTACCTTGTTAAGACCAGGAAAGTCCCACAGCTTGCAGGGAATGTTCCTCTGTCATCACCCAAAGCACCACTAGTGCTGACAGTCTGTAAGGAAGCAGTGATGGCATCTACACTGCTACATACAGGAGTGTAGATCTTGCCTGTCCCTTAGGGCTACCTTGGGGCCACTGACATTCCCTGCCTGCAGGGATGGGATGACAGAGGCTTCCAGAACACTCTGAGCAGGCAGCACAGTAGCTACAGAGCAAGTCAGTGGATTTCAACCTAGACACCTAACCCACACCTCTCTGCTTCCTCTGCTGCACACAGCTGCTGTGTGGTGCCAGGTGCCACCAGCTTCTAAAGCCAGTGGGAAAGCAAAGACCCTCAGTGCGTTGTTTGATCCATGCAGGATGACTCAACAGAGAATCCCACAGCATGGTTGAATCAAAGGATGCAAAGAAGCTTGTTCTTGGTTGAATCTTACAGGCTTTCCTGCTAGTTCCGCAGAGCCTGCTGATGTGGCACCACTGTGTCCCATCCTGTGAGCCATCACTATCAAAGACAGGAAACCCTTCCAACTGGAGGACTTTTTGGCTGATAGACATGCATGCAGGGTGGGGTGCTTGGAAGGAAAAGCCTCCCTTTCTCCTTGCAAAAACACTGAGGAAAGAAATCTGTGAGCTGCACAGACTTTTCCTTGAGCTTGGGCAGGCTGAGATGGGGGTGGGAGGGAAACAGGGTGGTGCTGAGACCTAGAAGCTGGCTTCCAGTATCTGCAAAGGGAAACGTGATGGGATGGTGTGTTCTTCCATGAGGCTTGGCTTCTCCATACAGCTCCTGCTGCCACCAGCAGTGGTGACACTCACTTGCTATGGGGTGGCTGGACTGCCGCATACTCACCGTCTGCCACATTGTCAGAGTGCCAGAAGCTACTCATGCTAAACTCCAACAGGAAGCTGTCAAAAGAGCAAGAACAGGGGATGCTTTTTCAGCAGCCTGGAAGGATGTAAGGGTCAGTCATCAAGGATGTCATCAAGGATGCAAGAGATGGCCCTGTGGCCCAGTGTGCATCACCTCTAACAAGTGTACTGCAAGTTTCCTGGCAGTGCAAGTCTGAATTTTTTAATTTGTTTGTCTGTTTGTTAGGTTTATTTATTTGTTTATTTATGGTGTGTAGATCTGTACTGTGGGATCTATACGGTGGAATAACTGAGTGGGCTTTCCCTGAAGGATATACTGTTCAGGGACCTACTGGTGAAGGGCTGAAAGTGGCAGCCCCAGAGGGGCACAGGTGGCTTATGGGGAGCCAGCACT
This sequence comes from Lagopus muta, assembly GCF_023343835.1. Classification (NCBI taxonomy): domain Eukaryota; kingdom Metazoa; phylum Chordata; class Aves; order Galliformes; family Phasianidae; genus Lagopus; species Lagopus muta. Next base: position 60,190,300 of record NC_064433.1, read on the forward strand.
GTGGTGACACAGACTTTAGCCACAAGCCATGTTGAACTGTGCTGTGCCAACAGGCTCAAGGCCCAGCACCTGGATCATTGCTGCCTCTAGAGTTGGGATGTTCACGATCATTGTTTCAGCCTGGGCTCAGAAAGCTGAGCAGCTCTGGTCTTAATCTGAGCTTGATCCTGATTTGAGCTTTAATTTTTATTCCTTCTGTGGTGTGAAGTATGCCTGATCCAGAGCTTGACACAAGACCCCTCTCTTCTCCCTCACCTGCCACTCAGATGGGAGCTTCCTGCTTCCTTCTGGCCTCCCTCACCCCGTGGGGGAATCACTTATCATAGGAGAGTGAGACAGGGAGGAGGACTTAGCATCAAGGACCTGCAGGGCCTCCAGAGACCCAAGTCCTATTTCTGACTTTGCCGCTTTGTACTGAGTGACTTCAGGTAAATCCCAGACCTGCTCAGGGCCTCTGCCTCTGCCTCTGTGAAATGGGAATAGTAATAGCTTTCTGCCTCCCGGGAGCAATGCACCAGGCTGAATGTCACAAAAAGGCTGACAGCGATGTCCTGTGCATAGCCTCCTCTCACAGTCCTCTCAGCTCTCACCCCGCCTAGTCTCCCAAATACCCGCATCTTTTTGTACTCACATGAGGAAATCACTTATCAGCCATTTCAGTGCAGCTAGAAAGGCATAAATTGGCTAGAGAACAAAAGAAGAAATGAGACACACTATAAGGACCTGGTCAGAGAGTATACAGTTGTTATGCAGGACCCCATGTTTCAGATCAATTCCCTCCATTGCTCAGAGCTCCTGAAGGTTGGAAATTCAAGGTCTGGGCATCACTGGAAAACACTCAAATACATCAGAAGCAGCAACTGCCTTGCTGCTAATAATATCTTCTCACCCCTCCCAGTCAGGGTCAGGGAGTTTATCACAGATGTGTGAAGGACTTTGAAGATGTAATTGCTTGATGATTTCTCTCCAGTATGGATGACCTTGAAAGCTCAGAGCAGGAGAGAAATATAGCTAAATGGGGCACCACCATTCTAGGAAGCTTTTATATTCCAATTGCAAGTGGTGTTTCTGGGACAAGCTACAGCATTGTCCAGGAGTTGGTGTTATCTGCTATTGATTAAGTTTAACTGTGATTTCATGCAGCCTTTCCTCAAGATGGCATGACTTGTACTGTCTTCCATCTGTTCTGCTATGAACTGAAAATCCAGCATCATCCCAGGGCCAATTATTCTGCAGAGGATCCTGCTGGTTCTTCACTTCGGGGTAAGTAACCATGTTTAAGCTTCATTTCTCCCTCTCCAACTTACACTCGTCCTGGAACCCAAAACATGCAGCAGTCATTGGACACGAGAGAATGTTTAATTACTGCTAATTGGCTCATCTTCAAGCAAGATATGTCAGCAAGTAGTAAAATGATTGGAGATTTGACTGATTTTTTTTCCTTTGAACTATATATATATCTATAAATGGACTTTTCTTTCTTCCTTTCTGAGGATTTTGCTACAGGGACAAAAAGAGAGGTGGAATTTGGAGGTTGATTCTTTTGTTCTCAATTCACCTACTTTTGGCAGCTGATGTATTTTGACATTTTTTTCAATTCTCGATCAAGCAAATATTTTCAGTACAATCACAATATTTTATCTATCCAGTTTCAGTATAGCTATTAAAATGAATACTTTGTTGAAAATTATTTTACTAGAAAAAAAAATGACAATGTTATGCCATTAGATGTACTTCCAGCACACCACACTTTCAGCAGTCAAATCATCATATCAATAATAAATACATCTCTGTTTAGGGTTACTTTAGCTAATTTGAATTGGATTGAGTATTGATTAACGACTTAGTTCTGCCTGGTCAAGGCTGCTAGCAAGGTAGAGAGGAATTATGTTATCTGTTGTATCAGATTAAAGAGAGGTTGCAACCTCTGATAGTTTATTCTCTGGGCTGTCAGCTCTTCTCAGCAGCTTTGACCCTTCTTTCTGTTACTCCCAGCCCACTCACACTTCACCTGAAAGGCTGACAACTTTGCCTCTCTGATGCTCTGTTCACTGTCAGGGCAACTCTCCCTTTGGGACTGCTGAATGAAAACACGTCCTGTGAAAGCATTTCTGTTCATTTCAGCTGCAAGCTGGTATGGTCTGGTTCCTGCCCCCTCCCTGTTTCTTCCAATTGTCAGTAGGATCCTACATGCCAATAGTCAAATTAGAAACCACTGTCAGTGGCCATTACTGCCTCAGAAACTTGTCTCAGATGAGTCTAGATCTTCCCAGCACTTGGAAGCAAATGGCCCTTAAGCTCTTCTGGGCAATGTGCTACACTACATGTGCTACACCACTTTGTCGGAGATGCCCAAGGAAAAAGCCTCCACAGACAATCCCTGTGTGCAGTGGGATACGTACACTGAGCAGCGGCCGGGCACCACTGTGGTGGTGGTAGGGCACCTTGCACATTGCTTGGTAGTCATACATTGTCACCCTGCAATTAAAACAAAATAAGCAGGCAGTGAAGAGCAAGCAACCCAACCGACTATGGGCCACTCATGGCAGCCTATGCTACTTTATCCTACCTGGGTCCCATTCTACAAAAAAGTTTCTGTGTGGATGAATTAAAGCAGTGGCCTGCTTAAATATGTCTTTGCTGTTAGGTCAGTGCTGGACTTTGAAAAAGGAGAAATATGGGACTTGGATTAATGTAACTGGGTCAGTATGGGAGGCAATGCATCCCTAATTACAGGTGATGAGTAAAGCAGAATCTGAAGCTGGAGAATTATAATTGTGTATTCCGTAAGTTCCCCTAGTTCCTGCTTTCATGTCGCTGAATATCTGAGTTTTCTTTTGAAATGTGCTGGGAGAATGGAGAGAGGTGGTCAGAGAGATTTTATAAAAGATTTTATAAGGGAAGGAATGTTCTCAGACAAATGCAGTGCCGCCTCTGAGACCCCTCATTCCATCTCTCATGGAAAGGCCTTCCAAGTGGTGGGAGAAAATGAAGTGCTTTCACCTCAAATGCCAGGGTGCATTTCCATAGTACTGTGCCCTGAAAAAGGCAGAGAGCAGCTGTTCTCTGGCAACACTAAGACTGGTGTTGTACATCTCAGTGCGTCAAGCCGTAGGAGGAACAGAGAGGAGGAGAAACATGCTGTGGGGTGACAATGGCTGAGCCTGTCAGGGGAGGATGTGGGCAGCTGAAGTTGCTCTGGTAGCAAAGAGCCACAGATGCCTATTCAGGCATCCTGCACTGCTGAGTAGGACTGCTTGCTGAGCCTAACGTGCTCTGCCCCACACATCAGCTGAGCAAGGATAAGCATGAAGCAGGGCACCCGCTTACCGTCTGAACATGCCCATGTTCAGTAGCTGGGTCATTACTGAGCCATCCACTGCACCAAGGAATTTTCCAATCTGCAAGCACAAGAAAGGGGAAAAAATGGCATAAGCTATCAAGAGTAAAATTTCCATGTCTAGAGTAAAATTTCTTTCCTGCTCCAGCTAACCTAGACTGTCTGGAGGTGCACTACACACCACACATGCCTGTAAGAAGGCAGTGCTGAGCTTTGACCTTCATCTGGTGAGGACTTCCCCTACCACCAGCCCGGCTAACAATCCCCAGATCCCACTGGCATGCCTGGATTAAATGTGGACTTTGTGGTCTTCTGGTCCCATTTATGTTTTGATGTCAACGACCTCAAATATCTCAACCCCAGACCTGAGAACTGCTGCTCTAGAGATTTCACATAAACAACAATTCTGGCTTTCTTGATTACTAAATCATGACAAATCCATTCAAAAATTGCTTAGAATCTGCCAAGCTCACTGCTTTGTTTGCAAGCAAGAAAATAAAATACTCATAATAATACTGAAGAAATGTGCTGTCCTTTGTCTGACTCATGGAGTTTGACATAACAAGTAGCTCCCATCTACGATGGAGCCATCCCTGCAGTTTGGGGGGACATCTTACTTTTCCTCTTACTTTTCTTTGATAGGCCCCTAGTTATTTAGAAAGCACTAGCAGATGACAGATGACTCCATTTTTTTTGAGTTGGGCATTTCCAAAAACAAACAAGCAAATCTTAAATAGATCCCGTAAATAAATGTACCTAAGATCATATGGTAATCATCTACATGGTTATGGGAAGATACTATCTTCCCAACAAGCTTTAAAAGATGTTTCACTATACAAGTAAGTATGTAACATCAACTCCCCTTTGAGCACTCGGATTTTAATCATCCCTGATGTTGAAGGTGTCTGAGCATGAAATAGCTTTTCTCACTCCTTGCTGTGACAAGGGCAGAGGGCCGCTGCAGGACCACAGATGGGGCTCCCCTAAGAATCCCTCTGCCATGTTTGTCCTTATTCCCGGCTCTGGGTTTCCACATGTCCTGGCGATTTCAGAGGTTCACAGCACAAAATGTCACCTCTGGTACCTTTTTTTTTTCTGTGATCTGGCTGTTGATAAGATTCAGGCAGTGGTTACAGGGGCCCAAAGGATCTCCACGGGGCAGGGTGTTGGATGGGACAGAGGGCTGCAGAGCACCAAGTGAGCATCATTCAGCTAGCAAGGCTACGAAGCACAGATACTGATTTAATGGTGATGCTGTCTTGAATTCTCTTTGGGGTTTAAGAGTGTGGATGCTCATGGTTATGCTGGGAAACAAGCACAGTAACTGGAACAAGCAGTATTTTCTTTATTTTTCAAGTTTTCTTTGTTTTATTTTTGGCAAAACAAGTTGTTGAACAGGGACCTTTACTGAAATAGTCACTGTGCCAGGTAGGTCACTGTCCTGACAGAAAAGAAGCTGGTTTTTCTTTGCAGTGTGCCCTCTTTATAACTTTATATCTGTCTGTATCACCCCCTGGTGATACAGTGGTGCAGATTCACTTTGCTTTGTGAGTCCCAGCAGCCCTCATTTTGGCTTCTTTGAAATTATTGTGTAATTGTCTGCTGGATTCACAATCTCACTTTTTTCTTTTGCCAGCCTATTACGAGCATGGTAACCAAGATGAGTCCAGATGGAAAATAAGGGACACACAAATTTTTATTACCAAAATCCTGTTTTATTCCTCCTTTTTCTTTTCTGTCCCAGCTGCTTTGAGATGAATGGCACTACTTCGTGCTCCACTTTCAAACTATAACTTCTTGAACAGCCTCTTATGAGATACTCTGCTACACGCTTTGTGAGAAACTGAAATACAGTCTGCCATTCATTCTCCCCTACTACTGTTTTGCCAACACTTGCAAAGAACTATAGCTGCTAAGACATATTTTCTTCTATCATAGATGTATTGCTTGTCCCAGTCACATCCACAGGAGAAAAGGAAACAAAAAGATGACATGACCGGTTCCTTCCTTATCATCACAAACTCCTGCCTTACCTGGGATGTGTTGTCCCTTCACCACACAGCCAAGTGTCACCACAACCTGGCCACCCTCGTAGCCCTTGTTGGGCTTCACTGGTGTTCAGTGAACACACCATGCACCCTCCCCTCCTTCTCTTATGTACTCTTACCTCTGGAGGTCTTTTGGAAACAAGGATAAAGCCATTATTATCAATGAGGAAGCAATTCAGAACCTGCGGAGATGAAAGAGAAGTGATATCAGAGACAGTGCTGTGTGGCTTCCACAAAGCGAAGTGTGTGGGTTCAGCCCCAACACTGTCATGCCTTGCCCAATCACACAGCTAACACAGGCTTTGGAGCACTGACTTCCCTCTGCTTCCCCATTTTGAGGTATTCAGCTTGTGACAGAGATGCTGTCATGCTATGGCTGTATGTAGGGCTAACACAGTTTGAACCACTCTTAAAGAGATGATACATCCTGTAGGCACTGACAGGATATCTGGAGGGTATCCCTCTTCTACTGTTTTCCATCTCCATAATTCATATTTTATAACCACTCATTAAATAACCCTCTCCTCACCACTTACTTAGAGGTACCTGTAGTACCTCTAAGTACTTAGTACCTGTGCTGCTTTTATCATTTTTACTTTGCAAAGTAGGAAATGGAGGCACGGGGCTCCAAAAATCATAGTCCTAGATGAACACAGGAGGATAACTGTGGTGATTCCACTCTCCTGGGCACAATATCATGTCCTCAATATGCTGAGATGTGCAAAGCAGTGGCATAAATGCAAAGGGGACAGTCCAGCACATACTGTCATACTGCTAGCCTCTCTCTCTGGCAGGCTGGTGACACTGGTGGGACTGCCTTAGAAGAGATGGACGGCTGGAGACCAGGTGTCCCTGGTGGTCTCAGCTGGGATAGAATCATAGCATGGCCTAGCTTGGAACAGACCTTAAAGATCATCTGGATCCAATCCCTTGCTGTGGGCAGGGCTGACATCTCAGTTGATGTCACTACTAGCAGAACATCTAAGTCAAGGGAATATCTAAGCTGTCCTACCCTAGCTATACAACCTCTTGTGAGATGGCAGGCAGCACCTGATGTCTGGAGAGATAGAGACCTCCATGACCATCAATAGTTCCCATTGCAGATACAGAGAGGAAATCTGGGCAACTTACATCGTCCTGACAGCTGAGTGGACAGGCACCATCGAAGGCACTGCACTGGAAAGAAAAAGCAGGAATTACATCAAGACATGATCTCATCTTCCAGCCTCCCCCTTGGGACTGCACAGGGTCTCTACACCAGCATCTCATGAAGCTCTGCAGGTCAGCTGGCATTTGGAACAAGACAAGAAGCGCCCTCAGGCTGGTCAGTCCATGGCCATGTGCAGTCCTTGTGTTGTGCCTCCCCAGTGAGCAATGCCCCCTTAGCTGCCCCAGCATACTCTCAGCAGAACTCTGTGCCCAGAGCAGAGCCAGAGCTGGTAAGGGAAGGGGCAGCAGCCAGCTCTGCTGTGCTAGCAGAGGCTGCTGTGTGCTGGCAAGGAAACAGCACGTATTTCAGCATCTGCTGGGAAATACATGGCATGGTATTTTAGATCAGAATTATTCTCAGGCGGGGTTTTTTTGTTGTTGTTGTTATTGCTGTTGGTTTCTTTATTCTCGGGACAGCTAATGATAAAATAGGATGTGAATGGTGGTTGTGTAGCCCCAGGCACCATCCATTTGTTTCATTTAGGATTTCTGTGTACTGGATTTGACATGTGTTTCACAACACTGAATCGGGTGGGGACACGAGGGGTTAAGTGGCGAGTAACAAAGCCCTTCAGGTGCTTATTGATTCTGTAATTGTTCGGAGTTGGTGGTGGCTGCCCATGTCTGTCTCTTTGTGTTATTTTTCACGCTATTCCTGCTAGCAGCTGAGAAAGGGAAGCTGACACGGCATTGCCATTTCTGTACATGGGGTCCCCTTCCTGCCAGAGGTCTTCCAGGGCCAGGGGAGGATGCTGACGTGTTGCAGCCTGCCTGCTCCCCCCTCCCCCACTGCCCTTTCTCTCTGCAAAGCCCTTATTATGCAGAAGCCCCAGCCTCTTTCTGGATGATTCTCAATACCAAGAAGCAAATTTCAAAGTACAACAAAGCCATTACTCTAAGGTAGGATTTGTTTCTCATCCTGAGTTTAGAACAAACTCTATTTCCAGGTTTCCATCCCTCTGCTCAGTTTCGAGGGAGGGCCAGTGATTGTCACATTGTTTGCACTACAGCTCCAAGCAGCTCACGGAGGCTGTGGGGAAGGTGGCTTCACCCACAGATGCAAGCACAGCCTCACTGCTGTCTTTACGGAGCACAGCAGAGAAATACAGCCATAAGGAGCCAGCGTGACCACCTGGGGGTCACGTATATGGGACAAACAGACTGGGGCCATCTCCCCGACTGCAGGCCCCAGAATGACCTTCAGACCCCCTGCACACCATGACCTTCATGCACTGGCACCCAGTGTACTCAGCAATGCCAGCCAGTGCCTACTTACATCGGTATCGTTGGGCTGGGGGCAGCCGATGTAGCATGTCCAGGGCAGCAGGAGAGAGAAAACAGAGCTGTTAGTACTGCCCATGTGAGTCTACGGTCACAGGAAGCCTGGCAGGATTTTTCCTACAACCATGTTGTACAGGTGCTTGGAACACAAGCCTCCTTTCAGCTTCTGTCATAAGCACCCCTATTTTCAAACAGCTGAAATGGGCTTGTGCCCATGTTTGTGTTTGAGCCACATGGGTATGGTCTGCAAGAGATGGGGTGCCTCTGCCTCCTGCTACCCAGCCTCCTGAGTACCCTCCCAGCCCCCTGTTTTCCCAGCCCTCACCTTCTGACTCTTCCCTGCCGACCACCAAGAGCATGTCCACTGCATGCTGCTCCAGCCCAGAGTCTGTTGTCCCCGCCAGTGGCAAAACCCATGAGGAAAGCCCCCGGTGTTAGTAGGATGGGGTTTCCCCTCTTCTGCCCCTCAGAGGAGGACAGCTTCCTCATGGCACAGCAAGGGTTCAGAATGAGCACAACACTGAAACTTTATCCCTGCAGCAAATCATTTGTATTTTGGCAAGCTCGTAGCATTTTGTTACCATCATCAAGATGATAAAAGAGGACAGAATATTTTTTTTCCCCCATGTTCCTGAAATTTCAGATTTCCGTGAGGTTTCTGAAAGGCAGGATGAGCAGAGACATGTTTCCACAATTAAATGTCATATGCAGCAGAGCTCATGCTGGGCTGGGATGCTGACACCATCACCGTAGTGATTATGGAGCAGACCTGGGGCTCAGGCGGCATTAGTGCTGTCAGAGGATTAGGGAAATGTGTGGCTTCCAACTAATCTACTTTCAAAATCTTTTAATATGAATTTCACTGCAGCCCTTATGAAGATACCACCACTGTGCATGATGCACTGCAGCCCTGGCCCAGCTGACCAAGAGCACTGCGTTGCCTGCACGCTCAGTGATGTTCCTACCTGCTGCATGGCCATCCAGAACTTGCGTTGGAGTAACTCCAGCTTGATTTGCACGCCCACCGCTATGGGAATAGGGGAGGAGGAAAAGAGGAACGTGTGAGAAAGAGAAAGACTAAGTTAGGAGTGGAGTGCTAAACAGACTGCAGTTGAGAGTCAAGGCTTTAACAAGGTAGGGCTGAGGAGGACGCTGGCTGCTACACTGAGGCACTGACACCTCCCTCCTGCTGAATACTGCCGACCTACAAACTGAGAACACCACCACTGAAACAACATCCCCCTAAAAAAACAACACAGAGAGAGCCTGTGCGCTTTCATCTCTGCCCTTTGTGGGTTTGTCCAGCTGGAATGGACTGCTCTGATCCTCCGTGTCTCATCTCCTTACAACCCAGTATCAATCAGCAAAAAGTAGGGCAGCATGAAGAAGGGATGAGAACCTCCCCCTTCTCAGGGGGAAACAACAGTGATTGAAATGGCTTTTAAGCCACCTCAAAAGCACAAAACCACTAATGCCCCTTGAGGAGAGCATGTGGGGTAGTACTGCAGTGTTACCCCAGCCCAGCCCAGTGCACACTCCAAGAAGTTTGTGTTTCTTAATGAAGTGCACCCTAATTTCTCAGCTTAATTGCTCTTCTATTCCCAGCACCATGTTCCTGAAGCATGGCACAGCCCCACACTGGAAGAAGCCAGGCAGGGTCTCCCTGACAGAACAACACAGCTGTTCTGATGCTGAGATCTGATGCTCTCATTTGGATGGGTGTGAATTAAAACCAGAGTATCGTGGTGGTAATTTCCATGCAGCACACACAAAGCCTGGCACCAGCAGGGTCACAGCCATATCGTGGCAGCTCTGCCTTCTGTAGCAGTGTCAGAGCCCTTCCTGTCACAGTCCCACTGCTCACAGAGATTATGGAATCCCATTCATGTGTATGCCCCTTACCCTGCTGCAGAACAGCTCTGACTGCCAGTGACTGGGGGAAAAGAATGATTTTGTACAGCTGCCCTAAGTCCTAAGTCCCGCACTGCACAAACTAGACAAGACACAGCTCTCACTTGAGTTTCCTCATTCTCTTTTATAGCTTCTCAGGAAACAGCTATTCCCCTTATCACAGCAGATCACATCAGTGCCACCAAGCATTATCCAGGCCTTATAGGTTTTATGAGACTGAAAGAGGAGTTGACACCAACACAGCTAACCTTGCATGGCACAGACACACTGAGTGGCTCATGTTTTTGCCGGTGGGAACATCTATCCCCACAGTGTTCTTCTGAGGGACCTCAGCCCCTAGTTGCCATCCCTGCCTCTGCCCAGCAGGCAGGAGCAGCACATCCAGAGCCTGAGCTGCAGGGTCTGTCCCCTTCTGAATTTGCAGTCAGGTTTGCCTGTCTGCAAAGCACCCATCAAAGGAAGCCATGGCGGAAGGACTGCCCCATGCTCCTGCCTGGTACTACCTCTCCTCATCACCCCGGTGTGGATGGACAGCTCAGCTGAGAGGGAGAGGACTGGAACAAGACCCTCTTCTACCACTGAAACATGGCTAAGGGCCCTTTTTGGTCTGTTTGCAGAGTGTGTGCTGCAGGAGTGAAAGATCCAAGGCCATGAAATTGCGAATGGCCTTGTGTACTGCGCAGCAACAGCCTTGAAGTCCTTGGAGGGACCGTGGCAAATCATTTTATTCCAACCAATGTACAAATAACCTGGGCGCCTCCAGTTTCCCAGCAATGAAACAAAACCCAGGGACAAGCCATGCTGCATGCTTGCATATCGAGCTGGTGCTACATCACGCTGAGGAGCTACCTAGCAGCAGGCAGCTTCCCACCTGCAGGCCTGGCCAGCACTCGCTGTTACCAGCTTCTTGGTTCAGTGTGGAGAGAGCAGCCTCCCCTCCACCTGCTTCTTCCTTCACCGAGCATGTCTGCCTCATTAGCTCATCCTCTGCCGTCTCTCGTTCTGTCTGCCTTCTCCAGCCTGTCTCTTTGATCATCCATATGCTGCTCTCATAAGGAGCTTTTCTCAAGGTTTAATTCTCTGGCCTGCCGCGTCACAAAGAGGCGCCACAAAGAGTTGTGAGATACATCCCAGGGACCGCTTATCAAGATGTACCTTGCCATTCAGAACCTGTTTTCATGGTGGCCGCTCTGATGCTTAAATAAAAACTGTACCTCCAATGAAAGGACACGCCTGGGCAGCCTTTATTTCCCACTGTATTCCCTGCTCCCTATCTCTGAAATATTCCCATTCTCCACCTCCAAGCCAGAAGAGGAGCTGCCCCATTAGGTCTGAGAAAATCGGCTAAAAAAATTATTTAAAAAATAACTTCAAGACACATTGAAAATAGCAAAAAGCCAAAATCATACAGAAGTGGATCAGCAAAGCCTGGCAAACATTAGCCGCTGGAGCTCCCAGCAAGAAGGGGTTGGCTTTGGCAGGATGGGTGTGGGAGTGCAGTGGGATGCCCGGAACATCCCACAAGGCAGGGGCTTGGGTTTGGGTCCCTCTTGTACCCCTTCACCAGCAGGCTGGTGGGCAGGGGAAAGCACAACTTAGAATCACAGAACGAACCATAGAACAGCTTGGATTGGAAGGGACCTTAAGCCCATCCAGTCCCAGCCCCCTGCCATGGGCAGAGCTGCCACCCACTAGAATCGAAGTGCCATCCTGTCTGACCTGCTTCCCACCACGCCCCCAATCCAGGGGAGCACACTGTGGGTGTCAGTGCTCCCCTCTTTCACCATTCCCCTCACTACAACCATTTTCTGTCCCCCTGTCAAGTTTCCCCTAAGCCCCCCCTGGGAGCAGAGGCCAGGACATGCTCCATCCCAGCACGGAGGAGTGACAGTGGCTGGGATGTACCCAGCCATGCCTGGTGAAGTCCCTGAGCTGCACACCCTGCATTCCGCAGCACTGATGGAAGGGGGTCTCGCTCCGAGCCCCTTGGTGTCCCCCCCACTGGGTGTCTCATCCCCACAGTATGCACAGCCAACACAGCAGGTTTCCCTTCGCCTGCCTTTCTCCCCGGCTCATTGTGATCAGCCATCACATCGAGAGGAGGCGGGGAAGAGGCAGCCCGGCTCAGAGCTCCTCTTGCAGCCTCTCGACTCGCATCAATCTGCCTCACCCCCAAGCTGGCACCTCCTTGCCCCCCTCGGCCCCTTGCACTGGGGGAGGGAAAGGAGCGAGGGGGCAGGAGGAAGATGGTGAGGCTGAAGGCGAGCGACGGTTCTTCCCCCAGGATAGGCTGAGAGAGATGGAAAACCCCCGTGTCCCTTCCTCCAACTGATCCGGATCGGACCCTGCCCACCGGCTGAGTGATGCCTCGGCACCACGGGTGCGCGTCCCCGTGCTGCCGCTGCCGATGTACCCTCAGCCCTGCGCTCAGCCTCTCTCGCCTCCCGCTCGTTCTTTCTCCCTCTATTTATTGCTCGCAGGGGATTACAGCTTGCTCCCCAGGCTGCCCTCTGAGTGCGTGGCTCTTCAGCCCCACTTGTGGTGCGGCCAGCTGGCCTTCTGGCCACCGAGCCCGCGCCAACTAGAGCCCCCCCTGAGATTGCTGGGCGAAAAGGCACGTTCTGCTGGATTTGCTTTGGGATTGCCCAGGGTGCGCTGGAAAAGCCCCGTGTCTCAGAGGAGCGTCTGTCCCTGTAAGTAGAGCCGTCTCCCCGCCGCGCGGTCCTCCCCAGCCTACCTGAGATCGGTGGGGCTGCCTCTCGGAACCAACCTCCCTGGGGAGGGCCACAGAGTCGTTAACGTGAAGCTGAAGGGCAACTGTGTTGATTTTAGCCCAGTTCAGTGCGGGCAGCTGAATGTACCTTCTCCCAGACCAGCACTGGGTAGGTGACAGATCCAGCATTCAGCAAACGTGCTTTGGGATACTGTGCATACATGTGGGTGCATGTGTGTGTGCGTGTACAACTCCACAGGCAGAGCTCAGGGACATATCTGCTGACATGAGGCGGAGGCTGCTCTACCATCAGCGTACCCAAAAATAAGTGCCAAGCTGTATCGAGCAGGCTGAGCCTGGGATTCTGAGCTTTAAAGAGAAAAGGGCAAAAAATACAGCATGGGGGAACTTTACAGCCTTTCCTAGTGTTGCCTCTGAGAGCAGCTCTGCAGAAAAGGGGGAGAGAATTGAGTCTAAAATGAGCGGAAGCCTCCAACAGATTTTGCTTGTGGTGGGAAGACTATGTGTGAGTGGTAGCGTGCACGTATGTGTGCATATGGATGCGTGAACCGACACGTGCACACACACATGGTGCACAGGGCATCCTGCCCCCTCCTCTCACTGCCTGCCCAGCACATTGCTGCCACCACCTCTCACCCTAAGCAAGAGAGACGTGTGAGCTGAGGTCTCTGCTGTGCTTGACAGAGGCTACGGCCAAAGAACTATGCCTCAGGACCACCATTTGTATCATCGGGGGGAAACCAAATGTGCTGGCCCCAGCACATCCCAGTTGCAGGAAGTAGGATTTAAGGTGCAGATCTGTCAGAGGATGGCAGGAGGAAGGAAGAGCTGTTGTGGCAGAAGTGGGGCACCACACAGGGAAAGGAACCCTGGAAGATAGCCCTGGGAGGCTCAGAGGGTCCTGTCACAGAGCAGGGGACGGGCTGGCAGGGAGGAGGCGGGCTGCCGTTCTGGGATCACAGGGCATTTTTTTTCTGAGCTTTGTCACTTGGGCCCATTTCGGGGGGAGGATCTCTCTCTAACTGCTGTGGGCAAACAACATTTGCGAGGGAATTATTCCACATGAGCAAAAGGCTTGAGGGAGTTGTCTCCCCATCAGACATCAGTACAGGCTCTGTGGCGTATCTTGTCCATTCGGAGGAATTATGGTAAATCCTCAGCAGAGGGGCAGTTTGCAAGGAGAAGGGGGGAAGTCCTCTTACATAATTTTTATGCTGGATTATGGCTTTACCCTTGCCTCCAGCAAAGTGAATGGCACATGCTAGCAAGGTGCACTCATCCTGGGTATCTCCAGCTCCCTGCCCCTCTTCTGGCTCTTCCAGCCCCAATGCAAAGGATTTGCCGAGCTCTCTGGAAAGCAGAAGCGTGATTCCAGCACAGCAGGGAGGGCAGCAGCAGCAGTGGGCCACGAGGAGACCTGGAGCTGAGAGTCTGGGCAGGTCTGCAGTGACTGATCTGCACCCGCCTGTTGCTGATCCAGTTTCCCTCACTTGCCATGTTTGGTTACAAGCAGCTGCTCACAGTGCTTGACATCTGTCCCAGCCCTGGGTGGCTCAAGCAGTAATTCAGATGACCATACTGGGATGCTCCTGGCAGCTGGGTAGTGCTCCAAATTGCCACACCACCACATGTGTTCTGGCTGTCAGTGGGAAGAAACTGGGGCTAGTGTCCCAGGCTGTTCCTGTCCTTGCTGCAAGAAACACCTCCCAACACACACCTGATTCCTGCAGTGGCTGTACTGAAGTGCTGGCTAGCAAGAATGCTCTGTGTGTCTTGGGGGATGCTAAAACTGAGTTGCATGTCTAAATACCAGTTCAAATGCATTTTGGATAGACCAAAGGGAAGGTTACTTCACCTGCGAGCTGTGGATTACATGAAATACAGTTTTATTCATATTGCTAAAACAAGCACTTGAAAGCTAGGAGGTGTCAGCATTCAGAGCAGATTGTTGTCTATGCTGGACTGCAGCCTCTGGTACCATCTCCCTGCATGCTCACAAGGCTGCCTCGCTCAAGAGCTGCACTGATGGTGCTGGAGGAGGGAAGCAGGAGACTGTTATTTTTTTGGAACAGCTAAGCATGTGCCTCTTTTGTTTGTTTACTGCCTGACATCCCAGCCTTTCAGGCAATACATCATCATGCATTGTCATGTGGTGTTCTGAAGACTTTCTCTGCTGTAGCTGCCTCACTGACAATAGAGAATTTAAGTTGTTGATGACGCATGAGGATGGTTATTTGCTTGCTGTCAAAAGGGAGACGAAGATTTCCCCTTAGCTAGGCAGGGAAGGAGCAGCAGGTGCAGGATTGGATCCTGGGGCGTCTTGGCTCCCAGTGCCACTAATTCCTTCAGACTGTACCAGTTTGCTGGCTACGCTGCCAGCATTTTGGAAAACAGCTGTGAGTACTCAGCAGTTCTGCAAAATGGCCCCTAGGGTCTTGTGTGGGGTACCCACAAAATTAGGAATGTACAGACTGTGGCCAGTTGCCAAAACTGCAGTTTAATATCTTGAGCTGTCCATATAAAAATAGCCTTATTTATTACAACATCTTCATTGTTAGCCTGAGTACCATGTGTTGTTTGTACAGAGTTTGGCACGGAGCCCTGTGAAAAAAAAGCAGGAGTACCTGCTGGGGTGGGCAAAGGCTATGTTGTCATGCATATTTGTATGAATGGCTGAATAAAGTCTGTGCAGATAATTAACTCATTTAGGTACTGGCTTTGCAAACCGTGTGGCATATTTTTTCATACAGCCTTTTTTAAAAAATGAAAATAAGTTTCTTGACTTTTTTATGAATAGGAAAACAAGACATATATCATGTATATTTATGCACTGAATCATAGAATGATGGAATCATTCAGGTTACAAAAGACCTCTAATCTCATCTAGTCCAACCGCCAGCCCACTGACCACGTCCCCCAGCGCCACATCCACATGGTTCTTGAACACCTCCAGGGACAGTGACTCCACCACCTTCCTGGACAGCCTGTGACGATGCATTATCACTCTTTCAGAGAAGAAATGTTTCCTAATATGCAGCCTGAACTTCCCCTGGCATAACTTCAGGCCATTCCCTCTTGTCCTATCGCTATTACCTGGGAGAAGATGCTGATCCCACTTCAGCATAACCTTCTTTTAGGGATCTGTAGAGAGCAGTGCCTCACAGCCATCACAGGACAATTTGAACCCCAAATTCACACTGGGGTCATCCATGCCTGAACTCCAAGCAAAGGCTGCAGCCTGAAATCAGGCCCCGCAGCTGTGCCCCTCCTTGCTGTGAGGAAGTTGGGAAGCTCCCTTTGGCCACTCTGCAAAGCTGAGGTTTTGCTGTGAGATGTCCATGTGAGGACAGAGGGTCTGAAGTGGGCCCTGCCCTGCATCCAATAATTTGGATGGGATGTGAATGTTGCCATGCCCTTATCTGTTCTATAGCTGCAGAAAACTAAATTCACCTCAGACCTAAGACATCCTCCAGCCCCTGCAGGCCCTGCAGCATGGGGCTGCGCTCTGCAGGCCCACATGCATACAAGGAGGTGAAGCTCTGGGTTCTGATAGCTGTCACCATATCCTGAGCTGTGGGCAATGTTCCCATCTTGTAAAGAGTGTGTGTCCCAGTGATCCTCAAGTATTCTCAGACCCTGTGTAGTTTGTGATGACTTTGCAGGGACATCCCTCCTGGATGATCTGGGAGGATGATGGGGGATGATGGTTAAGATTTCCAGGCCAGTCTAACAGGCAACACCACAGTACTAGGGCCACAGTGGCAACCAAGTGAAACAGACCCATGCAATTCACTAAGGCAGAAAAAGAAATCAGCAAAAGGTCTCCTTCATAGTTCAGTATAAATGCATCATGTGTGAACAATGAGAGCCAGCCGCTCCTTGGGAGGTTTGCCAGGAGCTGTGTGTGTGCTGGGTCGCTGATTCCCTTACGGTAAGAGCAGAGAGGATTTTTACTGCTGGCATCTCATGCTCTGCCCCACCATGAATCATCATGCCTGGTTGATCCCTACCCCTAGGAATACGCCAGGGGCACGAGCTGGTGAAGTGAGACACCAGTGAACTCCTTCCCTCACCCCACTGTGTTTGCTGCCCCCTCTCTCTCCTCCTGCTCCAAACACCGAGCAGGAAGCTACTGTCCTTGCAGCTGATGGACTGACTCTAAAGGACTGCAGCCATGGACCTGCAGACAGGGTGCAGTGGGAGGAAAAGTGGGAGTGACACTCAGCAGCTTGGGTGGCAGCGATCTTCCATCACTCTGGCTTCTTCACTTTGAGGTATCTCAGCTCCCAGAAGTAAAAGTAGTGAAGCAAGCACTAGGAAGGTTAGTGAGCTTGGGGTCTGACCAATTTCAGAATGCAGACTATGAAAAAAGGCAAAAGCAGCTCCTGGGCTACTGCAGATAAGAGCGGTTGCAGATAAGGAGGTGTGGGACGTTCAGTATGTATGGCATCACCCAGGCTTGCCGAACCTCATCTGACTGTACTGACTGGGAAGCATAGGTAGAAAGGCTTACGACTGAAGTACCTTGGTCCAGATAAGATGTAACAGGTTTCTTGGAACTGATCTGGAGGCCCGCTGACTTGGCTGTCTGGCTGTACTATTTGACAGATGTCCATCTGCCCAGAGGCAGAACTGTGAAGGGTTGATAATGAAACTTGCATTTTCCTATCTGGCTGCTAAATTGATGTACCTCCATTTCATACTCTGAGCATGTAAATACATCTTTCATTTCAGACAGGCTGGCAACTTCCCTGGTACAGACTCACTGCATCCTTTGCCCCTAATAAGAGACCTAAGGAAAGGACTGGGTCATATTGAGATTTCTGAGCCCCGACAATCCTTCTCAAACATGGGCCAAAACTCTTTTTTTTGAACACAAGTGGAATAAAACCAACAAAGGATTAATTTCAATTTCAGAGTACCATCCAAGTGAGAAACGTGGAAGGTATCTATGTGTGGGGTGGGGAGGGAGATGAGCAGCACAGCACTGGGATTCTCCCACTGAATCGCCTTTTCTCTCCTGGAGGCTCTCTGTGGGGTAAGCCGCCCACCCACCACCCATCAGGCTTGGCAGGAAGGGAGTGCAGTGCTCGAAATGCCAGCAAACTGAAGGACACCTGCGAGGTACAGAAATGGAACCAGGAGCCAAACTGGGCCTCTCTCCGATCTGCTGAGCTGGGAGAGGCTGCAGTCCTTCTGCAAGGGCTGAGTGGGAGGATTAGGGGTCTGAGCTATTACTGACCATGGGATTAACCCCTGCAGAAAATTAAAGTTGTAGAGAACGCTCTTCACAGCTGAGAGAAAAACTGGGATCTGGATTAGAACTGGCAGAGCTGGTGACAAGCCACCACCCACAGCCAACTGTTCCCAGCTGGATCAGAAAATGTTATCTCAGTCTTCAGGCAGAACCCCCCTCCACATCTCACTTGGTTATCAATTTTTGCCAACAGTGAGAGAAGAACAAAATACACATTTTAAATTAAAAAAAAAAAAGAAAAAAAGAGGAAAACTGGGAGGCCAGCTCACGTGTCTCTCTGCTGAGCCCCTCTCCCACTCCTCACCCGCTTCCCTGCACATCGCCCGCGCTCTGCTGAAGGAAGCACGCACGTGGTCTGTCGCGCTCAGAGAAGATGCTGGCACACACATGGCTGGATTTCTTCCTGCCAGCTGCCCCCTCAGCTCTCCTCCTGCTGCTGCTCCGGGCCTCCTCCATATGCCACACTCTTGCTTTGCTGGGACTTTCCTGTCACTCTTGTGTTGGATATCCCGGTCTCCCCACCTGCTTCCACAGACTCCCAAGGAATTTCATTTCTTCACTGCAATCTGGGTCTTCCCCAATGATGCTGCCCCCTGGCTCCCCTCAGGATGCTCTGTGCTTTCTCAGATGGTTCAATGAGGCTTGGTGCCCTGGGTTCAGCCCCTCTGACCCTCCTCAGTCTCCTTGTTGTGCATTGATCAGGAAGACTTTGGATGCAAATAATGTCTCCTGTTTAAGGTACAGGATGAGGAATCAAGACACTTGGCTCCTTTCCTGATTCTGGCACAAGTCTGTTGGATAACTGTGGGAAAGCCCCATCAAAACTCCTTTACTCTGTGTAACTTTGATAAGACCCACACATTTCTGCAGTGCAGAAGAGCATTCACAAGTCCACACAATTCTGAGCAATCACTGCACTTGGCAGCTTTGAAAATCCTAAGCAGGGAATTGATGTAGGGCCATGACGAAGTACCAAGAGCTGGGCAGCTGAAACTCCAACAGCTAAACTCAGCAGCCATTGTAACCTCTAAGATGGTTTTCCCCTCCATAAAATGAGAATAAAACTGACCTTCCTTGGTAGCTCTGGGGAGGAAATGTTTGTTTTACAACAGTCACATTTGCATTTCAGAAGTGCCTACACACTGTCATCTCAAAGATCAGAAGATCTCTGACCTCATCACATCCCAGTGAATAGGGTGAGGTTTATTCACACTAAGTCAGGAATGTGACAGATTCCCTTACAACAAAGTGGGTTTTGCATGCTTTCTACTTACTTTATAGCTTTCTGTATGAGGTGTTTTACTTTGCTGTGATCAATTGCTGCAAGTCAGATGGCACCATTTCTTGTGCAGCTGGGTTTCTAGTGTGAATTTAAAATGTGCTTTCCATTGAGTGTGATAGCACAACACTAATGAATCCTGAACACTTGTGTTAATAAATCAGCAAGTGTTGGAAATGAAGCCCCCAGCTATTTAGCTTATAAGCACACTGGGGCAGTGACACACTGTATGTTTCTGTAGTGGTGCTGAGCTTGGCTGCCAAGTCTGGGTGTTTTTGCAATCCAAATAAACAATAAACGAGGAGCTGCTGAGACAATGGGTTTCAGTGTGAATTCACTGCTGACCTGACCCAGGTCAGTGGAGGGATAAAGAATGGGTATCATATGCAGTCCATCCTAAACTCACTTGTGGTACTGCAGAAGAGTGCAGCTTCCCACTAGGACTCATCAACCAGGTTGCTTAATGAACTTGCAGTTGCTGCAATCAGATGACATGGCTGATGCGTCTCCCTTCCTTCTGTACAGACTCTCATCCTCCAAGTACTGATGGAGGAAGAGACACAGGACAGCATGCTTTAATCACTGGGCTCTAGGGTACCACTGCTCCCCTTCATTATGGGCAACAGTAATAAAACACAAAACCTAAAAGCAACAGGAAAGGAGGAGGGGGGGAGATAATCTTCTTTAAGTGTACCCCATGCCCTCCCTTGCCTTGGTGCTTTTCTGATAAAGCCTAAAGCAATTCAGCACTGGGAGGGGACTTTGCCATCATTCATCAGGGAGAGCGTGGGGGAGGGATGAACGTCTGCTTGCATTCTGGTAATTTATCACTGGCATCTGTCATAGCCTCTGTAACCTACCCTTTTTTAATGTAGGTCATCACCCATATGCCCTGCCAGTGCCAGTAAGCCAGTCTGTTAGAGGAGTCTGATCCCCAAGCCATGGTCCAAGCTCGGGTTAGTACAAAGGACAGGGAGGTAGAATCTGAGACAGAGGCTGTGGGCCTTGCCTGTGACCCTAGCTCATCCCAGTGACGTGCTGGAGCAATTACTTGTCTCTATAGCCTTCATGTACCTGCTGGAAGATGGGATAGTTTTGTCCATCTACCTACTGGCTCTGACCACAACTTTGTTTCTGGGGTTCATTAAGTACAAAATAACAGCAGCAATACTTACTGTCATGCTAAAAGTCATTCGTGAAGCTGAATTGGGAAGATACTAAAGCAGTATTTGGATGCAGTCAACAGATGCCCCCCTCACCATCACAGTGTGCTCCTTAGGATCCTGCTTAGCAAAGCCAAGGCTTTGAAGTGATACTGCAAACATGACTGGTATCTGGGCAGGGAGAAGGAAGCACCAGACAGTGACACTTTCTGCTGTACCTTTTATGCCCTGGCAAGCACTGGAGAGTCATTACAAATGTCCTCAGCACCCCCCCAGCAGTAAAGTTCCCTGGTTAAGCTAATTAGGGGAATCCTCATTAGAGTCCTCTGGGAAGTCTGACAGCAGGCCAAATGTCCAAGTGGCACTTCATCTCAGTGTATTTTTGGCCTCTGGAGCCCACGGCAAGAAATGGATGATTCCGTTCTGCTGCTTTGAGCTGAAACTAAAAAAAGTTGCGCTTTACTGTCCTATACCAAATGGCAAGAATCAAAGGTCATCAGCCCTGCAGGCTCTGCTGTTCATTCCTCCAGAATCTGGAGAAGAGATTCAGCTCTAAGCACATGGAAGGAAGCTCTGGACAGTGTCCCATGGAGCAGAGGGGAACTGGCTGACAGGTTTTTCCAGGGTGAAGAACTCATCCAATGATCCTGAGAGAAAGATTAACATTGGGTTTGTAGAGCCTTTGGGTATCTTCAGAGTGTTCAGAGCTGCAGCTGTGTATACCATCGCTAGGCTCCAGTCAGTCCCGCGTCAGTTCAGAATGGATGGCACTGTGCCTCTCCTCACGGGCTGGGGCACTCCTGGGTCTGCATAGTCCTCACTGCTGGGTAAGTCCCTGGCTGTAAGGCTGAGAGCAGCCAGACAGCTCTGGTGAAGCTCTGGGGAGCCCGGAGGTGCGGGCAGGTCCCAGGTTGTTCCAGGACCATGAAGTTGCCAGTGCTGCATTTACCATAGACACGTGACTTCAGAGGAGAAATGCAGAAGCTCGTTGGCCCTTTCAGTTAGGCATTCAGGAACCCCTACCTATTCCAAATCTCATGCTCTGCCCCCTGAACAGATGCTATGCTGGGAGAAGTAGGCAGTTTCATGCAAGACACGGATGACATGAATATGGGTCACAGAAGAGTCCCAAGTACACGTGCAAGCCCAACTCTATGGACATGTTTGTAAATGCAAGCTAGATTAGCAACTATGTCTGCGTAAGCATATGATGGTATTTGCTTTTAAATCTTAGAAACATATGAATGCGCAAAGGTGTGGATGTAAATCTGTAGGGCAGAGAGTACTGTGTTTGTGTGACATGCTTTGAAAATAATCATGGGTTTATCGAAGTACCTCCATCTTTGTGCATGTTGCAGCACAGGAGACAGCATTAAAGCCTGAACAGGTGTTAATCACTATGCACTGCAATAAATTCTAAACACAGGGAGAGGGCTTATTTATACACTGCTGCTCCTCCCACCTTGCACTCGGTGCTCGAGCCTTGGCACTGTCTCATAGGAAGAGACGCCTGTGAGGTACTAGGGATGGATGTGGGAGCTGGACATTGCCATCCAGAGCAGAACGGACCAGGGGTACAAACCCCAACCCTGTCACCAATCTTGGGTATGCAGTGCTGCTATCAGCACCTCGGCATTGCCTGGCGTTGGCGTGGTGGAATGAAGCAGCAGGCAGGGAGAAACCCTGGCCCTGGGATGGAAAGGGGGCCTGGGCTGAGGGGGATCATGGTGTCATGAAGCACCCAAGCAAGCTGGGTTTGTTGTTTTTTTTTCCCAAAGCCTAGCCCCCCTGCTTGGAGCTAAGCCAGCTGATACAGATGGGGTGTTACAAAACAGAGCCAAAAGGCAAGAGCGCAAGGAACAGAGCTATCTATAACCCAGACAAAGTTAGATGGAGTGAAGGTGGAGAAGAGGGAAAGACAGAGCGTGGCAGGCAGCCCCTGAATGATGCTGAAAGCAAGGACGCGATCAGTCGGCAACAGGATTTGGAAGTGAGCGGCTCCCACTATCCGGCAGCTAGATAAGGCTCTGTGGCTGTCAGCTTAACTCTGCTGTTTATTCCTGTGCTGTAGGGAGTTAAATAGAGCACAAGGAAAGCCTGCTGCTGGGAGTGAAAGTCACAGAGGGAGAGGGAAGGAAGCGGCAGCATCCGTGCGGTGCCCAGGGAGCCAGGTGGAAGTGACTGTGGGCAGAGCCCCTCCAGGTAAGTGCTGGCGGCTTTTCATCATCCTCACTGCTCCTGGAGATGGGAGGCTTTGGGGTGGCATTCAGGACACAGCCATCAGCACGGGGGAGGCTGGAAGTCTCCTTGTTGAGCCTTCTCCTCCAGCAGAGATTGCTGGAAGGCAAGCCTGGCACTGTGAGTTGCTGGGGGGCTGCGGAGGGCTGGAGTGGGTTGGTTTTGGTGCTGTGAGAGGTCTGTATCTAGCTGGTGCATTCAGTAAGCGAGCGGAGCAGCCTTGCAAAATGCATGAGACCAGGCACTGAGCCTGCTTGTCTTTCTCACCAAGATGCTGATTTAAATGCTTCCCGGTGGTTTACATTCCTGTCCAGAATAAATCCATCACGGAAGCCTGAGGGAGGGCACGTGCATGGGGAGAGCGTCCCAGAGGGAGCACAGCGCCCAGCTGAAATATAACCATGGAGGCTGTCAGAGCCTCTCAGGGGTATGAGGGGTGGTTTGCTCTGTGCCCTGGTAGAAATGCATCCATTTGAGTGATGTTGTGACTGTGGAGGGCATGTCAGAGAGCACCTGGGGTATGGAGGGTCTGCGGTGTTCCCCTTGTTCCTGCCCGCAGCTATCCGAGAGGGAAGCAGGAGAGAAGGGGGGACCTGTTGTCAGTCACTATTGTCAGGAGAGAGTTTATGGTCTTTGGGTTTCTAATTAGACTGAGCATTTTTCCTTCTTCTAATTAAGCCGTAATTCCTTTCTTTTCAACACTCCCACTCAGTCTCCCCCGCCCCAGGCCCTCCCTTCCCCTCGGAGGCTCCTCAGCTCCCGCAGTCACTGCAGTGAGATCCCCATGCTGCCCAGCCCTGCTCTAGACATCACATCCATTTTACCTTGAAACAGAAAGGACGCTGGTGGGGAAGATGCTGGAGGGGGAGGAGGGGGGGAGGGGGGGGGGAAGAAAGGGGGGGGGGGAGGGGGAAGAAGCTGCTTGTCAGTCCCTAGCGTGCACAGGGGATGCACAGGTGGCTGCAGCCGGCACGGCAGCAAGTGGCGGGGAGCTGTCCTGGCAGAGTCACCTCAGCCATGCATCAGGATGACCTTGAATGTCGGGCTCACAGAGCTGCAGCAGCAGGCTGTTCGAGCACAGGCTTGTCTCTTTGGCACCTATGAGAATCAGGCCTTATTTCTGTAGTGAGAGGGGAAAGGTGAATTCTTGCTGCGCCTCCTGCAACATCCTCCATCTCTCCTCTGAAACAGGGCTGGTGCCCGAAAGGCAAAACTCTAGCTGGGGAGGGGAAAGGATAGCAATGAGTCCAGCCCTATGTCCAGTGCCAGAAACCGAATCCCACCCATTCTGCTCTGCTCTCCCCACCAGGAGCAGGTGGGCAGGCTTGGAGGTCACTCTGCACCCCGGGGCCAAGCGCCAGGCTGGCCGGTGGATGTGAAGGCGCACTGGAGAGGACAAAGATGCTGCCTATGAGTGCCAGCCACCGGTGGAGGAGCAGGTCCCTCATGAGGTGGCAGGAAGCTTGCCGTAAGTAATGCCTACTCAGGTACTGAGTACAATGATCTTCTTTGTCAAGGGAGTGGGAAGAAAATAGGTCGCAGCAGGGTTAAGAATAGGGGAGAGGGACAGCTAAGAATGGAGATGTTTGAACTAATTCCTGATTCCTTTAGAGGCCAGGCTAGCTGGGAGGGAGAGCGAGACTCTAAAGCTGAAGATGGGCTTAAAGTGGGACAGTGTGTGATGATTGCTTCTGAATTCCAGTGGGCCTGACAGGTGAGAAACAGCAAGACAGATACCACTGCACACAGATCCACCCGAACACTCCTCAGATCAGCATCCTGTAAGCTGCAGCCTCCTCGCTGTGGCAGGGCTTTGTATGTAGGCTGCCGAGCACAGTTCCCAGTTCCCCATGGCAGAAGTCATGACAGAATTTAGAAGGGAATACAGGATGCAAATGCAGAATTCTCCTACTGGGCACTGCCAGATGCAGTGAAAATCAAAGAATAAATAAAGAAAATATCTTTCAAATTGAATTGTAAAAGTTCAGCATCTGCATCTTCCCAGTGGACAGAGGCATCTGCTGCAGCACCCCTGAGTGCAGAGCAGAACTGTCAGAGTGATGTGTGGCTTCAGGGGGTGTTCTTGTTTTTCAGAGAAGCTCCTGGGGACATTAGGGAGTGCCTGTCACTGCTGCTTGCTCAGGCCCATAGTTTCCCTCCTGCTTGCCCTCCTGATTGAATTCAGGACAGCCGCTGTAAGAAGTTGAGAGAATTATTTATTTATCCAAGAAACAGGCATTTTTGTAATCCATCCTCACAGACTAGAATGCTGTATGAATTATTTACAATGAATACTACTGAATCTTGACTTAATCTGATATTCCTGGATCAGCTTTCTACCACCTACACGAGTCACCAAACACCTCACAAAGTAACTTCATCTTCACCTAACACAAAAACACATGCTGCTCATCCTACTGCAGGGCTGGAAGAGAGTTTCAGGTTCTGCCTATTGCTTCCCTCTCTTCCCTGTA
Source organism: Lagopus muta (assembly GCF_023343835.1). Lineage (NCBI taxonomy): Eukaryota > Metazoa > Chordata > Aves > Galliformes > Phasianidae > Lagopus > Lagopus muta. Next base: position 60,215,234 of record NC_064433.1, read on the forward strand.
AAGCTGCATTGTAGCCATTTCTTGGTCTCTGCTCACATCTTAGTAGATGCATCTCTTGCAAGGACTGAAAATGAAATCAGACTTTCTCTTCTCTATGATTTTAGTACAATGCTTCCAAGGAAATGATGAAACCAGGCTGAGAGGTACATTTGATACAATCGAAGGAAGGGATGTCATCCAAAGAGATATGGACAGGTTTGAAAAGTTGGGCCCACCTGTGGGTTCTGGTGGATGGAAAGCTGGACATGAGCCAGCAGTGTGCACTTATAGCCTGGAAGGCCAAGAGTATCCTGGGCTGCACCAACAGAGGGGCAGCAAGCGGGGAATGGGAGGGATTGTCCCCCTCAGCTCTACTCTTATAAGGCTCCATCTGCAGTACTGTGCCCAGGCCTGGGGCCCCCAGCACAAAAAAAACATGGAGCTGATGGGTTCAAAGAAGGGCCATGAAGATGATCGAAGCGCTGGAACACCTCTTTTATGAAAAAAAATTGAAGGAGTTGGGCTTTTTCAGCAGCTTGAAGAAGAGAAGGCTCCAGGGAGACCTCATTGTGGCCTTCCAGTACTTGAAGGAAGGGAGACCAACTTTTTATACTGTCTGATAGCAATACAACAAGTGGGAAGGGTTTTAAACTAAAAGAGGGAAAATTTGGATTAGATATTAGGAGGAAATTTTTTACTCAGAGGGCAGTGAGGCCCTGGCACAGCTGTGGAGAAGCTGTGGGTGCCCCAAATCCCTGGAGGCACTCAGGGCCAGGTCAGATGGGGCCCTGGGCAGCTTGAGCTGCTAGGTTGCAGCCCTGCCCATGGCAGGGGTGTTGGAACGAAGCAGAATATGGATAATAACAGACTTTTTTGGCACATCCTATATGGCTGCAGAAACTTGGCATAAGTGCTTTTCCTGAACAACCACAGCCAGCTGCCTGAGATTATGTTCCTATTCACCACTGTCAGCACCCCAGAGGCAAGTGGTTGGGGGCCAGCAGTGGGTAGGTGTTTGGGGAGATAAGCCCCAAACAGAAGGCTACCTGTATAGCTTTACACAGTCTGCTTTTGCCTTTCTCAGTATACAAAGAAGCTAAGAGTTATCTCATCATCACAGCTGTCAATCTATTATTAATAGTGTACTTTTGTTAAGCATCCAGGAAGAGACAGGGTCACTCGAGTGACTCATGGCTCTCTCCCTTCCTCATTCTAGTTCTCATTCTTTTAATTCTCTTCCTACAACAAGAGAGCGATGTATTCTGAATGGAATTAAATATCACCCAGCCAGGCAGTACCTGCACTGTGCCAGTTCACAGGCTATGATCTGCTTTCATGTCAATATCTGCTGTTGACCCCAACCTTTACATGATAAGAAAGCGCAGAGGTGCTCAGGGTAAAGATCTCGCTATACCTTACTGTAATGCTCTATATTTGTCATTAAAAGAGCAGGCAGGCATGGCTTGGGCTGATGTACACCTGAGATCTCAATTGTAGAGCAAAAAGAAAAATTCTTGAAGGAATTCTGAAAAGATGGATTTAAAAAAAAAAAAAAAAGGGCAGAGAGATTCTCTCTGAACACTCATCCCTTGGTCCTTAATAAAGTTACATAGCTTAGCATCCAAATTGCGCATTTCTCCTTAGGCTGTCAGTCCAAAAATATGCCAATTCTCACAAGGATCACCAGGAACACAAAAAGAACTGACACAGGATGACAGGATTCAAGTATGAAGGCAGCATCACTGAAAGAAGCCGCGTTGGTACATAAAATGGGCAATGGGGGCTGACTAAACTCCAGAAACAGTGGCGTGAGGGAAGAGAGGAGAAGCAGACCTGTCTGCAGACCTGTCCCAGACAGAGCTTCTCCTCAATCTGGGTGTCCAACAGCTACCTGGCCTGTGACAGTCTCTTCAGAATTCCCCTTGGGACAAAAAATAAAATACTTGCTGATTGTTTGATGAAAAAGAGGGAATGCAGGCAGGGCATAGTTTTCAACCCAGGAAAGAATAACAAGACAACAAATTCATCAGTTTTTGCTACCATTCATTGCTAACGACTACCAAGCCCAAGTGACTTCTCTGAAGCAAAGTGGTAGGGCATGATGCAGAGACAAACTTATTTCAGTTTTAGTCAAATGCTCAAACTCATCACCTTAAAAAAAGCAAGGGAGCTGAATTTGCTTCCCACACTGAAGCAATTAATCTCAACTTCACAAAAGGAATTGGGATGAAGGATGCAAATGTTTTACACAGTCTGCTTAAACATAACTCCCACTCCTCTAACGACAGGAGGCACAAAGCTTGCTTTTCTGTTGCTGATGCTTCCTTGTCACAGAAATGAGAGTTTTAAAAGTCACTGGCTCCCAGGAAGGGGTGACAACTACAGCCCTGACACTTCTCACAGGATCTGAATCCATTGCTGGAACAGGGATCCAGAACAGCTCTAAAAAATGCTATCTTGTGGAATATCCAACCTTACCTTTGAGTAGAAAGAGAGTGTGTGCTAACCCTTTTTTCTATCCTTCAATTACAAGTCTGGAATTTGTTCCTCATCTACTCTTATGAGTAATTTTGGTTAAAGATGCTTATGGGGCTGTTGCTGTGGGACTCGGAAACTATTTTGAGAGCAGTGGCACATACAAAGTGCCTGCTGGCTTAGTGTCTCATTGTTATTTGCTAATAGCTTTCTTTGGTCATCCCTTTGTAAGTTAATCTAATTCATAAGAAAGTCTTTTTCCACAAGGCCCGCACAATGTGCTGTAGATGTGGAGAGCAAATGATAAGCTGATTTAGAGACTAACTTGGACTTGGGTCTGATGTCATAAAGACCATGACACAAACTGCAGGAGTGAAATTGAGATTTAGGTTGTTTTGTTTTGATTTTCCTTAAAAGCTTTTTATTAACATGCTTACTTCTTTAAAAAGTAGAACTTCTTAAGTATATTGCACTGACTTCCCTCTCTCAGCTCTGACATTTCGAAATAGCTGTCCTTTATCAGAGGTAACCTCTCTTACAGCTCTCTGTTCCTTTCTCTTCTGAATTCTCTGGCAGCAAAGTCATCTGGTATCATTGGGGATTGGACTCAATGATCTCTAGAGGTCCCTTCCAACCCTAAAATTCTGTGACACAATGTCCTGTGAAACTGGAAGGATATTTATTTGCTTGCTAATTAAATAAAGGCTCACGAGAAACTCATGCTAGCAGGGTACAGGCCAGCAGTAGGAGGATCTGTCTGTGAGGAAGCTCCTTTTCCTTGGGGCATTGTGGTGAGGAGTACCCTTGTGAGGGCCATACTGTGGCTGTAGCTGTGTACAGAGCGGTGCTGGCTGAGGATGGGAAAGCACTGTTCTAAAATATGCATTTTCTCTTCCCTCTCCCTTGCTATCCACCTCCCAGTGCTCGGCTGCTGGCTGTCACTGTGTGCTGCAGAGTCCTTCTTTGCCTGCCCTTCCTCCTGCAAGTGTAACAGTGGTATCCTGGAAGTGGATTGTAGTGGCTTGGGCCTCTCTTCCATCCCCTCAGACATCCCCACAAACACCAGGACCTTCCTCTTTCTCAACAACAAACTCAGCATTCTGCCGGGACCAGTGTTTTCCAATCTCTCTGCCCTGCAGAGGCTGGATCTATCCAACAACTTCTTGGATCAGCTCCCACAGAACATCTTCAGCGACCTGGGGAACCTCACAGAGCTCCAGCTGAGGAACAACAGCATCCGGGCCTTGGACAAGGACCTTCTCCAGCACACGGCCCTGCTGCGCCAGCTGGATCTCTCCATTAACGGCCTGGCCCAAATACCCTCGGGCATCTTTGATGACCTGCCTGCTCTCCGCTCCCTCTCGCTCAGGTCGAACCGCTTGCAGAGCCTGGACAGGGTCACCTTTGAGCCGCTAACCAGCCTGCAGCAGCTCCAGGTTGGGGACAACCCCTGGGAATGCGACTGCAACCTGCGGGATTTCAAGCACTGGATGGAGTGGTTCTCCTATCGAGGTAGGTGCTTGCGCAGAGGGAGCGGAGCAGGCAGGTGTTAGTTTGCCACGAGAAGGGAGGAAAAGCAAGCAGACACAGCTGGCAGATCAGAACAACCTAAATTCTGGATCTTAGCCAAGGAGCAAGAGTACAGTGCGATAAAGCTGACTGACAGCATAACACTGATGCATCTTCATAAAATAATGCTGCCAGGCTGGAGAATCCTCTGCAGCCTCAGGCTCCCTAGTTCCTCATTTTGTTTTGAATCCCTAAGATGACTTTTTTTTTCTTTGAGAGGAAAGTGGTGTTCTCAAATAACTTCGAAACTTTAGGATTATAAGTTCCCCTAACCCTTTGCACCTAAAGAGAAGAAATGCTTTTCAAACCTGAAAACAACTATCCAGGTCTTCTCCTTAGGTTGGGAGAACTACAGGCTGGATTTGGCTGCGAAGCATTGGGTCTGCTTTCAGCAAAAGAACCATGGGAACAGTGTTGTTTTGGAAAATATTACAACTAATACTGGCAAATCCAAAGACTTGACTTAATATGTCAGTCCCTAAATCATTATTTCAAAATCAGTGTTTTTTGACAAGTTTGTATTTACAGCTTATCCTTGGAGGCTAGAAAGGTCTGTATCACGCTGCAGGAATTCTGAAGGATAATTTCAGGACCTGCGACTCACAGTAAAATGGCACGTCTTACAGGATTGAAGGCCTGACCTTCTGTCAGTGCAGCCAATGAGCAGGAAAGGGTCTCAAATCATGTGGATAGCAGCAGTCAGCTGTCACATCCCTGCTGATCACAGCCATGCTGCAAAGAGATTATCTATGCCTATGGCTAGACTGCAGTCTGAAATATGCATTTGTGTGAGCAGAATCAAACAAGCATATGAGTGCCACTTTTCTCTCTTTTTTTTTTGTTTGTTTTGTTTGACTGTCATATCACACAGTCCATAAAAAGCACACAGAGATTTTGGTTTGTTTGGTTGTTGTTGTTGTTGTTGTTTTTCCCTCAAAAAGAAACTGCCCAAACTCACTCAAGCATTTGTTTCAACATCTGTCACTATTTCCATAAGAGGGGAATGGATTAGTTGTTAGAAGATGGTACTGTGAATCTGTTATTTTGAGAAGATAGAGCCTGGCCCTGTCTTTTTCTTTAATTTCCCCCTTTCTAAAATGATTCTGCTGACATTTATATAACTCAGTATAAAGCATGAGACTGACTTAATAGATGGTTTCAGAGGGCTTTCACATCTTGGTCTTAAAGATGCCTACACAGATATCAAGCATCACGAGCCCTACTGTCAAATTCCATCTAGGTAGAAGTATCCTGCCATGGTTCAAGCCATTCCCTTGATGGAGGCCTACAGCATGCAAAACATCTCTAAATCAACCAGAACAATCATTTTAAAGGATATCAACCTGCCTGGTACATGGAGGTGCAGCCATTGCTGCTGCTCTCCACCCTTCAGAAGGCTGCAGATCTGGTAGCATTTGGAGGCCTGCAGCTCATCTTGACTTCAGCCTTAGCCCTGAACTCTAAATGCACTCTGTGCAAGACTGTGGCTGCATTTTGGGATAGGGAGAAGATCTCTGAATATTCTGTTTACTCAGTAATGCATTCACACATGAGGGACTGGATTATATTTAAGATGAGAGGTACTGACCTTAAGTTGGGCCAGGCAAGGTTCAGGTTGGATATTAGCAAAAATTTCTTCTCAAAAAGAGTGGTTCAGCATTGGCACAGGCTGCCGAGGGAGGTGGTGGTCTCACTCCCCCTGGAGGTGTTCAAGAACCGTGTGGATGTGGCACTGAGGGATGTGATCAGTGGGCATGGTGGGGATGGGATGATGGTTGGACTAGATGATCTTAATGATCTTTTCCAACCTTAATGATTCTGTGATTCTGTATGGCCTCAAAGCTATACTGAAGCAGTCCTCCACTAGAAAACCATCATGCTGCTGCACTTCACTTCTGCAGGACAGAAGTGAATGGAGACATAGGAACTTTATCTCACCTGAGGATCTAGTTCCATTGTCCATAAATGCTATGCCATAGCTCTGCATCAGGATGAAGCTGTGGTTCACTCCTGTTATCTCTGTTGGGACAGGTGGGAAAATCGACCAGCTGGCGTGCACCCTGCCCAAGGAGCTGAAAGGGAAGGATATGCGAATGGTGCCCATGGAGATGTTTAACTACTGCTCACAGCTGGATGATGAAAACAGCTCCACTGTGCTGGACAATACTGGCCCACCCTGCACAAAAGGAAGCCCGACTCCCTCCAAAACTAAATCGGGCCCAGAACCAGAAGTGGAGCCCAGCGTGGGATGCCCTCAGAAACAGCGATACCGGCCTGTGAGCGTACGCCGGGCTATTGGCACTGTGATCATCGCAGGGGTGGTTTGTGGCATTGTTTGCATCATGATGGTGGTGGCGGCTGCTTATGGCTGCATCTACGCCTCCCTCATGGCCAAGTATCACCGGGAGCTGAAGAAGAGGCAGCCGCTCATGGGTGACACAGAGGGTGAACATGAAGAGCAAAAACAAATCTCTTCTGTGGCATGAGACTCTTCTAGGAAGGAAGGGACAGCAATGAACAAAGGTACCTGAGAGCAGTCAAGCAAGCATGGGGTCCTCCCAAATTACATCTTCCCAGACAGAAAGACAGACTGTGCTATCGTTCCACTCACCCAAGCAGTGCAACATGCTTCTGGGGAGTCAGGGCATCTGACTCTAATTTCTGTTCTTCTGCCCCGGGCCCATTTGTGCCCTTTCACCCTTGGGCCCAGACAAATAAAGTAGAGTCAGACCTCGAGTGCTTGCTGTGCCTCATGCCCACGCACAGATCTTCCCTTGCATGCCTGCTGTGGAGACAGCTGGCACTTTCTGGGAACCTGTGTCATCCTCTCAGCCTCAGTCCTGAGTTGTCTTGTATCCCACCAAGAGCTGTCTGGAAACAGAGAGAGCAGCTCTATGAAAGTCTGTGGGAGGAGCAGGACCAGAAGTGTCCACACCTCACTGGAAGGGTCACTGCTGCGCTGTGACTGTAACTTGCTGCCCACAGTGTGCCCAAGAGCACATCAGAAGGGATCAAGGGTCCCTTGGGGGTGACAACAGTCAGAGAGAGGCTTCGTTTCTCACTTTTAAAGGTGAAAAGATACCTAAATCACTCTAACACGCTGCCAGAGAGCACAAAGCTCCTCTTCTTGCTCCCAGCCAGCATCCAATCTGCCAGTTGCCTCATCATCCATTGTAGGTGCACAGAGAGAGAGCCATCCCCCTGTACATGCTTCCTGACTCACTGTGATCCGAATGCACACACATAGTCTGTTCAGCTCCATACAAGCAGACACTATGTCTGCGTATCCAGAGTCCCATTTGCACATACTGATCTGCCCTGTGCATGCAGCCATGAATCCATCTAGCCACTGCAGCTTAGTCTTATTGTAACAGTGTGCAGTATCTTCTGCTTTGGACAAAATGCACAAAGTCTGCCACTGAGGAGCTAACACAAACTTCTCAGCCACAGTAGGGAGCTGGTGAAAATGGGGAGGAGAGGACAGAGAGGTAGAGTTATTAAGGTTACAGCATGAGTCAGTGGAAACAAATGCAGAGCATGAAAAATAAGGAAGTTCTGTTATTCATTTTATGTATTCTCTGATAGATGGAGAAAGCAAAGATATGAAGCCTCCATTTGGAAATGTCTGGTAGACAGAGTAGATGTGGGCCATCAGGAAGTGGAGAACATGGCTTACCAGTCCAGGCAGTATGATTGCTGCTATGGGTCGTGTGGGCTGAAGGGGAGAAAAAGAAACAACCTGAGAGCTGACATTACTAGCAGAGGGAAGAGCACAGTGCACAAAGCAGGGCAATGTGTCTGGGCAACTGGAGAGAGGGGCACAACTCTGGAGGGTCTTAAGGTAAAGGCTGAAATCTAGACCATAGCGTGGTACAGGTGGGAGAGCCTGAAAAGGAGTTGGCATGGCATACAGCATAGCCCACATATTCTCACCTCACCATCACCATTGTGCTCACTGACAGCTACAGCTGCGTGAGCATGCCCATACACAACTGCACTCACTGCTGCTCTCATGCAGAGTGTCTTCCCCCAACCAGATTTTAAAGCCCTCAGACTGCAGTGCCTCTTATTAGTCTCAGCTCTTTTCAAACTGACAGGGAAGGAAAAAAAAAAAAAAAAAAAAGTGAGAGAGGAAAAAATGAAGGAAACTCAACATAAGGACTCATTTTGTATTGCTGGAAGTGGATAAAATGCTGTCTCCAGGGGAGAGTGCACATTGCCATGGTAACCTGCTCTAACCCATCACAGTGGGTATTCCTGGGCTAGGAAGATGACACCAGAGGTCGTGCATCCACAGTGCCTGTGGATGGTGTGATCCTTGCCATGAGGAAACAAGCTGGCAGTGAGCCCAGCTTGGCAGGGTACTTTGCTAGTCACCCTTGTTCAAAAGCCAGCAGGCACTGCAGGTGGCACTGCCAGGGCACCTCACCTCTCCCTCCTGCTCCAGCTGGATCCCGAAGCCTTCAGACATCTCACAGCCCTCCTGCTCGCTGCTGCTAGGTCCCCATGGGAGTGATGCATACCAACTCCTACCCCCTCCTGATCCCAGACAGGTTGTACTGACCCATGGGCATGCAATGACAAGTCTTCAATAAAAGCCTGGATTTGCAAAATTCCTTCTGGTCTACCAGGGCCACCAGAAGCAAAGAGACAGGATGCTCTGGACTGTGTTAAGCATGATACAGGGCTGCATGGGACAGACGAGGATGTTCTTCAGGAAGCAGAAGACCAGGCTACCCTGGAAGAAGGACTGGGAGAAAACTGTCCACCCACCAGCGTGGGCACACATCGCACTCCCACTCTCAGCACACTGCTCGTGAGGAAGATGAGGAGGAGGAGGGAGGCTGGCAAAATGTGAGGAGGAAGGACTCTTCTCCCATGCACACTGTACAGCCACACAAACCATCCCATCTGCTGCAACCATAGCCCTCTCTGAAGGGCAGAACTGGTGCACTGCAGACTTCTTATGTGTGTTACTGCTGCTCCACATTCCCAGCAAGCCGGGACTAGACTCTGCCTGCTGAATCCAAATCCCCCCCAATCTCCCTCTCAGGGGAACTTCTCCCTTTACCATACTGGACACCGCAATCATACTTGAAATGGGACTTGAGTCAGAGCGGTATATTTATAGATCTATATTTTACTTGCATCAAATAACAGTGAAACATTGCACAAAACCAATGGGATCTATATATGTGTGTTTGTGTGTGTGTGTGTGTGTGAGAGAGAGAGAGAGAGAGAGAGCAAGAGAGAGAATGAAATTGTTTTTAGGGGGATAGAGTAGAGGCAAAATGAGTAGGAGGGAGGCAGGGGCTGGGGAAGGAGGAAATCCTCCTTTCTCTGCACCTTCCCTGTGAGCTCCTCCTGTCCCGACAAATTTTAATTTGTTGCTAATAACATTTTCTATATTTCGTGTTGTGGGCTGATGATGACCTTGCCCATCCTTTCCTCTTTGTTTTCAGTTATAAGGCAGAAACTCTGGATTCATCTCAACCCTAGACAAGGGACCGCTGTGTTTAGAAATCCACCAAGGAGAAAGACAGGAAAGGGGAGAAAAGAATGTTGCTGAGAAACATGAAGGCTGAATGCTATGGGGAATCCCACTGGAAAGCAAATATCGTACTTGGAAGGACAAGGACCCGTCCTCTTTCATGCAGAGCAGAGTAATGGGATTCACTGGGAAATTACCTCCTTGTACCACTGGCAAACAGGCTCTTACTCTTTCCAAGCACACCTGGAAAGCCCTCGCACTGTCAGCAAGCATCTCTAGGGAACACAGTGTCCGACAGGGTCAGAAATTATGCTCTCCTGCAGGATGCCAGGCACACAATGAGCCCCAGTGCTCCCTGTAAGCCCAGGAAATGTGTTCCTCTGGTGTGTGGAGTGGCGGCTCCTGCAGGCATGGGGGAACACCAGTAAATGCACTCTTTGCTGCAGGCAGGGGTACCAATGCCAAGAGCAGGTACCTGCCCTCAGGGAATGGTCTTCTGGGGCAGGCATGCTTTCCTTATGGGCTGGCAGGCCCACCAAAAACATCACCCCTGCTCCATGCAGCCCCCTGGCCCCACACACCCACCTGTGGTACAGGCAGGCACATTTCTTGCAGGGAACAGATGGCACTTGTAATTTCTTTTTCTTTTTGTTACTGTTTGAGGGAGAGCAACAAGATTTTCTAAAACGACTGAATGGAGGTTTCTTTGGCATGAGACAGAAAATTTTTAAAGGTATATTATATTTCTGGCTTGTTGTTACAGAAGAATAATAAAGAATGTATTTTCCTATGCTCCTTCTTGTTTAAATGAGATCTCTGATAGCAACTTTCCCCCTCCTCTTTTCACCAATAAGGAAAGCACTGCAGGGATGCAATCAGCTAAACAAAAAAGCCTCTGAATTTCCCTATCTGCATATGCTTCCCTATACATACTGTTTGAACTTGGAGTGATCATGCACATACATGCACATATGCAAATGCTATGAGCATAAGCCCTTGGCAAGCATCTGTCTGCAGTCAGGGTGAGGCTGGAGGACTGAACACGCAGGCAGTCAAGGTGAGACCCTGGATCTGGAAACAAACAGAGGCAGCTCCAGGGACACAGCCAGGCAAGGGCGATTGTGTAACAAGGATAAGATACTGTGGCAATCAGCTCATTACATAAAAGTAGAAAGGGCCAAATTAATCCCTGGTGTAAGAACGCAGAAGCCAATGGAGTTATATTCAGGTCAAATTTGATTCCAAAAACCTTTTTTTTTTTTTTTTTTTTTTTTTTTAAATTAGAGCATAACATTCAATGAAACTTACTGTAACAAACGGTGAGCTATGGGTTGCTGCATCTCCAGATTTCTGCCTCTCCTGAGCAAGGTTATTTTAAAATGAATGGAAATCTGTATCTAATCCTATTGCACCCCCAAGTACACAAGCTGTCACCCTCGGAGCTAGATGAGTCTCTCCACCAGCTGTTCACTAGCGAGGCTTATCACACGCAGCTAAGATGTTTAAATTCTCCACTCCCAGCACTACCTATACACAGTTCATCACATACTCTCTCCATGAGAAACAGCTAATTGTGCAGCACGTGGAATCACAAGGAGCGTTAAACCCCACCACAAGCAAACCCTTCTGCCACTATACTGGCACTGTTATACTCAGTCATACTGTTAGGCTCAGTCTGACCTTCAAAGAGAAACTGTAAGTAGAATCAAGGTAACAGCCAAGGCATCTCTTCTGCTGAAAAGGTATGTGCTGTGAGAGAGTCACCACTGTTGTTCAACACTGGTGTGTCCGTGACGCATAGTTTAATCTAAATTTGCCATGGAGGTACAGGAGCACACAGAGGTACTACGCAGCAGTTCATATAATAATCAGAAATGTAGAACTGAAAATAAAGCAAAGCCAACACACTCATCTGATGACTCTCAGCTCTTTTGGTTCATAGATCACCTGGGAGCAGCCTATGATTTTCTGCAATTTGATTATCTTTTGTTTGGCAAATGTATTTGCTCCCTATACATACCTATTCACACAGACATATAATTCTATATATATTAACATGTAATTTTGCATATGCCTATATAAAATACAATGTCTCCTCAGTATCTTGTTCATGGGCAGCTCACTCTGCAGCCTTGCAGAGCACTTGTTGGTACTGATAGGGAGCACAGGTCAGAAGATCACTTTCCATGTTCTTATTAGATAGGTGCAAGTCCTAGCATGGTATTTCTGAGGACCAAAAAGCCCTTTCTGAGAATATCGTGTGATACAAAGAATAAGCATTCCTTGAAGAATACAGTTACAGAACAGGGTGAAAGCAAATAAAATATTTCCTGTGTCATTCTGGGAAGCTTCCAACAACAGCAGCAGCCCTAGAAAGGCGGGGACAAGGCAGCATCCTCACAGCATTTCTCTTTTAAGACGGTGGGAGAGAAGCAACCAAGGGGCCAGACCTCTCCTTCCTACAGTTGCACTGTGCTGCAGCCAGGCAGAGGCCATGTGTAGGGCACCTGGAGAAAGCAAAGCATGCTGCTCAAAATAACAACATGTCTTGTGTGGAGCTTCTGAGCCAGGACAACGATGTGCCGCTCTTTGCTCGGAGCACTAGGTCCAGATCTGGCCCTTCATGTTTATTTTTTCTGTGTTCTAACTCCGGAATAGACTTGCTTGTTAAGAACATCTGCAGAAAGTGAACATGTAAAGGGCACAGAAAGAGTGGCAAATGCAGGTATTTCATTTGAGAAAAAATGCATGGACTATACACTGAGATATTCACCCAGCTCTGCATAAAGCTCAAGGGAAATATCCAGAGTAACAACAATGCTTTGCATTTCTATAGTGCTTGCCTTTGGCAGCTCTCTGGGAGCTTGCAAGCATTAATGAATTCACAGAGGCAGAGATTCAGAGAGTATAAAGGCCAGAAGGGACTTTAGATCATCCAGTCTGACCTTCTGCGTATTGCACGCTATGGGAAAGTGTGTAGGAAAGAACCACAAACGTTATTTGAGGGTGGCAGAAAATGCCTTTCTGTGAAAAGGCTTAAAGAGCTCAATCTGTTTAGCTTATGAAACAGAAAATAAAGAAGTTATCCTGTAGAAAGTCCAACGGTGTGTTTGCATGCAGCTAAGGTGAATTTTCCAGAAAGGCAAACCTTTGATTTGAAAATATTCAAGAGATAACAAAATCTCCTTGCTTCCTTTGGTACCTTACCAGAGCAACTATTCACACTCATTAGTGTTCATACTTAATATCTTATTTGAATCTGCTTGAATTTAGTTTCCCATCATAGGTTTTTGTTATGCTTCTCCCCGGTAGATCAAAAATCAACCTTTTTGTAACCAGTATCTCTTACTTTGAAGGCACTTTATACACTAATCACATCATCTCTCAGTCTTTTTTCTTTGGTAAGTTAAATAGATTTTCATTAAGTTCATTTTTGTGATAAAGCACTTCCTCTGATTTGGAACAATGCCATAGACATGTGTTGCATTCTTTTCCATTTTTCCTCCTTGTAGAAGCACACTCCTCACAATCCGTCAAAATCTGTGCCCTGCACTGTCAGCAATGCCTAGCTTTTGCCATACAATAGTAAATATCACCTTTCCCTACACCTGCCCATGTCTCACAACGTGCCTGCTAGGCTATGAGGGCATTATTCTTACTTAGAGATGCATGCAGATGGAAGAGATACTGCAAAACCCTTAAATCATTTTGAGGAAGCTGGTTAACAGGAGACTGGTTCTGATCCCCTCTACAACCACCATTGCTGTAACACTGCTTTCCCAGACTTCAGACAAGATTCTCCACATTGAAGTGATTCCTGGTAAAAGAAAATTGTTTGCTTAAACCTGATGTTGCCTCTCCAGCAGTTGCAACTTTCTAATTCACTTCTGGTCTCATACATTATCTCTCAGATCTCTCCCCAGGACATAATGCATTGGTTCCCATCACTCCTCCTCTCTCCCTGATTATCGCTCTCTTCTGACTGTTTACCCCCTTTCAGCGACTGCTTCTGACCAGCTGCTTTTCAGATCCTCCCTTCTCTGATCTCCTCAAACTGTCACTTCTCAGTTGCCACAAGCATGCCAGCCCCCACATCCCCATCTGCTTTTTAAAGGATCATTATCATAAGCAGGGGCTTCTCTGCTCACTCCTCTTTACTCCACAAATACACAGATCAATCCAGAGAAACTATCTTGGCCAGCCTTGCGGCCTTCCAGGTGCACCACTACCTTCTGGCAGATTTTTCAAACTTCAGCTTAAAACCATGTGACTTTTTACCTCAGATTACGCCTGGAAAGCTGTTCTAAAACTGCATTAGCCTAATGGCTAGAAACCCTTCTGTAGTTTTTCACCCTAAATATCTTCATAGCCTCACTATACTATGTTGTTTTCATATTAGCAATGTCCTTGAGATTGTTTCCCCCAGGATGCACTTATTACAGCAATACTATCTGCTGAAGACACGATCCGTTCAATTCTCTCAGGATATGTTTATCAACTCATTCCGAATTGTAGAATCACAGAATTGTTTGAGTTGGAAGGGACTCTTAAAGGCCATCTGGTCCAACCCCCTGCAATGAACAGGGACACCCACAGGTAGATCAGGTTGTTCAGAGCCCCATCCAGCCTGACCTTGGGTGTCTGCAGGGATGGGGCACCCACCACCTCTCTGGGCAATTTCTTCCAGTGCCTCACCACCCTGACTGTAAAAAACTTTCTCCTTGTATCCAATTTAATTTCCCCCCCTCATGTTTGAAACCATTTCCCCTTGTCCTATCACAGCAGACTCTACTAAAGAGTCTGTTCCCTTCTTTCTTATAAACTCCTTCAGATACTGAAAGGAAGAATAAAATAAAATAAAATAAAATAAAATAATAATAATAATAATAATAATAATAATAATAATAATAAATCCTTAATTTGGTAAACAGATTCTGTGAACTTTTGAGAACTAAAGGTTGATGAAGAATGGGGTGGAGCAGAGGAGGATGTGGCTGAGGCATGACCAGAGCTGTTGGGTACCACTAAGTATGCCTGGTTGCCTTTCAGCAAGGATTTCAGGATTGGACTCAGTAGGCATTGGTTCCCTGAATTTTATTTAGGTATCAGAGGGCAATACAGTCTACACTGAGGATCCTTACTCAGATGTGGCAAAACAGACCCAGCAGCTTCCAGAAGACAAGGGCTGCCTCTAGTCCTGCTTGCCATGCTCTCTGCCAGATTATAGAGAGTTCCCTGCACATGGATTTCTAATATTAGTTCTCAAGCATATGACCTTGTCTGTCATACTACTGAAATTCATTCTGTTTCTTGTATTCCTGACAAGGTCAAATAAAGCTTTCTCTATGATATCCTGGTCCTTCCCTGTACTAGCAATGCCTTCTAGTGTTGAGTCATCAGGACACTTCCTCACTATCTACTCCTATTTTTGTCATGGTCTCAGACTTACGTTAGCAAAGACTGAATGTGGCTGAACACTGGGGAGAGCTACGAGTAATCTTGTATTAGATGGACAGGTGATGTTGCTGTTGCCATCAAAGTAGACTCAATTTCACCTCCCTGCCCCTCACAGCTCCTGTGTCTTTCCTGATCTCCTTCAGTGTATCTAATTGTTTCTTATGGGTCACTGAGACACAAATATGAGAACTTTGAATTTTCTTATGCCTTCCAGGAAAACAATCATCTGAAACAAAGATATTGGGTTAGTCCAGCACAATCTAGCATTGTTGAACTCAGGTTGCCTGAATTCCCTTTTCCCTAATCATATGATAATAATTGCATTTTCCTTCATGATCTCCTCTGAAGTATTACAAGCATTACAGAGGTTGCACTGATCTGAGACTGGCAATTCTCTCCCTTCCCTAATCCTGACTGCTGAATTTTCATTTTTCCAGCCAGCATGGAGTCACAACTGCAGGCAGAGTTGCAAAAAACCCTTGCTGCGTTTCCATATAGCAGCTCTGCCAGGGATGGAGTGCACCCAGGCCCACGCACTGAGTGCACTAAGCAGCTTGAGCTGCTTATTCCAGTAGTCAGCTTGTTCCTCCCCCAAGGACAATATAGCTGTCCTTATTAATAACTTGGGTACACAGTCCTCTTTGGTTTTGGCTCAGACTATTAGTCTCCTTGATCTTGACTGCTCTCACTCCCTAGAAGTGGCCCCACTTCTTACTCTCTTTTTCACTGAATAGCTATAGAGTCTTTTGCTGTTAGTTTGAATCTCCATTCCAGGGTCTAACTCAGCTTGATTTGTAAGCAATCCTCACTTTATCCCTACACTTCTTGATTTCTAAGACATCACCTTCTTTGCTGTCTCTTCTCCATTCCATGTAGGCTCTGCAGAGCCAGCTTAAATAGCCTAAGCAGTTGCCTGTGGCAGCAGGCAGATGCAGGGTAGCAGAATCACACACTGGCTCACAACATTCCCCTCAAACCCTCCAGCCATGTGCTCTCTGTGAAAGCAGTGCCAAAAGTCAGAAGGAGACCACCCTCCTCACTCTCTGAGCAAGGTATGGGCAATCTTTTTGGTCTGATGAGCCATGATGATTTCTTGATAGCACTGAAGCAGAACAAGAGCAGGGAAGGCAGAGGAAAAGAGAGTTGTTATCAGTAAAGCCCCTCCCTATACAGACTGAGAGTCCAGTGTAAATGCATTTGGGAGGAACAAGGAATATTTCTGAGAATATCACCAAGCATATTACTGCGATGAAGCTCTAAGCAAACTGGTCTGACCTCATAGCTAAACCTGCTTTGAACAGGAGGTTTACAAGGGACCTCCTGAGGTGCTTTCCAACAGAAGTATCCTATGATCCTATGAATGAGACTTCTGTATCCCAGTGAGGGAAAGGAGGAGAAGAAAAAGGTCTTGTGAGTAGAAAGGGCTGCAGCAGGAGCCTCATTACATAGCTTTGTGATGGGGAGATTTGTGTCTTAAGGGGATAGCGCAGCAGAAGAGGAAGGAAATAGGCTGTTTGGTGCTAAAAGTCATACATCTTAGGAACAGACTGGAACTGCCTCAGACCTGCTAAGCTTCTCAATCTGTAAAACTTGTTTGCTTATGCCTTGGCTGAATTTAGGCCAAACTGTCTCACATAGTATTTCCTATAACCTGCTGTATTTACCATCCTCATCCCCACATTCACAGACTGCTTCTGTGACCCTTTTAGGATCTTCTCAGTTGACTTCGCTCCTCTGCCGAAGTACAGGCCCTAATACAGCTCATGACATCATCTGTAGCTGTGCCAAAGCCATAGTCCTTGCAAGGACAACACCACTTTACTCCATGTATTCACATGCATAGATAGGAGTTGCTGTGGAGGGACAAGCACAAGTGAGGCAATGTGCTGGCCTTGCACTCAGCTTGGTGAGAAACATTAATGCTCCTTCCTTGGCAGTCTGAGGATCCTCACACTGCTGTGAATCGGAGGCCCTGGCTCATCTGTGACCTTCACAGATCTTCTGTCCTGCTAAAAAGTCAGTGCATATCAACAGACTGCTGCCACTCACCCACACCCACTACAAACTACATCCACACAGATTACCCATGCATGTACCTGTGTGTACACAGAAAACACAAGTGTGCAGCCACACCTCATGTAGGAATACATGCCAGTATGTGTATGAATATACTGCTATGTGTGCAGACAGGTATCACAACCACACAACACACTGCAGAGAAACTGTAAGTGTATGCAAAACCACACAAACAGCACAAATTCCCTCACACTGTGCATCTATGTATTCTACATGCAAGATGCTCTCACAGGTCCACATGGCCCCAAGCAGACACAGATCCCTGATGACTGTGGCTGGGTAGGAGTTAATGCAAGAGAGGATAGGAAAGAAATTAAAAGCAAAAAAAAAAAAAAGAAAAAAAAAAAAAGAAAAAAAAGTTGAAAACCCAGCACATGATTCTTCTCCTATCACATCTGTGAATCCTGGAGCGCGAGAGTAATTGTCTGCAATGAGTCAGACCAAAAGGCACAAGGAAATGGTTGCTATGGCAACCCTTGCACTGCTCTAATTCGGCTCAGAATTAAAACGATATCAAATAATTTGCAAGCAAAGGGAACACGGCAAAGGCGTTGAGTGTCAATCTAAAAAATCCAGCTATATGCAAGCCTCTCCTGAATCAGTGTCAAGGGCTCTCTTCCCTTCAAGCGTGACAGCCATAGCAATCAGAGGAGCTACAGAGGCGAGAGAGATGGATAACCTCAGGCGAGAAGATTTCTGCCACACGCAGGCGAGAATGAGCTCCTGGGCTGGAGGTGCAGCCTGGAACAGGCTCCAAAACGGGATGGGCAGCTGTAGGACCCAGCAGACTCATTCCCTGTGCAACAAGCAATGTCCCCACACATAGGGACAGTCCCTATGCTGAATTTCTTACCATTGTTGCAGAATGTGCAGAGCACATACACCATGGATTAAAAGAAAACTGCTGATGTCCAGCCAGAGTGGGTGGAATGCTATGGGAGATGTTTCACACACTTATTTTTTGCATTCTCTCGAAGATAAAATGAATGCATTTGTCCCCACTGTCAGTAGCTACTGTCTGTTTGTGGAGACATCTATACATAATGGAGAATGGAGAGATACTGCTCTTGGCACATCACTGGCACTGTGTGATGCCAATAACCTGGCCTGCAGAAGACTGGCTCAACTCTTAGTCCAATCAAATGAGCACTCACAGATAAGAGCCTCCAGATGGATCTCCTGAGAGGTGGAGAAGGCACGGCTGCTGGTAGCACTAAAACCACAAGCGCTTCTGCCTTACTGACTGCCCCTGATGCTTCCTATGCCTGAGCTCCAAGCGCTGCCCCTTCAGATGTCTCTTATTTTGTCAGATCAGAGGGCTGCCTCAGAAACTGCTTAGGCTTCAGGGAATGCCAGGAAGGAATGGCATTAGACAGAAACTAGCAGTAGCAGGTAGTGGGATGAAAATGAGTTGGGTGTCCCTTCTTTCTGCCCACGCTACGACTGAATGCAAAGAAGATCATGCCTTTCCATAAAGACTCCCATGCAATGCCTCAGAAGCTCTCTGACATCCCCCCACTGGAACCATGTTGGCGCAACGTGCAACATTAAAAGAAGGACAGCATTCCTTCTGAATGTGGCAGCACACGTTCAGGAGATCAGCTGCTCTCAGACTTTTTATTGGTAATATCATGCTGGTTTCCAAGTCAATCTAGTAAAATCACTTTAATCCTCTTGCTTGGATGTGTCTATTTCAGTGCAAAAGGTGCTCATGTCATTATAGCTAATTTCCATGCATCCTAGCTGCTTCCGCAAGTGCAACTCTCTCAACTTTCTGGAGAGGAACAGAGAGGAGGTTTTATCCACCCAAACAGCAAAACAGTAGGAATACAGAATTATGTGTAGATTAGTTTGAAAAGATGCCACAGCAACAGAACTGCTGAAAAAGGCACCTGCATCTCTTCCCTCTGCTTGCTGGTAACAGCCAGCAGGAAGCCAAAATTGGACCAAGGAAGAGGATGGAGAGACGTCAAGCTGGCCAGTAAATGCTTTTCAAATGAAGAGCTTCCATCATACTGATAGAGGTTGGATTTTAACCAGTGGTATAATGACAAAATTACTTTCCATTATCCATTTCTCAGACTGACTGATTTCAAATACTTTTGAAAAAAATCTGAGCTTTTTTGAAATCTGCTCCTGCTGTGAGTGCAGAGCTCTTCTGAAAATATTGGCCTTAATAACTTGGTGTCCCCAAACTCCCTCTGTACAATAGGAATGATACTTCTTTCAGTTTTCTTTGGGCTTGCCTAGGACTCTTTCCAAACACATCTGTGCATACTGTTATCATCACTGGGTAACAATTTCAATGTGCCATAGTCATTGTAAATAAGAAGGAACGTTACCTTTGAATATAAACAGAGGTGAGAGGTATTGCATACAACATATCTGGATCTCCCAGCTGCTTGACTGGATACTCTATTTGTTTTATTGGGGACAATGGAGCTTGTGCACACCCCATATTTTGCTGGTATCAGTCATCTCCCATACCCAAGACATGACAGCAATGGCATGGAACCAGTCCACCAGAACGGAGACCTTACCTGTCCCTGCTCTGACTGGCAGCCAGCTGACCACCGCATAACTCAAACAGAGAAAAGGCAATAAAAAGAGACATCATACCCAGACCAAAGTGACAGTTAAACTCCTGCACAGATTCCAGCAGTTTCACTGGGGCTTTAAATCACTAAAAGCTGCTGTCAGCAACTACATGTGATTTCTGCAGCACACCCCTCCCCACGCCCCGTAGGACCATAAAGCCTCAGGCTACTGACTCAGTGGAGGGAGCAGATGACAGTGCTATCTGGGGCAGGACTTGGCTTGAGGAGAGTGCCATCACGATTCCTTATTTTTCATTTCCAACTAAGTTAGAGCTTGTGAAAGGTACTGACTGACATCCCAGGAGAACAGCCGCCTGCTAATTAACTATAATTAATCATCCAGGCATTAGTTAATGTTTGCATAGTGCTTTGAACTGCCAGAGCACAATATAGCGGGTAGATAGTATGAACTCAAAGGAACAGGTATAGCTGTAGATTCGCCGGCATGGCTTCCCACTGACTCTGAGACTAGTCCAATCCAACGCACATAAGTGGATCCACTGTGTTATCTGAAAGACCTGCAGGTACCTCCAGTCCTCAAAATGTCCGCATGATGTCCCATATGCCCCAGGTTCATGGGCTTGGCTGAACCAAGCCATGCAGAACCAGGGGGACGGAGGCCCCATGCTCCCCCTCCATTTCTATTCTCAGCCCTCCAGCCCAGCTGCTCCCTAATCCTAGCTGACAGCTCCCTCGCTCTCTGACAGAGCCCAGGCCGATGTCATCTTCCTGGACATTTGATTTTAGGAGTTTGCCTTTCTCTGCCTTGGCTGGGGCCTGCCATTCAGCTGCCAGAACAAAAGGGGCCCTGTCACCGGCGTCCTTGCAGGGGCACAGGGGGTACCCCCTCCCCAAAGGCACAGCTGTAAATCCTAGAGCTTAATTTTTCACTGCACGCATAGTGAACATTTCAGAGTGCTTACAAATCCCCCCAAGCACCATCAAGTCAAGGAAATGACAGTAACAATCAGTGGCAGAATGACAGGCCAGTTCATACAAATTGCACTTTTATAGGGGCACTTAAAAAGCCTTCTGTTGTCCCCCCTTTACAGAACTGTGACAGGGTTTATCCAGAAAGTACAAGACTATGCAGATATTTGGCTCTCTGGGAACAAGTGCTGGGTACCAGACTGATTTCTGGTAGTTTCCTGACTCTACATGAGCACAATTACCATGCTCACCAAGGGCTGATGCCATCTGAATAACAATAATAATAACAATCTGCATCCCATTCTGCTCTGATTGTCTCTTGTTGTGCCTCGCTCACCCTCCTTCCCTCACCTCTCTCCTGTACCCAGTGTGGGAGCAGGACCATATTGCAGCATCATCTCTGCTGCAGCCTCCACTGAGGGGTGAAGTTCCCCAGAACCAGGTCCTAGCCACTCAGCACTAGTGTGTAGGGAGCAAAGGGAGACCTATACACTTACTCTCATACCTGCTATCCTCAAGATCAAATAGTATTGTAATGGGTAAACCTTTTCATTTCTTTCTTTCTTCTTTTTTTTTTTTTTTTTAATGACTACTGGAATTATGAAAGATTCAGATGATTAACCTATTCACTACTGGAAACAAAACAAAAGGTAATATATAGTGCCACTTCTCTCCTTGAAGCCCCACAACAAGTTGTAAACCTCTGCCCAGTATAGCAGATGGGATGTACCTCAGGAAACCCTTGCATTTCCACTGAAGTCAATAAGGGCTACAGCTGGAGCCCGAAGGATTTTAGACCCTTTGGGAGAAAATGTTTCCTTCAGTGCTGCTGAATATACCACGTGTGAAAGTAAGCAGCAGATGACTGTGGTCACGTCACTGAATATGCCTACTTGTGACAAGGACCAATGGTATCTCTACAGTACAAAACCAATTGAGAATTCACTTGTATGTTTCTCTGATTATGAATGAGGAAAATCATTTGTTCTGTATCATTTCCACAAAGGTCGGAAATTTTACCTTGCGATTATTGTTTTGACAGGTTTTTTTCCCCTGTCCTCTGCTGCTTTCTCCACCCTCCGTTCCCATAGCAGAGGATTCTGCTCCTTCACACCATGTCCACAGAGACAGTCGATTCAGCATCCAGGATAACTGAGGGGGTGGAAATCTCCACAGGGGTTGTGGGAAGTGCTGCTGACAGAAGAGAATTGGCTCTGTCAGGGGCAGCTCCTACAGCCACTTGTTCTTGCTTTAGCTCTTCTACCTAGAAGTTTCCTTCCTAGTATTTATGTTGAGTGCCAAATCAACTGTCTGTGTGCCTCTGTTCTAACTCACAGGTCAGGAAAAGAAACAAAAAGAAACAAAAAGAATCATGAAGAATAATCTTTTTTAAAGAGCATTTTTTTTCTTCTCTCAAATTCGTTGCCAGAAAAATGTCTCAGAGCTGCACACTTAGCATAATCTCAATGCCATTTCATTCTCTGCCAGTGTACTTGTAAAGTGACAGCTAGTATTGGTTTGGGAAGTATTTTCTACGAGTCAAACACTTAATTAAAATGGACTGTACTGAAAACACCTCTATTTCACAAGAATCTCTGGACAGGCTTCACTTCCTAATAAATCCCGTTGTTTGGATTTGAAGTGGTGGAATAGAATTGAAAAGCACTGTTTTGTATCATCAGTCCCTAAGATTATAAGTACTCTCGCAAACCACATTAGAGAGTACTACTCTCAGCTGGAACTTACTGAGAGCCTGGAAATCAAGGAGAAGTTCATCAGATGAAGTTAAAACGCCATAATTTAACTTAATAGTAGACTGAAGATCATCTATTGCACCTGGGTTTACCTAGTCTACGTAAAATAAATGGCTGACAGTGATTTGAAAGTATTAAATATAGCCTTCTCTCAGAAGCAATTACTACTGAAAATGGTAAAGGTTCAGATTCAAAAGCTTTTGGATTTTGAGGGAAATACTATACAAGTATTCCAAGAGTAGATGCAGAATCTGGTGAAAGTCTGTCAAATGGGGATCAAAGCTCAGATAGAAAGAGAAGCTTAGAAATCTAATATGTGAGTTGGAAATCCAGCAGCAAGCCCATTCCACCAACAGAAGTTATTTTTCAGCTGAGATAACAATAAAGATGTGCTGTTCTTTCGAAATAGTTCAAAACTTGCACAGATTTCTCAACCTGCTCATGCTCCAAGGAAATAGCCAGTCTCAGTCCACAAAGTCACTGGCACTGAAGATAGGAAGTTTCCATTCAGACAGCCAGCTTCCCTTCCAAAGACATGTCAGCCATTTGTACCTTTTTGTTTAGCCTAGTTTTCAACATGACAATCATTTGTGGCTCCCCTCACTTCCGTTGAATGACAAGAAAACAGCTCTCAACTCCCGCTCTCAATACAAGATGCTACCATTTCATTCAAGGGAGGAAGAAAAGTCAGAAATTTCCTACCTGCAGCAATACCCATCTTCCCATCGACAGATACAGCCACTGCCGTGCTAACTGTCACCACTTTTGGTAGGCCGCTGCCCTCTGTCAACACACAAAAACAGCAGACTTGGTTAAATTCACCACTGGAGATTAGGAAAATGCAGCAGGATTTGCATCCAGATCAGTGCATACATATGCCTCAGCACTGAAGGATCCAGAGCTTTGGAGGAATGCATCTTCCAAACCACGCTAAGAGACCTAAAGGGCTAATAAATAAGGATACTCGTTTATCTCATGATAGAAGTGGTATCTTCAGCATGAAATGTAAAGGATCAGCCTCTTCCAATCTGAACAGGCAGAGCTCTTAGGCCAGAAAGCTGCTTTGCTTCACATCCCAGCTAAGCTTTGCAGGCAGAGTAGAAGCAGGACAAGGAATTCTGACATTGGCCCTACACAGCAAAGGCCATGCTTATGTTTAGCTCTGCTACCCAAGACAGAGAGTGCAGTCCATTTTAGAAACAAAGTCTTATGGAATATATTTGGCTGTTTAAACTTTGTTATGCCCAAGGGCATCCTGTTTATGTTTTAGTTGCTCTTTCAAGTGTCCCTGCAGGTCCCGTGTCCCATCTGCCAGCCCCATGCAGATCTCTTGTATCCCACAGGGCAATTAAAATAGCATGGCTGGATAGACTTAAGCAACTGAGCCCCACGTCCTCTGTCTTTGTTAGTGCAGTTGTTTCAGCCTGCAATTGCCCATGTGACAGATTCAATTTTGTATTTTTAAGTGATTAGGTTAGCTTCAGCTGGGGCACCTATTTTGAAACTGCCAGGGGACAGTTTGAAGGTCAGCATGATCGATTTAATGTATGACTGACTCCTTCCTCGCATGCTGGATGGAAAACTCCCACTCAGATGGATGGGTCAGGGATCTTTTCCTTCCCAAGAGCTCAAGCATTTGTTGCTGTTTTCCATTTCTGCTGTCATTGTTCTTGTTGGTACCCAGCATATCCTGAGCATGATTCAGTGGCTACTGCAGTTTAGCCTGGAGTCTCTCACTCTTTTTTTTTTTTTTTTTTGACTGAAGTCAGATTAACTTACTAAAGGATGTCAGAAGAACTGGTAAAGCCTCTGTGAAACAATGACCTAGCCAACTCATGCTGACATGCCTTGCTCCTGATCATGCCTTTGTGGTGAACCCCACATTTCAGACTCACCCCTGGAATGGAACGAATAAGCAAAACACAGCAATAAGCAAAGAACCCCAACACATGAGAGATCTGGGTTGCAAGAACAGTCCTACGCGGCCTGCAGAGCTTTCCCTGCTGTCATGTCCCTGGGACCTCTGGACTCTGGAAGGAGGTACCCTGGATAAATTACTCTGATGACTTGCAGCCATTCCCCACTGGTCTCCTCCCCAACACAGGAGTCATCAGGCTCTTGCCTCTTACATGATCAGAAGAGCATCTGCTGTGAAAACTCCTTGTCACATGGTGGGCATACAAAAACTTGCAGAAAGCATGGAAAGGGTATTTAAGAATGTAATCACCAAGAACTTCCTGAGAAACTGGGTGGCCTGTTCTGGCCAAAAGGTTTGCTTCTACGGATGTCAAATGAAATGCTCAGAGTCTGCTATAACAGTAAGCACAGTAACTCAGGGGAACTGGGTATTATTTTCTGGACTCTTCACAGTCATCTTGAACGATCCCATAGATCACAGTTTCACTGGGCTGAACTGTTCACCTCTAAAATGTCTAATAATCACCTCTGCAATTTAGAGCATGAAGTATTCAGGGGCAGGCATTACTTCTTATAATGTACCTGAGTTGTGGCTATCCCAGAGGGCCCTATAGGGTGTTCCTGCCTGTTTTTCTAGCCCAATATCTATTTCAAAGAACAAACGCTGTTGTGTGCAAGGTTTCTCCTGCCATGCCTGTTTCTTTCTCTTGCCACTTAAGTGAGATGTAAAGGTGCTATGCAGAGAAAGAGGCTTTGATGGAAGTTTTCAAGTATTTCCACCTTCCACCTCTCTCTCTTTACATCTTGGTTCATCTCTTGCCTCCCTGTGTTGTTTTCTCCATTTTGCTACTTGCTTTTCCACCTACCAGCCTCCCACCACTGTGCCACAAAAAGCTTTGCAGCTAAAGCGCTGAGCTCTGTGACAGAGACTGAGTGCTAGGGGCTGGGGAGCAGAGGGGATTTCCACCTTCTGTGTAGGAGTCTCATAAGAGGGTTTTGTTTTGATTTCTTAATTTCCAGGCTCTTCTGCTCTCTTCCAGCCTTTGAGGAAGTCCTGGCTGGCTCTGCAAGCTCACAGGAATCAACACTCTAAGCAAGAGACACCAAAAAGCCACTCCTTGCTTTTCTCTGGTGTTTGAACTCTTTTGCTGAGTATGAGGTGATATAGTTGAGTGATGTCATGGAGGGGACATCGGGCACCAATGGCACACTCTCACTGAAGAGGAAACAATGGAAAAGCACTCCTCCCTTTTCCTGCACTTTCTTCCCCAACAAACCCATCCCTTCCTGTCATGGAAAGCAGCGATGGAAAAAAAAAAGACACCCTGTGAAGTCAATTCTTGAGTGTTTGCTGATATTCCTCGTCAGTCCTGGCCACTGCCCTGATGGTTCTGACCCTCTGCCAGCATTCAGGGTGTGCAAAACATCACGAGGCCTGACCTCTGCAATTCTCACTGTGCAACAGAGGCAATAAAGGGATCAGAACGAGCCCAAAGCTTTCTCTTCATTTTTCTTGCATTCAGGACGAGGTTACCTGAGTCATCTTCTGAAACGATGCTGTAGATGAAGCTCCCGGGGGGATGCTCGGCTGCCCGGCGGTACCACAGAGGGAAGTGGTCCATGGTGAAGATACTCTCTTTGTCCTTCCGAGTCAGGAATTTCCTGCCGGAAGAAAACGGAGAGTCGCCTTTTGCACAGGGCAGCTCTGCTCGGGGAGCCGCATTCTGCAAGTCCCGGGGCCCGGCAGCCCCTCCGCCAGGCTCCCCGACGCTCTGGGGCCAGCGCGGCCGCCGCGCCGCTGCCAGCCGCCCGCCAGGTGCCGCTGTTGCCCAGGCCGAGGCCCGCGGCGCCGCCATCGCCCCCACGCCAGCCCCGAGGACGGGCAAGGGGAGGTCGCGGCCCTGCGGCTGGACAGCGAGGGGATTGCCTCGGCTTCTGGCCTTGGCTACGGCCCTGAGCACTGGGAATACATCCTCCTCTTCCTCCACCTCTCCCCTGGATGCAGCGTGGGCCGCCGTGTGTGAGAGCACTGGGCAGGGCCGGGGAGCAAAACGAGATGCTAGATATTGGGCTCCTAGCGATGCCCGGACTAAAGAACCTGAGGAAGCAGGTGCTTCTGAAGACAAGAGTATGGGTTCTGGGGCATGGCCTGCCAGGCAGCTCAGGAGAGCCCTGGAAAAAATCGGGTCATTGCCTTCCCTGGAGAGCTCTCCTTCCTGACTGACAAATCCTCTTTGTTTTCAGGCTCTCCTTTCGATGAACGTTTTGTCATAACAACGGTTACTCATTTATACAATTCCTTCCCTTCAAGAGATCCCAAAAGTGCCTCTCCTGTGATGTGTGGGGATCTGTCATTGAAATGTAGTGACTACAACTGTTCAAGCATTGAGCAACGCTCCTGATGAGCAGCGTGGGGTACTGAGTTATGCTATTAGCTTTCTATAGCACTCTTTCTTCCTTGACACCAAAGCCTGAGTACTCCAAGTTATTCAAAGACTGTCTCAGAAACAAGGCGAGAGTGGCTGTCGGGGTGTGCACTTCAGGCACAGTGCAGCTTTCTGCTTTTGACATATGATTCATATCTGAGAAAGTGGGAGATAGTGAAACACCTGCCAAGAAGCTAAGGACCACCACCACCATCCTGTTGTTCCATCTGCCTCTGCAACCTGTCCTTTCATACAGCAGCATGTTATCAGTCTGCATGTTCGAAACTAACCAACAACGAAAATCTATGCCCTTTCCATGTCGAAAACCTCCACTGAACGTGCACTTTTGCCTTAAGGGAGGGGATAAGAGAATGAATCATATATGACAGATGTCAGTCACATCACTTAACGCATCACTGGAAGATGCTGGGGTAGTAATGTGATGTGGGCCATGTGAGAGCCAGAACAGAATAAAACAGAGAAGAACTGAGACAGAAAGATCAAACCTAGCCAAGCTGGGATGTCATAGGGCACTGGAGTGCAGAGCCTTTACATTACAGAATGCTCCTGGGGATATATAATAATGATGGACATTTTCTCTGTTAGCTGACTGAAGTTAGGGAATAATAGAAGTTTCTTATTTTACAATGAAATTAATGCATTTTGGGACAGCACTTCAGGAAAAAAATCAAAAGGACAAGAGCAACATAAAGGACCTGTACCCTGATTCTGTAAATCAGTTCCCATGCCACCAAGGTCTTGCTCCTTTTCTTTCTGTGTCCTCAAGTACATTTCTAAGTCTGGGAGTGGTTTCAGAGACACCTTCAGAGACACCGAGAAATCCCTTAGTGCAGCTTAGGGACTTACCTGTTAGAAAGCTTCTCAGAGCCCACATACAGGGCACTTCTCATGAGTCCAGCCCGGGTGCCCAGAAATGCCATCTCAATCCCTGCCTCAGAATCCCTGTGGAATAAAAACACATTAATCACAGCAAGTTTTTACTAGCTAACAATTGGCAGGCTTAGACTTGTGCCTGGATTGACACATTGGAAGCTTGCTCATTTGGTTCTTTGGAAGTAGAAAAGAAGCTGCTCTCCTGCTAGCTCTGCTCCAGGCTGCCTGCATGTAGGTTGAATCGAGGAAGACAGACTGCAGGGAGAAAATGGCTGTCTCAGGCATGCACAGGACAGGTAGGGTAGCAGACTGACTGTAGATTGATTTGTATGAGGTTTTCTGGAGTTACGAAGGGCACTGGTGGGAGAGCTGCACAGTGAGGAGTCTGCCGTAGTGTGGTACGGAACAGATGAGAGAGATTTTCTGGTGTAGCTGCTGAAGGACGGTGCTGGTATTTGGGTGATTTAGCACAACTGCCCTGGCTCGATCTCCCTCAGCAGTAGGGATAGTGGTAACTGAAACAGGAACAGGAGTTCTGTGGCCACACACCTCTATGAGTAGCATGTTGTTTGCTGAAAGTAGATCTGTGTGACACAATACCAGATACTACTAGCATCAGATGCCTCACTGGGAATAATAAAGAGGAATGTTTGCTGAAGCCGGCCTGTCCTCTTCCTTCCTGAGTCTCAGTTCTCATCAGGCATCAACAACAGAAACAAGACCAAACTCTCTTCTCCATTTCTAGTAGAGAAACAAATTCCATGCCAGCTGGGATGTAGCTTTTGCTACAGTCATGTGGAAGTCAATCCAAACCATGTTGCTGTCATTCAAAGGGATAACTGGTGCATAGGGAAATAACTCCAATACTAATTTTAAATTGAAGCAGTCTCAAGTGCCCTGAGATCCCAAACTGTCAACTACAGAGATAAATGCTGTGCATCCAAGTTAAACATAGCAAAGAACTGATGCTGAACACCCCCTGCAGTGACACATCTGGATCACTGTTGTCTTCCAGTAATAGTCAGACATTTGGCATTAATATTCTGTTACCAAAACAATCCCTCACCAAACTACAGGCTTCCTTTAGAGAGCCCAACCAGCTGGAGTTTTCTCCTCAGAGACACTTTTGAGCTATTTCTAAATCTACTGAGCTACTTCTAACAGCTTTTTGAGCTATTTCTAAAGTTTCTTATATGCTTTGCAGAGATCTGTGACTGTTTTCCACTCCATCTGGAAACACAGCTTCAACAGTGTGTTACATGTATTTATTTCTCTGTCACTTACGTGGACATATTGAGGGCTAGTGTTGTCCAGTAGGCTTCCATGGGTGCAGTGACCACTGCATCAAACAGCACTTCCTGGACCAACTCCTCATCACCTACAGAGGAAGGTGAACAAGAGTCAGAAGAGAAAGATGTGTCCCCATAGATGTCTCAGAGAGTTTCTCATTGTGGACCCTCTGCCTGACCCTGGGCAGTGGAGCAACAGGCACAAATGAGACCTCCATTTGTAGGACTAAAAGTATGACCTGCAATCCTAGATGAAGAAGAGCATAGGACGAGGTGTTAAATTACAGCTCAGATTATAACACTGTTTCCCCTGTAAACTCAATGGAAGGGTTTAGGTTTGAAAGTGTAAGCAAATGAGAGGCTTCCAAATGAAGTTATTCATCAGGCTTTGCCTCAGATCCCTGCCTTAATCTTTCTTCTGAGTGTCCTGTTGTGAGGATGCCATCAACCCCATTCCACTCAAGAAGATTTCTTTAGAGCCCCTAGTGACTTCTTGATGGCCTTTAGTTAACCACCCGTCCTTACTGTGAGTCTCACAAAATGCTCTCCTGTCCTGGTTTTCCCCAGACACCTGACCAGTCTAGATTACCAGTTCAGTCCAGTCTGCATGGGGTCTTAGAGACGTTTAGAAAAGTTTGAGATATCATTATGTGCTAAATGGTATAGTCTAAAATCCCATTCATTTGACCTACTTCATTTCTATGCTGCCCTATTTCCATTTGTCTCACAGCATGAGGACGTGATGGCTATCGTATTGCAGATGTGGCCCTTCCAGTGCTGTTCTAGGCAGAGCCATCCCCTCTGTTTCAGTGTTTCTGGCTTCACATTCTGGCTTGTGCTTCCAGGTATCCCCTAATCTTTCTTAATCACAGTTTGCATGATACAATTCTCCATCTCCCTGTCATTCAGAACTCAAAATCAGAGGTCACCAGCTGATCTTTCCTTCCTCAGGCCCTACATGCCTAGGTTGTGTCCTAGTCATATTTCTTTCTCTCTTACAGTACTTCCAATCTGCATGCTTCTCCCAGTCAGTTCTCCCAAAACTTTCCTCCTTCTTCCTGGCCTCTTCAGCTACTACATCTCTTTTCAGCCTTCTCCAAAACAGTCAGGAGGGATCTGTTCATACAGTGTAAGAGAGGAGCAATTATCAGATTACAGATTACATTTACGTCTAGTTTTAAGAGATTCAAATCCTTGAAATCCTTGTATCAAAGGTTTCTTTGAATCCTTTTAGAATCATTACATACAGAATATTGATTCAGCACTTTGCATGACTAAGAAGGCTGAAGCCATGGAGAGCGGGGTGAACTGAAGGACATCCTAAAGCTAAAGTACTGTAGGGAGATCCTATGCACAGTTGCCCACTTCTGTCTTCCAACAGAGATCTCACTCTGTAGTGGTGCTACATCAGCTGCTTATGTGGCTGCACTTCACATGGAGAATCAGACCTGTTACAGGGGATGAGCAGCAAGGAAGGTAATCATTCTGCAACATTTTTTTTCCCCCTTAAATCAATTACAAATTGTGTTTGGAAAACACAGTTAGTAACATTTCTCTGAAAGTGTTCATCAGTCTCCATGGCGCAGTGCAACCCTCAAAGGATGCTAGCTGAAGCTCTGGGGAGCAGAATAGCCACAGCAGCTTTCTGGACCCTCCTGCCATCATCCTTCTTGTCCTGCTGGCTGGCCCGTCTGAAACGAGGTGTTCAGCCCCCACCACATCCTACTCAAGCGTCTCGATGTTATGTATGTAAAGATCTCAGAGAAGTCAAGTTATGTGACAGCTTTGAAATGGCAAAAAAAAATATCTCTGCTGAAGACAAGGAAGTGGATCCTCAGCTCATTTCCACTTGTGAATTAAGCTAGGCTTAGGTTTAGCCCTGCCAGCATGAACAGGAGCCTCGGGAACTCAGCCTGATACCAATCAGCTTCACAGTTCTCATTCCTCTGTGACAGGTAGAGGAAAACTCAGCAGGGCCTTTGGGATGATGAGAACTTACATTCCAGGTCAGGTTCCTCTCCTGTGAGGAACCGGATTACAGCCTCCAGCTGGCTGAGCTTCCGATGGTCTGGATCGATGTCTGTGATGCAGTAAATCCTGGTGGGTAGGGAAGGAGAAGCCCAAAAAGGCAAAAAGAAATCATCATCAAATAAATGCTTCTTGAGAATAATAACTGCAAACAGGAATTCAGCAAGAAAGCTTAGGGTGCAAAGTTTGCTGTTGTTGCACACCATGACCACTCACACTCCATCAGCGTGGCTTTAAGTGAAGCCCTACCAGTAAAACCAAGCATCAACTGATGGCTGTGCTTGAATGTTCCATGAATATAGTAGGGTATGAGCATAAGCTCACAATGCAACATATTAACAGTCCCAAATAATTACAGCAGATTTATCAATATTGTACACTGTGTAATATGTGTACCTTTGTATTTATACACAAAAACAATGTGATGGAGAGACCTGAAAAGCAGGGGGCCTCATGCAGTGTGAGTAACACTGGGTTGGGAACAGAAAAAAATGAGACAGAGATGCAACTGTGAGATGAGGAATGAGCCTGCAGTATGATACAGTGTCAACAAAAACTTTCCAATGGGACACTGCTGTAGGATGCATTTAAGGGAGAAATGAGAGAATGTTTTACAAGCGTGGGTGTCTGTATAATAAAAGAAACCAGCCTTCTAATCCTGCTTCCAATTCTGACTGCTTCATTGTCGGGACAAGGGAAAGGAAGGGATTCTATGAGAGAATTGCATCTCATTAAGGAGCTGAAAGGAATGATTTATGAGGAAAGTCTAGGAAAAATGAATATGTAAAATGTGGTAAGCTGACACCCCAAGTTAGGAGTAGAAGAAGTCACTGCATGCATCTCAAGTGCTCTGCCTATGAAACTTGACAGTGTAATGAGAGGTGTGAAGGACTGCGGGGCTTCTTGAATGTAGTTATTTTGGCTTTGATGCAGGCTGGGTTCACGTGCCTGAGTGTAACTGAATGTTGGGTTCATGAAAATCCCAAAGCTCACAGCAATAAATGGAAAGTGCCCTGTCTTCTATCCAAACCAAGCAAAACTCTAAATTATGCATGCTATTGAAACAGCAGTCATAAATCACCTTTGTGTTCTCTAGGAATTAGGTCTAGACTTAGTTCAGAGGAATGCCAACCAAAAATAAGCAACGATTTTCAAAAACGTTTCAGTTTCTCTCTAAGTTTGCTACAAAATGCACTGACAGGTCTGACATACTGTGAGTTTTGCAGCACAATTTTGAGCATCACGAGGAGGAACAAAATGAGTTGGAGTGCAGAATACTGAGAATAAATCATAGGAGATGGTTCTTGGGTGGTGTACAAGGCCTTGGTGGAATCCCCCAAAGGAAGAGATGGAATTGAGGTCTGAAGGTACCACTACATTGCCCTGAGACTCTCAGTTCTTTCCAAAGCTGTTGTCCCTGAACAGTGTTGCTTTTTTTCTAGGCCACTGAGGGTGGTGAACTCAAGCAAAACTGTAGGGAATTTTGTCAAAATCTCATGACAGAGTTCTCTGTCTTTGACAGGATTTCCTCCACTTACCATTCGTTTGCTAAAGACACATCTGGCTGGAGCAGGTCATGCAAACCTGAAACCAAATAATACACTCAGAATTCAATTAGGTGGCAGACAGACAGATAGAGGCTGTGAAGGAGAAGCAAATTAGTACATTTCAGGGTAGCAACGTTGTCTATTAGGATAGTGGGGCCGTTCCAGATTAACCTACCTTCTTCCACTGAAGTGTTTCCCAGCAGAATGTACTCCCCATGTCCCCTGGATAGCACAACCCCCAGGCTGCAGGGAGAACAGAGGGCTGGTCAGCAAGAAGAGGTGTAATCCTGAAACATGACAATGCATTCCCTGCAGTTGCAACCCTTAAAGACATTAACTCCCTTCACAGCAATTAAAGAAAAGAACATCATCAAAAGAGGATTAAGTGAAATCTGATTGTGGCACAAGAGGCTAAGGAACCTGCTTGTAGAGCTATGAGACATTTTTGGTGACAACATATTTAACCAAAGTTGTAGGTTCAAATCAACAATAACACATACAAATTCTATTCCAATTTTAAACCATCTCAGCCATGGAAAAGGAAAAAAAAAGAAAATGTTTAGCTTGATTTCTTATGTGAAGTTTTATTTTCAGTTTACAATAATAATTTTGTATTAGAACCAATACTGGCACACAAGAATATCCAGTGGAACTGAAAGTTGAATATATTCCATTTCGCTGAACTGAAACAATGTGCTTCACCTAAAGTGTAGCTTTTGGGCTCTGAACTTCAGATAAATAACTTTCTTGATAGCGATAAGAACAAGTAAGTCAATTATTCTTGCTGCTCTAGTCATGAGTCACAGCCTGCTTTATGACCAGTTTGCCATCCCTGATGGCAGACTTCTGATGTATTGCATTGCTGATGTACGAGCCCATGCTCACCTGAAGGGTGTGCCACTGATGTCCGTGAAGAAATAGTCGTTTGTGAGGAAGAGAACTCGTTTCTGGAATGAGAATGAATAAGAAAGTGAGAGATCATATACAGATCAAGGTCACAGTGGCAATGGAGACCTGACAGTAACATCTTTGGGGTTAAGGAAAATAAGTTGATCATCCCCAGTAGAGGACTGCTGGAGGCAAGGATGAATGTGTAGTATTCAGTGTATTTAACAACTTGTGACTTTCAAGATCCAGGCAGCCACCCTGTCCTTCCATCCAGGTCTTCAGTGAAATCTTCCTTTGCTCTAGGGCTCCTGCTTGGGATGGAGGAAAGCTGCCTTCCTTCTCACATCCTCCAAGCTTATACAGTGGAATCCTGCTGTTCTTTTACTGCACAAAACAACTCTGATGGCTTTGCACATCAACACGGTGCCCAGCAGGAGTTGGGATTCAGTGAGGCGGGTAAGAAAGAGGGGTGGGGTGGGAACAGAGGCAAGTTGGCAACCCTACTCACTGCTTGGGTTGGCAGCTAGGGCCAGCTCTCCTCAGCCCTGTGGGAAATGATGAGATTCCTGACATTTGCTTTCATGCCAAACTGGGACATAACATTAACATATTCCAATTTTGTTAAAAAACACCCGTAAAAGAAACAATTTACATTTCTAAATTAAACAAAAGTGCTGATTCAAATCCAAGCCATTTTGATTCATATGAAAATATTTGTTTCTGACTGACATTTCAACTCAAGAAAGCTGCTTCAGAACTTCAGCTGTTTGCCAGACTGGCCTTTTCCTATAGGAAAGTGGAACTCTTTTCCAAAGAAGAAAAGTTTTTGGAAAATTTTTATCCCACCCTTAAGGCAGAATAGGAACCCTAATATGTTTAAAATCCCAGTCCCAGTCTGAAAATGAGGTGAGAGGATGTGTGTGGGAGACAGCAAGTGAATACAGAAAACTCACTGTTCCCCAGGGAAAGTCATGCCTGCTCTAACCTGCTTAAGCCATGCAGCCATAGAAGAGGTAC
This sequence comes from Lagopus muta, assembly GCF_023343835.1. Lineage (NCBI taxonomy): Eukaryota > Metazoa > Chordata > Aves > Galliformes > Phasianidae > Lagopus > Lagopus muta. Next base: position 60,249,568 of record NC_064433.1, read on the forward strand.
AGTGCACAAAGGACAGGCTAACACTGGGCAGATGAGAAATGGAGAAAGGCTGTTTTTTTTTTTTGTTTTGTTTTGTTTGTTTTGTTTGGGGTTTTTTTTGTTTGTTTTTTTTTTTTTACAGTGAGGAGGTGGCAAACAGCTCAGCCCTTTCTCTTCCCTCTCTCTCCATGTATGGTAACTGTGTACTGCAACAGAATAGAGACTTTTGCTGAGCTGAGATGTTCCAGAAGAGCTACAGTGACCCAGACAACATGGCACAGTGGTGTTTTGGTGGTTATGGAGAAGGTACAAGAGAGACTGAGACTCCCTGTTTATAGTCTGATCTGATGGGGAAGAGGCAGAGCAAAGAAGGAGACGTGGGCAAGGATACAACAGATGACAGCCCAGGGGTACCACTGCTCTGAGATGCTTCAGCAGTGTTTGCTCTGATCATCCTTTACTCCCTACCTGCTGCCCCTCTTCTGCACACAGAATCACAGAATCCTGAACTGGAAGGGACCCACAGGGATCACTGAGTCCAACTCCTGGCTTCACACTGGACCACCCAAAAATCAAGCCCCATTTCTGAGAGCAGCGTCCCAAAGTTCCTTTAACTCCAGCAACTGAGGTCTGGAACACATACATTTCAAGTTGGGGTATTGTGACTGTTCTAGGCAGTCACTCCTGACTAACACCATCCATGTTTGCCACAGGCCCATCCATTTGTCCCCAGGCTGAAAACAAATGCAGTTTTTGCCACCAGATCTCTCTGATTTCACCTTCATTCCTTATACTTCCCTCTCTGTCTCACTCTGCCCTTGATACTTTCCCAAGATCAGCTTGAGGAATTGCTATTGTGTGGCTGACAGAATAATTCCTATCCCCTTCATTCAGTCCTTCGCTCCGCTGACTGCCTCATTCTCTGTGGTTCTAGGCTCTGTCAGCACTTTCTTTGTTTCTACTGCTGCTCTGCTTCATCAGCTAGTGCAGCAACAGTGGGAAATGCAATTTCACTTCTGGTCTCTACCCTGTGAATTCAGATAATAGTAAAATTGTAACTTGCTCAATTTCTGTCTCCTATTATACTTCATAAGGCTCACAGCATTGCAGAATAAAACACATAATATCTCTTACCAAGGCCATTTTTTGTTTTTTGTTTTTTTTTTTTCCTCAGTAGGAAAGCAGAAAGATGCCCTTAAAATATTGAACTAAAATGCTATCTTTGGATGACTCAGAAGATATGTTATTGAGGGTGCCCAGAGACAGAAAAAAAGAGGTTAAATTAAAGAAATAAGCAATCTAGATTGACAAAGATAGATCTTGTTGGAAAACCCTGTTCTTTTCCAACAGAATAACAAAGATAATGGATGAAGAGAATAAAGGACATGCTCTGTATCTGGGTTTATATAAAGCACTTGAAACAGCTTTTCATGAAATTTTATTCTAAAGAATCATTTAATGTGACCTTAAATAGATCTGGAGTGAGAACCAGCAGCAGTACTCTAAACAGAAAGAAGCAGTACACAGTGCATCGGGAGAAGATGACCTACTCAAAGAGAGAGACCGTATTAGGAGCCATTCTGTACTGTATCTCTAAGATAAAATAAATCAACATTTCTCTGCATATTGTGTTAGTGGCTCTAAAGATTATGAAGATGAAAAGGAGGAGGGGAATTCAGGTTAAAAAAAAAAAAAAAAAGGCAACTGGAAAAAATAGCTAAGAAACATAGAAATGTAGGCAGTAGTTCTAGGACAACTGTGGGATGGAGAAAAAAAATGAAGGGACAGCAGAAAGGAGGTCTGGGGCTTCCTGTTCAGAAATATCCAGTGCAGAGAATAGAAGCGCTCTACAGAGAAAGAAGGAAGCAGTGCTCAAATAGTTCAATGAAGCTCTGGTACCTAGATACTAGAAATGATACAAGAAACAAAGGCAACAAAAATAATTGCTCAGGTGCTTGGACTGAATACTGTGTATTTCAAATGTAGATGTTGGGGAAGGGCAAACCCACTGCCAGCTGACAGTACCTGATAGTTGCAAACATCAAAAACAGAGATGGATAATTTAGTTACAATACCTAACAACGCAGCCATTCAGAGGAAATGGAGGGGTATCTTCACTGAGAAATGGCATAATTTCAGCCAATGGCTGTGAGCATTGGCCTATTGGAATTGGTGCTGACAGGCTTAGCATGGGAGCAGACCAGCCAGCTCTATAAAAAAAAGATGGAAACTTTTTTTGGAAGACTTCTGGGCAGTTAAACTTACAGGCCTCTGGAATACTTCCTAAGAGGAAATGATGGAAGCCAAACTCTTTGGGAAAGTTAAATAAACCCAAATGAAAAAGTACCAGTGAACCTAAATATACAAGACAATTTTGCACTGATTCCAGGGGAAGATGTACAACCTTACATTAGAGCTGGTAGGGAACATTCACAAGTCTCCATTTCACTAGAAGTTTTCATAAAATGCTTGTAAATATTTGCATAGAAATTTAATCCTGGACTTGGATAAAGGAAAACACATTCTGACAGAGTGAGGGACATTTTTCTTGAGTGCTTTTGGGTAAGGAAAGAGAGTTGAAAAAAGCATCCAAGCCTCTGTCTGTCAGCTCAACATGTCTTCCCAATCTCTAAACTCTTGAAGATCTCTGATTTGTTTCACAGCCCTATAAACAATGAACAGCATGCATTTTGGCTTTGCCTGGACAAAGAAGGGAGCTGTGAGGCATTTCCAGTGCCTTTGCTCATGCAGAATGCTAGTAGGTAAAAAGAGCACTTCTAACTATGTTCTATTTTATGTCTTTAGCACGTGTAATGTATGTGGTGAAACAATAAAATCCTCACACTCAGAAACACTGAGAGTTAAAACCACATCCTTCATGGTTCTTCAGCATCCATTTCCCCTCCCTTTGTGTGACCTGAGCAGGATCATTCTTACCCCTTTATCCACAGGGACCTTCACATCCATGGAGAGGTAGCCTGTTTCCCCATTGATCATGGCAGTTCTCAGCTGCAGAGGTGAACAAGATCAGCATTAGCATCTCTGGGTAGAGCAGGATGGGAATTAATAGAGCTGCTCATTGTTAAAATACAGGGCCTGACAGGAAAGAGCGGGTGTCATTTTTTTCCCCCCACAGTTTGTTTTTTTTTACTTCTTTTAAACGGAAAACCTGTTCTTGGTGGTCAGGATCCTCGTCCAATCAGTGACACAGAATAAAAATGGCTTATGCTGAAAGCTTGTTGATATGTCTTTTGAGCTAAAGGAAAGGATCTGGAAGCTATGAAGCTGTCAGTCCACGTTTCAGACTTCATCGTTTGGCAGCCAGAATGTCATTAGCGTGATTCTCTGAGAGCCTGAAAGAGGAGACACCTGAGAATCCCACTGGCTCCCTCAGGCTGACTACAAAACCCTTTGGCATTTCTTTAAACTGATTTATAAATTATAGACTGTACAGAGTACCACTTCTGAGTGCAACAAAGCAGCTGTTTAACACAGCAAAGCAAGGCTGTGTGATAGCTGGGGAGGCAGTGCGAAGCCCACTTCATTCAATCCAGGTTCCAAAGTCAAAATATAATTTTCTCAGCAACTCCCAGCCTCTTGCGAGCAAGAGCCAGGAAATTTTTCCATAAGCGCAGAGGGTTTGACATTAGGTTCAGCCTGCCAGAGCATATCAGCCTGTTGCTTCAGCTTGGGTAGAAAAAAAAGGTGGGAAGTAGCTTATTCATTCACACAAATTGCTTCCGTGCTTCCAGAGACAGGCTTCCATTCAGGTGCTGGCCAGACTCAACTGCATTTGCTTTACAAGACCACAGCTCTATTTATTATGGCTGTTTGATGTGGGTTATTTACAGGCTTAGAAGCTTGTCTTTTCCAAAGTCCATGCCTTGGAAGTCCAAACAATGACTGGTACTGTAACTCCTTGCTAGTTAAGAGAGCTTGACCTCCTGCCAGAGCCACAGCATACTCTGTTCTGGTCTGACAGACTGAAGTAATTTCTCTGGGTCCTGGGTTCAGTTTGGTTGTTGTTATTTCATCCATGTCTTCTTGAATGTCAGCCATCCTTCACTGCACCATGGGGCAGTGGAGAAGTAAATCAGTGGGAATGAGATATTGGATCTCCTCATCCCCAGCCTGTCCACAGACCTCCAATGGGGTGGCAGTGGCTGTAGGTTGGTGCCACAGCCCAACCTTGCTGCATCTTCCATGATAGTGTCTCCTGCTCTGAATATTCAAAAGCAGACACAGTCCTGGCATGCAAGATCTCAGAAACAATGGATCCGTGCTGTCACCATTGCAGGCCATGAGCGCTGGTGATTCCTTTTCCCCATTTACTCATATAGCTTCAAACCAATAGACGTACAGTTTTCCTGAGGGTTCTCATAACATTTAGGTGTTTTGCCAGTCACAGCATCCTTGCATGCTAATTTCCTCTTCAAAAGTTCTGTCAAGGCTGAAGAAACTCCATTTGGGTGGCAGTTCCTGATGCTGGACATGATCCCTCAACTCTTCCCTGTTCCCCTCACACTAAGAATAGCCCAGAATTTCTTTACAAGCAAACCCAAACTTCCTAGCTGCAAGTCACACCATTCTACATCAATTTGTCTTTTCCAGACAGTGCTATGTTCCCTCTCTTTTTCTCTTTAGCAGCTGGCTGTATTATACATCATTAGCACTTAGGCATGTTTTCCAGTCTGATTTTGCTACTTATCAGTGTTGCTGAGATTACACTGCAACTGATGTTGAGTCTGTCATTGATCTAATACCATAGCTGTGAATCTGAGTGTTGAAACGTTGGCAGCTTTCTGCTGCAGTGGGTGTATCTTGAGAGACTCTCAACTTGCTGAAGTCACACTGCAGATATTGCTCACGTCACTGAATGTCTCTGTACTCTCAGTGGCTGCAATCTTTCTTTCTTCTGGAAGATGCAGCAAAAGAACACAAAGTGGCTTTGTTTTGCATGCCTCTTTTGACATTTTATCATTTTATTATGATTGCATAAGGACTGAAACCTTACACTGTGCATTATATTAGCATTCAGATAGCAATGTTATTTGATCAGACAGTAACCTGGTAGCCAAATAAATATGGCAGCAAAGTTTTAATTTCCTCAAAAAAAAAAAAAAAGTATACATATATACACACACATATGTATGTATTTGTGAAACAGCATATTGAGTAGAGACAGAAGTAGCTCCCATAGTGGCTCCAGCAAGACAGAAAACTACCATGGGAGCAGAAATGCTAGAAGACATCAGTGAACCCACACAAAACCACAGATAACCCGTATCTTGACAAGTCCACTGCATATAAAACTGCTTATTTTTACCTAATTCTCTATGTTAAACATGTAGATGTAGTACTTATGGATATCGTTTAGTGGGCAATACTGGTAGTGGATTGTTGAACTAGATGGTCTTAAAGATCTTTTCCAACCTTGATGATTGTTTGATTTTGCTTCTATATTTCAGCCTCATTTCCTTTCTCAGCCTGCCACACTCTTCCACTTTCCACGTTCCCCTAGCACAGCCCTCAGTGCTTGCCCTGCACTGGCCACAGTAGCTGCTGTGATCCCCTTGCTGGGCTCTTTGTCCCACCTAAGTGGGCATCTATAGCACCAGATCTGCTTATCTCAGCAGTCTCCCCTGTAATCCCGAAGCATGTGTCCTACAGCTAATTCTATCTTACTCTCAATTCAGTTCTTATCTTAGTAACTTAAGTAGCTATTCTCTCTTAACTCCTTTGAGTAAAAGAAAACCAGCTATGGAGAAGCCTGTCTACTTGCTGTTGTATCTTGATTCCAAGTTCTGATACACCGCAACATGCATCTGTTGAGATGTATGCTGTTTCTTGTTTACCACTTTTTAATAGTTTTGCTTGAGAGAGAGTAGAAAAAGCATTTTCAAGTCATTTCCCTCTAGTCAGTTATTGTTTTCAGAGGCTCCATGCGTGCAATAAGGTGTTTTCTGGAAAACCATTTTCTTAAGTGATATATCCCATACGCTCTTTGTCTATCATTAGAAATGACTGCAAGCTTTGTCTCTTTTTGAATTGCACTTTCTTCCTTGCTGTGAATCTCATTAGTTGAGTGGGCTCTGCTATATCTCACATACTGCATGTACAAGCAACATCATGGCACATCTCCCTACTCCCAAGCTTTTCTGGCTTTGTATTAAGCTGAATCCAGAGGTGCAGCAGCTACCACCAGCATGTGGGCCATGTACACATAGGCTGACTTCCTGAAGCATCCTCCAACTTCTTCCCTCCTCCTGCAAGTACTTTCCCTCCCTGTTCCGTGGAGACAAAAGCTCATACAGATGAAGAAGGCAAGCAATTTGTAGGGAGCGCTGGCCTTGTTCTCTTCTCACCAGCTTCTCATAGAGCCAGTTACACATAGTAAAAGCAGGAGTGCCACTTCCCTCCTCCTCATTCTGTGTATGTATGCTTAGTAAGAAGGAGATACAAAAAGCTTGAATTCATTTTTTGATACTCACTATTTCATCCTGGTCTTCCCATTCCACCTCTGAGAGATCCACACTGTTGTAGTTCGGCTTAGGCTTCAGCTTCTTTCCTTCTTTATACTGGTATTTATTTATTTACAAAAAGAAAAAGAAAAAGAAGACAATCAAAGAAGAAAAACACTCAAGTAAGTATCCAGATAAACTAATCTTTTCTAAACTAACCTGTGAAGAATTAAATCGAATTTGAAGAATAATACTGTCTCATTCTCTGACTGGGAAGGCAGCACTTGGGTGCAGGTGCCTTCTCAATCCCATGCTGTGTATTTCTTTATGTGGGAAAGGCTTTTTCAGGAGAAAGAGACAAGCAAGAACATAGGTGAACTTGCAGATAAAGGGTATGGCCTGGTTTGTGAGAATATTCAGCTAAATAGGTCAGTATGTTACACTTCAGTACGCTTACCTCCAGGAAACCATTTTTTTCCTCTACAGCTAAGAGTGTAATCCCATTAACACTATTACACCAGCAGGAGATCTTTTCTGATGGGTATTAGGCTTCAGTATCACTGAGAAAAAAGGAGGCTTTTCACCTCAGGGTTAACTGATAAAAGACACCTATTTGCCTGTAATCTTCCTGATGAAGAAAAAGGTGTGAAGTAGACTAAGAGAGATGAGTTTCAGGTGGAGGATAAGATAGCAACCTTACCTGGCTTTGCCTTGCCTCTCTGGAAATGTGATATGTTCCTCCTCCTGACTTAATGAAGTAACTCCACACATGTGATATGCCTTTAGGAAGACGGCTACTGGGAATCCCTGTGGTGGCACTTTCTTTCACCAGTAGCCATGTTAACTACTATTGCTGTGCATGTGAAGGTTTGTGTTGACAGGAACGTATATGAAGTATCAAATGCATAGCATACCTGGGTAATGAAACCTGCTGGGTGTTCGCAGAGATGTATGGTCTGGAGTTCCGTGTGGTACCACAAGTGAGAATTATCCTTGCATCCACCCAGCTGGTCTACTGGTCCCTAAATTGTCTCTGACCTACATGTGACTAGGATGCGTGATGCTGGATCCTGCTAGCCTCAGGTTCTCCACATGTCCAACACTACAGCTGCGTGCCAGCTGTTACTGGGGTGCTGAATCTTCCCGAAGGAGGTATGAGTGCGTGAGGGGTCCTTCAGCCCAGCAGTGAAATGCTGCATGCATGCAAATACACATGTACCCACAACACAGCAATACACAAATATATCACCCACATGCATTCTTACAGAGAGGAAAGACAGGGCACCTCCCACTTCATACACATGCATGCATATATATATATATCTATGGGTGTGGTATTGATTTCTCCGTTCCTCATGTTTCTGATGCTGGTATATCAATAAAACATGAGAAGTCAGGAGCACTCCTGAAAGCCAGTTCTTTCACACTAGCAAAGCTTCTTAAATTCTCAGTTGTACATACCAAAGGACGGAGGTCTGGGTGTGAGAGGATGTAGCCATTGTTGGTGTTCAGAAAGGCATATCCGTGGACACCCAGCTGGAGAAAGAGGCATGAGAATAATTAGCTCTGCTTTTGCTAGAAGAACTGCTGCATAAGGATTGCCACTAGTATCTGGCCAACTCAGAATATTCAGAAATGTTTTCTTATTAAAGGTATACACTGGTAGAAAACAGGCTTAATCCTAAAGCATTTATCTCTGCCCCTTTGGCTACTCCAAGAGGACCAACCGTGTTGGAGTGGGGAGCCCCAGATACCTCTCTTAGAAGCCAGGTCAGTCTGCAGAGGAGCTCTGTTTTACGTTTTGGTTGTTGGCAAGAACATACGGAGCCTCGGCCAGTTGTATTGGCCTCCCGTTTACAGTGCTTTTTAAAGAGTAGCATAATCAAGCCAGAGCAGGCACCGTCTGACCTGATCTGCAAGAGATTTCCAAGAGAGCAATTACTCAGATCAAGCCCATACATAATACAAATTCCAGCTTAACTCGTGAGTTTCTGAAAACCCATGGATAGCCTATGCTTGCCAAAACAAGAGGTGTCTGAAGGAAGAATGGCTAAGGTTTCTATCTTCAAAAAAAATGTAGCAAATTTATGTTCCTATAGAGACAATCTTGGAGGGCTAACAATAGGAAAGCAGGGAGGTAAGTCATTCGCTGCACTTTTTTTTTCTTTGAAGGGAATGGATTATGTATTGCACACATCTTAGATCAAAACTTGGACTCTATTTAAAAGATTTTTTTCTTTTCAAATTGCATAGAGCTCAGCATGGCAGATGCATCCAAGGCACTGGATCAGTACTACATCAAATTTCCTTGCTGGCCTATTAAAGATGAAAAGCGTGGACTCAAGTGAGCTCTCAAGGTAGCTCTAGAACTGGTCTTTTGTGGCCTGTATGCCAGGAGAGACAAGGTGAAGAAATGAGGTTTCCAAAGTGGTCTGAAACTGAAATAGCTTCTGGGAAATCACATCCTGTCTCTGATGTAAAGAAACCCTTCAAATATTTTCCTTCCTTCCATGGCATTGCTTGGAGTAAGGGACCATTCCTCTTCTAGGTCTAGAAGAAAGATTATTGCAACACATGGCTTTTGAGTGACACGGAGGAAGGAAAATGAAAAGGTATAAGTATTCTGCAGAAAATGAATGTGTATAAAAAGTGAAGCCTCCTGGACAAGGCTCTTACAGGCCGAAACCAGCTGGCATTGGTCTGTTGAGCACAGACACCTCAATACTCTCAGTTCCTGGGTTGCCTGAAAGGCAGTTTCCTGTAGCAAACGGTCTGCAAATCCTGCATCTAGGTCTCAAGTGCCACACTCATGCATTGCCTCTGACAGCACTTCCATTCCTGTGAGTCTCTAGCAATCAGATTTTGGACAGTTGCCTAACTGGTAGTTGATGTCTAATAGTTCTTTAGGACAAACTGGAAATTGGAAATGATGGCTCAAACTACCTGATTTCTGTGGTGATTCTAGGATGAGTTTACCATCTCCTGGTATGCAGACCGACTGAACAAAATTCACTGCACAGAACTTACAGCAGAAACCAAACTAAACAGCACATCTCTGGAGTGTTTGCCTATTGGGGAATGCTTTTTCTTTTTTAAGATATACTGAGCACAGAACTAGTGGAAACTCTTGGACTAATTCTGGAGAGCAAATACTCTGTCTAGGTATAGCATCAGTGAGTGAGAGCCAACTCCCTGTTCACTGCGCTGCCAAGAAGTCTTCAAGCTGAGCTGGAAAAAAAAGGACAACTATGCATAACAAAACCATTTGGTTTCCCAAGTCCATTCAGTTCTTAGATTTTCTGCCAAGAATATGTTGACAGGGAAACTAGTTCGTTTTTTGGCAACTGATATGGCAGCTTATCCACTGGGAACTGGATATAAAACATTAATTTTTATGAGATGGACTATCCAATCCGTATCATCTTTGAGGGATCTGAGCAGGTGACCATGAAGTCAAAACTGGTGACCAGTTATGAATCCACTGGACCATCCAGTCCCTGTGTTTCTGTGGCATCCTAAGGGGTGAATGATTTCCTGTGTTGCTATGATGTATCACCACAACCAACTGCTCTTGCTTTATGCTCATTCTTCTTCCTACAGGCAGAAGAATGACTTTTCAGAGACATGACAATGGAAGAATGACTAATGACTTTGCTGTATAAAATAGCAAGTTTTATCTCAATCTTACCTTATAGCGTGGAGCAAGTTTTAACAACTCCCTCAGTGGCACATCAGAGCCCACCACACCCAGGAGAATGCCGTGAGATCGCTTGAAAACAAGAATTCATTTTCAAAAGTAAAATTTGGGTAGTTTTCTGCCTGAATACACATTGCTGCCTTCCTACTGACCTCTCACGTGTTTTCTCCAAACTTGTGTATGTTCATTTAAACCAGCTAGCATACGTCAGAAAATCTCAAGGGTTGCTCCAATGTTTATGGGTAGGAGCATTTCTACCCAACACTAGTGCACATTTTTTACTGTGATTCAGAAGTAATAGAAAATGACTGAACACAAGATTTGAGGGCAAAAGTATTCATTTGGTATGTGTGAATAACAATAAGGACAAGGCAACCATGCGAAGCAATACATATTCGTTTGTCACCGGGCTAAGTGAACCAAATGCCAAATACAAAATTATCTACCTAGGACAAATGAATGCATGAAATCCTCACAAAATGGGAAATTCTTTATTTATAAGCGTCTGAGGAAAAAAAAGGCTCAGAAGCTCCCACTGCAGTGCTGTGTTAATAAAGGCTAAGGCTGGCCTAGGGCAGAGAAGACAGACAGCTGTTCACATGATCTAGGTGGAGAGTTTATGCCTTGTACAGCAACAGTAAGGAACCAGAAGCTGAGATGAGGCTGAAAAGCTAGAAATGGTACAGAAAAGTGTGTAAAGGGTTTCAAAATGCAGAGGAAGTGCCCTCATCAAAGACACCTAAATTTTCTAACCTTTTTACCTTACCAAAATAAAGACAGGTTTGACTTCATTGCAGTGTAGAAGATAGTTCCCAGGAGAAATGCCAAAGGCTATGTGCTTTTTAGTTCAGCAGAGAAAGCCATCATGATGGGAGAGTGAAGCCAGACAGCCTCAAAGTGGAATTTAGACACCAATTTTTAACAGAGTGAGAAACTGCAATGGAGAGATCAAGACTGGATGCCTTTCTCCAAGGACACTTTGACCAAACACAGGTTATTGGACTCATGAAGGACCGTTACATGAAATGTAGAGGAATGTAATAAAATGCATAAATGAGACAAAGTAATGATTACTTTCAGTCTCAAATCTTACAGGGCTGTGAATTAGGCTGGCTTTGAAAATGGAAGGATAAAATGGGGAGGAGTGTCATGTTCAAGAGGTATTTGGAACAAATAGTATTCAGAGGAAATGACAGACTATCATTTTGACAGACAAATTATCATCTGCACATCCTGCCCAAAGTCAACTGCAGTTCCTAATGATCTGGCAGTCTTTCAGAGAAGCGTTGGCTCTAAAACCCCACACAGGTCTGCTGCAGTCTTACACTTCTGCTGGTGGAAAGGAGAGCAAAGGCCATGCTGCACTCACCGTCTCGTTCTTCTTGCTGAAGACTGGCATAGCCACTGTTGTCATGAGCAACAGACTTTGAGCCTGAGATGCAAAGAGCTGCCAGAGAACAACAAGCCATGTGTTAGCGGATGCAGTATTGCAGATAACCCAAGCAAAAGGCACTGGAAATCCCAGGAAACCCAGATGTTGGGTACAATCAGACACCTCCTTGCCTCCCACACCCCTCTGAAAACAGATGGCAGCATTTTTCAATGCTTTGTATCCAAGAGGATCGTAGGATGGATGCTTGCTCATGTGGGGTGATGAGAATGGGCTGAAAGCCAGTGAAATGTGTTGAAGCAGGAGAATGAAGAACCTGTAGAAATGGTGACACAACTTAAAACTGACACATAATGGTGTATAGACATAGGTACTTATGCAACAAGTGTAAAAACCACCAACACATCAAGCACAGAATGTAGAAAAACAACACAAATATGAGCAAAACACAAATATAATCTATACTGCAAACACATGAATAGCATGAATGAGAAACAGCATAGGCAAATGTTTAAAAGGCACAAATACACACACAGCTTGCTTGTATAAATTTGTCACTCAGGCATCTAAGCATAGGAAAGACAGAGGACAACACAGTGAGCTGTCTGTAAGTTGATGTGCACACATAATGGGGAAGCAGAGGGTCCCATTACTAGAGAAGATAGATGCTTTAAAAACATACAAGAAAGGAGGTTAAAAAAGGCAAGATACATGCACAAGAGTCTCCCAAACATACCTAGCAGTGAAAAGGACCTATTCTCTTGATGCCAGTAGCATCTCCCTTCCATTTCTGCTTCGGTCAAGTTAGTAGCAAGGCAAGAACTGACTTCCTGTCTCTATTAGTGTGCATGCTGGGAGCCATACAGCAGCCAGCCAATAACCTCTGCAGTTGCTTGAGGGAGATTTGAGTCCAGTGTCTTGAGTTATTGGTCTGGATGCTTCTTCGTAAAGAATTCCCCTGCACAGTAACACTTGTGCTAATATACAACAAACTACTGTGCCCAGCACTTACCAAACGCATGGAAGAGATCCAGTGAACTAAGCTACCATACGACACAGACACCCCTATCTACTCTGGACCCACAGCACAGCTCTCCAGTACATCCAGCATTGCCTCCCCTCTTGTTTGTGTCAGAGGGCTCCTCAGAGCAGCAGACTCCCACCCCCAGATGTAGAGGCCAGCTGTGGCTGTGAGTGCTCACACTGACACACCATTCAGCACACGGCAACGGCACGGCACGCTCACAAAACACAGGGCAGCAATTACCTCCTCAGACTGTGGCAGCTAGTGGGAGACATGGATGAACAGGTGAATGAATACACAAATGGAGGAATGAGACAAAGATGAAAGAGTTTGGAGCAGAGGAAAAGAACTGCAAACCAAAGCAAGAGGCAAGGAAAGAGACACAGCAACAAAAGTGAAACAAACATATCCCAGAAGCTGTGGGTTCTCCCCAGTTCCTTTCAGGGCTGTGGCAGACATCCTAAAGATGCTGCTGATCACAGCTAGTAAGTGCAGTTCCACCGTGGAATTCTGTCCAGGAAATAGTACCTGAAAACATTCTCTAGAGAATTTTTTCCTCTGGTCAGTTCTAGTTGTCACAATTATGCATAAATCTGTCTGTGTGAGAATGCCAGTGTATGAAAAAAAACAAAACCAACACATCTCTCTAGAAGCGTGGAAAGCACAGAAAGAAGCGTAACTTTCCCTTTCTGTAGTGAAAATCGAAGTGGAGATGAAGACTGAGAAGCATCTTCTATTTGAGGTAGTGCAGGGGAAAATAACTTCAATGATAATCAACTTTGTTTTTCCCTTCTCTCCTTTGGAAGGTGCATGGCCAGCATAACATCATGATGGCACCTGCTTGTGGTTCCAGTTTCTGAAGTCCTCCTCTGACACAAGGATGGGGTGTTGGAAGCCCCAACTTCCTGGTCCTTTATTTCCCTCCCTGGAAGTGAGATGTGCCCATTACCCACAGGCTGAGCACAGGCCAGTACAGTGGGCGACCTTACATCTTACTAACCCTAAGAATGGGAGCGTGAACCTGCCTCCCAAACTGAGATCTGTCTTTGTGTGACTAACAGTATGTGCTTAGGTACTGGGCTAGAGGAAGTAAATCTCTGTGACCCATATCTTGAGCTGTAAATAGTCTTTCCTGTGAATAATCCTTTAGAAGGTAGCCGTCTTTCACAGGAGAACTTCTTAAGTCATGCTGTGTCTGTGTGATTAGTCCTGGGCTCCTGGGTCACTGCAGATCCATACCTGAGTCCATAAATACATCTCAGCTTCAGGAGCAAGCAGAAAAGAAATACTGCCTGACTCAGCCAGAGACCTGTAACTTCTATTTGCCAACCAGCTCCTGGTTTTACATAAATTTCAAGACTTCCTGTAGGCTCTGATACTACAACTACTCTGATACATAAGATATTTAGATAGGAACTGGGACAAGTTATATGCCTAGCATACTCACTGAAGGTTTAACACCTTTGCCAGATTGGCTCATAGGCCCTACTGTTTGCTGGCTAAAAACTTGAGGTGTCATTCCTTACCGCGCTGTCCATGTAGGCTTCAGTCCATATAATGTCGTGGTCATGGTTGATGACCATAGGACGGCTGAGAACATGCAGGTACTCCATCACGTTCTCCTGGACGTCTGCCAGTGTGGAGATCTGGGTATAGTAGCCTTCATGGAGAAACGGAGACATGAGTCAGTCTTCTGACATGTCCCTCATGTTTATAAATGAATGTTCATGTGAAGTCAGAAAAGGGAATGTCAAAAACTACATCTACCCAGACAGTTTTATCTGCTCTTTACAAAAAGCGCCTTGACATGCCTTGTAGCCATGCTTTTTATGTATACAAGTTTCCATGGAAATCTAGAGCTTCAAAGCACTGGCTCTGTTCTTCTCAAAGCACTGGACTGGTACTCAAGACCAGAGTCTTGAAATAACACAACAAGCAGATGTAAAAGACTGTTTTAGGTCTTAGGCAAAAACATTCACGAATCAGTCTGCCTGTGTTCCTGAATGACAAACATATGCAAAGAAGGTATTCCACCAAACTACTCACTTCCCCTGTCCCATTTTATGTAAAGCCTAAACTCTCAGCTTCTCTTGCACAGTGCTCTACTCTTTGCTCTGCCTAGCTTTTCATCCAAGGATGGGGACTATGTCTATCCACCCATTGGAAGCAGAACCAAAAAATGTAAGTTACTTACTTCCAGAGCTTTCTCCTATAGCAGTCTAATATACAACAAAGAATATTAGGAAATAATGTCTTCCAGTTATCAAAAGATTGTCAAATGCTAGCTGCTTAATTGGTTAGAAATGCTAAACATGGATCTCATTGGTTACACTTGGTGTAGCACAGAGTATGTCAAGTATATGGAAAATTGTTATCACTAGGAAATCGATGCCATGTGAAATGGTTCATGAGTTGATAAGCTTTGTGATGTGGAAAATTTTGTATGCTTGAAAACGAGGATTAAAGAGCAGTATAATATGTTGAAATGGAAGAGCCAAGATCAGTGAGCCTTCCTTGGAGATCGAGTTTGCTAAGTGAGAATTGAAGTGCGAACAGTGTATTTTTGTTCTCAAGGATAATCCATTCTCACATTTTATAGTGAAACAACAGTACTGTGAATTTCTTGTCACTAATCTTATGGTTGAATATGCAATCTGAAATCCTTTTTTTTTTCATCTAATAAAAAGTAAAAATGTTACTTGTGTTCATAGTGCTAACAGGTAAACATTTGAACCTTGGACATCCTCAGCATGTGTACACTCTACAGACCAGCAATTCTTGTATGTCAATTATTTTCAATAGCAAATATACCCATGTCTTTCACAGAGTCCATTGAAGACACCGTTCAGACAGAAAGAGATCCAATAACCCTAAGTGGTCAGGCCCCAAGCTCAGTCTCTTTTTCCTTTATCTGTTGAAAAAGTGTACAGACGTAGCAAGCACTGCAGGGTGCTGGCCATTGCCAGATGTACTGGGGCCAAGTCAAGCTCAAACAGACAAGACTTTTTTTTTCCTTTCTTTTCCCATGTCTGATTGGTCTAACTGGACTTTTAAACTGGCCTCAAATGGATAGGGATGACTCATCTACTTTGAATGAACTTTCCCATTCATGCCATTTCATGCTGGATACAGAGAATATTGGTTTTGGGGCAGAATTAGCAAGCTGTCCTGGTACCTCAGTGAAATCACTGGCACACAAAGAATTTGGCTGGCATATAGGGGTTAACCTGCAGGCATTGTGAAAAATGCTGTAAAATCCTTAAAAAATATGCTTGTTTTACATCTGAGTCAAAAGATGTCAAGCTTACTGACAGAGGTTTAGACAGCTTGTCAAAAGCCAGCAGCTGGAACACAATAAGCACAGGGACTTAGGTGGACTACAGCTGGCATGAATTTCGGTCACAGTGTCCCTTGGCACTGAGACAAGAAAACATGGTGGCTCAGCACTGAGGACTTGCATTAGCTGGACATGGGCATACTCCATGCAGACTAGCAGGGCCTGCTCTTTCCTTAGGTCATCTTCCACCCAACAGTTCCTGGGCCCCTGAGCTGGTGTGGGGAACTAGTGGGGGAGTCCAGAGACCTACAGTCACGGTCCACATGTGAGGTGAGTGGTTGGAGTTGGGTAGCCATTACCACACAGCACCTTTGTTGTTGCAGGCGATCCATTTCACATTGGGGGCAAAAGTGACCTCCCGTCCAATGAGGTAAGTGAAAACCCGGACCTGGGAAAGAGAAAGAAAAGGTAGCCTAAAAGAAGCTGTCACACACTACCAAAGCCAAGAGGTCAAGGTTTGACACCCTGCCATGCAGCAGTGCACGCTTGATTGTGCTGCAGGACAAGAGCTCTGCCTTCATGCAGAAACAGGAGCCTCTCGCTCCATTTGTTTCACATTTTCCGGGCTGGAACTTCATTTCCAATTACAATAAGCTCAGAAAGCCAAGTATCACCCAGGATCATCTGCATAACAAGGCAGAACTGCAAATTCTGTTTGATTTTAAGATAGCAGCTCTGCTAGGCACTCAGCAACAACATGCAGAGAGGTTTATAGCTCACAGGAATCCTTTACCCAGGGGAACAGCCGGTCATGTGAGCATTTAAAGAAAGCTTCACCATTTCTTGTGTTTGACTAACAACAAAGGAGTGAATCCTGAAATAAACAGCTTTAACAGCTCTAGTAGGCTGCTTCTCTCCCTTTGTGCATTGCTGTTAGCTGGGATGAGGTAAACAAATAAATCTGGAGGGTTTAGGATGAGCTTGGTCTATTACACTTTCAAAGCAAGCAGGGTTGGCCTGAGAGAGTTGTACTGAGAGAGGTTGTCTGGGCCATTCCACTGCCCACCATATGGACTGGTAACAAACAAGGCTTTCCCAGACAGGGCCAATTATAAACAGTCTGGGCTGGCTGCATGGTATTAGCAGCGGGATGCACGCAGGTGTTTGGATGCTCAGCTCTGCCCACTCTGCCCAACACCTTGGATCATCTTCTTCCCACCGTGGCTGGGTAGCACCTTTCTTTGCCCTATCTGTCTTTTCCCAGACAAACCTTTCGATCTGGCCAGTTGTACTTTTCAAACACAGCTTCATAATCCTCCACTGCTCCGTCTGTGATCAGCATGATGGCTTGGTTACACAAGCCTCCTTGGCCAGCATCTCTGAACTGCAAGCAGAGTGAAGAGGATTAGTTATTGCAGCACTGACCCTTCCCATGTTGCTGCAGTGTCTTTATTCACCAAGGGCCAGATCCTGTCTTTCTCTTGCAAATCTCACCCTGTGGGCAGAAATCTCTCCTTGCAAAAGGACGTTGTTTTGATATTGCATATGTGTATATATATATCTTAATTTCTACAGCACTTACTACCTAATGTGGTTGCTGGAAGCTTTACAGAAGTAAAATAAGAAGAAAAGCACTGCAGAGGAAGGTGCAATTCACTGCTGCTTTACAGCTTGTGCAGTCAC
The DNA here is from genome assembly GCF_023343835.1 of Lagopus muta. Classification (NCBI taxonomy): domain Eukaryota; kingdom Metazoa; phylum Chordata; class Aves; order Galliformes; family Phasianidae; genus Lagopus; species Lagopus muta. Next base: position 60,267,079 of record NC_064433.1, read on the forward strand.
ATTCATTTACACTAAATGGCTGTAGACTGACCATAAACACTGCCATTCTGATTTGACAGCAATAACTGTCACTTTTTATGGCAGAAAATGTGAGAGGAAGGGGAAATCACACTCATTATTTCAAGGCAAATCCATCGATCTACCAAAAAGAGCAGTGAGAAACAGGAACACGTGGAAAAACAAGGCTGCTGCCATCAGCACTGAAGTAGAGCACAAATGCATCAGATAGAGAGACCACGTGCTGTAATGAGAGAGGGCCAGTATCTGTGCTTAAGTGATACTCAAGGCATATGGAGGTAGCTAGGACTCTGGTACAAATGTCAGTGCTCTGTTTCTGTGCTCTGACCAAGGAGAGGTCTAATCAGCATAGAAGGCTGCAGAAGCTGGTATGCAGAGCGAAAAGTACAGAAAGAGGAAAATATGACAGCTCTGCACAGAAAATTAATGAGGCAATGGCATGAGATAGAATGAGTATGGGAGGCTATTTGAAAGGTGGCTGAGGTTATATCAAACAGCAGCAATTTTAAGCTGAAGAGAATAGACATAAATTAGGAATAAAGACTTGAAATGGCAAGACTAATTGCATAAAATAAAAGTAAACACTGGAGTGCAGGGTGTGAACTGGGACTCGTGAGGTGTTTCAGGTTTCAATTCACAAGTCTCTTCTGGCTTGGCAAGGCTGTTATAACAAAAGGCAAACATCTTTACCAGTATGAATGGCACTACTACTGCAGATAGGCATCATGACCATCAGTACCCAGAAACCTAGTCAAAGTCAAGACTTCTCCAGTCAGTTCACCACCCCACCATTACCTCTATGGTTATTCATCTGTATAAAATACCAGAGTTGGTGTTAATATCACCATAATGTCTCCTTACATTTATGTTAGATGTCCTGTCTTCTACAACACCATTCTTAATATCACTGAAATAAATGTTACTTTACTTCAGTGACCATGAATTCAACATCTACTGAGTGACCACTGTTAGAACAACATGTATGGTCCCATCCCTCTCTTTTGCTTAATAATCACAGTTACATCACTGACCAGAACCTGGACAGATGATTACAAAAGAGAACCAAGGAATCCTTAGGGTTAGTAAAGACCTCTAAGATCATCCAGTCCAACCATCAGCTCATCCCCACCATGTCCACTGCCCACATCCCTCAGTGCCACATCCACACGGTTACTGAATGCGAAGGATGGTGACACCATAACCTCCCTGTGCAGCCTGTGCCACTGCAGCACCTCCTTCTGAGAAGAAATGTTTCCTAACATCCAACCTGAATCTCCCCAGGTCCAACTTGAGACCATTCCTTCTCATTCTAAACAGTGAGGTAATGTGGTCATATGCATATCTTTCTCTGTGGAGTCCCCAAGCACTGATGTTTACAATGGTCCAGGAAGTTTCTACACCTTGTACCATGGAAAAGCCCTGAGTGCCAGCTGCAGGATAGCTGGAGGCCCCAGGAGTGTCACAGCAGGAGTGTCTCCTGCTTGGCAAGGGGACCCAAGGCAGAGCCTGGTAGTGCTGAACAGCAGCAAGAACAGGATGCCTTTTGGTACAAAGGAAGAAAAGGGAAAAGCAGCTGATAGCCACGTGGGATTGTGCTATAAAACCACCAGATGAGGAAGATGAGAAGGAATCTCAGGTGAGCTATTCCTAGGACAGATACCAACGGTTTCCAGAGAGAATGGCAAATGTAAGTTTTCATCACTGAGGTGCAGGGTTATGGTGGTGCAGGAGACATCAGAATAAGGTCCGTATCACAGATATGCAAGCCTTGTAATTACAAAAGCAGCTTATTCAAACTGTTGCGATCTGCAAAGTATTTTGTTTGGGCAATTATTACATTAATGTTTTATTAAGGTTGTCAGCAAACTACTTCAGACATCTCCTCTCTAGCTTCTTTAGACTTCATAATACTGAGATACTAAGAAATTAGATGCTGTATCAGAACCAGCAATCTCCTAATTACTGGAGTAGATAATATTTTCAACAGGGAAAATGAGATCATCACTGTCACAGAAATAGAGATTAAAAAGACAGATTTAGAAAACAAACGAACAAGAGGTAATCCCTGATGTTTGGATCCTTTTGTGGCTGGCTGCAGCTGTAGCAAATGATCTAGAAACACTCACACAAAGTTCTGAGCATAATTCCCTGCTCTGACTGAAGACTTAAGGGTGTGAAATAAGGTGAGATGGGGAGCAAGATGCCCAGAGACAGATGTCTGAAGGGGTGTGGGCTAGAGATGAGGTCTGTGAATGAGGGTTGGGGTCATGTATTCTCCTGTATAAGTTTGGTCATGTTGCCAGGAGGAACAGGCATGATCTAATTCATTCAGGGTCATGATGTCTTACGCTCACTTATTTGTTCATTGCTGTTTACTTTGCAGTTTCAGCCTGGTCAAAACAATGGTGAAGCAATGGGAACATGAGCAAAGCTCAGTGATATATGCACCCCCAGAATAATGGTACGCCCATCTGGCCAAATGGCTGAGTGTCCCCCTCCACCTCTGTCTGCCCCACATTCACACAGACATGCCTTCAGAATTATGAGGCATTCAAACTTATTGACAAGTCCCCCCTAGGCAGAAGGTGAGCATTAAGGAAGGAAACAGAAAGTCATTGAAGGAGAAACAAGAGATGGCTTTAAGCAGAATTGCAGAGGCTGGCGAGCAGGAAATTCTGAGCTTTGCATATCCTGGAAAATATACTGCAGAATCCAAGCCCAGAAAGATGTGAGTGGAATCAAGAAAAGATTTATAAACTTTCTGGTGAGAAGAAAGGGAGTACAAAGAGTACATTGGCAGATGGTAAAACAAAACAAACCAAACAAAAAAAAGCCCACAACAAAAACAGCAGAGAAATAATCAGACAAAGATGCTTTATAGCCTCCATGTTTTATCATCAAAAGAACAGTATTGTAGTGGCTGGGTACAGGCTGAAGTTGTAAGAAAGAAAAGAAAGAATTATAGGGAGGGTCACAAAGTGATTGGATTCAAGAAAAAGTAAACTGAAAGCATTCAAATAATCTGTGCTGAGCAGAAAGGGTAAGAATTGCAGAATGTGCTGCTGGACTGCTTGCCCTGTGGGCTGAGACCAGACTGGGACTTTACTGAGATCCCAAAGGGCAACAAGGAACTGCCAGAAAGTACATTTTACATAGGAAAGATGGGTAAGTTGTCCTTAAGCATCTACACCAGTGCTAGAAAAAATAGTGACAGTCCTACCATGAGTATGCAGAGGTAAAGTCCCAGCTAGGTGGGATGTAAGAGGCTGCAAACTCTTTCAATTTCTTACATCAGACAGGTTTACTCTCTCCATGACATTAGTTCTCAGATATTCATATTTCATCAAAGGCCAATTTGTTACCAGTTTCACTTTTTTCTTTTTCTTTTTTACCTATAGTCATTTGGGAATGAGCTAGTCATAATTAATCTCACAATTTCTGTCACTTCTGAGTGCAGCAGTGAGTCAGGGTGCCATTAAAACAGCTTGGTGTTAGGAGCAGAGTTTGTTCCGTGGTGGCCTCAGAGAGCAAAACCCAGGCTTTCTTTTCCTCCATGGAATCAGCTTTCAAAATGCCTACTTTCATAGAGGGCCCTGAGAAAGGAGGACCCAAAAGAGCCCCAGATTTTGCACTGCCTTATCCTAAGAGGTTGACTGTAATGAATATATGAAGGTATGTATGATGCCCCTAGGATCTGGGGGAGTGTATTTGCATAGATATGTGTGTACATACATATATATGGTGTGACTATACAAATATAAAAATATATTTACAATTTATTTACACTGGGAAGAATAATCAGAGGCTCCAGCGCGGAAGAGGAGGCTGAACATTGGCGGGAGAGGAACACTGCGGAGGCAGATCAGCTGCCTATGAATTAACAATGTGACAGCATCTGAAGAAAGGTAACTGTTGTCTTTTGTTGCATTAAGAGAGAGCTGTGGAGTGTAAGACAAGGAAAATAATTATTATGCTCCGCTTAGCCCTCGATAGCTCTCGGCTGCAGCACTCAGCAGTGCTGGGAGCACTCTGCTCCACGGGGACAGAGAGGCCAAACTGAGATGTACACAACTGATGGAGAAGAGCGAAGAGATGTGCCCAGCATGTGGGAGGAGAGAAGGCAGCAGTGAGATAGACTCGAACTCGATAAGCCAGAAAGGAACTCAGAAGACTGTGCTTGACACTTGAGAATTTGAAAGCGCTTTCTGAATGCCATGCTTAGCACCATCGGTTCCCCTGTGATGCATATTTCAGTGAAACTCCGTGGTGTGTGGCTAAATTGAAACAGAGAGTGTAAGTGGCTTATGGAGCGTGGCAGAGGCAGGGGAAGCTGTGGCTAACTGTGCTCCTGGAGCTGCTGTGCGGATTGCGTTTGAGATTAAAATATGCCCTGCTTCCCCCAGGGCATCACGGAGGGAAACAAGGGCGGTGAGACACTGTACTCTCCTTCACCCCCCTCTGCCACTCGTATCTCACCCGAATATGTCTCTGCCAGGCTATTAATTCTAAAAGCAATTGGGCTGAGGAAAATTACCAGGGAAATTTTGCAGTCACTTTCATTATAGATATTATTACTGGTTGTCTATTGTAATCAGCAAAGCCCATTTCATCAGCATGATGTAGCATCTTTCATTCTCTTGCGTATGCTGCTGTGAACAATAACAGGACAGACAATCTGTGAGGAACAGTTATGATTACATGCTGAGAATGTGAATTTTGTCTGATGGAGGTGGGGTGGCTGCTTCCACCCAGGCTGCACTCCAGCCCTGCCGTTGCGTGCCTTATCTGCATGACCATGGCAGCAGCAGCACAGGTTTGTTTCAGGACAAGGTGATGCAGACCCCTTTCCTCCCCTGTGACTGACTGGGATCTATTAAAGCCTTAAGAGATTTCAAAGTCCTTAAAGCACACATATGCTTGCAGGGGATGTCCTTCTGCAGACTTGGGGATTGCCTGTCCAATGAAGGAGAAGGTGTGCAGTCTAATCTCTTGTGGGAGAGATCATATGCCTGGCAGAGCCACCTGCTCTGTCAGTTGGGACAAGGAGGTTGTCTTCAGGGCTGTGCTCCATTCTTCTCCACTGAACCCTGCAAAGCTGTGCTGGTTGAGAGGGCCTGCAGCTGAACTGCATTAAGCATCTTCAATCTGTTGTCACTGTACATAACCAGTGACATGTTAGACTTTAAGAAACCAGTTTTATTCTGGGGGAACAACGGTTTAAGTATTCTTATTTATACTGCTCAAGCCTACATATGCTCTAGGTCTTTTGTTATGAAGATAAAATCTATTTTGCCATAAAATGTGAGGATACGTTTAGGTAAATCTAACAGACATCTAGTGCACGTAATTGTTCTAGGTTTGTATCATTACTGTTTCCATGGTCATCTAAGCAATTATCTTCTGCAAAAGATGTCAAATTACATCAGTGATGATGCTAAACTAGTCTTCTCAGGTTGCCATTAGGTTCATCAAGCTTTAGTTACTGCTGCCAAGTCAGTTCAGTCACCACCACTGGTTGATTCAGCTCTGATCGCACCAGCATAAATTAGGAACATGGTCACTGTATAGTCAATGAGCTTAAACTTACAGTCTGCAAAATGAGTAAGAGTGGAGTATCTTTCCCAGGATGCCAACATTTCTGTTACAACCTTTAACATCAGCATCCTTATTTGGACCACTGGCATCATACTGCTACATATATTTTGCCAGCACCAAGGGCATGGAATTTTTTCCACCTAACTCACTACAGACAAAGTAGTGAGGAGGACGGGGTATCCAGCAGCCTTTTTTTTGTTAATATTTCTTAAGGAATGGAATTCAGTCACACATTTACCTCCAAGCAGAAATCACAAATGTTCACATAAGGCAATGAATTATTTATGAATCTTATCACAGCCAAAATCCTCCTGGCCTGTGATGAGCCAGTGCAACACAGCAATGAGGAGGAGGAGGGGATGATTCAGGGGGGCCAAGTGAGGAAATGTCTCCCCATCTGCGGGGTCTACATACCCACAAGCACTGCTCCCCTGGGCACTCAACTGCCATCCTGGGCAGGTTAGCAGCATTACACACAAACCTACACCTGGTCACTCTTGTCACAAATTCAGAACCCATCAGAGTAGTTTGCACAATCCATATCAACTCTCCCCATAGCATCATGGTGAATATGCTATATCAGATACAAAGGAGAGAGCAGGGATACACATGCCCTGTGTGAGCATCAGCACAGAGCCTCTTACCTCCCTCAGGATTTTGAAGGACTCTGTCAAGGCCTTGTTCACCGTTCCCACTCCTTTTGCCTGCAGTTCGTCCACCAGCTGCTTGAAATGCTGTCAAGAACCCAGAAAAGTAGTGGTGAGCTGCAGGCAGGCTCATCCTTGGAGGAGGGAAGAAAGGGAGACCTGGAGAGCCCATCCTCATGGACTCCCACCCTTTTTTCATCGCTGGCAGTGCAGTGTCACACCACCATGGATGAAGGTGGAGAAGTGTCTGTGCTGTTAGCAGAGCCATTGCATTACAGAGCACAGCCCTTGGACTGTGAAGTCCCAGTGGATTGTGAAACATCACAAAAGGGGGAAAAAAAAATAAAAGTTAGAAATTAGACTTTCGTCTATCTATTCCTTCAGGAAAAATGACAACAACAACAACAGACATTCCTGTGCATCTGAGAGCAACAGAATAAAGAAGAAGAAAACAAGCATTCAAGCTGGCTTTGATCTGGTTGAGACAAAACCCTCAGAGAGTGCTCTCCACAAAATGGACAAGCTCCAAAAGAAATGAGGGTCCGCTGGGAAACGCTGCAGGAGATGTCACCCTCTGAGGGCGTACTCTGCAGCCCAGAGCTAGGCTGGGAAAGAAATTTGGAGAGAAAGTTGATGAAGATGTGAAAGAATGCACTACCTGGTTGCTGCCATTTAGCAACAAATTAACCCAATGTCATGGTACCTTTATGCAAAGTTGAACCAGAGCCAGTACACACCACTGAGCTGGTGCTTGCTTCTGAAATACAGACCTACATGCTTCTAGGAGATAACTGTTTCTTGCTCTTAGAGTTTCATGTTGAAGCATCTTAACTCCATGCACTTATCACTTATCGCTGCCTTGTCTGGATAGCATTAGTGGAAGCCTGGTACTTACCTCTCTGTTGTCTCTGTCTGCTTGGACCAGGATACCCTTAAAACAGGGTTCAATAAAATGAACATAATCATTGTACTGCAAAGATAAAATGAGAAGAAAGTTGGTGCAATGTCCTGGATGAAGGCTGAAAAGCATTATTAATCATTAACACATTTTATAAATTTTTCCCTTTCAAATTGTTTGCAGTAATCAAGGAAAAATACAATTTTGATAAACCCCATGTATGTTTAAATAATTTGTTAATTATAGGGTTTTCTTTTTCTTTGTATTACATTTGGGCATATCCACATATACAATGATTTTTTTCCCACTCAGACTCTCTAGAGATCTCCATGCTCTACAAGCTTGTGCCCCTTCTTACAATTGTTTATAATATTTGCACATATTTTTTGACTTCTGTAGACTTCGAGCCCCAGTCATAAGATGAACCTTGTCAATGGTTCTGTAGCCCAGCAGTCAATGTCTCTGATACTCAGCTAAATAATAATATATTAAGTTACTCCACATCCACTGAATTACAATTATTGGTGCAGTGTCTGCTTCCAGCCTGATATGTATGTGAGGAAGGAGATGCCATTATAAACCCTTTCCTTTAAGGTTCAGATGAGTATATTTGTCATGGACTAAGGTGGTAATTACTGATGGTTACCAATGCTCAGCTTATCAATAGGACCTTAGGTCAGGCTGTAATATATCTGAACCAGAAGGCTCTTAGTGTAGATGTAACATCACCTGACCTTTCTGTGATTATTATTTTTTTTAAGAGTAGATTATATTTACATCTTCTTAACAATTTCCTTCCTTTTATCTGCCAACACTATTCATCTCTCCCCCCGTTCATCCATATAAAGACAGAGCAGTCACCACTGGAGTTTCTAACCATGTTACACAATGGGAAAGCTGCCACAAAAAGTAGATTTTATATCTTGGTGATTGTGCCTTTGCAGACTCATATGGAAAGCCTGGTGAAAGAGGCAGTGCTTGAATTAGCTTTAAGAATGAAAAGGTGAGCAGTCATTTGTCTCTAACCTGACTCAGAATCCCCCAGTCTCACTGTGAATCATGGAAAAAATTTCCTTTTGTGTTTATTGGTGCTGGTTCTCTCTGGGTAATCAGACCATTCTTATCATGGCCACGGTCTTGAAAAGGGAGAGAGTAGCACCAGTGCATCCCGACCAAAGACATACTTACTGCAATGATATTGACAAAGTCATTTTCCCCAAGAGTATCTAGAATGGTGACAATGGTGTGTTTGGCAATGGTCATCCGCAGGCCCTTCATGCTTCCACTGACATCCACAATGATGACAATGTCCTTGGGAGAGGTGGCTGCTTGGATGTACCTTGATAAAAAGAGGAACACAAGAAACCGTGAAAGAGTGGAGTGGAGGATTTCTGGGCATACGCATCTGGGTGATGTGAGCCACAGCATGACATGCACTGTGAGTATGGCTATCCCACAGGGTCCAGCTGTTCAACAGCAGGGCTCTTGCTACCCACCTGCCTCTTCCAGTGGCTCCAGCCTCTTCACACATGGACAAGAGTTGGGACAGCTGCAGACATATGTCCAGGTTTCAGCCAAGAGTGACAACTGCTACTATACTACACTTATGCCATTTAGCTGTGCTGAACAAACTGAGCGAATGCCTGCCTTTCTGTGTAAACAGTCCCATTCCTCTAGCTGCAGGTTTAAGAAGGAAGCATATGTAGTACTTTCTACGTGGCACAGGTCAGATCCCCTATGGAAAGTTGGCACTGTCTAGTGTCAAGCCTCTAGTTATGTACCCTTCTCCTTCAAGAACAGCATGGCACAGTGGCTGCTGCTCAGCAGCTCCTCAGGTGTCACTGTGAAAAAGAGGAAGAGGGGAGAACCAACTTTCTCCACAATGCTTACCAGCCACGATTCCTGCAGTCAAAGGAGATGACCCCATTCTCATCTGGTAGCCACTTTATTCCTGAGGGGAGCAGCAAAGGGAGCAATCAGCATGTACAAAAACAGGCATGGACTCCCTGCCAGTGTATCCAAAGCACTAGCAGAGCCCTGTGGTCTTCAGCAGTTCCCAGAAAACTATTAAAATTTTATTAATGAATATTGTCAGGTGTTGGCTGGTGTCTCCTTGTAGTCTGGTAAAACGTGAGGAGCAGTTGCACTTACTTTAAACATTCTGATGTAGTTCTCCACATTTTTTTTCTCATCAAGAGCATAAGGCAGCAGCTGCAGAGAGAGCAATGTGTCCTATGTTCCCTGCTGGAAGCTCTGCTCAGCCATCCCTCTGTTCCATTCCATAACACTTGGCAGACAGGTCATAGAGCAAGGGCACACAGCCATCTCACAGAGAGGCCACCAGGTCACGTTGCAGCTGTGGAGGGTCTCCCAGCCTCCTCCAAGTGTGCGTGGGCCCTCCCTCTAGTGCTGTGACCTTACACAATGCTCAGAACTGGTGATCAGGTAAGTCAGGCTGAGCAACTGTTTTGGGCATGTGTGGCCTTGAGGATGAAAAGGGGCTGTGGCACTGTGACTGCAACTAAAAACAGCATGAAGTGAAAAGATTACACCCAGTCCAGTAAGCTTCTTTGTAGGGCAGCCTGTCCAAGGCACAGTCCTACAAACAGGCTTCTCTGGGGCTTTAAGTGCAGCATACCTAGGGGCTAATCCGGGAAAGAAATAAGGCTTTATGCCCGCTATGGATGCTATTCCTTCAGTCTAAGGTAGCAGTGAGACTTTTGGTTCACCACACCTTGTCCTTCATGAGGACATGCTATCCCCATCCTGGGCTCTCACACAGCTCTGCTCCATCCTGCTCTGTGCTGAAAGACTTGGGCTGATGGCTGTGCTCTTACCTGGGTAGAGCCTGAAGAACCCTGTAGAACTGCCAAAGTATTGCCAGGTCAGCGTAGGATCCCTTTCAAAGTTATCCACAAAGACAGGGTTCAAGGCTTCTGACATGTAAACACCATTCAAGATGTCAGGATCTGCAGAGAAAAAGAATAGAAAATGAGCAAAAAAAGGATATATAGGAGGGGAGACTCTCAGGCCTCACCCTCCTTCAGGATGCAGATTGGGATGGGAATGAAGATGACCCTGGAGGAGTACAGCCTTCTCCAAAGGTGTTTCTTCCTGATCTGCCCAAAATCATGTCTCTTCATCACAGTGCCTCACAATGAAGGCTGTCCCCTCACCAGCAGCTCTTCAGTAGAAGCAGTGGAGGGAGTAAAATGCATAGTTTAAGCCAGCTATGGAGGGCAGGTCATCCCTGGTGCCTGGAGATGTTCCCAGCTGGGCATTATCCCCATTTCTCTTACGCGCAGTTGGAAGAGGGCTCTGAGAGACTAGAGATGATAAGCAAGTGAGCACAGACAGGCCTGAGCTGTTGTAAGCAATTGCTTACCACTAAGTGGAACGGCCTTTCTGCAGTGTTTAAATTTAGTCCCCATGATGCAATTTCCCAAGACAGAGGAGCCCTAGGTTTTACATGCTGTTTTTTGTCTCTCCACTTTTTCCTCACATTTTTCTTCCTTGCTTTCCCTCTCCTTCAGAAAGCTTGAGCTGTCCTCCCTTGCCCTCAGTCTCATCAGAACCAATAAAAAGTTGCAGATTTGTGTGAAGTCGTAGGAAGCAGTGTACATGCAGTGTCTGTGTTGAGTCATTGCCTCCGGGGACCAAACAGAGCAGCAGCAATAGAAGAAGGGAATTGCAGGAAAATGGTCACAACAGGATTAACAGTATTAATGTCAAACAGGATAGGAATTTGACCTACCACTTCCTGTTTAGTCATTTCAAAGTAGGGGCAAAATTTAGCAGGGGCTCCCCAGTGATGGGATCAAAGTAGCTCATGCAGGAAAGGAACCAAAGGAGCTTTGGAGAGCAAAAGCTTGCTGAGCCCACTGTCATACATGACAGAAGGAGCAAATGCTGCCAGGCCTGCTCCTGAGAGGAGCCCCAGGTGTGGAAATGGTCTTCACCATCTCCTTCTCCTTCTCCTGCTTGTTCTCCAGTTGCAGCAAGAGCAGCTGGATGCTTTTTGTCCAGTTGTACAGACAAGTAATCAGATAGTTGGGTATAGCATCGCTGCTGTCTCCGACAGAAGCCATTTGGCCACCTTTTCCTGTGCCACTGCAGCCAGCTCCCTGCCTCATGCTCAGCTGCAGCCAGCCCTGCTGGTGGCTTGATTGCATGCAAGTTTTTGTGTCTGGGGGTCTCAGACCAGATGAAATTAATTTAAAATCTGGCGAGAAATGAAACTCCTTCTATTGTCCCTCTAAATAATGTACCAGTTGTAAGCTCAGTCAACAGTGCCAGCCCCATCTGGTCCTGAGGCTTGTAAAAGAGCTCCATCTATGAAAGAAATAATGGATTTTTTGTTTGTTTCCCAAATGCATTCAACAGGAAGAACCAACTGGGTGCCAGGCAAGGAGCCAGTTCAAAGCATCTTTGTGTGTTGACCAAACACAGCAGCAAACTTAGGACAGTCACAACTAGATTCTAGCCAGCAGCTTCTGCAGTGTGTGCACTGTCTTGAAGACGGACTATTTCCTGGTGCATAGGTGGAATGGCATCAGTGTGCAAGGGAGAAAGGACAGACTGGGCTGAAATGAGGCTATATGAGCCTCAGGGTCTTCCTGGTCTCCTGCAGCTACTAAAGTCCTATTGAGAAAAGCAAATAGCCCAGAACAGTCACGCTCCAGTAGTAGCTGTGAATTGTCAGCATCCCCCTTTGAGTGTGCTCACTGGGAATTAAGAATGTCTCCATGAGTTGTTAGGCTCTCATAACCCAAAAATACTTGGGATCTATTTTCTCAGCTGAAATCAATGAGATCCTTGACACCTAAACATCTTGATAGATCAGACTCTTTGTGTAGAATAGCAATTGCCAATAAATCCACATCACATTTCATTTCATAGCATCTCTGGTTATAGAGATGAATCTTACAGACTACACTGCCTACCTAAAATGAAGGACAGTGTATCACTTGGAGGCCTTCCAGGAGCAGATTACACCTGAGCCTTGTCACAGTGATAGACTGCAACATGGGCATAACTGTGTCTTCAGAAAATATCTTTCCAGACCTGGTTTGTTTGTTTTTTTTTCCTTTCCTCATCCTTTATTCTGGTATTATTACTCCCATTTAGATTTCACACCATCCTACTAGGACTGAGAAAGTAAAGGCCAGCCATCCATTACCTTTGTTGTAGACATTGGTAGGGAGCTGGATATCACTGTATGTTGTGTTTACCAGCAGGTTATTGAAATGCTCATTTGGCTCCAGAATGAATTCATCTCCAAGCTCCACATAATTGTCATTTTCATCCTTCTCATTAATCAGGAGGGAGTTGTAGTAATCAAACTGTTAATGAAGATAATGAAAAAGACAATGAGAGTACAGAGATCAGTACTACCTGAAAAAAATAATGTTCTTTCACCCATAAAAAAGAAGGGAAATCTGGAGAATGCAGGCTTCAGCTAGAATCAAGATGAGTACCAAATGACAGCCTCTACCAATGAAACGTGTCAAGCTGCCCAAATGATGGTTTCTGCCAGTTTCTTATTGGCAGGTTTCAAGCATAATCAAGCCAACTGCCAAAGAGCCTCCTAAGAGCAAAGGGATGCAGTGTTAGATTCCCATGGTCACTCAGCAGCATTTGAGCTGCTGTCCGGAAAGGTGGAGTGTCTCACTGGGTCTGGCTCTCGGGTTTGCTACAGCATGCCTTTTCTGACCTTAGTCGCCCTGTCTCTGCCACTGTCATGTACTGGAGTTAACTCCTGATGTACATTCAGATTGGATTATCCTCTCACTGTCACTCCAGGCAGCAGAAGCTCATCAAAAGCAAAGGACAAAGCAGAAGGTGCTCAAAGACAACACAAATCTCCCCTGTTAAGGCCCTCTGGGGATTTAGCAGCTGCCGACATGTTAGAATCTTCAGGATAGTCCTCCCTGTTGGATAACAGCCATTTTTAATGTGTTTTGTTCACTTTATCTGAGGCAAGAGGCCCTTTAAAGTCTTATTATGTTCAAGTACTATCAGTACTCAGAGGTGTGAACTGTGTGTGTGAATAAAGGGCCATGTGCCTTGATACTGCGAATGCAGCTGATGCAAGAAGTATGATTATAATGTGATTCTTAAACAAATGAGTAAGAGAGGCAAAACTGATATCTGGGTTGGTTTCATGAAATGTTTTCAGTCCCTGCCTTTCCTAGCATTAACAGTAGCCTGCACTTCTGCTACGCACTCATTGCTTACAGTGTGGATAATGAACTTCAATAATCAGTTTGCACTCCAATTCCCTTCACCAGCAATAATCCCATTGCTTAGTTACAAACAGTTACTAAAGGAAAGCCAATTATCCAAATTGCATAGACAGAACCAAACTTTCATCCAACAGGAAGTATTGACAAGTATGTGTCTGCAAGCTGGAGAAAAGTCAATGGCAGCTGGTGAGAAACTCTGCTCATTGGGATTAATAGTTTGCTACAGGTATTAATAACATTACGACCTTTGCAGCAGGACCCTCCCTGTTGCTCATATACCAATTTTTAGCTAATTTCCCAGGCAAGTAAACAGGGAAGCAGCAGGTAATTTGCACTAATGTGTCACATAATGACAATGCTGGTGTACAATAAAGGTAAAACCTTTATTGTAACATCATGCAACCCAATGTCTTCCCAAACCCTTCTCATCCTAGAGAGACTAATCCCCTAGGTGTTACTTAGGCTTGGGATCTGCCCAAGTAGTCGTGTTGATTTCTAGATGAGCTGAGTGTTCTGAAGACAAGTATACTCCTAACCTGTCTCCTAGATAGAGTGTCAGGTGTGCTGCACAAGGTGCTAGAGATGGGAAGTTACTGCTAGATCAGCCTGTTGCCTGGTCCTTATGAAGATATGCACCATATTTTGTCACTGACAGGGACCAGCTTACCTCCAGTGAGGAGTTGTACTCGTGGTTCAGATCTGCATCCTCTGCTGCTTCCACCAACCTCTAATGCAAACAGATAAAGAAAGACGAGAGAGGCTGTGGGAAGTCCCCAGAAGCTTTTCCACCACCAACAGGCACTCATATAATGAGAATACATGTGACTGCCCCCTTCACTACAACAAAGACACAGAGCTGCAAACACTGCCTGTCCTCTGCTGTCATCCCATGCTGCAGCTTTATGACTTGGAAGTTATAGTCACATCTTTTATTGCTGAGTGCATTTACACCTGCTTACTCTGGAGTCCCTAACAGCCTCTCAAAGAGTCTCAGTCACTGTAGGACATGTACACACAAATTGAAACATATTCATTTAGACGAAAAACAGATATATTTCATTTTCCATGAACCCTTTCAAAAAGCCATGGGAAAGGCATTTTGGACCCAGACTTATGTCAGTAACTTGTCAAAAGAAAAGGAGTCTCAGACTGTTATTGTTGCTGAGAAAAAAAGACTGTAACTTGGTTTCGTTAAGGACTCCGTGATGCTATGGCTGTTTATGAGATCTGACCATTTATGGTGCCAATATCATCACTAGCATTCTCCAATATGATGCTTCAGGGCACTAATTCTCACTTCACATGCAGACTGGGAAGGAATCCAGATAAGAATGCACATGTTTTCAGAGTTGCACAATTAGTGACAGTTTCAGCAAAGATACTTCGTGCTCCTTCACAAAGGGTAAGGCAATCCAAACGCTGGAAAGGTCTGGCTGTGAATTTAACATTATGAGCCAAAGCCCTGGATCTAAATATGTCCACATTTCACTTCAAGATTCAAATGATGTGTTTCTGAATGGCTTTTCCACATTAGATGTCTTAAACAGTCAAGGCTCTGTGACTACAGAAATATGCTTTGTATAGTGTGTAAATATAAGGGAATATGATAGATCCTTAGATGTGAGAGAGGCCATAATGATTACCTGCTCTCCTCATCTACAACAAAGCAACATCTGAAGCCCATTTGCCACCTACTCCACATTTCCCCTTGTACACTGAAAACCCCAGTGTTTTACTTGAAGCTCCTGCTCAGGGGCTGCAGGAATTTCCCCTGAGCTACACACAGCTGAAACAAGCTACTATAGTCTTCAGTGGCCAGAGGGTATCATGCAAGGGTGAACTTTATTTTCAGTTATCAGAGGCATCATGCAAGGATGAACTTTATTTTCACTTATCAGAGGCTTTTCCCTTTCTTCTAACAGCTATAGAATTAAACACCTTTAAGGAGAAAAGTGTTAATTCCCTTATATTTATTCCCAGACTTTGTTTTTGTCTGATTTCTTACTCTGGGCTGACAGAGCAGCCAGCATTCCCCTGTCTGAACACCCACGTCCTCCCACCAGTGCCTACTTAAAGCTCAGAGAAGCCAGCTGCTCTGCTCAGCAAGGGAGTCCTCACACAACCCCTGTGCCCACGTACCCCTGGTGCAGGCAGAGGGAGGCCAGCACTAGCTGCTTTGGAGCCACTGGGAGGGGACTTCCTTCCCACAGCGCCCATGGTCATACCTCAACAGCTTCCACCTTCCTGCGGAGCATGCTTTCCATCTGCTCTGAGAACTTCTTTACAAGCTCCAGGCCATCCACCTCTTTGATCTTCAGGGTTGGCTCCACGTCTTTGTATTTCTGCCCAAGGGAAAGCAGAAAACCCTGCTGAGCGGGAGGTCCTTAAGGAGGGGTGAATCTATTACTGCTAGCTGGACACTGTTGCTGGTGACGAAAGATGTATTGAAAGAACCACCACAATTTACCTTCTTCTCCCATTTTTGTGTTTCTTCCCTTTTTACTCTGTAATTCGTGCACATGCAGATCCCTGACCAGAACTTCAAGCACTAAGTAAAAGCAAACAATCCAATTATGAGCTTGTGGCTGCTTAAAAAGACAATATGCCTTGGAATTATCAGCATAGCTCCCTCTAATGCAGACACTAAAAGCCTGGGAACACTTCTGAACTGGGTAATTGTCCAATCTTTATTTCTCCTTTTCAAAAAAAGTCCCAAAGCTAACAAACAGATAAGCTGAAAGAAAAGGGAAAATCAAGCAAAAAACACAATTTGATTAATGATAAACAGTTTGGTGGAAGGGCACAAATTGAGTTTCCCTCATCATCATATCTCTCTTTAGAACAAACACATCCCCTCCATTCTCATACAATCATTACGGTTGGAAAAGACCACTGAGAATTTCTGGTCCAAGTGCTGACCCACCACCACCATGCCCCCTGACCACGTCCCTCAGGGCCATATCCAGACAGTTCTTAAACACTTCAGGGGATGGTGACTCCGCCACTGCTCCATGGGCAGCCTGTTACAGTGACTCACCACTCTTTCTGAGAAGTAATGTTTCCTAATATCCAACCTGAACTTCCCCTGCCACAGTTTAAGACTATCCCTCTCATCCCCTCTCACCATAATTTCCTGTCAGGGAGCTATAGAGGATGACGAGATCTTCCCTGAGTCTCCTCTTCTTCAGATTGAACAATCCCAGTTCCCTCAGCTGCCCCCATAAGACCTGTGCTCCATGTCATAGCTCCACTGCCCTTCTCTGGATACACTCCAGAGCCTAAATGTCCTTCTTGCAGAGAGGGGCTCAAAACTGAACACAGTACTTGAAGTGCAGCTTCACCAGTGCTGAATACAGAGGGATGATCACCTCCCTAGTTCTGCTGGCTGCATTATTTTTTATACAAGCTAGGTTGCCTGGTAGCACACTGGCTACCTGGGCACACTGCTGGCTCATGTTCAGCCAGCTGTTAACTAACACCCCCAGATCCTTTTCCTCCTCTTACAGATTTCCAGTCACTCTGACCCAAACCTATAGCACTGCATGAGTTTGTTCGCGATCCAAGTGCAGGACTTGGCACTTGGTCTTGTTAAAGCTCATACAAGCTTCATGTTGTGTTGGCACCACAGCAGCAATCTCACTAGGGATGTGCTCTTTTTGCAAGTACAATATGAGGAAGTGAAAAGAATGAGAAGATGGCAGAAGCTTTAGTGGCACTTTTAAACTAGAAGCAAGTGGTGGGGAAAGGACTTTGCATATCTTGGGGGTGAGTGGGCACAGCTCCTTTTGTTCAAGCTGACCACTTGGGAAGGCAAACAAGCACAGGCAGAGTAAGAAATGCCCTGGAGGCTGAGGCCGTCAAACAGAAATAGCAGCAGCAACCAGTCTGCAGCAGGCATGGCGGGGAGGCTGCTAGTTCTGTCTGCCGTGATTAACAGCAAGGGTTTTACTGGATTAAAAATGCCTCGCATTCCCTCTGCTGCAGCTGATAGCTGGGGCAGTGGTGGATGAGGAGGAGGAGGAGGAGGAAGAGGTCAGGTCGAGCGGGGAGGTTGGCATAACCACACTGCTGAAAGAGGGAGGTTCAGCAGCCCCAGAGGGAGGGCTCTGGCTGATGACCAGCCTGCAGCACGCACCCAGCTGGTGCCTGCCCCATTTAGCTCCATGTCATGATTTCAGCAGGAGGGAGGTGATCTCTGCTACGGTTTAATCAGGCCTTCCTCGGGGGGAGGAGACTAATCTCTCCTGGGAGAGCAGTGATGGGGAGAGAATGCACTAGCACAGCCATCATACACTTCACAAAGTGACCTGCCAGCAGCTACCTTGGGTCGCTCCTTAGATTAAGAAAAGCAGGGTTCATTACCTCTCAATTATTTTTAGTGTGCTTTTAACACGTTGAAAAGTGGAGGTTAACAACATAATATAATCACAAGCTAACTCAAGCAGCCTGCTAATATCATACACATCTCAGCCTTGGGAACTAGCCAGTGCTGGGAAGATGTGGCAAATTTTTTGCAAAATTTCAATTAGCTATTGTGAGGAATAAATGGGGTTTGAGCTCAGATCCCCCTTGAGCTTTTCTCCTACAAACAATCCATAAAACCATTTTGTATCTGTATTCCTGCCACTAAAGGCTCCTGCTATTAAGGAATATTCACTGCAAGGCTTCCCAGAGGTAGGCAACAGGGTTGTACCTTTAATTTCAGTATTGTTACCAGATTCCATGGCACAAAGAACATGGTAAGTGCCATCACTGGTACTTGTTGCCAACCAAGATTAACTGCTGCAACACAAGTTCAGGTTATCAAATCATTATATTTTCCAACATGGGAATCAGCTATAGGCTTGGGAGAATGAGCTGCAGTCAGCTGATGTTGAGAAGGCACCAAATAGGTAATTGAAATAACACATTCTTTCACATTCCTCTGGTGCTTCACTCCCTGAAATAGCAGGGACAGTTCATTAAGATTCTCCTTCTGTGGGGGTGGCAAATTGAAAGCGGAAGATCTAGAATTCAGTACCTAAAGTTTTAACTGTGAACAGAGACATGTCACCAAATATATTTTCTTGTTCCCACCTTCTTAAAATTAAGCCCATTGAAGTATGTAGTGTTGCATTACTCACCGCTAGTGAAACTATATTAAGGGTGTGAAAGACACTGCTTTCATCTTCATCCAGAAACATGTCTTGATTGAACTTATTTTTCTGTTCTCTGCTTTGTAGTTACCTGCATTGCTTTATAGTAATCACACATCTGGAACAAAGTCTTGCTGTCCTTTCTAAGCTCTATCTACCAAGGAAGGCAACTGTCACCTCAGCTTCAGAAGGAAGCAAGAGGAATTCCCAGAAACGTCTATATCATGCTAATGTAGCACAGGAAAAAATAAATTCTGGGTCTGCTGAGATTGATTAGTGTTTGCCTCACTCAGAGGCAAGCTGAGCTCTGGGGAGAAGCCTAAAACCACACAGGGACCTCCCAGCATGGCTGCAGCTGGTGGTCCCAGGCCCTAGACAACAGCTGCAGCAGGGCCATTGCCAGCAGACCTAACAAGCCAAAGGTTAAAGCTGTGGGAGATGCTACTGTCCTCCTACTCAGCCTCCCACATCATCACTTGACCCCAGCTATGTTGCTGTCATCTGTCCTAGACCCTAGCCAGTGTTTTGGTGTAGATCCATCAGCAAGCCAGGTTCACATACCAGACTGGTACATGAGCTTCTCTTGACCTCTACTGCATAATGTCCAAGTGAATATGAATGCTTCAGCCATCAAATCAAAACAACTCCTAAGCTTTTGTTTCTCTGAGGTTAAATTTGGTAGCATCCTGGCTGCTTGAGACCAAGAGCCACCCGGGACTTTCTCAAAGCTGCTTGGTCCAGGATGAGAGCCTGCCCTTCCAAAACCAAAGGATATCTACTGCCTCACCAGTTCTCCAGAAGCAATAAAGCCTGGTGGGAAATAGAAGATCTGGGTTTGCAATATAGTATTTAGTTTCTTCTGGAGGGAAACAAAAAAAAATCCAAAGAAATCCAAGCAAACTAAGCCCAGAAGAAAATTTATGCTAAGTAAGGAGAAGGTGCAAAAACATGCAAAACATTCAGATAACGAAGGAATTACAGGTCTCAGAACAATAAACTAGCTATTTTAATATACTACCTATTAATCACAGGGGAAACGTGAAATCAAATTTGGAAGGTGCAGTTGTCTCCATATCTTCTCAAAGAGAAAATGCCCATTGACTTAAAAAAGCCCTGAGGACACAATTGTTGGCACTCTGCATTGCGCTCCCCACGCTTGTACTTAGAGAATCTCTTGCACAAAGAGAAATATTTCATATGAACAAGAGGCAGTGGTCCCAGATGAGAGAGGTAACTGGGGAGCATGCACATTTTTATCTCTAGGGCACATTTGGCTCCTCTGGCCAGGCTGCCTTGCACTCTTTGTACTGGGGCAGCAATCTCCATGAAGCCACTTGGAGTCTGAAGCCACTTAAGTACTGATGCATGAGGCATGAACATTTTGCCTGTTAGCAAGAAGTTAGTCTGCAGCACTGTGTTAGGGACTAAGGGAAGACCTACAGAACTATACCTGCTTTGGGAAGTGTGAGAAGGTGTCCAACTCTGTGCTTGATTAGGTTGTTAGAAGGACTGAAGATGCCTTGACCACCCTCAACATGAATTCTAGAATGGATTTGGCTACATTGGGCTTCTTCTTCATCTGTTCTTTTCTCTCACAATGAATTATACTAAAAGCCAACAGAGCTGTGAATTTTTATTTGAGATGGTTGCTGTGACTCCTAGTCTACTAGCATCTACAGGTCTCATACAACCCCTACACCAAAGAGATAAAGATCCTGAGTGACAAAGTAAATAGTGTGAACAGAGGGAGGTGAAATGATCCTCTGCAACACCTTCATGAAACCAACAAAGCACAGCTATTTTGGAACCCGCTTAAGGACCATGGCTGCTATCCTTGACCTCCACCATTGATTTGTAATGACATTGGCATTTCCAAGCTATACGCTGTCCTCTGAAGTCCCACTGACTTTTGAACCTTAAGGAGTGTAAACCCCCTAATCTGCTAGCACTCTGCTAGGGCTGGGGCAGGTTGACAGTGTTGGAGCAGCATGGAGAAGACAGTGACAGCAACAGTTCTTGACACTGTAAAGTGGCACCCTTAACATATTAAAAAAAAATAAATCTACAGTCTGCAGACTTCTTATTGGACATCAAATACCTACACAGCACCAGACACAGATGACTGACTATTTGATAGCCTCATTTTGGGTGTGCACTGTCCACCGGTGACTGGGTGTCCACTCAAACTGCTGTAGCTTTGCTGTTACTTTGACTCTAGCTCTACTGCTTGAGGACGTCATGCAATTGAATCCTCAAAATTGCTAAAATGCAAACTTTTGCCTATATCTGCTGAAAATTATTTATTGTACAGTGACACATTCCTTCTAAGAAGGACTGATAATCATCATTTATCTTTGACAAATACTAAAGGCCTTTCTCAGGAAAGCCTAGCAAAGACTTTCCCTTTCTCCAGATGTAGGGCTCATTAGCACCTAGATTTTATTTATCTATCTATCTATCTATCTATCTATCTATCTATCTATCTATCTATTTATTTATTTTTGCACTGGGATGTGGGTGTTACTAAAGGACAAAAAACAGTCACCCAAAGGCACTAATAGACAGTGCATGGCTTGTGTTGAAGATTAGAACCAGAGAAAGAAATTAGAAGAAACCAGCTGGCCACATGAGATCGAGCAGGGAACATATCCCCTCGGATGTGCTCAGCAGCCATCAGGCCCCCTGAGTAGTAATTAGGAGGGGATGGTTAGTACAGCCCTGCTGCAGCAGTGTGCAGAGATCAAAGATCAGAACAGGAGCAGCCATTCACCTCTGACTTTAGTGATCAAACACTACAGGGCAAATTCTATATGAGTGTAAATGGGAAAAATTATTTTAAGTCCCTAGAGCAGCATCCTTTAATGTTGGCAGATTGCTTAGCGGAGTGGTCCTTATTCTTCAGGAAGATCATAGCTTCCAGGACACCTGCCTCAGACACCCTGTCCCAACGATGATTTTAAAGGCAATTCAAATGCAAGGAAAGTGCCTTGAAGAGTTACTGGAGGAATACAAATGAGGAGGCAGAAATAAACAAAAGCACCAGCTGGAGAACTGCGGGAGGGCACTGTGGGGTGATGACAAACAGATGAGCGATGTGCACACGAGGCGGGGACAGATGTGCACTTAAAGAGGACTGAAGGGTTAGTATAAAAGAGAGTGAAATAATGAGAGGGTGAACTTGAGGAGTACTGCTAAAGTGCATTCATTTTTTTTTCAACTGGACATTTTTGTGGCATTTGGCCATGGCTAATGAAAGTAGGGAAGATGTGGATCTGCAGTTTGGCATAGCCATGAGAGATTACTATTCTCATGGATATGAACTCACATGGTTTTGAAAGTTGACTGGAGACCTGTGTACTTGCCTTCTTCCACCCCGGGTTTTCAGTGGAGGGGGAAGGGTGGAAGGCTATGTGGGGAGTGGGTGCAAGGCCAGTGGGATCCTCACGGTTTTAACCTACCTTTTGCAATAGGAGAGAGCCTGAATACTTGGTCACAATTGAGTACAGCTCACCACCAAAGACATCTGCCCAAGACTTAACCCTAAAAAGAAAAAAAAAGGGAAAATCAGTACTAATAATTCAGAGGTAGTAAATTACTTACTTCTTTTTACAATGAAAACTCCATTTTTCTAAGTATGAAGCTCCTCATATTTCTCAAACTTGTAGAATGGCAATAGTAATGCTTTCTTGCCAAGCAGTTAGCAAGACAAGCAGTAAGGAAGGTGAAAAACACTGATAAGCAGGACATTTCTCAGCAAGGAGTATCAGTGAATGCTGGCCCTGGTCACTGCCTGTTGATTCCAAGTGGAATTTGTCTCAACTCCCTTTTGAGGTGTGAAAGTCGTTTGTTTGGTCTTAGACATCATCTGGTTTCCTCTACTGTTAGTAAAGCAAAATAAATAGTTCTCTGGAGAGACTTGTCTTCACTGATTACAGACAGAGCCTAGAGTGAAGGGCTTACATCAAGGCTGCTGAACAGATATAAGTATCAGAGTTGAAAGAAATTGTCAGGACTCACCACTGGATTCAGTTCCCAGAGCTGTGTGGGGTAGAGACTAATGAGCCAGATGAATGTACTGCTCTTAGAGGAGGTACTACAGCTTCATAATGCCAGAGAAGATTATGCACTTCCTCCTTGTAAAACACTACTCACATTTGTGCCATCCTGTAAATAACTGATGATAGCAATTCCACATGGAGAACATAAGGATGTTGAAGAGCAGCCTGAACACTGAGCCATCCAAATGAAAATAGATGGCTCTCATAATTGACAGAGCACTTCATCAGAAATCTGTTACATGATTCACATTAGGCAGTTCCACCTACATGCAGTTCCTTCAGCAAGGATTCACTTAGGAGAGATTTATTTAATGGAATAAATGGGCCTTCACTTACTAGCATGCACTACTTATTTATGGGCTGCAGCCTTACCTGGGGCTCTCAGTAGGTACCTCCCAGCCCTCAGCAGGCTTTAATCCCAAGTCCTGATTGCTCAGCACATTGCACCACTGTTAAGGCAGGGTAATACACTGACAAAAAGATGAACACAGGAGCAAAGGCAGCACAGCAATGGTGGAATAACCACAACAACTAACTTTAGCCTAGGAAGCCTGTCTGTTAGGCTCTCCTATTGTAAATGCAGGCAGACACGAGGGATGATTTGAAGCCACTGTAAAACTTCTGCCCTGAACAGTACCCCTCCTCAGTGCCTATGAAGGAGGCACAGTGTGAGCAAGTGCCCTTTGCGACTACTCCTCGATTGCGAACAAGGCACTCATTTCCATCTGCTGTAAGCCAGCACCAGCTGAAATCAGTAAGTACAGCTACATTGTTTGGACACTGTGGCCTATGTCTTATTTTGACAGGCAGATTTTATCTCTTCATTTCATTCTTAGAGCAAAAAGACCACAGGTACTTGGTAGGAGGCCAGGATTTACTGCTGCAGTTCAGTTATTCTAGCAATTTCTAAAGAAAAGAGAAGAAGACACAAAGAGAGATGAGTCCCTCCTGGATTGCTTTCCTGACTGTTGTAGTGATTAACTTATTGCCTGAATATCTATGAACCCGTATTTAACTTGACACAGCAGCTAGTTTCATAGTTCTTTTTTTGGTGTGAGATGTTCTGTGCTGACATTAACTAATACTCTCTAGATCTCACCTTCCACTGAAGAAAGAAAGAGCTTAAACATGAAGTTTGGAATAGTGATTTTTACCCTATTTTTCTAAATAAAATAAATCAGAGGCATGTCATCCTACACTTTCTGTTTTGTGCTGTGTCTGTGGCCATGCATGTGACCTTCTTCCTATCTCTTCTTGTAATTTTTCTATTCCACAGGGTACAAGAGTCCGAGATATTAAGTTCAGACCAGTGGGTGTAGTTGGACAGCTTCAGCAGAACGATGCTGCTATTGAGACGATGGGTCTGCAATATGAGCTTAGCAATTACTGGTTGGTAGAGAAGCCAACCACAGGGCTTCGTGGAAAACCCTGCCTCAGTGCTCAGGGAGCTGCTGGGTTGTAAAACTCTGAAGCCACGTGATTATGTGGGATTCTCAGCTTTCATAGAAATGGGAAAAAGGAAGTTCATTTTTTAGCCTTTGAGGCCATGGTAAAAGAAGCCTAAACACATGAATGTTGAAACATCCAGTAACAGCATAACTTAGGGGAAAGAATGCATTGGGATTTATGCATTTTCACAGTTCCTAAGCCTGTCCCAGAGGTGCTGAGTGTTGGCCTCAAGCTGCACACTACGGCCAAGTCTGAGCTGCCCTTCCTGTTGGGGGCTCATGTTCTGCTGATCCGCATGGCAAAACCCACAATGTGAGGGACAGGCAACAGTAAGAGGAGGAGCAAAGGGAGAAGGATGAGCAAGGCGGAGAGGGCCAGCACCTGGAGTGTGGGAGCTGGGAAACCCAGAGGAAAGAAAGAAAAGAGAGGAAAAAGAGGAAAGAGCGGAAAGAGAGGCTCTATGTGACAGGGCTGATGAGCGGGGAATTAAAATACATGGTGCTGTTTCATGGGGCATGAAGAAAATGCATAGAGGTGGTTACGGCAGGAGCCTGTTCCAGGTTGAATTTCACCTTTCCCCACAGAAGTTCATAACATTTCTGGCACCCCAACAAAGAGAGGCTGAGAAGCCAGTCCAAACACTCAGTGCCCTTGCAGCTCAAGAAATCCTGTGCTATGGCCAGCTTATAAATCAAGTGGAGGCCAGGAGAAAAGGGCAGGTGGTTTCTGTGCTGGATCTGTATCCCAGAAGCTAGCAATGTGCTGAGCAGATTTCTGCACTGCTGGAATTAAAGCCAGCAAAGAGGTAAGTCGGTGATGAGCCGAGGGCAGTGCTGACTCTGGGGAGGCATGACTCTGGGGGCAGAAGAGGGTAACTAAGTTTTGTGTCACTTCTAGTGATCAAACCCAGCTGGTGCTTAAAAGCTTTTGGTTTTGTGTCCCCAAAATGTCCTCATGCAATCTGTGGAGCAGCTCCATTTTCTACTGATTTACTTTCTTTTCTCCTCTGGCCAATGTCTTCCTCTCCTGAAATCATATTTGAAAAGGGCAACTTTTGTGTTGCAGTCAAATTCATGAGTGGATTTGAAACACAAGGGATTAATTCAGCTGTTGTCTGGTTTTGGCACCAGAGGAGAAAAGCTCTTTTTCTATTGTTTATTCTTTATTCTTGTATATGAACAAGTTCCAAATTGTGCAAAGTGACGCAACCATTTTCTCAGTAGTAAAGGGCTATTACATTATAACCACACGCATCAGAAAAGGATTTGGCCAGAGATTGCCTGCCTGTAATCCCTGCACTTGTATTCAGTGGTGAAAACAGCAGAAAGGACAGGCTGTCTTCTTAATGCCACCGATTTCAAGGCCAAAAGGTATTTCCATGCAGCATTCACTCTGGACACAGAGAGTCAATTTTATTTTGCATAGCCTGAAGCTGTTAGGGGTTGAATTTTATTCTACAATAGAGGTTTAATTCTATTTTTGAGGTTGAACTCTAATTTTATTTTACAATAGAGGTTGAAATTTATCTGATGGAGCTAAGAGAAGAAAAGAGGGGAACAATTTTAGGGAGAAACCGCCTCTTTTGCTGGGAAGTTCCGTTCAGCTGGATTTTTGAAGTCCCATAGAATCATAGAATGCTTACAGTTGGAAGGGACCTTTAAAGGCCATCTAGTCCAAGCCCCCTGCAATGAACAGGGACACCACAGGTAGATCAGGTTGCCCACGGCCTGATCCAACCTGACGTTGGTTGTCTCCAGGGATAGGGCATCAATCACTAGGCAACCTCTTCCAGTGCCTCACCCCACTCACTGTAAAATATTTTTTCCCTATATCTAACCTAAATCTACCCATCTCTTGCTATTAAAGAGCATAGGGACACTGCTGCAGTTCAAAGGGAGCGACATCACCCATGGAGACAAATGGGTTGTGCAGATGTGTGAAGTGGGCTGGCATCACTCTGTGTGGCCTCTGTGTCTTTTCTGTGGCACAGCATCAGGAGCACTTTGTTGGTGTAGGGTTTGGTGCATGAAACCCTGGTGGCAAAGCATCCTGGAGCCCCCTGCATGAAGTCAGTGCCACACTTTGTAATCACAGAATCATAGGTAGCCTTACTTAGGTTGGAAGGCACCATACAGATCATCCAGTTCCAACAATCAGGAGGGCTGTGTTGGTGAGCATATCTGCAAGGGACCTGATGGCACTTTTTGAATGCAAAACACCTTCTCATTCTCAGCAAAAGGCATGAGATGACTTCGGTTGGTCTAGCAGACAAACTTGACAGCAGCACTGTCCCCTCCACACACTAACTACTCCCCTACACTAATCATCCCAGCCCCAGAGCCACTGCCCCACCAATTCTCCTACAGACGTTTTTAATCCTGACAGGATTTAACTTGCCTAAGTCAGCTTAACAAGGTGAGGCTTTCACAAGCTTGGCCTGCTAGGCACTCTGAGCCTCCTGGTGGACACCAAGGCAGAGCAGAGCAGGTGAGACAAAGAGCTGTGGGCCCCATCCTCCGCTCAGATTCCCCTGCTGACATCCACATGGAATAAACACAAGTGTGCATAAGCACATCCTTGCTTTTATCAGCTTCCAGTGCACTTGACTAGTGCTGCTGATATATAAGGTAAAAGCAGCAGCAGTCTTGCTTTTATGCTGAGAGACAAGCCCTCACCCAACCACCCATCTCCTGTGCCTCCTGAGGCTGGATTCTGGCCACAGCTATCCCTGTAGACTGCAAAGCAGCACTCGTGAAAGCAGCCCTGAGCAAGGGCTTTGGGCTTGCCTACGTTTGCCTCCATGGCTGTGTCACCGCAACTTGCGCCTGCACTGAGATGAAGGTGTCCATCAGCTGGTTTTGCCTTCCACATCCTGGAGCATTAGTGGGTGTCCAGGTGCTTAACTAGAGCAGATGGGTGTCACTGCCCCGCGTAGCGAGTGGGGAAAATGAGGCTCCAACAGCAGTGCTAGTGCTGGGAGCTGAAGTTGTGGCTCCTGTCCTGTGTCCTTGCCAGCATCCATCACCACTGCTATTCGCATCACCTGGAGGGAATGCCATCCCCCTCCCACCCCACCCCACCTCAAAATGAGAGGAAGCACTCACGTCTCCAGCGGTATCTTGGTCTGAAGCTGGGCGGCGGGCAGGAGGCAGAGGAAGCTGAGCAGCAGCAGCGGGATGGCTCCACGGTCCATTCTCCATGTGCCAATCATCAGCGAGGGGCCCGGCCGGCGGGATGTGCGGGATCCATGCCATTCCTGCTGCCCTGCGGGGGTCCCTGTGCAGCCCCCGCCATGCTGCTGGCCCCGTGCCCCCAGCAATGGCTGCGCCAGGAGGCAGTTCTGTGCCCTGAGCTGCAGCGGCTACGTAATCCCCCGGCAGCCCCTTAATCCCCTGGCCAAGCAGCAGCAGCCACAGATTTAGGGAAGTGGAGTGGGATAAAATCACCAGGGATTACTCTGATTCCTGAAGACGGGTTTCAGCTTCTCCAGCCGGAGGTCAGGCCGGCCTGCTTTAAAGGGTTCACAGCTGCGGGACCAAAAAAGCCCCCCGACATTTGATCTCACCCACCCATAGCGTGGGATGCTGGGTACCCACTCTGGCACTATTACTTTGGGGTACAAGTGCTGTGTGCGGTTGAAATGTCCAGACACCTCATGTAGGAGAGATGAAAGGGATGGGCAGTCAGAAGGACTACCCATTACCTGATCTCCTGATCTCCTCCTCATGTGAGTGATGCTTTGTTAATAGCTGAACCTCTCAGTTTGGGAAAGATTCAATTGAGATTGCCGTCCCCTAATCAGTGTCTGGAGACCAATGAATCAAAGGAAGCCAATGGCTGAGCGTGAAGAGCAGCAGCGAGCAGCAAAGTGCACAGTCAGATGAGGGGCATGCTTTGAAAGCTCATTATCATTGTGAGGAGTATGAATTATAAATAACTGTAGATATAGCAGTGGAAAGATATAAATGAGCAGAGTGACCTGTTGAGCAGCCTGACTCTGCGGCTATGAGTTAACCCACTCTTAGAATAACTTCCATCATCTTCTTCACGTTTAAAATGGTTTGTTTTCTATAAAATGCAAAGCCACAATAGATCATTAGGTTTTTCATAAGAATGTGAGGGGGCAAAGTGACTTCAAACAACTGAAGTAAAATCAAAGCACGTATTATAGATGTGCTGCTGAATGCAGTGTTGGTGCCACATGTTAAATGGGACAATAGAAGTGGCAGAGAAAATACAGATAAGGGAATTAAAGGGTGATACATGGAATGGAGGTTAAATTGCGTGATGCAGAGACTGAAAGCTCAGGCTGAGCAATTAAGTCATCACAGAGCTGACTCGCCTCAGGATAGGCTGGTTTCTGCATTTACTGCAATCTTTACTCCAAACCAAATGTCTTTTAAGTTATGATCCTATTCAAGCAGATGGTGGGTCTGACAGGGCTGAAATTTCCAGATGACATTCTTAAATCTGTGCTGTGCAAAGGGTTACACAGGAAGGTTGAAATGACTCTTTGAGACTTTAAAATCTACAAAAAAAAAAAATCAATTTCTGCACATATAAACTCACACTCTTGTGACAGTGCCTTTGGGGTACTGTGGCTGTACAGCAAATGGCACTGTTAGCAGTTGAAGGTAACAGGTGGACAGGTCTAGATCATACCAGTACCTTTCTTAAACAGCCAAAACATGCCATGGGGGCTCTCACCCTGACAAGGAGTCAGCACAGATCTGGACTGCCCCAAGACGACTCTTTTGGTGAGCATAGCATGGAGAAATATCTTTCTCCAGCAACTACTCTCTGCAGACAAGGGGTGTAATATATTGCCTGTGAGAATGGAAGGAGCTGATCGCTCCTCCCCAGACTAAGAAGATGGTGCTGGCACCAGGGATCATGGGGTCAGACAGCTGCTGCTTCCTTTTCCTCCTCCTCTCTCTGCATCCTGAGAAGAGTAGTATGTTGTTCTAACAGGGACCACAAAGACTGATCATCAAGGTCTCATTTCTCATTTACCAAGATTAAAAATGAGGGGTAGAGTACAGGCCTGCCAGGATACTTGTCTGGATACTCCAGGAAGGAGACAATGAAAGTTCACATTCTGAAAAAAAATCTGAGTGCAAGCTGAAGGCAGGAGAATCAGGGTTACATACAACATTTTCTCTCCACTTTGGAGGGAGCCATAAGCAAAGAGTTATTGTAAGTGATTTTGCAGCGTCTTTGTGCTAGCTTTTCCAGTCATTGTGTGCTATTTGCAGCGGGGACCCAGTGTAATCCAAATGGGTTTGGAAAGAGTCCTGCTCTGTGTTGAGCAAATCCTGAAACACCCGTAGAAAAGGCAATGAGATGCAGCAACACGCTAAACGGGGAGGCCCAAATCCCTTTATTTGTATTGATCTTGTTTAATGGATATCACCTGACAGGTATACCTCACTTAACCTCTTAATGACCCAAAGTTGCAAGGGAAGGGAATTCAAAGATGAAATGAAAACAACAAAGAAAACTGGAGAACATCAGGTGCCTAGAGAGCCCTTAATGGGATTATTGTGTGTGGAGGTGCTTCTGCAGAGCTCAGCACTGTACTGTGTGAGCACAGCTGAGGCACAGAAAGGAGATAAATGACAGCAGGTCTCATTGGGGAAGAAGAAAATGAGTCCTATGAGAAAGAATGAGAGAAAATCCTTAATGAAGTGTGAGCATCTGAGGAGGGTTGCAAGAGATATGGGGGCAGAGAGAGGAGCAAGTTAGAGATACATTTGCTAGACCATGAGGCAATAAAAAGTGCCAGTGTGATTTTGTGCTGTGTTCATAAATATAGGGAAGATTTACCACTTCTTCTTGTTTCTGGTTTTACTAGAAACTGAGGTCAGTTTGGATTATCTTGCTAGGAGAAGGTGCTGGCAAGTGTCAAGATCAGCCAAAGAACAAATACAGTCAAAACACTGGTTTAAGCAGTGTTGTAGGTGAGTTTGTTACAGACACCAGAAATCCTCATTTGTTTAATGCATTCACATGATGACCTTAATCTGGGAATGCCTGAGCAGACTGAAGTGCAGTCTTAAAGCAAGATAAATACAAAGAGAAAGGGAGAAAACAAAGAAAGGGAAATTTTACACTGAG
The DNA here is from genome assembly GCF_023343835.1 of Lagopus muta. Lineage (NCBI taxonomy): Eukaryota > Metazoa > Chordata > Aves > Galliformes > Phasianidae > Lagopus > Lagopus muta. The sequence continues at coordinate 60,297,241 of NC_064433.1, forward strand.
CACCATAAAAAGCTGATCAGAAAGTTCTGCCGTGCATGGCACAGCCTTTTGAGGCAGCCTCTCTCCTTGCAGCACAGGTTGCCAAGGCACAACTGGTAGCAACCAAGCTTCTCTTTGTCAGAAAACCAGCTGGAATGGGGGGCAGGGGACAGCCCTGAACGAAGTGTGCAGCTTCATGGAGATGAAGAGCAGATGAGGCAGTGTCTTAGACCCCTTGGGCATTAAGCTCCTCCTGATGCCAGGCTTATCTGCCTGAAGCTGGTCACCAGATACTTCTTCCCCGTGGCACCATGGTATGTGTGTCTCCCAGGAAGCCCAAGCAGCAGGGCAAGGATGAGCCCTCTGTTCTTCAGGAAAATATCTTGGGGCCTACATGGAGTCCTTTCTGCACTGTGGATATCAGGACTGGGAAGAGGATGTAGAAGATGGGTACTCCCTTGGTTTTCATTATGGAGGCACTTGCTGCATGTCTGCCGGCACCTCCAAGCAAATCTTTGCTGTACCATCATCCTGAGCTTAAACCAGCATCATAGCCTAATAAGAATTCTTTGCTTTTTCAATAACTTAAAACAAAGAATGATGGGAACAACATACTCTGTCTCACGCCAGGACACCAAGTGTCTGGGTATAGAAATTCCTTTCCACCCTGCTCAAACACTGTGCTTGAAAAGCTCCTTTCTCAACAGTGCTGGAGCCTGTATCCTGTTTGGGAGATATGAGGACGACGTCTCTGGCCTGTCTGAGGAGATTTAACTGTTCCCTGGCGTGGTTTGGAAGGCAGCTGTGAGGTGTTTCTCCAGCAGCAGGGAATTTGATCTGCCTGTCCAGCAGCTGCCAGGAAAAGGGGACCCTTGCCAGAGGCAGTGTCGGAAAAGCACTTTTATTTGTGGGCTTACTGGCTGGCCATGCAAATCTCTTCTGATCAGGTTTCAGAGGAGGGTTAAAACTGCAAGCTGACTTCACAGAAGAGTGGATTTACTGGGTGAAAAGGGCTGCAGACTTGCTCCTTCAGTAGTGTTGATGCTGCAGACAGGCCCCAAGGCTGGGGGCTGGGAAGCATCCTTATCCCTATCCCCACTCCTATCCCAATCCCTGCTCCCTGTGTGCGCTGCCCTCCCTCTGGTCCGACAGTGTCAGAGCTAGCACTATCCCACTGAGCCTCAGATGCTGCAGCTCACTGGGGCAATGCTGTTGAGTGACCAGTCACATGGAGATCTTGGTTTGAATACATACAGCATGTACAGAGTGCCTCACTGAGATCTCTGCAGAGTACAGATTCACCCTTAGAGTAGCTCCGGTGGTACAGGCAGGTGCTATACCCCCAAATCTCTCCATTTCAAGTTGCCTCAGAAGCAGTGAACAATGGATGCATGCTTGGCCTACAGAGTTTCCCCATGTCAGCAGGACTCTGGCCAACATGGCCTTTCAGACCTTCCTTCCATTCAGTAGCTCTGCGAATATCTGCCTGCAGATCGCTCATCTCAGCTGCATGCTCTACCTGTTGTTTATAGAAGCAGACATGTAGGTGTCACATTAATTAATGCCTTTGCCTGGTTACATTGTCTTTTTTCCTCTTTTTTTTTTCCACAGCTAAATTTCCACTCTAAATTTAGACTTGTTTAAATACTCCATGTTGAAACAAGAAGAAAGGAAAAGGGGAAAAAAATGAAAAAGAAATATGAACAGAGGTGTTCAATGGGGAGAGAACTGTGCGCAGACAGCTGCTTTCCTGGGTCTTGACACAAGGTAGCTAGAATGAAAGTCAATTTAAGCCCTCTCCCTCTACTACCAAGGGGTTAAACTTAATCTTTTCCATTTCAAGTCCGCATGATTTGAAAGAACTTGATTAGGAGAAAGGGAAACCCCATTTTGAAAGGGATTAAAGCTTTCCTGATAAAGTAGCTGCACTAGAACAGCTTTTTTGAGGGAGGAGGCTTTGCTTCTTGGGGAGCCCCAGGAACTGCAATGCATCAAGTGACTAAAGAAATGATGCCACTTAATCTGCTAATCTCCACAGCCACAAAAACACTTGACTCAGTGCGCGTCTCGCAGCATCCTTCGTGTTGCTAAATCCTTTGCGTTAAACATGTCATGCAATGACCCTGCTCAGAGGATGTGCTGCAAATACCTACTTCTCACTGCTCAGTGTGTTAATAAGGATACAGAGGTTAACAAGGTTATCGGCATCGAGGTATTTGGGTCAAATTAGAGCTGCTGTCTGGGCCAGAAGGAAGTCTCCTCTGCCCTGTGTCCCAGCCAGAGTTGGCAGATCATAGAAACATAGAATCATGGAATCAGAGAATGGCTTGGTTTGGAAGCAACCTTAAATATCATCTAGTTCTCACCCCCCTGCCAGGGGCAGGCCTGCCACCCAGCAGCTCATGCTGCCCAGAGCCCCATCCAACCTGGCCCTGAACACTCCAGGGATGGGGCACCCACATCTTCTCTGGGCAGCCGTGCCTCATCACCCTCTCAGGGCAAAACTTCCCCCTGACAGATGTGGGAGCAGAGATGAGTTTCTTTCTTTCATGATCTGATAATAATGCCCCATGTACATGCAGAAATTCTGACAAGTATTTACTGGCTAATGGCTGCAGAGTGCTTACACTGAATGTCTGGGTGGGTGCTATTGTAGAAATGCATAACAGCATGGCTGCAATATTCAGAGGTCAATTAAAAATCTCAAAAAATTGTTTTTTTTCCCCCATCCATTTTGATACCAGAGAATGGAGCAGCTCTGCCAAAATTCTAGGTCAGAAATTATAACGTTTCATGCTTTCCTCCTTTGAAAACAAACTATTTTTTCCCCATAAAAATCAGAGGTGATCCAGTTTCAGTGCGATTAAACATAAAAGCTGGGCTTGAGATACATTTTACCACACACTGATGTAGGTGTAGATAAAAACAGTCCATTCTTTCATGAATATTAATGAAAACATGTTTGCGAGTTTAGGCAGCCATCAATTGTTATTAAAAATACCATGACAGTCTTGAGGAAGAGAAGGACTGTGAGAAGGTTTCCACACCAGATCCACAGTTTCCAAGCAGCTTGCATTTTGCTTTGTGATTCCTCCTGCAGTGAGAGGAAGATGTCTCCCCTGACCTATGACTATGAAAAGAGGGGCTCCTTCAAGCCCCCGGTGACTTGAACCACTTCCCATCAACCCTAAATTGCCTCCGAGCCTGCAATTAACTGTCTCACCTGTCAGCTCCTTTGATTTCCTTCAAGGAGCACAAATTAGCTGAGGAAGAAACTCAGACTCTTTCAAGCTGGCCCCCCACACCAGCAGCTATCATCCCTCATGGGATGCTGGGCATACAGGAGGGCATCAGATTGAGAGGGCATGGCAGCTCACCAGGACATAGTCTCATCTGTGCACATATGGGAGTAAATAATCTCTCTCTTCTTGCTGTAACATGTAGCAGCATGCAAAATCTATGTTTGAAACAATCAGTTTCTAGCAGCCTCACTTATTCTGCTTCCTCCTGGCATTGAGTCAGCACATGTGGCACTCGATAGAGACAGTGACAACTCAGCAAACCATTTAGCTGAGCAGAGCAGTCTGCAACGTGCTTGAAATTAGAGAAATGCATTCACTTCCCATGACAAAAATTGGGTCTTAGGTTCACCAGAGCTATTGATAAATAATGCATGCATATGTAATGAAGAAGAGAACTCTTATCCCAAGCTTTGATGTCTATAGTCATGTACCATTTGCTGAAGAAACACACTCCAGCTGCCTGCCTCCTGCTGAGCACAACACTGAGGTTGAAGCTAACACCTGAGATGGAGGCTCCCAAATCTCAGACAGAAGCTGTGCAGCCATGCCCTGGAGATGCCTGCATGGAATACCTGATTCGCAGCAGTCATGCAGACCTGCACTGAAATCTTGTTAGCAATGGTTGCTTGTTGCAGCTCTGACGTGAGCTTTACACATGCAAGTGATGCCAGAGTTAACAGGCACTCCCAGTTTGGAGTGATTCCCGTTCTAGTTGTAGTGTACACCTAGGCCTGCTCTGCTCAGGGTGGCTCCATCAAGCAGTGAGGCAAGGAGCAAAGCAGGTGAGCTGGCAGCCCTCATCACAGCCTGAGATGGAAACAGGGCCCAGGACTCAGCATGTCCTTTGCTGGGGCATCTCCAATCCGTGCTACCTGCAAATCCTCCGCTTCGCGTCAGCTTTGTCTTTAAGTGCTGTAATCTCATGCGTCTTGTATGGAACAAGATGGAAGTAGAGGAAGCATTTTAGCTTCAGGTAACTAAAAATTCCTTATAATTAATTGTAATTAATTGTGTAGGACTGAGAAAAGCTGACTGGTTGGAATGGCCACAGGAAAAAATGACAACAATCAGCTGGATTTATCATCGTGCTTCATATGGTAGCCGAGTAGAAATACGTTATAACCACTAGGAAAATTGCTGTCCATGCAGGTGGCTGCCAGGGCCAATAAGCTGTAGAGACAAACACAGATGCCAAGGTAGCACACAGTTCAGCCCTCAGGAGCCGGCAGCCATTTTATTGCTGAGGGGCCAGCAAGCAGTGCTATGCAGGAGTGCAGGGTGTCTCTAAAGGCTGTTGTGGCCAAAGAGAGGGGTAGCTACAGGTCCTGATAGGAGGTGGTCATGAATCAGTATCAGATTTTTGTATCACAGATTTGTGTCAGAAATAGCACAGCCAGCAAGAGTAGGGAGGTGATTGTCCTTTTGTACTTGGCACTGGTGGGGCTGCATCTCAAGTACTGGGCTCAGTTTTGGGTCCCTCTCTACAAAAAGGACGTTGAGGCCCTGGTGTGTGTCCAGAGAAAGCAATGGAGCTGCGATGGGTCTGGAGCACAGGCCTTATAAGGAGTGGCTGAGGGAGTTGGGATTGTTCAGTCTGGAGAAGAGGAGCTCAGGGGAAAACACCATCGGTCTCTACCATGACCTCAAAGGAGGTTGTGGTGAGGTGGGAGTTGGCCTCTTCTCTCAGGTAGTAATGGCCTCAAGTTGCACTAGTGGGGGTTCAGGTTAGATATTAAGAAACAGGGAGGTGGTGGGGTCACCATCCCTGCAGGGGATTTCAAGAACTGCATGAATGTGGCACTGAGGGATTGTGATCAGTGGGCATGGTGGTGTTGGCTTGGGGTTGGACTAGGTGATCTTAGAGATCTTTTCTAACCTCAATGATTCTATGATTCGAATAGATTCACCTGTTCTGGCAAAGCTGCATCTGCAGAGAAACAGTAGCACATGGGAGGTTCTTCCTTTTCCTCTCTCCCTGAAAAGGGACTTTCTGTTAATCCTGCCTTTTTTCCAAAGCAGCAATTGCTCACCTCTGAGCAGACTGTCAGAAAGCCCTTAGGACACCTGTTATGCTGCTGCAGTTGTTTGGTAGGAGAAAAACATTTTCAGGGAGGAAGTAGCTCTGTCAGCAGCACTTCACAAATCTCATCACAGGCTCTGAGAAAAGCTGAGCAAGGAGCAGCTGCCAATGGGCTGAGAAGGGTAAGGGGAACAGCCCCTGGTCCAGCTCTGCTGCATGGCTGGGAGAGCACATCTCAGAGCATTGTGACTTATTTTTTGATCAATGCAGTCACTGCATGTGCAAATACCATCACTTTTTGTTCGCTTCTGCTGACTGTGTTAGCTCTTCTGTCTTGCAGCAGGCTGTCATGTGCAGGCCACCTCAGCTGTCCAGCCCGTGGGATGCTGCAGGGGAAGGGAACACGGCTGCTGCTTCTCTTTGCTCTGTAATGTTTCTTGTTTTCCCTGCCCACACAACTTGCTGATTCCTTCTGAAGTGCTGCTGATGGGGGTGGGGGACATTTGGGCTGGACGGAGGGATTTCTGTTTGCTACAAACAAAAATTGCAGGATGCAGAAAGGACAAAGACTCCAGTGGTATGTGGCTGAGTCTCTGCCCATGCCTCTCTACTTCTTCTGCAACTGCCATAAACCCACTGTGTAACCATTTGTCACTGCAGTTTTAGATGGAGATGATAGTATTTCCTTCTCTCCTCTTTGCAAGGGTAATTTTTATAAAAGCGCTTTGTATCTGTCTAGGTCTTTGCAGGAGAGCACTCTTACAGTGACGTTGGAGACATACAAAATATACACAAGAAACATCCTTTAAAATTATGTAAGAGCTTTCATCCAAAGATGTTTAAGCAGATTATGAAATCACCGCTATTGTCGATATTTTCTAAAAAAAAAGATCAGATCACAGTGTTTTAAATGTGGGAATGGAATGCTGATTCTGCATTGGATACTGGTAAGGGCAATTGATCTGAAGAAGTAGAACATAATGTGTTTGTATTCTGAAGCTTGTCCTTAGAAATAACTGATGTGAAAAGTAGAAATACCATATACGTATTAGTAACATATTTTAGAAACATAATTACTGAATTATGTGACAAACTCTTTCTCACAAAGCTGCAATAGATTTTGAGTGTTCTAAACAAGCTTTCAAGGAGCCAAGGCCTTTACACAAAGCAGGACTGTCCCACTCTGTGGGAATGTCCCACTCTGTTAGGATGCCACAGGCAGGCTCCAAGATACTCCCCTCTATCCTCCTTCCAAGCTTATCTGTGTGCAAGGACAAACAAGTGATCAACACAGTGACCAAGTGTGAAGGGAACAAATGCTGGAGGATAATTAATTAAGAGGTTGATGTTTATGTTTGAATTGCAAAGCAGGTGTCTGAAAGCAATGACTAGGTGTTGAGAGAGCAATTGTTAGAAAGTAATTAACTAATTAAGAAATTTGTGTTGGGATGGCAAGGATTTGTGTTTACTGGGTACTTGTGTGATCAGTGAAGCATCGCAGAAGAGTGTGAACCTGCAGTACTCAGCCAATGAGGAACCAGGGGAGAAAGAGATAAGGGTCGGGCAATAGGGAATAAAAGATGTAACGCTGTTTTCTGTGTGCACTCCTGCTTGCAGGAGGCCCACCATTGCAACTGTGAATGAAATCTGCTTTATCAGAGATAGCGTCCTGGAAAATTATTTGGATGTTTCCAACAATCTGGGGGCTCGTCCGGGATTATTATTGCCTCTTGGGGATCTCCCCTGCTGCCCTGGACAGGATAGGTGCACCCCGCTGATTTCAGCGCTCCAGTCTGGGTGGTGAGGTGACTCCCTGGGACGGTCGATAGGAAACTGAGACTGTTACTTACATAAGGGACGGGCTCTGTGAAAGCCAAGGGACAGGTAGGCACGGGTGTTGGCTGTTGCGACCCAGTAACTTCATGCACGGACCAAGGTAAGGGAATTTAATTCTTGCCCTGGGGGTCGGTTGAGACTCTTGAGTGTGTGTGACTGGGATGCACTTCAGTGCGAAGCGAGTGCAGAGTCCCGACCTGCGGTTCTGTTGTCCCGCGAGGGGCACGGCCAGGGATGGATGGAGCGGCTGTTGGTGAAAGGAGGAGTCTCGGGAGGGGGCTGTTGGTGTGCGGTACCCTGTGCACTTGACGAAGTGCCAGCAGTGCACCCCTATTAATCTGAGATAGGAGTACAGTACTGTGGGGGGTTGGGCCCAAAATCTGAGAATGGGGGTCTGGTAACCTGTGAGCTGGGGAGTTCATGGTAGCATTCTGGAGGGATGGGTAATAGGAGCTACCGAGAGCAGGGGAAGAGGGTCCCCAAAATTGTGCCTATAGATAGCCCCTTGGGAGAAGTGCTTCAGAACTGGAAAACCAACCCCAAAACTAGGGACAAAGACAGGAAAGAGATGTTTAGATACTGTGCACAGATATGGCCTAGAGAGCCATTACAGGGAAAATGACTATTTTGGCCAAAATACAGATCTGACGAAGACTGGATTTGTCAGATTTTGAATTCATATGTAAAGAATAAAACTCCCTTGTTGGAGGAAGAAACGGAATATGCTGCTTGTTGGACACAAGAGGTCAGTCTACTGCTAGCAAAGAAAGGTTTGGATCAGGAAGAAGAGGAATTAGGAAAGAAAACTAATCAATGGGATCCCCTAGAGAACCTACCCCCCATATAACCCTAGTGTAGTACAAGAGGTGACAGTCACTTCCCCAGAAGAACAAGAGAAGACCCGTAGAGTCATTTCACAAGAGGGCACGCTGGGCTCAGAAGAGAGTTAGAACAATATAAGAGGGATATTGAAAACTTTCCTTTCCCTGATACTGACCAGATTAACACCTCCATGTACACCCGATGGGAGGTCCCATTGGGACAGGGGCAAATAGGTTGTGTAAACTCCCCACTCACAAGTGGAGAGGTCAGAAATTTTAAGAAGGAAATGAAATCCTTAATTGAGGATCCTGTAGCAGTAGCAGAATAATTGGACCAATTTCTGGGTCCTAACCTGTACTCATGGATGGAATTAGTGTCTATCATAGGTATATTGTTTACTGGAAAGGAAGGAGTTATGATCAGGCGAGCTGCTATGCAAGAATAGGAAAAGAATAATCCCCCTGGACACCTTGGGATGGTGCCAGCAGAGCAAAAATACCCAGTGGAAGACCCTAACTGGGACTGTAATAATGCACAACATCAGCAAAACATGAAGGACTTGCGAGATATAATAATAGCTGGAATTAAGGAGGCAGTGCCTAAGTCCCAGAATCTCACTAAGGCATTTGAGGTTCAGCAGAATAAGGATGAATCCCCTAGTGATTTTCTAGAAGAGCTTAGAGACAGAATGAGAGAATACTCAGGAATGAATTCTGAGGATCCTGTAGCACAAAGCCTCCTTAAGGTGAATTTTGTAACTAAGGCGTGGCCAGACATACAAAGAAAGCTTCAAAAGATAGAAGGATGGAATACAAGGGCTGGGTTAATGGTTTCCACAGTTGATTGTGTACTGAAACAAAGAATGGATAATAGGGAAAGGAAAATAGAAGAGAGGTTGAGTCCTGAAGGGTGGCAAAGAGAAGGAAAATTACGAGGATATCGATCTAGGCCTCAGTCAGAGAATAGTGAACAGAGGTGTTTCAGGTGTGGTAAGGTTGGACATATAAAGAGAAACTGCCCAGAGTGGAAGAGAAAGGAGACGTTACTAGCTGCTTTAAACTGAGAATAGGAGTGCCAGGGGCTCTTGAAAATTTGGTCCCACTAGGAGCCCTTGGTAAATATGAAAGTGGGACCTGAAGAGGAGGATATTGTATTTTTAGTTGATAATTGGGCAGCTCGGTCATCGCTGGCTCATAAAGCGTCAGGACTCAAATTAACAAATGAGACTCTAAAGACAATGAGGGTAGAGGGGACTGGGATGACAGTACCACTTTTTGAAAAGACTGAATTGAGATTAGGGAATAGGACAACAACAGGACAATTATTTACGTGCCTGATGCAGGGACTAATTTGCTGGGGAGAGATCTTATGATGAAATTGGGAATACAAATAACAATCTGTCAGGAGGGAATTGTAGTATCAATGAATGTGTTAACTGAGGCAGATGAGAAAGAGATAGATCCCATGGTCTGGGTAAAAGAAGGGAATGGGGCGGGGGGGAAGGGGGCTGAAAATAACTCCTTAAAAATAAAGTTGCAGGAAAAATACAAGACCATAAGACAGAAACAATACACAATTCCTTTAGAGGGACGTATTGGGCTTAAACCTGTGATACAAGGATTACTGAAGGATGGGTCTCTGAAACCATGTATGTCGGCTTTCAATACCCCCATTCTGCTAGTAAGGAAACCTGATGGCTCCTATTGATTAGTCCAAGACCAGAGAAAAATTAATGAAATAGTACAGAAATGCCATCCAGTGATTCCAAACCCATATACCTTGATGAGTAAAATCCCAAATGAAGATGAATGGTTCAGTGTTATAGATCTAAAGGGTGCCTGTTGGTCTTGTCCCCTGGATCTGGAGAGCAGAAATATATTTGCCTTTGAGTGGGAAGATTCTGAGAGAGGATGAAAACAACAGTATCTGTGGATGGTTCTGCCTCAGGGGTTTGAAGAGTCACCAAATCTGTTTGAACAAGTTTTGGAGCAAATACTAGAACACTTTCAGCCACCAGAGGGATTATCGCTCCTACAATATGTAGATGATCTCTTCTTGTCAGGAGCAGAAAAAGCAGATGTTAAAAAAGCTACAAATGAACTGCTAAACTAAACTAGGGAAACAGGGACTGAGAGTCTCAAAGAATAAACTATAATAAGTAGAAAAAGAAGTTAGATATTTGGGACACCTGGTTTCTGAGGGAAAAGGGGTGATCTGTAGGATCACCCCAGAGATAATTCAGGGAACTGTTGAACTACCCTTGCCCAGAACAAAGAGGGAATTGAGAAAACTCCTAGAGGTAGTAGGATAGTGCAAACTCTGGATAAAAGCATATGCTTAGAAAACCAAAGGGTTATACCTTAAATTATTAGATGAGGAACCCAACACCCTTGAGCAGACTGCCAAGAAAAAGGAGTTGATAGAGGAATTAAAACAGAATCTAATTCCAGCCCCAGTCCTAGCTCCCCCTGCACTGAATAAACCTTTCCAGCCCTTTGTTACTGTAGATCAAGGGGCAGCCCTGGGAATGCTAACCCAGGAATGGGAGGACAGGCATCAGCCTGTGGCATATCTATCTAAGCTACTGGATCCAATATCTTGGAGATGGCCAGAATGTATCCAACCTGTAGCAGCGACTGCTCTTCTGGTAGAAGAGAGCAGAAAATTGACTTTCGGGAGACACTTGGTAGTCACTACCCCACATCAGGTGTAAACTATTTTAACTCAGAAGGCTGGAAGATGGTTAACTGACTCTAGAATTCTGAAATACAAGACAATCTTAATGGAGAAAAATGACTTTGTGCTAACAACTGAATCTTGCCTAATCCAGCTACATTCTTGTGGAAAGGGGAGGAGAAAAAAGAAAATGTAGAGCATAGTTGCTTGGATTTAATTGAGTGTCAGACAAGAGTAAGATCTGACCTGCAAGACACCCCCCTTGAGGAAGGAAAGCTTTTGTTTATCTATGGGTCTTCAAGGGTGGTGCAAGGAAAAAGACACAATGGATGTGCTGTAGTAGAGGGGGCAAAAGAGGAGGTGAGAGAGATGGGCTGGCTGCCTAGTGATTGGTCAGCACAGACATGTGAATTATATGCCTTGAACCAAGCACTTCATCTCCTTAAAGGAGAGGAGGGAACCATATATACTGATTCCAGGTATGCGTATGGAGAGGTACACACTTTTGGAAAAATTTGGGAGGAACGAGGATTAATCAACAGTAAAGGAAAGGAATTGCTTCATGAGAACCAATCAGACAAGATCTAGAAAATTTACTGCTGCCCACTGAAACTGCAATAGTGTGTGTCAAAGGGCATCAGAAAGGGAATTCGATTATTGCCCAAGGTAACCAAGCAGCATATAAAGCAGCCTATGAGGCTGCTTGACAATCAACAATTATTATGAATTATCTTGTGCCTGAGGTATCACCTCTCCCCAAAACAGATATTCAGTGAAAAAGAAAAGGAAACTCTTAGGAACTTAGGGGCCACGGAGTCCGAGGGAAGGTGGATGGGAGAGAAGTATTAAACAAGGCAGTGACAAGAGAAATTTTAATCATCTTGCATAAAGGGAGTCATTGGGGAGTGCAAGCTCTGTGTGATGGTGTTCTGTGGAAATATGTAAGCATGGGGATATATACTCTGGTAAACAGGTCTGTAGGGGGTGTGTAGTATGCCAGAAAGTAAATAATAAGGCTATTAGAAATCAACCAGAAGGGGGGGGGAGAGCTGGGAACTTGACCATTCCAAAGTATTCAAGTAGATTTTACAGAACTTCACACCCCCTGGCACTCATCGCCATCAGGAAAAGGAGAAAGAATGAATCAGACGATAAAGAAACATCTGACTAAGTTGGTCCTAGAGACTCAACTCCTTTGGACCAAGTGCTTGCCTCTAGTACTTCTCTGAATCTGGACAGCACCAAGAAAGGATGTGGGGGTTTCTCCATATGAAATGTTATTTGAGTTACCATTTTACCATTTCTAGGAAAGAAAAATGAAATACCACAGTTTGAAACTAAAGATATGTTTCTTAAAAACTATGTACTCGGATTGTCTTCCTCACTATTATCTCTCAGGATCTGAGGACTGTTAGCACAAACACCACCTCTGGAATTTCCAATTTATCCATTCCAAGCTGGAGACTGGGTCCTGATCCAGACCTGGAAGGAGACAAAGCTGCAACCTGACTGGGAAGGGCCATTGCAAGTATTTCTAACGATGGAATGAATTTAAGACTAGAAATCAAATTGCTGCAGGATTTGAGTCACTGTTCTGGTGGGTGACAATTTACAAAAATGTAGAGTGGATAAACTACATCTATTACAATCAACAGAGATAAACTATACAGGTATAAACTATACCAAGGAGGCAGTAAAGAGAATTACAGAACAATTGGATGCTACAAGTAGGATGGCCTGGGAAAATAGGATCGCCCTAAATATATTAGCTGAAAAAGGGTGTGTGTGTGTGTAATGTTAGGCACTCGTTGTTGCCCCTTCATCCCTAATAACACAGCCCCAGATGGCACAGTAACTGAAACACTACAGGGGCTTACTACTCTTGCTGATGAATTGGCAGAAAACTCAGGAATAAATACTTCTATCACTGGGTGGTTGGAGTCCTGGTTTGGCAAATGGAAAGGGATGATTGTGTCCATATTTACTTCCTTGATTGTAGAAGCAGGAATCCTGGTGGCCATCGGTTGCTGTATTATCCCCCGCGTGAGGGGGCTGGTACAGCAATTAATTGAAACTGCGCTGCTGAAGCAAACCATAATGGAGCCGCTACTGCACTTGGATAAAATGATGGTACTAGAAGAAATGGAGAACGAAGAAAGTGAAGAAGGCTTTAAAATCGTACCTTAGAAAAGAAGAAGTAGAACATAAAGTGTTTGTATTCTGTAGCTTGTCCTTAGAAATAGCTGATGTGAAAAGTAGAAATACCATATACGTATTAGTAACATATTTTAGAAACATAATTATTGAATTATGTGACAAACTCTTTCTCACAACGCTGCAATAGATTTTGAGCGTTCTAAACAAGCTTTCAAGGAGCCAAGGCCTTTACACAAAGCAGGACTGTCCCACTCTGTGGGAAGGTTAGGATGTCACAGGCAGGCTCCAAGATACTCCCCTCTATCCTCCTTCCAAGCTTATCTGTGTGCAAGGACAAACAAGTGATCAACACAGTGACCAAGTATGAAGGGAACAAATGCTAGAGGGTAATTAAATAATTAAGAGGTTGATGTTTATGTTTGAATTGCAAAGCAGGTGTCTGAAAGCAATGACCAGGTGTTGAGAGAGCAATTGTTAGAAAGTAATTAACTAATTAAGAAATTTGTGTTGGGATGGCAAGGATTTGTGTTTACTGGGTACTTGTGTGATCAGTGAAGCATCGCAGAAGAGTGTGAACCTGCAGTACTCAGCCAATGAGGAACCAGGGGAGAAAGAGATAAGGGTCGGGCAATAGGGAATAAAAGATGTAACGCTGTTTTCTGTGTGCACTCCTGCTTGCAGGAGGCCCACCATTGCAACTGTGAATGAAATCTGCTTTATCAGAAATAGCGTCCTGGAAAATTATGTGGATATTTCCATCAATATTGACCAGAAGTTTTGTGTCCCGTTGTTCTGTACTCAGTCTTTCCCATCCCACCATCCCCATATTCAGACCTGCTTCCTCAGTGCCCGTGTTATTAAGCATGTTGTTATGCTGTGACGTGAAGAAATCACAACCTTCCTCCTTGTGTCACCTCTTAAGCTGGTATTTGAATTCTTCTCATTTTGGTAGCTGATTCCTTCAAAGTATGCACAGAAGCACTTGTGAAGCGCTCTGCCTTGCAGTGCCTGCTCTGTTTCAGCTGCCTGCTGATGGCTCAGAGATAAGCGCTCACTGTCTTCACCTTTGGTTACCTGGCTGCTTCAGGGCGCTTTGCACTGAAGAACTTTCAACTGCTGGATTTAACAGCCTCCTGCAGTGAGGGATTAGCTTAGTTCGTGTCTCTTCTGAACTGTAACCTTCAAATTTCTCCTTTAATACAATGGAGTGAAAGTTTTCCTGGATGACATTGAGTTTCATCTGTGCTTTTCCATCTCCCTTCATCCTTTTCCAATTTTCACACCCACTTCTGTCCCACAGGTGAGCTGAAAATTCCCAGCTTACCCTTCTGTTTATAATTCACTGTCGTTTCAAAGAGTTCAGTGCATTTTTTTGAGCATATTGCCAGCATACATAACTGTCAGTCAAGGGAGTGAACTGGAGATCTTTGATCTTCCTTGCATTTCCGCTCATTCCTTCTAACCTTCCCTTGACAAACCTCCTTTATGATTCCTGCAGGGACTTTTTTCAAAGATAACGATTTCATTTGTTACAGTAATCACCAGTCTTTCTCTGATCAGTTCTACCAATACTGCTGAGACATTCCTAAGATGCAGGACACGTTTTTAGTGGGATGTGATCCATCTGAAAGTAGCACAGAGTGAGCACTTGTGATTGCTCACATGGAAGATGTGGGCAAACATCCCCCTGTGATCAGCTGCTTTGGAGGAAAAGGAGGTGGAGATTACAGGAACTGTGGCTGGGGTAGGAAACAGAACTGGAAGCACTGGGTTTGGGTCTTTAGATAGAGAAATATGGAGATAGTGGATCCCAAGAGGGTGAGACAGCAGGGACAAACAGCAGATTGTGTATTTCTACCCTGTTGCCAAACACTAAGCATTAAGCACAAGATCCCAGAAACAGGCTGTGATTCTCCAACCTGGCTGATCCTCTCATTCCAACACTTGGCCACAGCTCCATAGGAGAGGATAGCAAGTGCAGGACTGGCCCAGTAAATACCCAAGCATTAAAAAAAAAAAAAAAAAAAATCAAAAAAAACCCAAAATAGCACTTTCTTAGAGGAATGAGAAATGCAGGCACTTCTGCTAAGTGGTAGGTCTGGGGCTACTGCTCTAAGGGGAAAGGAGGAGGCTGTTAGTGATCCAGGCTGCTAAGCAGCAGTAAAAATGAAAGAAGACAGAGCTTCTGTCCCCAGCCCTGCGCTGGGAGTGCTGCCAGGAGTATGCACGTTCCTTCCTGCTCTCCTTCTATCTGTAGTATTTACAGGCAAGTGCTGGAGAAAACCACAGAGTTGTATCTTTTTGTAGAGACATAATATCTATCATTATTTCATAGGTTTCATAAGTAGATTTCAGATATCAGGTGAAGAAATGTGGTACTGATAGCTGTACCCAAAGCTCTTTGCTGTAAAAGAGATGCATACCAGCAGTGTTCAAGAGAAAGCACAGGAGTTCTGCACTTAGCTGATGGGCCTACGATGCAGGCTGGCAATATCTGGGCAAGAAAGGAATTAATAACTGTGTAGGATCCAGCCAACATTCAGCATCCCTCGGTAGGCAGGGTAGCACCTGTAGAGCCTTGGTTCCTTCATCATTTGAAAGTGAACCACTATCTTACTAGTAGTAAAATGAGTTGTGATCCTTTCTATTTCTTTTGGCTTTTGTCCACGTGATCTGAGGGTTTTCTTTTTTTCTGCCTATTTTGACTAACGTTGTTAGTGCACACACATTGTCCTGAACTCAGAGCTTGCTTGACCTTCTGTGTCCAAATATAATAAAAAGGATTTTTATTCGTGATTCAGTCTCAAAAATGTTTCTTTTTTTTTTTTATTTCTTGTCTGAGATTGCTGCCTTTAAAACACATACAGTGTCTTCCTATTGTATATACCAACTCGTTCACCCAAGCATCTGCTGTTTTGTGAGGAAAAGTAAGGGCTGCCTTTATGGTCAGCAGTTTCAACACAAGATGGTGGTGGTGCTGGGGAAGGTGCTTGCACAAGCTAACATTAGATCAGTCAGTCTAATCTCCCAGGCCAAGTTAGGTCTGTGCTCAGGCTTGTCCTCAAGACAATCCTGTCTTTCCATTGCCTCTACAGAGAGATTAACCTCATGAACAATGCTTATCCTTAGTAGAGCTATTGCAGACACTCGCATGGACCTCCACATACAACCAAAGCAGGGCACAGCAGTGAAATCACATTTTGATCTTTGTGATATCTTCTGAGTATGAAGTAAAGAGGCATTTTGCTAAGTTTCACAAAAGCTGAAGTCAGCTTAAAGCAATAGATCAGCTCAGTCCTCCTGCTTCACTCTCATCTCTGCAGACCCCACCCATGATTCATATGTAGGTCTGCTCTTCTCACAGTGACTCTACCAGCAGCTGGGCAGCAAGCAGGAGAGCTGTCAGCCCTCATCATACCCTGAGGTGTGACTCAGCGTGTCCTCTACTGGGGCACAGGTTGCCCAGAGAGGTGGTGGATGCCCCATCTCTGGAGACACCCAAGGTTGTGCTGGACGGGGCTCTGAGCAACCTGATCTACATGTGGGTGTTCCTGTTGATTGCAGGGGAGATTACCAGGTAGCTCCAACTGAAAAGCTTCTGTGATTCTATGAGTACATTTACCCCCTTGCCTCACCAGTGCAGGTACCTGCACTGCTGCTCGCCAAACTGATCTAGATTTAAAGCAGCATTGGTGTGGAGAGAGTCTTAAAATGCATTGTGGATAAACAGGTCCAGGTTACTATGAACCTGTCTTAGTCCAAGTGAAAAGAAATATATTGGGAAAAGGAAGGAAAGCTGCACAAGCCCACACCAGTCTAAGTGTGGGTAGGGGCCAGTCTGCCTCTACAGCCAGCTTAAAGTGTTTATAAAGCCACAGTCTTTGTTTCTTCATCTGTGTCTTGCAGGATCACATTTCCTCCTGTTTATACATGCCCAAACTTCCTCCTTTATTCCCAGTTCTGCTCAGTGCAGATTCATGCCCAGAGGTCAGAACAAGCTTGTTATGGATAACCATAGCAGTTTGGAAAAGGCCAGAAGTCATATGAGGCTCTTAAAAGTCCTTAGTCAGGATGAACAGTAAAGTCTATAATATGTTGACTGAGGATTAATTTTTTAGTGCATTATTCACTTTCAAGACTGGCATTTTATCTTTTCTCTAGGTTTCAGGAATCCCTCGGGGTAAAGCTGCTGCCTTCTCATAACATTTTCAACATTAGAGCCTCAAATGCTTGATGAAAAATGTCTTTTAATCTCATCTTTTCCCCAGCAAAGATCTCCAAGTTTGCTAAAATATTAACTATGGTTTTTAATATCCTAAAGGGACTGAGTTATCTAGAATTCTACTGCACTTATGACTGAAATTCAAAGCTCAACACATTGTAAACAGGCTGTCAGAGGAGATGAAGCATCCTGCCTATTCAGCCTCATGCTGCTCCTGGAAAATTTTTATTTTGTTGTACAGTTTTAATTATCCCCTTTGCAGCAACAACAAGGAAGCACAGACAGAGGAGCAATGAGAGCTAATGAATGAAAATCAAATTAAGGATTTGCATTTTCTGTGAAAATGGCCCGAGGAAAGGTTTGGATGACTTCACAGAATATTATGGGTTTCCATGATAAACACGGGCAGAATTAGTTAGAGATTATGTTTCAGTATTTGACTGACTTATCTCTCTGGTTCAATAGGAATGGAATTTTGTAAGAAAGCAAACAGTACTGAAGTGGAAACACTCTGAAATCTAGTATCAATTCAATGCCGAGACTGGGATTAATGTGTAAAGCACTGCTGCAACACTGGAAATTCTTGCGAAGTACCAACTCCCAACATATTTACTCTACTGGGAAAAAGAGAGAAGAAGAAAACTTAGCAGTATATTAGATAAAATACATCAAAGAAAAAAAAATACACGGAGATACTGTGGAAATGCCTTAATTAAAAGTAATGCTAGTGGTGTCTTACAACTGTGGCAAACAACCTGGGAACCTGAGTGTTCAGAACCACTCTAGTTTCAAGGTAAGGATCTATAAAACCTGACATAAACATTCCGGTGTCATGCACAGATCTGACTGCCTAAAGAGACAGCCCCAGCTGATAAAAGGCTATGAGGCAGAATAATGTAAGTTTTCATCACTGCATGAGGATCCTGCAGCTTTTCCATGGTACTGGAAGGTTCTGGCTGTATTTCTGAAAAAGTGTCTTTCTGTAATGGACTCTTCAGTTTACAGCAGAAAGAAGAGAGAACAGGGCAAGCACTTCTCTCTTCAGCATAGCACAGAACCAAAGTTCAGCCTCCAGCTCCCAAATGTCCCTGAAGAAGCTGATTTTGCCATCTAAAATAAAAAGCTGAACAACAAATTTGACTGCAATTCAGTTTTGTCAATACTTTTTATTCTTTCCTCTGTTGTCTTAGAATTCAGAGTGTTTCTTTCTGTACTACTTCTGTTACTGTTGGTAATTATGCAAAGTCAACTAAAATGGCAGCTTCCTTACAAAGTACCCTTATAAACACCCAAAAGGCAAGTGTACACTACCCAGTCTCAGATACTCCCTAGAGCTCTGAGGATGAGAGAAAAACAGCTCCGTTGGCGTTACATGGTATAGCAGTAACTGAGAAAGAGAGCAGTGAGAAGAAACCTGGAATTAACTTTACTCTTGTCTGCTTTAAGATACGCTTCAGCTTGTTGACATGGTGCCAATATTACCGTTGCCATGTGCATCAAGAGTTAACAGATATTTTTTTAGAAATACACCTTTTAAAAGTGATGTTATTCTGAAAAGCAGTAAGTAAGGATGTTCTTAAAATCTGTGCATCAAATTTGTGAAGGGTTTTTTTTGTTTGTTTGTTTGTTTTTTTCAAATATAACTGTTTCTCCCATGACTAGAAAACCAATCAATCACAGACACAGTCAGAGATACTCAGGGATTATCTTTACCCACCAGTTACAGAAGGTTCTACATGTCAAATTAGGTCATAACTATGCAGCCCCGTCATTTCTGAATTGTACTCTCACAGATAATCCAGAGTCACAGACATTTTGCATGTGTTTCATTTCATACACACTCCTTTGTGCAGATTCCAACTTCTTTCACAGCAGAGAAGAAATTAGAATTAGGTCTTGCTGCCTTTAAGGTCTTTCTACCTGTGCAACACATTCTTTTCAGGGAACCCAATTTGGTAACAGATGGAACAAGAACACAACTTGCTCTTTATGAGCTACTTTGTGTAGGAAAAGTCCAGCAGTTTGGTAGGCACAAATCTCTTGGGATTACTCACTTATGTATAAAACATGTTCCTCACTTTTTTTTTGCTTGTTTGTTTACAAATTTGCCCAAGGAATGTGAGCAATGCTATTATCCCTCCCCAAAGGCCATATATATGGGGAGTGGGGTTAACTATATAAATAGAACTACGCTAATTGAAATGTATGCCCCTATTTACACTGAAGAACCTTTCCCTCACAGCTGAGGCAGGTGAGCTATGCCTACACACCTACATCTATAGCCCACCCAGACAAGTGTATACTCATTTGTGCATTACAGGTCAGACTCTCTGCAGCCATAAAGGAAATATCTCCTCAGCAACAACTTGTGATTCCTAAACTGTGGCAAACTTGCACTTAAGCAGGAGATGCTAATGAAAATATAGAGAAAATTTCTTTCAGCCACTTACTTAAGGCTGGATGTTGTGTTGAGGGACATGGTTTAGTGGGAGCTACTGGGAATAGGTGGACGGTTGGACTGGATGATCTTGAAGGTCTTTTCCAACCTTGGTGATTCTATGATTCTATGATTCTAATCTCATTAATGCTTCTTTTATTTTCTTTTCTTTTTAAATCTCTTCTGCCCAGCGTAAGAACATTTTAAAGTCACAGAAATACAACTGATCCCAACAATTCTATATATAGTCCACTGTAGAATAAAATGAAAACACCACAAAGTAGGGACTATCCATTTTATTTTCTTTAGAAATGGATCCATGAAACCACTGTGCTCCAGAAAAAAAGAAAAAAAAAAAAAAAACAACCCACACTTAAAAAAAACCCCAACTTAATAGAACTTTTACAACAGGTAGCCTCCCCCTTAACAAAGCTGCACGTTGCTTACAGTAATGCAGATTGGATCTGGAGTAATAGAAACATGAATCCAGTGCCACCCCAAAGCTATGCTGATACCAAGTACATTCACAAACAAAACCCTCCCCCCCAGTTCATCAAAACACCTGCAGAGTTCTACAGCTAGCTAAAAATATTTCTGTTTAAATAGAAAAAGATTTCTCTACAAAATTTTGGGGGATAGTCATGACATTTCTTCTAAATGTCTCTGCAGACAACTAAGTAAGGTGACATAACAGTTTACCTAAGACTTTCAGTTCCAAAATTTCACCGATTTTCACTTTCCTAAAAAAAAGTCCAACATTGCCACCATGTGGTCAGAAACGGGCATCGTTCATCGTGGAAGTCGCACGTGATATTGGAGGAAACGCGGCCAGTCAATGAATAACCATGCTGTAAGTCAAAAACGAAAATGAACTCGGAGAATGGTGACTTTATGCAGGAAAACCAATTCTAAGTATGGGCCAGTCTACGAAAAATATTTTGCGATTAAGTCTTCAGCACTGTGACACTCCTCTCCCTGAAGGCACAATCCATTTCCACCCACTTGCTAACAAGCAAATTCTGTGTGTATGCAAAGCACCCAAGACCATTCATTTCTTTAAGTGTAACATTAGTTGAAAATTTGGAAGCCTTTTTTTCCTGGGATTCAGGAAGTAAAATTTCGTTGTTTTTTTTTATTTTTTTTTTTAAACCACCAAAACATCTTTCACATGGATTTCTTCATTGCTGCCTTTCTCACACTGAAGAGATACGCTTCATAAATAATGTTTAAGAAGTTGTCGTCGTTCTGAAAAACAAAACAATTGTTACTACAAAGGAGACATTCTTGAGTACACAGATAAGGTTCTTTTTTCATTTCACAGGCAAAATACTTTTCAACCTTGCTCTGTCTTAAGAAGCACACAGCAGAAGGGCTATTTCCTGTACAAACATATATTCTATGGCTTGAACGTAATGTATAACTGGATGGGAAGCACAACTCTGTAAGTAGTAATGGATAGACAGAAAGTACACTTTCTAAACTCACACTGATTTATCTTTACTACACTGCTCTTGCATGATACTGCAAAGAATACAGTTCAGAGCAACTTGATCTAACTAACCTGATCTAAAGCCCCTGTTCATTGCAAGGGAGTTGGACAAGATGATCTTTAAGGGTCCCTACCAACTCTGAGGATTCCATGATATAATCCTGTAATTTCTTCTCTTTGCCCCCATTTACCTAACAGTTTCCTTAAGTTTCTTCCATTAGTTCACTGATTATTGTAAGTGTCTCTGAAGGAACAGTGGAACACTTTGGGTTTTGCTCCTATGCTAAATCCTACCTGGACAAACACTTCTATCTTATTTATCACAGAACACCTTGGGCTTGAAGTAACTTCAAGTTCATCCAATCCCAACCCCATCCCAGAGGGAGGGCTGCCACCCATCCAACCTGGTCCTGACTGCCTGCAGGGATGGGGCACTCACATCTTTTCTGGGCAGCGTGGCCAGGGCCTCACTGCTCTCTGAGTAACAAATTACTTTCTAACATCTCACATAAAATTCCCTTCTTTTAGTTTAAATCCGTAAGCCCTTGTCCTATCACCATTAGACTGTTTAATTATTTTAGACTTAGTGCTCCTACCACGAACTGCTCCTTTGGCTCTGCTGCGTGTTTCACTTTCCTCTTTAGAAGACCAGTTTTTTCAAGAACTGGCAAACTCACATTAAGAAAAAGTGTCTTAAGTAGCTTACGTAAACATATGAAGATAATTAAAATCAGGGCAGTCCTTGAGGAAAACCAGGAGCAACTGAGATTGTAGTGTTATATAACTGAAAATGCTAGCTAAGAAACTAGCGATCAGCATCATGTTATTAAGCAGTAAATGATTTCCAGGTAACACAGTTAATCCTAGCTGTCATCAAGAACAGCGGGACTGAAAATGCATTTTACAAATATAATTTCAGAGCACAGAATCTAGTTTTCTTTCACAAGTAGT
The DNA here is from genome assembly GCF_023343835.1 of Lagopus muta. NCBI lineage: Eukaryota > Metazoa > Chordata > Aves > Galliformes > Phasianidae > Lagopus > Lagopus muta. The sequence continues at coordinate 60,319,132 of NC_064433.1, forward strand.
CTCCCTTTCAATTTTGTACACAGTTTTCCTACTATCCAGATATTCTACGTACATAAGACAGAATATTATGATACTTTTATTTTTAAATCCAACATAAAAATAAAGAGGAAAATGAGACGAACATCTAATGTCTAAAAGACACTTTTATTTCTAGGTCTATAATTTAAACTTCATTTTATGTGAATGACTTCAGCATTCCAATAAAGACATATCGTATTGCCAAGCCTTACAGGCATAGTTTGGCCTACAAATTAGACACTTCAACCCGTGCCTCCATTCATTATGTACTATAGCCAGTTCTTTAATTCTACAGTCTCAACCTCCACTCTTCAGGTATTAAGTTCAGAGCAAGCTACTGAAAAAAAAAATCATAATCATTCATATAATCGCAGACCAGGAAACAATAATGTCCTATATGCTGTTAATGCTTTCTCAGATTTAAGCTCGAATAATTCTAGCAAGAGGAATTTTAGCATTTCAAGTAGAGAAGTACATAGAACAGATTAAACTAGCATGTTGTTACTTATAAACATAAACATGTTAACCTGTATTTCAAAGTTGCTCACATTTCCCATCTGAGTTGTTCTTGCTGCTAGCATGTCTCTTTGAAGTATTTGCCTGCTAAGATAACCAACCTTTACTTTGCTAGAAGTTCAACAGGTGTCTTTCCAGCTCTCAGGACAGCCTTTTGAAGCTTTCAGTCATCTTTATTCTTTTCCTTCAATTGTATCATCTCTTCCTAATCTCAAGCTACACTGACTAATCACAGTGCATTTAAGCTAGCAGTATGCAAGAAGAGGCTATTACCTCCCTGGTCTATGGAATAGTGCTCAATTAACACAGCAATAAAAAGCACAATTCCAGCACATACTTAATTACCCCCTTAGTCTCTAAACAGATGAATACAACTCTTCAGATGACCAGGTGCTTAAGTGACCAGGTGCTTATATTAAAATGGGAATAAAGGTTTAAATTGAAGTAGAACTCTTGGCACTTTACCTGGATCAGGTGTAGAAGTGTTTCCTGCAGCTGCATTTTTGTCACTGAGCTGCTGGTGATCACAGGTGGCTCTGGGGTTTGCAGTGGTAGGAGAAGGTTAGCAGAGCTGGCAGCAGGTTCTTGGTTTGATGCTGCTAACAGCCCACTTTCATTGGCTTTTGGTGCAGCAGGTGTGGGCTGAGTGAACACCATCGGGGACATCAATAAGGTAGGAGTCACAGTGGCAGGAATGCGCTGAGGTGAGATTACCTGTCCACATAAAAATTATCAATTAAATAACCTATTTAATTAATTATATATGATTTGAGATGACTAAAGCTGCAGACTGATCAGCAACAGGTACAGAAACTGTGGGAGATTGGTATAGTTACACAAACCTCCAAGTTCAGGACTCCTATATGATTCAATTCCAGATTAAAAGGACCTCCATCCAAACTGTGAATGCAGTCATGAGTTCAAATACAATACAGTCTACCCGTCAGGCAAGCGATCTGAGTACAAAAGCATGTTATCACAGAAATTAGACTATTGCTGAATAATGAGCATTTTCAGAGAATGCAGGTGAGAAGTTTTCCATAAGGTCAGTAAGCCCTGAAGTTTGATAATATTCTTTCTTACTAGCAAATGCCAATAATAAAGCTCAGTCTTTGTATCTAATACTAGAAAATACTTGCCAATTATCACTTTTGATATATGTACATATATATGTGTACACATACACATATATATGTGCATACATGTGCATACAAACACCTCTATATTCTCTTTTTAAGCTAGGAGAAGTGAAACGAAATGGAGATTAAATGATTTATGTAAAGACCTGCAGTGAACTAGTGGCACTGTAGGAAACAGAACTGATTCCCAACCAATAGTCAGCTCATCAAAATGGCCCTCAAAGAGAAGGAAAATCCAGACACTGCTGAAGTTCCACAAGTTGTCATATCCATGCCAACATGCAAATATGGGTGTCAAAGAATTTTTACATTTCAAATTTGCGATACATCTCAGAACTGAAAAACCTGCAGGATTAGTCAGCACTAGCAGATATAATATATGGCATAACAAAGTTTATTCACTAAGTTTGTAGATATTGAAACTTTCTGCTGGTAATTCTAGTAATAAATCCTTATCAGCTGTCTCCTCAGCATTCAAGCATCCAATCTTTTTTTTCAAGGAACAGAATGCACAAAGAAATTAGTTTTAGCCCTCCATGCTTGGAGCTGGAACATGATTTATTGCTATTCCATGAAGGTGAAAGGCTACAGCATCACTCCGCTCTGTGTCCTGAGTTACATATCAATTTTGAAGAGAAATTAAGACTAAGAAAATAGATCTGAAGTTGATCTCCTAGGTGTGCAAGACAATGCACATGCACATTAAAAAGCATTTTTTCTTTCACTGGTTCTCTTAGCCCTAGTCACAATTGCTCTACACAAGACATTTCTAAGCAATATTAGGCAACAGTACAAAAAGAATAGAATAATGAAGACTGAGATTTCATGCTCACTGGTGCTAAATTGAAGGAAGCAGAAAGACTAGGGGCCAGGACAGACCTACACACATTAGAAAGCATGCAATATGTGTCTCAGGCAAAAATCTCCCAGTACACTTTCTAGGTAAACATTGTTCCTCTGTTTCTCAAATACAGAATATTACTTAAAAATTCAACTCTCTACCTGCTACCTTTTTTTCTCCCCTGTGAGATGACAAAGTAAATAATCAAGTCTGTCTTACAAGCTCCTGAATGAATTAACAGTATTTCTAGCTTAATGCAGGTTTGCTTCAGGAAATAAAGTGGCACAGATGTTTGTGCACCTACGCTTAAAAACCAATGCTCATTTTAGAGGAAAACCATCAGAAGTCCATGGGGCCATACCGATGTAGACTGAGACCTTCAGCATGTGCACACACATCTCCTGCAGATGTGCCTGTAGATCGGCTGCCTCCGGACTCTCATGACAGCATCTCTGACCTACTCATCCATGCAGCTTGAATAACTTCTCTTTAATTTATCCCAAGTAAAACTGGTGGGTTATCTGAAATCAGATGATTTTTCCTAATGTGATTTAAAGAATGCACATGCTCTGCAGGGTAGGAGCCTCCAGCAAAAGAGTGGTGGGGAGCAGCTGGAGGAGGTAAATTGTCTCACTAAGACAGGGAAACCTAAGACTGATGATGTCAAGGATCTAAACGATGAGTCCTTTGAAATCAAAAGACACTTTACTTCTCTTTAGAGTCTGAGACAAACAAACAAAATTTGACACAAATTATGTAACAGAGAGTTACTACTGTCCAACATACATGTGTTTTGTTTTAACAGACATATCAAAAATTGTTAATTTTGTTCTGGATAGAAACAGCTTTTTGGAAGAGTTTTCCAATCATATGGATGGTATATGGAATAAGCAATGCTGCCATCTACTGGCGACAGAGCTAATATCTACAGCTTACTGCAGTATTTCAAGTACTTGCCTCAGAAGAATACACGCATCTTTTATTCTCAGCCCATACTAAGTGCTTTTGTGTGCAAACATTAAAATGTATTTTGTTTTGCTAAGAGATCATGCTCAAAGCTTCTGCCATTTAAGAAACTTATGTGTAAAAAAAAATATGTTTTAAAACATAAGGGCAAATTTTCAGTTTAAATTCAATTCAGATCACCTCCAGCCACCTGACAACTGATGCCCATCAGCAAATGTAGGGCACTGGACTGGCATTGCTAGTGTGATTCCTACAGAGCAAAGCTTTTGCCAAGAGCACTGGAAACACTCTGTACAGACATACAACCTTCAAATCAGTCTTTTAGCCTTGAGTAATTTTGTACAAGGCGTAACAGCCTTTCCAATACACTACAGATCCCCTTCTTTCTCACAGAATCTAACAAGAGCAGCTTGTGCATCCAGCCTTCCCTGAATTAGCTCCAGCTTTTTCAGGTCAACACTTACATCTCTGAGTCACTAATAACAGAGTGGGAATCTACTGTCAGTTGTGCAGCAATGAAGTAAGAACAATGAAAAAATGTGCAAGATAGTCACTGCAGCACGTACTATTCCTCCTCTGAAGCACAAATGCTCACTAAGATATGTTTGATGTTGTGTATGGCTGCTAGCAGCTAGACATTACAGCTGGCAAATTCACATAACACCACGCACTAAGAAACACATGGCGCTCCTGTAATGGGAGACTGGGACCAGGCCCTGCTTCCTCTTTCTGCATGTGCAAAATTCCACTTGCATCAAGCACTCCTGTGGAACATCAGCACCCGGGGGATGCCATGGGCTGTTTGTAGGGGCACTATTTAGAGCTGAGAACACTTCATCTAGGAAGGGCTCCAGAATTTTAAAAACAATTGCTGTTACAATACAGCCAATTATAATGCTAATCGTAACATTGTTTTGTCTCTTGGGTATCATCCAGAAAATTTTAATTGATGCATAACTATCGAATCTGAGATTACATTTCATGACAAGTTTAACATATCTATTGCACTCTTCCTCGGCATGCTTATAATCTCATGCTGAAACTGCAGTTATGGTAACAGGTATCTTTGATGCAGGCATCACACCACTAGCTACTATGTACTGGACATACATTCAGAACATGTAACACAGTAGGTTTATGACATTTTTGATGGAAAATGCTCTAAGAAATCAAGTGAGTGGTATACAATGTAAGTGGACTTCTAAGAAAAGATCAACCTGTGTCAAGGTTATTGTAAGCATTCTCAAAATCACAATTCTGATTAACATAAACACTTCAGCATGCATGAATCTATAATTGGCATAACTCATGCCTAATACTAAGCACATGTTTAAAAGCCCATTGCAGATTAATGCATTCTCATTGCATCCAAAGCACGTGTTACTCACTGTCTGCATAAGGAATACTTCTCAGAGTAGGGCTAGCATCAGACGAATGCTTCCAAGCATTATTCCTTAGCCTTTCATGTTTAGTTTTATTTTTCATTCTTTTGTAACTGGTCTTTTCCTCTCCACGTGGGAGAGCGCAGTTCTTACACCATATGGAGATGCAGAAGCCAATTTAAAATTGGACTTGTAATGTGTCAATTGTGGAAAAGACTATTGCTTTAATTTTCTCAGCACTGCTGATAGATCTGGGATGTTCCTGTAATGTGATTTTTCCAAACAACAAAGACACTGTCCAGATACCCTTCTATTCCTGTCAAGCGTTTTAGCATTCACTTTTTTCGTGTGCTGGATTACAGTAAAAGATGCAATACCAAAAGATAAGTAATTACAGAGAACAAACCTTTTGCCGTATTTGTCAGCAGAATCTACTTTGATCAATTTTGCATGAGCATGTGCAGATATATTGATGCCAACTCAATTTCACTCAAATGTCTGTCTGCAGGCGTGGCAGTGCTTAAAAGCTTTTGTCTATGGTATGGATGTGATTATAAAAACATTAACGTTGGTTTTAGAAGTTGTTTTGAATTGTTATCTTCAAGAATCTCTTCATATGGCAAATTCATGGTAATCTACGGGAATAAAGACTTATTCCTTAATTCCTATCCTTTTTTTCCTTTTTTTTTTTTGGGTGGGGGGGGGATGGGGAAGGCGGAATCCGCTGCATGTTAGAGAGGCCATTCCTTCCATATTGCAGAGATTTAGGTGTCCCAAACAATTATTAGTCATACTTTCATCATTTTTAGTCTGTTTATTAAGTTTGATTATTATTATTTTTATTCTATTTATACAAAAATGTGTCAGAAACTGATCTAATGCTGATTCGATAGCAGCTGTAGCTGTGTCAGCATAGCCACTCCTAGGCAACTTCAATCTTTTTGGACTGCTCACAGCCATGCAAAGTGGGATTTAGAGTCTCTTCAGGTTTTTTTTGTGTGTGTGTTTCTGTTTTTGTTCCTCCCTTTTAAAGCAAACTTGCAGCAATAATTCTAGTGGATGTGACTTCCACTAAAAAATGTCCGTTCTCTCAAGCTATTGCTCTGTTTATACTAAAGCTGTAAAATTATTGTAACTGCATTATTAGTGAGATCCTCAGCTCCTTTTTCATACTGAAACTAATGCTAACATCAGTTTTTTTCTCAAATATACACAAAGTCATTAGCCTCATCAGCATCAATACGGATTTTTCATTTGAAAACACATCAAGGTTTTTTCCCCACTCTCTACTGCACATACTAGCTTATTATGCATAGCCTGGTACTTGCCTCATTTCAGTTTTATCTTCCAAGTAAGAATGTCTTAAGTCTCCATTCTATACGCGCATTTCCCAGTGAATTGGACAATTTCTTTCATTTGTAGCAGGCAAGTTCCATTCCCAGCAAAAACAGTAAATTACTGTGACTCTAGATCCTCTTTCTATTCGTTAGCATTTCACTGGAAAGTCAGATTGCCATCTGTAAGCAACTGATCCTGAAAAATTTCAGTGACTAATCCACCAAACGCTCCTTCACACAGATTCAAAATCATGCTAGTTTAATTGAAAGAATTAAAATAATGGTGGCTATTCGTTCTATCAAATTCATCTTCCTCTGACCTCTCTCATGGAATTAGAAATCATGATCTGTCAGTGCTTATGACACATGTAGCCCACGTGGCCCTTAATTGTTAAATGGCTATTTCAGGCTCCTCAAGTGAAAAATAGCTTTCTAGCAATAAGGAGGATATTTGGAGCAATAGTGTTTCATTCAGCTATTTAAGAAGTTGCAGTAGATAAGCAGCAGAAAAAATAATGATTTATAATTTGGGTAAGTAACTTGTAGACTCCAACACAATATAAGGCTTATGGATTCTGTACCTCCTATAGAGGAAGTAAAAGGGACTTTAATGCTCATCCTCAAGCAGAGCACACATGAAGACATTCAAATGTGGAAGTTCCTACAAAGAATGACACTGTTAGCAGTGAGCAGTTGTCTAGGATTAGACATTTAGTAATCACATTTGAGGTTCTCCTAAAGGACAGAAAAATGTATTAAGTAGACACATGTCATCTCTTGATGTCTCCTGAATTTTCTGGCCCCAGGATCAGGGGCATAATCAAAAGAACTCAGTGTTTTGGAGATTTGCTTTTATTTATTATTATTATTATTATTATTATTTTATTTTATTTTATTTTATTTCCCTCTTTTTAAGACTTTCATGCACAGGGCAAATTTTCAAAACAATATTTATTGAATAAAAAGCCAAAACTGCTGTACAGTTTGGAGTAGCGGTTATGGTCCAAGACAATGAATTCAGCAATGTAAAAATAATTTGAAAGCCTGTTGTTAGAAAGCAAGCATCCTGTCAGCATCTTTAGCACTTTTAGCAACTGGCACAAAAAGGAACACTTACCTGCACAGAAAAAGTTATGACTAATTTTGTGAGGAAGAAATACTATTATACTCAAAACATTACAAAGAATGGCCACTGAAACCTACATACCATTTCTAAACATGTCTGAAAAACAAAGAAAAGCTACATAAATACTACCCCTTGTCATTACTGATGTACAAGAGACATCTCCTTTGGTATTTAGAATATCACTGCTTAGTAAATTAGAACTTCCTTATGCTGTTGATAAATTATCACCTGCAAAATGAGTCACGTGTGCAAGACAGCAACACATAGTAAGGCAGAAAGAAGAATATACTGGCCAAAAAAAACCAGAGAATGGCCTCAAAAACTTAGAAAACTGTTTCTGAAATTGTTTATTTACCTGGAAGAGAGAGCTCTGCTTTTCCGTACCCGGTGCCTTTTCTATCCAGGAATCCAGTGGTTTCAAGGTGTTGGTGTTCTGAGTAACAACAGGAAACTTAGCTGCCAAGGTTGGTCTGCTGGATACATGCAACTGTTCTTGTTGCACGATCTGGAGCTTCTTCAATAACTCCTGAGGTGATATCACCCCAGAATTGGCTGTCTGATTGCCAGAGAGAGAAACTGGCTGTCTAGGAAGTTTGGACTGTTCTTTACCAAGCGTCTGAGACTCTAAAGTCTGACCTGGCAGGGAACCATTGAAATATACCAAAGGTGGCTGGGTCACATTATTCATCTGTGCTGCTGGTGCTCCAACAGCAGCAGGAGTCCTGCTGAACACAGAAGCCGTTGAGTTCACAGATCCTGTTGCACTGGGATCCATTTTAGTCATCGACCCTGACTGACTCTGCAATTTCTGTAACAAGCTCTGAGTACCAGCAGCATCCTGAACTACGTGAGATGTTGCAATGCCACGAGAAGTCACAGGCTGGAAGAGTCCTGTGAAAGTCTCACCCACAGGGTGGATATTGCCATTTTCACAGAGTCGGTTCTCAGGAAACTCAGCAAGCGGGTGAAGGTCTGTCCCACGCACCATCAGCTTTTGAATAGCAGGGCAAAGCTGTTTCTCTGCACACGGAGAATGCCTGCTAGGTTCTTCATAGGACAGAGAACGTACCACACCCTGCCTAACAGGAAGGTTCTCTTGATGCTGTTTATTAAGTGGTTCTGTGACATCTGTTTTCTCTTGTTTTCCAAACAGGGCTGTCAAAGACAAGTGTTGTGGTTCAGGATCCGCATTCTGCGAAGGGACAAAGAAAAAAATCTTAAGTGTAGTTATGTCACACATGATAAATAACATTAAGTGGTGACAATATTTAGCCAGCAGTATTCAAGAAAAAGCCAAGAGAACTGCTATGCTCTTTTCTCCCTAGAGAATTTCTAATAGTTCAGTCACATCAGAAGGGCAAGAGAACAGTTGTCAAGCTGCTAATGTGGGAGAAAACCAGTGAATCTGAAAGATAGCAGTGGTTTCACTTTAAATACCATAAAAGAGCACCTACCCTTCCAGCCATCCGTACAACATTAATACAGAACAAAAACCTCCCCCTGTGCAGAGCAAGGTCACTTCTGGTACATCTCCTTGTCACAGTTGACTGAATTCAGCTTTTGCAATATGGTATAGTTTGAAGATGCTTTTGTAAAAGCAAAAGACTTTTAGACTACCTAAAATTCCCTTGAAGACAACAAACACAAAAAATGTGGTTCATCAATTAACTACACCAGCTTGGGACCAAAGCAGCATCTCAACATTGAAAAACAAGGTGGTTTTAAATTTTTTTATTTATTTTTAACTGCTGCATCAGGATGCTACGTCTCAGTACTCAGATTGGTGGGATGGAAGCAGACTTTTTTATATATAGATTAGTTTTGCATTTAGAACATAATCCTTACTGTGGTTTTACCACAAATTCTTGCACTGATCTTCTGATCTAATTAAGTACTCTTGGTTGACTACTTGGTTATAACACTAGTCAGAACACACACAAAACACTTTACCTTGCTTTGCTGAGATATTCGTTGATGTTGATTTTCACTAGGCTTCACTGGAATTGGTTTGATTAGGTTGGGGTTGTTACAGATTGCAGAGGAACTAGTTATTTGTTTTGGCTCAGAACAGGTCTTACACTGAAAGAGAAAATCAATGTTTTTTAGTAACTGTTATTGTACTTTTCCTCTTAGTTCTGTACCACAGTAAAATCCAGACTTAGCTGGGTATTCAGTTAGCAAAAATGACAGCCCTAGCACCATGAGGTGTTATGCTGTTGAAAGAACTACAGCCTGATTTTCTAAAATCAAAAGACATATGTAAAAATAAACACTTAACTCCAAGGTGTTTTTGAGCACAAGGTTTCCCCTTAGCTTGAAACTCAGTTCTCATCTTTGGCTTGTCCTGCACTTAACACAAAATCAATCTGACACATTTTTCCTGTATCGGGAGTCAGCAAGACCTTTAATAGTCTCAAGTAGTTTAGATACAGGGATTTATGTACACACAGAGTATTTAAAATGCTTTTTGCTAAATGCTGAAATTTTAAAATCAAATTCTATTACATAAACATTCCACAATGTGGGAACTTGTATACTCACACAGAAAAATAATTAAAGATTTAATCAAGTTGTAGATTAGCATGTTTACCTATTATATATGACGGAATTAATAACTGTATTTATAAATGAGCAGGCAGAGACAGACGACTAAAAGTAGTCAGAGACACAGAGAGGCCATCATTTAATTCAGAAAATGTGCAGAAAACACTGCATGAAAGAGAAAGAAAATATGGAATAGGAAAAAGTGAGTAACACAGTTCTATTTACACTGTATCCAAAACAAGAATCTAGTCAACAAAATTAAAAAGTACTGAATGTACAAGGAATGCTATTGTCAGTGTAATAGAAAATAGTACTTCAGAAGTCACTGTCTCTAGATATGACTGAAACCAAGAAGCTGTGAAGATTTATATATATATGTATTTTTTAAAGGTACCTACAATTTAGGACTAGAAGAAAACAAGTACTCCTATTTTCAAGGAAGGGCAAGAAAGAGTATTTGCAGAACTTCAGGCCAGTTTGCCTCACCTCAGTCTCTGGGGTGGTGATGGAAGAAATCTTCCTGGAAGCCACTTCTAAACATGTTAAGGAAAATAGCATGAGCAGAAGTAGCCAGAATGGATTTACTTGCTCAACCTAATAGCCTTCTTCAGGGAGATGAGTGACTCAGTGGGTAATGGCAGAGCAGTGCATATTGTTTAGCTTGATTTTAGCAAAGCCTTTGACACTTAACAACCTCAAAGACAAACTGATGCAAAAATGATGCAAACTGAAGATAAAAATGCAGGCTAGGTAAGCAGACAGTTAGGACTGAAAACTGTCTGGTATACTGGACTCAAAATATTGCTGGTATCAAGTCCCACTGGGGACCAGCTGCTAGTACCATTCCCCAGGGCTTGATATTTGGGTCAATACTGTGTAACATAAGTAATAACCTAACTGATGGAACAGAGCAGGCAAGCAGAGGATGTAAAATGAGACTGTGTGGTCAGTAGACCCGGTGGTTGTGGTGCCATTCAGAGGTACATCATGAAGTTTAACAGAAGAAAACTGAAGATGAAGAACCCTATGCACCAATACGGGCTGGGACCAAATGACCAGAAAGTAGTTTTGCAAAATTGATCCAGGGCTCCTGGTAGACATAATCATAGAATGGCTTGGAGTGAAAGAGATCCCAAGGATTATGAAGTTCCAGCTCCCTTGCTACAGGCAGGGTTGCCAACCGCCAGATCAAGCACCAGATCAGATTGCCCAGGGCCCCATCCAACCTGGCCTTAAACACTTGGAGGGATGGGGGATCCACAGCCTATCCGGGCAAACTGTTCCAGCATCTCACTCTCTCTGTAAAAAAATCTTCCCCATCATCTAATCTAAATCTCCCCTCCTTCAGTTTAAAACCATTCCCCCATGTCCTTTCACTATTAGATTGTGTAAGATTTGATTTCCCTCCTGTTTATAAACTCCCTCTAAATATTGAAAGGCCATAATGAGGTCTCCCTGCAGCCTTCTCTTTTCCAGGCTGAACAAGCCCAGTTCCTTCAGCCTATCCTCATAAGAGAGGTGCTCCAGCTCTTGGATCACCTTTGTGGCCCCCCTCTGGACCTTGTCCAAAAGCTCCACATCTTTCCTATGCTGGGAGCCCCAGAGTTGGATGCAGTACTCCAGTTGGGGCTTCATGAGAGTGGAACAGAGAAGGACAATCACCTCCATCACCGTTCTGGCCATCTCTCTTCTGATAGAACCCAGGATACCACTGGCCCTCCAGGCTGTAAATGCACGCTGCTAGCTCACGTCAGGTTCAAAAGTCAATAGGTAAAATATGGAATACACAAAATTATGTTTAAATGAAGTAAAAAACTTTACTATAAGGCTGTTCAAATACCAAACGGACTGCCTGAAGTGCATGGAAATATTCAAACCCTGAATTAACATGCCTCTAGGCAATGTGCTTAAAGCAAATGAGGCTGGACAGAACTTTGAGATACCACTCAATAAGCAATAAGCACAGGAACTCCAAGAGAGGTTAGTCTGCACTGCTCAAAGAAATTATTTTCATAGATTCTTTTCTGCTGACACATTGTTATCCTTGCATTTGAGGAATCATTTTTAAGCACACGAAGACACATGACTGAATTATTCTTAAATCACTTTGTAACTTCACGTTCTCAGTCAATTTCTGACCAGTGACTTTTGTTGTCACTTGTTCACTTAATGACAATTAAATATCCTACCTACTAATTAGCAGATCAAAACATTTTGATAGTTCAAGTAACTGATTCCTGTAGCCACTATTTGACCTACACTAAAACAGGTGGATATCATTCCCTTTTTATTTTTTTTTTTTTTGTTTGGACATATCCTAACCCACTATGATGTTATACAGAACAAACACACACTTCAGTAAGATTAAATATCTCTTCTCTCCCAGATTGCTCTCTTTCTACAGTATGCTGCCTTTTCTTCAACATGCCTCCTCACTGCTATTTTTCAGCACAGGTTTTTAGGGGAAAACACATAAGCATCTACATAAACTTCTTCAACATGACATATGACATAGTCTTGTATATTTCATAATGAGTTCTGCAGACTTTCAATAAATGCAGTAGGCCCTTATTTCTCCAGGGTATTTTAATAAGCTGAATTCTTCGGAAATAGTGAGTACCTTAGATACCACTGCCATAGCCTACATAGCATCAAAACTAAGTGCTTACAAATGAGAAGTAGGAGTGCTCTTACCAGTGTAAGAGCATTTTTTTAGATGCTATTCATCAGCAAAATGAAAACACAAACTATAGCAGCATATACAGAGGTCTACTGTGGATGACTTTTACTTTTGACTTGGTATAATTTTCATGATTTGATAACATGGCTAGCAAGCTGGTATCCAATACAGGAGTACATACTGACGAAGAAAAGCCTTGTGCTGATTTCTACTACTGAAGCTCAGAATATAAGGTCACTTTGGCACACTGGCAGCATGGCCTAGCTGATGAGTAAATTAGGAACACCATCCTGACGCTTAAGCCCCTGCTGGCTGGACAGGTAAAAAAGATACAATCTCCCATCATCATCAAACAGCAAAAAGCAGCTTTCATAGAAATGTCAACATACTCTTTAGTGTTAGAACCAGCAGAGTAATGATGTGCTACAGTACTTCGTGATTACCACATCTTGCTTCAGAGGTCAGTCCTGTAATCATGTGTCTTGTTCAAAGCTATGCCCCTACAAGAAATGTGTATGCAATTAAAAAGTTCTAAGATCAAGCTGAAGACCAAGCAGCATTAGAAAAAAAGGAAAACACTGATCAAAAAGAATAAAGATATTCACTGAGGGTGTCTTAGGCAAGTTTGTCTTAAACGTCTCTGACTACACGAAACAACTGCTCTCTGTGAAAAGATTTCATAGTCTACCTGTGCAATATGAGGCACAAGCTGAACAGGACATTGCCAGAAGAAATCAGGGAATGGTCAAGCATGGTACCATAAGCAGTGCAGCTGTCCAGAAGCAAACGCCATGTCACATCATCATCTCATGGTCTGTAGCTGAAATCTGACTGAGAAACAAGCTGCAAAGACCTCTCAAGTACAAAAACAAGATGCAAGAAGGCTTGATATCAGGAAAAAACTCTCAGCCAAGATTTGATGGGATTTAGTAGAGCTATGTAGGTCAGCTACACAGAAAGCAACAGAGAACTTTGAAGCTTCACAAACTTAAATGTGGAGAATCCCTGGAAATGTCTAGCTGATGTAAAGCAACCACAAGAAGATATTAGTGAGCAGACACATGAAAATGAGCAAGGTGCTCTGCAGAAAAGAAAAGCTGGAGGACAAGAACAGTCTTTAAAGAGAGAAGCAGCAACAAGGATATTCAGACAGAGCCCTCCTTAAGGAAGACATTCACACCCCACTCAGACCATTCAAGATTAGTAGCATACAGTTTGCATCATCCAGCCTGAGTATAGCACTGTGTCCCTAGGAAGGACAGGCCTTCTGGGGAGGTGATGAGCTACTATCAAGTCTTTCATACTGCTAACAAACCAAAAACTATTAGGACAACTGAAAACTTAGAAACTCTATTTCTGTTCAAACAGGGCAGCGTCACTGGAGTATTTTGCTCAAAGACAGTGAAGAAGCAATCAACAGAAATAAAAACCAAGAAGCCTCTGCTCACTACCAGACAAGATGTTCTTATCAAATGTTTGTGTCCTCAGTAATGAAGAACGAAGCTTCAGTTACTCTGCTCACATCAACCAGACAAAGCTTATGCACCTCATCTGACATCTCACAGATCAAAGGACAGTGAATTAAATGGGTGAATGCAATCAAGGAACAGGGTTGCACAGAGCTAAAACCACTCTATCTTGTAGTACAAGGCAAGGCACAATGGTTAAGGAGCAACACGTTTTGGTGTACTTTTTCTGTATCCTAGCAGCTCTTCAACTGTTTATCTTCCTAGCCATCATGATCAGGCCTCCTAAAAACACTTCTCATCAGATTTTAAAAATAATATCCTAGGATTTAAAAATGAAGTAGAATTCCTTAGATGCTTGGAAAAAAATGATATTCTTATCTTGAGGCTCACAACAATTTAAAGCACCTTATTTTCTGAAATCAAATGGAATTCAGAAAGAACAGCATAATTCATAACTCATCTCAGCATGTTAGCATTGTAAACTTTAAGACATACGTCAACAGGGAAGTAAATGTCATAAGGAGCTGAAAAGGACAATTGCTATGGAACATATTGACATAAAATACAACAATAGCTGTCATTGCCTTTATCTTTCATGCCCTTCCTAATTCTGTGTTACCAACCAAGCAAGAAAAAGCACACAATTCATAAGAAGTCAGATAATAGCACTCAAAATGTCCCAGGTGGAAAAGTTTTCATGTTATTTCCCTATCAGCAGAAAGATTAAAGATGAAGTAAGACACAAATCTGGTAAAGATCTTAGCTGCAGAAAAAAAAACAAATAAAATCAAGAAACTATAAAACACAGATCTAGAATTTCCTTTCCTTGATCTTGATTTGCTGAGTGTTCATGCAGAAGTGAAAGGTAACTTTTAAAACATGTACTACATCCTTCTCATAGTATCCAATGACAGTCTAATATTTTTCAGGCTTTCCATTTTTAAGGCATTTAGTAAAATTATATTATGAAACATTTAAGTAATCAAATCCCTTTTATTCCAAGACTAGATGCCAATTCAGTTTAAAAATAATAAAAAAGAAAAAGACAGCAGGAGCTGGAAGCGTTTGTTGACTATGAATACATTAAATCCTTATTACAAACAAAAGAGATCCTAGTTTCAAAATAAACTATACCAACATAAGAAGGGCATAGACATTACCATAACTCAAATAGTTCTTATTTGAGGACAATATGTCATATTTCAGAAAGTGAACTTTTTTTTTGTTACGCTTATGTTTAAAACATACATATTTCTAGACTCTTAGCACTTACGTAATGATCTTTATTACTGCATGGCAATACACATGAAATACTTGAAATAGCAGGCTCTGAAACAATTTGCAGCATATATATGAATAGTTAAAATTATTAAATCTCTATTCCCTAAAGCAAGACATTTTTGATTATCCAATAATAGAGAACATTATTAGTCCATTAGTTACTCTGTGGTTTAGAAGCCTCAGAAGACCAATGCAGCATATGGGATCACACTAGATTTCAACCTTTTCATTTACTTCCAGTAGTGTCTAAGGTAGACAATAACTGCAGCTAAAGGCAGTAAGTTCAATGTTAAAGGCTTCCCCTAAGGTAAATCATTTGTGCAAATCACAGAATCTATTAGCAGTTTTGAATATTTCACCCTAAAAAGGGGACACAAATTTCAGGTACTGAAAGCACAAGGTCAAAACAAAAGCCAATTTAGACTTGCTCTTACACCCTAGCATTCATCAAATAATCAAATCTCATTCATGTTCTCCTTTCAGGAGTTACTGACAGAATTCAGTTCTTTTCAATCTTTAGAAAACTGACAAAACATACATACTTCCACAAAACAACAGAGCATTCTGTCAAAAAAATTAGTTTAACTTCAAGTAAAATTAGTTTACAGAATAAAAACTTTTAAAATGTAAAGTTTGAGCAAATTAGCAACGCAGGATCACCAAAAAACAAAAGCTGAGATCTTAGAGATAGCAAATCTCACCTTAGTGTACTCATCTTTGGCCTTGGTAAGCATCCGTAAGATATCCACTTCTTTGTTATTAGCAGAATTCGTGACCATAGGGGACACTCCTGTTCCTGTGCCCTGCTGTGCTTTCAATTGCTCTTGCTGAGTTAGGCTGAAAACAGGAGGTGAGAGGAGAACACACAAGACAAAAACAGGTAAAATATAAGAAGTTTCACTACAACTACTTTACAAGAATTTAAAAGAAGTATTTTAATTTCCCCACCTCCCAAATTACATAACAATACAGTTAAAAATCTCTATTTAAATATCTATAATAAAGCATAATTTGACCAGGTGCAAGAAACATTTTCTTCAATCTTGAATAGACTAGGTCATACCCTAAAATTTCCATAACTCAGTCACAATTTCCATACCCAGAAGGAGCAGGGAACATACAACGTTATTCAGTCCTCCTGGTGATAAAGGATGGCAAACACAAGCAAATCAGTCATTAACTACCAGCAAATGACCAATTTCCTGCCCCAGCTGTTTTATTATTATTGTAGAATGCTGAGAATTAAAACACACAGCCAATTGGCTGAATGACAGGTTGTTTTTTTTTTTTTAATCTATGTGCAACACCACTATTATAAACCACTACACGTGGTTTACAATAGCATGAATTCTCTGCAAACTAGTTTTTATTGTGGTAAATTACCAGTTTGAGAGTACCTAATCACCACCAACTGAAGCTTGAGCTAGTTAACTAAAATTAGCTGTCAAAAAAATGGGTTTCCTAGGGTTCACTGCTTATTTCTGGAAATTCATCCCCATCAATTATTCCTTGGGTCATAACCAAGTCAGTTTAGCGCTGCAGAACGTAGAGCAAAAGCAAAAAAAAACCCAAACAAAACCCCACCACTGTTACAGTCAGTGTTTAACAATGTTTTGTCACTGCAAAATGTAAAGCAGCAGGCAGTTCTTTAAAAAGAGATATATGGGAAACATGACTAACTTCCCATCCAGTATTTTGGAACAAGTCCAATCTGAAACACAGTGGCAGAAGAATCAACGCACTTTGCTGTGGATTGAGATGTGCAATGATGAGCACATCCTTGCAACAAGATGAGTCCTTGTTTGGACTTGAATTGTAGGACATGAAAATGGGCACTTGATACTTTGGCAATCAGAATTGATGTCACTTCTTCAGCATGCTTCCGGCTACAGAAACATGTTTGCTAACCAGGCTGTTAAGATTGGTATAGATGACATGAAAAGGAAAGATTCACAGCTCTGACTATGCTTTCACATTGCACCCTGTTAGTATCTAATGATGTTGGCTTGACTCTATCAGTTTCTCATGGCTTTTCTGTGATGACAAGGACTGACCTCTAAATCATTCCTCTTCCTATCCCTTACATGAACTGTGACACAATGGTAAGCCCAACCCTCTATACCACAGACAACTACTACATCTAAAGTGTCCATTCCTACACTGTCCCTTTCCTACATATACTCCACATTATGCCTCTAAAAAAAAGGAAAAAAAAAGCAGATTATATACGTTGATAAAATCTGTAGGATTTCAGCTCCTTCCTCTTCCAAGCAAGCATGAAAACCTGTAGAAAGTAGTCTTAAGAAAGGAAACGTTGCAAACAAGGCAGTCATTAGATCAAGCAGAGGGAAAAACAGAATGAGAACCTGGACAAATAGAAAAAGCAGTGACAGTGACTAAAATAGCCACTGTGTTGTTAGTTAAAAAGCTATCCATTATGTTGTAAGCTTAATACAGTTTTGTACGTAATTCTGATCTCCTGTTTCATTGCAGTATTAAGGTTGTGTAACATAAAATATTCTTAATATGTATATAAGAGTTATGAATTCGAAGCTAATTAAAGCCTTTCTTTATAATCCTAAAGCAAAGTGGATTCTTTACATACTGGTAAGAAAGAAAGAAAGAAAGAAGAAATCAACCATGATGTAGAAAAAGGATAAAAACAATAAACGGTATTATTGCAGCATTCCTTCATGATATTCCATACTTACATTGATAAAAGAAGGAAAGCTTCCCAAACTGAGAAACGCATTAACGCCTCCCAACGAATACAACTGTATAGAACAGATCTCTGAATTATCAAGAAACAATTCAGATGAACTTTTACACTTTGATGTAGCTAGAAACCTGCATTGCAAATTATGGAAAAAGTCCTGCAATTATTTCTGAATATATAAAATGCAGGTGTGAGACAATTTTACTTGCAACAAATTCTATACGAGCAGGTTTTAAGTAGAAAGGTACAGCCATCCTAGTAATATAATGTGCATGTATGTACAGAAATACATACATAAAAAAAAGCACAAAGTCTTGTTTACCCGTCACTTACTTTTTCATGAGCTCTGCAATTCTTTGGCATTCTTCCTTATCATAAAACCAAATCCCATATATGGACACTGTAAATGCACATCAAACACAAACTATGAGCATCTTCTCAAACAGCATTTCTACCTGATAGCAGTTCTGCCTGCTAGATACCTAAATATACAGCCTTGTGACCTGTAAGTTTTAGTTTTTATTTCTTTATTTCCCCTTCTATAAAAATGACACCTCAAATTCTCCAGCAAAATCAAAAAGGATCGAAAGGTGTACCTAAGAATGTACATTACAAGTTCTTGAACCCTGGTTGCAGGCAAAGGTACCTCAGATCCTTTTCTTCAAAACACTAAAACAGAGGCTTGTCATTTTTCCCCTTAATGACTTGTCCTCATTGAATTTCCCAGTTGTCATATCATAACGATTAGATCCCAGGGGCTAAGTACTGCAAGCAGTGATGCACAGAAATACATGCAAGACGTGTTCAGTTTTCAACAACCATGGGGCTTATCTCATATACCGTCAAAGTTGTTATGGTGGTATGAACACATCTCTACTTCCTCGTGGATTTCCTGTAATTTTATCAACTAGTTTAACCCCCACAAGTTATTATCTGTATCCAACATCAGGATTAGAAAATCTTTATCTAAATTCAGACTTCTGATTCTGACTTCCACAAAAGTTAGTACCTGCAGCTTTGTCCAGCAACAAGATTTATGTGTACTAACAGTTCAAAATTCTCCCATGTACACTCTACTTAACCACCATCGTGGCAATAGCCATAATGGAGCTGTAGCTAGTTAGCTAGCTTTCACAATCACCATAAACAAAGAGCTTTTTCCACCCACCACCTTATTATACAGTTCCTGTTAGCCTGGGAATAAATGTGTAACATTGTCCAGTCATATTCTCGTGAACGATCCATCCATATTTTTCAATTTTAACCTCAGGTACAAATTTGCTGAGAGAAAGGATAGGAAGAAGCCTATCTTACCTACAGGGTAAACACAGACCTTCCCCTCTGCACCCTGCAATCCCTCTGTAACCTTGTGAAACCTATGCATTCTCCTTATACCTGAAGGAAGCAAATAGGTAACCACCCTGTTTCTCTCCTTCTTCCCCTCCTACTATACTGTAGCAAAAGCTTCCTTTAATGTAAGATAAGGCAGTTTCTAGCATGCCTTCCAACACATTAGGGGCTAGATTCTATTTGCAAGGAGAGGAAGTGGATAGAGTATCTGTTTAAAAAGAATTACAACACCAACACTGATCATGCAATATTTCCTTGCATCAGAGGAATACAAAAGCAATCGCTCCTGCAGTTCCAAAGAACAAACCCATGACATATAAAGTATAAGTTAGCTTTGTTAATATTTGAAAAGAAACTGCATGTGCAGCTGTTTGCAAGACAGAAGTGTAGTACTTATCACCATTTCCCCTCTAATTTTCAGCCACGTGTTGTCTTTGATACAGCCAAAAATAATTCAACTATTTAATACAGAAAAAAAAGTGTTGAAAAGCATTTAAAAAGCTATCCTGTAGACAGACAATAAGTACCTCCCATAATATATATATTTCTCTCTCTATATATATATTTCTATATATATATATATTCATAATATATATATATATCCTTTTCATGGCTAAATTTTCAGAAGTTTGATCATGATTTCTGTTATTCACCATAAAAATCACAGGTAACAATATGCCTCAGTGGTTCTAAGATCCACATACAAATGTCCAACAAACGAGCTGAAGTACCTAGATCACTACCTTTTTATAACATGGACGTTAATATCAATATGCCTTTAAAATAGACATTATTATTTTTACATATACCATCAATAATTTAACAATACCATCTACTTCACTGTAGAAAAATATGTGAATAATTATGAAAAATATGTGAATAATTAGCAATATACTGTCCTGTAATGCAAAACTACACATCTTTCTAACTCAACATATGGGAATATTTTATGATCTTTTAGTGTTGTCCATACCACAGCCATAAAATTCAGTGCAACAGTGTAGTAGTTTGACAAGTCAAAATCCTTTTAATTAATCAAGATTCTTCTTTGTTATAAGAGAATCTCCAGTGTAGAACAGTACTGATAAAACATCACTGAATGTGCAAGATAGGTTGAACAGCTTCAGTTTTTGGCCAGTTGACCAAACATGTCAGAGGCTATTTATGAATATTTGATAAAATTGAAACCTGTCAGTCCTGCAGAAATACTGCAGTACTTCTGGTCATTACAAGTTTAAAGGCTGGAATCAAAAGCAGACACAAGCTAGTTTATCTCAATTTGGAGACCAACACAAGTGAACTGTCTGACTACTCCTAAGTAATGGCCCTTCAGATTTTATAAAGTGACAGCTAATAGTTTGAAATGCGACTCATACAAATGCACAACCATTTCAGATTACAGCACAAGGATACTAATTATCATTAAAGTGGCCCACCAAAGCAAGCCACCAATGCAACAATAAATCACATTTTAAGCCAAGCTTAAAGCCAGTATATAGCAGATACATATACCTGCCTTCACCATCGAATCACTCTTGATGCAGAATATCATCCCCTCCGTACTGGTATACACACAAAGGCACACACGATTTCTCACCTCAATCAAAAGGTACTTGCAACCCAGACAAAGAAGCACAGCTGGAAGAATCTTGAGACAGAAAACCCACATCTGCTGAGCATACAACTTTCCCATTCAGCAGCAAGATCTTCCAGAAGCAGGGAATCCTCTTTTTCTCCCTTCCACACTTGCTCCATCAGTCCAGACAGAACAGATGAATACTTCAGAAGTACACTGAGAAAGAATCATGCAGGTGCTCCATTTGTTGCAGCACAGTGTACTCTAAATGCTTTCACGCATGGGAGAACAATGTACCAGTGAGGAGACAATACTTTGCTGGTGATCTGAGATACCACGTACCCCAAATATGCTAACTCATGTTTTCATACTGGCTGCTCATCACCTTAGCTAACCATGATGTAAATTCATACAATTCATCCTGCTATACTTACAGAAACAAAAATGGAAATGAAAGAAGTAAAAAACATCTCCTGATGATCACGTTCCTCATTAATGATGAACACAAAATGGCAAGCTTTTCTTTTATGTATGACAATGCGTGAAAATCCATGACTAGCAAAAGAAACTGAGATGATTACAAACTGCAACTGTCAAGCTAGGAACCTGGAATGCTCTCCACTAACAAAAAAGATAAACAGACATACAGTGCAAATTTCACTGCAGGCTTTCTAGAACCATGAAAGCACTGTTTCACTGGGATTAAAACTAAAGAGATTATTTTCTTATCCACCCTCCATCTTATCAGACTGTTGAAAAAACAGAAAACCAGACCTAAATATAATCTGTAGAGTGGTAATGGTAATTTTGCTAAAACATTCACATCTTAACAGTGAATCAATAAATGGTAGAGGTACAAAGCAGAGTCTTCCACTGCAGCATAAAAGAAGAAATATTATGTCATTTTTAGGCCCTGCTTCAGCTATCAAGTTATCAAGGAAGAGAGTACCATAAAAAACAAAGAAAGGACAAATCAAAATCAAGTATCTTTTGTTCCCCAAGCGGGAAAGCCACATTAAAAATAGCTAACAAAAGACCAATAAAAAGAGACTTTTATACTGACAAGATGGCATACATTTGGTCATCCACGTTCAACAGCTCCCAACTCATTTGATTTACTAAAAGAAATGAGATTTAATAATGAATTGATTACAGAAAGGGGAAAAGAGGCACCAAAGTTGTAACACTGTTAACAAGATTAAGTAGTACTAGAAAGACACAATACAGCTATCAAATCAACAAAATACAGTTAATATTGAACTAGAATAAATAGGTTACTTAAATTATCCAGTTGAAAGCATAATTAAAATTAAGGAATATTGATCTTTAGAATTTCTGAATTTTAAAAAGGTAGATTTCTTCTTCTAGTACATACTCAAATATTGCATCATCAATTTTGCCAGACCTACTGCAAAAAAGACCCAACTGTAGGTCATACAATCAATGAGTTCGTAACTTAAAACGTGACTTAAGACATTTTACTCTAAGGCAAATGCAATCCCTTTACCTGCAATAGAGTATTTAAGATTACTATATAGCCACATGATGTTCAATGCACTTTGCTCAGGCTCAAGTACAGGAGACTTGGCCCACTCAAGCTCAACATCCTGCTCCACAGGATAAAGCAAAACAGGATTGCAACAAAGGAAAGAGGGTTTAAAATATCTGCAGTTAAGTCAGCTGCACTCTGTCTCTGAAAGCTGAATACCATCTCTGACGCCATCCCTCAGATATTATGCAATGGTACGCAAGTTGTGAAATGTCATCATAAGTGGCTGTCACTGAGCGTGTATGCTTCACATTCAGTTCTTGATGTGAAATCCTAAACCTGAGTGTAAGATCTGAGGGCATGACCTGCAAAAACACCAGCTACTTACAAACGCAGCTGAAGTCTGTAGGAAGCGGTTTTGAACATATGAATGATAAATATATTGGAAAAATTGCACCAGAATAATTTAAAGTCACACAGTGCACTCAATGGATCTCTGTGATTTTAACTACTATGCCCCATGATCCCAATTGTAAAATAGAAAAAATAATACTTCTAATCCATCAAAGTGCAACAAGTTATCAGCTATTATATTGACGAGTGTCACAGACAACAGCAAAAGAAAAACAACCAATAGTTCTGTCCCTGCTACAGAACTTCCACAGCAGACGATAAAGCAAGAAGCCCACATGTAAGTAATGAAGAAGAAACAGAATTCTGAGTAGCCACTCCACATGAACACTGTTCAGACTGTTCAGTGACTGAAGCAAGTCTTTACTGTAGAAGATTATGATCATAGAATTTAAAATTCTGTGAGTAAAAAAGGGAGATTGCACCAACAACCTTAACTTCGGCATCTGTTAGTTTAGGAGAGTTCAATTTTGCAGCTTTTTAAATGCAACGTTTTGTTTAGCTTGAACAAAATACTAAGAAAAAAAACAACACCATAATGATGTGGCATATAAACAGGATCACACCCCTCAGGTCTCCTTTCTTTCTGCTGTAGAAAGCAGTAAATATAAATAAACATAAATAAAACAAATGCCTTTGTTACTTAACACTGGGAATAGAGATTAGATTTATCTTGTTGTTTCTGGAAATTCTCAGAAATCAACATTTTCACAGCATCCTAAGCACAAAAATGCCAAGAAACTGAAGCAGTACAAGAATTTTCAATCAACATAAAACTGTGTTTTGATATGAGCTTAACTTCAGTTCCTAAAAAACTGGGGAAAGAAACATATCTGTCAAAGTACTGAACGCTTGCTCTTTCATTTAAAAGCTGATAATGTCCCTGGTTCCATAATCTGGGTGACTTTTATACAGCCAAGGAAAGGAATGGTATTTGCTGTGCAAACCCAATGATGTTTCACAGAATTACAAAGGTTGGAAGCGACCTCTCAAGATAATCAGTCCAACCCCCTGCTAATTCATGTTCCTTACAACAGGTTCCAAAGGAAAATGTCCACGTGGGTTTTGAATATCTTCAGAGGAGACTCCACAACCTCTCTGAGCAGCCTGTTCCGGCGCTCTGTCACCCTCAAAATAAGTATTCCCTTGTGTTCAGATGGAACTTCCAGTATTCCAGTTTGTGCCCATTGCCCCCTGCTCTGGTCTTTAGCATCTTTAGATGCTCTTTCAGGCATCACTGAAAAGAGCCTGGCCTCATCCACTTGACTCCTGACCATTAGATATTTATAACTGTTGATAAGATAGTCCTGCTAGCAAGGGGGCTGGGGAGCAGAAAAGCTGGGAGGGACAGAACCAGGACAGTTGGTTAGAGAATGGAGAGTGACTGGTAACACTAAAAGTCAAGAACAGGCTCCCAACCATTGTCTGCTTATATCTTAAACACTTTTTTTTTTTTTTTTTTTTTAAATGGACTTTTAAATATTCCTATAACCTTCCACCAGTCAGGCAATTTGGCTGACCAACTCATAGATGTCCAGATATAGTGCCACAAAATATTCTGATGGTTATAAAATCATATCTGCTCTAATCTATGGAGACAGCCTGACTTCAGGCAGATTTTTAATCAAATATATTGGAAAATAAAAGAAAGCAAAACAATACAAAACAAAAAACAACCAAAAACCCCCATCGACTCTGTAGCAATCAAAAGAATGACTGACTAGAATGTCCGTTAAATAGTTTCAAAACTAAAATTATGCTAGCTTTGTAGGAAACTTTAAATCCCAATGCTCCATTTATTCCCATAAAGCTCAGCAGATGCAAGAGTTCATCAGCGGCTTCTTTACTGTTTGAAAAAGATCCCAAACTCAATTTGCAACATTTACCTTAAAATTGTGTTCTTATGATGCAACAAGTTATTTTGGTCATGACACAGGAATAGAATCTACGTTATGATCCATCTGGCCCAGTGCACTTTTTTTCCACTTGTATCCCCTGTCATTGCAACATCATTTCCAAGTAATTTTTAAATCATGATGATTCACGACACTGAAATTGAGGCAGGAAGTCTGTCTCTAGGGGCCAGGCTATCAATTTCTTAAATAAGAAGTTGTTCTTAATAAATCCTTTATTGTTCTTATAAATTGCTCTTCAGCAACAATTGGTTTGCATTACTTCTTCACAATAGACTTCTGAAACATCGAAGGGAACGGAGCTCCACTGCTTTTTGTAATGGAAATAATTACAGAGTCTCGTTCAAGGAGCATATACGCTCCATGCAAAGAAATGTTAAGACAAACACATGGTGGGTGAAGTTATCATTCTGTTTTTGATATAGAAATATGATAGACACTGACTTTGAAAAATTAAGCAAAGAAGTCTTTCGCAAGGCTAAAAAGTCAGCCCCAAAATTCTAAATCAACAAAAGCAACCTTCCTGTGAAAAAAAGAATCTCACCAGAGGACAGCTTAGTTGAAAAGAAGTTTAACTCCTCAACATCTAAAACTACGACTCCTACTAGCTTAGCAGTGCCCTATTATCTAGGCTACAAATCATTAAAAAGGTCTTCAGTGCACACTGAAATGAAGTCAGACCCTCATCTACATGAATGATGAGAACAGAACACAAAATGCAATTACACAAATCCACACTAAATATATATCTATAACTTCTATGAGCAGAAAAGCTTACAATAACATATCATCACCACAAGTAAAAGAGAGGAAATTAGAAATTAGGCTCTCGACTCTTTGTACAGAATCATGCCCAGCAGTAGCTAAGAGCAATGAGAACACTCTGCAATCAAAAAGGTTATGACGTTGCTTTTCCATCCAGAAGAAAGCTTGTTTATATTTCAAAGAATACAAAGGAGTTCTGCCCTTGCCTTTTCAATGTCTTGTCTTTATATTTCCATCCTGCTTTCCACTAGGTTAAGGAAAGCGGCAACTGCAGTTGAGTATCCAGGGACTCGGTCCTGTTACAATAAAGCTTTCTCCACTGTAAATAACACACACTGTGGTGTGGCAGAGGACACAGATGGATTTGAATATTCATTTATGATTTAGTCAAACAGAGGAATACGTTTCCAATGTGCATCTCTGATGTACCTGCCATGGGACAAAGTAAATCTTTATTTCCAGAGCTACAGTCAAGTTCAAGGGCAAGTCGCTTTCCAAACTACGCTGATGTCATTTATATATATATATTTTTTCCCCCTCAATAAAAAAGAACAAAGAATATTTAAACTTTAAAAAGGTGTTCAATAGCATATAATTTCTTTTCCCTGAAGCCTGAGTATATACTATTAATCAGATTGATGACCCCAAATGACTGAAAATATATTTGCTAACCTGAAAGATCTTAAAATGTTAATTTGCAACAACAAAAGTCTAAACTGTCTGAATATATACACACCTTTGTTCTTGTAACAATTGACATCTAAAAATATCATAATACATCCAAGTTTCTTTTTAAAATTCATCTTCTCATTTGTACATTTTGTACATGCCACCATTTTAGGGACAAGCAACTTCCTCATTTTTCCTACACTATCTCTTCATTTCTGAAATACAAAAACCATGTAGAAGTAAGTAACTATAAAGTGAACTACTCTTTCTGACATCCCAAATATTCATATTTACAGCATCTCTTAAATATTTGCTTTTGCTGATTTTTCACAGCCTGTTAACATGTTATATTCAACACATTAACAGTCTCTATTTCTCTGTCGCAATTCCTTTTGCTTTAGTCAGCTGCAACACTCACTGAAATAACACCTTTTTCTGTATTGCTGTTACAAATTTTTAAATATATCTGATTTTTAGAAAATACAATACAGTTCAATGGACACAGTAAAGCCATTTACCTACCACAACTGGAATATACTTAATACTTTGTCTAGTAGTAAATGGCTTTACTGTGTCAGAACTTGTGAGCAGGCTGTACTTTCAGGTTAGGCTTCAATAGACATCTGCACCTTGTAGCATTTATCACTCATGTATGACCGCTGCACTTTTATTTGTTCAAAATGGAAGGATCATTACATCTTATCATTTGGATTTTAATTTAAAAAAAAAGACAGTTTAAAGCATACCTTATGACCTATTTTTTTGTGAAAGTTGCAACTGCATAGTTTCTTTCATAAAGACACAAATGCCATCTCTCTGAACTACCTTATTGCTTCTTTATTTTACCAAATATATGCACACCTTTTAAAAACAATTCTAACTACTGAAGTTAATTGTTCAGATTACCATAGCAATCCAGTGACTTTTCTACTTTCTTCCAACACAAGTGCGGGTTCTTGTGCAGTGGGAAAAACAAGAACATACTTCTGAGATCGAGTTTGTTATGACAAAAATAATTTAAACTGTTAAAATGTTTCAAGCATGTAGTCCAACAGGTGAAAGCATTACAAATAATCAAATTAATTTTCTATTAGCAGTTAGAGATTTCAAAATACTGAAGCAGCACTGGGGTATATACCCTACAATTTATGAGTAGCTGAGTATGGAATTTAGAGGTACGTTTCCATTCAGATTAAAAACTGCAGTTGTGCACTGGGTGA
This sequence comes from Lagopus muta, assembly GCF_023343835.1. NCBI lineage: Eukaryota > Metazoa > Chordata > Aves > Galliformes > Phasianidae > Lagopus > Lagopus muta. The sequence continues at coordinate 60,346,540 of NC_064433.1, forward strand.
TTTTCATTACAGCAACGGCATATTTTCATACAGAAAGTGAAAGTGCATCATTTGAATTTGCTTCAGAAGTATTACATCATGTGCACAGTCCTTCTGGAATAAAACATTCATAATCATCTTTTGCTTCCCCATTCTATCCCCTCCTGCTTTTAACTCTTAGCGTCCATCTAAACCTTAACTTTGTTTTCTGTATATAAATAAGGACATACAAAATGTTAACGAGAGAGAAGACAGGAAAAACATAAAAATACCACAAAAGTAAAGAGATGTCAATTAAAAAAGAAATGAAGCACGGCACGCAGGTACCATACTTTAAATAAAAATACACTGTTAGTTCTTTTATAATTACGAAAACCTGTCTAGTAAGAGATGCTACGCATTCCTGTGTAGAGGATTTAGTACTGTGTGTCGAAAAGCAAATAAACCTGAAATTTTACAGAAAGGCAGTTTGTTTGGCAGAGAGAAAAAAATTGGTGGAATTCATCAAACTTAAAATCTATATCCTGTCTAAGACAATGAGCAGCACCAGATGATTCACAGGAAGAACCTTTATAGTTCCTCTGTTGTTGACTTCTGACCCAAAGCATGTGTCTTGCATCACTTTTTTTTCTTCCTGGCTACAGGATCTCTGGCTGCTTTTATTCATATAAATAATCTCTCTGCTATGCAAAAGGATTACTGGAAGAGGCTCTAAAAGGCTTAGGAGTACATTCAACCAAAATAATGAAGCCAGCAGGTACAAGCCACATTTTTGGTGAAGACTGACTAAAAAAATATTTTACTCCATTGAGATTTAATATTTTATCAAATTTTACCACGACAAGTTCTGCACTGCAAAATAACAAAGGAACTGCAACCATAATCGTTAAAGTAGAGCAGATACCAAATACTAATTCCAACACACTTAGTAGTTTGTATGCCACTTGAGACAAAAAAGCAGCATTGCGTTTGCAGCCTTAGTGGAATTCCACTGGAACAGTAACACCGGCTTTCTGTATGTAACACATTCCTTGTCCTTTAAAGGGTATGCTATCTTATACTTGTGAAGGATTTCTTTTTCTCCTCCTGCAATTGAAGAATATTGCTTATTTCTGATTTAAGGCTTGTTTTGACGAAGACCGAGCTGATGAGGCACTCAAGAGCTTGTATTAAATCAGTAATAGACAGAAGTGGGCAGCTTGTATATGCACTGTGGGATACACTTGTTCCTATATTTATCTTTTGTGTTTTGAGAGAAGGTTACAAATATTTTTATATATATACACACACACATAAAAGAGCGAGAGTGAGCAAGCTCACATTCCAAGAGAAGTTTTCTGGCTATGTCAGGACTGAAGTCCACCCCTTGCTAGACAAACCTATTTTTTTCAAACACAAGAGGATATTATCAGAGAAGTCCGTGCTGATATACAGAAACCAGAGATCGCCATGGCTCGGTGAGGTGACGAGCTGACGGGTGGATGGCGCCCATTATCTCCACTTCTCAGTCCTGAAAAAGTTTTCCTGAAAAACGGCAAGGGGAGGAGAAGGCACCAACAGAACATAAGGAACACAATACAAGAAAAGGATTAGGAGTGAGGAGCAAGGAAAGGAAGAGCAAGATAGATATTGTGGAGGCTTCAGAGAGCTAAAAAGTAGTTTTTAGATGAAAGGACCAAGTTGTCAGTAGCTCTGGTTTTTGGTTTTTAAGTTCTGCGCAAGGCTATTACATACAATAGCTGCATTAGGAAACAATCGTCTAAAAGGAATTTACCTCCTTTATATTGGGAAAATATATTCAACTCAGTGGTTTCAACGCTTCTTGGAATTTTAAAACATGTTTCAAGCCTTTGTTCGGCAAGCATACCAACCGCTATCCAGCCACCAGCAAGGGGAATCTGAAACCAAGTACAAGGGGAAGCTGGTGCATGAAACTCAGCTCAACTGCTTCTACATCAAACCTGGAGGTAAGGGAGCAATTCAGATTTGTGTGCATGCAAACCGTACTGGTAACTGTCTGCTTAGATAAGTATTCCCTTTCTACATAAATAGAGCAGTCTGTATGATGTATGAAATAACACTAGTAATGTCGGTAAATAGTTGGGGATAAGGTACTGAAAATGCCTGTGTGTGTGACAATACTTAGGGAATTTTGGTAATTGTCACATCTGTGGAGTTGAGCAGACAGCTTCTCTTGTTAACATGCTGTCTTTTGAGCATCTGTTGAAAGTTCCTTTTTCACTTCCACTTTCACACTGGAGCAAAAACTAAAGGAAAAAGAAAGGCACACAGGTATAAGGAACAGAAAGTAAAGAGGCTAAGAGATTTAGAACATACTAAAGCTTAACATATGAAATAGATACCTATTGTGTAAAGGGAGTGACCTCTATAGATACAGATGTCTACTGTGTATGGGAGTGAACTCTAAAAACCAACTAGTTCTACAATATTTTCAATTGCAGAATGCATTTACACTGGCCTGGAAACATCCAGTATTTTATGCTGTACAAGGTGGAGGGTGTGAAAGACAGGGTATATAGGTAGTCATGTGAAGATAACACTCTCTAAAAGTAAAAAAAAAAATCTGCTTCAACTTTAACTCTTGAGTTTTACTGCATCATATGCCTATCTTATCTTGAAGAGATGTCCGGAATTCCCAGTGCTTGCAGTACACTCTCAGCAGTAAACGTCCAGACCAGCTAATATGTTGCTTATGTGACAATATCCATAAATGGGAAGCAAAGACCGCTTAGCAGATACAAACAGTGAGACTCCTTCCTTTCTGTTCAGAATACAATCCACAATTGCAGGATGCTTGAAAGATGCTTTTAATTCTATTTCATACATTTTTCCTACCAATTTGCTTGCCTGAACAGCAAATAATTCCACCATATTCAGAATAATTATCAGCCACTAAAAACTACTAAAAAACTTTGTTACCTTATCTCCTTAGACTAATTATTTTTCCTCATGATATATACTCAAATCAGAATCCATCATTCTACATAGTCAAAAATCTACATTAGCAGTACTGCACTTCTGTCCTTGTACTTTTTACCACCATCATCATGACTGAAACTGTTAGAGCAAGAAGATGGCTGCAGTCATCATGGCTGCAAGACCTACTATCTTGAGAAAACCAAATTCACAAACACAAAGTGTTCTAAACTGTTTGCTCTTCATGGCCAAAGTCTTCCACAACTGCAATCAAATCCTTAAGGTAGGAAGCGTGAGGAGGAAACAACAAAAATGTCCTATAAGTCTTAATTGAAGCCCTGTGTAACTGAGCTGAATTGGGCAGGGTGAAAAGGAATATGGTTTTATCCATCAGAGCAGATGCCTTAAGGATAAGGTCTTCAATTTCCACTGAAAAATAAATACACTGTATCTGTAGGAAAGGGTGTTGAATAAGAAAAAAAGAAAGAAAGAAAAAACACTTCAGAAACACAAGCACAAAGAGTTTTGTTTAAAACAACAACAACAAAAAAAAACAAACAGAAAAAAAAACAAAATAGAATCATACAATTCCACCTCTTGATCCAAACTCTAAAAACCTCAATTTGCAATCATTGAACTACACTTAGTTTTCATGATAAGCACAAAAAATCCTGCGTACTGGAAAACAGGATCAACCAATACCTGCTCATTATTTATTTTTGCAGTGATTTCTGCATACACACACACAAACACATCTTTTCTTAATAAATAAACAACCAAATCATCCTGTCCCCTTTCAGAGGTCACACTACATAAAAATCCAATCCAATTTCCATAGCATCAAGCAGTTTAGCAACAGATTTCAAAACCAGATGCATCTGACTGAATACTCTAAAACAGGCATGCTAGCTAATTGCTAGAGAAAAGATCAGGACTCCTGGCCTTAAAAGTCTCCTTTCTTAGGCTAGCACTGCTGTACGCCCATCTATGCTTGCATACAAAATACAGTTTAATTATGCCATAAAGTTATCATATTGTTTTTACATCTCTATAAGTAAGCATTAAGGACTTGTAGGTACCCTTGAAAATTTGAATATGAGACAGAAATGCCAACATTTAATATAGAAGCACACCTACTTTATGGTTCTAAGCATAAAAGTGCTAAGTAAAACCTATGTCATTCCTAAAGGGGTAGATTATTCTTCCTGATATTTTGATTTTTTATTTTTTTAAAGCACAATAGCATACCACAGAACACAAAGGAAGGCACTAAGCAGGAAATATAGCAAAGTAATAATGCTTTCACATATGCTTTTATAGACCAGGCTAAGAACAGATAATTTCTGCAAGCAGTTGCAAGGAAGACAGAACCTCATACAGAAAAGAAAAATAACCAAAAATTTATAGTCACTATGCAACAGACAAGTAAATAAAACAGAAGGAGGGATAAGTTTGCTTTGAAAAAATTTGCATATACAATGAACTATAAGACACTTAAGCCACACAGATGCTAAAAAAGGTTTTTAAAAACATGCATGTAACGTGACAGTCAATCCTGTCAGTCAACTTAATTTTCTGATTTTAGAAGCAACACTGCAATGTTAATGTACTTTTGATATGAATATTTTCCTTTCAAAAAGGAAAAATAACATCTGTTAGGATATTATTTTAATATAAAACATTAGGATTTGAATGTTCTCAGCAAAACCAAGGTTTCAATCAGAGGTAAAGAATATCCCTGGAGAACAATCCTGACCTCAGCTGCTGCTCCTGCCCAGCTGGAGGCAGGATGAATTTTTATTACTGATCAAAGGAGAGGTGGTAGAAGGGAAAGGAGGAGGAGCTACTTTTTTCCAAGACAAAAATGTCTCCCAAGGACAGTACCTCAGGTAAAACACACAAATTTGTATTCTAAGCAAACGTCAGTGGTTGATCCAGGCAAGCTTTTAGAAAAAAAATCAGCCAAATCTGGTTAGCAAGAAGAGATTTATAATACTGAATTATAGAATATATAATCTATGACAGAACAAGAATAAATTTCAGGGTAAAGCAGACACTTATTCATGCTATATTCAGTTTTACACATCACCCAAATTCTACTACTGTGGTCTCCTCTTTTATCTTGGGAAGTAAACTTCTCGTACTCTTCTAATCAAGCTGCTCCTTACAAGAAAAATGTTACCATTAGTCTACCTGAAGGATCAATGAGTCTTCCAACATGCCTACAGAATCAGGACACATTAGCTATTCAGTATATATTTATAACAATATATAAACATTGGAAGAGTTAACGAAAGGGACCCGAATTAGTGTCCCAAGACGATGAATTCTTCTGTTTGAGAGTGCTCTAGTATGCTGCAACGCAGAATCTACAGATGAAAAGTTTAAGAAATATATATACAGTTACCTTTTCCTAACATTTTACAATCATTTGCCTTGAAACACAAACCTACATTTGGGGAAAAAAAAATCATGTAAAAATAGTTATGACATAGGAGGGAGAAAAAACAATAGCAGCAATAGAAACCACCCATGACAAAGTTTAAGCTACTTCTTTGGCAAACTTCCAGTCTCGTCTACCAGAAGTCTTTGCAGTATAGAAATCTAGAAAAATGATGTCAGTTGTTCAGGGTTCTGACAAACAGAAGGTGGCAAGTTAAACTGAAATTATTACGAGGCACCTTTATGAGAAGCAAGCACGTCTGATCTGCCTGTGTAGCACTTCCTGGACTTGTGCAAAACCTGATATTCAACAGAATATGTCACATCTGGCTAGAAAGCTTCATTCACTTTCAATTTTAATAGACAGCATGACCAAAGGCCTTGCTACAAATATGACACAGAATGCACAAATGGGCACAGAATCTGGTCAGATTCTATTTGTAGAATTGGTGAGACTATTTGTAGAGCTTCCAAAGTTTCTTTCTCCACTTCCTGTAGTACAATAATCAGCAGTGGTAACTGGCATACAAGCTCCTTATAAGCTGGATCTGGTATCTTTTTCTGGCAGCTGAAACACACAAGGTGTACTGAGCTCTAACATATGCAACTTTCCTCAAGTACCCCATGTTCAATAAGCATGAAAAACAGTATTCAGTGATGAAATTGTACATCAGTCAACATAAGAAATAATTTGCTAGCCCAGCATACAATCTCATACACCTAGTACAAAATACACCATTGGGAACAGTTGCAAGTAAATTACTGTATAGTTGACCACTGCTAGAAGGAGGAACTGAAGTTATTTCACCCAACAATTTACAGTTATGCATTTTTCTGAACTATATCACATTAACCAACATCAAGCTTCAAGCAAGAGGTTCCAAATGTTCTTTTTCTGCAATGAGCACCACCAAAGGTTAAGGAAAAAAGTATTAATTACGTAGATAAGATTACTCAAATATATAATCCAGGAAATACTTTACATTTTTGAAATCATTAGATGATAAAAAAAGCAGTACTGTCTTATTTGCACGCAGAAAGTATCTGAAACTGTGGTTAACTACCAATGTCTACAAATAACATGGAACATATTTTGCAGAATCATAGAATGGCCTGGTTTGAAAAGGACCACAATGATCACCTAGTTTCAACCCCCTGCTATGTGCAGGGTCACCAACCACCAGACCAGGCTGCCCAGAGCCACATCCAGCCTGGCCTTGAATGCCTCCAGGGATGGGGCATCCACAGCCTCCTTGGGCAACCTGTTCCAGTGTGTCACCACCCTCTGTGTGAAAAACTTCCTCCTAATATCTAACCTAAACTGTCCCCCTCTCAATTTCGATTCCCCCTTGTCTTATCACTATCCACCCTCATAAACAGCTGTTGCCCCTCCTATTTAAATGCTCTCTTCAAGTATTGGAAGGCCATCTCACTTATTTGACTGATGTGCTGTTTGTTTCTTGTTGGAATTAAAGATTTCTTCTGGCATTAAACATGCTATAACCTGTATCTAACTCTTTTGGCTTTGAAATGAATAACTCTTACACCTGCCTGACTAGATTTTCCAAACCAAACTTTTCTGTGAAAGAGTGGATCAGTGCACTCGTTTACTTGCATGGATCCCAACACCAACCCCCAAAGACCTGTGAACAGACTACAGGCATCTGAAAAGGGTTCTTAGATAGTATTTCAATTCTTGATTACCAAGAACAATGGACCAACAGGAGAAGTTTGAAGCATAAGAAAGTGAAAGATCAAAAGTTTCTTAATTATTAATAAAATTTACTTTAATATGGTTTTAGAAAGCTTTTTTTTCTACTGCAATAATATATTGGATGCAAAACAATTTTTCTAAGACGATAGATGCAATATAACAAGATCAGAAAACTAGAACTTGCAAAACATTGGGCGGGACAGATAATACAAGTCCTCTTATGTGAGAAAGCAACTATACCAGATACTCAACAATCACAAGAGCTGGGGTCACAAATCCAAAACATAGCACTATGCAAGGAAAATTAACTCTCTTCCAGCTAAAACCAGCACAGTAGTTTGCCTCCAAGGACATCCTTTTCACTTTTGTGCTCCAATCCTCCTTAGTTTGTCTACTACAACTCTTGCATTTGATCTCTAACATTACACTCAAAATGCTGCAGCTTTGTAGTACAGATCTACAACGTCTCCTAGCAGAAGGGAATATTACCTTACCAAGTGAAGGGGAGTCCTTTAGTGTGTTTATGAACACAGGAAGATTTAATAAAATTGCACAGAAGTGCAAAAAGACACCAACAAAGCACTCTGAGCTTTGTAAAAGCTGATGGATAACACATTTTCAAATCCTACTCCAAAAGGAATCACTGTCTATGCAGAGCCCAAAAAAATCAGCCTTCTGCATTTTGCTGTTGCACAATTAACCAATAAAATGCCAAGATGTGTTATCAGAAGCATGTTAGTACCTGTATTTGAGACTGTGCAAATCTATAATTATGACATCTCTTAGTGAACAAATGGCTTATACTTCTCTCCAAAGCCCCCAGATTTTTCTCCTAAATAGATCAGTTTATATGCAGTATTTGGACTGAAGACTGTCTTTCTTCATGCCAGTATAATTATGATAACTTCTAATTATTCTTATTGCTAATTGCCTCAACAAAAAGAAAGAATTAATAGATCAGGCTTCAAAAAGCAGGTATACATACATATACAAATTCCTGCTGGAATTTCAAAACAAGACAAAAATAGATTACGTATACATAGGAAAGTTTTCATAATCACATAGGAGAAAAGTCTCAGAAAAGTATTTAGAATCCTGATAGCCTAGGTTAGCCTGGAGATGTCTGTGTTTCTTTTCAGCTTTTTGGGGAATTTCAGATAGCAAATTTAAACTGTGGGCTGTTTTTCAGCCCACCAAATGCTCTTGGAAATAGAAGTTTCATTTAGATTATTTAAAATGCCATCTCTATTGCTCACGCATACTATGTGGTAGAAACAACACTATGTGGTAGAATTCCCTCTTGATATACATGCCAACTCCAAATTAAGTTTATGAAATAAAAAGGTCTAGCAGATTATCAAACTGCGCTGCTTTGTATGCCATCAATTTCCTCTGCTTTTACTTCATCCAGAGGGAACACTTCTGCAATACATTTCACATAAGGATTTTTTGCAATGTACTTTTATGCATCAAGAACAAAATATAGATCATACTATAGCTCTATTTCCAAGTACAAATATAAACTTGCATATTTATAACTGTTTGTTCTTATACAATTGCACATTATCACAGTCTGTGTCTATCTGTGTGTAAAAGCACAGCTTTTTCATGTCTTCCACTCATTTCTGAATTTGCCAGATGCATGCTTGTATAGAGGTTCGACAATTATGCAAGACAAACATACAGCCCACAGTAATAACTTCATCTTTCATTGGAGTTTAAATTAGGCTTAGCGTCACAGCGTCATTGTTTCCCATAATAGTTGGGAAGTAACCCACCTTCTAAGATGCTCTAAGGACAGTGCATCAGAGCTGGAGCACAGAGGCTTGAACTAGCTGCATTTGTTTACCCTTACACAGCTCACAAGGATTATTCCAATCTTCAGTGGGCTTGTATTAGGACAAGATATCCCAGCACTGACCAGAGTATATTCAGAACATACAACGCATGTCTATGAGTCTCTACACCCATCATGTACATGGGGCCACAGAAGTCTGTTATTTGCCAGTTTAAAGTGACTTCCTTTTCAACAGTGGCATTTCAGGTAGCACTTAACAACTCTTTCTGCATGTCAATGAGCAAAATATACTCCTTCAATTGTAAATGTTAACCAGCCAGTTCCAGCCCTTTAAAGCTAAACTCTAATCTAATTACCTCAACTAAGAATAGATGCTGAGGAAGAGCTCACCTCTTCAACATTTAACTCAACATATCACATACTTACATCTGGCATTTCTGTAAAGTAGAAAAGGGTCCTGCAGCTGGAAATCAAGGTCTTTAGTAATTGGTTCCGTTCGATTTTCCATGCTCAGCCTGTTCATAATTGTGAAGCCATGCCTTGGAGAAGCTGATCTGAAAATTATCAAGTAGAAATCACATCAAGTCAAGAAAAAAAAAAGGAATTACTGTGGTTTTCTCTGTTGCATGGTCCTCTAAAATGCATTTTTTCCCCACTCACAGATAGTATAAAATTCTCATTTTGTCCCAGATCACTAGCATCACATTTTCCAACCATAATTTCTTGTAGAAAATGATGATTACATTCAGAAATAAGCAAGGAGCACTGCATATTTGATTATTGCAATTATATTTATTATCATCACTAACCTTCAAGTAGCAATTGTGGACAATACTGAAAAACCTATCTAAAATGTAAGTGAAAAAATTGTGACAATTGCCTATGGTGGTTACAGTTCAAGCAGTTAGACAGTTTTTATTAATGTCAGGTGTTAAACCTATTACCATCCTGACAGGAGACATTACTTTCGTATTTGACAAAAGTATATTGTGATGCTTAAACATTTGGTAAAATTGCCATCTCTGGTAAATGCCTGTTGGTGGACATCTAAGAAATCTAAAGCATGGGGACCTGCAGTGGAGAGTAAGATGCAATAGGAAATGAAACAAGCAGAACCCTTAACAAGAATCCAATCAGTACTTAAGTTACAAGAATGAACTTCCATTGGTACTAACTCAGTGGGAAGCCTGATTTTTGACCCTTCCTCAGAATTTGCAAAGCTTCAACTCGTGATAAAAATCAGCTCCAGCAGAAGAGCCATGTTACATTCTCATAGCAGTAATAAAAAGCAACAAAGCAACATCAGCAGACTCCAACCTGCAGTCTGTTGGCAACGTTTATGACGTAACATGATTTTATAACATTGCTCAAAGCCACAAGAAATAAAACTGGTGGGAAAGGCCCTGTATAATGTTGTTCACAACTTGTTTGCTGTAGTCACCTACATGGCAGGAAGGATAGCAATCTCCGCTGTAAATGGAAACTTCCTCTGCCAACAAAACAGCATGATGAAAGATCACAGATACAACACGTCAGGTGACATGTTGTCAAGTTCTGAAGGTTTAAATCCAACATACCAGACAAATACCTCTGTTTTGCAGCATGCAACCAGCTACCGCTAGCTACTGCTAACAAAATCAAGGGCCAGCTCTTTCCTTTTGCAATGGTAACCTTTTTATTCCCCCTCATTTACCTTAATGAAGTTTAGAAAAGTTATTGATGACAATTTCAACTGCTGGTACAAGAGAACTCAAAAGATTAATTCCACCCTTCCCACTCCACACAAAGCTCAGTCTCCTGGGCCTTCCTGTCCATTTGCCATTTTACTCACACACCTCTTGCCCTCTGAAAACAGTCTCTTGTTTCCTCAGTTTTCCTACCAGTTCCTCAAAAATAAACACTGAAAGAGAAAGTTTCTTCTTCAGCATCCCATCCCATCAGCTACTGCAAGATGTGCTCACTATGTCATTTTCTGATTTTAACAGTGCTACAAGGAAATGCTTGGGCGCTGCTTAGGAAACCTAAAAACAAAACACATTTACAACAGAGCTAAAGTACACATTGAAGTAAGTGACCAATTCCAAGCTCTGAAAAGCTGTAATTAGAGATGCTGCAAACAGCAAGCACTGAGAAAATCCAAATGCTGGATGGAATATCCACAAAATTGAACAATCAGACTGAAGAAATACTAACTCCTAAATACAGTGCACATATCTTCTACCATTCTTTAAGAAATATCATTATTTATTTCTGTTTGTTTTTTGTTTAGGCACCTTTAACCTGCCAACACTGAATCCTATTTAAGGCAGTATAACAGATTTCTATGGTTCAGCCACGTGAATTTAAACCACATCTTCAAGTCGTATACATGATGATCCCTCCTTTTTGACGATCCTTCCTTTTCTGCACTTCCTCCTTTATGTCTGTCTTTGCCAATCACAGTTTCCTTTCACCTCTGAGCACAACACAGTTGGGAGCATTTTCTGTCCTTCAGACAAGCCTCATCCCAGCTTCCCCACACCCACAGGCTGCACCTTCAGATGTAACACTCTCACCTTGTATAAACGAACAGCGTTCCTTCCACATCTGTCTTCTCCTGAATCAGAATATTAATAAAGTTTAAATTAGGGCTGCATTTTGCCAGACACAAGCAAGTTCCTTTATCTGTTTAACCAACACATTTCACCTCTTTCCCATAAAGAAAAATAACAAATGAGGAAAGGTTGAGGGAAATGGGCTTGTTCAGCTTGGAAAAGAGAAAGCTCCAGGGAGACCTCATTGTGGCCTTCCAGTACTTGAAGGCAATGTTTAAATAGGAGGGGCAACAGCTGTTTATGAGGGTGGATAGTGATAGGACGAGGGGGAATGGTTTGAAACTGAGACCGGGAGGTTTAGGTTGGATATTAGGAGGAAGTTTTTCACACAGAGGGTGGTGACACACTGGAACAGGTTGCCCAAGGAGGTTGTGGATGCCCCATCTCTGGAGGCATTCAAGGCCAGGCTGGATGTGGCTCTGAGCAGCCTGGTCTGCTGGTTGGCAACCCTGCACACAGCAGGGGGAGTTGAAACTAGGTGATCGTTGTGGTCCTTTTCAACCCAGGCCTTTCTATGATTCTATCCCAGCTCAGCAGGATGGTGGTGAAAGAGCACAACTAGCACAGGCCAGGTTAAGGGTGAGATATGCCCCCTGAACTAACAGAACGACTCCATGAGGTTAATTACATCTTTAATAGCCTTTCTGCTGTTGGTAAACTGAAAGCTTGCACACACACACACTTTGCTTCTGGCCAATCCCAATTTTCAAACAGCAGCAAACTCCTCCAGCCCAGCTCTCAACACACCAGGCTGCCTAATGTTACTTTTAAAGCCCCATTACCAGGCCACAAGCCCAGCCCAGGAGGAGCAGACAAAGCCACCCAGTCCACCCTACCCTCACACCTCCTCATGGCAGAGCACCCCCACTGCCGCACAGGGATGGGGGCGGGGCCTCGTCTTAGCCCCGCCCATATATGGGCGGAGCCTGGTGCCAGCTCCTCCCCTCGCGGCCGGGAGGGGGTCGCGAGGAGGGGCGGCCCGACGTACCCACTCGTTGGCGCGGTGCCCGAAGGTGTAGAGCGCCACCTGGCTGGCCACGTCCACGATGCTGCTGATGTAGGGGTCGTGCTGCTGCAGCGCCGCCAGGCTGATGTCCAGCCCCTTGCCCAGCAGGGCGGCCCCGGCCACCGCCGCCGCCATTTTGCCTCTGACAACAACACACGGTTCCTAGTAGGCGCGACCAATCCAGCACCGAGTGAAAGGAGGGAGCTCCCCCCCCCGTCCCCCTGCTAGCCCTATCGGAGCCCAGTCACCACAATCGAACGCCGAGTGCGCGGCGCGCGGCTGCTGCGTGCATGTGTGTGTGTATATATATATATATGTGTGTGTGTGTGTGTCACGTACATGTGACATAGGCAGCTGAAACATAAGCAAGTCTACTACGATAGGGAGACACACAAACAGCAGAGGAACAGATTGGCGAGACTGAGAATTTAGTTACCATATTTTCCTGTCAAATGTATTTTTTATTAGTCTATTGATAGCTACAGTTCACAGTGAATATTTCAGCCTTATGTGGCGTGCAGATACACTCAGTATGTACAGACACATTTTAAGCCTTGTTTAACAGTTCAGCCTGAACCCCATGCAGTAGCAAACTGGATTTGACTTCATCTCATCAGAGCTCTGTGACAGTTTTGTAAGGAGCCCCCAAAGCAGATTCACAGAATCATAGAATGGGTTGTGTTAGAAGGGACGTTAAAGCCCACCCAGTCCCAACCCCCTGCCATGGGCAGGGCTGCCACCCAGCAGCTCAGCTGCCTGGGGCCCCATCCAGCCTGGCACTGAGCACCTCCAGGGATGGGGCACCACAGCTTCTCTGGGCAGCAGTGCCAGGGCCTCACTGCCCTGTGAGTAGAGAGTTTCTTCCTAACATTTAATCGAAATCTCTCTTTTGGTTTAAAGCCATTCCCCCTTATCCTATCACGACTAGATTGTGTAAGATTCAGTCTCTCTCCTACCTATAAGCTGGAATGCCACAATGAGGTCTCCCCAGAGCCTTCACTTCTCCAAGCTGAACAAGCAGAGCTCCCTCAACTTTTCTTCACTAGAGGTGCTCCAGCCCTCTAAGCATCCTCATGACCCTCCTCTGGACCCGCTCCAACAGCTCCACGTCTTTTTTGTGCTGGAGGCCCCTGGATGCAGTACTGCAGGTGGGACCTCACAGGGCAGAGCCTGCCACCTCCCCTCTGTTGATGCAGCCCAGAACACGGCCTTGCAGGCTACAAGCGCACACTGCTGCCTCATGTCCAGCTTTTCATCCACCACAACGACCAAGTCCTTCCCCACGTTTTTAGACAGAAGAAGCAGGGCTGTTTAATTCCTTCCAGAGAATGGGATAATTCAGAAGAACTAAAGGCAAAGGTAATGAGTGCTAATTTGTTTGCTGTATTCCAGATGCCACGTGTTTAAAAGTGCAGTAGCTGGACACAGGGGAGGCAGACTGCCATTTTGTTTCTCACCCCCTTTGCATGCTAGGCTGCATTGAGGCTGTGGCATGCAGTGAGAAGTAGCATCTGATCCAAGGGCAGCCGGGCCAGCTCATAATTAAAACTTCCACAGTGTGAAAGTGGGGATAGAAGAGATAGCAAGCTTGATGTTGTAGTATTTAAAGTAGGGACAGGGAGTCTCAAGAAGAGTTAGGAATGGATATGTTCTCAGAATGGACAGTAGAAAGCTGTTCTTAAGGACTCAGGAGAGAAAACTTAGATTTTTTTGTAGCCCAGAAGGCTGCTGAAAAGGAACTTCCTTCAAATAAAGAGCTACAGCTTGCTTTGTAGGTATAGAGTAGGAGGGGATACCTCTTTACATAAGCTTTTGTTATAATCTTGTCTCACTTTGTCTTTTCTACAGCCATCTTGTTTTAGTTGGGACTGTAATGAGACATGGCTTTGGAGTTTAAGAGTTTCCAGGTGGTATTGGAACTAGGGACTTAGCAGTAATTGAGGCTTTGCACATTTGTTACTTTAGGGAGATAGACAGACTGAGCCAAGTGTGTCTCTTGTCTTTCTTCTCTTGACATACAAAGATTATGAAGAGTGTCTGTTTCCTTTTACTCTGTGAAGAAAACCCAACTGTGAGGTTCCCTGTCAAAAATGTTGCCTCTTTTCAGCACTTTGGCTTCTTTAGCACTGCCTTCCTCCTGGATCAGTGCATCTCTTTCTCCCATAGCTGGACGGACAGTTCCCTCCGTTTTGAGTCAGTGAACCTGTCAAGTTTCTGGTCATGCACTTGCGTATTTGCTGTGGCATCATGTGGTTGCTTTTCTTGGTTCCAACTGCTTGGCTGTGTAAGTGGGGCAAAACTGTTCCTTTCATTTAGCCTGAAGGAAACGTAGTTAATAAAACCATTAGTTCTGCCCTGCACTGTGGTATCACTTGATAGTAGACTTAAAATCTTTCCCATGAAAAAAAATCTTGTTAAGGAGAGAAAGACTGAATTCTCAGTGCATCTGAAGGTAAGGACTTTTTAGCAAAAAAGTCACAGGTTGGAAAGGTTGATTCTTTAAGTTGTTATTTGCAGTCAGTTACCTATAGTCCATGATAACTATCAAATCAAGTTAGAATGATTTTGCTGTAATTTGTTTATGAAACAAATTCAGTTAGTAGCTTTGAAGGTGTCATAATTTCTTGAAGGATATAATTTGAATGTCACATTTTTGTCTTCCGCCCACTAGGATGCTATTCTGTTAAAAAAAAAAAAAAAAAAAAAGGCAAAAAACTTTGATTTTGGCACAGTATAAAAAGGATTTTATGTAGGTAATATCCACACCGATTTAAGGCAAAATCCATACAACATGCCATTCTTAACGTCTCCACTAAGGACAAAAGGTTAACATGTTCAGGCCAAACCATTTTGCAAGGATTGTTCAGATATTAAGTCTTTGCTTCACATTCAGTTATTTATGCTACTTGTGAAAAACAAGTCTTACTTAATTATCAGCACTGAGGATATGTCTTCATGTGAGTGTGTCTGGTGGCACTGCCGTGCATGCACAGCCCCCATTCCAGGTCCCAGTCACTCATCCATGCCATTCTGGCACCTTTGCTCTGTCCTGGCCCAAGTGCGTATGTGGCCACAGCATGAACCAGACAGGCAGGGAAAGTGAACTGATTGAAAAACAAGTGTTCACACTATTGCTGGGATCACAACCTCAACAGACTGCATTTCTACCTGTTCGTATACAGGCCTTACTTTGAGCAGTAATTTTTTTAAGAAGCAGCAGGACTCACTTGAGAAAATGTAGTGCTGAGCAGCCACTTAGCGCTTTGCGCCATTTCCTCATATTCATTCCCTTTGAAGTTGTTAGTGCACAGTAGTTGCCTTTTCTTTTTATTCCTTCCCCAGGGCTGCCATTCAGTAGTGGCTTTTCTGTATCTGAAGGGGAGCTATAAGAAAGAAGGGGGGCAGGCCCTTCAGCAGGATCTGTTTCATAGAATCATGGAATCACAGAATGGCTGTTGTGATAGGACAAGGGGTTTCAAACTAAAGGAGAGAAAATTTAGACTGGACACAAGGAAAAAGTATTTTACAGTCAAGGTGGTGAGGCACTGAAGCAGGTTGCCCAGAGAGGTGGTGGATGCCCCATCCCTGGAGACACCCAAGGTCAGGATGGATGGCGCTCTGAGCAACCTGATCTACCTGTGGGTGTCCCTGTTCATTTCTTGGGGGTTTGGACCAGATGGCTTTTGAGAGTCCCTTTCAACTCAAACTATTCTGCAATTCTGTGATTCTATAAATAGTTTCTAACTGAGTGGTGGCAAGGGTGCTGTGGCAGCATTAATATATTTCTCTTCCTGCATTCATGGCCACTTGCATATCTTTGCTTGATACCATCCAGTGTTCTGGCTTCCTGGGGAACAGTAGGTGGCTCTTGTGGAGCTAAGGTGATCCCACATGGCTCTATATACCACTGCGGATGTGCTCACAGCTCTGCAGCACAGTACCTCTCACCACCTGGGAGCCAGTGCTGGATGCTGGATGCATTCCTTCCCAGACACAGGTGAAATGTGCAGTCTTTTTAGCCCACATTTATTACAGACTCTTGGGAGCTAGCTTTAGACTGCTTTTCTCATGCTCAACAGTTGAAATTGTTGGTTGCATTGTTGGACCACTTTTTTACTCTAATTCTACGTGGTTAAAGCAATGTTAGTCATTTTGTTGGCAATTTATGACTCGCTAGAAGTTCCATAAAATGTATAGATCTGACCACATAATTTCAACTGGGGCAGTTATTAAAAAATCTCTAGATGAAAACTAAATCTGGTAATTTTCATTGTGGGTCAAAACTCACCCCTCTACCCCCAAATAAATCCTAGCATTTTATTAGCATGCACGTGTGTGTTTGTAACATTGCTCCTGGGGAGGTTTGTGAGACTCTTCTGAGATTTTATGCAAAATGTTAGCCCAAACAAGAGAGGGGTCGTATTCTTTGGCACTGTGGACTTTGTAGTTCTGATTTTTTACATACCATGTAAGGCTTACTATGATTTTCAGTAGAATTTTTATTTATATATTTGTTTACCAAAAGACTGCTTTTTCTTTGACTTACCTTTTGCTCAGTGATTCTATTAGTAACTCTATGCTTTATTTTTTCGTGGATATTTATTTGAAAGATACTGAACTTTACTTTTTTAATAGGCCTGGCTTCTACCAGTGGCCTGTAAATATTCTTCTAGAGAACTCTTTTTGATTTAGTTTGAATAACTTTTTAGGGGATATAATTTGAGCTGAAAGAAATTTAGTACCAGGAGACGACCATTTCGAGATGAGTAAGGGGGATGTTTATCAATATAATTGCATTGAATTATAGTGTTAGGAAAAAAAGGATTGTGTACATTGGCAATGTACAGTGTTAGATTTTCACTGACTGGAAATACGATTTCAGAGCAGAAATGAGAAAATGATAAACCTGAAAAAGATTTTTGTGCCTGAAACATTTTTTTTCTAGTTATACTAGTTGACTCAACAAAAGGTGTTATCTTTACCCATAAACTTTGCCTGAATTCTACTTAGCTATGCAATTGTGAGCATGATTCTATCAGATCTTTTAATAAAATTCTTGATTACATCTTTCATTCTCTCCCAAATGCTGATATGTTCCACGCATACATTGGAGATTTTCCTTGCTATAACAAGGAACAAAACCCTGTGAAAAATCCTTGGCTTCTTTTGCCTTTATTTATTTAGCATATCAGAAATCATTGGGTTCTTTCAGAAACATTCCTCTCAAAGTTCAACTTCACAGGTTTTTTTTGCTTTCATCCCCACAGTAATTTAATTGCAGCTTAAAAACAGGACACTGACTTTTAAATTATTTTTAAATATCTGCCTTTTTTTCCATGAGGTCACCATATGGGGGCTAGTGTTGAAGTTCTTAAGCAGTTCTGCTACCACAACTGTGTAGAATCACTAAAACATGGTTGCGAGCTGTTATTTTAATGCAGGCCTTATAAACTGCCATGAACTGATTTGATCCATCAGGTTCTTTGTTTACACTGTCCAAAATAACAGTGAGGACAGAGCCTGCCTATTATCTCCCATAGGTTAATAACATATACCAGTAATTACATCTCACCTAAGATAATACCTTTCCAACCACATATTTCTGGTAATCACCATTTAATTTGGCAGAATCAAACAGCTGTAGCTCTATAAGAGCTGTTTTCCAACTAGTTGCAGAGAAGAGGACCTCATTTAATTAAATCCTAAAATGAAAATTTCCCTCGGATAATTACATAGTCAAGACCTCATTTTTACACCTCACCTGGCATGGGACCTCTTGCCATGGCAATGAAATGGAGTCATCACAAAGATGTGTTACCGTTGCTGCTGCTAAGATGCTGGTAGCAAGCATGAGGGGTGCCTGGGTTGAGTTTGGTCAGGGTAATGGCATGTGGGGGGAGTTCTGGAGAAAGGCAATGTGCCCCGGTGCCAAAGGGAAAATGTGTTGTGTGCATTCAGATTAGCTTGTTTGAGATCACTGTTGAAAAAGAGCAGCTCTGGATTTCTACTATATGTGTATCTGACTGACAAAAATATATTTGTTACAGACGTATGTTTTGCTACATATATTTTCATTAACAAAGAACAGTTGTGTTTGTTAGGCTCTGATAAATGAATTTGCATCAGTAGATGTAGTGTGGGTAAATTAAGATATGAGAGTGTTGTGACAATACTGAATACTGAGGCCTACAACAGATAAAATGATGATGCAAACAAGATTTCTTAAAGTAACCAAATAAGCGAGGTGAAATTTCTGCCTCAAAATTTGGTTGCCTGTATTTACTTGTTACTAGCATTATTTGGCTGGCATGTGCTTTAAAGTAGACTTCCTTTCAAACTAAAAGTTGGCTTTTACCTTCTCTTATTGAGGGTCCACTTATTGAGTGCTTCTGTGCTTCAAATGTAACGTCTTGCCTCTTACTTAAAGTTAAGAATAATTAAGAATTATTTTATTTCTTTGTTTCGACTTTCATACTGCTCTAGGTTTTGTGGGTGTGGGAAGAAAGGCTGTATTTCTGTAAGTGTGGCAGAAGTTGAAACTTGGTAACATTTGAAGTGTTGCGCAAACAACCAGCACAATCTATGCCTGCTGTTCAGGAGGGATTGATTCGGGTGAGGGCAGCTTCCAGCAGGCACCCGATAGTAGATTTAAGCACTCTGAATGAGATTTTTGGAGTAGGAACTACAGATACTAGCACCACAAAACTCCAGTGAGTATCAGAGTCTGCTTTTATTATACTTGTGTCAATTTGTTTCCCCGGGTGAATTCTGAGAGCTGTGAAGGTGTTTGGCAGTCCCTCTCCTATAATCTGATTTTGTCATTTTCTGGGGATGCTGTGCTATGTCTTCTGTCAGATTAAATTTACAGGCATATTACCTCGCTTGGCAGAAACATGAGCTACAGAGATTTTTCAAAGAAAAACTTCCCATAACCAGTAATAGGCCAAGGTTTCTTTCTTCCTGTTGTTTTTCCTGCTGATTTGCCCAAATGTGTTAATTTTATTAGCTGAATTAATAACTATATGCTGAATTAATCCTATAAGCATAGCTTATAGTATTAAGAATTCACCTCCTTTGACCTGCTGGCAGCGCTTTCCTGATGCAGCCTAGGGTACCTTCAGCCTTCTTTGCAGCAGGGGCTCATTGCTGGCTCATGTTCAACTTGGTGTCTGCCAGAACCCCAGTTTCTGGCCTGCAAAGGGTAGCCAGCCTGTCCTGCTGCTTGGGATTGTTACTCTTAAGGTGCAGGGATTTGTGCTTAATGTTGAACCTGGTGAGGTTCCTGTCAGCCTGTTTTTCTGGCCTGCTGAGGTCTCTCTGAATGTTTTCTAGTGTTTCAGCCACTCCTCCCAGTTTTGTATCATGTGTATGCTTGCTAAGGATACGTTTTGCCCTATTAACCAGATCATTAATAAAGATGTTAAACTGCTGCTAAGCCGTTAGAAAACTTGCTTGGCTCTAATGCTAATCAATAGGATTTCTCTTCTTTAGATGGAAAAGCCATTGTGTTTATTTCTGAGTCTGAAAGGATCTTTGAGTCCTAAGGAAAGGAGGAACAAAAAAGTTTGGGAGAGGAAATGCGTAAGACAAATTAGTAGACAGGATTATAAAGGAGAGAGATCAGGATTGGAAAAGAATTAGTTATAGCACTGTATTATTGGTGATGTAAAACCTAAGCTTATAGGCTGGAGAAGCAAGATGCTTGTTGGGTCACAGCTGATGAAATGAGGGGCAGAACAGCCAGAGCTGAGGTGGAACAAGGCCTGCCATGGTGGGGGGGAAGGCAGGACTTACGTGAGAGCAAAACTGAAGGACACCTGTGGCAAGAAAGAGGAAGGTTCTAGGAATAAAATGAAATAAAAAGGACAGAGCTACTGGAGATGTTGGGCAGAAAAAGTTGAGTAAATTTTGTAATTGGAAATAGAGGAAAGGGGAGTGTTGGGCTTTTAGAGGGAATGAAGTATGGAGCACAAAGATGGGTAAACAGTGTGCCACCATCAGTGGAACCTGCCCTTCTGCCATGGCCAATTTTTATGTCACTTGAATGATTGCTTGTGATATGACAAAGTGGTTGTGGTTGCTGTTGTGCTCCACGTTCTTCTTAGCTTTCTTTCTGCCTCCAGAGCACTTAGAGAAGTCTTTCTTGCCCTTCGTATCTCTCACTGTTTCCACTTGCCTATAAGATTTGGCTTTCTTGTCTCCATCCCTGCATTCTAAGACAGTGTCTGTATATTTGTCCTGGGTACCCTGTTCCTGCTTCCATCTCCTGTGTACTTCCCTTTTTTTCCATTTCAGCACAGTGAAGAGTTCCCTGCTCCTCCCTATGAGCTTTCTGCTACTCTTGTTCAGCTCCTGGCTATCAGAATGGCCTGCTCTTGTGCTCTGACAAGGTTGTACATGGGGACCAACCACCAGTCCCGAGCCTTTTTGCATTGCAGGACAGTCTCCGGTGGGATACTACCCGGCAGATTCATAAGCAAGCTGATTTCTCTCCTGAAATCCAGAGCTGTGATTCCAATATGTCCCTTGCTCGCTTTTTTCTTCTGGGATTTCGAACTTCAGAATATGATGTTTGCTGCAGCCTTGGCTGTCCTTGACCTTCATGTTGCCCAGCTAGTCATCCTTTTTCATGAATAACAGATTGAATGCCTGACCTAGTCAACTCATTGGTAGTCTGCATCAAGAAATTGTCATCAGCATCTTCATGTGATTATTCATGAGGATTTCATTTCATGATATGTGTAGTTCAAAATTACACATTGAAGAAGTTTGAGTAAGTCTCCAAAATGACTGGGTAATTATCCAGACAGAACTGTTTAAAGTTCTCCCACTCTTTTTATTAATAGGAGCCGCAATATTCCCATGCTGACTATGAAGGGAAAAATCGATTTCAGCAAACGTACATTCATATTGATTTATCATCCCTTTTGGTTTTCTAATTTAGTAAAGGCTACTAATGCAGCATTACATAAAGATTCTCAGGAGAGTAAAAAGGCTAATAAGATCGGGTATCACTGTTTGTTCTGTGGAAGTGAACTGACTTCACTATACAACGTCAACAGTGGAGTTATCCAACAAACGAGTACTGGGTGAATTAGCACATCCTTTTGATCTGTGTATCAGAGGGCATAATTCCAGGGGAGTAGACTACTCAAGGCAACTTTTTGGAGTACAGGCAGAACATACTGTTAGGATGCAGACATTAGTGAAGAGAAGTCCAAGGAGGCAAATTCTCAGAATGTTTTTTCCACCTTAGTATTCTAAGAAATGTTGTACGTTACACACATCTGGTCAGAGCCTTTGTAACCTACTTTCAACTAGTTTGAAAATGGTTCTCTGGCCACGTGCAAGATCTTATGCAAATATTTGTGTTTTTTAAAGATATTTTTTCATGTGTTGTATGAGGAAAAAAGAATGTCTTATGAAAGTAATCAGTTTGCTTTTGCTTGTTCATTCTAAATAAAGGGAAGCAAATGAGGAAGTGAAAATGGTTTTAAGTTGGAAAATGAAGCTCATGTCCATCCAGAACTCGAGAAAGTTGTTTTTGTTGAAAAAAGATCAAATTTTCATGTCTCATATACTATATACTTACAGATAAAATTAGGATATGATATAGAGCAGACTGTTGCATATTTAAAGGGTATTAAGCTTCAGAAACAAAGCTGCTTAGTTTGGCAGTGTATACTTACACAGCTACACCAAACTTCTAACAATATTTTTTGCACTTAATATTAAATCTCAAGATATTCATCCTTTTAACTGAAATATATCCTCATTTTTATGTTAAAGAGATGAAATTGCAACAAGTTATAAAAGGGGAATAATATTCATTGTATTCCTACTGTCTATCATCTATATGCACATGTTCATAATTGGAAGTATTTCTGTTTTTATAGAAGGTAGGACATTCATGAGGGCACTGTTGACAAGTAGCGCACTTCCTTATCCTACCAAAGGACAAGAAAGCAGCAGTTTACTGAAAAATAAGTTGAAATAATTAGGTCATGGAAGGCCCAGGCTCACAGAGACGTTTACTGTCCCAGAAGAACAGCTGATAGTCTGCAAGTGAAGATTCAAATTGTCAGGATGACTATAAATGTTGGGTCCTGTCTCCTACATCCCACATTCCTAATTTTGTGAATGTTTAATGAATTTATCCAGTGAGATGCAATTCCAAAGTGAGAAACCTGTTTTACAGTTCAGCTGAGGCAAGGGCAAACTTTGTCATGGAGAATTCACTTTCATTACTCAGTTTCGTTAAAGGATAAGCTAGATCTTGCTTATGAAGAAAGATTACATTTTGATTTGATGTACCGGATGATAGGATGGCAATGTCGAAATGGCCATGACGTAGTTAAAAATAACTTGTGTTCAAAAGGTTCTTGCCCAGTCATCCATCAACAAAGACTGTGATGCCTGCCTGGAGCTACAGTAACTCTAGTTTGATTCAGTATAGAGATGCATCTTTTCCCCAGGGACAGAAAATTTGCTGTAAATATGACCTCTTTCCTCAGTCCCTTGGTTCCAAAGGCAGGAAAGATAAATCAGTATCACAGAAGGGATTCCTCAGGTCTTGTGAGAAAGTAGCACTTGAACATAATTTAAATATTATAAGACATAACTCCATGGAAACAGAACTACAAGGTTACTCAGCCAGGCTTAATTCTTGTTTCCTTCACAGAGTATTTTGGATGTCATTTTCTTGGTATACATCTCCTGAAAAACTCACACTTTCACCCACCCCCAAATTCAAATATATGGAATGCTATTACTGCACAGTTTATTAAAACAGCTGAAACATTTCTATTCACAGCACTTATTTTGCCATTTGGAAAACAGGAATAACTGCTAACAAGTGTAGGTGATCATTCTGTTACATCAGTCCTGAAGAGAAAACAGAGGTATTACATCTGTCCAGGGTTTTAATGCTATGCTCTCTGAGCAGAGGAGCTTATGAGATCCAGAATGTTGTTCTAACCTAGCTTGAAGTCAGTGACTCTTGTGATCTGGGATGTTTCCTGTCCTAAAGCTTGCTCTTCTTCCATATTGAGCATATAAAAGTCAGAATTCTTTTTTTGGAATTTTAATTTGGCAAAATTCATGTCATACGCATGACAGAAGGCCTAGAAATCTGAGCAATTCTGCTTTTCTTCTTGCGAGCTTCCAGTAGATTATTTTTTTGACATTACAGGGAAAAGCAATTCTTACCCTTCCGATAGAAATCGCTGAAGTCTCTCTTCCTTTCCCCCCCTTTAAAAACTTGCAGAATTAATTCAACCTTCAATCTGAGAGTTTTAAATCCAGGCATTTAAAACTTTGCTGTCAAAAACTAAAAAGAATGTCTCATGGCAGTGTTGCATGGTACTTACCTTGAATAGAATAGGCTAATTTTGAATGAAAGTCAAATTACCAGGAACAGTTTGATGATAACTTAGATGGCAAGTTTATAAAATACTACCATGGAATCATAGTTCTCTTACTACAAGTTTTCAAATAACTTGACAATTATTGCTCTGTAAGATGCAGAAATATTATATTTTTTAATTTTTAATTAAAAAAATTGGGATAAAAGAGCCACAGTTGGTCAATATGAGTGAAGAGGCAGGATACCTTTGGGGTTAGAGGTGAAATAGTTTATCCAGTCCTCTCTGATAGCCTTTGAAGCTGCAGTTCTGCCTTCTGAAATGGTCTCTAGGAAAAATTTGGAAGTTCCATCTTTGTTTAGGACTGCTGCATTATACACTGAAGTAAATGTGACTCTGAATTCAGAAGGTTTTGAATTAGGTCTCGTTATTTAGAATCTCAATTATTTGCTCGGTGACAAGCATCATGTCCCTTTGTAGGTAGTGCTCTGCATGACTTGCCAGCAGCCTCATTAGTGAATTTTAGGATATTTACTTCTGTAATTTTGGCTGGTTAATGGAAACCTATGAACACCTGTGATGTCTTGTTATCTGGAAAAGCAGCGATGTACAGACTAACTTAGAAATACTTCTGGATAGCTGGGAACAACTGTGTGGTGCTCAGCCACATGCCTGGTTAAACCACAACATGAGGGGACAGCTCATGTTTTTTCCCAAATCATCCTTAGGTGTCTTCAGGTATTTTACAATATGTGTTACCTTGCTGAAAAATCATTTTCTGACCATTATTTTTGTCATCTGAGGAAGGGATGCCTACTTGCATGTAGCTTTCCATGTCATATTGCTTATCCTAATACTTGGGTGATGTTAGCAAAAAGATACAGAACAGTCAAAATTCAGACTCAGAAAATGAGAGGATGTGATGGATGAGAAAAGCAGTACAAAGAGACTGCCATGCCCTTTGCATCCTGTCATGAGGAAATCTGCCTGAAGATTAAGAATGCTTGCAGCCTTGAGTTCTCCAAATCTTCCATTTCATACAAAGATCCTTAAAACTTTTACTGCAAACCAAACCTTTTCCAAACGAGGTTTGCAAGAGGGCTGCATATCCTCTCGTGAAACTTAGGTTTAGCCATAGAAAGCCACCAGCATGCTGTGAGATCGGATTTCATTCTTGTAGCTGTCTCCTAGTGGTGCTTTCTCCCTGAAACACAGAGGATCTCTGGGGAGAGAAACACAGAAAAATGGGTTTGGTTCATAGTGTTACGGTAGGCCAAGAATCTTGGAGGTATACCTAAGCAGAGATATAGCTAGCAGTTAGCAAGGAGATGTCAAGTGCTTCTTGTTTCCATTTCTGCATGTTTAAATAATGAATTACCCTGCACCGATAAATCTTCACTTCTCCTTCTCTGCCCTGCTCCCAGTGGGAGTGTGCCTGCTTCCATTGAGCTTGGCAGATGGAGGGGAAAGGTATGGAGATGTCAGTACAAACATCCTGACTGACTGCGTGCCATGGCTGGGAAATAATGTGTGGAGGACGTGGAAGTTCAGCTAAGTCAAGATGTGTCTTGAAACCAATATTTAAGGAAGAATTTGTTCTTCTTTCTTCATGGCATTTTAAATGTGATTTGAACCCAGTAAGCTAATTGGAGGTAAAGATGAAAAAACAAGAAGAAAGTATGCAAAATATGCAATGCATTATACCTTAAGCAGTGCCAAGTACTGAAGAAACACAAAAATAATGTTGCACATTCTTTTTTCCTTTGATTTTTTTGGGGGTGAGGACATCTGGTCTATCTCTTTTATTGAAATGCAGAGTATTTTAAGATACACTCTGGTGTGTTCAGTGAGCTCCTGGATGAGAGGTGTCTGTAGTAAGAAAGAAGAAAGGTGTTAAATAATTCAGAGATCATTGATCTTTCTCTGATTACTTAACAGTCATTGTCACTTGGGTTTTAAGGAAGACCACACTCCCTCATTATTTTGTCATTGTGAGAGTAAATGATTCTGGAGCCCTTTCCCTGTGTAGTACTTGTAGTAACCTGTTGGCCCTTCGTAGGCCGAGATTTTACTTAGCTCATCAACATCCACTATTTCCCCCAATATTTCAACTTTTCACTCGTGGCCCAGATCACTCAGTGATGGTTTAGTTTATGTTGTTAGTTTTTGTTTGCTTTTTCTTTTCTTCTTCTTCTTCTTCTTCTTTTTTTTTTCCCTCAGAGCTGAAGATAACTTACTTAGGTGAATACAGAGTGAGTTTTTTTGACCCAGATATCTGTGCAGTAAGGGGTCCCTTGATCCCTTCTGGATTAACTTTTAACATTCAGAAGAAATAAAGTGATAAAAAACATCTTCATTCCCACCCTGCTGCGTGTGTGATTTATTGTGGGAGCTGATAATTCAATTGGTGGTGCATTCATGACGTGCTTTGTAGTTTCTCATGTCCAGTTTTGCCAGATGTGCAGACCATGACAGGCCAAATGCGGTCTTTTACTTTTGTCTAAAAGGAGCTGATTTTGGTTTTGGCAGTTGTTCTAATTGTTTTAAGTTACAAACAACTTTTTTTCCTTTCTTTTAAACCTATACAAAGGACAGGGCTGCTGGTGTTGCAAAATAATTGAGTCAGAGCCTGTTGCAATCAAAAGATGATTCGTTTCTTGTGTTTATGTGTGCTCTGATGTGAATTAAACGAATCTATTATGTCTGCCTTGTGTTCTTAGGGATGCACTATTTTTATGTGAAACTTGCAAAAGCAGGCACAGTTCATTGATGTTTATTGGTGACCTTGTCTTGTCCTCTGAATTATGGACTGTCTGCTTTGAAGATGGGGAAATGCTACTAGCAGTCATAATGAGGATGTTCGGTTTTGGTAGTTGTTTAACCTCTCCAAGGCCCTGCTGCAGTTTGAGATGGTTTTTTGTTTTTTTTTTTTTTTAAATAGAGAGAGGAAGAAACAGAATTATGGGTGTTTGAAGCTGAAATATTTATAGAAGCAGTTTTTATTTTAAAATAGCATTTGTGCCTGAGAAGATCAGATGTACCACTTCAGTATGAAAAACAAAACCAGATTTTAGTTGATATTATTAATAGAAATTGCATGAAACTCGATAATGTAATTTAGTTGAAAATATTTTCTTTCAGTCTAGGCTTTGGAATGTTTTCATGTTAGTGCACATAAGAAAGAATTTATTTAAAAATCACATGGACTTTTGATTTTGTGCTTTATAGTTCTGGGTTACAAAGACAAATCGTTGCATTAGTGTTTATAAAAGAAAAAAATATACAGAGTATCATAGCATGCACCATGGAAATTAGATCTTTCCAATTAAAATATAGGCAAACGATGTTAGAAAAGTAGTTTTCCTTACAATGGGAAGATGAGCTTGCAAACCGCCGCTAATGAAGCACTATAAATTAAGATGAAAATGTGCCCTGGAAAAAGATCAAAATGTAAACCTGCATTATTTCAGATAAAAAATTTAATTGATTGCCTGTACAAGGTGCTTACAAGGACTTTTAGAATCCCTCCTTATTATCAAATATGGAAAGTAATACACAAAATTCTAAAGCCATCATTGGTTTGATGTCACTATTTAAGGTTTTCAACAGTTTACCTGAATAAATATAAAACTGCAGAATATGGCCCAGTTCATTTTAAGATAGTAGAGCACCGTCAATATTCTGGTTTCAATAGGGTATCCAAATTTGGGTTACTGTTTATAAGAACTGGAATTCAGTAGAAGGCAGGAGGAACGAAGATCTGAACCTAGATATTTTATCATGTATAGCAGATGAAATGAGCAAAGGTTTCATTTGAAGAAGTTTTGTTTTGTTTATTTATTTTTATTTTTCCCCATAATTATGCATTAGTAGTGTAGAATCACAGAATCATTTGTGTTGAAAGAGACCTTAAAGACCATCTAGTTCCAACCTTCTACCACGGACCAGGAAACAATCTAACTAGACAGTTACCCAAAGCCCCATTCAGCCTTACTTTGCAATCCAGATGTGTGAAGGCTCCATATTATAAGATCTTATCTGATCCCATCAAGATGAGGAGTTTGAAAGTATCCTGTATTTCTCTTTTAATGCTCAGACAAAGAGCATAACATACTGTGATGCTTTTCAGCTCAATGAAGGAAAATGTTCATCTTCTGTAAAGTGCTAAACTGTGACTTTCCAAATACTAACTTAGAGAGATGAAGGTAACATCCCTTTGGCATGAGGACCAAAGATCCTCAGCCCCAAATTAAAAAACAAACAAACAAAGCCAACACTAATTAGAATTTGTTTTGAAGAGAGTTTTTGCTCCACTTTCTTCAACATTTGAAATATTCTCAATATTATGATAACTCTTCTAGAAAAACTCTGAAAAGTCTTCCTAAAACATTATCTATCAACTATGGACACCACAGCCTATCTGAATACAGAGACATTTCTGCTTCATGTCTCCTTAAAAATTGCAGATTTCCTTGGCTTTGAAGCTCTCTCCTCACAAAAATGTGAAGCAGCACTCTTGATTAATCAAGAGAAGGCAGCATGCAACCATTAATATCAACTGTATTGCTTCATACCATCTGCTCCACCAGACTGGAAATGAAATGATAACCTGTATTGTTCACTGAAAGGAAACAGAAAATTAATTGGAAATACAATTATGATTTACCTTTTACCCCTTACTCTTGATTACCCGTAGTCTACCATTCATTTTGTCTTCAAAAGACTTAATACTTCTGACTGCGCTGATTGATCTATTAAGCAAGAGGACAATATTTGCTGTATGCTAAAGCACTGAGTGTATAAAGAGAAAAAGACATTAGACAGAAGATGGTGTAGAACTTAAAGTGTTCAAAAAACACACAAACTTTTTTTTCTTTCCTTACTGCAGAACTGAAGAAATGCTCTTCTGTGAGGGTCCATTTAAAATTTTTATTCTCAGAGGTAATTTATGGATACAGAGAGGAATGTTTGCATATAGGAATGCTACTGGCTGCCACCTACTCATCTTTTTGTTTCCTAATACATAACTGAACTGGTACGCTGGACTTATTTGAAAATACATGTGATCTTAAACTTGTAAGTATGGCTTTGTTACAGGCAAAGTTTCCAAGATCCCTGCAATTTAGTCTTGTTGAATCTGAACGTAAGGAACAAGGTCTATTCGTTATCTTCAAGGATGGTCTAAGTATTAATTAGCCCATGCTTTGCAATACTTTTAAAGAATTAAATTTCTAGATAGGCATTGTAATTTGGTTCTCCATTTTAGTGTCCTCCAGTAATTTGGTTCTCCACTTTAGTGTCCTCCAGCTTTTCCTTACTCTACTTGCCATATTAACTGGAATTTTACTCTTGCAAACTAAGTAGAGTTAGTTATAGTTATTAATCAAATGTGATTTAAGGTAGGATTTAGGGTGATATCAGGTATAGTAAAGCTAGTGAGTGGGATTGCATTCTTCTTCTGGAATAAGTAATGAGCCAACATATCCATATGCTCTGGGTTTCACTGTGCTGCCTAATATTCTACCTTTCAACTGTAGCATACATCTGGTAGCTTAACTTATGGTGTTATGGATCTCAGTGAACATTTTAGTAAAGTTTAGAGGACAGCGCTAATTTCCTGTTCTCATAATTACATTTGGGTCCAATTTTTAAACTAACTAAATAACTTCACACGGTATTTTTCACTTCATCTTTCAAAGTACCCTATGATGTTAACTCAAAAGGAAGCTTTAACTCAAATGTCATTTCTATCTTTGTGACTGGTAAAATGATTTTAAACGATTTTATGTATGCTCTGAAGTTTTTTGGATGCAAGATATTGTGAATATTATTAGTGACTGGATTTGATGCTATTGCAGACTGTGGGAGCTTCATCTCAAAGACTGAGAAACTAAGAACTTGGGGAATCATGAATATATTCTTACTTATGCCAGAACATCAGCTCAATTTGATTACTCCCCTGTGTCACTCTTAGGGCAGGACTGTGATTCATCGCTTCCATTTTGCTTAATGCTGAAGTGCAGATGTATCTTTATGGGTTTGATTTAACTTCCACTGAAGACTAAATATGCTCTTGATCTCATTTATAATAATATAAATTGGGAGTAACTTGGTAAAACTGACATACATCCATAGAATTTTGTATGAGATCTTGTCAGGGTCAACAACTTCACTGGAAATAGGGTTGGTCTGAGAAAATGTATATATTTAGTTCTCTTGAAAAGTACACGGATTCCCCAAGGACACGGAAACAAATGTGGATTCTGATTCTGGTTTAAGTCATGTGCTCTTCCTATGTGAAAGTTCGGGCATGGTGTAGCTTTCCATGAATGATCAGGCTCAAGCACCAGCCTGCTTCCATTTTGACAGTAATGCCATCTGCTGTAGTGGGGTCGATCCTCTATCTTTGCAACACTTTTGATGACTACATTGTTTTGATATGATAGGCCAGTTGGACTGCAAAAATCTAGATTAAAAATAGCTGCACGATTTTAAAGTGATTTTTTAAAAGTGTAGGAGCAGATGAAATTGTTTATATATGGTTATAGACCTATTTCTGTAGATCTATTTCTGGTAAACTGAAGCTATCTGATACACTAGAATAGCAAAAAGAGGAAGATAGATGTAAGCATAGGCACAGCCATTTCTGACTGTGGTCAGATCTTACTAGCATGTCTTTGGGTCACTAGGCCATGCAGTTTTTCTATACACTTTTTCTATACACTCCTTTTGAGAGCAGAACTTCCCTTCTAGCTTCTTTCTTCAGCTAATTGGTGTATTCTACTTCTAGACATCAGTCAGGCTGCAAAGCAGCAGCACAGTAATGTACAGCTAAATACAGCTCAGAATGTGAAATCTGTCAGTCCATCCCTTGGGTGCAAGCCTACACCTATTCATGTTAGAACAACGGTCACACATCATATTAAATCAGGTATTCTTTGTGCATCCCATGTACTGTGGATTTGCTGTGTGCTAGCTTTGCTGTTGTGCTTGTGCTGATAAGGACTCCTTCCTCAGGCTGCAGTGAGAACCAGCAGCCCCTGTTGTGCGTGGTAGCTGTTGCCATAAGCACTACACACTTGGATGGGAAAGAAATGGAATCAGAGGGACATAATAGTCTCATATCATTTAAATATTCATTTTCTACTCTCTTAGATGGAATCAATCTGTATCTCATGAACCGTATTTTTCCATTTGGATGCACTGACCAGTGGTGGTTCAGATTGCTGAATAACACCACCTTCCTGTCTTCCTCAAAGTTCAAGCTGCGTTTCTGCAGATGGCAGCAGATGATACAGTAACTGAAAGAGTCAGAGACTCCCCTAGGAGATTGAAAAGGAAAAAAAACCTATTTCTGTCTAACAGTTACTCAGTTAAACAGCAGAACAGTCAAGCCATTTGCATTATCACACAGATGGAACTGAGTTAGATTTTGAGCCTTTGTTTCTTTGATGCAAGAGAAGTACTCTCCAGACTAAAGGAACATGGTACACTTGAAAGTGAATGAACCTTATTTTGTTTGTTCTTGATTTGGAATCATACTATATCAATGGACATTCTAGATTTATTATGACAACACAAACACCAGCAGTGCCTCCCTTAAATTATGGCAGTTTTTCCATTCACACTCATAGAAACAGTTGACATTGGAAAGCCCTACTCCAAACTCCCCTCCAGGCACCAGCTTGCTTAGGGTTTCCCCTAGTTCAACCATATAGATGCCATGGCTCCTTTAAGAAACCTGATCTAGTACCTGGCAGACCTAAGGGTAAAAAAAAATTTCTTAATGCTAAGTTGGACCATACTGTGTATTACTCTATGACCATTGCCCCTTGTGTCTGGTGTAAAGATCCCAGTTCTGCCTTGCTCTTGAAGCCTATGGAAAGAAACAGAGGATCTGGAGAGAGAGACTTCTCCAGGGATTTCATCATTCAGGAGCTAGGCCTGAAATAGTCATCTTGCTTTCACTTGGTTAATGTCCTTCTAAAGTCAAGAGACTCAAACTGTCCTATAAAAACACATGTGCGTGAGATATAAAGGACATCTGAAAAGGAAGCAACAGGAGAACAAAGCAGAAAAAAGCAATTACTATTTTCTTCACAACTTATTCCTTTTGCAGTATCAAGACAGACATTCTATTCCTTTCTCTCCCTTCCCCTCTCCCCTCCCCTCCTCCTAGTTAGTAAGATTACCATGGTAAGCATTCTATAGTTTATCAGATTACTGCTTTAATGCTCAAAAGTCTGAGTCAGGATTGAGGTCTGAATTCTTTACAAATATATAAGATGCAACCACTATTTATTCTGATTTAAGAAAACTCCAGAAAGAGGAGGAGCACAGAGTGGGAAGGAGGAGTAAAG
The DNA here is from genome assembly GCF_023343835.1 of Lagopus muta. NCBI lineage: Eukaryota > Metazoa > Chordata > Aves > Galliformes > Phasianidae > Lagopus > Lagopus muta. The sequence continues at coordinate 60,378,733 of NC_064433.1, forward strand.
GCAAGGATATGATGCAATTATGTATACTTGCTGTGTATATGACTGGCATGAACTTTCTATTCTCAAGTTTCATTTTTATTTATGAAAATTAAAAAAAAAAAAGACTATTTATTTTTCTCAAGGATTTTTGTTTGGTTGGTTTTATGTTAGGAACTTAACTTGGTCATTCTTGGTGTCATGCAGTTCTTGAGAAGCAACTCGTAAACTAGAGCAGACATCTGATGGCATTATAAAATAACGGAACTCTTAAGTATTTATACTGAGGAAATATAAATATTTCCTTCAGAACATGTGGAATTACTGAGCCAGTAAACACTTTAGAGAAGAGTTGTTTATTTGTTTCACTTTGCTCATCTACATGTTCTAGCAAAGATGGGAGGAAAAGAAAGGGAAGACGTAAATAAACTCTTCTGATTGCATGCTGGAGAGATAGTTTAAACAACAATAGAACATTTTCTCAGATTCTGAAATGACAGATTTTTTTCTGGAGAAACTCTGACTATAACAAACTTCTCCTGCACTATGTTGATTCAAAACCTCCCCAACGGTATTTTCTCCCAAATCAAATAATGCTCTCAATTTTGCTGCTTGGCACTCCACCTATTTTTTCTGCTTCAGCTCCATTGGATTTCTACTGGAGCTAAGGAAGCTTTGAAGGACATCCATTCAGAGACTAGACATTACATGTTGATCCAAGTATCTGGAATATTCTGCAGCACTCATGAAGTTTGTGAACAGTGATAGCCACACAAGCAAGTTAAAATTAAATCCATTTGAATAACTAAACTGTACAAAACCAAATCAATGGAGTTGGGGAGGATTTAATTTATATAGTATTTGGGAATCCTTCCAGGATGCTTTTAATATCTTTCCAGCAAGATGCACTTTGAAACACTTTGTTATACACTTCCAGGACTTCTGTAACATTTTAATAAAGTCCCACTAATGAGTTTCTGGATGTCCTAGGAGAACAGTTAGTTAAGATGGAACCAGAGTAAAATGTACAGTTATAAAGTCAATGATTTAAGCAATTCATTTAGGGTCTATGTAGTGTTTGTTTGTGGTGTTCTGATGATGATTTTTATGGGAATAAAAGAGATTCTGAGCAATCTATTGGAATTAATTTTGTTTTCAAGAACAGTTTGAAAATAAAAGCTTTAGTGTACTTCATTGCAAGGCTTAGGTAGTACTGAGATAAGCCTGGACTGTAACCATTACAATTCTGGAAACTGGGATAGAAATCTAACATTGCTATGTATGGAAGTTACCTTTAACTTAGTGCACATTTGAATTGACCGCAGAGTTGTGAATGAACTAAAATCAATTAGCAGTCATTCTAACGGGATGCAGTGGGAGAATTGGTTTAGAGCAGATTTAAGATTACATGAGTTGAAGGTGAAACAGAAGCTGAGTGCAGGGTGAGTTGTGATTTTATCCGTGCTGGAAAGAAAAAATTGTGAAAAAAATCCAGAACACCACAAAGATTGCATTATAATCAGATTCACTTACTAAACAAATGTAGACATATGATCTAGAAAGACCCACTGTACAAAATGAACTGCTTGACAGTGTATGTAAGGCCAATACTTGCACAGTAGTTGCCTATACCAATGTATTAATTTCATCATTTTCCTTGCAGCTTGATACATATGACCATGACTTCTCAGACCATTTTTAAAAATTAGTATTATACATCCTCTTAAATCTGTCAGAATTCCAAAGTCTCATCTTCTGTGAGTTTGTCCACAATTTTCTATGTTTGATAAAGGAGATTCAGAAGATCCAAAAATCATCTTCAAATGACAAAAAGAAGGAATTTGGTGTTATAGCCTGCACCTGCATCCCTCTTTCATGGAGGTTCAGGTTGGATATTAGGAAGAATTTCTTTTCAGAAAGAGTGGTGCTGCAGTGGCACAGGTTGCCCAGGGGGATGGTGGAGACACCATCCCTGGAGGTGTTCGAGAACTGTGTGGATGTGGAACTCAGAGACAAGTTTTAGCAGGTGTGGTGGTGATGGTTTGGAGTAGGTGATCTTAGTGGTATTTTCCAACCTTAATGATTCTGCGATTCTATGATTCTCTTTACACTCAGTTTATAGTTTTTATGCTCAGAATCGATTTTACTGACTAAGTGTAATTTCTGCATTGTCTTCTTATTTTGACTTTGCGTAGTTTTCACTGTTTAATAATTAGATCCATGATGGTGTCAAAGTGCCAGCATCCTGCAACCTTTCTAGTCACTGTAAAGTATTCCTCAACAGCTTGCATAAATTTACTCTCTGAAGAATCCAGTGCTCTGTAAAAAAGTCCTCCTTTGAACTTGCTGTACATCTCAGTTTATGTGTGGTACTTGGTTACAGGCTTTTTTTGGTGGTGCTGTGTGAAGCCAGGAGTTGAATTCAGTGATTCTTATGGGTCCCTTCCAACTCGAGATAGTCTGTGATTCTATGATCCTACATATTCCTGAATATTTTGTAGAGCAACGTTTGAAGATTAGAATGGTAATATCTTTTTCATTTTTGTTGCGTAAGCAATTGCAATTATTGAAGATATAATTGCCAATAGTCTGAATGTTTTGTTTGTTTTGTGTGAAAATGTGGAGTGATTGGATTAAAAATTAGTTTTTCATTCCGGATACTCTTGTAGACGTTATAAGGTCATTTATTTTGTTTAACTGATGATTTTAGGATGACATTTAAAAAATGTATTTGTAGTAGTTATAATGAATTGCTGATGATAGGTCCCTTTTTAGCTGTACATTTTCCAATCTAGGGAAGACCCAGTGATTTATATTTCAAAATAGAATCAGTGCAGCTGTTCTTGTTACGTTCAAGACTTTCTCTTAAGCTTTTGTGGCATGGTTACTAACTGACCTTTTGGTTAGAAACAGAGACTACTTCTGTCTTGAAATTCTGATGAGTTCTTAAACCTTACTTAGTGCGCTAATTAGTGCTATGGCCAGACATCCATGATGACCACAGCCTAATGAATCTTACCTACGGGGTCATGAAAAATGTCACAAGTTCTCCTCAAGCCTGAGAAGCACAATTGCATTTACATTTTACTTGGGATAAATGTTTCTTGTTGTTTCAATGTATTTAAGCATTTGTTTGCTGCTACACTTCAGATTTGTCCATGAATTCGTTCAGCGCTACCCAGTAATCATTCAAGACTAATCACCTATTTAAAACGATAAATGGCAAGTTCTTTCATTTCTACAATTGGAGTTGAAAAATCACTACTGCCACCACCCACTGAAATCATCTGTATGGATTACAGTTGAAAACTGAGCTAGCTTGCATGATTTGAATAAAAACATACCTACAGATATCCCATTTACTTTCTAGAAGATTCTGCAGTCTGGAAAATCAAAACCTACTTAAAGGTTCTCAATTTCATCTAACTTACCCCTCTTCTGTGTCTAATGACAGCTTATCCTAATTAATAGCAACTTTCCTATCATAGAAGCATAGAATTGTAGAATCACAAGGTTGGAAATGACTTGTGAGATCATTTAGTCCTTTAGTCCATTAGTCTTCTCATTACCATTGCTACCACCAACTAAACCATATCTATGCGTTTGTCAGTTTTCATTCTTTCCTTTTTCCCCTTCAGATCTAATATTTTCTGTTCTTTACCAGTTCTAGGCATCAGTCGACTCTATAATTAGCCTGATAAATCTCATCATTTTCATTCTAAGTTTTTGTAGTTGCTTGTTGGTATTTTAACATACGTATGAAAGAGAATGACTGAAATCTCAACAGAAAAATATGGCTAAGTTTTCCAAGTTGTGTTTGAAAATCAGTCTCCTGTGTTTTAGCCAGTTGTTATTTTTGAGAGATCTCTAGCTTCCTGATAGTAGTTTGAATACCTTTAGGTAGGACTAACAGCTACTTTTATTCCAGTTATAATTAAGCCACTAAAGCAAACCTGCCAAATAAAGAACATTTTTGAAATCTCTGCTCATTATTGTTGTGAACATGAATTTTTTATCAGTAATGGTTAGGAAGGACAAATGGAGAGGAAGATGTATTTCTAGATGATATGGAGAAGAACCACAAGCAGCTTTGAGAATGATTCTAAACAAAGCAGTCGTGATATTTGAAAAGAAATTGCCACCATCAGTGTTTGATTTACAGTAAATGCGTTATCACACAGCACTGGGAAACACCCAGCATTTCCACTATAGCATCAAGGCAGTGTGGTCAGAAGTGACACAAGTTGTTAAGGATGTTATGTTATACATCCATGATGATTCTTTTTTGTCCCAAGGACCAACCATTTTAGGTTTCAATGCTCCAAAGGAAAGAGACACCAGATAGAAAACAGAATTACTAACATGTTGACCTTTGAAAAAAGGAAGGTCAAAGTCTTCATGCAAAGGTTGCACTGTATTTAGATCCCATCTATTTATATAGGTGACAAAAATATCCCATAATTTTCAGAGCAAGAAAGTGCTGATTCTTATGGGAAGCCTTCTCTATTAGTTGGCGGAGGTGTGAAACCTTAAATCTGTGGGATAAAAATCACAGAATCACAGAATGGCTTGGGTTGGAAGGGACCTCAAGGATCATGAAGCTCCAACCCCCCAGCCACAGGCAGGGCCACCAACCTCCCCATTTAATGCTAGACCAGGCTGCCCAGGGCCCCATCCAACCTGGCCTTGAACACCTCCAGGGACGGGGCATCCACAGCCTCTCTCGGCAGCCTGTTCCAGCACCTCACCACTCTCTCTGTAAAGAACTTCCCCCTGACATCCAACCTAAATCTTCCCTCCCTCAATTTAAAACCATTTCCCCTTGTCCTGCTGTTATCAATCCTTTCAAAGAGTTGATTCCCCTCCTGTTTGTAGGCTCCCTTCAGTTATTGAAAGGCTGCAATGAGGTCACCCTGCAGCCTTCTTTTCTCCATGCTGAACAAGCCCAGCTCCCTCAGCCTGTCTTTGTATGGGAGGTGCTCCAGTCCCCTGATGATCTTCGTGACTCTCCTCTACACACTCTCCAACAGCTTTCTATCTTTCTTGTACTGGGGCTCCAGACCTGGACACAGTACTCCAGATGGGGCCTCACAAGAGCAGAATAGAGAGGGAGAATCACCTCCCTGTCCCTGCTGACTAGTTGCAGCAAGGTAATGAAGATCTCTGTCAATGTTTCTCTGTGTTGGCCCTGAAAAGATTTCACAATTGTATTTTGAATCTTAGTATTATTTCTGGGGATAAATACATTTCTTTTCCACTTTTGAGTAATTTATCTTATTTTATAGCACAAGGCACAACTGCCAAAATACCACGAGCACAACCTACTGCAATAGTATAGCTAAGTAATTTATGCAGTAGACCCAATGAGAGCCCTAGATCATTTAAGAAGTACTGAGACTGCTTAAAAGAGCCTTTCAAATAATTTTATAAGTTATGCAAATAATTCAGTGCAGAGCTGTGATATCTTCTTGTCTGTTTTTCATCCGTTTAATTTCTTGCCCCATCTCTATATGTCAGCAGATGGGAACTCTTCTTTTTTGAATCAAGGAGATGTTCTTCACAACCTATTTGAGCGATTTCTTTTCTGAAGATGGACATGGATTCTGATATTGGATGTTGAAGAAGCTGTTGTGCCCAGTCTACTCTATATATGGCTGGATAGGAGGGAGAGTACTACGTTGTACACAGAACAACAGAAAATGCCTTACGTGCAGAATGGACCGTTGCATGTTAATATTTCGCACTCTACAAATCATTTTTGACACTTTGTAACTTTAAATAGCTGTTTCTCAGAAATCTCTGTCTTGGTACTTTCTACTATTGTTCGGAGTGATTGCAGAACAATTTTTCTCTTCTTAGCATTCCTGTGGATTAGAAAACTAGCATCTCCTCTTTACAGCTGGCCTAAGGCTGACTGTGGGATAATTTGTCCAACGTAGGTCATCTGTTTGGAAGGAACGAACACAAATTGAGCTTGGTGTGAGATACCCTGGTCTCTGATCATGTCAGTCTCCATCTTACCTTCAATCTGCTGATTGCCATATCAGGCAAGCTCTAAGATCACCCCAATTCTTTTTGTATCAAACAAACCATTACTTCATGTTTTTTTTTTAAGATTTCACTTGTACGCTCATCTTTGGGTTGCATGGGTGGGGATCAAACTCTGAAGAAGGCTAAATGTTCTCCCCCATCAGAAGGCCTTAAGGGTTTTTAGGGCATCGGTCCTTCAAAGGTAGTAAAAAGCCTTCTCACCTGCTTAGGCTGGATGCTTCACTCTGGGAGTCCTGGCCCAGAATGTACACGATCAGAGGCTGTGCAGGGAAGGCCTTTTGTTGTCTTTGCACAAATCTCCAAGCTGCTGCTCTGGAATCTAATAAAGTCCCTTCTGCACTGCTTCTCAGAAAAAGTGGAATGAAGTGAGAAGTATTGGAAGAAACAACCATGAAGCCAATTGACTATTTCCTTTTTCTGCAGAGAGTAAAACCTTGAGTTCTCTCCTGTGAGAATGTTAAACATGAATTTCAGTACTCACATGAAGAAAAATCGTAGAAGCACCTTTACTTCAAATGCCACCTCTACCAAACCTGCTTCTGCAAAGTACTTCTTTTTAGTGTACTCTGACATAGCAGTGCTTTAGGGGAATGTGCAATGGTCACTGTTACATCACCTGACTGTCCTTCATTAGCAGGATCTTTCCAGCTTTATCCTACCATCAGTTCCTTTCCACTTCTCTGTACAGAAAATTCTTTGCATCAGAAATGCTGAATAAAGAAACCACGAGCTGTAGTACAATTTTATTTATACCAAAGAAATTAATGGCAGCTAATATTCTTGTTTCTTGATCTATTTTTTTCTACATTTGATTTTTGGTAATTGGCCCAACTTGTGTCCCATTGGGAGAGCTTGGCAGAGAGAGAGGGAGAAAGACTGGAGAGAACGATTTGTAGGTGGCAGGGACAGCTTGTGTATGTGGCTGCGTGCGGATGTGAGCTGGCATAAAGCATGGCTATGTGGATGTTGGCTGTTTAACTAATGCTGTACATAAACCCTTCACTAGCTGAGAATGTGACCCAAGAAGGGCAAATATATATATATATATATATATATATATATATATATATATATATTAGCAGCTGCCCCACCAGTGTTTGATTGCTGTGCAAGAGTGATCAGCGTGCACTTAATTGCTTCCCCAGAGATTATGTCCATGCCAGGGTGAATCATTCAACTCTTGGTTGACTCATGGCTTGAGAAAATGGAATTAGCGCCATCCAAAATGGCAAGAATTTCTGATTGCGAGGAGAAAAATGAAATGTATATTTACACAGTACATTTAGGTAGGGAAGGATTTGCTGTCCTTTTATAGCGGTGAAGGGAAAATTTTTCTTTCTTAACAGGAGAAAGAATTGAATATGAAAGCTAATATATTGCCATTCAACCTCTGGATGTGATCTCGCTTGATCTCATAACTTAAATGGAATAAGCGCGTGTGACATTAGTAGAGAAAAACCAACAATAGAGGACAGAGTATTTTAATTGCTCGGAGGAACTCTTCCTCCTTACTCAGAAATAAAGCTGCACTTCTACGTGCTGCCCACGGCAATACGGTTTTGCCAAATTACCTTTTGGATAGCATCTAAGGCAGCAGTGGGGATGACTGGTAGTTATTAGAAACCTCAATGACCTTTCTTTAGGACAAGTGCTTTGGCTGCATCCAGTCTTTGGTAAGCGCTTTGCATCTATTCCAGTTTCCCTTGTAGTTCCAAGCGGATGTGTTTTGTTGATGCTTTGGCTCAAGCTGTTAGGTGTTGCCGTTTTCTACTGTATTTGGAGTTTCATCCAAGAGATCTGAAAGTGGTGGGGAAAAGGCTTCAAAAGGAGACAGATAGCTGATAAATCCCATTGGAATCCACGTGCAGGGAAGGCACTGAGTTCCTTCTAAATTCATTTGTGGAGGTATTAGCAACTATAAAGTATTTCGAATAGAAACGCTCTTCTCCTAGTTTGAATGGAAAACCACTGGACAGGAAGGGGAAGAACCACTGTCGAAGCACTGCACACCGGCTGTCCGATGGAAGCTCCGGGCCACGGGCAGCACGGGGCGGCGGTGCGCTGGGTATCCATCCCCACTCGGCACTCGGCCGGGCCGGGTCGGCTTCTCGGGCTGTGGCAGTTTGTATTGTCTAAGTCCGTTGAACATGGCAGCTCGGGGAACCCGGCTCCGCGGTACACGGGATGCATTCAGTTCGCGTTTCGTTCGAAAGAAGTCATTTTTGCTCTCTGCGGAGGCTTCAATTAGAGCGGGCCAAATGACAGGGATAATTAAGGCGAGCGGTGGGATACCGACGGAGCACTTTCGCGTTTCCACCGAGGATTTGGCAAATCCGAGCTCGATTAATCTGTTTAAACATCTGTGCATCCTCCCGGCCGCGCAACCGAGCCCGGCTCCCTCCTCCTCCTCCTCCTCCACCACCTCCTCCTTCTCCTCCTCCTCCCCCGCCGCGGTTCGGGGCCACCGCAGCCCCCGCCGAGCGCCGCCGCCCGCCCCGCTCCTCGCCATTCCGCTCACGGCCGCGCTCCGTGCGGAACCGCAGGGCCGAAGCCGCGGATCGGAGCGGGGCCGGAGGCATCGCCCGGCCGTCCACCCACCCCCGGCCCCTCTCGTCTCCCCGCTGTCCCCCACTTGTCGAGGCGGCCGGCTCCGGCTCGCCTCTCCTTGACGTCATGTCTGTGGCGAGGCTCCGGCGGGCGCGGTGACGGCACGGAGCGCGTTAAACTTTGCGAGCGAGCGAGCGGCCAGCCCGGCGGCTGGCAGAGCTGTGCGCGGGGGGCTGCGCGCCGCCGCCGCAGCTGGAACATCTGGAAGCGTTCAGTGCGGCCGTGGCGGCGGAGAGAGGCGGCAGCGGGGAGCGAGCACTGAGGGAGGGGAGGGAGTGAGGGGCTGGGACTGGGCTCTCTTCCTCTGCAGAAACAGCTCCCTGCCAGCACAACGCGCTCCGAATGGCTTTGAAGAGGAGGAGCAGAAGCGTTTGAACATCTCTTTTTTTTTTTTTTTTTTTTTTTTTTTCCTCCTCCTTTTCTTGCTTTTGTAGTTGGTGGATTTTAAAGAGACGTTTAACCCTCCGTGGTTTGCCCTGGATGCTTTTGCTTTTCGCCGTTCTTCCTTATTCTTTTTTTTTTTTTTCTTTTTTTTTTTTTCGCCCTCTCTCGCGTTTCCCCCCTTCTCGTTCTTTTTTATGGTTTAACAGCCAGAGGTGCTGTGCTAAATTCTTGGAAGGGGCCCGGATGTACTGAGGATGCATTGCAATTTCACTAAAGGAGGCAGTAGTGGAAAGGATCAGTTTTTGGTGTTTGATGCAATAATGGGAATCAGGTAATAATCAAAGGGGAAATTCTGCAGCTCCACTCTTCCTCGAATTTTACCGAGCCGATTTGCGGAGGGATTAACCTGGACTCGTTTTAAATGGTCAATGAAAACAAGAGGATGTACATTCCCGAGGAAAACCATCAAGGTAAGCTCGAGCTTCGCCCCGGAGGAGCCGGCGACCATTCTCTCCCGCAGCCTTTGTCCGCGCTCGGCTCCGCGGGGGCAGGAGGGGACGGCCCCGGCATCGCGTCCCCGCGGGGCAGGCGGACACCCCGGGCGGGGGCGTTGCGGGAGCCCCCCGCGCCCCCGGGGCTGGGTGTGTCGCGAGGCCGCGGGAGAGGAAAAGTTGCCGTGAGTCGCCGTCGTCTTGTTCCGAAGGAGAGGGGCTCGGAGGGGAGGGGGCCGTGCAGTGCGGCCGGAGGCACGGGGCTGCCCCATGGCACGGGGACATCGGCGCGTTGAGGGGCGGGCGGCCGTGCCGCTTAGTGCCTCCCCGGCCCTCCGCGCCCCGGCTGGGCACGGCTTCCTCGGGCACCGGGAGAGGAGCCCTTCCCTTCTCGTCTCTCACGCGCGAGGGGAGGGGAAGGAGAATCATCTATTTACACGCGCACGTCCCGGGAGAATGGAGACGGCGAGGAGCGCCTGCATTTCAATTAAAGTTGAGCTTTACTTCAGGCAGCGTTTCTCCCTCCCGTCTCCTCCGAGCATCGCCCGCACTGTGGGCACCGACCCGAGCCACGCTGCCCGGCGGTGTCGGCCGTCCCCAGGGCACAACTTTGTTTGTCCCAACTCCGGGAGCCTCCCCCGCCCCACCTGGCTCCGCTTTCCCGAAGTTCCTGCTCTCCGTTACCTGCATGCGGCCACCCCTCCCTTCCCCTCCCCTCCCGCACACGCACGTCGCTATTGCGGAGCAGCAGAGCCATTGCCTCCCCTCGGTCAGACGGAGCGAGGTACCGGCTCGTCTCTCTCCCAGCAGGGCCCCAAGCCAAGCAGGACCCTTCCCTCCCCCCTCCTCCGACCCTGCACCCCACTCCAGCAGGACCCCCGCCCATCACAAGGCCAAGGCATGTATGTTGAGGCTGGGGCAGACTTTTGTCGTGGGTGGCAGTGGGTTTCATTGGGAACATTCCCCCCTCCTGACAAAGAGATGATAGAGGTTAAAATGAAAAAAACCCCAAGGCCTAGCACCCCCAGCTGCTCTTTGGCAATGAGGTGGGAGGGGAAGAAGCAGCCCCTGATCCTGAGTGCTCCTGTCAAGCACACACATCCAGCAGGCATAATAGGGCCGCTCTTCCTGGGCCAGAGCTGATAATGTGGCCAGAGATCTCAGCCTCCATAGCAATATGCCAACACTATGGCAACCTAAATCCTGCTCCCTCCTTATCAGCTGCAGTGATTATATAATTGGAGGAACACTTTTGCATCTGTCTCTCGATGCGGATTGCCATTAGTGCCAGGTGAAAGAGCAACTTCCAAAGCAAACACAACCGGCCAGGTGGAAGAAAGTTCTGCCTCCCCAGAGTGCTCGGGCTGCCATTTATTTCCAATCTATTTTTGTTTTGTGCATACCGAGCTTGAAAGATTAAACTGCTTGGTAGTCAGGAGAAGCTGGTGGTGAGGAGATCAGAGCAAACCAATCGGGGTGTGCAATGAGTAATTAAAGCAACCACAGCTTCTCACTTGCAAGGTGGAGATTAAATATGGGAGTGGGAGGCGAGACAGGGGCCGTGATATGGGGGTGATGCTCAGAGATGAGGGAGAATTGAGCTGAGATGCTCCTGACAGCAAGGTGGATGCTCCAGGTACTGCCAGCACGAGCCACGCTGTTATGTCTTCTCGGAGCAGCGAGCAGCATGGCTAGGCCTCTGCTGGCTGCTGCTTTCTGCACATGTCTGCTGGAACAGCGTGTGCTCAGTGCCTGTGCAGTGTGGGAGACAACAGTGCCTTACCAAAGGCAAATCCATGGGGTGCACTGGAGGCCCTTAGTCAGGAGGTAGGGGTTGTGGGGAGCAGGAACTGTGTCTGAAAAGCCATCATTGACTGCCAATCCACTAATTGGGGTGGGTCTGTAATCTATTTCTTTCACACTTTTGAGTGCTGCTCAGTACCCTGGAAATGGTTCATCCCAAAGTAAGAATTTTCTCATTTGTTTGGATGCGCACATCTGAGTGTGCAGTGCTTTCAGTGCAGCCTCACATTACACAAAGAGAAGGGAGCGTGGCAGTGTTATCTGCCGGCGCTGAGATGCTTCTCAGTGTTTATTTTTGCTGCACAATGGACTATATTATGATAACAATCAATTATTCATTATGACCGCAGAATATGTGTTTATCTGGAAAATGTGAAAAACGAGCCCTAAATCCTACAAACCACCCAATGAGTGGCAGAAAAGAGCTTTCAAAACAGCCTCCATCCCGTCTAATGCACACGTGGGACTCTCTGTAACCCTAGACGGGCGTCTTTAACGGGCGCTTTGAAAATCTGCCCTCTTAATGTGAAATGGAAAATCGGTTTGCAACATCACGTTTCCCAGCCCTCCCAAGGGAGAGCACGCGATGACTCAACCTGGCCCTCGGTGCTGCAGCCCGAGCCCTGTGGGAGCATCACCCTGCAGCCCGCCGGCCTCCGCCGGGCCGGCTTCTTCTCCCGTTCCCGGGGAGCTGCGGTGGGAGCCTCGGGGCCGGGAGGGGCCGCTCCCGCCGCCCCCAGGAGGTGGCGGTGCAGGGCCGCAGAGCCGGGTGCGGGGCACCGCGGGGCTGCGGCACCCGAGCTGAGCCCGGGGACGGCGGCACGGAGCTCTCCGTTCCGAGCTCTGTGGGAGTGAAGGAGCCCCGGTAGGTCGTGCGTTCCATATAGCGACCGTCCTCCGGCTGGTGGAGCCCCTTGTAGCGGCGCCTCCGAGCTGCCCTTCCTTCCGTGTCAGCTAATGCCTTTGGGCTTTGTCCTTATTGCGTATTTCGGACAGATTTCTACCTGCTGATGGTAAAAAGAACCCCCTCAGGTATCTGTCAGCCGTAATTAGGTCTTCTGGCAACCTCCTTTCTTAACCTGCACGCATTTTGTTCTTGAAATCTTTCTCTGTAAGACACTCTTCTCCTAGTCCTTGTATCCGTCGTATGGGTTCAATTAGGAGCTAATTAGCATTGCCTTTATTTGTCAGGATCCTGTTGATGGGGTGAGGGTCAACTCACACGTGTACTCCCTAATGCATTTCTAATGCCTTTTCTGACCTGAGCTGAGGGTCAGATCCACAGATATTCCCCTTAACTTGCGAGGTATAAATACACCAGTGATTGTGGACACTTCACTTCACTGCTGATTTCAGTTTAAGGGCTGAAATCTGACTCATGCTGTGCCACAAGGCAAAACCCTTGTAGATAGGGACTAGAATTTATTGGATGTTTGCTGTGATTATTCACTCTGCTTTCAGAACACCAATTTTATCCCCTTCATTTTTGTGGGGCAGTACTTTGACATGTGGAGATGGTGCTCTTCCCATGGCAGCAAAGGGATCAGTGGAGCAAATGGAATCTTCAGCTCAGAGCGTTCCTGTTGTCATCTTGTTTTTCTGTAAGGATTTGTCACAGTGGGACGTAGATGTGGGGCATAAAGCATACTGGTGATTGGTTTGAGACAGCTTATCTTTGGATTTGGGGGAAAAATCTGAATCACTGTTTGAAAATGACACACTAAAATTCCACGTCCACTGACTTAATAATGGCTGGTATTTATGAAGCGTGATCTTTTACCTCAAAGTACTCAAAACATCCTGGGTGCTCAATGTCTGGTTCAGTATGATATGGAATGGCAGTAACATATAAAAATATGTTTAATATATAAAAATATATTTAATATAATGCTAAAGAGCAGTACTTAAGTACTCTGCATAATAAAGTCCACTGCATTGAGAAAGTTAAGGTAGAGCCTTCAGAAAAGTATTAAAGTGCTTTCAACCATTTCCTGTCCTTTAAAGGAGTATTTAGGTTTGGAGATCTGTACTTTTTATAGATTTCCTTCAAAATGACCGTTAGTCCCAGAGGCTGAGTTGGGCTGGATCGCAATGCGAGTGTTGCCTTGGACAGGTAGTCCTGAAGGTTGTGAGTTTCTCCCATCACAACCTCCTGCTTGTAAAGGACTCACCAGAGCAATCTGTAACCTGTTCGCCATTGTGAAACCCCCCTTGGTTGCTTATCTGCTCTGCAGTCAGTTTTGGGGGTTATTTCTTTGTAATTCTCTACAGCAGACCTGACACACCCTTGTGTGGAATGAATTTATTCTACCAAGATTTACTCTGAGTTATTTGTCCTCATCCTTTTTTGTTATTGTTGTTTGTTTTCTCAAAACATTTCAGTTGAGCAACATGCAGTATAACTTCAATATCATCATCTATGTTTAGGGTTTCTCATTTTCTTTTAGTTTTGTGGGAAATGAGTCTACATACATATTTAAAGCAGCATTTATCTGAACGGCAATTGCTTCTGCCTTTCCTTTTTGTGGGTGTGTATGTGTGTTACTTGTCACTTCTACAGGCCAGCTGAGAACATCAATTTGCCATTTGATTCGTTAGGAACTGTCTCACTTAACCCTTTCTGGTGGTTAATTCAAGGAACACACTCCCTTGAAGTTCAGGAATAGCAAAAACAAGATCTCCGTGCAAGTGGCTCCTCTAAATTTATTGGCTATCAACCAACATTAACAGATGTGACTATGTGCAGTAAAAGTCTCTCTTAAATTATTGAAAACAACAAATCAGATCAACACTGAGAAAAGCTTTTACCAATGGCAGATATATGCTTTACAAAACATAATGTCGTTAAAAGGCTCAGTTGACTCTCTTTTCTTCAGACTGTAGTCCAACCCAATGCATTTTCATTTATCTGAAAGACTGTATTTTTTTATTTAGATAGTAGAAATAAGATGGATTTGAGAGAGTTCGTTAATTAAAATGCTTATTGTTATTTCAGTATCATTAATTATAAGAGGAGAAGACAATATTAAGCATTCAGACTCATTGATTACCCCTGAATTGTTTTCCTTTGGTATAGTTCATCTGATACCTAACAGAACATTACTTTTTCTGGTCAGTTTAACACATAGAAGTCAGAAAAATGGAGTACTTACCTCTTTTAGATGATTTTGATTATATTGGAGTAAATTAAACACTACATGCTTCTGCTACTTGAGGATATTTTCCCCTTTCTTTTGTGTATGTGTGGGTTTTTAAAAGATTAAATATATAGATATATATTTTAATGGAAGAGGGCATAGCTGATGGATGTTCTATGTTTGTGTAAGAGAACAGGCATGTTGCAGCTGTGAGCATCAGTCTTAGGTGGTAAAATGGTCTTGCTGGGAATTCTGAAATACAATGATGATGTATTCTGGTTGTATGAATACCTGCTATGACCTGTCTTGTGAGGCTTTAATGGAATAAATGATGGTGTAGTCAATGGCATACATAAATCTTTGTCCAAAAGAATCCTTGAAATGCAATGCTCCATCCATGGAAGCTGACAGAAACCAATGATAGTAATGTAAACTTTGTTAAGAACTTGAGAGGGATCAGGGTAGACCTCTTCCAGCTGAAAGAACACAGTTGTCTCTATACCTTGTATAGAGATTTCCAGAACAGAAGGCTTAGCTGAGTTTCTGCCAGAAACCGAAGTACAAAGTTAATAGATTGTACAGCTTGGATTCTTGAATTTGATGGTCCATTGGCAGTGGGAGAAAAAAAAAAAACAAAAACATCTAGAAAATATCGGTATATGTAGAGTAAATGGTAACAGAAGACTTTGTAGAATCAGATTTTGACTTTATTTTGTCACATCATCACTTGTCCTGATAGGAAGGTGAATTATTAAGTTCATTTGTACTGAAGAGAATCTTAAATTGTGGAGAAGCTGCTGGAAATGTCTTTGAAACTGTTCTGCTCTATACATCACCTTGTCCGTCATCTTTCCCAGAAAGGATTGTTTTGAGACACTGTTCTCTCTGGTACGCATCTCATCGCAAAGAAAGGGACTTCCAGAGGCCAGATGGATCAACACTCTGCTCAGAACATGTATAATTTGATGAGGTTGTTCATGCCCTCATCCAGTCAAGTCCTGGACACCTTAGAGGACAGAGCCTCCATGAACTCTTTAGGCAGCCAACTCCAGTATTTAGCTGCACTAATGGTAAAAGATTTTTGAAGTATGAAGTCTATGTATTTAAATCTATATTTAAATTTGTCTTTTTTAATATTCAGAACTAAGTTACATACTCCAGCCAATAGCTAAACTGTGACCACATTTCTGTGTTTAATCAGACCTTGTGACCACTTGTTGAATCGTTGAGATGGAGGACTTGAGGGGTTCTTGCCTCAGTGCCTTATGCTGGTTTCAGAGTAGGTTATGGGCTGGTATTTTGCTTTTGTGGTTTTTTTTGGGCCAGCAATCATATATAATCAGAGTTTACAGGTGAGGTGAGACAAGCCTGGAGTCTCAATCACTGAGTTTATAATGGGTTGTTTTCCTGTGCTATGCTAGATTAGCTTTCGCTCAGAACTGGATAGAGACAGTGACCAGCGCAAACACTGATGAGGCAGTAGAAATCTATAAATAATTCACTTCAATGTTCCAGTGCTTGTTAATGCATCAGGTCAATAGTTGAAATGTGCTATAATTTGCAAACATTCAGCTGAACCTAACTACTTGCTCTACGGATATATATACCAACACATCAAATCACTATGGAAGCGATGACTGTTAAAAAGGATTAGGGTCCTAACTCCTGTTTAGGCTCCTTTTCCCCTGCTGACTAAAGAGAATTGAGATAAATGTTAATGTATGTTCTATGGGATGCTAGAAGCTTTTACAGGAATTCAAAGATTATAAATTGCTGGATCTTGGTAGGTCACTTCTGCAGTTTTCCTTGCATGTGTGTTTAGTCTCAGTACTACATTCTGAATCTCAGAGGCTGTCTGAGCAGCTAAACATTCAGAATCCACATAAAGTGGCCAGGAAGTTGGGTTTCCTTCAGCAGCTGTGCGGAGTTACAGAACATTAGTTAAGCCTTGTATGAATGGAAGGGGGAAAAAGGGTTATAAAAAATATATAAAAATCTGGCTAATCCCATGGGAATTCTGCTTGCATCTTATACATAAATCTTATAATTAATTGTTTTAAGGAGATTATTATCTGAGACCAGTCCAATCTGAATGGATGCCTTATCGTATGTTAAAAGTACGCTTCTCTAATGCCTTTGTTATTTGTCTTAAAATTCTCAGGTCTTCAGCCCATGTTGTGGATGGTTGCCTTTGGGTATTTTGGAAAAAACAATTAAATATGACTGAACATGACATTATAATTACAAAGTAAATATGCTCTAATTGAGTAATTAACTCAACATTTCTTCCTACAGGCATTGTAGGAACGAATTCATGTTAGTGATCACATTTCAGATCCTTTATTCCAAAGGAGGAAGAAAGACTGCAGTTCTTCAGTATTTCTGGTTGGATGTAACACTTCTTAGGATTCATCCATTAAAAAAAAAATAATAATAATAAAATTTGGTACATTAGATGTTTCTCAAACACTTTTAGTCAGATGAAACAAGATGTTGAATGTACAAAGAGACTACTTGTGTCTCTCTTTTGCAAGTCAGTCCAGCTCTGTTAGGTACCAGCTATATTCTGCTTCATGCATTATTGACAAGAATAATTGAAACTTGTCTTAAATAATATAACTGTTAGCAGTCAATTTCATGAATTTTAGATATAAAAAGACCACAATGGGCTGAGAGGCAACAGAAGCCAGGTGAATTCAAGAAGTAAGACTAATGTTTGTTGAATATACTGAGAAAAAACAACTTGCACATATATAAAATGAATAGTATGTTGAATTTGAAATCAGATACAGATTGACAAATGTCAGGAAGGCAGAAGTTGAGATTGATGTGCAATCTCAAACTTGACTGTGATTTCAATGCTGTTGCTTTTAGTTCACAACAGACCACAGCTTCCATGCAGGACCTATATGTGAATATTAGAAATTTAGATTTGATTGAGTGTTGAGTCATCGGATTTCTCTGGGAAGAATTCAACATATTGACTGCAAAGTTAGCAAATTAAGTCAAACAAGCCAAAATGCTACTAAAAAAAAACAGAGGAAATTCGTATAATTCATTTCTTTCCTGATTGGTGAACAAACAGACTTTTGTGTAGGGAAGAAGCTTACCCTGTGTGCTGCACTTCTCATATGGTACTGAAATCACCTACTATTGCTGACCTATGAATCGTGCATGTGCACACAGCGTTTTCAGGTGTAGTTTAGATTGGTTTGGTGTCTTCCAGAGAACGCATTTATTCACTGAAAATCGGGACCAGTTGATTTAATTGTGATTTCAAAGGGACTGCGCAGGAGCAATAGGTAAAAGTGGATTATATGGCATTCTACATCACTTTCACCTCAATTAAGAATTTGAGTGAGAAACCCGAGATTTATGGATAAACAGATTTGGTGCAGGCAGTGTTGAAACTGAGTTCTTGGACCGGTCAACTGCTTGAGTGATACCACTCTAGTTATCTTTTGTCTGCCAGATACCATCTCACTGGCTTTGGCTCAGTTGCACGAATCCTGTAAATGCAGAGTGTTTGTTACCGCTCACAGATGTTTGGGATGTTTTGGTCTTGCACTAAATAGTGGAGTGCAGAGTTCTCACACACGTTTCTTTGTGGTTTTCATTGAAGAGGATTGTTTATCTCTTAAATATAGTATAGCTTATTGATTAGATCAGATATGGGAGAATCCCACATTTGTGTGAAGTTCAGGAGGGACTGTATCGAAGCTTAATTATTCATTTAGTGTCTGGATTTACATTGTGATGTGAGAGTTATATCAATTTTTATTTAGCTTTTGAGAACAAATGCAATGGCATAGTTGTGACAGGAATACAGACAGCTGATTTGGCCATTACAGCAAAAGTCAGAAATAAGAGTGAAAGAATGAGCTGAATAGGATTTGAAGGCTTTTGTTTGCTTTAAGGCAAAGGGTGTCAGGAGAGAACATGAAAACTTGTGTCTTAATTCATATGCAGTGATAAAAGCTGCTATGTAGTATGCCAGGAAGTCAGTCAGAAAACAATTAGAGGTCCTTGCTACTGGCAGTTCCTAAAGGCAACTATTCAAGTGATTTAAAATTAACCCCAAAAAATTAGATATCAAGCTTTAGAAGAGTTGGCTGTGGAGCTCTACAGGTGCTTGCCAGCATCTACAGGAAAGCATCTAAGCCTGCGATCGGACTTGAATCACTTAAAAAATGGATCGGATTTTAAAATGTGAGAAACCAACATGCTTGAAAACCTTTTTAATGGTCATAATGCTGTTTCCAACATTTCTTATGAAAGACTCTGCTTTGACATTGTCTTAAGTGTGTTTAATTTGCTGTGTGAGTTACTCACCTTACAATATTTATGTCAATAAATATTTGAATGGTATGTATGTCCCACTAACTTAATGCAAAGCTTGTCCTGAAATAAGGGCAAAGTTTTCTTCTGAATTTGGTGGTGCATTTGAGACCACAGTTTTCTATCAGTTCTTTTTTAGCATCTAGTGTTCTTCTTGAGAACTTCAGTTATCTTTGCTTTGATTTTGCTCGTATGTCACAAGAACACCTTTATTTTTATCGTGGGATATGCATTTTTGAGGTTTTGTCTGTTGTCCTTTAAGAGGCTTTATCATGGAGTGTGTCAGTGCATAGAATATGAAGGTGAATGTGGCTGCAAATTGCTAAGCATTTTGTCATAAATGTATATGGATACACAATTTGGGAGAAATATGGATGGGGAAATTCTACATGCAGCCCATTCTACAAATACCAGAGGGCAGAAGTTAATCATCTCCCTGTGTCAGCTCTGCAATACATTTTTGAAGTACAATTTTAAAATACTTAGAGGATAGAATTACTGTAGGGGATGAAAAGCCCCACTTGTCATCTTGGGACTTAAACCTCTAGTTTATGTGGCTAGTTGTTGGAATGACAGTGATAAAAAGTATCTAAAGCTGGTGCTTCAGCTATGAAACACCAAACAGAGAGATGTGATAGATTGTCAAGCGCCATTTGGGAGATTAATGTAAAGTCTAGAGTATGAACGTTTAGGAGATCAGTCTGTATTTTAATTTATTTTTATGTTTGGATGTAGACTTCCAGAAAGGCTGTACTTCTTTCCTTTTGGAAGGCTGACAGAGAATTTTTTTCCTTATCTATCTGTCTTTACATACTTACATGGTCATGGTCCCTGTAGTTTGTATATCTCCTGTATGTTAAATATTCTATTGCACTTCCCAACTTGCCAGGTCAATAGGCTTCAAAAATTTATTTTCTTTTTCTTTATAAACTCTACTGCAAGTGTGTTCTCATGCGGAGATATTACTTTGGGAGATGCAGGTGAAGAAATTAAAATGGTTTTTAATTTTAATGAAATGAGTGTTATGAAGCTGTGCATCTTAACTGCTCTCATCAAGCCTGGAATAGACGCCAGCATGGCAATTGCAGAGAGCTTGATCCATCCACTGGGATGCAAGTCAGGCAGGGCAGCTCCTGCTCCCATCCTCCTGATTGCACAAGCAGGTGTGATCCATCTGGCATGGCCAGAAAGGCAGTACTGCTGATTTACTGCTCCAGCTGAGTGCAGGGCCGGGACATTGACCCCGGCATGCTCATCTGCCTGCAGCTAAATACCAAATATTCTGGGTAGGCTTAACTTTGGCAAGTGAGTCTTGCACACGCTTAGGACACACTGAGGATTCTCTTCTGTGTACTTACAATCTTTTTTTCTTTTCTTTTCTTTTTTTTTTTTCTGCTGGTTAGAAGTTTTATAGTTAGGAAATGTAATGGTCATAGAGATCTGTATCTTGGGTGAACAGAAACAAAAAAACAGGCAGGATTGGAATATATGTTTAGAGAGCCTCAGACTTACGAAAAGTCTGTGCAGAGATCTTGGTGTGAGTTTTGAACTTGATCAGCTCATGTGTTGTTTCACTGATGGATGCAAGTTGCATAAATCAAGTGTTTCTCTTGAATGTAGATATCACCATGAGCACATGCAAATCTGGCAGAAACGGGGACTGATCTCTGGTCTCTCTCCAGAAGCTGAACATGGCGGGCACAGAGAAGATTAGATGCTAATGGATAAAATGAATTATCTTAGAATCATTAAGGTTAGAAAAGACATCTAAGATCATCCAGTCCAACTGTCCACCTAGCACCAACACTGCCCACTAAACCGTGTTTCTTAGTATAACATCCAAACATTTATTAAACACCTTCCTGGGCAGCCTGTTCTAGCACCTAACTGCTCTTTTGGAGAAGAAGCTTTTTCTAATACCCTACCTGAACCTCCTCTGGCACAACCTGAGCCCATTTCCTCTCATTCTGTCACTGAATCCTGTTTCTCTTTCCCTCCCAGCAGTGCACTCACTTGTCAGTAGGGACCAGTGGGGCTTGAATAGCAATCCAACTACACAAACAGTTCTGGCTTGTCTGCCATTTTTTTCAATGTGTGTCATAAGGCATTTGTGTTTTTTTTTGTTTTCAAACAGTGGGAAAAAAAACATTTCTGCTCTGAAACCACTAGAGCATCTCACTTAGACAAATCTGCAGGTGCACTGTGTGGATATACGTGTGTATATGTAGGCTGAAGTGTAATTCACTCAGTGGGCCAGAGTGGAGTGATTGTGACTCAGTGACTGATTGGAATGGAGCAGTTATGAAAGATCTGAAAAGAAATCAGATGATTTGAAAGAAGGGTGAGATGGGCTTTGATCTCTGTAATCCAAAGTTGCCTTATAATATGAAGACCTTCAGTCCAGAGAGTCTGAAGATGTACAATAAAGGCTTTTAGGGACACGCTTTCAAACTGTCATGCCTCAAAGCCTACAACTAATAATTTCTCATAGGTTTCACCTAACCTCACAGTAGATGTTCATCTAATTAATCATTTAGAATCCAAGTATAGGTAGTAGAGAGGAAGACAGCCACAGCCACAGAACCTTCGGATGTTTGAGATTGGTTGGGGAGAGTGCCCTCGTGGAGTTACTTAACTGTACCTTCTCTACACAGAGCTATTAATGACTGTTAGAATGAGTGCCAGGTTTTAGATTGCTAGCACCAATAGAATGAATTCACCTTCAGCTTGTGTGTTGATGTTGGTTGTCAACAGCAAAAGCATGGTTGGAGAAAGGAGTTAAATGCCTATGGTATGTTTTGATATCACCTGTCTTTCATCTGACCTGCCTGAATGCAACTATATTAAGTGTATATTTTCTGCCTGAATGTGTGCTACAAAATGAAAGAGGTGGTTAAAGCAGAGTTTGACTAGAAAAAGAGTAACTCAGGGAAAATCCCTCTTGGAAATCCAGGGAAGCTGTTTCTTGTGGAATCTACTGTCTCAGAGATATTCTTGAGGAATATCACAGTCCCCATCTGGGGTGAGAAAGATTCATTTTTCCCAAGGCTGTGTTTAGGAGTGGAGAATACAGTGAGCACACAGTCAGTAGCCTTGGGAAGGAGATGGGACTTTCCAGGCAGTGTCAGTGAGGGATGACAGCATGCCAGAAGACATGACATCAGAGGAGCGGTGCCGTAATCAGTTCAATCTGCTTCTCGTAGCTAGTGAGTGCGGTTAGCTGGGCTGACTGGAATGTACAAAATTTACAAGGAAAGATTAACAGTTAAGTAATGGCAATGTAGCGAGTTTAACTCTTCAGTCTGTGGGCTTTTGTGTTTTTGGGTGAACAAACACAGCATGCCTAGTTCTTTAAGTGCCATTTTTGAGCATTTGTAAACTTATACAGTAACAGGATCCCAAAGGGAATATAAATTAAGGTCCAGAATTCATTTAGGCTTATTGATGTAATGCTGGAAAACAAGCTTCTACCTGCTAGAGCCTGGAGTACTCTACAAAGTGTGCTGGGTCCATGACTTCAACCAAAAGGAAATCTGTTGTCCATCCAGGATACATCCAAAGGAGGAATGGAAAAAGATGTCAGGAGAATATGTTGACCTGTCTTGACAGGGCAAGCTTTTTATTTGTTTTCCCCTAAATAAATGTGGCACACATGCTTTTTTCCCCACATCTTTGTGATATTTTAATATCTCTAAGCATATGGAGCCTTTCGGAATTCACTTGCCTTGCTCTTGGAGCAGGGGTGTGCTGCAGCAGCTGCAATATGTGATGGAACCAATAAAACTTCCTGAAGGGCATCACCAGGTAATTCTGCTCAGTGTTTGTCATCCAAAGAGGAGCAGACCAGTTTAAAGTGATGCCTGCCTTTTTTGAGATAAGCTCTGATTTGTGAGATGCTTGTAAGGGGACTATTCCACAAATGATAATAATCAAAAAACCCAAACCGTAGCATTTCCTGATCACGGCTTCCAGTTTGAATTTTCTATAGAAATCAGAAACATATGCTGTGTCTCTATGGGAAGCTTCTGTAATACTGCACAGGATTGTCTGATGTTTTCTGTCATCATTTCACCATTTGCTTTTGGATGCTCTTTTCCTGCCAATGCTTTGTAATGATACAGTGACTCAAAACTTGAGACAAGAGAATGTCTCAGGAAGTGCATAGATTTAAGTGGGAGTGATTTGCTTAAAATAACGTAACTGTTTTTGTAACACTAGTTTTCTGATTAAGCCATTGTGCTGCAAATAGCTTGAAATCAAGACAGCAGAGGGGATCTCCAGTGTAAGTGTGAAATTGTTGGATTTATCCCATTACAGGCCTTGATATGTTGCAAAAGACATCATTTTACTGATAAATTTCAAAGTGGTGTATTTTAAATATCACTGTAATAGTCTTATGTTTCCTGCCATCTTTGGTCTATGAACATCTTGTCCATAGACAATAGATTTTAAGGGCAGAAGAGACATCTGCTAAGCTGAAGAATCTCACTCAGAGGTTTCTGGATCTTCCTATCTGAGCATCAATCTGAACCTAAGAGAGGAAAAAAAAAAACAGGCAGGCCTGATGTAGGAGATAAAGTGTACACAACCCACTTGAGTTTTCTAGTAGTTGGCTTCCTCACTCATAACGATGGATACCTTATTAGAAGTCTAGATTTGCTTGGTTACAGCTACCAAATATTTAATCTCATGAGGTTTTTTCTTGGTAGGTACAAAGGTCGTCTAGTGTTAAAATCTTTTCATGTGCTCATGCTGGGAAATTATGATCAATTTTTTTTAACCATCTCTTATGTAAGACTGAATGACTCAGATGCCTTTAGTCTCTCGTTGTAAGACATTGTCCCACTCTGACTCACATGTCTTCAGTCTCTCACTGTAAGATATTGCCTCAGTCTAAACATTCTTTCATGTCTTTTTCTGAATTCCTTAAACTAATTTGTTATTCTTTTTGAGAGAGCTGGAGACTGAACTGCAGTGCTCCACAGTAACATTATGGCAGCCTGTACAGTCACATTACCTGGACTTTTAGGTTCGTGTGTAGGTCAGAACTTATCAGGCTCCTATGTATTAGTTCACTGTGCTCATTCTTTAGAGCCAGCAAACCAGCTATCAGGCCAAAACAGTCAAAAAAGAGGAGTTAACTTGCATGCAAGCTCTGCTTCCAGACAGGCAGGGCACAGAACTGATGCCAAATTCCAGACGTTATGAGAGATGCCCATTTCTTGGTAAATAAGCTGAATGTCTTTTTCCTAATGAGCAGAAGTGTACGATTTCACAACCAGATCATGATGAGATCTGAGAACTGTTAGAAAGATGCAGCTGGAACAGTGGCTGGAGCTCTCCTTTGTCAGTGCAGAAATACTACTGTATTACTTTGCTGTAAGCAAAGGTGCCACAAACCTGGCATGCATGTGCTTTTGCCACCTTTGCTCTGGTATACGTAACTTCTGTAATGATCTGCACTTATATAAACAGGATTTTTTAATTTTAGAAAAAATCTATGACAAGGGTCTCAAACATTTGTTTGCATCAACTGGAGAAAAGGTGAAAGCAGCTGGTTAACAATGTTTGTATAGACAGCTGGTGACAAAAGAGCTGTTCCCTATTCTAGTGTTGCACAACAACGTTCAGTGTAAGATGCTGTCTTTTTTCCTCAAGAAGTTTTGTGCAAAGACTGTGTCTTGCTAATTTTCCCTACCTTTTATTATCTTTTTCCTCCTTTTTTTTTTTTTTTGGCTTTTTTATTTTTCCCCCCCTCCCTTTTTTTTTCTTGGCTGCAGTTGCAACCTTCTGATTTAGTGCCTTATTTAGCTTGGGAATGCTCTTGACCAGCAGAGCAAGTCAAAAGTGCTTGTTTTTGCATCTGGATATTAGACATGCTTAGTATTCAGACTTGGAACATTCTCTGAGAGGATACCAGTAAATAAAATAGGATGGTAGAGGAATGACTGTATGTTAGAGACAGAATGTACTGCTTTAGATACCTAAATGATTCAATAAAATTATTTTCTAAGAGTCTATAAAAATGTGACTATAAATCTGTTAATACTTCAGTGCCTCTGGATCACAAAGGCCTAGTATGAATAAAAGTATGTTTTTCAAATTGCTTTTCTCTGTCACCCTGAAATCAAAACAAAACATTGTTTTCCTTTGTTGAATATTATGGTTTATAATTGTGCAGTTAGTAATTTTCTGTGGATTTATTGTAATGTTTCCAAGCAAAAACATTTTCCCTTGCCTCGTAGAGCCTGTTGCATATGAGGCATTCTCTTGACTCTGTAGGAAAAAAAAGAAACAGAATGATAATACAGAGGCAGCATTTTTCCCCTTTGGTTCATGTTTTCCCATTTTTTGTGCAAATTCTTTCTAGCACCTTAACAGCGCAAAGTTAAAAAGAGGCCTGCTGTTGAAATGCTCTCATTTTTAAATAATTTTGTAGAAAATAAGTTTACATCAGTTGGATTACTGAAATGAAGGGGAAAAAAATCAATTTTCACTTGCTTATGGATTTGGTAGAACTTTCGGTACGGTTGCTTTCCTCTCTATGTCCTTTTTCTGGTGTTTGGTTGGCCTGACTGCAATCAATAGGGAAAAGCACCTCTTCAAAATGGAAAAGCGTGGTTGTTAGAAAACCAGGATTAATAGATGAAATCAAAGTCAGTTTTGACACCTGAAGTGCCTTTCAGCATACTTTCCTTTGTGACTGACTGCATTTCTAGAAGAGAACGCGTCTTTAATTTATGAGGATACTGTGTATTTAATCTAAAATTAGGTAAATACAGCTTAAAATAGACTCTAAGTTTTGGTTTTCTGGAATAAATAGTTTTTAGGTGCCTGTGTTTTGTGTGGGTGCTAATGACATAATTTACAGATGCCTGTTTTTCACTAAGTATAGTCTATTAGCTGCCTCTGAAAACTAGATATTATTCTCCTAAATTTTATGCCCAATAGCTAGGGCTTCTAACATCAGTAGTCTCTTTCCAAAACTTACACCAAGCTTCCTCTACACAAGAGGGAAGTATCTTAGACAGAATCAACTTTCAGAATTTAATGGTGCTTTAGAAGTTTTAGAAGTTAATGCCGTCAGCTTTATGGAGAAAGCAATCAGATTCACTATCTACCAGAAAAGCAGAGGACATTAAAACTATGTATATTTTTGTGGGGAAATGTAGATAGAATGAGAAGCTGTCCATATCTTCTGACAGAATGACACACGTGGTGCTGAATAGAAAGTTAATTTGAAAACTAGATGATTGGATAGAACAAGTATACAAGAACAAGTGATGATTCTACCAGTTTTAGAGAGAGAAATTGTTTGATATGACCTTAATGCATAAATCCTTGCTCATTCATGTACCTTTGATTTGGGTGCCCACTATAATCTCAGTCCTCGAAACCCTTTTTGCAGATGTGCAGGCAGTAGTGCCACTAAGTATGGTGATGGGTAGCCAACAGGTTAATGGAATCTGCCCACTTTGAATGAGAGGACAAACAAAGGAGTCATATTGGGGTCCAGATGGCCTTCAGAAGTCACTTTATCCAAAGCTATTGTACGTTAATGCAGATTAATGATTTCCTAATGCAGGTATCCTCACTGGGAGAGAGGGCTGACAGGGAGTACCTATGGCATATAAAAGGAGGTTAGATGTATGTTCTTTTAAACTCTTGCTAAGTCCTTTCCAACAAATTCTGCCTGCTGTTTGGTTTTGCACATCTGAACACTGACCTCAAAAACAACAGGAGAAAGGAAAAATTTTGGTCTGAAAAATAAAAAAAATTGCACTGTGCATGGTTTCCATTTAGTTTAGATGCTTAAGTGTTTTTCCTTTTTTTTTTTTTCTTTTTTTTTTTTTTCCTATCTTGTTTTGTTTAGATCTGTATTGAAAATCGGGCTCAGATAGAGATCTCTATAGAGGTCCGTATTTTGTGTCTATTGTATTTAGCAGTTATCTACTTGATACAACTCAGAAGAGACTGCTCTGTGGGCTTTAAATTAGTTAGATATCACACATTTGTATGTACTTCTTAGACTCTATTTAGGACCGTTTAGGAAACATCCATCATAATTCCTGCAGAATAGCATCTTCAGGGTTTCTTTGTACCTTATGCACAATCACAAGTGCATGCATGTATTCAACACACGTGCAAGTAATTTCATCTAATTTTATCCAATTAAATTTTATGTACAATTAAAATAATATTTTCAACTAGTTGTGTACAGTGTGAAAAGGAATTGACACTTCCATCTGTTTCTGAAGACTGGAAGGAATGGTCCTCTGTACTTATTGCAGAGGGAGCTTAGACAAGATCCCTTTTTCTTCTGATGACTTGGGTAGAGTGAGATAAATCACATTTATGGTTTTCTGTATTGATTGCTATCCCACTGTGTGTTCTCAGACAAAGAATCTGGATAGCATCTAATACAATAAACGCTATTTTAAACCTGTAAGAGCCTTGTTTCTTTCCAAGATAGTTATATTTAGATTATTCACGAAGTGAAGAGTAATCATTATTCACCAATAAGAAAATGACAAGCAGTTAAGTTGACAAGTTTGTCAGAAGAGTCCAATCTACTGAGTTACAGTTAATCTCTAGAGGACTTCTACTGATGTCAAGGAAATTTTACCAAAGATGCATTTCATCTCAATATCTCTCATGGTGGTAGCTTTAATTTAGATGAATGTTGCAAAAAGATGCATTTAAGAATAATAAATCACTCCTGACACTCCTGTTTGAGGATCTGTGCCTAGAATTTGTCCTACTGGTATGTTGTCCTTCTGGGAAACGTATCGTGACATGTACACATGTTACAACAAAGGTTTTGTACTGATAGGTACACTAAACTGTTACAAGTGAAGATCACAAGGGCTTTTAATTTATATTCCATTTGGTGTTAGAAATGCCTTTTGTGCTTTGCATTCTGTGGGAGATTACATTATCACAGCAGAACTCCAGTTTTGTGTAAAAGTTCTTGTTAGATACTCCTTCAAACACACAGCTAATTGAGTTCTCTCGGGCTCACCTGAGATTAGTACAAGTACTGTAATTAGTGAAATTCTTTACATCACTACTCTTCCATCGCTATTTTTGAGTTTTATAAGTGAGATACGGTTGATGGAAAGAAAAGTGTTCCCTGGCTTGATTTCTGAGAGCTTAATCTAGGTGCCACCAGAAACGTACCTCAAGAAACCAAAGAGGATTATTTGTGGATTTCTTTGTATTTTATATCTTGTAGCTTAAAGGCCATGAGAAAATGGAAATCCTTCAAAGGAAATTGATCATCCAACACCCCTCAAGTAAAATAATCTCCTAGTAGAATTTTTAGTCCGGCTGAGTTATAATATAGACTTCTCTGGCTCTCTTTGTATCTTTATCAATAATCAGACTTTTCTTTAGAGACACTTGCCTTGGGGTAGAAGAAAGAAGCTTAACATTTAATAGGCTCCTTGCTTTTTTCCTCTTCCTCCTCCTGAGAAAGGAGACCTTGCTTGCCTTCTTTTCTCCTGAAACTTTTTCTGTTCTCTTTTATATTAGATCATACTGTAAAAAAATAAAACTAAAACAAAATAAAAACATTTGTCAGTAAGAAAAAACAATAATTTGCTACAAGATTGTGTCTCATTTTGAAAAAAACAAAACACACGTGCAAAAGCAAGTAAACAAGTAACTTGAATTGTGCTCATTGAAAAATATAGCATTTTCAAAAAGCAAAGTAGTCTTTATGAGCTTCTGTCATCACATGGTACATAAGGAACAACTGAGTGATCAGAAGCAGCAAGCATGGGTTTATGAATGGCAGGTACTGTTTGACCTGATCTCCTTCTAAGACCAGGTGACCTGCTTAGTAGGTGAGGAGGTTTATGTGGATTTTAATAGCATTTGACAGTGTTTTCCACAATATTCTCCTGGAGAAGTTAGTTATTGATGGCTTGGACAGGTGTACAGTTTGTTGGATGAAGAACATGCTGGGTGATTGAGCCTAAGCCACAGTGAATGGAGTTAAATCCATCTGGCATCAGGACACCAGTTGTATTCCCCAGAGCTCAGTCTTGGGGTCAGTTTTGTTTACTGCTTTTATCAATGGACTGGGTGAGGGGATTGTGTACACTCTCAATAACAAGTTAGGCTGGACTGTTGATGTGCTTGAGGGTTGGAAGGCTTTGCAGATGGATGGACTGACAGGCCACATACAAGCATGTGAGACTGAATGAAGATAAGTGCTGTGTCCTGTACCTGAGTCATAACCTCATGAAGTGATATAGGCCTTGGGAAGAGTGGCTGATAAACTGTCTCCCTGAGAAAGACACACAAAGGTGTTGGTTGACAGCTGAACATGAACTGGCCATGTGGCCAGATGGTCAAGAAGACAAATGGCAGCCTGGCTTGCACCAGAAATTGTGTGAGCAACAAGGCAAGAGCAGTGGTTGGTCTTCTGTTTTCAGTACTTGGGAGACTGTATCTTGAGTACTGTGATAAGTTTTGAGCCTCCTGCTTCAAGGAGGATATGGAATTGCTTGAGTGTGTGTGGAGAAGAACAATGAAGTTGCCGGAGGACCAGGAAAGAATTATGAGGAGGACCAAACTGGGAGATGGAGCTGGAGATGTGTCAGACTGATGGTTGGACTTGATCTTGAAGATGTTTTCCAACCTTGGTGATTTTTTGTTTCTGATTTATATGAAATAGGTAATGGAAGACTCTGGCCATGGTTTTATCTGTTTGTCCACATTTCAACATTCTAATGTGGGGTTTTCAGCATACGAATGATGAAGAATGACTTTTCAAATGAAACTTACTGACTGACAGAAAGACAACAAATATTTCAGGCCATTGTTCTATTGAATAAATTATAGATTTGATAGCAATAATGCAGTGAATTTCATGCTTGTTCATTGATTAAAAGAGGAGATTGATGTACAGTGATTACATGCAAACAAAGGTATTGGTAAAAAAAAGAGGGCAAATAACTATAGTTGTGCTGGAGTATGAAAGATCCTTTCATTAACACTATTCTTTTCTGTATTTTCTCCATCCCTCTCTTATCAGGAGATAGCAGACTGTGTCGTATGGGCAAATGACACTGGAAGAGCCTTTTTAGTGCCTGATCAGAAGTTTCAGTAAGCATATATTTATGTTGTGAGGCCAAGCTTAGCTCTCAAAATACTTTGAGTATCTGTTGAAATCTGTTGAATTTTGTTCTGATCCATCCAGTTTCTTTCAGAGTGGTGTGTGTGTTCCAGTTAGCACAAGTAACTGCATAAAGGCCTGCTAATGCAGTGATATCAAGGAATACTGCACCGTGATCTATCCTGTGCCTCAACTGAGTAAATCAGTAAACAAAAGGAACAGTAGTATTGACTGTGCTCACATGTGTGCATGAGAGTGATCTCAGAGTTTGCAGTGCTTGGAGGGTAAATTGTAGAAATCAGTATCTCAGTGCCCAGATCTTTTGCACGTCTCAGAGAGTGCAGATGGAGTGTATGAAGGAAAGATATTATCAAGAGGGCAGTGGCTTTCCAGTATACTCTAGTGAAACACAGTGTTTTTCCATGGAAAGAATATATTTGTGGTAAACTTAAAGGGAAGTGTTTTCCTACGATTTATTCTCAGGTTCATGGGGAATTATTCTTGTTTGTGCATTTGTTTTATTCTCAAGATGGGAAACCATTGCACCGAACGTTCTACCAATGTAGAGCAAATGTCTTTTCCCTTCTTAGAAAATTTATGATCTAAATGATGTTGGCAAAGCTACAAAAATTTACCATGCAGCATCCCTAGTGAATTTTGAAGTGTAAATATTTAACCTAAAAGTGTTCATTACTAGACGTGAAAGGAGTGTGTGCACTTGATCTCTTCATTGAAATGGACTTGTTTTTTTTTCACATTGCTGGTAGCTCATGGCATCCTTTTTACATTTATGTTCTGCAGAAAAAAACAACAAAAAAGCTCTGTTTGTAGAGGGGAGCCGAAGATTTAGTTACAAGTGAAGCATGGATCTTGAATAAGATTTCTTGTTTAGATTTTAAAACATTTAGTCTCAAATAGGGCGAATGAACTGTATTCAGTCACGAATCCTTTGTGTGTGTTCTGAAGCTCCAGAACAATTCACACACACACACACACACACAATTCTTTAACTCTCTTATCTGAGCTAACAACTGCACATTAATATTTTAGTCTGACAAGATGTTGAGAAGCATATGTGTATATTATAAACTCTGTTACAGCAAAAGCCATAGTTTAGGTTGCAATCCAGCTTTCACTATATCCCTATTGCTACTTACAAATTTCTTCCAGGAAAAAAAAATGTTTCTGGGGAACAGCTAGAGAAATTTCACTGTTAGCTATCAGAATTAAAAGGTAAAAAAAGAAAAATATCGAAATACCCCTTTAAAGAAGTTGAAGTGTGCGTGTTTATGGGCTTGCATTTAGAATAGAGAATCTTAAGAAAAGTCAACAAGCGAGGCAGGCTGGATCAAGCTCTGGGCAACCTGATCTAATGTCCCTGTTCATTGCAGGGGAGTTGGACTAGATGGCCTTTAAAGATCCCTTCCAACTCTAATGATTCTATGATTCTATAAAAGCGTAATGATGATTTCTGAAAAGACTGTTTTTTTTTCATATAAATCAGTTGGGTTATTTCACTTCATGAATTTATAATTTACGTGTAGCTAGTTGTTAATATCCTAAGATATTGAAATAATTTTAGGAAAATGTATTTGCAGAGTGAAAGTCAGATTTTAAAACGAAAGAAATGAAGTTCCAGGGCAATTGGACTGAGGACCATCCCTATGATAAAAGAAAACATGTATAAATCTTGCATATAGATAGATACAGAGCTGTGCTGATAGAGCTGTGTTGACTGAAATGATTGAATCAAAGATGGTTTATTCCAAAGAAATGTCTTTTGTTGATATATCAATCTTGAGTAAAATATAGGAATTTTCTATGCAAAGGCCTTTCTTCATTCTAACAGAAGAAATGAGTACAAATCTAGCCTCGTCTATGTGATACCTGGTTTAAAAGACTTCTGGTGTGAGAGATATTACCACCATTCCAGGAGATCAGTATGTGTGTGTAATTGTCACTACTGTTAGAAAGTGTTTCCTAATGTATATCCTTGTTCTTCTTTATTGCAAAAGCCATTGCTTATTGCTTATTCACTGTGAGTGTGGTGATTGTTCTCTTTCTGTTCTTTGATATAACTTACATGTATTTTTTATAGTTATATATGTGTATCATATATACCATCTAATATACTGTTACCATGCTACCCTTCTTCATCACATCTTTAGGAGCATCAGTCCAAGTCCTGGCATTCCCACTTCCTGTCACTTTGCCTAAGAGCTCATGTTTTTTGAGCCTTTTGTTGATCTCTTCTTCAGCCTGAGCTGAGCCACATGAGCTTTCCTGAAGCATGGAACCTGAAGCTGCCCATTGTGTTGCAGCTGAAGCCCCAGGAAGAGAAAGATCACTTGTTCTGCACAGATTCTGTACCTGTTTATGCACTACATTGAGATGATGGCATTTTGAGGATAGAAAGCAGTATGACAGTATTAGCTCCTGTTCTGCTGGGCATCCAGTATAACCCCCAAGGCTTTACTGAAAATAATTTGGGCAGTTAATTCATTTTGCTTAAATGCATTACATTTTTTCCCTGCTGAGCTCCATGTTATTTTTAAGACTCTCCAATTCCTGAAGCTCATTTTGAATTCAATTCTTGTCCTTCAGTACATTTGCTGTACCTTCCTTCTTCATAGTTACATATATGTTTTATAATGCTGTTCCCCATTTCATCATCCAGATCATTAATGAAGGTGTTGAACAGAAATGGATCCAATGCAGGCTTTTGGGTACCTCTGTGTGACACATCTTCCAATTAGACTGTGTACCAATGATAACTGTTCTCACCTATCTACTGTATGAGCTTTGTGCTTCTGTTGCAACATTTCCTTTTCTAGCTCCTT
This sequence comes from Lagopus muta, assembly GCF_023343835.1. Taxonomy (NCBI): domain Eukaryota; kingdom Metazoa; phylum Chordata; class Aves; order Galliformes; family Phasianidae; genus Lagopus; species Lagopus muta. The sequence goes on from NC_064433.1 coordinate 60,411,485, forward strand.
TATTCCTAGCGTCCTTGTGGAACTGTTGTACAAGACCTGATGAAAGTATTAATAAGGTTGGGAAACATGACAGCTATCATTTCCATCATGCCTGTATATTCTCATGCACTGTTGCAGAAGGAATTAGTTGTACTCATGACAGATGCATATCTGCTGATGTTTTTCTCTTTTTCTCCTCCAAGTATTTTTTGATGCTTCTTTGTTTTATGTATCCTGTGTTATTATTTATTTACTTACGGAGGCTGAAGCACAGCTGAATTTAAATTTTCACTTCTTGCTTTTTTATAAATGAGGTTGACATTTGTCCTTTCTCAGTTCTCAGATTTCTCGTGTCCTTTGAGTTCAGAACAGCAGTTAGCAGCTTTGAGATTACTTCAGAGACTTCCTTAAATGTTTTAGAATGCAGTAGCGAATGTATGTTTGTACTTACCTAAGTACTCTCTAAACTTATCCTTTCTTTTCCTTTATGAGTGGAAATTATACCTTTTTTGGTTTGTGGGTTCATTTTAATTGTCACCTGCTCTTGATCTTCGTTTCCTTTCTTTAGTGAAGGTAATCCTTAAGCCCTATTGACATCTTGTGTATTCTGTCTCTGTTGGTTAATGGATGAATATTTTCCACTTTCTTTGTATATTAACAAATGATGACATTCTTTTTGTTGTTCAGTTTTCTTGTTAGGTTCCTCACCTCCGTGTCTTCTAACTTTTTCTCTGCATGCTTGAATTAGTCTACATACAATCTTAGTAGTGATAACCAGTTTCCTACTTTGTGTTTACTTGCTGTCATTGTTCAGCTAAGACTCTGACTGAACCAATTTTATCTTTTACTGTACTCATCTGCTTTGGGGAAAAATGCAGTTGTGCAACACCATTGTTCTGAGGTTTTCATTCTTAGGATTCTGATGTTCCTAGTGATTAGAGGAAAAAAAAAAAAAGAAGAACCTACATTGAAGACCTACATTGGCATTGCTCCATTTTCTTTTAAATAATTAATCTAAGCACAAGTTCCTCTCCAATAAATGTGAGGCTAAATAGATAAATGCAGGGCATTTAAAACTTGCAATTTCACCATGTCATTAACTGGATCATTTCTCATACAGAATGATTGCTGCTTAAATTTTTTTTTCTTTAAATGAAGCTATCTATTAATAGGGGGCTTGACAGATGTACATTATTAGAATGCAAAAAGCCCTTACGTACTGATGACCATTGAAGCCTTTATAGCATTTTGGCAATGTAGTTGTAAGCTTATAGTGTCAGGTATTTTTTGCAACGTTTCATTTCCCGTGGTACAGCAACTTAATATGTTACTTTTCTGTCTTAGTTCTGAAGCCATACTTCTGTTACTGTGACATTTGAAATGGTTCTCCAGTTTTGCTTCCTTGCAGAAATGAAGGTTGATCCCTAAGATCTCAGAATCAAATTTATTCGTTACATTCACATATTGACTTTCCCATTTACTTACCATGCAAATATTTAAATTCATGATCTGTAACAAAAAGTACTTGAGAGAGAAGAGTTTTGCTGACCTGCGTGGTGTAGTCAACAGCGCATCTTGCTGAAGGGTGGGAGGGATTAGCGGGGCGCTGATGCTGCAGATCCCAGTACTTAGTGAGTTATTCCATTTGGATGGGAACTGAATCTCTGGTTCCCATTTCTTGTCAACTTCCAGCTTTTTAACTGTATAAATAAATATGGTAGAAGTGGTTTAGGTACAGTGAAACTTTATTTGTAGTGGAGAAATAGAATGAAGGATTTAAACTGAAATGTTGCAAAACGAAAATAGCAATTCCAGTAACTGCAGCTCTCGGATTACAGAAATGTTTTGCACTGTTTTCTCATTGCAAGTTTGGCTATGCTGTCCTTGAAAATATTTTGCACAGTTCCTCAGTATGCTTTACGTGGAGTTATGTGAGCGTCACTCTTTTTAATTTAAGCTATTTCTCTAAACAGCCTGTAGATCAAGGCATTTGTCACTGCCATTAGTTATTTAGTAAAGACAGTCAGTAGCTTCTGAGCTTCATAAAGCAGACAGATCTTTATCAGTAATCAATATTTGCAATATTTGTTAATATAAATCTGTCATTACTGGCTCATCTTTTGAAGTTAATTTGAGATAAAGCACTTTGTTACGGGTAGAAGCAAAAGTAACAAAGCCACCAGAAGCCACATCCTTAACTTTGCTGGCACATCAAAGTCGGAGTGCAGAAACCTGAGTCCTCATGTGAAACCTAACTAATAAGCAATAATAATGGAGAAACTTAACACATTCCCAAATTGCAAAAAAGTCTTCATTAAAATAGAGCAGCTGTTTGTGTTCTGGACCACATGGTCTAGTCAGCGTGATAAGAACACAGTGGCGATGGATCAGCAAGTTTGCTGTTACTGGAAGATACACACATTTTCTTATCCGCTCTAATGGGTCGATATTAAAGAAGAGCTGGAGTTGGGTGAATAATTAGAGTAATTTTCCATTTATGTTTCTCCCCAGCCTGCTTCAGGCTAGGGAGGTCAAATGGATGCTAAGGAGAAAATGTGCATCTGGAACTAGTCTGAAAATAAATACGTATCCCATGAGTAGTGCTGTGTACAATTTGCTTAGTCTTAGAGAACTAACTGAGTTTGTCTGCCACTTCATTGCCTGCTTCATCTAGGAAATCTGCTTAGTCGGTGTGATTCTGGATACAATTTTTCTTCAGTTTCAAAATCTGAGGGATGTAAGTTAACTATTTCTCATTGCTTGCTTCTTTCAGCTTTCCCTTTTGCTTATCAGAGTTATATTAGTCACCAGCTCTCTTTGGCTGGTTTGCAGCTCGGACGTTTTCCAGTGACAGAGACAAGCTCTAGATTTTCTAACTGTGTGGTGAAACAATGAGAGCCTGGAAATCTCATGGCAATACCTGACATAAAATAACATCTGACTCTATCATGTCATTCCTTGCAATTCAGTGAGATGAACTTTAATATTTTGCATGCGTTCTGGATAGGAGCATACCCTGTAGCAATCTAGGTGCCAATGTAATTGTATTTATTCTACTTGATCTAATTCATGTAATGCTGTTATGGCTGCGATTTCTTGGCATTGCACAATGGCAATAAAATATGCGCCTGAGGTAATTATTTTATTTCAAAACCTTGAAGCAGTTTGCTTGTTCTCCTGATTTTGCTTGTCTTTCATCCAGCACTTTCAGCAAAACAGGTGGCACATGGTCTTCTGTTTGTTTTGTCCTGTGAACTACAGGATCACATCTGATCTGTTTAAAAACACCATACTTCTGCATTAAACTAAAGAAGTGAAACACAGTCAATAGGTAGACTTCGTGCTTGCTTTGAAATAAGAGGTGATCTAACTCCATTACTGGCTTTCTACTACCCAACTTTTCCATGTGCACTTTTCTGAAGCATAGTCTCTTCAGTTCAAAAGCAAGGGAACCACAGTCCCCCAAGGGAAATGTCCTCATTGGAGAGGCACAAGTGGCTTCATAACTGTCTTTAGAGGAATGACTGAACAGTTGGGCTGGCTTGGGAAGGTAACCTTAAATTACTGTTAAGACCTTCCAAATACCAGACACGTTGCCTGACATATTTATTCTGTTATTATGATTGAGAAAGCATACGCTCCTTCAGTGTCAGCTAAAAGAGGTGCAAAACATGGAACTACCTGATCTTGGCTTTCCTGCCAGTACAGTTCAATCATTGAGCTTTCTTAAGTCAGTTTTTCAGGATGAAGAATTGGTTCCAATTTCAAACTGTATGTTGTCTGGTCTAAAGTTGACTGTATACACAGCATCATTTAGGGCATAGAAGTGATGAACTCTGCCCTCTTCTGCAGCTACTGCTTCAGCGTCCCTTTTATTCAGTCTGCTTTAGACTTATATGTGGGCAATGTTTGCAGAGAGAATATAACTCCTTGTTGAAATTTCCCTTTACCTTGAAGTGATCTTGAAAACAGAAGGGTTTTCACTATAAACTTGAGAGTATTGTTTTGTTTCTTTGCCAGATACCAAATAGCATAGTGCTGCATGCCTGTGTGATAGCAGTGAGAGCTAGCCTTACATTTTAAGCTTTCAAACAATCTAACTTGCAAAATGTGTGGGTAAAAAATGAAATGAAGGACACATTCTTTTCTGTGGAATTTCTGGAGATTGAATTGATTGAGACACTTCTAACATCTGTGTCCTTTGGGCTTCTTAGGAGGCTCTTGCAAGATGAATGATTGCACAGTGGTATTATTTTGAAATGAGGGCTTGAATTGCAGGAACAAGCTCCCACTAAGTGGATACCCTACACTTATCCTTAACCTCAGATTTTCATTTTACTGATACACATGATTATAAGAAAAAAAGCTTTATCTTTTCTACTGTTAAAGAAATACCTTCACAATTTTTTTTTTTTCCCTCTCCTTTCACAGGTTCCAACTATGGGAGTCCCCGTCCAGCTCATGCCAACATGAATGCCAATGCAGCTGCAGGGCTTGCCCCAGAGCACATCCCTACACCAGGGGCAGCTCTGTCCTGGCAAGCTGCAATTGATGCTGCCAGGCAAGCCAAATTGATGGGTAGTGCTGGCAATGCAACAATATCCACAGCTAGCTCCACGCAGAGAAAACGGCAGCAGTATGGGAAACAGAAAAAACAGGGTACCACGACAGCTACGCGTCCTCCCCGGGCACTGCTGTGTTTAACACTGAAAAATCCCATCCGGAGGGCATGCATCAGCATCGTCGAATGGAAATATCCTTTTTGATGTTCTCATTTGGAAAACAGCAAATTGTTAGTGTGCATCAGGCGCTGTTCATAAGTGGGAAGAAATCAATACATTAAGTTGAAAGGCGCCATTGGGAACATAAAGTACACAAGCAGTATTTGCTATCTTAACTGAGATCATTTATGCTGGGAGAAAAAATGCTTGGGACTGAAGCCTTAACCGTACCCTTGTGTAGGAAACTGCCAGAAGCTTAAACGATAAAGGGTAGGGATTGAATTCTTTTAAAAATGTGGCTGAAGCTGAAATTGATGGGAGATATGCAAGGTATCTGAAGCCAGAATTGAGCCACTCCATGGGACTGATGGCAGATACTGCCTTTCCCTTCTTTCTGCAGAGCTTTAGCCACATAAACAGCTCTGGAACTTGGAATCATGTGATTTTTTGTTGAATACACAGCATCACCATTTCTACAGTATGGAGAATGGAATGGGGAAAAATGGGGTTGAATAGAGAACTAATGAAAAAAAAAAACCCTGATGTGATAAATCCCTGAAATGAGGCTAAGCTCTGTTAATCATATTGGGATTCAATTGAAACCAGTAAGACTACCTAATATGTGGAAAGATAAACTGATTATCTCCAAGTAGGGAAAAAGACAGATAGTTAACGTGATCCTGCCACATGTGCACATTCAGTATGGGGCCAGAGCTAGCAGGCTGAACAAGAGACAGATTGTCACAGATGATAAACGATTACCACTGACATAGAGCTGCAGAAGGCAAGGGTCAGTGCTGCTTTCTTGGAAAGCCAATGAGAGCTTGGCTGTTGGCTCCTTCATGTGGAAGGAGCAAAGTCTACCTTAGTCATCTGAATCTGATCAGCAAAACTGGAAGTTGTGAATTTGGTGTGAAATAGAAATGGAAATAGAAATGTAACTCCCCTGTTTCCCTGAAGAGAAACCAAGACTGACTCTGAACAGTAACAGTCAGTAAATCACAAGCTAATGGGATTCTTCAATAAATGTGAAAGCAAAAGTACGTTAGGGGTAAATAAGCACATCAGGGGAAGGCAATACTGAACTCAGCAGTAGTTAATATGATTAAAAAAAAAAAAGCCATTTAAGACAATGAGATAATTCTGTCCCTTTGACATTTGTCCCCAATGTCTAGTGCGACATTGAAAAGATAAAAACAGAATATGAGCATATTAGGATATCATTTTCAGAAGAGCAACTTGCTAAGAGCATTGTTGTCAATTGTTAGATATCCTTAAAGTTTCTGCCTGCCTATTCCTTTCTTCAGATGCTAATTTTTAATCCCTTTGGTTAAGGTTTGCTACTAGTTATCCCTTCTGGCATAGGTGCGATACTTTGAGCATAAAATGATGGATGATGACTAACAGGATGATGCTGAATATTGGTTTACTTGCCAGCACCCCTGTAAGCACATCTATAGAGAAAGAGCACATAGTGACATTTGATAAATGAATAAGATCAGCAATGAATGATGGGAATGATGTGTTGTAAAACAGGATACAGCACTGCTGAGATCAAGAGGAGGACCAAACAATGTGATTAAAGCAATCCAAAGATGCTGACACTTGCATTTTTTTTGGTATTTGTTTGGTTTTAGGTGAGTTTGTGAAAATAGCTTCTTCCTCAGAACCTCTCATTGGATATATAGTGCTTATAAAAGATGAAACACTTCAAGGACAAATAACAATATCAAAGGGCTGTGATAAGATTTATTTTTTTAACTGTATACTGACTTTTCCTAATTGCTGAAAATTACTGAGAAGACCTTAGCTTAATTTTTTGAACCTCTGAAATCTAAATGCAGTACATATTAAATATCAAATGGCACTTCTATGGTATTTCATATTCAAACATTGTAGTGTTAGGAGCCTGAAAGCGCAGCTGTATAGAAGAAAAAGTGAAATGAAGTAATTTCCTTATTTTGCAAAGATTTACCTGCTTATTATTCTGCTGGATTTGCAGTGTATTTTCAGATTTTAAACCATTTTACTTTTGCAATGCTTAAAGAAGTAAAAATAAAAAAGTAAAAATAAAAAAATACGTCAGTAATGATAAGTTTATGAACAAAATGTCTCTAAGGAAAACAATTCTAGGCAAAAGGCAGTTAAGAAAAAGAAAGCCTATGGATGTGTAAGTCTTTATGCAATGAACGCTGTGTGTGCATCTTGAGGTATCTGAGAAATCCAGTGCTTTCATCAGTAATGTATCTACCCTGATCTACAAAGCTCTGAAGTTTGCCCTGAAGTTTCTAAGTCTGAATGTCTGCTAGTCATGTTATCTTTGCACTTTTATGTCAAGCCTTAGTTGTTGCAATGACAGCTGACTCCTTTTAGAAAGGACCCTACCTGTCTTCTTCCTCCATGTTAGCATGCACCTCTTAGTATTCATAGGCTTCAGCAGATAGCCCAGTGGGTTTGGAACCCTTTGACTCATCTACATGTGAAATACGGAACGTATATGAACATATACAGAAGTCAGTTGCCTGAGATTGTCTATTTCTTGCAGTTCAGGCAGTTGGAGATCCTGATCTCTAGTTTATTTTTGCTAAAACCTGCTGAGAATGGTGGTTTGCTGACCAAAAGCATACACACCGTGTTGACATCTGGCAACTCTGCGAAGCCAATCCCACGGTAGATAAACTTACACTGAAATGCACTCTGTGGCACAGGTTATACCTTGCATTCTCTGGTCCTTTTCTGCTTTTCATTCCCCTCCAGAGCACTGGTGAGTTATCCCAGAGCTATCTGCCAGGGAGATCTTGCAGGAAAGTAAATATAGACAGGCTGTAAATCTGGTCTCTGGTCTAACAGGAGACACTTCACAGCTACTAAGGTTAAGAAGTCTACAGAAAAAAAAATAAAAAAGAAATACACTGCCAGCAAATTGAAGTCAGTAGAAAACAGCCCTTAGATTTCCGCTGAGTACCGGTGGAACGTCAGAGGTTGTGCAAGGTTGGTTCGTTGAACATCCAATCTGGTTTTTTTGCTGTGTTTTTGTTTTGAGGGTATTGATGACAGGCTGTAATGCCTTGAATTGGTGGTAGTTTCTGTCATTAGGGTCTCTTATTTTCCTGGTGTCCCTAGCATTCCTCATATACACATTTCTTTTGCCTATGAAGCCAGCTGAAATACAAATACAAGAAAAAGGAATACTATATTAAATAATTTAAAAGAAAATAGTGATAATACAGCTATAAACAATATAAGTTCAATTTGGATAAAGCTTTTTTTCCCCATGAATTGTATCATTTAAATGTTTTCTACCTGAATGTACACATGTGTTGGGCCCTTGCATTTAACTCTGAGATATGGGAGAGATTGGGAAAAAAATATAAAGGAGGATGGAAAAGAGTAAGAAACATAAAGTAACTGTGGGAGGAAAGATGACAGGCCTTTCAGAACAGGCTTTTGTTATTAAAAACAGTACAGCCACACTTGAAGGAAAATAGGGAAAATGCTATCTAAATAAATAAAAGAAGAAAAACTTTTAAGAAATCTGTGTTTACACTGGCACGCGACTGGCCTACACTGCTTTTGACATATTAGGAAGATTTTTGGCCGGGAGCAACTAAAAGCACTTAAAAAGGCATATGTTTCTTTTCAGAATATAAGGAGCTTGGAATGTTTTCTTTAAACAGAATTCTTATAAATCTTTTACTTTTTTTTTTTTTTTTAATTATTATTTGTGTGTGCACATTTCAGAACAATTTCCTTAACTCCGTTCCTCAGACCATTTGAAATAATTATTTTACTGACTATTTTTGCCAATTGTGTGGCCTTAGCTATCTATATCCCCTTTCCAGAAGATGATTCCAATGCCACCAATTCCAATCTGGTAAGTCCTTGATGGTATCTAATCTTATTCCTTTGAAAGTCCTTTTTAGAAGTCTCCAGAGAGACTGCTGAAGTTAGAGAGCATAGATATATCCACCAGAGATGAAAGCATAATAAGGTAAAAATTGGTTTTGAGTGCTAAGTCTTCTCTATTCATGTGAGCACCTGTTTCAATTGAGCTGGCTTTAGGATTGGTCTGAAAACCGTGCGGGTGCTGGATTTGTGATGTTTTGGCTAGCAAATTTCTGCATGCTGCAAAAATGCTTGGTAAGTTGAAACTGCAGGTGTTTGCGGACAAAATCCTTTAACTGAGGATTATATGGTGTTTTTGCCTTTCAAAGTGCTATTGTGAAGTTGAGGCAGTCCTACTGCCAGGTGATGCCTGGAAGCACAGCTAGATGACTAATTTCTGGGAAGTGCATTAATGCGTGCATTTCACACTGAGATACGTGTTTTGTTGAACAGTATGGTTTTTTTCTTTTCCTTCTTGTGGGGGGAATACAGCTGTTCCTATGCCACTGCTGATGATAATGCTGGTAATTTAGGGTAGAGAAAGGAGAGTGTTTACTTTTGGCTTAGAATGAAGTCATAGTGAAGAATTCTGTTTGGTAAGGGGACGACGCAAAACAGTTCTGGAAGGCGATTCACTGAATTAGCAGAAAAACATTTTTTTTCCTCCCAAATATGTGAACAAATCTCCTACTTGTGTGGCTGGATCAGAATGAAAACTTACTCCCAAAGTTTAAGAGCTGGATGTTATTTCTTGGTTAAAATTTACTGAGACATAAGAATTTTTAGAGAAGCAGAAGAGGAAAATAAGGGCCATTTTTCCAAAGTAGGGATAGTTAGTGTGGCTGACAGACACTGTAATTAAAATGATCCATGCTGTACTCTGGATATAAGCCATTTGATTAAATATCTCTTGAAGTTGTGTAAAATAAATTGCAAACTTCAGGACTTTTCTGGAACAAATTATTATTTTTTTAAATGAGTCTATGGGCAGAGCTTTTCCATAGTAACTCTGTAGAGAAGTTTAAAAACAGAAGCAGGAGGAGAAAAGAGATTGTTAACTTTTTAACTATTCTCTATATTTACAGTTAATTTCAAGTACAGTCTGGGTTGGGGAAATTTGTGGTTTGATGTCTCTTGTTTGCTTCCATCTCTATGCTAGGCCTGATATAGTGCTGAACAGTGATGAACCACAGTGTGTACAGTTAGAACATCTCAGTGTGGCACCTTTCAGAAATTGGTACATTTTAATAAAATCGCATATTCAATTATTCCTCTGGCTATAAAAGGCAGCATGTTGTTTATTGCTTGTTCTGACTTGCGAGGTTTCAAGAGAAAAATTAAGCAGAGTTAAGGTCAGAGGATGTCTAATTTGTCTTGAGCTTAATTAGGTGTGGGTATTTCCTTATTTAAATGATGAGATCTCTGGCTAATACCGGGTTCAAACAACCTCATAATTGAATGAGGTATACTGAAACTGCTCTGTTCTTAGAAAATACATGCAATTTGTGAGCTGTGTTGATTTCTGAGTTTGTTTTCTGAGGCATTTTTTACCTCACTTGTTCAATCCCTCAAAATACCCTTGTTAGTTGTGAGTAGGATTTAAAACCAAAACCAGAGAAAGCAACCAAATGATTATAGGCTCAGGAGATTTTGGAAGTGTTACTGCCTTGAGGATGAGGCAGCACAGTTAATTGCTCTAACAAGATGTTTCAGAAAAGCAAAGGGATAAAGTAAACCGAGGAATTTATTCTTTGAGCCTCAATGAAAAAAAGTAATGAAAAATGGAAAATGGAGTACTTAATATCCACTGGCCTAGGAGGGGTTTGCTTTGGTGGAATTAAGACTCTGTTCTGTGTTATAGGTTAAATCCTAGAGCTCTGACTGCCCGGTAGACTTTGGTCCTGTGATCTCAAAAAGGTGTGGATGACAGGACATGGTTGTTCTGAGTCATTGAATTATACTTCATGTTTTGTTGGAATCAATTCAGCACTCACTCTTGCTAGTATTTTTATTGTTGTTGTTGTTGCCGTTTGTTTGTTTGTTTTTGTATTTTTTTCCCCTCAGATTGTTATATTTTGGCAGATAATTCCTTCTGTTGGGAACCAGAATTTTTGTGTATATTTTTCATGGCATTCTCAAACTCTTCACAGGACTGTAGGTAGTTACCAGCAACAGGGAGGGAATGTGGACGCAAGAGGGTGAAACAAGGGTCAAAAAACACTAGCAGTATTTCGGAATGAGATGAAACTCAGATTTAAAGGAAAGCTATTCCAAATAGAATGAACTGCACAAATCTGAGACCTTACTCTCAAATAGCCAAACAATATAAGGAACAGAGTAGAAAGAAGTTGGAGTTGGTGATGTCTTCTTGTTAATTTGTTATACTGGCTTGACATTATTTTCTTTTGACCTGTGAGCATGTATTTTGCAATCAGATTCATTCTGTAGCCATGAAGTCTAGAGCTCCATAATCTGAAACAGGAACGGAGACTGTCTGCAATGCTTGCATGTGGGTTAATAGTGCACACAGATGTGTGTTCTGTGCAGAAGTGTGAGGCTGATCAAACTATACAAAATGTTCCTAGTTGCCCAGGAGAAATTTCATTTCCATTTTGCAATTTAATTCTGTAGTGATAAACCTACCACAGATATTTCCACTTCCCTGGTTTCCTGAGCCATCCATAACTTTCTGAGACAGAAAGGAACCATCTACAGGAAACATATGATGGATAGTAACTTTTATACAGTCTGAAAGTGACGGTTTCCCAGTAAACTGCTGCTTTTCCCTTTAGGTCCAAATATTTCTCTTCTGAAGTTTCATCATAACTTTTCAATGAATATTTTGTTTTAGGTCTAAGATAAAGATTCAAACAATCATTTTTAAAAAGCTGACTGAATAGAGGGCAGTGAGAGAAGACAGGAATTCTGAACTGAGTGTTTTCTTGCCTTTCTGTCAGAGGAGAAATACAGTAATGAAATAATATTTTGATACAGAATTATGATGTCTGTGAATTTCACAGATGTGATCAGACATTGATCCAGTGAAGCATATTCATTTGTGAGTACAGAAACCAGTAATATATGGGCACGTCTCCATTTTCATAAGCCTTGTCTTTAGTTGCAAGCCTTACTCAATGCTATGCCATAGTAATCAGCATTAAAATTAAATACAGAAGTTGCTGCTAAATACGTAATTTTTTTCTTTTAGCAAGGAATTGTGGTTAACTATTATGCATTGATTTAGGACAAAAATCACACATGTACTGACTGGTTTCTTGAGGTATGACTTCCTATAATAATTGCTATAAATTATGAAACCATTTATGTCAAATCTAGGGGTGTTAGCTTGGACTGGGCAGCACTTTCATTTTCACGATGCACAGATGTATAATAAAACCCAGATCCTGTATTTTTATGCTTACTAGAGTTATTTTTGCTATTGGCTTTTAGAAATCTGCTAGAGCAATATCATGTAGTAATAACAAAAGCTTGAAATTGGCTTCAGCAGTTTGTAGATTTTTACTTCTACAACGTGTTGACTGGAAAACTATTAAACTTGTACAAATGGAGGGGATTTGTATTAGCTGCAACATCGTTTTGGTGTTAATCAACTCTGCTGAGGTTTTGCTTAAATTTATAAGTAAAGAAAGCTCATGCATGACCCTGTGCAAAGAGCAGTTATGTATTCTCTTGATGCAGTCCGGAAAATTGGAGCTAGTTGGAGGGAAATTAAAGTTAGCCTGCATGAGAGGCTGTAACTGATATGGAGGCTTTCTGCTTGTTATCCCTGCAATTATGCATTAGAACAGAGATAATGTACATTTAGGAATAAAACTATAGACTGTCTGAGATAGGAAGCTGAGAGGAAAATGCTTCTGTCACTTTACTGGCAATTGCAAATGGCACAAGCCTGGTCAATGTCACAGCATGGCGATAACATAATGAGGTTAAGACCAACGTTTACAGCACATTCTGTGGAAGGCAACTCAGCTGGTTGCTTGTGCCTTGGATAAATAACAGGAGAAAGCTCCTTGTGTTGTTTGGCTAGCTCTAATTCCTTACTACAAGAAGGATATCTCGTCATACAATAGTTAAATTTTAATGAGAGATCTCTTGCATTTATATATCAGGTTATAATTGGATGTCGCATTCAGAGACTGATTTGGTAAACCTGAAATAGGATCCTGTGAAAGAGAAGATGAGATCTGTGCTTGTTTGTTACTGCTCGTGCCAGATGGTGCGAGTGCCAGGCCACGGAAGAGGGCTTTCCTTTCAGAGACGCATGGCTGCTTTATTAGCTGGTGATTTTGGTAGCATCCAGTTCAGTGGGTGATTCCTGTATCAAAAAAGAAAAAAAAAAAGAAAGAAAAAAAAAAAAGAAAGAAAAATTTATCTTTTTGCATTTGCAGCAGACTGACACAGTAAATGTACACGTATTATATTTCTGGATACTGGCATAGCAAACTTTATCCTTTTCTATATGAGAATTCTGAAGCCAGCATATCAAACAGTTGCACTTGTCACCGTTTCTCTTGTGTGAAGTCAGACAATGTTAGAAAGAAAAATGAAGGTGAGGGGGTCAAGAAAAGAAAGCATGTTTTTTCTGGATAAGGAAGAATGCTACACAAAAGCTTTTCGTTTTCTGCTGTCATTGCTATCGTCCTCTTGTGTGACAGCTCTCAGCCACTGAGGAAATGAGATATGCTAACATAAAGAGGTGAGATGAGGGTGGTGTAGGCTGGATACCAAGCTAATAAGCTGTTACAGGTTTACTAGCTTGGGCCACATACCAGTGCTACTACAGCTGGGGGAGGTGATTTGATTTGAAAAGTGAGGAATGAGCAACAAAATCTGGAAGATAGGATATGAGGATGGAAATGGGCTGCAGTGAGGAGAAGGAAAGAGTCTGTTCCAAAAGAATCAGTGAGGACTCAAGAAAGATTGAGAATTGCTGATGTGTATGATGCTAAGAAAGCTGAATACGATTGAATTTAGCTGCAACGTTTCTAAGAGTCCTCAGAATTCCTATCTCTGTCAGGGGGAGGTTGTTACTCAGCATCTCTAACAGCACTGAAGTGCAGGGTTGGAAGAATCAGCACTGAGTGTGAGAGGAAGACATTCAAGCCCATCTGCTGGTTCTGGTATTAGCAAACTGTGGGGCTCTGGGTAAACTGTGGTCTCAGTTTTCCCATCTGTAAAAGTGAGTTGGTTACAGCTTCCACAGTGAAGGTAATCAGTCAGTGCCTTACATCACACAGAGTGTTACGAGGAATACTGTAAAAAAGACTCTTAAGGCAGAAATAATTGCTTTTGAGCCCACTAATTGGAAAGGATAGATAAGAAGTAGGACAGGACTTCTTCCTTTTGCACTGGGCAATACAGATCTTAATTTCTGTGGAGAAATGTACAGGACCGTGTCACCATAATTTGCTTGTGTGTATTGAATTATTTGATGAGGCAACTTCTGAATGTTTAAATTTGCAGCCTTCCTATCATTCCTAATGCAATGGTGTAATTTCTTAGACTTTGTGGATAGGAATCCAGTAAAGCAGAGCTTAATACCTCCGTGTGTTATTAGAAGAGCTAAAATTGTTGGTTTCCCTGCGCAGGCCTCTGCCACTGTGGCAGTAATTGGCAGTAGTAAGAAGTTCTTCTTTGTGGACCAGGTGAAGAAAGAACTGGGAAAGGTTTGCAGGATTCAGAGATGGGTGCCCACAGCAGAGGAATGCTTGGTTCTATACCTGAGTCTGAAAGGATTTTGACATCTCTGGCACATTCTACCAAAAATACCTCCTGGATTTCTCCCCAGCTAAGGTATTGTTGTGTGAGCAATAACTCCTCTTCATTTCTGTCATTTCTATTCTTTTCCTTAACTGGACTTAACACCCATACTTCAAATTTCTTACCTTTCTGCTATTCTCATTAGCCATCCAGTGTTCTGCCCTGCACAGCACTTGCTGCCGAGGACCAGTCAGTCCCAGCCTCCTGCTTCTCTTTATACCAGCTCTTTATTCCTCTCTTTATTCCTTACCCAACCTGTGTTTGTTAGTGCTCACCACCTCTTGTTCTGCTCTGAGATGCCACTCATCTTGGTGTCTTTTTTTTTTTAACGTTCCTTTTTAAAATTCATTATGTTTGCTTTGCCAAGTTGCTTTCCTTATTCTGGCCAAATTTCAATCAAACTTGTCCCTTTTTTTTCCTTTCTTTATATGTGTGCTTCTAACTCTGATCTCCCCTCCACAGTAGTTTCATCCATTACTTGTAGGTCTCAGTTCTGTCTTCAGATTTGGATCCCTGACCATTTCTCTTGTTAAGACTAGTCTTATACTCCTTTCAATTCATAAGTGTCTAAGCAATCCCAATGCTCTTTCTGTATCCTTTCTCCTTCTCCTTTTCCAGTTCCATTCCCAGTGCATTGTTCTCTAACTCTGTCCCTGATTTAGCCTTAGTCCTTTTGCTTTTGAAGTCAGCAGTGTCCCTTCCAGTTCTGTTTGGGTGCCAGTGGCAGAAATACTGAGAGAGCAAGCCCAACTTGAAGTTCAGTGGCTTTACTCCACCTTGATCCCAACTGGTTAAGAGCAGTTACTAAATGATTAGATGTTGTAAGCCTTTGTAGCCCTTGTTCAGCTTTGTGGAAATGACACATGCATTCTGGTCTGCAGAAGCCTTAAGATGCCAGATTAATGTTTGTACTGACAATTTGGGTGTTAAGTTTTAGCAAGTCTCTGCAAAGCCTGTGCAGCTGGAGCTTTTAGAGCCCATCTGGCTAAACTTAAGTGGGAAGACAACACAAAAGATGCAGCCTTGACACAAAGACTGCTAATTTGCCTGTTCATATGACGTTATTGCAAAGTATACTGTCACTAAAGAAAATAGGTGTTGAGGGTTTTTTGACTGGATAAAAACAATGGATATTGTTCAACTGTTTTGGCTGAAATATTGCACAAATATTCAGCCAGAGGCAGAAATCAGACTGGAAAACTATTGTATTAACTGCTGAGTCTAACACAATTAAAAGCAGCTGAGAACAGTATCTTAATAATTTTAGATGTTGGATAGCCTTTACAGAAGTAGTGCTGGAGATCAGCTCCATTACTATCTTTCATATTAAGATATAAAAGTGCCTCACTGAATCATGAGATATTGAAAAGTGTCATAATAGGCTTTCAGAAATAAATAATAAATTATATATAATATTGTAGTGCTATAAAGTCCATTTGTGTTATGCAGCACATAAGGTAGTAAGGAGAAGGATTAAGAAACACAGACCTAGGCAAAAAGTAGGTTTTGGATAGGATATAAAAGAGAAAAATATGCTTTGAGGCAAAATCTGACTATCCGAAGAGGACTGTCCTCATTTAGAGTTGCTGCAGAGGAGGGACCTTTGTATAGACAATGACAAGATCGTTAGAAATAGATACTCCAATTCACTTACAGTAGGAATCTGGAAGAGTAGCTGTGAAGGAAGAGTTCTGTTATGCAAACTAGTCCAAACCCATCAAAATATTTGCTTGAGGAAGGTTGT
The DNA here is from genome assembly GCF_023343835.1 of Lagopus muta. Taxonomy (NCBI): domain Eukaryota; kingdom Metazoa; phylum Chordata; class Aves; order Galliformes; family Phasianidae; genus Lagopus; species Lagopus muta. Next base: position 60,427,595 of record NC_064433.1, read on the forward strand.
ATGTACTGAGGTAATGTATTTCAAAATTGTAATGGTAAACTTTGGTTCTGATTGATGACAAGTTTATCAGTTTAGTCCAAACAGTGATTTATCCCATTTCTTTAGACAGCCTGGTTACTATTTTTCATTTATTTCTATGATTTCTTTATGAAAGCTTTCTAAACCTCTGACTTACCAAGTATGTATTCAAAATTTTTTTTAAGTGATAGTTATTCCTACTTATAAACCTCATGTTCGCTGTGGGATGCTGTTTTTGTTGTGCTGTTCAGGAACGATAGGGAAAATGTGGAAGCAGGCCAAATAAGAGACTTTTTAAGTGTTGTTGTTTTCACTGTACTTTAATTCCTGTCCTTACAAAAGTAACAATCTTCTAAAAACAGTGGACGTTCCCTAAATGGCAGGTACTACTTGCGTTGTCTTTTTGGTGGAAGTATCGTTATCCCTTTGTAAGCCCATGGGTGGTTAGACTGATTTTTATGAATTCATCAGTATCCTGTTAATGATATTGGGAACAAGCATCTCTGCCTAGAAATTCAGTAGTTTTGTGTAGGATCTTTAGAATCCTTCATGTATCATTTGTAGTATACTACAGTTTTTTTCTTATTCAAGCAAACGTACCATTGACCTCACTGGAGTTTGCATAATTAAATCTATCCACTAATTTATTGTATATAATTCACAAACAACATTTGGAACCTCAGACTTAGCTGACGTCTATGAAATCATTGAATTTAAAAGTGATACTCTTTGAATATGTGTAAACTAGAAAAAAAGCCCAAGAACTTTTAATAATTGCCTTAGAAAGAAAAGAATGGATGTGCTGCTTGCCAAGGGGCAGAAGTGCCAGAAGGGAAGAAAATGTTTTGTATGTCTGTCAAAGTTTTGACTGACTCTTCCTCTTAGGAACAATTCCTATTTTTTCCTCTGTCTTCTAACTCCTAAAATCAGAGGGTTCAAATGTCATAGCAGCTCTTCAGTTCCTCTGGCTGAATGATGGACAGCTGGTAGTTCAAAGCAAGCTAAGACCATCCTTGAATTTCTCCATTGAGAACTGCTGGACAGTTTTAGAAATGAGTTTGTTTACAAGTAATGGAACAAATTATTTTCTGCTCATTATTCTAACCATGAAGAGCCTGTACTTATTAATGCTATTTTTCTGTTAAGAATTTAATGCTGAGCATTCACCAGTTAGGGAAAGACTTCCAGTAAGCAGCAGGAAAATGTTAATTAACATCTCTTCAGTTGCATTTCTGGCAGATGCTGAGAAGCTGACACAGCAGATTCTCCATAAGACATCTTTAGTGACTTGTGTGGCACCTAAACATAGGCTAAGGGGGCTGGGCCATCTTGATTTGCTTGGCTGAACTACTTAATCTATACCTGTAAACTCTTATCCATGAATGACATAAACTGTGGTCTTGATCCTCACACTGGTTTTATCCATGCAGATCGTAGAATCATAGGATGGCTTGGGTTGGAAGGGACCCCAAGGGTCATCAAGTTCCAACCCCCTGCCACAGATCTCGGGGTCTCTTGCAGAATCCTTTGACACAAGGAGCAAACTTGCTCCTTGGGAACTGTTACCTACTTGGAGTGCTAATAGCACTTCTAACCACTGTTTTTTCATCTCTGTGACAGGGGTGGCAACAATTTTAGCCACATGGACTAAATTTGGCAATGGCAGAAGCAGATGCTGACTCCCGTAATATAATCTTTCTAAAAGTGGCATGTACATGGTTCCCCAGCTAGCTGTATTGGCTACTGTGCAACTGTTTTTCAGGCCATCCTGATAAACTTACGCTGATGGAGAGGTTGGGGTCTTGCATTTCTTCCTTTTATGCTGGCTTGCTCTTGTGCACTGCTTGTAAAAATGTCTGTAGCTTACATTAGAAACTGACACAATCATTTTTGCATATGATTATCCTCATCTGGCATGTTGAAATGTACTTTCTAGTTAGTAACAGATTAGGCAAATGTATTACTGTTACTCCTTGATCTGAAGCTTGATGAATGTTTTTTTTTTAATGCATATTTATAAATATATTGTTTCTACTACATACTCTCACACCGAAGTGGAACGTACAGGTTATTTTATTATGATTTTTATTCACAGACAGCCACTTGTAAAAGTGTTATCATTGCATGGCCTTTGTGTTTGTTGCAGTAACTTTAAAACAAAAATCCCTGTTTAAATGAGATTATAAAGCACAAAAATATTAAGATCTATTTGCATAATTGTTTCACAATCTGAACTTGTATTTAAACAAACAAACAGAAAGGTTCTGCTCATTACAGTCATCAAGATAATGTCTGTATCTGAATAAAAGACACACTAATGCCCTTCAGGAATAGCTGGGTGAGATGAAAGACTGCAAGATAAAATAAAAAGAATAGAGAATGAACAGCACCTATTCACCTCCTTTAGCTGTTAACATTGAATCACAACAATGGCAAACTAAGATCTCAAATACATACAATTTTTAGCACTGTATTGACAGATATATTGAGGCATTTAACTATTAAGGATAATTTTTCTGTAGAATAAGAAATTCAGCTGCCTTTGCTCTTCGAAGTCACCAGTGACCTTGCAACAAAATGAAAGAAAACAGGTTTTTAGCTTCCTATCAAATACCTCAGGCGCCTCCTGAGCCCTAGAAGCTAACTAAGCATCTGCTTATGCAAATACTGAGTAATCATCTGCAACTGCAGAAACTGGGCAGTTCTCTATCTGTCACTTGATGTTTTCTGTAAAAGCCAGCACTCTACGTCAAAGTAAGGAGAACAGGTGGTAACAGTTGGCATGTGGATGTAGATATCCTGGGCTGAATGTGCACCTGCTGTGCAGATATTGGGGAAAATTTTCTTCCCCCAACAAGTGATGAGGTGCTGGAATAGGCTGCCCAGGAAGGTGATGGAGTCACCGTCCCTGGAAGAGGTAAAAAACATTTAGATGTAATAAGGTAGTAGGGAAATATTAGTGGTAAGTGGACTGTTGGACTAGGTGATCTTGGAGGTGTTTTCCAGTCTTAGTGACTCTATCAGCAAGAAGCTGATGCATTTCCTTTAAAACAACTAACTTGTATAGTAAGTTTTATAAATAATTAACTGTGATTTATTATTCACTTATCCAACCTGAAATCAGTTTTCTTAGCTGTGAATCAAGTCACTGACATTTTTATAGCTCTTTTCTTATTTAATGTTTTTCACTGTATTCTACATTTGACAATAATACAACTTTTATCATTCTCAGGAGTGTGATAGTTTCATCTTGGATTAAATATATTGTTGTTTATAGAAGTCTGAGCTTCAGTGGTACCTTTTGTTTACTCAAAGTAAACACCTAACACATTCTGTACAACTCTTAGAGAGTTACATCCCAGTCTCAGTCTCTATCTTTCTCAGATATGAAAAAACCTAAGGTATGAATATTAATATCAGATTTATTTTGTCTCAATGTTCTATTATTCCTATGATAAAACCAGTACTGCTGCTGTTTTGTTTTCAGTTTGAAGCATCAGACTGCTGTATGTATTTGATGGCCCATAGGGAAAAAAGAAGAACCAGATGAAGCAAAGTTGAACATTTTAGCCTTCCAGAGGCAGTGAGATATGACAAAGTGTTTGAGTCATTCAGATGATTTTTCCATATGGAAGCATTACGGAGTGAATGAAAAAGAAGGCAGAATATGGCTTAAAAATATTTGTAACTCCTACAGTGTTTAGTCCTGCAAAGTTCTGAGCATGTTGATAGCAGTGGTCTTACAGAGGATGCATCCAGGTATGAGAGATACGAAATTTAAGGGTTTTAAAAGCAGGAGCTAATCTAGAGAAAATGTAATGCACTATTTGAGAGAAGAAAGTGTTGATACAACTATAGAAAGAGTTCTGATAAATATCTCTTGAAATAAATTCAGTTGTGGCTGACAGCTCCTTTTGGAAATGTTTGCTTTTAGTTTTATATTAAAATGATGTAAAAGGTTACCACAAAGATATTTATCCTTCTTTCAAAGGAAGAGATTTCACAGTTTGTATTCAAGCTCCTACTGTGTGCTTTCCTCTTCTGTTCATCTCATTTACTGAAGTCATTTTCCATTTTCCATAGTAGGCAAGTAATATTGTTGGGCCATGGCACTAACTGAAAAGCGTGTGTTTAACACAGTTGGTGTCTTTTATGGTGTCGTTTCCATCCCTCCACTATCCAAACCTGAACAAGCATGGTTCCTAGCCCATGTGTGTGCTGATGTTGTTCTATTGCGCTTGCAGCCTGGAAGGCCAACGGTATCCTGGGCTCCATCAGAAGACAGGTGGCCAGCAGGGTGAGGGAGGTGTTTGTCCTCCTCTGTTCTGCCCTCGTGAGGCCCCAGCTGGAGTACTGTGTCCAAGTCTGGGATCCCCAGCACATGAAGGGTGTGGAGCTGGAGCACCTCTCCTATGAGGATAGGCTGAAGGAACTGGGCTTCTTCAGCCTGGAAAAAAGAGAAGGCTGCAAAGAGACCACATTGTGGGCTTCCAGTATTTAAAGAGAGTTTATTAACATGAAGGAAATCAACTTCTTATGCAGGTAGATAGTGATAGGACAAGGGGGTTTTAAACTAACGGAGGGATGATTTAGATTAGATGTCAGGGGAAAGTTCTTTATGGAGCGAATGGTGAGATACTGGAACAGGTTGACCAGAGAGGTTGTGTGTAACCCATTCCTGGAGGTGTTCAGGGCCAGGGTGGGTGGGGTACTGGGCAATCTGATCTAGTAGTTGATCTAGCAGCTGACAACCCTGCCAATGGCAGGAGAGTTGGAACTTGATGATCCTTGATGTCCTTTCCAATCCACACCATTATATGATTCATTCTATGGCTCTATGAGTAGAATTCAAAGAAAATTTTCATCAGATGATAAAATATAACAACTTAAACATTTTTTTTCTTTTCTTCAAAGAATAATAATTTACAAAGATGGATTTTTGAATCATTAGCTCTACAGTATGTCTTGAAAAAAGCCTTTGTTGAGATACTACATTGAAGTAGAAGTTAGAAGAGCATGGTTCTGCCAGTTTTGGGAGTGCTGCATCCCACTTCAGAGATCTGCCTTTAGGCCTGAGCAATGGATGCTTCTGAGTTGATAGCAATACCCATCACAGAGAGGCTGTGCAGTTGTAAGAGATATGCCTTGTTCCTGTCATTCCCCATCTCTAACAAAAGTACATGCTCACACTGACACAGACGCTCCGGGTAGCAGGCTAGTCTCGAGGCTTCTCCTCGTTGCTGTGTGCAGACACAGCAGCAGCTGTGTGTGTAGGAGGGGTGCCTCTGCCTCTTCCTCTTCCTTGCACCTTCCCTTCTGTCTCCCTGGGATGGGTGGCAGGTCTGCCTGACAGCCTGGCAGGAGGGGAGGCTGTTCAGCTTCAGATGTAATGGCAGAGCAGGTAAGGCCTTTCACTGCTGTCTCATGGGTGACTGTTCTAAGCTTTGATTAGGAATGTGTTGAAAATTGCTGCTAATCGATGCATCTACGTATACGCATATAGTCACAGGAGCAGAGGGCTGAATGCAGCTAACTCCAGCGACATCCATATTGTGCTCTGTGTGCCTTTGGCTACAGAAACTGACGTGCCTTTACCATTCCAGCTCAGAAGGGAAACTGGGCTTGGCAGAGCCTTTGGCCTTTTGAAAGCATGAAAATCTATAGGGAGCTGAAAATGATTCCTCTTTCATTGAACTGCTTAAAATAAAGTGGCCTATGGCCTCTTGAAAGTATGTCCGACCCCGTGGGAGTTTGGAGAGACCAAATGAACTCAACCACTGCAGGATCCAGAGGTGAGTGCAAACTCAAATTGGGAGCCAAACTCCACGGAAGGGACTATAGGTGGGAGATGGTGATCAGCTTTAGTCTTGTTTCTACTGATAGTGTAATTTCAGGCGTTATCTTCAGTAATTCATCTTTCAAGGAAAGATATTTGTAAAGACAATTTCAGTTCTAGTTTAAAACTGTTAAGGAATAATGTAATATGAAAGGAGAATTTTTTACTCTCTTCATACATTGTCCTTCTACTACTATAAATTTGCATCAAGAATGAAAACATCTTTCCTCACTCCATGAACATTATGCTTGAGTCATACCTTGATTATCTTTATAAGGTCTATAACCTTTTCTATATTTTCACTATTTTCTGCTGATACTTCTTGTGTGGTGTTTTGTTGGTTTTGCTTTTTTTGTTTTTTTCTTAACCCTCATGAAGATACTCATCTGAATCACCTGATGAGTATTCTATTTTTGAAGGAGAGACATTAGAGCATGTTCTCACCAATGCTCTCTCTAGCTTGTCATAGAAAGCTGATAATTCTTTTCTGGTTCACTGTTTTTTCTTTGACATCCTAGAATCTTACGAGCCATCTTCTCCAGAAACTTGGCCCATATGCTTGTGGTCAGCAAGACCTTGTTCATGACTGGGAGGCCACACTGAAGAACTGTTGCTATGCAATATTCCATGACAGTTCGATGAGTTTGGCCTACTTTCTTTGGTCCCAGACATACGCCTTTGTTTCTGACTGTGTTGAAACATACACTGTTCAGTAGTTCCCAGTCCTCTGATACATACATTTAAGATTTTGCTCCTTTAGCAAAAGCAGAAGCATTCAAACTGATAGCAGTTGGTGAGTCTCATTTAAACAGCTTGCAAAAATGTGTTTATTTTGCTGTTTCTTTGCCTGCACTTGGCACTATCTACATCTTCTGTCTTACCTGCTGGAGCCCCACATTGTACGGAAGGAATTCTGTATCTATTCTGTTCTGTTATCAGTAGAAACATTTTAACTGGACTCAAGAGCAGGAGAGACTGATGGTGGCACTGAGTGTGTTGTACTCGCTTGCCATACTAAAAAACTGTTATTTTAGATCATCTGGTCTGGGATGGAAAAGCAAGAAATGTGAGGCCCCATCTGGAGAACTGTGTCCAGGTCTGGAGCCCCCACTACAAGAAAGACAGGGAGCTGTTGGAGAGGGTCCAGAGGAGAGCCACAAAGATCATCAGGGAACTGGAGCATCTCCCCTATGAAGACAGGCTGAGGGAGCTGGGCTTGTTCAGCCTGGAGAAAAGAAGGCTGCTGGGGTGACCTCATTGCAGCCTTTCAGTACCTAAAGGGAGCCTACAAACAGGAGGGGAATCAACTCTTTGAAAGGGTTGATAACAGCAGGACAAGGGGAAATGGTTTTAAGTTGAGGGAGGGAAGATACAGGTCGGATGTCAGGGGGAAGTTCTTTACAAAGAGAGTGGTGAGGTGCTGGAACAGGCTGCCCAGAGAGGTTTTGGATGGCTCTGTCCCTGGAGGTGTTCAAGGCCAGGTTGGATGGGGCCCTGGGCAGCCTGGTCTGGTATTAAATGTGGAGGTTGGTGGCCCTGCATGTGGCAGGGGGGTTGGAGATTCATGATCCTTGAGGTCCCTTCCAACCCTGGCCATTCTGTGATTCTGTGAAAACCAGATCTGGCTTCCTAAGAGGCAGATGAGAATATACTCTCCCTTATCATGCATGGGTGAGAAAAGTGGTGATTGTAAAACAAACCACGAAGGGGAAAATGGCTAACAGAGTAATGTACAGGGGGAAGGTAAAACAAAACAACACGTTTTAGAAAACCCTCTTGTTATGACTGGCCAGCAAGGATTATTCAGGCGTTCAATGTCAGGAAAAAAAAAAAAAAAATTGTTCCTGCTTAGGGATATTTGCCACATTTTTTAGAATAGTGAAATTCTGTACACAGTCCTGAATGTTTTGGAATCTAGTCTCATCATGTCCATCAAATGACCAAATGAAGCTCAAGGTATTTATTGATGAGGCTGGATAAATTCTAGCTGAAGAGAACAGCATTTGTCATGGAGTGAGTAAAAACCTGGGCATGATGCCAGACTCTTAGGGACAATTTTGCATTCATGTCATATAGTGATTAATACTTGTCTTTGCTTCCATCATGGAGCACTAGAATGGGGAGAGGGAGAAAGGAGGAAAGCCAAAGCACTGTCTTCTTACAAGGATGTTATTTGCTTGAAAGTTAAAATCTTTTCATTGTCTCCCTCTTTTTTTTTTTTTTTTTTTCTGAAAAAACATGCATTCTAACTTCATCTGAGCTTGTATAGAGTGTGCTATATGAAGCAGATATGATGGTTCTGATAACCCCTTACATTAATTTTTTCATGCTAAGACTGATCCTGTGAACACAGACATTATTTATGTCAAATAAGCTTAGACTATGATACTGAAAAGTAGACTTCAGTTCTTGGTAGAATTTTTATTGCTCCTCAGTGATGGTTTTTTTTTTTCAGTGAACAAAAGTTCATTTTTATCCTACTTTTTTCAGTGAATCATAGAAAAGTCCATACACTTTAAAGATGGAAATTGACCAACACACTTCTAAGAATTCAAGAAAGCTTTTTGTTTTGCTAGCTTGTTAAAATTAAGTTTTGCACTTGGGATCTGCCTGACTTGTGCAAGGAGAAACAGTTACCTCCTATTCCCTATAACCTCACAGGAAAGCATTCCCATACAAAAGTTGAGTCAGGACAGAGAAATGACTCATTCTTCATACCATTCCCCTCTGACATTTACTTCATGAACAATCAAGAGGTTTAGTATAAAGTATGACTCTTGTGTAAAAATACAGAAAGTTTACATGAACTCAAGGGGAGAAGGGAAAAAGAACTTGGAAGAGAGTTCCATTGGGGGTTCATAAGTTGATAAACTGCATCAGACTCAGGAAATCCCCTAAGCTGAAAATAATTAAAGACTGGGAGAGTGCATGACAAAGACTGGGAGAGTACATGCCTCTTCTGTAACCAGTCTTCCTTTGGCATTTGATTATGGTCACTCTTGGAGGCATTCTAGTGGGTTAGATGAAGCCTTGTTCAGGCGTGGGAAAGAAAAAGCCTGAAATTCAGAACTTTACAATTTAGAATCCGGAAGAAGCCAAGGTATTTTCTTGTTGCTGTCTTATGGTTTCATGGTTAATCATTGGCTGGTTTGTGGAGGAAGGAAAGAAAAGTGATCAATGAATTATTATGAGTAGCTGGGACTTGTAATGCTGAAACTGTTCTCTAAGGTCAGTTGTCTTGGCATTTTAGTGAACTTGGTTTAACAAAAAACAACTATACGTGAAGCTGAAGATTTGTGACTGGTTACAGTAATTGAACTTACAAATGGAGGGAGATTCAAGGCTGTCAGTTCACTTTGAAATGGTAATGTAAGAAAAGTCAAATGCAGGCAGATGTTTAAAAATGCATTATATATCAAGTGGCTCATTTTCTAGTGACGAGCTTTGGCTTCATACAGATTGTACTTGGACCTGTATGAACTGAGGAATGTGGCTGGGAGAACTATTCATGGAGAACCTTTTTCTCATAGGGGAACTCCTTCCAAGAACATTGCTTTAGTCCCCCTTCAGGTGTGTTATTTAAGCTGGTCATTACAGCTGCAGCTTATAAACCAAAGCACCAGTGATTCCTTCTGTGAAATAAAGCTGTACAGATATATTTAAGGTGACACTGCTACTGGCAAAACTAAATTCTATGCTTTTATGAATCTTTCAAGAAGCTGGATTGTCCAAAGCCTTGGAGTTGGAAGTGCCCCCCAAAAGTCTTCCTGTCATAAAGTCCGCATTGCTGACATCCCAGTCATTGTAAAAGTATTCAGCAAATTTTTTTCATCTCAGAGTGATAGAGAGGGTTAGAAGAGTGATACTAAGCTGGAATGGTAATGTCAGCTAGAAACTGAGGAGGAAAGAAGTAAATAATATCATGATGTTGTTTTATTGGTGATATAACCCTCTATTCAGAACATCTTTTGAGATCTAGTTCTGTTTCTGCACTACAGTTAAGCAAGAGAACTCGGAAATCTGAAATGACGCCATGAATCCTGCAGTAGAATCTTGGTGGTGTAGTGTCACAAAGAAGCTGACAACTTGGCATCAGACTTGTGACACTTCTATTCACAGTGTCCTTCAGTAGCTTTATTTCAAGGAGTTTTCAGTGGAGAGTCACATACAAGGACTATAAAGGAGATGGCAGGGCCCAAGACATTTCAGCCTCTCTCCAAGGAAAATAAACCTAACAGCATGGTCTAGATATCATCCCTATTTTCATCAATTCCCTTGCAAATTTGAGTCCAGATATAAGTGTCCCAGATATCAGCAAAATGGATCTCTGAAAGGCCTCAGATACCTCACCTGAAAAGAATCCTCACAGTCTTTCCAATAAAGTTCTTAACTGGAAAACTTTCTTAGAAGACAGCTTACAGGAAAAAGCTATGCTTATTACTTCGACACACTATCAACAAATGCCAGCTGTAATTGCATAGGGGTTTTCTATGCATTTTAGCAAGGTATCTGCAGCTCCCTCTTAGCCTTTCTATGAAAAAGAAGCACAGCACCAGTCTGACATTTTCCAAAGTAGCTTAGGACTGTGCCGTTCAACTGCTGATGCTTCAGCGCCTTCAAGTTTCAGAACGGTGCTGCATTTCTAATGGATGAAAAAACTGCTTTCTTTTCTAACTTTTTTTCTAAATCTTTTTAAATGTATTTAAAAGATTTTTTCTGTTCTTTTCAAAAGGGTGGCTAGTGGTACCTGCAAGTAAGTTAGGCAACACAGGTGCAAGAATCAGTTTACCAATTGTACAAAGGAGATGCTGTATCCCACTCAAATCAGGGTATGTAATAACCAGCCTGAGAATTTTGAGGTATCTGCATTCACTGTGTATTAATAATGAAAGTGATTTTCTTTTGGCTCAACTACTAGCCTAAGATGAGCTCTGAGACATGTAGGTCAGTCCCTGCTGTTGTCTGAATTGAAGGTCTGAATGCTGACTCTTCATGCTGGGAAATATACCGCTGTGTTTTGCATTGTGTTTTGGCGTTTCTCATATTCTCTAGGAAGACAATTCAGCAAAATTACTCTGAAAGCCAATAAAAAGAAGCTAAAAGGGTTTTTTTTTTTGTTCTGTTTTGTCTTTCAAGCGCACTAATATATCAGCCAGATGCTGTTAGATTTCACACGATGCATTTCAAATTGAGATCCTCCACTTTATACACATCCTTCTGTTTTGTGATTGTTGTTTTTTTTTTCTGTTTTTTTTTTTTTTTCTTTTTTTTTCCCCAGAGTTTTATTGACATCTGCTGTTAAATTTAAGTTTGTTGATAAGGTTTCTTTTATAGAGCGATACTGGTTGCTACTCATCTCCTGAGGGCGTTAAAGCAGTGCAACAAAACTTAGAGTTGCAATTCTGAATTCCCAGTCAGGTGAAGCAAAATTGCTGTTTTTAACATAATCTGTAGTTGGATCTACTTGATATCTAATTTGTCACTCTTTTCTCTATATCAGCAGGTGTGGAGGGTGAGTAGTATGAATCTCTTTCTGGATCTTAACTCCTTTGAACTTGTGTTAGGTTTAGATTCCAAACAGGACATAAATGTAGGTAAGAACCCAGGATCAAGGTGATCCTACAATGGCTCTAGCAGACCCCCTTCCTGAACTCTACTGTAGGTGCAGTTCCTATATGTGTTGATGTGTTGATGAAGTTGTTTTGTTTTTTTTTTAATGGCCCAAAAATGTGACCAGATCCTTTTTGTTATTTCATTCACATTTTTTACAACTTTCCTATGTATACAGCTGAAAAACTGTTACAAGATAGAAAAACAGAAGTCATTCAACATAAGAAAATGAGAAGTATGCTAATTGTTTTCCAATGTATGCTTCCACTTTCAGCATTTGGGTTTAAGGCAGACATCAACACCTTTTCAACTGTTATTTCTGCATGAAAACAATTTTAACAACATCAAGAGAATCATAGAATGACCTGGTTTGAAAAGGACCTTAAAGATCATCTAGTTTCAATCCCCCTTGTATGTGCAGGGTCGCCAACCACCAGACCAGGGAAGGGTCATCTGTGAGTTGTTACAGAATTCTGCACTTGTAGACTGAGTGTACGTATCATGACAATGCTTTTGTCATCTTAATAATATTTAATATAGTGATTTGAAAAAAGCAGTTCAGTCCTAATAGGAACACTAATTAAAAACTTTTTAGAAGACTTCAGTAGTGCTTAGAACAAATGAGTTACAAAATAGTTATAAAAATACTTGAGAAAAACTTTCTGCTAAGCGATTCAAACTGATATTCCTAATTCAACCAGCACAAATAAATTCTGTAAAAACACAATTAAGTGAATAATACTTACGTGAGAAGGCTCTGAGTATAGGCAGTGCTAACTTATTTTTTAAAGTTTAAAACTGCAATAGAGCTGCTGCTTCTCTCTAAATTGTACCTTTAGAGAAAGAATCACTAACAGTGTAAATTCTGTGGGGTTTTTTTTCTTTCTTTTTTCTTTTTTTTCTGAAAGAATCTTATTGGAAAACTTAATGAAGCAGCATTTGACAATATTCATCTGAACTATTTTTTAAAAAACATGGAAGTATGTCGAATAGTGCAAGATGTATAAATACTGCTTTTTGAATTGTTACCACTAAATGTGAACGAGTCTCTTGTTTTTAAGTGATATTGATGCTCTCAGAAAGGCTATATCCTCCCCATGACTGATACCCAGGTTTTTAGTTCAGCTGCCAGGATACCAGTTCTGATCATGCTTGCTGTTCAGGATATCATGTCTGCATGTGCCTTTGTGAAAGCTGAGAAGGATCAGAGTTTGTGGTCATTTCTGTTTGTAAAGAAGCAAAAGAGCAGCCACCCAATTCTGACATGGGTTTCAGATCTGGAGGAGCAGGCTGAATTTCAGTAGGCTGGGACTGATTCTAGAAGCATTCCATGCATCTTTATGAAAATATCTTCAGCAGAGACTTGGGTGAAGCTGTCTTTTTAGTTTTGCTATCTCGAGCAGTGCAGCCACATAATGCAATGGCAATTGAGTGGCACTCAACATTTGTATTAGCAGCACAGAGTAGCTGTCAGATTGATCTGTCCCATCTGCGTCATTGCCTTGCAGTAGCGTTATTTAATGAATTCAGGCTGTTGGGAGCCTTAGAAGTAGACCAGATCCTGCTGTGCTGGACACTACTAAGAATGAAAGTTGACCCCTGTTCCTTGCTTGGAAGAAGCGAGCCTGTCTAGCTCAAATAGTTTCCTCCAAATGCTCCGTTCCTTGTCCTGAATGTGTACAGACCTTGTTTATATCATCACAAGCTGAGATCTGAGTGAGTGCATATACATACCAAGAGCTGACTCAAAGCAAGTGGTATTTATCGTACCAAATTTCTGTATTTAAGAATGTGAATTTGCACAGCATTTTCACCATAGCATTTTCACCTTCTTTAGCTGTGGAAAGTTATAAAAAAAGTAGAAGGGAGTCATAACTTGAACTGATAAAGCTCCAAGAATCGTGAATATAACTTTGTAGTTGGGGATTAATTTGTGAGTGACTGTTTTCAGACTGGGGCCAAATGGTTATGGTTTGTTGGTTTTTTTCTTAGATTTGTCAGGAGTTACCAGTTTTGTCATGCTGGAATTAAAATGAATGAGTAAGGAAAGTGGCCCGTATGGAAAAGAAGCAACAGGCAAAAAGACAGCAGTTCCTCATTACCTTCAGATATTTTATAGATAAAGAACAATTTCAGATCAGAAGAAACAGAGTTCCTAGTGAACTACAGGTTATGATAACTTTGTTCAAACCTGGTGAACATGCCTGACATTAAGAAAAAATGCTTTACAACTGGCAAGTTCAAATAAAGTCATAGAAGTGGGCCACATACTTATGCGGCCCTCAAAGTTCTGCCTTTTCCTCCCTTTATTTCTTAAGCTGGGATATGCAAATGGATCCCATTTCTTAATGGGATATGCACATACATCTAAATTCTGCAACCTATTCCTGAAAGAAAAATCCTTGAAGTCTAATACATAGTGAGATTTGTTGTTACACACTTACGTGGTATAAAATATTGGTGTAGGATCAGAATGAGAAGCTTTCTGCTAGATGCAAAGTTATTCAAATCAAATTTAAAAATATATTAATTCAGCTTCAGTCATTGTAGGGAGTCCTGAAGACTTTGTTCCCACACAGTAGTGGATTAACACAGAATACTTGTCCATCTTTTCTTCATGCATGGCAAGTCACTTGGAAGAGCTACACAGCTGGCAGAGAAGATGTCTGAGCATGTCTGACTATGTGACAGGCTTGACACTATTTCAGCTATGTTAGTTAAATTAGCTGATTGACTAGGGGCAACTTCTAGTTTGTGCCAGGATAAGGAAGAACACCTGGGGCATTGTTTGCCTTCATCTTGTTTTCCACAGACTTCATATTACACTATTGTATGAAGAGAAAACTTGTTTGCTAGCAACACAAGTATTTTTGTTCTCTTTGCATAGAACAGCTTGGAAAAATCTGTGAAATCCTTATGAAGTTGTTACAGAATTTCACAGAATGGCCAGGGTTGGAAGGGACCTCAAGGATCATGAAGCTCCAACCCCCCTGCCACAGGCAGAGCCACCAACCTCCACATTTGATACCAGACCAGGCTGCCCAGGGCCCCATCCAACCTGGCCTTGAACACCTCCAGGGACGGGGCATCCACAGCCTCTCTGGGCAGCCTGTTCCAGCACCTCACCACTCCCTCTGTAAAGAACTTCCCCCTGACATCCGACCTAAATCTTCCCTCCCTCAACTTAAAACCATTTCCCCTTGTTCTGCTGTTATCAATCCTTTCAAAGAGTTGATTCCCCTCCTGTTTGTAGGCTCCCTTTAGGTACTGAAAGGCTGCAATGAGGTCACCCTGCAGCCTTCTTTTCTCCAGGCTGAACGAGCCCAGCTTCCTCAGCCTGTCTTCATAGGGGAGATGCTCCAGTCCCCTGATGATCTTTGTGGCTCTCCTCTGGACCCTCTCCAACAGCTCCCTGTCTTTCTTGTACTGGGGGCTCCAGACCTGGACACAGTTCTCCAGATGGGGCCTCACAAGAGCAGAATAGCTCTTATTCTTATAGAGTCACAGTCACCTCCCTGTCACTGCTGGCCACCTGTCTTCTGATGGAGTCCAGGATACCATTTGCCTTCTGAGCTGCAAGAGCACACTGCTGGCTCATGTTAAGATTTTCATCCATCAGGACCCCCAGGTCTTTCTCTGCAGGGCTAGTTGTTAGTTAAATTGTAGGATTTACTGATTAAACAATGTGGTGGCTAGGCTTCAATGCAATAAAATAATGACTATCACAGATTAATTATGCCACATGCTTTGACATAAGAGGGTTGCCTGTGGGAATCAGTGAAGTTGTCCTATTCTTCCCATGTTTACAGGTTTCTACTGTTAGCGTACTGAATGGGGATTTGGTGATTCAGAAATCGGTGTCTAACTGATTATTGGACTAGATTCATGCTTACTGTATTGGATACTACATAGGAATTTATTATCACTTTGATTTCTTCTCCAAATTCATATTGGTCGTGGAGCTTTCATACTGTGATTGTGCTTGAAATTCAGTAGTGTGAATATTGTTGCCTTTGGTCTGGAATATCAATATATGCATTCTTGGTAAACTCTTGAATATACATTGGTGTTTAGTCCAAAAAGGAAGAATACAGCTGTTTTTGTTTATGTCCATATATGATGCAATCTAAGAGGGATTTGTGAACTTCAGAATGGAAATGTAGGATTTAAAAAATGGGCAGAGTAGTGCTTTAGGGTGCTTCATGACAACATTGCAATTTCCATAACTGCAATAACAATAAATTCATATTGGCTTTCATGTTTGCTGTCCTTCCTTTGGTGGAGAACTGCAGTGGTATCTGACTAGATGAGTGGAAGAGGAAAATCCATTATAATGTGTAATCCTATCTGAGAAGGAAAATATTCATACTGTTTGGCTGAGACTCTGCAATACATTTTATTTATGTGCATTCCTTTTAAAACTCACTGAAGTTCTGAACTCCCTCATTTCTTGTAGCAGTGAATTCCAGTATTGCTATAAAAGCTTTTATTTATTCAGCCAGACTGCTTTACCTGTCAAATTTTCTAGCTGCGTCATGAAAATAAGAGGGGGTGAAGTTTGAAAACCACACTTTCTTTTAGCAAGAAAAATGCACATCTGAATTGCAGTGCCCTTTATTCTTTATCCTGAAAGTTAAAGTAGCAGCTGTATGCTCAGCACTTCTGAAAATCAAATAGCTGCTTTAGATGCCTAAATATAGACATAAAATCCTAACTCCTAGCAGTCGCTTTTCAAATTCTTGGCTTTGGTTACAAATATCAGTGAATACAGGTAATAGCAGAATTGTAGCACATTGTGCCAGAATCTAAATAATGAAAAGACCTGTATGATAATACATTAAAACCTACTATGAAAGCATCAAGGGAATACTATGATTAACTCAATATTAAATCACTGAATGACACATGGGGATACATTTTAAGGAAACAGTTCTTTGTATGTGTGAATAACAACATAATAAATACTTAGCTTATTGGAGCACATAAAGAAAGGAGAGGATTGGGAACCTTTGCTGGAACTGGTGGAGGCAAAGAAGACATCAGAGAACATACCAAATGATAGCAAACTATGCCGTTGCCTTGGCCATCCCGTTTCAGTTGTCATGAAGACAAATTCACCTGCCCTGGGAGTCATACTAGTGTACTGCACAGTGACATGTGGCTGCTGAATCACTGGCAGATGCCTTGCGTGCCTCTGCCTGAGCCCTGGGGACAACTATCTGCAGTCGTACAAAACGGTGGAGCAGACAACTTGCTGCAGCCATAGCTGGGTGGGGTGAATGGAGGTTTTTGCTGTATTTACCTGTCACTGTGTTTGCCTATGAAGTCAAACTCTGTTCCTCTCAACTTTGGGCATCACTGAGCAGGATTCATTTGTCCTCCAACCAAGTGAGCAGTTCTCAAGGGATTCCTCCCCTCAGCTACTGCTCTAAAGTGCCCCATTACCTGTTTCTTTTCCCTGTGCTAATAATGCTGCTATGTGGATCACAACCTAATTGAACCAGTTGAAAAGCTGGAGACAGCAGGATAAGCATTTCCTAAAATGATGGTAATTTTTACTAGTTCACAATGGCAAAAATTCATACATGGCCCCTTTATAGAGAGCTAAGAGTAGTTCCACTACTAAGTAATGGAAGTTTACTTTATTAATGGAGTGTTTATATAGCAATTTACATGTTTTCATTTTGTGAGACTTGAAGGAAAATGGTTAAAAATGAGGTTGAAAGTTAGACGGAAAAGAAAGAAAAATTTTAAGGCACGAAGTCATCCTGGATGTAGCTATTTAAATTCATTTCCCAACCCAAGCCATACTGCGATTCTGCGATTCTATGATTTTGCTCCAAAAATGAACTGAATAGGAAAATAGAGGTGGTAAGTTTCACACAGTAAAACCATGGAAGAGAACAAATTCCTTAGAGCCTAAAAAACCACTTTTAAATAATGGAAATTCCAAATGTCTTTACAAGATGGGAGCACAGGTTTTTATACAACA
This sequence comes from Lagopus muta, assembly GCF_023343835.1. Taxonomy (NCBI): domain Eukaryota; kingdom Metazoa; phylum Chordata; class Aves; order Galliformes; family Phasianidae; genus Lagopus; species Lagopus muta. The sequence continues at coordinate 60,445,051 of NC_064433.1, forward strand.
AATTCATTACATGATAAAAAGATAAACGCAAACTATAAATGCTCTGAAGATGTAATGAGAGGTAACTGAATATATAAGGATTTTGTCGTAGTAGCAGGTGACTGGAGAATTATCAGTATTGTAAAAATACAGAGGAACCTAAAAGCTTCATTGTTTTAGATATAGAAACTTAGAATTGGCCTCAACAGAGAACAGAACTTCTGGAAAGGAGCTCATGTCTGTGTATCTGCATTTTTATCAGCTCCCCAGTTGATTCAGGATTTTTTGGAGTCTTATGGCTTGAGGGTGATTGGGCTTTTCTTATTTTTAAGTTCTCTTTTAATTAAATACCAGTAGTAATAGTTAGGGGGGAATCGGGGGAAGAAAGTGCTAGGATCAAATTATGTTCGCAGAAGCACTTTAAGCAGATGGACAACTGAGAAGTTTGCATTTATAATCCAAAATCTTGGCCGATTTCAGATGTTATTTCCAGTCAGCTTCTAGATCTAAACCATGAAAAGAAATGGCAGGCATGGGTGAGGAAGTGTCATGCCTCCACAAAAACAGCTGCGATTGAAGACTTGAGCTTGCAAAAACAAATAAATAAATAAAAGTTCCCCAAACTTTTCAGGCTCTGTAACGAATCTATTTTAGAATAGAATTTCTTAAAGACCTGAAATCAGCTTGGACATCAGGACCCTTCTTTGAGCAGGAGACTCAATCAGATGATCTTCAATGCAGATCACTTCTGGATTCTTTGATGCCCACTGGTATGCTTTACCATGGTCATAGAGGTACACCGTGCTCTGGACTCCTGCTAGATGAACTCAAAGGAAGCACATTGCCCCTGGAAGTGCCTCTTTGAAAGGTACAACTTACTGCACGTGTTCTGTGACCAGCAGAGGTTTGTCCAAAGAGGTCCTGAACCTACTGCAAGGCAGGACAAGGTGGTAGGGGCCCAAGATAACCATCCTGGGTAATGATGTACAGCCAAAGCTGTGAAGATATAAACACTTTCGGGAATGAAACATAGGGTTTGGGTAGGATTCACATTGCTATCCCGTGACAGGCACTCTGCAAGTGAATCACTAAGGCTGTGCTCAGCAGGAGTCTTGAACGCTGTTTAATTTTCCTTAATTTGGGAATTGAGTACGATCAACTGTGTATTTGCAGCTGTCACTGTGTAGACCCATGTGAGTTTTTTGTGTGTTTTTTAAAGACTAAGGTAAGAGAAAATGACTTTCTTTTTTGAACATTTTGGGTCAAATTTTTTAAAGCATCCCTGGGTTTTTAATGACACTTTATGTTCATTAGGACAATATCTAAATCGGCTTGAAACTTGTCTTGTTGTAGGCCTCAATGCATTGCCTGGTGCCTAGCAACCATCAGCAGGGCCAGTATTTTCATCCACTCTTTCTCTGAAGTGTTTTCCAGTTTTCTAGCTAGGGTCTGAAATAAAAACCTGAGAGACACTTACCTCTTTGTGTAATAGTGATGGCTGATTTTAAGTACTTCAGGACAAGCTTGCTGTGGTAGGAAGCCCTCCAAATCATTCTTTATTATTCTAATATTATGATTTAGAATCCTTGAATTTAATCTCTCAAAAATCCTTCCCAAGCATGTGGTAGGAAGATGCAGGAATTTGTGCAATTTTTGTCACTTAGGAAAAATTACAGGTCATCTGCAGGGAGGAAAGAAAGTGAAATATAGTCCAAAAGGTTTATTTTCCCTAAGTTGTTCTTCTAATGTGTTATCAGGAGAAAAAAAGCATTCAGTGCTTTCTAAATAAGCAGAGAGCTTGCAGATACAGTTTTTCATCTCCGTGCTGTTCAGGCAATAATCCTATTTTCTTGATATTAATAACTGTAGGGGCTTTGTAGGAAAATCTACTCTTGCAGCAGATGTTAAACCAAAACTGCATAGGCTAGACCTTGTGTGCAAACTATATCTTTCTTTGCCAGGATTCATTTGGAAGATATGCTAAGTATCGTCCTTTTTTTCCCCTTTCTGTTAGGAAGGTACTGCATCTGTATTACTTGATCAGCTCTAGGAGACTTGTTTATGTATTTGCAAGTGCCATTTGTCTATTGTGTAAGGATGATTTCCTCAGCTTAGCATTATTATTTCTCTTGGCAGTAAAGAAAAAGAAAGAAAGAACTACAGTTTGGTTTGCTTTTAATCAGGTAGCTTTAAAATTTGACCATCTACATTGCTAGCCATTGCATTTTATTTCTTTACAGCGCCCTATTCCAAATAGCGTATGCTGGAACTTGCAGTTCACATGGGTTTTGCAGAGGCAGTTCAGGCCACACTGGAGAACTCACAGTTTGTTTGGACGATAGCGGTACTTGCTTTAATGAAAACACAATTAAAACCAGGCTGGTGCCTCTGGACTCCTGCTACAAGTTATTTAATTAAAGTTCATGGGAAGCTTGTGAGATGAGAACCTTTCTGCCCATATGAGACTCTTATGGTGATGAGCTATTTGCGAAGATGGAATGGTTTGCAGTAAAATAGAGTACTGATCTTGGAGCTAGATCATCAGCCTGTGCAAGCTGGTCTAATGCCATCTATGATTCTATGAATCTATGATTCTGTAGGTTTTGATGAGACTGGGTTATAATCATTTGAAAGTGAGGCTGTAGTGTTAAAAACAAATTTAATTGTAGGGAGGGTGGGGAGCAATCCATAATCCCATAAGCTCCTCTTCCCTGGCACTTGCCTTATTTTACTTCTTTTTCACTGTCTCCCCACCTACGTAGTCCTCTTTTCTCTTCAGCAGTCACAGCAAGTAGCAAAATCTATTTGTGCAGTACAGTACATTTCAAGAGACTGTCCTTAGGGGCTGGCTGATACATCACAAACATAAACTTAGGGTTTATTACCTGAGTCATGTGAAGCATGCTGTTGGAGTGAGATGATCTGCAAATATTCTTTCAGTGACTGAACTTAGTACTGGAGGTTTGATGTTTATCTGATTATCTCTTTTTTTTCCAAAACATCATAGTCTAAACTAAGGTACAGTATTTTTTAAGCAAGTTTAGTGCTTGCATCTGCGACATCCAATGCTGTGTATTAAAGTTTGACTGTCTCGTCTCATGAGAAATACATATACATTGGTTCCAAGCCTGTTTTTGATTTGTTTGCAAACTTTGGTTTGGTTGCACATAATGTCCTGGTTTGGGTTATAAGGGAGAATAAACAGTAGATAGGAGCTAATTCCTCTTTGCTGTTCCATACTCAGTGTTCATCTCTGTGTGAGGAGCAAGGAGATTAGGAACATGGTCAGAGTGTGCTTGTTAAACTGAGTGGCAGGAAGTTTGGGTTATTCACCAGACATTGCATCATCATAATTGCAAGGCATTCACCTGGGATGCCTATATTCTTGTGTCTTGTTTATACAGAGATGGCAGAAACAGGGTAGGAAGTGAGAATTTTGTGCTGAAAGCCTCATTTGAAAGAGAAAACCATCAGCAGCAGTGTCCTCTGACTCAAATCCAGTCTGGAGAAAACATGAGTTTCCAACATGCAGGTTGCATAATTGTCAGGAATTTTCTGATTAGCATAGGAGTCACAATGGGCACTCGCTGAAGAGCTCTTCAGATTCAGGGTGAAATTTATGGCTTAGATGAGAAAGCATCTCACACAACCATACAGTCTCACAAACGTAAGCTGTAGCAGCCACTGAGAGCTCAGTGTGCAGGGTACTCACTGGAGATGCGGGTTATCCAGATTCAAATCTTTAAGCAGATTAGCAACTTAAGTAGTGGCTTTTCTACCCAACAAATGCCACAAATACTGAATCACAGAATAATCCTTGGCTTCTTACCTAATACAACTATTCTTCTTGGTGAACATAATTACAGCAACAAAAAGTGAGGACTAAATCCATGTCCACAGTTAGGATGTTCGCCACAGGTGGGTGAAAATGTTTCAAGCTGGACTGCAAGGAGCCGGTGTATTCATTTGTACTTAACAAGGCATCTCCAATGGGAAAGCTAGGAAGCAAATAATTCTATAATCTGGTAGCTAACAGTCTAGAGTTGAGCATAGATAGTGCATTACATGATGTCTTAGTGTTAAAGATGACAGGTGACTCTGCTCAATTTTATGCTTATGTTCTTCTGTTGCTATTGCTTCATTATGCCCCTCTGTGGACAAACCATGTTCATCCATGTCCCGGCATACTTGGGACTGGCTGGCTTTGCTTTGCAGTTCCCCACATGAATAATCAGAAAGATTGATGAAAACCACTAATAATAGCAATACCATTTGCATTATTAAACTGCCTTCATTGTTGCAAAATGATTCGAATGTACAGCAACAGCAAAAGTTTTAGAAAAAGGTCTACGTATGTTTCACAAGGATGTTTCAATTACTTTAACCCTCATTTAATGAACTACACTAAACTAAGTGCTTAAAAGCCATATAAATAGTCATAAAGATTGTAAGCAGCCTTTTTGAACCTAAGGCAGACTAATGAGAAACATTGATTTAAAGGAACTGAATATCTTTGGCTCAAATTAGTAATGAAACAAGAGAACGTTTTGCTGCTTCAATAGCATGTGTGAAATGAATTGGTGGCCCCTGTCCAGTTTCTAGTAAATGTTTCACTGCTACAGTAATAGTCTCTCTATAAATCATCAGTAGTACCCACATCACAAAAGTCACTGCTAATATTTGACCATAATTGGCTGAGTGAACATGTTCATGCTGGATTGTCCTCAATGCCTTTCAAAGGAGTTTAGTGCTTGGTTGCTTTTTTTTTTTTTTTGCTGATTCTGAAAAGCTTTGGCAAGGAGTTTGAGGGTTCGGGTAAATATTACTGCAGATGTTCTTCGGGTAAAATCTTGATTTCTAATTCTGTGAAAGTTTGATTTCTGTCCAAACTAAAATTCAATATCATGAATAATATGAGGAAAGGCTGAGTAACCTGGGACTGTTCAGCCTGAGGAAAAGAAGACTGAGGGAGGATCTGATAAATGTTTATAAATATCTAAAGAGAGGTGGGAGGCAAATGGATGAGGCCAGGCTCTTCTCAATGGTGTGTAGACAAGGAGCAATAGCCTAACCACACAAACATGTGGAAGAACTTTACAGTCAGCGTGACAGAACACTGGAACAGGCTGCCCAGAGAGGTTGTGGAGTCTCCTTTGATGGGAGATATTCAAAACCCAGCTGGACGCCTACCTGTGTGACCTATTGTAGGGTACTTCTTTAGCAGGGGGGTTGGACTAGATGATCTCTTGAGGTCCCTTTCAACTCCTGCAGTTCTGTGTAAGAGCAAGGTAAAGAAAGGCAGTGGATTATACATCTTGACTTTCTCTTGTTCTAATCCCAGTTGTTTCAGTCATTCTTTTTTCTGCTGCCTTGTCGGTGATGCAGGCAGTGGTATCAGTGGTAATTCCATTTCTGGGTGTTCACAGAAAGTACTTTGTTGTAATGTTTGCTGGCGTTTTCCTTACATTTAATATGGTAACAATTGTGTGTACTATATTGACTGCTATTTTAAATTTTCCTTATAATATATGCTGTCTTTCCCATTGTCCTATTGCTTGCCTTATGGAATCACTACAATATATTCCCTTTAATGGGAGCTTGCAAGAGATGTTTGGTCATACTGCCAGCTTGCCAGAGGAAAATAACTCCAACCATTCAGTCTTAAAATTTGAAGTCTATTTGAAGTGCATCAGTGTGGGTATAAGATCCCCAGGACTGTGTTAACACAGCACTCAGGGCAGCCTGTTACAAATCAGTCCAGATAAAATTAGTTCAAGGACTTGGTAAAGAACAGAGTCAGTTCTGAACATAGATCAGACTACTTTTGAAGTATCTGTCAAATCTTTCAGATTTTAATTGGAATCTCTCATTCTAGGCTCTTATCTCACAGTTTTGTTAAGATCTTCAAGTTCATTCTCTTTTGTTCATTTCCATATACTCTGCACTTGTTCTGGTGATGCAAAACCTGCATCATGGGAGGGTAGAGTCCTAAAACTTCTCCACAGAAAAAGAAAAAAATAAAGCCAAACCAACTGAATACAACAAAGCAAGAAGCATAAATTCCCACACCTGCTCTTGAAAGACTTCCTTCTGTGTTAAAAGGCCAAAGAGGTTTGGTTAAAGCTTTGGGTAATCATCCATTTGGTGTGCTTAACAGAACCTCAAACCTCCAGTGGTTTGACTGTCACTGTTCAGGATTAAAAAGGCTTTCTTTGCTTGCGTGCACTATGCATATCCAGAAGTCATTCTCATTTTTTCAGTGTGCTTCAGGCACAGTGCTGTTAGCACTGGTAGACAATTCTCTTAAAGGTCAGAGGAAGTCAAAGAGAAGCACGGTCCTCAGTGATAATAAAATGAAGCCAGAGATGACACTTCCACAGTGCCAAGGAAAGGGCAATCTATTTTTTTTTTCCCTTTTTTTTTCTTCTCCCTATCTGTGTGCATGCATGCATATATATCTGCATCAGAAAGTCTCCACATTCGTTGAACGCCGTGACATCTTTGTAAGGGGTAGGTTGCACATGGAACCATCATATTGACTCTTGAATTGTTTTGATTCTCTTGAAACAGTAATGAAGAAGCATCCCTGATCCATAGGCTGCCCTGAGGAAGCCATGATAGCAAACTCTACGATGGTTGCATTCCTGCAATCTCTTTGTTTATGGCAGACTGAAAGATAAAAGTCTTTGGAGGAGATATCTGAAGAATAAGGCATTAGAAAGGAGCTGGTTAAAATCACAGTACTTTGTGTGGCCTCATGCTACCTTATTTCCATATGCTGTTCAAGATAATTAGCAAGTTGAAACTCAGAGTGGTGTGACAGACTTGACACAGTGCATGGTATTTTGATTAGGTTATTTCAGTATTTACTATATGAACATATTCAGTCTAATTGGGGCAGTTAGGTGAAAATCAGAACACACAGGGAAAAAAAGAATGGCCCAAGGGCACATACTCCATAATGAATACTTAAGGGCTGGATTTTGGGTGGCTGTTTTCTCACTCACCCACATCAATTGGATACTACACACATTGAATACTACAGTGCTGTGACCTGTAATCTTATTTTAAGATAAAAACCCTGGGAGTCTCCTGCAATGGGTGTTGATGAATGGAGTCAGGGAGGTGTGCAAAAGTGGAGGTGAAGTACACAATGGCTTCAAACTCAGAATTTTTTGACTTCCACATCTGCGTGTCTCCATTTGAACCACAGCACAGAGACATCTGTTCTGCTCCTGATTCTGCTGCAGGTGCAATTGGCTGAATGCCTGGGAACTGGGAGGGAGAGCAGGTGAAGTGCACATTTTTGAAGTTTAGAAATGCCAAACTGAACAAATAAAAGTGGACTTTGGCATTAGTTCAGCAGTTAGTGCTAAGTCAGGAAATGGCCTTTTTTAGTACAGGAGTGCAGAAGTTCCTTCTTCAGGCAAAATTCCATTAGGGTTCCTCCAGCTTCAGAATTCAAAGAGATGTGAGTTGATGGAAAAGAAGAAAGGAGTTTGTAATTTGTGGGAGCCTAAAAGATGACTGACTGGGAAGATGGTTGTGCAATGCAAGGTATGCTTTGAAAACAGATTTTGCAAAGAACAGAGGGCAGAACTCGAAGAAGAGTCATTATATTAGGGTGCACTCATGAGACTGTAAGATGCTACTGTTAGTCTGCAAAGCTTGGCATTGAAAAGAAAATCACAGAGCAAATTAGGTTGGTAGGGACCTCCTTAGAGTCATCTGGTCTGAACTTCCACACAGTCAGAGCCAGCTTTGAAGACTTTTAGACTGAATTTCTGAGTTAGATGGGCCATTCTAGTCTGAAACTTTTCAATTTATTCTAATTGTACAGAACAGTTTCGTACTAATTTCTTTTCATCCCATTCCAATTGTTCAGACATACTGGATCTGAAAAGTATAGGAAATGCATTCTAAACATGTAAAACAGTAAAAACAGAAAGCAAATTAGGTGTTTTAAGTCTTCAGAAAGATATATCTTTTTCTGTCCTCAACATCCTTATGTTTCTTTGTGTCTTACAGAAAAGCTTAGTTCCTATCCATTAGCTTAGGTTTTTAATGAACAATATGAGGTCCAATGATCCCAAAATTGCACTGAAGAAAGGTGAACAACATCCAAACCACTTAGAATATCTAAGATATTCTGTGGTCCTGTGAAAATCACATTGTTCTCTGCCACAGCAAATACTTCAAAGAGAGGAAACCATCCTCTAAATACCTCTTCAATGTGCCAAGAATGAAATATCTGTACGTTTAACTCCCACATGTAGGCAGTGAAGGGCTAGAAATCAAATTTTCAAACTTTATTTTAGATAATTCCTATTTAATGGTTTTTATGACAAAGCTTTTAGTTAAAAGAATGTGTCATTTCCAGTTACAATCACATTTTGGTAAGAAATGCAAGAAAAATCATTTATTTTATAGTCTGTCTGGCTAATAACAATACTTCATGGTGTTTTCCATTTTCTGTGGAGTTTATATATATATATATATGTATATAGCTTCTGTATTTTTGTTTTGCCAGTAAGAGTTTTCTAGTCAGGAAGCTTTCTTTCCCATAGAGGTAACTTTTGCACCTGCTCCTTGAGTTGACCTTGGTTCATTTGTAGTGCTCCTTTGTCTGATCTAACTTAGCCAAGGTGTGCCTGTGTGCTCTGGTTACAGCTGTGGTGAGTTCATCTAATAGATGCTGCAGGTCTATAGGCTTTCACAAAACCAGAGAAATTCAAATATGTTCTCCAGTATTCTCTTCCTTGCTAGCAATGATAGCATCTCTGAGGTGTTAATATCTTGAGGTTACTTTGAAGTTTCGCTAGGCTTTCCTGATGCTCTCATTTTGAGAACAAATGTGGTCAGGGTTAAGGGAGCATCAGAGGAAATCTAAACTTAGCAAAGTTCTGAGAAATGATCACTTTTTAGATTCTGGTTTCTCATAAGGTCTGTGAATTCCTCAGATAGGATTCTGCAGCTACTCTGTATAGGGCTGATCTTAGTTGGAATTCCTTGCTGATAATTTTTATCACAGGCAGTGTCTTGTGAATGAAGGACCAATTTGGGACACAGCAAACACAGGTTCAAGTGCTCTGCTGTTTCCTACAAGGAATGTGGGAATGGCATTCTGCCGGAATGGTCCAACAGCTTGGAAAAGTTCAGCTCTGTTTGATGCGGTGTGCAGGTGAAGCTTAATCACCCTCATCCCACAAGAGGCTCTTAAATAGTGAGGACTTTAGCTTTCTGTCCTTGTTATTTATCCGTACAAAATAGGACTATTACAACAGGAGACAGTAGAAAGAAACAGCCATGGCTAAGTCTTCAACCAAGTTTTGACTATTCAGGATTACTATCTTCACTGTCCTGATTGTGCGTAGAGCTTCCAGTTCTCACATTCTGTGGGGCTCCATTCAGAACTGGGAGGTGCAGTATATTCAATCAATAGGGACAGTGCTGCATGTTCAATCTGGTGAAATAGGAGTCAGTCCCACTTAGATAAAAGAAGGAGCGTTATGTTTAAACACCACAGGAAGTTTTTGAGTGAAAATGACCAACATTCTTGATTGAGTGTTACTTTCATACTGAACTATTAAAGTGCTTAAAAGCAGTAATTAATAAAACAAAATACCCGAGCATATTTAGGATATCAAAGACTCTGCAGCAGCATTTCATTTGTTCTAAAAATTTTCCCCACCCTTCCAGATTGCCTTAATAACCCAGACAAAATATCATTTTGGCTGCTTTATCCAGATCTCTCTGATATATATTTCCCTTTGTTTTATAAAGGAGAAACTCATCCTCATAGAAGGACCGACACAGGGCTACCCCTTGTTTTTACCATTGCAAAGACAAGTTAAGATTTTTGGTATAGAATTTTAATCACATTGTAATCACACTTGTGTCAGTGGCATATTTTATAACCTAGCACAAAACACCTTTCAATTTCTTTTAGGTCTGTATGAAGTTCTAGATGATTTGGTCAGGAAAAAGCGTAGTATAGCAAGCAAAGCTATACTGAATCTGAGAAAGACTTTGTGGCAGAAGAAAGAATAACAGTGTGAGTGACAGCTCTTTGAACTGCATTTTTTAACATGGGTTCTTCAAGAAAAAAGCATAAGTGATAGCACTTTCTGTCAGTCTTCTGCTAATAAGTTTTGAATTCATTGGCAAATGTTAATCAAAAGTAACATAGAGACAGAGGTCTCGAAGATGTTAAGTTCCTAAAACACTTTTGAAAAGAATGGCTGATTAAAAGAGAGAAACCCTGTAAATAGCACCAGTAAGGGAATTTTAGAGAAGACTCAATTATTATCTGCTGAGTTTGGCAGCTGGCAGTAAGAAAAGTATACAAGCTCATGCACAGTACTTCAACAGAGATATGTTGGCTTCAGACAAAACCTTTCTATGACTTGCCCAAACCAAGAAAGGTCATGAAGGTTTGGAGCAAACAAGTAATGCTGGAGGAGGTTAAAGTAGAGGAACCAAGAGAACTGCATAATGAATCAGTGGGAATACAGGGAGGAACAAAAAGTATTTTTCAGACAGCTGTGATTGCAGGTAGCTGGTGTAATGGAGAAATACAGGGGGAGTACAGTGAGGAAGATGAGTTGGCTTGAGCTTCTTGCCATTCAACTGGAGGAAGAAGAAGACATGAAATGTAAATCCACTGGAAGTCAGATTCCATTAGTTCTCCTGCCTCAGAAACTGTTTGTTCCCTTTTGTTTGGGGGAGGGGTTCGCGCACTATCCATCCTTTTAGATAGAATTGAATACGGTGTTGAATGTTTGTATTCAGCTTGGATCTCTGCATAAGGATGCTCATCCCAAAGACAGATTTGAATTGTACCAATTTATTTTTTTAATTGTGTATGTTTGTGGACTGTGTTACTGACATGAAAGATAATTTTTGAGTTTAATTTGACTATTATGCTGATGATACACAAATTTTCTTAGATCAGAAATTAAGGATTTTTACTCTGTCAGAGATCTTTGAAAAGAATTGGAAATATCCATATAAAAGAAAAGAACCCCTCTCATGTCCTCTAGATGCTGATCAACATCTGTGTTTTTTCCTTTGTGCTTCTTGTTAATTGAAGTGAAAAGATGCATTGTGCTACTCTCATTTTCCTCTTTTTTTTTCCTTAATCTTTGACTCGGAGGTCCATGTTATATTTATTCCATGTCAGTTTGTTCCTTACTTAGTCATAACTAAAGCTGATTAAATCTTTGCCATTATCCTCACAAAAGACCTTTGAGTTTCGATGCTGATTACATCACATCTTTGATAGAATTTCAGCAAAACAGGTACAGATTAGTATAAATCAGTACATACACAAGGCGTGGGAGGTTTGTGATCAAGTCCTACTTACGCAGATCAAAAAGGAAGCAGAAGAAGTCAAAACTTCAAATGTTCTCAATATGTAAATATGTTGTTTTCCAGCCACTCTTACCCATATTCCATACGTACAATGCTGTTTATTGTGTGAAGGTAGTGAGATAGTCTAGAATAATTAAAAACATAAAACAAAATATATACCTGTGACATTAATCTCTCAAAATAGTGTATCTGATTTCAAAGTGTGCTATTGCCAATGTTAGTGTGGCACTTTCGGTTATTTTGAGAAGAAGATCAGAGGAACACTGTGGATCTTGTGAAGAAGTGAGGTTGAAGCCATAGGGCAGACAGATGGGAGGGAGGCTAGCTGGAACCTGGTGGGTCTCATGACCTCTCTCTTCAAGCATCTCTTGGAAGGAAAATGATGCAGTATTACAACTAATGAGCAGGTTGATTTCAAGCCCATCTTAGGAAGTTTTCCAGAAGACAGGATATGGTGATCCCTGTTGAGAACAAAGTTATGATGATTTTTCTTGTACATTTCTGAGGGAAAGCCATCCTTCTGAGGGCACACTAATTCTCTATTTGTGTACAAAATGTATTTATTTTGTTTATTTAATATACGTATTTATTTATTTAACATGAGTTAGATATTCCTGATAGAGCCTTGCATGCTCATTATGCCCACTTTCTGCTTTTGTAACTGGCTTAGAACCTCAAAACTTGAACGACTCCTTGAATTGCAGTTCTCAGAAATATGACTTTGTTTAAAAAGAAAAAAGATGTGATAGGTTGTCATGTTTCTCTCTATATAGCTTCAGATCAAATATATTTAGATTACAGATATTTTTGCTGTCAGCTTTGCAGACTAAGTGAAGAAAGACAAGCCTGATTCTTCCCTACTTGCACATCATCATCAGTAATATTCTACAGTACAGATTTGACTCTCAATGAAACTTATACAGGCCCATTGTTTCAGTGTAGTTTTACAGGTGCCAGAAACCGCCTGATCTGGCACTTCAATTGAAACTTCTAAATTGATATACAAGCCAAAATAGAACCTGTCTGACATTGATAGACATATTTCTTCCTCATTGATAGCATGACAAAAAGAAATTTAAAGCAACGTCTAATCAATTAGTTATAACCGGATTACAGAGGTAGTGTTCATGTTGGTAGAATTATTTTTATGGATTGCTTTGTGGAGAAGAAATCATAAAGAGATTTGTGGATCTTTCAGGTAGATTTGAGTCAATTACGAGTACTTAGTGAAAATTAGCTGCAATTCAGTGGTTCTGGGGGATGGCCTTATTCAAAGTTCTAGGTTTAGAGTTTAACTGGCATGAAATATGCTCACTGCTAAATGTAAGAGGTTTGTGGAATAAACAATTTAGATATGTACTTTTTGGTCGGAAAATCTGGTATTCTTATCCAGTCAAGGGATGAGATTATCTTGTAGCTTGCTGAATTAGTTACAACTGAGCAAAAATACAGACAAGTCAAGTGAACAAAAATGGAAATTGTGTTCTCATGGGAAGCTATTCCAAATTACCTGTTTTATTTTAAATTGACATTTTGCCATTTAATTTCTGTACAGAGACTAACAGTGACATTTTAAAGAGATCTGGCCTTCTAGTGATGAGGTGCTCCTTTTTTCCTAAGGGTGAAAGAGACGGTCACATTATTTAATTATTCAAAACAGATAAAGTGATACAGAAGGCAAATCCAGCACAGTTAGAACAAAAGTGCTTCTTGAAATGGCATAATATTTTCACTGTGCATTTAAGGTGAAGTTTTCTCGAGTTAAGGGAGCTCAGGTGCAGTTTGTGAGATGAAATCAGAGCACCCTCCTTCTTGAGCTGCAAAAAAATGTGATGCATCTTTTCTTTTGGCTGCAGGTCTGATCAGCAGTTTTTCTTCCAGTGCACAACCTCCACATTTTGGAATAGTAGAGAAATGTTTGTGCTGGTATACCTGCGTGCTTGTGTTCAGCTCCAGATAGATGCCTCATTACAGCTCACCCCATTTCTTAGGTGAAAACAAAGCATCCATTTGTCTCTTGCGTTAATAATAGAATGGGTAACATTGATGTAATGGCAGCTCTTTTTCACATATTTCCTGGGCTAGCTGTAGTTTCAACCTTAAAATACAAATTAGATTAAAGGTAATAAGAGGAAAAAAATGTTTGAAACAATACGAAGCTAAGAGGAGATGTAAAAGGATATGTATAAAACTCCTTAAAATTAGATGGTTTTAGTGCCTATATGTTAGAAGTAAATTAATAGTCGTTCCTGGGTTGCAGCCTGGTATTCCCCAAAAACTTCAAATTAAAGTGTAATACTTGCTTGCAATTTTTGTCTCCTATTGGGAATTCCAAAATTTGAGTAGAAAACAATCTGAAGTCAGAATATATATCCAACTTTTTTGAGTGAATCAAAATGTTGCAATTATTTGTGTCAAAATATTTAGATTTATTTCATTTCCTCCCTTGTATTGTATTTTGTCACTAGGTATAATGCACTTAATTTTAAATATACAATTACAATTAATGGTTTAATATGAGCAGGAGTAGTTAATTGCTACGTTCAGCACCTGAAATTGAAAGTTTTGACAATTTTCCGTCAAAAACTTCAGTTGATATCAACAACACGTCTGCTAAACATTTCCACCTTGATAAAATGCAAAAGAGAACTTTTCTGCCTTTTATTTTAGCTCTAAAGCATGCAGGAAGAAACACACAGTATTGGTAACAGAAATAGAGAAGTATTAAAATAAGGTAAACACGGTGAGACCACTTGATGGTGGCTTTATCCTGCTGCTTGATTTGCCATTAGCATTGTACATGGTAGAAAGGTGATATCTGCCAGACACTTACAGTCCTCCCTGCTGCCTCTGTAATTCCAAGAGAAGGGTCTGTGCCCCAACACATCTAGCATTCCTTGCTGGCTCTGCTCCCAGCACTCAGGCTCTCCATGTAGGACTCACTGAGGGAAGCATTTCCAACTAGTTCAGCCTTATGGAGACAAATGGGGTCCTACGCGCGGCACAGAGAACAAAATGCCTTTATAAAGGAGGTATACTCATCAGGGAGCTGCTTACTGGCACCTCCGTGTATGCAAGAGCTTGGCCAAAGAATCCCCAATTATATTTCATAAACAAAACTAGTGCAGAGAGTTCAAAATAACTCTCTTGAACTTCAGAGAACATTGAATCTCTGGAAGCCATGCCTGGATGGATACTCGTGTTTGCCAAGGGAATACAGCAGAGGTAAAAAAAAAAAAAAAAAAAAAAAAAAAAAAAAAGCCACATATTTTTTAGTATTTTGATTTTATGACTTTCTAAGGGGTTATCATCATGTTGGCATTTGCTTCATGCTTTTTTTTGTTTGTTTGTTTTTGTTTTTCTTATTTTAATTTTTTCTCTCTCTATGTAACTGAAACCCATCCAGACAAGGAAATCAAGTTCTGGGCTGAAATAAGCAGAATTAAGATAGAGTTATTTTAAGTGTTGTGTGTCTGGTTATGTTTTTATAAATTAATCTTATCTGATACTATGCAAGTCAGTATACATGAAATTCAGTGATGGATGCCAGAACAAAGGGAAAAGGGTAAGAATGATTCTTCTAAGTAGCTGAGACATTTTACTTTTAAATCCTTTTTGAAAACAAACAGCCACAAGAAAGAAAGCAAGAAAGCTCTCATTATTTCAGCTTTCTCTCTACTTTTTTTTTTTTTAATTAATTTTCCACTCAAATTTGGCCTATTTTTATTTAGTGCCTTTTTAGGGTGCCTAAAAATATGCTTTTGTAATATTCTCAGTAAATCCACTGCTTCTCTATGTCACAACTGAGAGGTCCTTGTGTACAAGGATGTTATTTCAGTTTCTCAAATCCACCATACCACCAGTAAGTGTTTAATTGTGACATTCTCTATTTGCCACTGCTGCCTAATATTCTCTGGAGAGTCTATGTCTTTTATTCAAATAAGGGGAAAAAATGAGTGGAAATGGAAGAACTATTTTCATCATATTGCAGCTGAGGTGCTACATGCTCTGTCCTGATCACTGGGTCATGTTCAGGACAGAATTAAAGGGGGAAATATTATCTGTGTTGGGTACTCAGAGCAGAAGACAGCATATTTTAATCAGAGGTTTTGCTACTGCTGAATCATACAGATTTTGCAACATCAAGACGCTTTAGAAATTCATTTTATGTTGCCAAGTTATTTGCAAAGAGAAATCAACAACATTCAAAAAAAACACCAAATGTTTCATTTTATCATCTTAAGCATTAAAAGCTTACGTATTTTAATCAGAAATTGTTTCCTATTTTGCAATTACTTTTAGTTTTATGCATAACATTTTGCTTTTCAGTTGAGAGAAAAAGAAAATCCTTTCTAGTAGGAAGAATCAGTATTTGTACACACTTTCCTAACTTAAAAATTAGGGATGGTGCTGGGGAATCCTTTTCCAGTTAGCCCAAAAGAATTGTTTGTTTTGTAAGGAGAAAAGGACTCTAACTCGATATTTCATTTTGTTGATCTTTTCCTGTGAAGGGAGGCAGCTGGACACACAGCTTGGCCCAACCCCCCTGTATTCCTGCCATGGCTGATCTCTTGGAACCACTGAGGAGCCATTCCTAACAATCCGGTAGCACAAAACCCCATGGATCTTGGAACCAATTACTGTGAAGTGCTACCAGTTAGGATAGGCTTCGATTCTGATGTTTCAGTTGTCAGGGACTCGTACAACATTCTCTCCTTTAAAATTCTTGCTTTTTGGAAGAAAGGTGCTGCAGATATGTCTGTCTTTCTATGCTATGCTGGGGCAGGCTGCAGTAATCAGTTTTGTTTTTTTTTTATTGTTGTGCTTTCACGTGGTGACCATGGAGAAGCAGCAAGGGCCACCTTTTGCTTTCATAGTCATCACTTCTGTTGACTGAAGAACTTTTCCACCTTTCCTTCCTCACTGATAAGCCTTCACAACACCTGGTGTCCTACCCACATCCCCACAATTCCCAGTGCCCCGATGCACTCATCGCACCCCATCCTGAGTTGAGTTTTCCCTTATTTTGTGTGGTCCATACGCACAAGGGTTGTCTGGGTGGAAGTGAAGCCCAGCTCTCCTCGTCCTCTCGCCTCAGGACAGTTCTGACCCTGCAATGCAAACCAGCTTTCTGACCGCTGACGCGGAGGTTCAGAAGGCTTTTAATCTTC
Source organism: Lagopus muta (assembly GCF_023343835.1). NCBI lineage: Eukaryota > Metazoa > Chordata > Aves > Galliformes > Phasianidae > Lagopus > Lagopus muta. The sequence continues at coordinate 60,461,574 of NC_064433.1, forward strand.
CATCTGTCAGTTTCTTCACATATTCATAACAATTTATCTCCTTTTCTTCCTGCATTTTTGTCTCATGCTTGTGTTGACTTAGAAAATCTCCCTACCGTCACGTTTGGGTTGTTGCTGTTGCTTAGAAAAAAAAAAGTGCTAATTTTAACAGGTGATCAAAATCAGCGTAACATAAACACCCCGTAATTGCAGCGACCTTAAGGGAGCCTTACTCTATTTTGCCCGCTACACGGGCCCTTGCTGCTTCCCGGCCTCCTCTCTGCTGCTGGCTACCTGGCAACAGCCGATCGCCATGGCAACACCAGCGGGCGGAGCCGGGCCCTGCGGCTGCTGCTGGCGGCGGCGCTGCAACGCGGCCCCCGAGCGGCATACCCGGCCGTGCTGGGCTGGGGCAGCGCAGGGGGGCGGGAAGGAGGAGAGGAATGCGCTGCCTGGGATTCGTGCTCCCAGCGATTCAGCATTTTGTCATTCTGTGCAGTTGCTGAGATATAAAGAGCTGCTCCTGTCCACTTTAGCTCCTGTTTCGAGTCGCCGTCCAGTGTGTCATTTTCCTTGCTGTTCATCTGAAATCACATCCCCTTGTCCTATCACAGCAGAAGTGTCTGTTCCCTTCTTTCTTACAGCCCCCTGTTAAATACTGAAAGGCCTCTCTCGGGTCTCCCCGGAGCCTTCTCTTCTCCAGGCTAAAGATCCCCAGCTTTCAACCTGTCCTTGTAAGAGAGGTGTTCCACCCCGGGGTCATTTCTGTGCCCCTCCTCTAGGTGTGCTCCAACAGGACCACATCTGTCCTGTGTTGAGGACTCCACATTTGGTTGCAGTACTCTGGATGAAGTCTCCCCAACACAGCAGCGAGGCAGGATCACCTTCCTGACCTGCAGGCTGTGCTTCTTCTGATACAGCCCAGAATATGGTTGGATGGCTTCCTGGGCTGCGAGCAATGGTTAGGAAATATTTCTGTTAGCAGTATTGAACATATTGCTAACTTTACTACAAGCTCAGGATTGCTGCAGCTTCCATATCTTGGTTTCAACCCAGTGGGATATGACTCAGGCCTGATTGCTCTTCTTTCCATGGCTTATGCAAATTGGAAATGATTGGCATCTTTGCATTAGAAAATGTGTTCTTTTTATTGAAATTCTCCTCAATGTGGTTTGTGGAGGAGGGAGTGGATCCTGCAGGTGAATGTCTGGTTGCACATCTGATGGCAACAGAGAGATTTGGCTAGAGTAAAGAAAGAGCACAAGCAATCCATGATATTTCTGGAGTGCGTTGGTAATAACTTACTGTCATAGGTGAATGAGGAGACAACAGTGATATGGCTCTCTGCATCTCATGCTTGCAGAATAGGAATTGGTCATAGTTATTAAAGCTGGGGACTACCTGGGCTTTGGTGACAAAGAAGTGGTAGAGTTCAGGATCATGAAACAAGAGAACAAGGCACGTAGCAGGATCAAAACCTTTGGTTTCAGGAGAAAGCAGAGTTTGACCTGACCTTATCAGGGATCTGCTTGGAAGAATCGCATGGGAGACAGATCTGTGGAGCATGGGATTCAGGAGAGCTGGCCATTTTTTCCAAGGATCACATCCTTGAATCTTGAGAACAATTTATTCCAACGTGCAGGAAATGGAATATGGCAGGAGGACTACGTAGATGGATGAGCAGCTCCTGACAAAACTCATATTTTAAAAAAGAAAGCATATAGAAAGTGAAAGTAAGATCTGGTGAACCCAAGAGAACTATAGAAACATTGTCCAAGCATGAAGTGATGGGGTTAGGAGAACCAAAGTCTATATGGAGTTGAATATGGACAGAGATGTGAAAGGCAACAAGAAGTGCTTCTACACATATATCAACTGCAAAAGGAAGATGAAGATAATTGTAGCCTGCTGCTGAATATTTTGAGTGACCTGGTTACAAAGGACAGGAAAAGGCCCAGGTACTTGATTCCCTTTTTGCCTCAGTCATTAATTGTAAGTCCATCTTCAAGACTCTCGAGCTCGTGAGACTGGTGAGAAAGTCTGCTGTGATGGAGATCAATCAGGTTAGAGAGCTTTTAAACAAAAAGGACAGAAGTGTATGAGGACCTGATTGGATACACTCATGAGAGCTGAGGGAGCTGACACTGTCACCGTAAGTGCACTCTCAATTATCTTTGAAAGATAATGGCAGTTGGAGGGAGGTTCTTGAGGACTGGAACATGCAATGCTTTTCAGTAGTGTGAAAATGGAGGACACAATAAGCGTAACAATGGAGAAAAACTAAAGTTAACAATGCCCACAATCTGATGAGAAACTGTGTTTTTTTTCAGGGGAGGGGATCAAAAAACCTGAACTGAAGTGCTGTACGTCCAAACTGAATCAACACTGCCCACAGAAAAGCAGATCATTTTTTCTTTCCTGGGAAGAGAAGTTTCTCTGCAACTTACTGGTTGCAGAGAAGTTTCCATGGGGACCAAATGACTACTCTAAACAGTTGTCGTTTAAATACAATACATGCTGGTTTGCCATTCCTTTTGGGATGATGCCAGCATAACCAAATCCAGCAATAAACAATGTATCATGAAATTCTTCAGTGATGATTTCACCACCTTTTTTGGATGTGTAAGTAAGCTATGAAATAAGTGTCCTTAGAGCCAAAGGACCAACTTGTGGCAGGTGTGCGAATGATCAAACTCAGCAGGTACAAAGTGGCATGGAGCGTAGCCAGCACAAAGGTGGATCAAGGACATAAGGGATCCTCCAAAATTTGTGAGGGCAATTGCTGCCTGGTCCTGCTTTCAGGACTCAGAGAGGGACTTTGCCTTGTACTCATCAAGTGAGTGATAGCAATGTTCCTCCAGTCCTGCTGAATTTCCACCAGTATATTCAACATCTTACCTGGGAAATGCTGGTTTGCCTTGGTGTGTCCTGTCTTGAGTTTAGGTTGGTAGGTTCTTTGTGTTTTCAGGTCCTAGACTTCCTCAGTGTTACCATGTGTTACTATTTAATAATACAACTTTGTACAAGTGAAAAGTTTTTCATTTTTACGAAACTAAACCCAAATATGTGCTATGAAAACCCAGGTATGCTTTGTGTCATGTCAGAAATGTATCTTTAGCGTCTTGTCACTTGGAGGCCATCAGTTGCCCATAAAAGCACAGTGCAATGTTCTCACTTCCATATCAGTTGGTGGAATAGAACTGGTGTGTACTTTAGTAACTGCTATCTCACAGCACCTCTGTTAAGTGTTAGTAAGAAACCTAATGCTCAGGTACTAGGAAGTACTGAGCTCTACTCTAGTACTAGTAGTACTCTAGTACTAGGCTGAAGGAGCTGGGAATGTTCAGCCTGGAGAAGAGGAGGCTCAGGGGAGACCTCATTGCTCTCTATAACTTCCTGAAGGGAGGTTGTAGTGAGCTGGGGGTCGGCCTCTTCTCTCATGTCATTAGTGATAGGACCAGAGGGAATGGCTTCAAGCTACGGCAGGGGAGATTCAGGCTGGACATGAGGAAGTATTACTTTTCAGAAAGGGTGGTCAGGCACTGGAATGGACTGCCCAGGGAGGTGGTGGAGTCACCGAGCCTGGGGGTGTTCAAGGAAAGGCTGGATGTTGTGTTGAGGGACATGGTTTAGTGGGAGCTATTGGGAATAGGTGAACGGTTGGACTGGATGATCTTTTAGGTCTTTTCCAACCTTGGTGATTCTATGATTCTATGATTCTACGATTCTACTACTAGCTCTGGCACTAGGAAGTAACACACCGGTGTTACATATTCTTAGTTAGATATCCTTAGTTAGATATCTTTAGTTAGATAATTTTGGGGATATCTCGTTTAGATATCCTGAAGAGGAATCTGAATGTGCACATATATGTATTAACAAAGTGGAGGTCTAAAATCATACCGTTTGATTTTCTTCTTCATCATTCATAATTAATGTGTAAAATGTTTTATGTTATATGTGAAATATGTTCATGATTATCCGAATCTTAGCAGCTGCACTTAGTAATCTGGATTGAGTAAAAAAAAAAAAAGATGATTGTTATGAAGCTACAGACAAAATTGATATTCACTGACTGAGAGCATCAAGTTTAGCATTGATGGGAGTAAAACAAAATTCTTGTTCTTGGTGAGCCCTACATTGTTAAACTCTGTGAATTTAATGTAATGCCTCAGTCAAGATAGTGACCTACTTATGCACAGTTACTTTTTAAACAAAACCTGTGAAAGCATGGAGTTCTGTAAGTTCCTTAGCTATGCCATGTAACAATCATTACACTCATTCCATCAGAAATTTGACTTTGCTCTGAGTCTAGATATAACTCGGCAATCTACTCAGGTAGAGTGCTGAGGTTCTCAAGTAAGAGCTTGTGGAAGCTGTAAGAAATAAGAAGTTTAAAAGAGCTTAATTAGTAGAATAGAATTAAAAAGGCTGAATAAAATATTTATTAAGAGATTCCATTCCTCTTTGATTCAAAAATTACATTAGAACTTGAAGCTAATGGGTGGTCCTTGCAAACCTGGTAATAATTTTATGGTTTGTTAATCCTACTCTGTTCACTGGAAATGCTGAAGGTAATCTTATGTCAAAGATGCATTTCATTCATCTGATACTACTAAAAGTCTTTCCATTTTAACATTTAGAGGCTAGGCTTATGGTTTTTGTTGCCTCTGCTTCAGTTTCAAAGCTCCAGAAGTCCTTGTTAGCATGAGGTTCGAGAACTTTAGGAGTCTTTTTGTTGTCTATGGAAGTCACCACTAGAAACCTTAGATAAACTTTGTAGTGTAAAAACCCACATCTTTAAATATCAGGAGGAAGGGCACTATTGGAAATAATACATAACAAAACAGATACAAAAGAAAAATCTTTAATCATTGAAATGTTCTTCCAGCATAAGAAGTTGGCAGCACTGGGCTGTGTTACGCTCCTAGTGGTAAGATAAATGATGACGGGCTCCTTCAGAAGACAGGGAGTAAAAGATTGGATGTTGTGAGTTTGGAAGAGAAATTTCTTTCAAAGTTGAGATTATTCATACAGCTGTTGTTCTTTAGCTTTTTACACATAACTCAGTTTGGGGGAGAGATTTTATGACTGCTCATATGCTTTTTTTTTTCTGGATAAATTACCCTGGTGACATAGTAAACATTTTATTCTCTCAATAACGTAATCTGTCCAACAAGCTGTTGGCAGAAAGGAAGATGCTTCAGAATACATCCAACCTACAACTCGTTACAATTACAGTATTGTTGCCGGTGGCTCCTTGTAGTTCATCCTTTGGGAACAGAAGTCTTAAAAAATGTTATAGAAGAAAGGGTTTAATGCAGTTCTTACAAATAGGACTTTTTTTGCTGAGAGGTAGGACAGTTGTCCAGATACTCTTTTAGAAATTTATTCAGAATTGTAACTGTGAAGGAATCCCAATGGATTCTCTCTTAGAATCCCAGTTCCTGAAACTAGATGCTTGAAAAATAGGAAATACTGCTCCTCGTTTCTACAGGTCTGGCAGTACTTTTCTGCTAGGAGCTTCCTTTGCCAGCTATGTTCAGCTTCCTACCAGTACTTTCTGAATTCCACTTGGGCCTGCCCTGCCTCTCGCATCCTGAAACCTCTCACCATAGTTGGAATATAAAAACAGCTTACAAGAGCGCAGCACTTTGAAGTGTTGGCAAGGAGAAGGATAAAAGAAATTTTGAATAAGAATCACAAGCAGAAGTGCATTCCAACAGTAACTTTGAGGGGTGTCCCTATAGTTTTCTTGATTTCTTCTCAGCTGCCCACAGGCACACAAGCAGAAAATAATGGTGCATTTGTAGTGATTTTTTAAATTCCTAATCAGTGTATAATTTGCCTAAAGAGAGAGCCAGTGGGCCTTTGATTCGCTCTACTAGAAAGAGGAATACATGCTGAAATTCCTTAGAAAATGTCTCTGCAACTCTTCATTGTAAATTACAGTTATGGAGGAGAGCCTGAATGCTTTTATTTTTAACCATGAAGGGTTGACAGTATGTTATGTAACTTCAAAATATTGTCCTCATGCCTTTCTTGAACGTCTTACTTAAGATCCAGTGACAGAAGTATATTAAAAAAAGAAAAAAAAAGTGCTTTGCTGCGTGCTCTGTAAGCATCATCAAGCTGGACTGAAAATGCAATGTGATATTATTGCTATCACAGATGCTTTTTTGCAATCAGAAATTCTTTCCTTTTGCAAGATGAAAAGATATTTTCTTAATGTTGATTACAGTGTATTTAGACATTAGTGCTCAGATCCTTTCAGTGCATTAGACACAGCATTGTCGTTGTTCTTTCTCATCAGATGAAATTATCAATTAACTGAAATTGCATTACCTTCAGGTAAAATAGGGAAGAGTATGGTCTCAAGCTCTTAAAATCATGGTTTGCTTTAGATAATGCATTTAACCACTTGAAATAGCAGTGAGACATGTGAGCCATCGCCATGCAGCAAACCAGCAGAAGACAAAGTGATGCTTTTGATTTGTAGTACAGCACTCCATGCATACTTGAAGACAAAACCTATGGCAGAGATCGGGCAGCTTGTGATAAACTTTCACGTTGACTTCGGTGCATTAACAGGTGAGAGAGGGATGAGAAGCTGTTAAGAAAGAGAATAGTGTATTTACTATGAATTTTTAGTTTTTATGCAAAGCCACAGATGTTTTCGGCACATGGATCCTGACACTGAGGAATTAAGTCTATAGTGAAATGTTACACACTAAGGGTTGATGGCACTTTCAGGGAGATTAGAAGAAAACATTTTCATGGGAGTTAGGTATCTTGAATGTGTTTATTACACACATTTTGATGTCTATCTAATAAAACATCAAAGAGAAGCTATCTAGGGTATTGTAAGATTAGAACTGGTGTCCCAGAATGAGAATTGAGTTGAAGGTCATTAAAAGAAAGATATCTGACAAATTCAGAGCTATCCCAAGTCTGAAGACGGAATGATGAAAGGCAGGATCTGGGAGAAAACCACAAGCACTGGAGAGAGCACAAAAGAAAAAAATAACCTTATAATCTGCTAATCAGCAGCAAGACAAGTCCAAACCAACAATTTAAAATTGAAAATTTAATTCTGGCTGCCATCTGAACCTAAGAAAGTGAGTCTGTATCTCGATGCCTAGGCCAAGGCTACTAAAAGATGCCATACACTTCCCACCTCCTCTGGAAGTATTTTGATTTCCACACTGTCACACAGGTGCTTAGGCTGGGTGGGAGAAGTGAGCAAGCAGGCAGGAGAGGGTAGGAAAGAGCAGCAGGCAGCAACAGTCTGGATTAAAGCAGTGTGGATTGAGGGAGCAGGGAGCAATTAAAGCCTATGTAAAGATGCAAATGAAGCAAAGTGGGGGAATTTTTTGGTAGCTGATTACTCAGCTAATTGAATTGCGCATATTTCATAAAACACTGGTTTTGGGGAAATGTCCTTTTTCTTTCAGACCACTCATAACATGACTTTTCTCTGTCTCTCTGGAAAGAGATGCACTATTTGGTTGGAGATATCCAGTTGAGCCTTCTGAGAGTTTTACAACCAAAATGAACTTCCTGCAATTGCAAAATGGCAGAGAATATTTTCCAAAAATGTTTGGATTTTTACCTATTATTCAATAACAGAAATAAAGTCTGTTGTCAGAAAAAATTCTTCTGCAGAGAGAAGACCTTCCATTTCTTCCTGTCTGATAACTGCAGACTTGAATGTCTTGGGAGAGGCTTCATGGTGATCTGTAGTTTGCTTTTATTTGCCTCCTTGGGCAACCTGTTCCAGTGCGTCACCACCCTCTGAGTGAAAAGCTTCCTCCTAATATCTAACCTAAACCTCTCCTGTCTCAGTTTAAAACCATTCCCCCTTGTCCTATCACTATCCACCCTTGTAAACAGCCATTCCCCCTCCTTTTTATATGCTCCCTCCAAGTACTGGAAGGCCACAATGAGGTCTCCCCGGAGCTTTTTCTTCTCCAAGTTAAACAAGCCCAGTAGCTCTGTTGAAATGAGAGATGGGAAATGCAGTAATGGTTGTATATTGCAAATAAAATTCTGAAATTCAGTAAACTTTGAAAGGCACTGGGGACTGGATATAAAATAAAGTTTATTCAAAATAGAGACATTTGTCAGCTTTATAGGCTGTGGTTAACATGCTTGGTTTTCAGATAGAAGTGCCTAGGAATGGAACAAAATAAAAACATAATGGATATCCTTTTTCCTGATGTCTGTTGAACTCAGGAATCTTTTAATCTTGATTTTATTTTTTTAAATCAAACTGTCCAGTGATGCCCCTGAAGATATTAGGGATAAGAACATGTTTTTTGTTTCTTTGAAAAATTCTGATTTCAGACTTGATCATTTTAGCTTTGAAAATATCTATTTGAATACATTTGGCATGTAAAATGACAGCTGGGATGCATACTATATGCTGCATAGAAGAATATTTCATGATTAAGAGTAATCAAAGTTTCCTAACACATTTTATTCCACAATGAAAAAGATCATTCCTGAAGAAAGTCCATCCTATCTCCTTCCCACTGCAGGTGCTCAGGAAAATCCTGCTTTTGGCTCAGTCCTGATGCCCTTAAGCAGCTTGGATTTGGTCATTATTTAAACAGTCACCTCACTGCCTTCAGTGAGTTCTTCTTCGATTGAAGAAGAAATGAGTGAAAATGTGGGGACTTGCCCTTTGACACTTCTTCATGATAGTTTCATAGGATGGAAACATTTTAGAATTAAGAGAGAATTCCATCAGAAGTGCGATGAAGGGAAGAAGTACAGTTAGCTGTCAGAGTCATTCTCAGTAATAGTTTGTGTAACAATAAATGCTTCACACTTCTCTAGGCCCATGAAGCGCTTTATGAAGAAGACTACATACTATTATTCACACTTTGCAGATGGGTAATTTAATTAAATAATATCTGAAAAGCAGGTCTAAGGTCTCAAATAAAGCAGACATATCCAAGTTCACAAACGTACTTTCTTTTCCCAGTTAAAGCATGAGACCATCTTGCCAATCCTTATGACACTTGTTTTTAGCACACAAACTTTAGCAGATTGCAGTGAGATTTTTCTGCACTGAAAACCGTTTGGGTTTTGTGGTGGCTGTTCTTAATTATGCAAATACGCAATCACTGCACAAACTGAGATTTAAGACTAGTTGGCAATTATATCTTTTCAAATTGCTGTTGGGCAGACATCAATGGTTTTGGGTGACTGAACAGATTCACACTTGAGTGATTGCTTGACCTCTGGATGTGGGCTTTTTTTTTTTCTTCTTCTTTTTTCCTTTACTGTCCTGATGGCTCTGAGGTTTACTAAGGAGTTATTAAGTGCATCATTAATGAGTTTACTATCTTTACATACTCTTAAATCTAATAAACTACTGGTCGCTAATTTCCACATAAGAAAAAAAGCATAAACGTACCTAGGAGTGGCTGAGGCTGACTCTGTCAAAAAAAGTGAAATGCTTGCTTCACACTACTGCTGTAACTCTAACCAATTGCACAGCAATGCATTTTAACTAAGGATTTCAGATTCAAGTTCACTATTCAATATTGAAGATAGGAGATCTAATTCTGTGAGCCAGCTGAAGTTAGAAGTCAATATTGAAGTGTAAACTTCCTAGCATACTTTTTATTTCCATGGGATTGCATGAAAACAGATTAGACTTCCTACCATTAGCATCTTTCAGATCAGTTCTATCAACTGGAAACACTGTATGTCATTTCTTTAGTTTACAATCTCACAGCTCTCCTTCTATTGGTGGTTACTTACTGTTTTATTGCCTTCAGTTCTTTTTCATTTGTCCATTTAACACAATATCTTTGAGGCAGTGATTGCTTTATCTGATGCAGAAATATTATCTCTGAAGAGATGGAAATTGAACTTCCATAGGCACTCTCAGTGATAAAAAGATAAAGCTTCAGCAAAAATAATTCCTTTATCCTAGATGATGTTATGGAAAAGATGTTATGGAGACTAAAACCTCTGCAAAACCTACCCTAGTCTCTTTGTAGGACTGATGCACAGGCCTAAAGTTAATCATATTCTTAAGCACTCTTCTGTATCCAGAATTTGAATTTTATTTTGTTGTTGTGTGATTGTTTTTCAAATGAAAACCTGCATTAAAATGGAAGTCTTCATTACCATTATCCTTTGTTATTTGGCAAATTGCATAGAGAAGTCACCGGAGAAATAAAAGCCAAAAGGACAGGTAGAGTGACATAATTGACAAACATTAACAAACATCAAGAGAGCCCCACTGAGACCAAATCTTATTAACATTCTTGTAGAACTGAACTGGATAATCTCTTTCCTGATTTCCATTTTGCATGGAGATGGTTGCTGTGTACATTAGTAGCAGAGAAGAAGCTCAGCCATCCAGTTCAAATATTATCTTTGTTGATCTTTGAGAAGGTCTATTTGTGCCCTATATTGCTCTCGTGTACCCAGCAAAGTAACAGTGAGGAAATGGATTCTTAAAAGCAATGAACTTTGAGCAAGAGTCAGCTCACAGCTCTGTGGACATTTCTGAAGCTGAGTAGGAGTGTTGTTCTGAAGCCAAACCGATCTGTGTTTGACCTACGCATCAATATTGGCTTTTTGCAATTAATTTTGCTTTTAGCCCGTTACTGCTATTAATTTAAAAAGCTGAGTTGTATTACTGACTATGGGCAGGCTATAGAATCCAGCAATTTGGTATGAACGTGGTCTAATCTGGGCTAGCTGATTTGTTGTGTGACAAAATGTACAGTGATACGATTGTAATGTGTTGGCTGTTTCTCTGCCTCGCTGAGTTGTGCCCCATGAAGGAGCCCTGGGGCTTTGACGTGTTAAAGCAAAATAGATATGAAAAGATCATTGAAACATCTGAATATCATCTGAATATACAGTTTATCATGTAGATTTCCGTTCCATGTCTGTTTGAGTGCAAAATGTAAAATATGTATGAGATATCCTTCCAGACTCACAAACACAAATCACTTTGTCATTAGATAAGCATTAGCAGTGTGCATCTACTGAGAGAACAACCTGATCTCATGTGAGATTGGGTTATTCTTAGTGAGCTGCTAGCATCTGGGATTAGGCATTCTTTTTCATTTGAGGAAAAGTGAAAAGAAACACTCTTTCATCATCAGAGACGATGACTTCTGTGGGCCCGTATTATTACATAAACCCACCAGAAATTAATTCACAGAGGATGCCTGCAGAAGACTGCACCAGGAAATGAGGTCCGATGAGACCTTCTGCACAATTCTGTCATGCTAGGTGTGCCAGGAATTGAAGCAAAGTACAGATCTACTTGTTTTCATGGGCACAAATAGAAAATCTACCGAACAGATCTTTAGGTATTGACATATCTCTCAGCTTCTGTTTATTGGTTGCTCACCAGTCTACAGGTAGTGTGTTGAATTCACTGCTATGGTAACTGAGGAACTAAAGCCAGCAGAAACTGTTCTATTTTAGAGATTTCCTTTTATCACTACTGTTCTCTCCATACTTTTACCGGAGTCATATTCCGGAATTATGCTAACAAATAAGTACAAATAAACTAAAATTGTATATTTCAAGTATGAATTAACTAGGCTTAGGAATGACTTGCTAAGTTAGTGATGGCTGAGGAAAGCTGAGGGACAGAAATACTCACTACATGTCTCCAGTAATGTGCAGTTGTGATGTAACTGGAAAATAATCCAAGCAAGGTACTTTCAAAGGTCTATGGGGAAAGGACAACACAAAAGACAGTGCTTACAGATCACGAGGGTGTGAGTAAGGACTGTATGACAAGTATGCCAAATGGTGGAGCTTACAGAACTGATTGGGTCTGATGTTTATTAACACAATAAGCTTAAAAGCAGGTGTATTGGCGTCTCCCACTCGGTTCCCTTTCCTAGGAAAACAAATAAGCATAGTTCAGAGGTTCCTTTACAGAATATTTTCAATTCCAACAAGAATGAAACCATTTGATGTAGGAGATAGAAGAAGTTCTGACTCTTTATTTTAACCTAATTCAGCTACAAGTAAAGCCATTAAGTATATACATATATGTGACAACCCCTTAGAAGTTAACAAAAATGGCAGTTAATAAATAAAACAGGAGTGAAAATGTTCAAAACTGTGCTAAGATACATTAACTAAACAATTGTTTATTAGGGGAGAACTGATCAAGAGGAAGAATCTTAAAAATGTATTTATTACTTGATAATTTAAAAATAGATGCTGATAAATATAAACCCTCAATTTTGAGTACTCCATGCTCACATTAGCATGAAATTAAGTCAGCCCTTTTCCTGCCTCTGTTTTGTCTGTATTCTCTACCACTAGATTTTCTTAGTCAGAAATAATCCCCATTTCGTAATGCTTGCCTCGCTGTTGTACAAATCCTACCCCACTTCACAGTGAGGAGAATTTGCTCTAATTCTGATCTGGTGCCAGATCATTTGCTGGAGGAAATCAGCCAATTTTATTTTTCTTTTCTTTCTTTTTTTAAATTACATCTGCAAGTTTCATATCAAGACAACTGGTCCCCAGTCACGACAGCTTCATTTATCTTTCTGGATATTATATATCTTCATATAATGATTTATATATATTCCGGTATTACAGATCTTTGTGCAATAAAGATATATCTTTATGGACATTATTTGATCTGGACTTTAGAAGCAATTAGTAGAACTGGGCAGCAAGAACTGTCTCTTGTCCTGTGAGATGCTGAAGCATTTCAGACATGACTCATTCTGTAGTTGGACAAGTCTTCCAAAGTGAAAGAGATGTTCCTGCTAGAGCACCAGACAACATGCTCACTTTGCAGACAGAGATCTGTGTTTGCTGGGGGCAAACATTTAAATCTTCCTCTCCCATTTTCTTGTTCTAGAAGAAAAGTGAGTTAATTTCTAGTCACCTAGATTTATGTTTCTGCCAAACTGAGGTTGGTTGAGCCGTTCCCTTTTTCTAGGTCAGGGAGCTCATCTTTGTTGATGCAGACATAGACGTTTGTTTGAAGTCTTGACTTTGATTTATCAATGTCTTTCTTGAAAAAAAAACACAAACCAACAAACCACAACACAAAAAAACACCCAACAAATCCTTCTTTAGAAAAATCTTTCACTAGCTTTAAACAATATTGTGGTTGGAATGGCTTCTCTCTGACAACCGAAGCCAGACTTTGGAGGGGACTTTTTGTGTCTCAGAAGCTGTTTTCCCCCTGTATGGGTGATCTCAACACCTGCCTGCCTCACAAAGGAGTTGTGAAGGTTTATGTTCATAACTCGCTAGGCATCCTTCTTAATGCTAAATGCTGTCTGAGAATGAGAGGGCTGACCTTGAAATTGGATGTAATTCAGCTACAGGCAAAACTTATCACAAAGCAAATGTACCAACCCTCTATTTATCACTTTACCCAGCTGTTTTGCTAAATTGCAGCTCCTTTAAAATTGCACTGTAATTCATCAATAATTCAGCACTGAAGCCGTACGACAAAAACACTAGATGCCATTTTGAATAGCTACACTGTCAAATGATAAGCTATTGAGAGAAGAGAGTGGGAATACTGCTGAGATGCTGTGGCTCTGTTACCAAGGGAAATTCAGTCAGCATTAGGAAAAGCTACAACACAACAGGGCTTGGGAGATTGTTTCACAACAGACCTTTGGTAGACACATGACAGAAAAATGGGAAGGGAGAAGGAAGCCTGTTGGGTAAATACATCGATGTGATCTTCGTGCAGCTTTGCAGGCTTATCTGGATATTTAAAGCCCACACAAGACAAGCAGATCAATACGTGAAACAGTGAACTGCGCATGAGTGCAGGGACTGGCACCCAGCCAGGCTCTGCCAACACTGCAATTAGTCAGTGTGTGCTAAACAGATGTGTGTGGCATCCCTTTAAATCAATGCTGGGCTTAACTCCTTCGGGACAGCATGCGCTGCACACAGCTTGAGCTCGGGGTGCTGTCTGTCTGCACCTGCACACATCTGTCTTATCTGCCCAGTGCATCCCCACGCCGTGCAAAATGCTCCAGAGGGGTGGGCACAGCACTGCGTTTATTTTTTCAGTGTTGATGTGGTAAAGTGAGTTCAGTGGGATTTACTGCTATCTTGGAGGTCTGTCCTCTCTCATACTCCCTTTTTCCTATATGTGTTTTAGTGTGCAACAAAATTATCCACATGTATTCAGGCAAAGATATGGTATATGTATGTACTGATGCTGTAGTAACACCTACTGGGTGAGACACAGTGCATGTTTAGCTGTGACTAAACAAATGCAGTAAGTCAGCGCTGATGATCTATCCTGTACAATAATTCACCTGCCTTCCCCTTTGGTTTGCACTGAAAATCTGAAGGACTTTCAGGCATAAGAATATTTTTGAAAGACATCCCAATGCGTTATAAATTTTCTTCTAATGAAAACACAGTTGAGATACAATGAGAGGACTTCAGTCGAAAATTCTTTATGTTCATAGCTCCAGCTTTTCATGTGATAGAAGATGAAGGATCCTTCTCACAAAACAGTTGCCATGCAAGATATCTGAACCCAGGGACATACTAGCAGTTAAATCCCCAGCACCCTGTAGAATCAGCTCCCAAGTGGAACCTGCACAGCCTGGGGTTTGTTCCGGGCTGGGCACTCCACACAGAACTCAAACTCCTACAGAAGATGAAGGCTGAGTCCTCAGTTCTGGCTGTGCTTGCCTGTTCACTTAACCCTGGTGACACCAGTCTTTTCTCAGATGAATTTCTCTCTGTGCCTCCCCCTGATATCTCTGACTTCTTTAAAATTTACCTTCTTGTTTTCACTTGGGCTTCCCATGGGATTTGGTTCCTTTTTTCTTTCTTCTTTTTTTAAATTCAAGACCTTTAAGAGAACTGCTGTTGGAATGCCTGGTTTTGTGAGTAGCTCCATTTCTTTTTCAGGGCTACCTTGTAGCTCTAAAAGGAGTCACTCTTTGCAGTTATTACTTAGCTCTTGGTGGCAAAAAGCTTCACTTTCCTCAGTCTCAGCACTAGCTATGGTTATTTACATGTGGTAACACCTAAGAACAGCAGCCTTGTCCTGCCTGGGCTATCTTTGTGATGCCTGCAGAATTGGAATCATGCTCTTATTTGTCAAGCACTCTTCTTTCCTTGTTTTGTTCTGTTTGTTTAAACAAGGAATTGTTCATTTAAACACAAAAATTCGGTTACACTAAATAAACAACGTAGTATTAAAATGCAAACAGATTAAAAACAAAGGCAGCATCCTGCTATCCTCTCTCTCCTACACATGCCCAGGCTCAGGAGGGAGGCTGGGAAAGACATAGCATTAATAAACATAAGGCCAGCAGCAATCATTAAATAAATATCATTAAATAAATCCTCTTAATATTTCAAAAATGCTGGAGGCTTTTGTTTAATAAAAAATGGATAGGAATATAGGATGAAATAGATGCTGTGGAGTAGTGAATTCCTCTGTCAAGAAATCACCCATGATACATGTAAGAGATCACATGAACATGCAGAGAGCACCGATTGCACAACCAGCAGCAGGGCTCTGGCATGAGGATGGTGTCAGAACTGTGCAGAAGCTCCTCTGTTACACAGGGCCTAATGAGGTCGCCTTCAAGCCAAACTATCACTCTGGGCAGCCTGTGGAAAGCACTCAGGGTGGAGTAAATCTAACAGCTTTTGTTGAACAGAAGAGCAGATGGACTAATCCAGCACGGACAAGCTGCAAGCTTTGGAGCTGCTCTGCAAAGGCAGAATTATAGCACCTCCAGCCACGTGGTGACCAAGGCACGTGTTGCTGATGTGAGTTTTGCATGGGATAAGTAAGGTCACAGCAAAGGCAAACTATGCAATAGAGTAAACATTATCAATCGTGTGTTCACATCTCTTTCCAGAGAGAATCAAAACTGATGTTAGGATTAGGCTCACTTGCTTCCAGTTTCTGTGAAATGGTGGAGGAGAAATGAAAAGAAATGAAGAAATGAATGTGAAATGAAAGAGGCAGTCAGGCAGGGAAGACTGAGGCTCACTAAATGGTCTAGCTCTGGACTGAAGTGTTGGCCTGGAATGTTCAAATCATTATCAGCTTTAAGGAGGGAATATCTGTTTCTACACATGCTTAGGACTATAAGGAGGGAAGTATTTTCCAAATACACACATGAAGACTTGGGAGTTATAAGACACAGAAAGCTGCCTATTTATTCTAAATAACTGACAGACCATTGTACAACAGTATATATAGCAGTTTAGTGTATAATTGCAATGAAGCCAGCTTTCAAACTGAATAGCTTGGTTAGCAATACTGCTTATACACAACAGCACAGTGTCCAGTTCAAGCTAACTGCCTGAGTATTTGCTGAGCTTCCAAGGAAATCCCTACATCTTGTTCTGTGTTCTGGGCTTCCATGGCTGTTCTGGTATCATAATGTCTGTAACCTACATTCAGGCATAATTCTGTATGTGTCTGTGTCTGTATCTGCATTGATGGAAACTACTGCGGAGATTTTATATATATATATGTATATGTATATATATATTTCTTATTCTGAAAATGTAGTTCATAAATATAGAAACATTTCAGAGTGGTATCTCTATGCATTCATTCTCTGCAACAAAAACAAAGCAAAACAAAACAAAAAACCACAACTAGAACAGTTTATATTGTTCATTTCTTCTGCTCTGGAAGATAGGTTGTAATATTTTGCCATTACTGTGAACTCAAAGTACTTCCAAACAAATGTGGTATTCCTAGCATTGTGTAGACAGTACTTAGTAATGGAGAACACTTTTTTGCTCATAGATGGTGTGAATCCAGACCATCCATTTATTCTACAGCTTTTACCTCTAATTGACTTTTATTATATCTGCAAAATGGAAAAGCATTAAAGAGCATCTCTCACTTATAAAACCAGTGGCCAATTTTCTGTTTTATGTCTTTTGAGGATTCTTAATTGTCTTTTACAATTAGGTATTGAGAATGTGAACAATGAGATTATGGAGTTGATTTTATTATTTTTTGTTGTTGTTAAGTGCACCTAATGTGGGAGTTAGGATGTTGCAGCAGTTTCCTGTTTCTCCTTTTGCATTGAATTTAACTTTTGTCATCCCTACTTTTTGTGCAGGTCTACATCCTTTCTTAAAAAGTAAAATGTAGCAAATTCTCACGCCTGCAAATTATGTGGTCCCCACAGTTTTCAATGAGTGAGTAGCCATCAGAACACTCCAAAGGTGGATCATAGTTTTCAGAGTAGAATAGTCCATGTTTTGTAGCATCTGGAAACATCACAGCCCAGTTTTACAGACTTCTCTCGTTTTGACTTTCCCTACAAAAAAAATATGTTGGCAAGACTGCACTGATATGGTTTGCCAAAAACTCACTTACCTGAGCTATTCTCCAAGTCAAGGAACAGTTTTGTTTT
The DNA here is from genome assembly GCF_023343835.1 of Lagopus muta. NCBI lineage: Eukaryota > Metazoa > Chordata > Aves > Galliformes > Phasianidae > Lagopus > Lagopus muta. The sequence goes on from NC_064433.1 coordinate 60,478,955, forward strand.
TTTTTTTTAACCCCCGGATCAAAACCAGTTAAAAACAGGTATCCCAAGGTTTTTTTTATTGAAATGCAGATTTCATACTTTTCATTCTCTTGGGTTTCATGCAACGTTTGAATTTCATAGCGGTTTGCCTTGAGCATTTCATTTGGAATAGCAGTGGCTCTTATTTCTATCCCTTCGTTTTATAAAAGCCATTACATAACTGGCGGGAAATATGTTGTGTCCATCCTCACAAGTACTCCTAAAGCAACATTTGAATAAAAAGTTGTCATGCAGTCTGAACAGTAGATGAACTAACTAGTTGAATACAAGTCCTATGCTAACACTCACTTGTGTCTGAAGTTTTTGAAGGACTAGCAGTTCATCAGCCCATCCTGTCTCTTCCAGTGAATTGATCATAGAATCATAAAATCACTGAATGGCTTAGGTGGGAAGGGAACTTAAAGACCATCCAGTACCAACCCTCTGCTTTGGGCAGGGTTGCCAGCCACTACATCAGATCTGGGGCTGTAGGAAAGTTACTCAAATAAATGGGATGACATGATGCCACCTTGGTCTGAAGGAAATACTCAGCTGTAAATGGAATGAATTAATTCAGATAAGCCTTGAATTGGCCTTGATGGACTATAGAGACTGGTCTTTGTCCCTTGGTACTTCACATTGTTGCCATTGCTTTTTACAGTGTGCTGAAGCATACTTCTCTTTGTGGAGCTTCCCTTCCCTCTGTGCAGAGAAGCTGATGTGCAAAGCAATTATTTGGGCATTAGTAGGGCAGAGTTTGCATCCTACAGTAGATTGGCTGGTGCAGAATGCAAAGCACTGGCTATATATCACATTGCCTCTCTTTCACTTTTTCCCCTAAGCCCATTGCTGCCCTAACAGCTTGACCATATCTCACTTCCTTTCTTAATAACATGCTTTAAATACAGCAGGACCTGCCTGCATCAGTAATAAGACCTCCTTTTTCGAAAGTGGAAGCTTTAGTATTTGCAGGTGACTGCTCCTGCAATGTTTTCAGCATGTTGCTAACTTATGAGCATCCACTGCTGTCAATAGTGGAGGCCTCCTGCATTAGAATTTCCACAGAGGCCATGTGTGATTGGCACCCACAGGACAAGTCCTGAGTGGGCAGAGGGGAAACCACTGCACCAGTGGAGCAATAAGTGGCTGCCTGTGAGATGTGGTCTTTGTATTCAGTTTGTCTTGAAAATTTGAGAAAAGTTTTACTTGATTGGAGTAGGTATATTTAAAAATTAACCCACAACTAAATGACAGAAAAGATTATGCAAATGTGAAGTGTCCTCAGGTATCCGTGGTAGGGCTGCTCATGGGAAAAGTCACTGCAGTTTTAGGCAGAGAAAAGAATATTTTCTCACTGGCCAACAGTACAATTAATTCAATTGATATTAAAAAAGAAAATGTCACAAACTCAGCTCGAGGCAGGATGAAAATTTTTAGCAAGACAGTTAAATTTCAATAATAAGCAGTAGAAAAAAATATCTTTTATGATGAGGCATTTAGCAGCCTTAAAATAGATGCTACTGAAAAGGGTATTGCCACCTTTGATGGCTTGTTTGTCCTATGGTAGAACACTATATAAAGATAAAAATCTAATACCACAGAGAACATTTTTAGGGTGGATCTAGAGGGTTAAATAGAGATAATGACAGGAAATTATAGCAGAGTAATTTTAGACCTGAGGGGAATAGGTTGTGGAACAGAGAAATGGTGGGAGCCCTATTGTTGACACATTTAAATATAGACTGGACAAAATCTTAATAAATGTGCAATAGGGAACAATTTGACATTGTGCTCAAGGAGACAGAAAGGATGCAATAACGAGTCTTTTAAAAAGGTCTGCCAGGTTCTTTAATATACTTTACTGTAAACCTTATTTCACTTAAAGCATGTTTATCCTTAATGTAAATACAGCAGAATTTGGTCCTATTTATCAAGTGAAGTTTTGCACTGTGGTGGTTTTTTTTTTTCATTCAAACACTGGACTTTTGAGTTCAGCCCTCTGCCCTTGCTTGTCTTGTAGGGCATAGGACTCTCTGCTGACTTGTACCTAGTAAGAGCAGAGACAGTAGTAATTTATCCTTTCGTACCTTGAAGGCACTAGCCTGCTCAGCTTTAGTAAATCACTCAGCAAGTAGCTCTGGAGAGGGGAACTGCACTCAACTACAGTTCTCTTTATTTAAAAATCCTCCAGAAGCGTGAATGTTTACATGGAAACGAGCAGAGGGATCAGTTAGATATTGATCTCAATGTTTTCTGATCCTCCTGTCGTCACCACAGCTGAGAGTCACCAATACTGAGCTGTTGGAAACAATCAGCGCTATCCAAAGATGAGTTTTAGTTAGCAGGGAGACACAGTGTGATAGTGGTGGAGATGCCACCTCAGGAAAAAGTGTGTTCAAATAAATATCATTTTAAAATAATTGAGTTGTGGTAATTTAGTTTACCTTTCTAAGCTCAAACAGATCTTCAGAAAATTGTGTTTGCTTTCATGTAACATGTTGAAAAATAATTAATGGTTCTTGACATTGAAGTTGTAGGTCAAGTGTTAGAACTTAGTGTAGATCTATGGAAAAGTACCTTATAAATGGCATATAAAGATAATTTATATTTGTTAATATTTTTTTCCTGGAGAGGGTCCAGATATTTTGCAGCTATCATACACGTGACAAGGCCTTTGCTTCTCAATCATAGCTGTGTGTTGTTTATGAATCATCACCATGCAAAGTGCTCTCAATATTCTATAGATACAGGAAAAATCAGTCATCATCCAGAAAGTTTGTGTGCTAATAGCAAATATGCACCAAAATGAGGTTGGTCCCATGAGTTTGACCAGACTAAGGTTACAACACTGCTAAGTACAAGAAAAATTCTGGAATGCAAAAGTGTAGACACAACACATTTATCTCTAATATGTTTGCCTTAACTTACTAAATTATTTTAATTTGGGGATTTCCTTCTTACTAGGTCTTGTTACCTTCACATATCTCCCTTCTCAGCACATCCTTCCCATCCTTCCCTCTCTTCTTCCAGCCTCCATGTTGGCAACTCCCCCTAGCACACTGCTGCAGGCCTTGTTATTATATCACAGATCAGAGGTGATATCTAAAAGAGTCAGAAAAAGATTATAAGGTGTCCTCATTATTTCAGTATAAACCAGAATAGCTCTGCCTTTCTGGAAATGTGTGGCTTGTCTTAACAGTCGGATGAATTCTTGAAACTAAACTATAGATGATATTTGAGAAGTTTATAGCAAATCAAAGGGAATTACCTTTTCTTGCTATTGTGTGTTTTGAGATTCATAGTCACAGTGTTTAAGAGGAAAATATATTCTTCTTTTCATATATAATGTTCAATATCTATAAACCCTACATAGCAAAACTGTGTACTGCGGTCTCCACTTTACTTAAATATTAGACTAGATTACATGGTAGGAAACCCGCTTGAAATTCTGATGCTTATCAACAAAAAAAAGGCAAAGTATTTTTTATCGGGGGTGTAATAGCATGATTTTCAAGGAAGATGAAAAAATGAAAAGACATGGAATACCACTGAACTTATTTCTGAAGAAACCAAGTACTGAGAATGTTATAGTTCTACTAATAGACCATCCACTGGAAGCAGACTTGTGGAAACCTAACACTCTTCTACAATTTTTTTACTTCAATTTTTCTTTACAGTTCTTCTTACTTTACACAAGTAATGATACTGATGAGTTTTTCCTTCTTTTAAACTGTGTTGAGCATAGATACACCAGTTGCTGATCCTAAATGAAAAGTGGTGAATATTAAGCTTTTCTTACTTCTCATGAAGTGAACATCCTCTGCCTCTGTTCCAGTGTGGAAGGAACATTCGTTTTTATGTTGGAAAGGCTTTGATTCTATAAATATGCAATCTAAGATAGAGTTTTCAGCTGATACCTGTTTAAGGTAATGGCTCTTCTGTTTTCTCTTGGAACCGTTCAGTATTGAGGACTAGAGGACGATCTGCCTCACCAATGTCATGCCTGTATGGTATAAGTTGTGCAGGGAAGTGCATGTTACTACTGCAGAGATAATGGATTTCCGTGAGGTTGGATGGGGATTTCTGCCTTAGCAAGCATGGATGGAGAGATTATAGTGTGGGCAGTTTCACATTCTGCAGCAAGTCTCAGTGAATCGAGAGCACAAACTCCAGTGCCTTCAATTCTTTCCTAGTTTCACGTAAAGAGAAGGAGAAAGGCTTGAAGATGCCTCACTGCTTGGCATCAGTGACCGACTGCCAAGATGAGAACAGCACAAATGGGAAAAGACTTGTAGGGGAGGAGCAGTTCTGCCCTGGTGAGACATTAGGTAGGGAAAGGAAAAGCCTTTGGGGTGGGTGAGTGTTGGTAGCTGCAGTTAAGTAAGTGCAGGAAACTGGGGACATCCTGAGTTGCAGGGCACTGTATTGAACACAGCAGGACAGAATAGAAGGCTGCTGTTTGCCAGATAGTGCTTTTTGCAGCAGGGACAGAAGCAGGTTGAGGAAAGAGCAGAAAAAAAGAACATTTTTTGTATTCTGTACTTTGCATGCATTTTATAAATGTGTGAAAGGAACTGTATAGCAGCCAATCCTTTATTTCACAGCTTAATGGCCTGCTCTGGAAATGGTTTTATTAAATGACCTAGATGTATTAATAATATCAATTAAATTAAAGGTGAAGGAATGGAACTGTACATGTGAATTCTTTAGCTTTAGGTAGAAAGAGACAAACAAACCTACAGAGGATACTCAGTTCTGTTTTCCTTTTTGATAGCAAGTTACCAAGTGTACATTTTTGTTTGAAGGAACTTCTGCTGCTCTTGAGAACCCGGTGATAAGAGGCTTTTTGTAGTGCAGTGCTTTGGCAGATCTTTGTTGCACTCATGTCTGAATGCTGGTCGATGTTCAGCTGAGGAGACAACCTCAGTCTGTCAGAGCAAAACCACCATATCTCACTCTCATTTGCATTCCACATGCCATGTTTCAATTTTCCATCATTAAATAATAATTTGTAGCTACGTAAAATCTTTTATTAGGGATCTCAGAAAGCTTGATGAATATTGTATGAATGAATGGAGTCTCACAACATGCCTGTGATGTACAGCTGGGCAGGAGTCACTATGCTACGCGGGAGCAAAATAGGGCATTAAAGCACGGGGCTCTGGGTTTTGTCCCCAGATTGTGGTAGCACTGTCTCATAGTGAAGCATTCAACTTACTAATGTGAGTATTTGCAAGAGACAGATGCATGTATTTGCAGGTAACTTGAGTGGTTTTTTGGACTAAAATCTGTTTTCTTCAAGATCACATAATGAGTTTAATCAGAGAGGAAGAGAACTGATGTCTTAACTTGCCTGTACTGTATTTTAAACATAGAGCAATTCACCCTCCTTGAAAGACTGAAATTAACAGGCAGGCTGATACATCCCACTGAGGATTAATCCTATTCAGAACTTCACGTAGGATTCTGATTTGTTTTCCGTGTTTGCTAAACGTTTTTTTTTTCTTACATTGTCTTTTCAGTTGAATTGTTCCCTGCTGAGTTAAAAATAAATGTCAAACAATATGACTTAGAGAAAAACCTGTGTGTTTCAGAACTGTCTGCTTTCCCCAGGAAATTCTAGCCAATTAATAGAACAGGATGAGGGATTTTGCCTAGGGAGCCATCATGAAATACAACGTGTGTGCAGATACATGCACAAAGAAATACGTACAAACTCACAAAGAAAATTTCATTTGGACAGGGTCTACCTATCAGTGAGGAAATTTGAGGTAATGCAGGGTGTGGATGAGCACATATCATGGGGAAGATGCTATTTTGAAAGGCTGATGAAGTTTTCATGGTATTTATTTTTGCTACTGCATGATGAAGCCCATTTGACCATGAAGTTGTCACTGGTTAAGTGTGTGTCTTAGAAGTTGCAAAGCAGTCATTATTCCCCAAAACACTTAGAAGGATGTTATAATTCATATATATGCTACCATTTCCATAATGGAAGAAATTTCCCCGTATCATACAGTTTGAATGTCTCTCTGACAACCTTCAGTGCTAATTTTAACTTTCTCTTTGGGGATCTGCTCTAATACCCGATTACACGTAATATTAAGGTATTTTCTTATAGCTAATGAGACTTCTGGCTGTGAAGCATGAAGAGATTTTATGTATTGGCTTTGTACATGTTGGCCATATTGTTTCTGTGTGCCTATTATATGCACTGCACATTCATCTTCAGACTACCCATCCTTGTCTTAATCTGTTCCACCTAAAGGCTAGTAAGTATTCTGAAAGGTTGTGATCACAGCCATGTCAGGTGGGGAAAAAGGCTTCTTAAAAGAAAGTCACCATTACAAATGCCAAACTGTTAAAGGGAATATTCTGCTTTCTGAAATCTTAGGGATTACAAGTGGCAAAGGCAATAAAACTCTTCTTTAAAGAGATTTGTGAATTATTAAGTAAATTTCTTCAAACTGCGTTATTACTCATAGGAATAGTATCAATCAACAGTGAGAGCTAAATTACTAGATCAGTCAGAAAATATTGTTGCAGCTGAAGAATCAATGCTAATTGAATCATTAAAGCATTATTACATGAAACACAAATAGCTCAGGATGATAACTCTTTGCTCTGCTTGATCTATAGTCTACAGAGAAGACATAATACCAACAATTGTAATGCTTGATTGTTCTACTCCTAAGCATTGTGTTTCCTCAATGCAGAATTTTTCTCTATCAGTGTCATTTCAGCTGTAAATTTCCTACTAGTGAATTTTAAAAACCTAAGCTGACTTTAGATTAATGCCACGCACGTTCTTTCTGTGGTTCAGCGGTCAGGCTTTCTTCAGCCAGTCTCCTGGTGTCTGCAATGAAGTGCAGAGCTGGGGGCATTTTTTGCTTTCACTGTTTTCACAGTTTCAAAGAGTCTTGTCACTTCTGCCCTTACTACAGTTGTTGAAGCAAGGCTGGATTTGCTGGGAACTTTTAACAGTCTGTGTAAGACTGACATTAAGGGAACTCAGTTCTTTGGGCCAACTCTCAATGACTTGCCCTGGTTCACTCCTCACGACAGAAAAATTTGCTCTTGATTCAGGAGATTAAGGAGGAGGAGGTATCCTTGATTTGATCAGGCTGCATTCCCATAAGATGAACAAGGATGGAGCTCTGTCTTCTGATTGCTGCCCCTCCTCTGAGACACATTAATATCCACAGTCACTTTGTAGACTTTGCTCTTTTGCTATGAATGTTTCTGTCTTCTAGCAGTTGTAATATTGTTGTGTCATGGCTAAGGCATAGTGACAGTTAGATTGACAGCCCATGGATTACACGTGTATGTGGGTGAGAAAGTGAGTGTATGTGGTGGTGCATATGTGCTAGTAGTTGTGGTGGTGAGGATAGTATTTGGGTGGGTAGATGGAGGCTTCCTGGGGTGGAATCATAGAATAGAATCATAGAATAGAAGATGGGAAGATGAGAACAAGAGCATGTATGTGAGAAAGTGTATGAATACATAGGTTAGAGTAGTTTTGAGGCAGTGCATTTGCTTTGATCTTCCTATTCTCTCTCGTTTTTTTGTTGTTTTTTTTTGTTGTTGTTGTTGTTGTTTGTTTTTTCTTTTCCCATGAAAAAGAACTTGAGCTTAACATATGTGCTTGCAGTCACAGCAGGATATTGATAAATGGGGTATGTCTTTTCCCATCTTGTCCCAACAGCTAAACCTGCACCTTATGTTCCAAAGAGCTGTAGGCTATTTCCAAACTCTTAATATCTCATTCTTCTGAATTAGGAGGATCATTTTAGTGTATGAGATCATTTCTTTTGCAAACTGACCTCTTCCTTACTTATCAAAGGTTTGAAGTAGCATAAGTACATATGTATGTATGTGTATATAATGATCAGATAAAGAGCTGTGTCGAGCTGGAAGAAGTCAAGGAATGAGAGAATCCTCTATACACTCTTTAATTCCAAAATTCATTGACTACATTAAAGAGATTAATGAATCATAGAGCTTGGTGCCAGGAAGGCACCAAGTGTACCTTTTTCAAGTGTACCTTTTGTATCAGTGCTAATATAACTTAATAGATAGAACCACACAGCTTTTCTCCTTTTTCTTTTAAAAAAATAAAAGAAAACAACAACACAAAGTAAACATTCTCTTTTATATTCATTTGTTGTGGCTCTGTCACAACACTTCCAGGAAGTTTGCCTGCCAGTCCAATGTATCAGATGTTAAATTTATAATGTGCTTTTTAAATTTCTTCAGTTTTTCCACATTTCTGCTACTCAACAATGTTCAGAATGAATGGTCACCAAGTTCTGTAGTCACAGGAGAGCCGATGCTCATCATTACAGGCTGTTGTAATATGGAGCAAGATGCGTTGCGTAGACAGCAAAACGTCCTGAGATCGTTTTCACTCCAGCCTACAGATATTCAAGGATCTGTCCTTCCATCCTTTTGTCCTATGCCACAGCTGGTGTAAACCAAGGCAATGCAGAGTGATGAGCATCCATTCACATCTCACCCAGCAAAGTTCTTAGCTCAATCACTGTTAGCAAAAGTTGGGTTTCTTTGTCAAACATACATATTCAAGTGAAGTCACCTCTGTAGTGAAACTGTTTTAAAGTACCTACAGCTATTGAATAATTTTAGCAGAGTCATTTCTGGCTATTTCAGGTGTCTCAGAAGTAATTCCCTAAGCTGAAATTTAACTGGGGTACTGGCCAACAAGTGCATGCTGTGAATGTACATATGGGACTTGTTAGAAGAGACGGATATCTGATACAAATTCTTCTGCCACTGAAGTGGTCTCTACCTGTCACAAAAAATGATTTAAATGTAGCCAAGTTCCAGTACTAAATCATAAGCAATTCTTGTGGTACTTTTTTTGGTTTGGTTGTTTTTTTTTGGCTGGCCTCCATTTGCTAGTGACCTATTCCTACTTCAGTGTATTCAATGAATAATGTATTCAGTGAATACATTAAAAACAATATGACCAAATTGAAAGATTCACAGCCATTTGGGGCATTTAGCAGTGATTTATTAGGTCATCTCTCTAGGCATTTCTGTTTTGCTTTCCAGTAAAGACCTGTCACCAACTTCTTTAGACCTTGGTAGATTGTTTCATTGGGTTTGTGGCTAATCCTACTGACATTATTGAGTTTTATTCTACTCACTTCAGTAGGGACAGGATTTGATCCATAAAGAGAGAGAGATTTTTATTTAGGTAGAAGAAAGTGTACTAAGGAATACTATATAGAAAGGTGAAAATGTCTAGAAGGTCTTGCTCATATACTGAATACTGAAGAGTCTAAGAATATCATAACCAAACTTTAGAGATGATGATGCAGAAATCAACATTTTTATTTTTTTTTTTCCATTGTGGGTGGGTGATTGTAACAAATCACACATCCCAGGGTCCTGTTATGAGCAGAACGAATGACTTTCCTGGCTATAAAGATTGTTAATTCCTCTTGCTTAAATAAAAGTATTTCACAATTGATTTTAAGAGGGTTTTTTTTCCTTCATGTAATATCCCATGATTGAATAGTATGGCTCTCAAACAGTTTCTTTGCTTGTACGTGAGAAAGGAAAAAAGTAAGAGGACTGAGATGTGCTTGCTTAGATGGATATTGGTCACAAGCCTCAAATGCTCCAGTAGTTTTTGCTTCACTTGAAAATGGATCCTATGATAATATTAATTAAAACTTACAGGTTTCAACAATTTAGGAACAGATTCTGCCTTCAGCTCTCTGTATACTTCTCACAAACAAGCAAGAGCTCTATGTTTGTTTTAGGTCCATCTGTCCTCATCTTTGATTTTTCGGATAGGTAACCGCTATTGAAATTCAGTGCAAAACTAAGGAAAAGTAGAGAAACCTTTAGAGCTTAAAGCTCTGGATAAGGGCCTTTTTCCCTTGTTTTCCCCTGCTCTGTTTTTACCAGGGCATCCCTTACTTGCAGAGGCTTATCTCCTACAGTCCTGTCTCAGAAAATCTTCAGATTTCAACTTTAGCACTCCTGATCTATTTCGAAATCTGACAGTGCCTAAAATGGCTCAAGCAGAGTCTCCATTTTGGGATAATCATCCATGAATTTCGCATTCCTCCTCAGATTGTTTATGCTGAGCATATGCTTCATCTCAGTTGCTACAGTGCCATCTTCTTTGTAAGAAATAATAAATCAAACTTGAGGTGTTCTCTGCTCTGCCCTCATCTTTAGTCCAATGCATGTGCAAGGGTGAGCAGAGGCAGCCTGCTGGTTCTGGAATGCCTGGAATCCTTCTGATCTCTTTCCAAGGAACATTTCCCCATGGCATGGCTGAGGAGCAGGAACTTTCCTTGCCTTAGCACCAAAGCCAAAGCCCTTCCTCCACTCATGCTCCTCAATATATTTAGCTTCTAGCTACAAGCAGAATTGACTCCTTGGTACCATAGAAACTGACAGGTGATGTATGTTGCTGGTTGGCATTCTACGTAGCAAATAGATCATCATGGAATGGTAATGGCACTGCCTGATGAATGGGATGAGTTTTCCTTTACTGCACAGATTCTGCTATCTGCATGAGGAGTTCACTCTTTCTGATGGGAGCTACCAGAAGTTCTCAGGCTATGCCCTGGTTTCTGAACATTCACAGAAGGGGAGCGTGGAGCAAGTAGTGGTGGAGGTGCCAAGTTTCATCTATTGCAGCTGGTCTGAACGTAACATTGCTGTGCCCATGGGGGAAGGGCTAATGCCATTGTGAATGTCCATGTGTACTTCTGTGCTTAGTAGGATATTTGAGATGCTCAGGTGATGGAAAACTCAAATGATAAATTTTGAAGGTAATCTAAGTCTGGTCTTCAGGCAATATTTAAACGTAATGAACTTTCAGCATCCAGGACAGGGAGCTACTGAGATCAGTGCTTTCAGAAACAAAGTAGTCTTCTGAATATTTAAATATGATTTTAAAGCTTATTTTCAGAAACCTGGTTACTAAAATGCAAAGCACAGTGATAGAAACATTGGTCTCGTTCCCCTTTTTAATAAAGATGGCACTACTTTGCGGATCTCCAAGTTATCTATAATATCCAGCAGTTTGACTTCAAAACCAACTTCCTCAACTACTTCACTGATTTTAATACATCAAACTTTATCATGTTCTTGATAGGCGAGCTAATATTATTACTTCTGTTTAAAGAGCAATTAATAAAATGAATATGATGATTGGCCGAAGCTGCTGAGAAAGTCTGTGGCAACGCATCAAACAAGAAGCTTCGCTTGCCATTATTTTTAAGTTTCTGGTTGTCTCTGGCTTTAGAATATTCAAAAGACGAGCTTTTCTTTTTCTTAACATGCTATTTATTTTATTTGGAAGACTTACAAACAAACTTTTTTTATTCTTTTGTTTTAAATTGCAATTTTCATTGTGTTTACAAGAATAAAGGACAGGTCTCTTTTGGGGTTTTCTTAAATCGTGCTAGCTACTGTTTTCTAGTAGTTTACTGGCTGATTCCTCCTTTTGTCTGAGAATCAGGGAAAATGAAAGGAAGTAGAAAATGAAGGTTAGGAATCTGTGGGCAGAGATACAGAATTTCCCATACTTTCACAACGGAAACAAATATAAGGGAAAATCTGCATTTTTTCTGATGTTGAAAATTGAGAATATATTTAAAGGTTTATTCCTTCCTTTTTTTTTTTTTATTTTTTTTAATAAAACTTCCTTTTGCTTGCAGGGAAGTTAATTGATACAGAAGTAAACAACTAAACAGTTAAAGGCATTTCAATTCCACAATCTTTGCAGAACTGAAAAATGTAATTATAAAGGAAATGTTTTCTCAAAATCATCTCATTGAATAAAATTAGGCTTTCAGCTTTCAGTCTTTTATTTTTTCTAGCTGAGGTCTGAGGTCTCAGTCTAAGTCAAGTCAGGAAATTTCATTTTGAAGTTGTGGTTGTTGTTGCAGGGAATTAAAATTTTCACTTATTACCTTTCTGTCAACCTTGTATAAAATATTCCTCAGATCTATTGTCAGATCTCAGCTTTGGTGGGTAAAGGTTCATGCAATGAAATAACAGTAAGCACAAAAGTTTTGTTTTAAAGCTTTAATTTAGCTGCATTGAAAGTGGTGTCATATCCACAGATTTACTTCTGTAATGTATCTTTGAAATCAAGCAGTGTTCAGGGCACAGTGAGGGCCCAGAGGGTTATATGTATAGTTGAGAATCAGTTGAGAGCCTTTACACTGCATCCACAAGCACAAACCTGCTCTACATGTGAGCCATAGCCATGCATTTCTAAGGTCACCAGAGGAAGCAGTAAATGAAATAAATGATTGAAATTTTGGGCAGTATCACCCTGTAACAAACTAGATTTGAACTGCCAAAAAATCTGCTTTCATTTGTGCTAAATTCAGCAAATCGTTCCAATTTTAAGAAGTGAACAGAAAAAGAAAATTAAAATATTTCATACTCTTCTGAAAACTGGTTGGAGGTATTCTGAGATATAAAATGATGGGAAACTTTTCAACCACCAATGAAATAAATTTTCAGCTTTTAATTTTGCTGAAAAAAAAAAAAAAGAAAATTGTTTCTCTCCAACCTGAAAAAAAAAATAATTAAATGTCTGAGCCAAAAAAGCACAAATATTGTTTTTAGCTTTAAGCAGAAGTTGGATTCATATGTATTAGAAAATACCTGCATTAGGATAAAAGACTCACAGGGTAACTTCAATGTCTTCACATATTTTTCCTCTCTGACTATTTGCTCATTCGTATTTGTTTCCCTGTACAACTCTATGTAGCAACACTTATAACAGGATGGCATTTGCTGGTGAAGGGCCTGAAGGCATTAAAGCAAGTTTTTCTCAACATCACATCCTCATCATCTTAATTTTGTTGCCTGTCGTGGCCACTCAGAACTTCATGGCCAAGATTATCTTGGAAATCCAGTTTTGATTCAGTGGGAAGCAATGATGCATCATACACATTAAGAGCCAATTAATGGCAGCGTCATTATAAGCAACCTTGTTGGGCATCTAATATTGTTCTGTGACTGTATCTTATCCTCTTATGTTATGCTGAAAAATTGATTATTCCACTGCCAAGTGATGTGAATTTTAGTCCATTTTATCCTACGTATCAAGTGCCAATGCCTGGCTGGCATCTCTACTGTGATATTTGGAGCTCTGCATACATGCGCTGATTCAGAACCAAGAGCATGCCCCTATGGGCAAGCGATAAGGTCATTCCCTGGGCCTTGGGTTGCTGAGAGGTAACCTGTGTGCTATCCCAGCTGTGAGGGTGTATGGGAACTGTGGAGTCAGGGCCTGAACCTCTGATTGATCACCTGAGGCGAGCCATGAGTCAGCCAGAGGAGCACAGGTGGAGGCAATTCACTGTGCTGCCAGAAGGGATGGAGCCTGGCTGCACCCCTCCTAGAGCTATTGAAGAGCTGGCTACTAGAGGGGAAGGATCTGTTCTGGAGATCTCCTCTGCTGGTGTTTTGTGGCTGAGCCCAGGATAGGGGTAAGCTTTCTATCTGTTCTCTTTTTGTTATCATTATCTGCTTTGCCAACTCTCTTGTTTATTTTGTAACTATAATGTCTTAATGTTCATTGAGTATACAGAGGGTTTCATTTTCCATATTTTTCCACATGTAAAAATAATGTTAAATATTAATCCACTGTACTGAGCTTGCTGAGTCTTCTCCCAGAATCAGTGCGCACATGCTACTGAAGTGATGGAACAGAGCTTTGTGCTTGTTCTTGCATTTATATAGCTACCTGGGAAATAACTTCTATTGGTTTGCTTTGATGTAAAAGCAAAAGTTGAGGTGGGAAATGTAGGAGTCGTGTGTTCTCTCAGCATGCGTTTATTCAAAATTTGTCCATCTTAGTTTACATCTTTACTGGGGAATGCTTCTGAGGACTTGGGTGGAGTTTCCAGACCGAAGAAGAAACTGCAAATTCAGGTTCCATCTCTCTCAGGTTAAGCCTATGTACTCAAATCTGTTGTCTCCTATGCATGATACTGCTGTAATTGCAAGAATTACTGCAGGAAAGGTCTGTGTTGTGTGTGTGTCTCTGACCAGAATCAGAACACAAAAGATGAAATGCTAGAAGTTTCCATGAAATGCAATTTATACTTTCCAGCTGTCCTGGTGAGAAGATAGATGAGAATGTATTATGACATTAGAAAGAACTTAGTTATATTTAAACATGACATAGAAATGACGTAGAAAAAGCATGAACAATTCTCATATAAGCATGCACTCTAGCTAGTATTATTGCTCTGAAACATGAAAGCTTCTAAGAAATTTCAAATGCAATTTAAGTTTAATGAGGAAGTTCTACTGTTTCTCTTAGGAGACAGGGAAATGCTTAGTATGAGACAGAAAAATAGGGGTGAATATGGAATAGCAGCCCTTTCGAGAATCCAAAATTAAACATTTCTGTTCACTCTCTTCTCAGAAGGCATGTGCACACATGCTAACAGACACTCCTTTGGGAAAGCTAGCAAATGAGGATATTTTTGTGACAAGATTATATTATTTTGGCTGTGCTTCTGCTTTGGCACCTGTTTGATCTGTCAGTTCAAGCTTCTTTCTGAAAAATGGGGTTTGTCTGTTAACTGTATTGGAAATTGGAAGCTCAGTGGGAATTCGTGATCCCAGCCGCTTGTAAACAGCCTTTGTCCTTCTTTATAGGTCCTCCTAACCCTTGTAGGACTTCAGGCATAAAGAAGCCTTTTAGCAATAACTCGTGCAGTTTCACTGACTTTTCTTCTTTCACTGCAAATAACAATAAAAGCAATGTAATGAAAGCTGTAACAAGCTGCTGCTTTGATGTAATAGTTTGGAAATACTTTACCCATGGCTAGAATGCACCTGATGCTCTCTCAGTTAAGCATTCCAAGCAGGGACCAGAAAAAGAAAACATGCCCAAATATGTAAACAACATCACCACAAATTACCTTTGAGTTTTATGGGATCCTAGCTACAATGCATGCTTGTTTCTCACCTCTGGAATGTGTTGGCTGCTGGTCACTTTGCTTTGAATCTCAGGGATCTGGATCTCATATCTCCCTTGTAAGCTTCCTTGTAAGAATTGGAAGCTATTTCTGAAGAACAGAGGAGGGTATGGTAGGATTTTGCCGCCCTGAGTCTAGTTGCTTTTTACTCCAGTCTAAGACATCTTCCTCGGAGTGTCCGTGATATTTCTAATAGCATTTAGTGTAGACCAAACAACTTAGAATCATAAAACGTCAGCTGAAATCGATGTATAGCATAGCCTTTTTCAGTGCTCTGTTGCTTCACCTCCTTTTCCTCCTTCATGAGAAGTCACATCCTGGTGTTAAGTGCGAGCTCCAATGTAGCATTTCTATCCCAATGGTTTTCAAGCTATTATACTTTCCATCTTGGCCATTATATAGTGACTTTGTTGTGTCCTATGCACTGAGAAGACTCAAATTTGTGCAAGTATAGACTTGATCATGGCAAAATTGTCTTGAGGAGAATCTAAGTCCCTTTTCACAGTATTTTTTTCAGAGCTCTTTCAGGTTGTTAGATGAGCTAAACAGAAGTTATCTGACTTGCAGAATCTGTCTACTCAGTTAGTGTTCAGAGCCGACCGGGGCTCTGCACCCCACATCTACCACCCTTACAAAGCTTATGAGAGCTGGAGAAGTGCAAGGACTCAAGCTTTATGCCAGGCTTCCAGACAGGGAATTTATCTCATTATCCCACTCAAAGTGAATCTTGTATTGGCATTTGTGGTAGCCTCTTTAAGGACATTACTGCATATGAGCTGATTTAAAAAGATTTTAAAACTCAAATTTTCTATTGAAGTGCTCATGTCTTTGGAAGGATGTGTTAAGCGCTGTATCATCTGAATTAGGATTTCCACATCCTGCAGAACCACTGCCAGTCTTTTGAGAGTACAAGAATGCTATTTACATAAGCTTTTGTCTGTTCGTAACATCTGATAACAGTATTGTTGACTAACATGTTGACCTCAGGTTAAAAAAAAAAATATTTCTATGTTCTCTTTGTTGATGAAGAAAAATAATTTAATGTCTCTAATGGTAAAAAGACTTTATTCCCCAAATACTGATATATTTTTATAGATACAACTTTAATATTTTATTTTTTTGTTGAGACAACTCTTTAAAAGTATTTTGGCAGTTTGTAATTCCCAGGGCCACAAATCACTTCAAAAACTCAGCCAAATAATTTAGTTCTTACATACCACAGTGTCTTAGCCTATCTGGGTTGAATGCCCTTAGCAAATATTACAGCCCTTTTTTATTTGGAATGAAAACGAACAAGTTGGAAAACCAAAAATATTGAAAACTGCTGGATGCCAGGCTGGGAAAATAATATTCCCATTAGAATATTCATGGGGCTACAACAGTTGAGCAGACTTTCAGGCCGTAAAATATCTCTTTGCTCATCACACAATGATGCAGGAGTTGTGAAATTTTGTATTCATCTCCTCAGATAGTACTTTTTCAGCTGAAGAAGTGGGACAGAAGTTTGGAGTTCAGTGTCTACTTTGTGAGAAACACAGTGAATGAACAGTACTATTTAAGTGATGGCTCTAGGTCTCCTCTGTGATACGAACAAATAGATACAATCATCTCAGTGTTTGGGTGTAAATCCCTCTTCTCATAAGTATGTGCCTATCTATGCACCATAAAGAATCCAGCCTTATTCCTGTTCTGCACCCATGAGTTTTCAGTGCTCTTGGTTTACCTTTAATTCTTCCAGTACAACCGAAACAAAAGGTGGTCCAAAATTAGGTTTTTGATTCAAACAAATGGATGTAGTTTTTGAAGTGAGTCCTTTAATAGTCCCCATTTACCAGCGCTTGGAACATCTGTGTGGGTTTGGTTCATGCCAGACAGATTATTCTCAGAAGAAACAAAACCAAAAGCTCCAATCCATGCAAGTATCAAGAAAACTGAGCCAAGGTTCAGCCTGCTAGGGAGCTTCACACCGCATACACGGGAGGGATGCTTTCTTTGGTTCAGGAGAAACAGACAAACTTAATTTGAAATAACATTTGAACTATATACTGAAGGTATAGGAACCTTGTTGCCAACTGGTGTGCCCTATTGATCTCCTGCTGCGTTAGAAAGCTTTCTTACCTCTACACAGTCAAAGCATTTTGTTTTGAAACTGTGGTTTTTCAGTTTTGTTGTAAAACTATAAGTAACCATTCACTCCCTAATTGTTTTTCTGCTCCAGTCTGATAGAATACTGCACTGTAATCTAGAGCTGCACTTGATAGTTGAAAATAAGGTATGCTGTGGAAGATCAAAATGAGAAATATATTCATGTGACAATAGCCAATAGACTTCCGTGCTTCCAACTGCCAACTAAGAACAAGTATCAGCTGCCACTACGCACTAAAATGAAATGACATCTAAAATGCTAATCTGTCTTCCTAGTGGGAGTGTTCCTAGTGGTAACACGTAATTGCTACTACTCCTGCTCTGGAAGGTCATTCAGGATAAAACACAGATGCTCCCATCTTGTCCTTGGTGTGAGTACAGTTGCAATATGAAGAAAAGGCAGCCTGGTTTAATGAGAGCCTGCTGCTACTGAACACCTACTAAAGGAAATTCAGGATAATATGTTTCTGAGTGCTCTGCTACCATGAAAAGAAGATTAAAGGATAAGTGGCTTATTCTGTTACATTGATTTGAGACTACAAAACAAGTGGCAGAATTTTTCTTTTTCTGTGGCAGTTTTGGTATGCTCTTCATCAGTAGTGTATGTGTTTTCCATTTGAGAATTAAGTAAGTGGGAAAATATATTTTGCCTATAGGGATGGATGTATTCCTGTGTGAGAAGAATGAGAAACAGAATCAGTATTCTAAGTAGTTTGCTCCATGACTTCAAGTAAATCATAATTTCCAGAATTTTTAAGCAAAAATAAGGTGCCTGAAATAAGGTAATTAAAACATTGAGGCTTGGATAACTAAAGGAAAGAAATGAAGAAAGGTCAAAGGCATGCACACAGGTGGAACACTTTCTGGCTGACTACTTCAGTAATGGAGAATTCATGCTAGTAGAGAATATTACTGGTTCCGGGGGGAGGGGGGGGGAAGTTTTATGCTGTTGTCTGCTTGTAAAGACCTTCTGAATCAGCTTCCTATGTAAGAGAAATGTCCAGAAATACCAACTTCTTGAAACATTTAGGAAATGCTTCTAATCCATTTCTGTGACATAAAATTTATAGGGCTCTCATCAGGCAGAGAATGAAAGCACACCTATCTGCCCCAAATCAGTGGTTATTTACTACGTATGAAAGGTGAAATATGCACAACCAGCCTGAAAATACCATTGCTGAAAAGCACTTCTTGGATCTGCAACATCAGCTTCCTCTTACTAGGATACAGGCATGTGATTTCTGTTTCTGCCTGCCTAGTTCTGCTCTACTGGAATCCAGTTATAAACCCTTTGCTGTTTTTGTTTCAGGGCCAAGGTATATTCTTTCTGCTAAAGCCCATATGTGGATTCTGGAGGTCTCAGTCTTTGGGATCTAGCCATGGTTTTCTTCTCCTCCCAAGAATCTGAATATACCTTTTCTGTCTTCCTTTCTCTCAGCAGGAACACAAACATAGATATAATCCTGAAGAGAGACACGAACTCTCTTCTCTTCCCTTTATTATTGATAAACTCAGTGTGAAGTTCTCTTCAGTGAGACTAGTCCTAACACTCCACACAGAATTCTAATGGGAGGTACAGTTTTATTTGTGGGCGGCAATACTCTGAAAGAGCAAAAGTGGCCCTTCCAGACTATGTTCATGTAATAGAGTGAACTGGTAAATTTTTTCTACCTGGACCTTTGTGACTTGATTTTTCGTACATTACAGTTCTGTTAACCTTGGGGTTGAGATGCTGGGAAGCAGGGCTTCTGTATCATACAGCTGAAGTCTGTGTCTTCAAAACCTGGCCTGTAGTAGGTGCCATGGCTCCACCAATACCAAAGAAAGTTGCCACCTCCTTCAGTGCAGTATGCATGCATTTTACTGCGTGAATGCATTATATCTTGGAGAGGAATTTCATACAGTGCATTTTCATGCTCTGATGCCTGGTAACATCTGAAACACAACTGATGTGCATCTGAGCAGATAAGCCAGGGATTAGCATCTGAGTAGTTCTGAAATCCTAGCTAAAGAGGTAGAAAAATCTGAAACAAATAATTAGCATCCCATTTCAAAAGTAGGGATCACAATCTGAGATGCTCATGGTATTACCTTAATACTTTGAAATCATAATGCCATTTATACAAATTAAGCTAAACTTGTGTGTTTTTGGAAAACACACAAACGCAAACAGCATGCGATGCATTAGAAAGCATCTTTGTATGTTTTGCAGATGGAGAAAGTGAGAATAAAAGATAGTTTACTGTCTTGGCTAAAGCTATTCACCAGAATAAACTGTAGTGGTAAAATTTGTTCCCTGACACCCATGAGCATGTAAATAGTTTTTCTTCCATACATTTAGTGGGTTCATTCTCAAAGTCACTGTTGCAGACTTTCAACTGAAGATTTCAGAAATGATGCTTATTTAAGGTAGTTCATATATCCATAACCTACAAATCTGGAGGAAGAAAACTTTTCATTAGTTTGGTACTGTGAATTTTTTAGAAAGAATTTTCAGAATAATATCATGTTAAGTGGACTGGCAGTTTGATATTGTTTTAAAAAATAGTTTTTGAGTTGTTCTGAAATGGAGTCCATGTAAAATGTGAGAGTCAGTGAAGTTTGTTTGTTTTTTTCTTTAGAAGGTTTTTTTTGATGCTTACTTCTTTGGGTCTTGCCTGTAGTCCTAGCCTGTGTGCTGCCTCTGTTTGCTCAGGGTAGGATGTTCTTTTCAAGGCAATCTATCTTTTTTTTTCGTTCTGTGCTGAATCCTGAGTCATTTTAAAGAACTTCGTTCACTTGGTACAGAGCTAATAATGAAAAATCACTTATGCTTTAGAGAATTTAACTTTCAAATACGTTGTGAGAAATAAGGTAGGGCCTAAAGTTTCCCCATAGAGTTCCTCTATATCCTTGAGGAGATCCATCAGACAAATATGTAGCCTGAAACGTCAACTAAGATGAAAGTGCAAACAAAAATAACTTCTCTGTGAATACTGGAATATTTTACCTTCAGCTGCCACTCTGAAAGATTTTAGTATTTTCATTAACTTCTTCAGAATTTACTAAGTGTATTTTAAAGAGCAGAATTTATAATTTATTAATGCAAAATGCTTTTGTGTTTTATTGATGGGTTAATTTTCGTTTTGCTTTTGAAGCTTTGATTCATCATGGCAGCAAATACTATTGTTAGCACATTTCTAGACTTGTGTCAAGGTACTGAAATTGGATGTTATGAGACAAGTCTGCCAGGCAGTTTGTGTGATGTGAGTTAGTGGTTTCTGTCCAGTACCCACTTTACAATAAATCACCACCATTATTGGCACAAAAAGGTATTCTTGTTGGCAGCCTCGGAGGGGGAGGAAGAGATTTCATAAGTGATCCCTAGATGTGGCTCCTGTGAGTTACAGGAGAAACCAACTGAATGTTGCACAAGTGATTTGTTTAATACTTTTTTCTGCACCGTTCCCCAGGATTGTTGATCTGTAAGAATCATATAATATCCCAGGTTGGAATGAACCCATAAGGATCATTGAGTCCAATTCCTGGCTCCACACAGGACCGTATGTCTAAGAGCTTTGTCCAGATGCTTCTTGAACTCTGGCAAGCTCAGTACCACGGCCACTGCCCTGGGAGTCATATTCCATGCCCAACCACTTCCTGGTGAAGAATCACTTCCAGGCATCCATTCTGAACATTTCCTGTTGCAGCTTCATGCCTTTTCCCTAGCTTCTGTCTTTGGTCACCAGAAACAGGAGATCAGCTCTGCGTCTCTGCTTCTCTCTTGAGAAACTGTAGACTACCATGAAGTCTCTCCTCAGCCTTCTCTGCTCTGGGCTGAAGAAACCAAGGGACCTCAGCAGCTCCTCATACATCTTCCCCTTCAGACCTTTCATCTTCATTGCCCTCTTTTTGCACACTCTAATGGCTTTATGTCCTTTTTGTCCATTGACACCCAAACCTGCATGCAGTACTCAAGGTGTGGCCACACCAATGCAGTTTAGAGTGGGACAGTAATTTCCCTTGAGCAGCTGGCAATGCTGTGCTTGTCCTGTTTGCTAGTTAAAATAGACTTTCAGATGTAAGTAAATAGATGAAGTCCCTTTATTCTGGGTTTAACAGAGACTTGTGCGTCTGCTAAAATAGCAAGGACACTGTGTGTATGTGAGAGCTCATGTGCACGTTCTTTCTTGCTGTCCTGGTGGGTCCTTGGCCAATATGCTACAGGCTGGTGAGAAGTTTATGCTTTAGGGTAAGGACTGCATATAATTAAATGCTCACACATTGTCAAAATCCCAGAAGATAAAAAACACTCCAGCCAGTAACTTGAAGAGCAAGCAACAAGGAAAATGACTTCAATATGCAGAAGAAATTTAGATGCCCGGAGGGAATGCTGATTCAGAAGAGATAGTAATAGGAATTATGGTTTGATTTACAACATCCCTTGAAAAAAAAACTAGACCAAACCTTTTGCTTTGTATGCATATAGGGTATGCAGTCTCAATTCAGAAAAGAAGACATTAGCTGTTCTATTGTTAACTTCTCCAACCTCTTCTCCCATAAATACAATTGGATTATTTTCCATCTCAAGTTAAACAGCTTCTTTGTGCCTTCATTTGTCCTTCCTTTTTCTACCTGGTACCCTCTTTTGCTTCATTCGAAAGTTTCCTCCTGCTATCCAAGATGCCTTTCTGATAGGATATAAACACCATTTCAGTCCATCTTTTTATTTTTCTTCTTCTTCTTACTTCTGTAATGAGTGTGCTCAGTATAGGCTAGAAAAGTTTATTTGCAGACAAACTTTCTGTCTTCTCTGCTGCCCTGAACTCTTTTTCTTGGATGTATCGTTCATGCATAAATAAGGTTTTCTCCATTCTCCTTTCCATTCCCTCCTTTAAATCTTCCAGTTACTGTTGAGTTCCTATGGGCCTACTTAACCTCCAGTTTGGAAAAGGAAATTACTTTGCATAACAGTCTTGAAATACTGCTGACCCCTCATTTAATTTCTGTTGTCTGACATGCTCCGTACTCAGCCCTCTGCTCTTTTGCTTTGCAATGTTTCTTCTGCCACATTTTATGGAGAAGAGCTGGGGGAGAGAGAAGGATAATCTGTGAGTCACTTGTGCAATGATGACTTGCAGATTTGTTTTTTTTTTTTTTCATCCTGCCAATCTTTTATTTCAGTTTCTTCCTTAAAAGGGGGGCAATTCATTTGTAAAGTACTTTGAATGCCTCAGCTTTTATTTCAAAACATTATTAAAGTATCAATACTTAGAGCAGAACTTCCCAACTTTCACCTGCAGGGCATAAATAAAGGACTTTCTTTTCTTCTTCTTTCTTTTTTTCTTCTTCCTCAGGAAACATGATCTTATCACAGATTTTAAAGCCCTTTCCCTGAAAACTCATTACATACCCTTTGAACTCGGAGTTTCTTTCAGATGCTGATTGGAACTTTTTTGTTGTGTGCTCATGCCTTTATTTTTTTTCCCCACGTTGTTTAAACTTTGTTAAACCATGCTGATAATGTAATGTGGTGATTTAGGATACTGAAAAACATTAGATGTGTTGTTTGGGACCTGAGATGGCTTATTATTGCCAGCGGGTGGCTGAGTGGGAAGGTATGATCTAGTATTGCTCTGGACATTTTTGTACTGTATTGAGTAAGTATTCTCAAAGTCACCTGAAGTTTCTGAGTGAGGTATGCAGTTTCCTCACAGTACACCAGGTGTTTATCAGTGACTGGCTAGGTGGAGAAGAGAAACTCACAGAAGGGGAATGAGAGAGAATATGAAATAGCTTTATTTTAATATTTGTTGCTAGCTGTTGCTAGCTTGTTTTGAATCTGTCTTTTGTTTTGATTTATTTTGATCTGCCCATGAATTAGTTATTGCCATATGTTCTATAAGTAGAATTTGTGTCACTCTTCAACAGTCATCATTCGACGATAAGACTTAACAACACTTTCAGTTTTTCCTCTTTGACGTTTTTAGGGTAAATATGTTTTTGCAATGGCTTGTTTTTTAAGTACTCAAAGCTGCTGTCAGCTAAAGCAGCCCAGGCAGCTTGTCCTCAGCCTGGGACATTTCATTACTGCAGGCCTGTGACCTTCACCAGCTCTGTGACCATCTCTCACCTTCTGATTCCAACCTTCTTCGCTGCTGCTGCTCCAGATACGTGCACTACCTCTACCATAAGTAATCTGTGAAAACCTTTTCTGTTCCTTTTACTGTTTCTCTTGTAGTGTCCCTAATGCATTTCACTTCTGACCTGTGTAACAGCCTTGCCATTTGAGTCCCAGGCCTTTCTTGGGCAGACGCTGTCACATGTGTCAAGTCCTGCCAAAACTGATAGCAGCCCTCAGTCATAAAGCATGCAGCCTAAGCCACACGTTAGGAGCAGAGCAATTCATGTCATGATCCTGGATTTGAGGCCATCTCTAAAACACTGAATCCATAAAATTAACAAATGGAGACTAAGATGATACCATCCCACTCTCTCCCTCTGACATATACATGCAAAGTCTCCGAAGGGAAAATAACTCTCCTGGTCTTTTGATGCTTAAGAAAAAGAACAAATGAAAATCCTGTTTTGTTTTTTTTTATCCCAAACAATGTTATACAACATTAAGAGTATGCTGTATGGCTTTTCTATTTTCCTGTGTGATGAGTATGATGTTTACATATTACACAGGTTATGACTTTTCTTTTGGAATACAAGAGTAGATTTATGAACCCATAGATAACTGAAAACTGTAATTAGAAGAATAAAAAGGACAACAAATTGAAGTAGTTATTAAAATAAAGGGAATTATTTGCAAATAATCTCAAATTTTAACATGCAAATTATCCTGTATTTAATAAGGTGAAAACAAGAGAAGGATCTCAGTAGTATGGATAGAGGGAGAAATTGTTAAATGACTGATTTGACATTTTATCTCTTTCTCTCTCTTTTCAAGAGAACATTGAAGCTTTCACAGCTCATAGAGGATAAATATGGATGGCTGCATAAGTCTTTAATATTTTCTTAAGAAAGTAAGTTACAAATAAAAAAAGACACATTCAATCCCCTATTTTGATTTATTTCTGAAATATAGTACATTGTATGCGATTCCATAATGGATATTGCAGTTGGAGTGAACTACTTAGTTTTTATTTTATTATTTTACAGATGAGTGTTCATCACTATCATAAAAAAGAAATATGTAACTTCTAGCTGAAGAAGCTTAGCATGTTTACATTGCTGGAAATGTGTTCACAAGGAAAAAGTTGTTGAAAACTCACCCAGTACTGGGGAAATACAGTCCTAAATATCTTTAAACAATCTAAGAAGAGCAAACTGATGAAATGTTTCACTGCATGCAGTTTTAAGATTATCCCAGAAGTTCTAAGGTGGTATTTCATTGAACGTTGCAATGTGAATGGGCTTGAGCCTTCAAAAAGTTGCATTCCCCCCTCCTCACCAAAGGAATCTTCATATCCCTATGTCTTGCCACATTTGTCCCATTTCATATTTTCTCAAATGGGAGAGGCCAATACCACCCTTTCTTTCTTGTTTTCTTTGTTGATTTTTTTTTTTTCATTGGTTACTCTACAAAGACATCTTGTCAGCTATAATTTGCTTTGTGGATTTGGGTTTTAGTACAGCATCAAGAGGATTGCTGCACTTGGGTTTTTTTACTACTATCATTCTAATGCACAGTTCAGTCTGTCACATGCATAAAAATATGCACACACACTTTCAGAAGCACTGAATTACACCTTGTATCTCTCTATTATATCAGAATGACTAGTATTGTCTGCAGCTGCATGAGATAATCAGAAAGATGCCTGTTCGAAATATTACAAGGTTGAAAACCAGCAATAGCCAGATTGGGAATACCCCTCTGCTTCCATCACTTGGTTACAGACAAATACATGAAGCAAGCTGAGGGCCAGATTTGATGCAGGTGGAAGCCCCTCAAGCTGGAACCGAACACCAATGAGGGAGAGGTGCTCTCTTCCTGCAGAGAGAAGAGGATCAAAATCCAAGTGCAAGCAAGCCAAGGGCAGTGAAATGCCTCTAGCATAGAAACAAAACAAAGTGCTGCTTGTTGTATTCAGTAACATGATTATCCCAAAGCCATGCTGATTTGCAGATCATCATTATCTCTTTGGGAAAAATGTGCCTGAGTTCATCAGAGGTGGATCTTTTTGTTGTAAAAAGACCCTCATAGCCTTGCAGTACTGAGTGAAACTCTAGCATTGATAGAAATTGGTGGCAGAATTGTTACTGAGTTCAGCACAGCAATAGCTGCTTCATCTGAACCTACTGACTCCTATAAAAACGGTCAGGGTTCCTTATACCACAAGGTTTGATGGCTCAATTTATCATCTTTAAATATTTGAACAGTTTCTACTTTGTAGATGAGAATTATTATTCTTAATGCATATTTTATTATTGAAATATGTCTCTATTTCGTCTGTGTATCCTTAAGTCAGTGTAGTGTTAAGATCCCCTTAGAACCATGGTGAGTTTTCATTTGTCATATCTTCCCTTGCTTTCTATATCCACTTGCTGTCATATGTTTGTGAATTGTCATTTTTTAATTAAGAAACTGCACTCTGCTCTGTATGACAGAGCCCCAGGGAACAGCATGGAGCTGTCAGGGGAGGGCAGCTGGGGGATAGGGACAGGGTCTGCAGCACAGGGCGGTGGGCATGGAACGGGCTGCCCAGGGCAGTGGGCACGGCCCCAGGCTGTCGAAATTCAAGGGGCACTGGGGCACCTCTCTCAGATACAGGGCTTGGATTTTGGGTGGTCCTGTGTGGAGCCAGGGGTTGGACTCAGTGATCCTTGTGGGTCCCTTCCAGCTTGGGATATATTATAATTCTATGAAAACATTTTTAGTTCTATATGATAAATAGAGAAATTGAGTCAGAGAAATAAAGATTAGTTGGTGATGGACTTGGTGATAGAGATGGATTTTCAAATTGCGTTCCTGCTCCCAGACCCATGCTCATTTCCCTACACAGGCTGCAGCAGGAGTCATACCATCAGAATTCTCCTTTTATGTGGGAAGCACTCACTTTAGAAAATAATAGTTGACTGGCCTGATGGTCTGCATCTGGTTATTAAGCTAATTAGGTTTGCCCATACAGCATTTAGGTTGCAGTTTACTCCGTGGCTTTATCGCCTCTCTTGTTAGCGTGTTTAGATGGTCTTTAGAATTCTCACACTTTAATTCTATTCAGAGAGCTGTTTATGTGAAGCCCCAAAATGGATTTGTTTTCCAGTACCTCTCCTCTGTTGCATATTAACACTTAATTAGCAAAAAGATCCTATTACCTTAGCTCTAAAAGTGAGAATAGCTAAGGGACCATCTAAATATAAAATCAGATGCACAGTCAACCTTTAATCTGGCCATAATGCTGTTACCTAAATATTATTATAACTCCTATCATAAACTATTCTTTGATTGATTTTGAAATGTTTATACCCAGAGTGTCTGGCACAAATTGTTTTTCTGAGAACGCTGAAGTCAAAATGTCTGAACTAAAGAGACAGCTCCTCTTAACAAGCTTTATTTGGGTCTTTCTTCTGTTCGAGTGGTTGGTCTGTAACATCCTTTCTTCAGAACGAGAACAGAGCTGAAATCCAAGTCGAAGATAAACCAAGAAAAACAATTCCCAAAGTGTAATTTAATCACTGAAATATTCTCATCGCCCTGAGGACCATCTTTCCATGGAATCTGTTGCTGAAGGAATAGCAGGCGTTCTGCCTATGCTTCTGAGCATTGTGGGTGCATGAATAAGGCACAGATGCAACATGGAAATATATAGGAAGATACATTTTGCTCATTTAGTAGTTTGGGGTGAGAGGCGTTAAGTCAAAGATTACATGGAGGTTTTCACAAGGAGATACATAAGGAATAGCAAATGGAAAGGCTCCTAGTATGTCTGTCCTTCTGTGGCTTTAAGGAGAGCTTTGCTATTTATTACAACTATTACCACAGTGATTTAAATGGCTTTTGGTAACGTGCCCTCTACAGAATCTCTTGACTATTTTTCCACTTAGTTTTTGTTGCTAAGTTCTGTTTCTATACATGACATCTCTGTGTTTTGTTTCAGCAACAGTATTTCATCATGGACATTTGTTTTGATATTCACCTACTAATATAGCAGTGAGCATCTCACATGTTCCTTTCTTTTAAATTTGGACCCGCTGTTAAAAAGTGTGAATTGAGAACATGCAGTAAAGCTTCTGGGATATTATGTGATAAGGTGTCGGTCTGAAGTTTTCTGACAACCTATAGAACATGTTTAATACGGCTTAGAAAAGAGTAAAAATTGTGATACTGTTAAACAGAAATTTTTACTACGCTGCCCTTGCAGCTTCCAATTCTGAAACAGTCTTTGTTATTCTGGTTTGAACTTGGAAGCTAAAATACTTTGAAAATGACACAAGTGATTTGTTTTTGTAGTTTAGGAACAGGATATCTCTTGAGCGGATTAGGTCTTGCGAGCAGTTTGCAAATGAAAGAGGATTTTTTCATTTGTATTACTATTTATTACAATATTTTCTGCAAATATCATTTTAGGAGAAAGTTGGTTGTTTTTTTCTTTTTGAAAAAATTGGTTTTTTTCCTTGAATTGTTTTACCTGTGTCGTCTTTTCATGGAAAAAAAAAATGCCAACAAAACATAGAATTTTGAGAATGCTTAATCTGGAACAAAATACTTTATTGTGTTGAACTGTATAGGAAGATTTTCTTTAAGCCTATTTGCTGGTAAGTTTCCCAAACTGATTTAATACCTCAGAAGGGAGTTGTTTGAGGTACCTCTTGCCTCCCTGCACCTATAGGGACCAGCATTGGTCTACAACACGCTCCCAGCCTGTTCTCTGCTTGAACACTGAACGTCCATCATGAGAGAAGTAATCCCTAGAGCATGGCCCGTCATGTGTGATTGACATGAGATCCCAGAAACACAACTCAGAAGCATGTGACAGGCTGCAAGGGGTCACACTAAGACAATCTTGAAGAATTTTCATTTCAGTGAAAACTGTCAAACAGAAATAGTTCAGTAATTCCAAAGAGGTCTTTTGTTTGTGGCTTTTGTTGTTGTTGTTTACTTTGTTTGGGTTTTTTTTAGATCTTTCAAGCTGTTTGAAACAATTGCTGGAAACTTAAGTTTTAAGGCAGAATGCTTCACCATGTTTTATTATACTAGATTTCTTGAGAGGTGTTTTTTGATTGTCATTCTGAGCAGACGAGTATGAAAAAATGCAAAAGAAACTACATTTCTTGGTATTAAATATTGCAACACAGACTGGAGCACCTATTACAAGACTATAAATGTAATTCAGATTTCTTTGCCCATCCTGCCTTGGCAAATAGGCTGCAATTTCTGAAGTCCATGATTGCTGTATTGATTTCTGTGGTTAGTTCAATAACTAGCACTTGGGACTTTTCTCTTTTCACAGACATTTGCCAACATTATTTTTGTTGTGTATTAATCAAGTTCTTCCATTAATTCTACTCTTCAGTGATTTGCTGGAGCAGATCTGGCTTTTCAAGGAGGGACCCAAAAGCTAGATGAATGAAGCTGCTGATTCTGTCTCAGAGAGTACATATTCTTTGCATTTTAAGAACTGCTGTGGGCTCTGGTCTAAAGTTAAAACAGCTGACTAAAGACCAGTAGGCATTAAAGAGTTTAGGTTGAACGAGCTGATATTCAGGAAAAGCACTGAGCTTGGCCTGCCATGCATTTGGCTGTTGTATGCATTAACAATTAGCTGAGTATTGGTGACCCAGGTGATTCTGTGTTATCCATCTGTCATTGTCATGCCACAGCACCACTGATGTTAGTCATCAGAGATGTCCTGTGGTCCTCTGTAAAAAGGCCAAACTCACCTGCTGCAAGGACAGATGGGATTAGTAGGTAAACTTCTTTAGATCTAGGGAGACAGATAAGAAGAGTGCTTGACAGCTTCCAGCTGATCCTAAGATCAGCCAGCTCCAGTGCAGACATGTATGGCCTTCACTTTAAAACACCAGAGAATGAAATTAGGGCGATTCCTTTTCTAAAGCATATGAGCCAGCTTAAATAACTTTTCTTATTACAGTATTCCTGAGCTGGTTCTATTTTTGTTTTCTCATCTTTCTTCAGTCTTCTATAGTTTTCTCTACTGTTTGAAAATCTGCGCTGAGTTTGCTGTCTTGATTCCTTGTAGCAAAAAGTACATTCTGTGCATTTGATTTCTTTCTGTTTTAGTGCAGTGTGGAAAGCGATTCTGTGCATCTCATATTAATTTTCCAGTTCTCTTGCACAAACTGATATCGAACAGTTTTCACCATCACAGTGACCTGATTCCATGCTTAGTAAACTAGACTTGTTTACAGCAGCAGAATTTGGGGATTGTATTCCTTTCCAAATAGGTTACTTGGAAAACAAGAACTTTTCATGTCTCCCTGAATAGTTAAGAGGAAAAAAAAAAACAACTATGAAACAACTGAGAAACTCCTCAATCCACTGACAAGAAATCTGGTGCCTTCTATGTTATGTAAAGATCAGATACAATTCAGATGTTTGGAATGAGAATGTTCTCCTTCAGTATAGTTTAGAAACAATGTTCTCTTTGATATTGCAGCTCTCCAAGTATTCACGTTGAGCAGAAACACCTGGGAGCAGACCCCAGCTTTCCAGTTGCTTTAACTAGGCGGACTTATTAGCCCTCTTTAGGACAGAGACAAATGGCTGCTAAAGTAAACAAAGGAGATAGCAAGGTGGAGATTTTCAAAGTTGTCAAAGGGATTTGGAGTCCCAGAACAGTTGGCTTTGAAAGCCTTATGTTAAAAGCTGTCCAAAAGAGGAAGAAGAAGAAGGAAAAAAAAGCAGAGGCAAAGCAACTGTATGAGAAACTTAGTCCTTCAGGCTTCTCCTTTATGTTCCTTCCTCCTTTAAGAGATCACTCATCTATTCAGATCAGTGCTTCAGTGCTGTATCCAGACAAGCTGGCTTTGGAGACAAAGGAGGATAAAGTCTGTCTCCTCCTCATGAGGGCCCTTTTTGGTTCATCCTTTCACACCAGCTCTGTCTCCTAGCTGGGACCTGAGCTGTTGCATTACAGGAGCTCCCTCCCTGTTCTATTACTAATTTGTGTGTGGAGCCCTAATTACAATTTACCAAAATGTTTTTCCATTTTCTATCTATCATGTTCTAAGTCTATAAAAGAGTGGGTGAGAAGACTTGTCAGTAAGTCACACCTCTTCCATTTTATAAGCTGTATTTTTAGTTGACTGACTCAGATGGACTTTTGCTGTCAGAACATCAAAAAAGCCTTACCCGGTATCTCTTTCCATGATCAGTCATTTTGAACTTGGAATTTGAGTTCATGAAGGGATGTAGCTCTATCCTCAACTTACTGGTTATTTTTACCTTGACTGTTGCTTCAGTCTCCCAAAGACTGAGGGTAGATTTCATGAAGATGTGAATACGGCACACTGTAACTCTACCAGTTCCTTCTTGCCATGTTACAGTAGTAAGCATTTGCAGCATGGGGCTTGATTACTGTTGATAGGTAACATGAAATTTAGCACTGTTGTGTGCACTGATGGATCTGTGGGCCCTGCATTGAGAATGAAGTTTTTCATTGACCAGATCATTTATTTAGGAGGCAAATGAATGTGCATGAGTGACAGGATAGGGAAGAGAGCAGTCACTGCTCTTGTTGAATTGCTCTCATTATTCCTTCAAGTCTAGCACTTTTCACAAAGCTGCTGTGTCTTCATTTGTAGGTTTATGTCAAGTCCTTTAATAATGCACAGCGTTGTTGACAAACATCTGTAATCTGTTTTCTCTAATAATAACAGCTTTTTCTTTTCTTAAATTTGCCTATGTCCAGAGTCACCCATGCATTTTTACCCCTGCCTGCATACAACAAATGCACCAATTTGAGCATACGCACAGTTCGTTTTGTGGAAGATGAAACTGCTAGTAAGTCTTCCTTATCTTTACATGCCCATCATTCTGTACAATGGCATACCAGCTTTTTCAAAGATGCATCCCGAGGAGTTGCTTGAAATGAAAGTCCAGGTCTGAATGCCTTGAAGTTGAAAAAGCTGAGTATTTGATCTGAAACTGCAGCTAATGTGGTCTTTGTTGCAGAGGCTTAGGTGAAGCTCTCGTCTGGGAACTGCTCTTTCCAAAGCATATGTCAGTCTCAATTTAAGTCACTTCTATTACGGTCAGTGTGTCTTAAATGTTTGATGCTGTAAACATATGTAACAGGAAACAATTCATTCCTCATTGATCTTTTCTGGCAGTTTGCTTCCGTTCTACAGTGGAGATGGTGCACCTTTAGATTCGCCTGCCATCCAAGTGACTCTTTCAAACCCAACACTGACACTCCTGAAGCTATGCCTCTCTATGTAGGGGTCTGAGTGTTTGATGTCCCCCAGGTGGTTGTCAGATAGAGGAGTGCTGATCATCTGGCTGCAGACAGGGCTGACCCAGCTGTCCCAGGCAAAGTGATACAGACTACAGAATCACAGAATCATAGGTGTTGGAAGGGACCTCCAGAGATCGAGTCCAACCCTCCTGCCAAAGCAGGTTCCCTACACCAGGTCGCATGGGTAGGCATCCAGACAGGTCTTGAACATCTCCAGAAAAGGAGACTCCACGACCTCCCTGGGCAGCCTGTTCCAGTGAATGTCACCAGGTCGAGTATACTACTCTTTTCATAACATCTTATGGAAGCCAGTAAATTTCCTCTTGTTCTTACTTTGGTACCAAAGTCAGAACCTTCCTAAGTACATTTTTTTTCTTGTTTTCATGTGCATTAAACAAGACAAAGAACAGTCTTTGCTGTTTTCATTTCACACAGATGTTACAAGCACATCACTGGCTTCAATGTCCAGTAAAACAGACAGTGTAAAGCCACTTGCTGCCCTCTATGGTACAGTACAAGCTGATGCAAAAGGACTGGATAGTGAAAGTGAAGAAACTTCCATCTTCTTGTCTCTGGTTCTAAAAATCACAGGAGGTCACTGGTATGACCTTCAGAGAATGATGTTCCCTGCAAATCCAGACTCATTTCTATGTTGAAATGCGCACAGGAGTGCGCAATGACTTGGCCAACACAGGCTTTTCTGATCAAGGCAAATCCATGCAGCAGAGAGGGCTCCTGCCTGGAGCAGAGACAGTTGGGACTGGTGCTGAGGACCAAAAGTCTGCACAGATGATCCCTGTTTCCGTCAGAGGAGTGCAAGAGCCACTCCTCCCAGTGGCAATGGGAGATACAAAGGTGGGCTCCCTTTCCTTTATATGCAGAAACAGCTCTTATTTTGTCTCCTAAGAAGCCAGGTGATGTGTCTTCCTAGTGCTCTCTGCCTGCTCTACAGGAGTATGCATGTTAGTATAGCATCTAGATGGTGATCCCCAAGGTAGGATGTTTTCTGCAGCTCATGCTCTTTCCACTGAGTTTGTGATACTTTGCCTGTTATTTGATACACGTATTTCTGGTACATACTTAGTTTATGCAAAGCCTGTATGTTTTGTGCGTGACATTTCATCTACAAATATTCCTTTGCACTGTGAGTATTAACAGCCTGGACACTTGCATATGCAGTGGGTCAGAGAGAAGGTGCCATACATACTAATGAATGTGTTACTTGATTTGCTGTTATCTAGTGGCTCTCAGAGTATTTGTTGAGTAATATTCAGTGTACTTGGTTGAAAGAACTGTGTCTCTCAAAAGGTAGTGCTAATAGGTACATCTGACCTGAAAATTACACTATAAGCTGCAGGGCAGTAAGTGTAGTATAGACAATTTTAATTAAACTCTGTTCAAAAGTTATGTAGCTCATTAAAGCAAGAGGATGCCAAATTGTCAGCTTGCCAGTCAAACTAAAAGGGTTTCCATCTAGCAAAGTGGACCCATCTGAAAAATATGTCTTATTGAAATTCAGCACCTTTGAATAATTAGGTGTCTGCCCTGTGAAGAAACACCACAACGGATGGAGTTGTGCCTGGCAGGCTGAAGCTTCCTGAGTAATAAAAACAGTGTGGGACAAGTACAGGCTGTGCACTGGGAGTGCCTGGGAGCAAAGGGTTCGTGGGAGATGCCCATAAAAATGGGCTGGGTGTGCAAGGTCACTATTGCACACCCTTTGTTCGGTCTTACCTTTGCAAACTCAACATTATATGCAGGTCTGGTATTAATAGCGGAATTCAGAATTCTGATAATTTTCAATATGCTTTTTCGATACTCTGAGGGTGAGTAATATTGTGTACTCTGATAATCCTAAAGGGAAGGGGCTCTAGGGAACTGTTGTGTTAGTAATAACTTGGAAGATCATGAAAGAGCAAAACATTGTTCTGTAGTAACTGTCTTTGCTGTGGCTTCTTCAAGGGAAGGAAGTTCTCAGTTTTGTGCATTCCTACTGCCCATTTCACAGTCAGCAAGGAAACAGTCAGTGTTGCACAGAATGGCTTTGGTCTGATAGCTGAGGGTGTCTTTGGCGTCCTTGGTTCCTGGCTAGTGCTTTGCCTGCTGGATTCTTCTTCTCCAGCAATTCAAATAGCAATGCTTTTTCAGGGCTTTGGTCTGAAAGTGCTGCTGGGTCTGTTTCTGGCTGTCAGAAATGGCTGACTTCTTCCAGATTTCTCAGCACGTTCTTGCTAGAGCCATTACAGCTGCAAGCTGTAAAGTATGTAACAAACCAGGAGTGGGATGTGTTCCACTTCTCTTGGATCTGTTGCCCTCCTACCTGTGTTAAATAGGGGTGGATTTTTTTTTATTATTTTTTTGGAAGAATTTGCTGCCAGTATCCTTCACATCATAAAACAAATTAACAGCCTCCTTAGGCATTCCCAATATGGTTTACTAAATTTGCACTTTTCTCATCACTTCATCACAAAATATTGTAAGGTTATTCCCCTGTATTTACTAGCAAAGCTGGCTCTTGTTATGAGTTCATGCCCATTTATTAATTCAGGTGGTTCTTCTGCTTGCTGCAGTATTGGAGTATCTCTACCTTTACTGGAAGGGCTTAAAGTGAACCTGTATATATGCAGCATAGCAGCTGGGAAGCGTGGAAAAAAAGATATCACTTGCTCCTCAGATAGGAAGTGTTATGAAGGTCACAGGATGTTGTAGGATATTGAGAAAGGCTGGACAAAGTAGCAGATACAAAGAAGTTTAGAACATGGAGGGGGCATGGCAAGGCTAAAGTTGTGGGAGGTTGTTGGTTGTGGTTTTTTTTTTTTTTTTAATCGAAGTTGGTTTGGTTTAAAATAAATGATAATTTGAGGTCCTCACCAAAAAGGTACGTTGTCTTTTCTCGCCTCCATCTTTCTGCCATATCTCTGTGCCAGCACTTACTGCTTTCTCTGTGATGACTCAGAGCAGGGTGAAAGCTGAACTTGCAGAAAGGCCATGGCTAGGTCTCTGCAGAGCAAAAGGTGAGTGGGAAGGGTCTGCGGATGTGTAGCTGAGGATCAGGAGCTCATGGGGCAGGATTGCCCTCTTTGGATACCAGCCTGGGCTTACAATTTGCAATAAGTTTCATGAACAAAAGCTTGAAAGCTGCAGCGTGCAGCCTGTTTATGGTCATGAATTGTGCTTCTCTGCAGGATTTGGAATGCTAACCACTCTAACTTTAGTTTGTGCATTCCTCTTCTCTAAATCACTCTTCTGTTTGGATACAGTAAGCTTTACATCCCATCTTCTAATGTAGCTGCAAGTATTCTTCTTTCTGAATTCAGATGGCAAGTGCTTCAGTAATGAGTGAAATAATGAGCTTTTTGTACCTCATCCCCCTGTGTCTCAGGGGTGTTATGAAGCTGATAATTGAAAGATGCTTGGAAACCAGTGCAACTAAAACAGTGTGGTCAGTCAGGGTGCTTTTAAGTGATGTAAGAAACATCAGTGCTACATCTTTTGCTAATTTGCACACAGAAAAATGCCCATTTCCCTTCCACTTCTAGCCAAGATATAACAGCAGAATACTGCAGTGAGGCTGTGGTGACTCTGTTTTTTCATTACTGAAGACTTAATTGCTTTTAGAAATAAGCCAAAGGACACTTACAATTGCATGAAGAAATGTTATCATAAATAACTAACACTATAAATGACACTTGTAAAAAATTAATGAACAAAGTACATTGTGTGACACATCATGCTTGCATTTGTGATAGTGTTGTTCATTTGCTCAGTTCTGAAGAAAATTAAGGAATCTTCCATCTGTTTCACTATGAAAGATCTGTAAAATGACAGCTTACTGTAGAAACTTAGTCTGAAGGCTGGAGTTTGGCCACACAGTCAGATAACTCCTCTGACCTCCATAACGAATGGAGTTCTGCGTATGTTTAGTAATTGGATAAAACAGAGGAAGAAAAACAAGGTGTTTTTTTTTTTTTACACTTATTCCAATAATGTAACCTCTATCTTATTCTAAAATATTGAGTTATATATATTGTATTCTTGGTTTTGTTGTGTTTTTTTTTTTTTCCTGAAGAAAATAAGAAGGTGAAATATTCTATATTGAATTCAATGTTTTGACATTTTCTTCTTTCAACTATCGAGGTGTGGCTTTACTTTGGTGCGTTATTTCTTTGTGTTTCTTAATCTTATTTAAGTATTTTTCTCCCAAAATCTGATTCTATGCCTCATTTTTGTCTTCTGTGATTGTTTTTAACTTCTTCTGGTTTCATGCAAGCCAGAATCAGTGTTTTCACCTCTGCAACAAAATCTTCTGGCTCACAACTTAGGAGAAGAATCTTATACTCCTGGCCTTGTACCTAAATAAATGATTCCAAATGTGTCCTCAGTTTCATGGAGGAAAGATGAACAAGATGATGGCATAAGAAAATCAGTCGATTGCACACTAGTTTTCTCCTTATTTAACGTGTTAGTCAAGAAGACAGTTCTTGTTTCAAGAATGCTATAATTGAAAGGCTGGAAAAAATTTAATGTCTGGAAAGGCCGTGTAATGTTTTAGCAAGCTGAACATCAAATTTTGTAGTTATATCATTCCATAAAGTGAACGGAAGTTAATGGACATGTGAAACAGCAGCAGAGATCTGGAACTGGAATAACAGTGCACTGAAATGTCTGGACATCCACACACAGGCTAATATTGTTGGACTTGTTTCTGTTGGAAATATCAAGGAAACTTTTTAAGTAAACTCAACCATTTTAAGGGAAAGCAGTAATTCTGTGATATCAAATGTAAGTGTAGTTCAGAAATCTGTTGTTGGCAGATTGTTAGGTTTTGATTCTGCTTAATGAGACTTTCTTAGATTTAGAAGTACTTCTGTTGGATACGTAAAGAACTGGAGAAAATGCTAGCACCATCTATTGGATAAGAGATCATTCCTCAATCTATGTGCTTTCTGTGAATATTTGTACAAAAGGAGTGCTTTCACTTGAAGCTGAAAAAGCTCAAATTAGACAGCATTCCGTCTGTCTTCCAATAAATGTGGTAATTTGATCATTAGGTACCAGAACTGAGAAAGATGGGGGCTTCATTCCTGCACCATCAGGGCTTGCTTATGTTAGTAATACACCTAATGCTGCTGATCAGTTAGAAAACCCTCAGGCTGTACACACAAGCACCATAGCTATCAAACTGTGGGGGACACGAGGTGGTAATTAGAGTTCGGTGCATCTCTTCATTTTAGCCAAACTTGCTTGTTTCTAAACTGTGCTCATCTCCCAAATAAAAGACAGTTGGGAGAGAGGAAAAAAAGCCTGCCTGATCTGTTGTGTTTGAAAAAACCCTCACGCTGAGCTAGAGCTCCAGCGCTTCAGTAACTATGTTTAGAATAGAGCTGTGTTCTTCTTTTTCCTTTTTAAATAGGTTATTTATCCTTCCATATGCATGAACGCAATTGACACAAAAGGCATAAAGGATAGTTATTTATTTCCACTCTTACTCTCTTGCTTCTTCCCTATTAACATTATCTCCTTGGTAACGCATCCCATGAATTGTCTGTGATATGCCAGTTACTGCAGTTGGTTTGTGCCTTGCTGCTTAAATGTAATTCAGTTTTGTCTGTGGTGTCCTACCCTAAATTCCTTAAAATGTTTTTGTTTCCTTCCCTGTTCCTTGCCCTGCCGTATCTCTTCTGAGCGTTTCTTTGTCTTAACTGATCCCAACTATAACACTGCTCCTGCCTCTGAAATGGATGCCAATGAACTCGAGCCAAAATTTCTCCAAACATCTTTATCTGTCAATCCTATTTTAATAACTAAAAATGTTCAGGTATGTCTTTTTAGCATCTCTCAAGGATATAAAGCTATGCCCTATCTGAATGTAAACATATACGTGTGCACGGTCCTTTCCATCAAGTTCATTTTTATTTTTCCTTCTCTACAGTGCTCTCATGAAACAGCCTACTGATTTGACTTTAATATTTGACAGTGTGTAATTGGTACCCACCTGAGCCCCAAGCGCTACTGCTTTTAACAGTAAATATGGCTGAGAAAGTTTTTTCTTTTTCAAGGGGCTGATCAGACACTTAAGGGTAGTTCTTTGGGGGGAAACGCGATGTAGCAGGCATCCACATTTTGGTATGCAGATTCTATATAGCTGTCCTCACAACTGGTGAGAAATCTGTTAGGCTGTTTGAGATGAGATAGTATTAAGCTCTAAACTTCTGAATTGGCTTTGATACCAGTTACTTGAACTTCCTTGTTTCAGGACCAAAGGAAACCCCTGCGATTTCCTTACCATGATCATGCTGACTGGCACCCTGGAGATCTTTCATCTATTCACAAGCTTCTGAATGGCTTCCCAAATAAACACAAGGACGTAGAAACTACATCCAGGCCCTCAGAAAATATGTATTTGGAACCAGTCCTCTTCTGTGAAAAAATTTGGCTTCATTGATTCAGAATTTTCTAGTAATGAGGAAACACTACATTGGCTACATCTAAAGATGTGCTTAGTTAGCTCTGATAAACGTCTTGGTGGCTCCCTTCCTTTTGCAGTAATGAACTTAATCAGAAGTGGAGATATTTTATTTCTGCCTTGTGTGGCTGACACCTGCTCTCAGTGTACCTTGTCCGGTCATGCAGCCCTGAGTTCTCAGAAACAGCAGTTCCAGATAGCAGCAATCCAGTATGAATGAACTCACAAAATTACTGGTCCTTCATAGCAGTGTTATCTTTGTGTGTATTACAAAAAATGGAGATAATAACGGCAGTAATTCTTAGAGTACATTATTATTAACATTCGTGAAGTGAATCTCCAGCTAGTACAGATTCTAAAATGCAAAATATGCAAGTAGCTGGTGACATCGCAGAGGACAATTGCCATTATTTAATGTGGAGATAATCCTAGGGAGATAACTAAGTATTGGCTGTGTTAGGGGAAAGAAAGCTTGCTGTGAATAACCCTCTAATAGGACTTGTATGTCTCAGGTGCTAAAGGGGCTTAACTGCCTCTTCCCTGAGACTGTATGTGTGGCCATGCACGTGTGCGTACATAGATGTGTCCTGCCTGCTGACAGCTATCTAAGGAATCCCAAATACAAACAAAAATTCCATTCTTTTTCTTGTCAAGAATATTAGATTATGTTGAGCTACTCCATCACTCACCTGATTTGTTCATTAGTGATGAAACTGGCACTTGCCTGTGTGTCAAGCATGCCAGAAAGAACAATAGCATCATGGCAAATAGATGAAGAAACCAATCCAACTCCAGTGTTGAAAGGCTTGGAGATGTGTTGTTGGTGTTGGGTGCCTGAGAGGGCAAGTTCTCATCCATGTAGGTGTAAAGGCATTGCATAAGCTTTTAATGTGTAGAAACTTTACTTTCGAGTGCATTTATTCGCTTTGTCATTGTAAATGTTCTCTATGCCAGGTGGTGATTAAGATCCTTTATTCCAGTAACTTGTTCACTGAACCCTGTGGACCTTTTTCGCTACGTAATCCTTATTTCTCTACTGAAACAATGATTTATTTTAAATTAGTGGAACATTTGTCCAAAATATGGGTACTTCTGTGTACAAGTATAATAACAAATTGTCCTTATCCTTGGTGACCAGTGTAGTGGTCTACATAGGTGGGGAGAGAAGGGCTGACAAAGAGAAGTATATTTCAGGCATTTTAACCATTCTCTACACTGTGTGGCAGAACGATGAATAAACAAATCTGAAGAAAAGTATTTAAGCTAGCAACCAATGCATTTGCCCTTCTAACTAGCTGGGAAGCTATTGTTTTTGCTTCAGCAAAGCTGGGAAGAGGAATGTCAGATTCTTTTTTTCTTAAAAGACTTTTGAGAAGCATAAACCAGGATCATACAACCTAGTGTCTTTAAACAAAGAGATAAAATCCTCACTCATTAATGTTTCAAGTAGCGTGCCCCAAATCCATGCCAATACTTCAAGGAAAGGACTTGTGAACAGCACGGTGATCTCCCACCTAAGAAACGCGTGGAAGTGGAAAGAGTCCTGGTATTTGTTGGGAGAATTAACATTGATAACATAATGTAAGCAAGCTGAATCCCGATTGTATTTGCAAATTTTCTAAACTCACTTATTTCTCTCAGTTGACATGTCTAAAACCTTAATGCCAATTACCCATGATGAGGAAGGCGAGAAGGGGAAATTACCTGAGCTGTCAGCACAATGAGCTGTGCTATTGACAAGGAGCGCTTACAAGACATATTTAGAGGTTGTTTGCTTTATCAGCCACATTGGCTGTGTTATAAAAGAGATACAGTAATCTTTCACACAAGCTAAAACTGACAAATACAAATCCTTTGACAGAAACAGACGCTGTTATTAGGTTACACATTTATAGCAGGATTTTCTTACCACAATGTCACCTATTTCAAGAGAACAAAGACTGCCCAGGCTGCAGGCTAAGATTACAGGCTTTATCCTTGCCAGGGCAGGAAGGAGGTGTGCAGAGTCACCAGGGTTTACTTAAGGAGGAGGAGTACTGTTGTAAAGTGCTCTTTCAGTTCACCTCCTGAGTTTGAAAGAAGTCAGACCTCATGTGTTAGTAGGAAACCTTATCATGGTCATTCTTGTACTAGGTCTCTGAATGAATTACTCTAGATGTTTGGGGAACCATTTTGGTCCAAGATATGATCTAGTTTTCTGACTCTATGCATTGAAGAGACTTACAGAGTACTAGGCTATGAGACTTTCAGAAGTCTCACTGGATGTTTTTTCATGCTGTGCTTAATTTCAAACCTCGGCACAACCATTCCACCTGACCTGAGCAGTATAACTGAGATCATAATCTTGACCTACTGTAGTACTTCTAGAACTCAGAATTTTCTTATAGTCTTGAGCACCATGTGTCAGGCAAGCAGCATTAAATCTTTACCTGAAGGATGTACCCTACAAAAACATCTAAGCTGGACCGGCTCTGTGTGTGTGCCTGAGTTATCTATGCACATTTTTCACGAATCTTGCATATGTTTCTAATATTACTCTGGAGGTGTTTGGATGAGTGTAAAAGATTTCCCAAGAAGCCTGAGAGGATGAGCTTATACGGATACTGTAGGATTACAGTTTGCACGAGTGGCAAGTGAAAAGGTTCATCCGTGTGTTTTGGGAGCATTAAAAGGCCACTAATGGCAATGAAGAAATTGGGTCAGACAATCTGCAGCTCTAGCAACAAGGGCAGCCCTTCTTACAGCCTTCCAGTTCCAGGAAGTCCTTTGAAGGTAGTGCTTCTGGAACTATGGATACGTAATCCAGGCAGTAAATTACCAGTTTCCTCAGGAGTCCTGTTTGTTTGTACAATGTTTGTACAAACACATTCCCTGTAGAAGTTGCATGGACATACCATCCATGGTAATTGGAATCCATGGCAAGGAAATATTTAAAAGGCAACAATGGCAGCATCAGAGGAAGCTGCTTACGAGATGAATTAGAGAAAAAATAGGTCAAATCCAAAGTTGTTTCAATAAAATATGTAAATGAAACACTAGTGTAAAAGATGAAATTAGAGTAAAACAAAGCATTTACCAGGTTGTCGTCCTTGGTGGCCTAAAATAATTGCTTTTTATAAATAATATAAGCAGAAGATGCCCTTTGGCTTACAAATTTTCCTCAGATTAATATCAGGACACATTGGATAAATGACAGTTCAGAAGTTGTCATGAATACTTAAGGTTCCTCAGAAAGGTAGGCAGAGCAAAAAGATGTTAGCTTGTGCAATGCAGGGAATGCAGGCAGGAAATTGGTCCTCTTAAGTAGAATAAGAAAAAAAAATAACTTGATTTCCTTTTTTTTTTTTTTTTCTTTTTTAGACAGGACTAGCAAAATGAAACACTACAGCATTCAAATCTTAACTCATTGGCTCCAGCTGTGTCTGTATTGTGACAGCTTTTGCGTTAGTTTTTGAATGAATACTCACCTGTGGTCCTTTTGGACATTCCAAGTTGTTGGAGACATGATAAACACAGAGATGAGTACCTGGCGATTAGGGGATACCTCAGAACTGCTTACAAGGATAGGAGAGGGGAGTGTGTGCACATGCATATCCCATTGTGTGTCTATTCCTGTGTCTTTTGGTAGCAGAATAGTATCTTGGTTAGCTTAATAAAGGGTTAAACCACCACCACAGCCATTGCAGTATCTCCACTATTTCTGGAGATGTTAATAACGTGATTGACCTCCATGCTGCCTCTGCACAGCTCAGTTTCTTTGTGGTCAAAATGCAAAGTCATGATTTGAACCAGTGACTGAGCACCTGGTGGGAAGGCAGGACCAACCCAAGGGGCCTCAGGTGCATGTAGTGCATCTGAGTGACCAGAAGGGGTGGAGCAAGGACACACCCCTTCCAAGACCTCATTTAAGGGTTGGCAGTGGAGGTAAGGGTATTTCATTAGAGAACCTTGTGCATCTGTGATCTTCTAAGGGTAGTTAGCTTCTTTTCTTTGTTTCTGTGCCCGTGCCTGCTGTGTTAGTGTAAGTCTCGCCCTGCAGCCTGGGGCTTTGCTGCTCTGCTGTCACTGTTATGCTTCTTCATGTTACAGTGTTATGCTCTTCAACCAACTCCTTGTATACATGCAGTTATACTCTTGTTCTCAGTAACTTTGCACCTATGGGATGTATGTGCTTCAAGGAAGAAGGCAATGATTTCTGGAACTATGTAATGTAAAATGTACAGCAAGTAGCGACTTCATTGAGTGTTACTACTCATGTGAGATATTAGGAAATACAATCCCTGTTTTCTAGGGGATTGTAAGTCTTTTTACTTACAGCTATGCTGCAAATCTGTTCTTTATGAATAGTACTTAGAAACTATACAAGGCTTTTTGTGAATTTCTATAAACGTTCCTTTTCCAGCATTGTTAGTGGGGGTAGAATTAGAAACAAACAAGATGGACACTGTGGTCTACTAATACCTTTGTTGCTTTAAGAATAGCCTACTTTGTCTAGGTGAGATCCTCGTAAAACTGAGGATTGCAGTGATTTATTTATTTTTCCGAGAGGAAGGACTTATTTCTTTACCAAATACATGAGCTCTGTCCTTCTCAATCTTAACTCTCCTTTTCGTTTTCAGGGAGTGGTGGTGGTTATTGTTATTGAAGTTTTTTATAGTATAGATCTACTCTCTAAGAAACATTCTCTTTTCATAAGTTTTACTAGCCAGGCAATGCATGCAGGTCTACCACTGCTGATCAGAACTCTGAGATCGGGTTGAAAGGACATTAGTCCACTGTGTTTGTATTCACAGATGAATCACAGAATGGCCAGGGTTGGAAGGGACCTCAAGGATCATGAATCTCCAACCCCCTGCCACAGGCAGGGCCACCAGCCTCCCCATTTAATGCTAGACCAGGCTGCCCAGGGCCCCATCCAACCTGGCCTTGAACACCTCCAGGGATGGAGGATCCACAGCCTCTCTGGGCAGCCTGTTCCAGCACCTCACCACTCTCTCTGTAAGGAACTTCCCCCTGACATCCGACCTAAATCTCCCCTCCCTCAACTTCAAACCATTTCCCCTTGTCCTGCTGTTGTCAACCCTTTCAAAGAGTTGATTCCCCTCCTGTTTGTACGCTCCCTTCAGGTACTGAAAGGCTGCAATGAGGTCACCCTGCAGCCTTCTTTTCTCCATGCTGAACAAGCCCAGCTCCCTCAGCCTGTCTTTGTAGGGGAGATGCTCCAGTCCCCTGACGATCTTTGTGGCTCTCCTCTCGACCCTCTCCAACAGCTTTCTGTCTGTCTTGTATACTGGGGGCTCCAGACCTGGACACAGTTCTCCAGATGGGGCCTCACAAGAGCAGAGTACAGAGGGACAATCACCTCCCTGTCCCTGCTGGCCACCTGTCTTCTGATGGAGCCCAGGATACCATTTGCC
The DNA here is from genome assembly GCF_023343835.1 of Lagopus muta. Taxonomy (NCBI): domain Eukaryota; kingdom Metazoa; phylum Chordata; class Aves; order Galliformes; family Phasianidae; genus Lagopus; species Lagopus muta. Next base: position 60,522,405 of record NC_064433.1, read on the forward strand.
TTCTGAGCTGCAAGGGCACACTGCTGGCTCACATTAAGTTTTTCATCTATCAAGACCCCTGGGTCCCTCTCCACAGGGCTGCTCTCAAGGACTGCTCCTTCCAGTCTGTATGGATGCCTGGGATTCCTCCGGCCCAAGTGCAAAACTTTGCACTTTGCTGTGTTGAACCTCATCAGGTTCACCCAGGCCCACCTTTCTAGCCGGTTGAGGTCCCTCTGAATAGCAACCCTTCCTTCTACCGTATCAACTGCACCACTCAGCTTGGTGTCATCAGCAAACTTGCTGAGGATGCACTCAACTCTGTCATCGATGTCATTGATAAAGATGTTAAAGAGCACCAGTCCCAAGACAGACCTCTGGGGGACGCTGCTCGTTAACAGCCTCCACCTGGACATAGAGCCATTGATGACCACCCTCTGTCTGTGGCCTTTCAACCAGTTTTTTATTCATCAAGTGGTCCACCCATCAAATTCACATTTCTCCAATTTGGAGATAAGGATGTGGTGGGGGACCATGTCAAAGGCCTTGCTCAAGTCCAGGTAAATGACATTGGTAATGCAGGTAAATGACATGATGCATAGATTAAGATCCACTGGCAGTGTTTACTTTGACCTCCTGAATTACATGGCCTGCAGGATTTCACTAACTGATTTCTTCTATCAAGTCAAGCATAAACTAGAACATACCTTCTAGAGAAGTCGTGCATTAAGCATGAACAACATCAAGAGACAAAGACTTAAGCAAACTATTGAGGGATAAAACTTAAGTATTTTAATTTTCCTTTTAAGCAATTATTTAAAGCTTGTTGTAGTCAGAGTTCTGTCATGCTTCTTGTCTTTAAATGGTATATTCATGCCTTTTCAATCTCCTATAGAAAGGCAGGCCTTCAGCATCTCTGGAGCTTCTTCTTTAGGGCAAGGGAGGATCCTGTGGCTTTTTTTCCTGTGGGACTGTGTTTTCTTCAAAGTGCAGACATCATGACTAAGTGTGCTACTCTGCTGATGGTCTCGTTATCATTAAACTTGCAGCAGTAAAAACACCTTCTGCCTTCTCAACATACTCTTTCCTAGCTGTCTAAATTCAGTTCATATTTCATCACCTGGAGTTTATCCTGGTAGCCATCTAGCTATGACCCTGGTCCTGTGTCTATGACTGTGGAGTTTTTGCTATGGCAGCTGAAGTTGCTTCTTGCTTATTTAATTAGAGAAAACACTAGAAAGGTTATACAGTCCGTTGGTTAAATCCTCTATTTCACAGTGATAAAAGTTTCATTACTTTCAGTTTCTGTTTACTGTTCTGTTTTTCATCTAGATGACATGTATTCATGCCTGAAAAAATTCTTGTAATATGATTCCTTTTTCTAACCAACAGTAACATAACTAGAAACCATAGCTCTAAACTGCACCTGTACTTCTATGTGAAACTGTCATTTGTCTGGATTTTGGCAAGCTTTTTTTTTACTTGTGATCTTGTTGCTTTTGGATGGCTGATATGGTGACACCTGTTTCCTTGAGCAAGAAACATGTCCAATGGTTTCCTTTTAATTTAGCTCTTGCGTCTGTATGACCCATTAATTTGCTCAAACAATACATTAATGAGAGAGTACGTAGAACGTTTTGTATGCCTTTTCTTTCCCGAAGTTCAAAATGCCTCCTTAGGGGACTTATTTCCACTTATGTAAAAAACCAAACAAAACAAAAAGCTGTTATTCTCAGGATGGGAGACTAGACAATGAGACAGATCTAACTAGCATACTGCTTAAATCTTCATAAATGATGATATGATAAGATGAGAAATGGAGGTAGACTTCTAAAGGAGGCAAATAACTGTAGGAAACAGGCAGGCAATGTGAAGTCTTTAGTGAGTTAAGGAAAGATTTAAGCACTAGAGGAATATTATGAGTTTGCTCACCAAAAAATTTTAGATCTATTTTTAGTTGCTTGAACATGTTGACTCTTACATAAGATTCATTCAGAATATATAAGCTATTCAATAAATATTCCTAAATGTGCGAGTCATATTTTCATCCATTTTGTTTGTCTTTCACATTCTAAAATAGGCCACGGGAGCATTTCAGATATTTCTGTAATAGTTACATGAAGTTCTAGCAGTGATAGACAAGTATACATCACGTATTAATAACAGTGCAGGGAAATCAGGACTTAAGCAAAGAGAGATGTATGCCATTTGATATGTGTGTATGTATATCTAAAGAAGTTCTGTTTTCTTGACTGAGTACACTGCACTCTGTATTCTCTACTACATTATGATGACATGATCACCAATGTAATCTATGGCGTATTTAACCACAGTTGTTGCTGTTGGCAGTTGTGTTGGAGTTCATGCTCAGGTGCATGGAGCCAAGCTGACTGCCATCCCCCTGCCCTGGGAGGTGGAGGTCACATATGAACATGACCTTATGTTCCTCAGTTTCTGTGCCTGTGGAGAGAGAAACGGTCTGATTAAACATTGAGGGCCTGTGGTCTTGAGAAGAAGGTTGAGCCTTCTGGGAACAAAATACAACTGTATTATCTTGCTGGTGTTGCAAGATGTTGGGGTGCAGTAATGGTACTTGACTTTGCATAAGTGTAGCTTAGTCTCATTATGTGGGCAAAGTTACAGTTTCCAAAAAAAGGAAATTCTTTTTTCCATGACCACTGAGAACCACTGAATGTTTAAATGGTCTATTATGTTTTATTCAGTCTGCTGCTTCTCCACTTCTACTAATTTTAGGTATAACTGTAGTATGCTTATGCACGCTGTTGAAGACTAAGACCAATTGATCAGAGAAGGTATGATGCTGGGGCAGCAGATTTCACTCTTTAATGATGTTATGTCAGTAACAGTGTGGTGAAAAATAAGATTAGCATAGACTATTTAGTTTAAAGAAATGTCTTTTGCTATATGTGATCCTTCATAAAGTCTGTTCTGTCTCCAGAGAGAAAAGAGAGGAGGTCTCAGATCCTTTGCTACTTGCCTTGTGTGCAGCTTTCTCTAGGCAGATTTAAAAGTCAGTCTCACATAAGTATTTCCAAGCATTCGTGGAATAAATAATAGGAAAGAGGAAGTGTTGGAAAGATTTAAAACAAAGAAAACCTTTATAGCCTTGCCAAACTAAATAATTTTACATAGCTTTCCTTTTGAGAAACAGTTAAAAAAAAAAAACCAAAAAAAACCTGGATTGCAAATGAGCACATGCCTCCTGAATATTAATCCGTGTTCCTGTTTCCCTCTGTCTGGGGAGGTGGGATTACTTCTGCTCTCCCATGCTCACCCAGCCTGCAAGTGGTTAGAACTCAGCGCATGTATCCTGTCCGTTGGTATTTGCATACTTCCTGACTTGATCCTGCAAGGAACCGCAGGGCATGGAAGAAACAAAAAACAAATTCCTAAAGCAAATTGCTTTACCTAACAGTAAACATCCTTGGCAAGGTCTATAATGTCTCCCAGATGTTGCCAGTGGTGGTCTGTGGGACTTCAATGCTCCTAAACATTCTCATGTCATAACTGTGCTTGCAGCTGCCTGACTTGAAGGTGAGGTGCAGCATGACAGTTACAGGATTTAGTTAGTGTCACCACCACCAGGTCTGGAAGCCTGCAACTAATTGTTTAGATTAATACCAAGCAATGTAAATCCACTGTTATAAGAGTAAGCACAATGGAGTGGCTTAGTTCCTCTACTTGCAAGGGGGAAATTGGGCCCCTGATGTTGGGTCTTAACAAAACCATCCTATTCTTTCTTCATGACCATGGTAGTTTTCACTATTCTGTGCTGGAGATGGATTGCTGAGTGCGGCAATCTGAAGTGTTTTCTGTTCTGGAACTGAGAGGTGTTCAGGCTGTGGCCTAATATGATCTGAGATACCTAAGAGGGTCACAGCTGTGCAAAATCTGCTAAAGCTACTTCTACTTTACAATCAGAAATGGAAAGCTCTCAACCTTCCATTCTGTATCTCTGAGACGAAAGAACCTAACCAGGGGCCACACTAACCCAAGGAGCAATGTGGTGCACAGAGGAAGCAAAATGTAGCATTTCCAGAGGGAAAAATGGTTAAAATGTTAAGACACACAATCAAATAGCATCTAGTAAAAACAATGGAAAGCAAATGTTGACAAAAAAAAAAAAAATAATAATAATCAACAACACAGGGCTTAGCACTAATTAGCAAACATCAGGCTGCTTCTGAAAGTCTACACAAGGAAGCATAAGCTGTTGTGTGACTCACAGTATGCGTCAGATGAAGAAAATTCCAAACCCATTTTGCTGGTGCCTGGAGATAAACCATTTCAAAGAGGACAATTTTTAGCAGCAGCAGTTTCTGTCACACCCTCCATAGAAGAGGTGTCCCAGACAACAGGCACCTTTGGGGAGGATGCTGAGCCTGAGAGCTGGCAGTGGCTGTGCCTGCTCCCACTGCAATCAGGGAGCAATTCAGCTCTGTAGATTCTTGGGAAAAAAAGAAAAAGCATATTGTAGGTATGTGTATATATAACTTAAAAATGCATATTACATATATAAATATGTATACATGCATTTCTTGAGGCATTAGCAATTTTTTAAATAATGTTTTCTCCTGGGGACAAAACTACAGCTTTACCAAGGCTTCTTAATTTCCTTCTGGAATTCAAAGCAACATCTCAATTTACAGAGAGCTGCTGAACCAACACATTTCAGGTTATTTTGATTTCAGCATCTGTTTACCTGGACTTCTGTCATTCTTCATGACTGTTCCAATTCATGTGACTTCCGCCTCTCTTTTCTTCCTGGGCTGAGCCTTTCCTTGGTGTTTGTGACACCTTTTTATTTTACTACTGCAGGATGAGTCTTATTCCATTTTAACATGATTTATTTATTTTTTTCGAAGTATGGTTTTAAGTTTCAATTTGACATTAATGTCTAAATGAAAAATACTGGCATTTCCAGTAAAAATTTTCAGGAACCTCATGTTCTACAAAATATGCATGATGTTTTGGCATTGTGACTGAGTTCTGGCAGATTTCTTAAATGAAAAGCAATGCTGAAATATCAAATGACAGCACTGAATTTCCCATTCCTGAACAGTTCTAGCCTTTGTTTATTCTATTCCAGCCTTAGTGTACTCATAGGGCTTTCTGTAATACTGAAGAGAGGACTTTCTTAATCAACTCCATCAACACTTCAGTAAGTGCAATAATTATATATATTATATATGTATATATATTATATATGATACTCCTACCTGTTCTACCACAACAGAAGGAAAGATCTATAGCCCAAGAAGTAAGTAAATAGTAGCAGATAACAAGTGCTGATACTAATGGCATGGCAGCATTCTCTGTGCAATGCAGCATACCCACATGATTGACTTAAATCAAATAGAGTCATGTTAATCAGATGCATCAGTCATGTTCTTAGATGTATCTGTTCAAATAGTTCTCTCCATGTTTCTTTCCTCTCTTAAACTAAACTGCTTCTGCTTTATTTTTATTTTTGTTGTCTTTCTTTGGTATAAATTGCATCACCTTTTAACCTCTAATCTTGTTCCTGGATGTGTCTGTGGGCCTTTGGTGCGCTAATACAAGCTTTCCATACTGGAGCTGTACATTTTCCTATTCACATGTTGTCAAATATTTCAGCCAAGGTCACTAATCTTTACTTTAATTACAACCTCTCTTTTTTTCAGAAATAGCAGTTCTGTTCAGATGATGCTATTCTCAGTGACCAGTACATTTTCTACTTTCCTACTTAGACTTTCAGTAGCAAAAAGCCATTCAGATTCTAGGTCCTGTGCAAAATACTCTCAAGGTGCCGCTACAGTAAAAAATGAGGTACATATGTTGTGTTCTTAGTCTGTGTTGTATCTTTTTATATACAATTAGTCTGCACTCCTGTAGAACTGAGATCAATTCCTATGGTCCTAAGGTCATACTGTGTGTAATGGTCTTCTAATTGCATAGCATAATACATCTCTTCGGAGATTTAATGAAAATGTAACAATTTCTTCTGAAAATTTCTGTCTTTTGATGCCATTATGCAATTTGGTTGACCTCTCTGAAATACAAGATTGGTTTAAACAAAAAATCTGTCATATTTTTAAAGGGCTTTTTCCTGGTTTTATAGAAAATTAGCTTTACATAGAACAATTGTCTAATAATCTAAGACATACCCAGCTGTTCCATTTGTTCACCTAGAGGTTTTTCTTCTCAATGATGACTTAAACCCCAATCTCTTGCCTGCCTTGTCTAAACAAACAGCAAGGTGTGGATGCCTCTAATCCAGTGCAACCATCTGGACTCCAACTGGTGATCTCCCATTGGGCAGGATTCAGCTGACCATGTCTAAAATGAAGTTGTCTACTTGAATGTAGATGTTTCAAGTATCTGAGTGAATCACAGCATAGAAGTGCCTCTTTAAAATCTGGTTGACTGTTTCAATTGCTGACATGTAATGAAGATGAATCCTATTCCATTTCTACTTTGAAGCTGGGAATCTCGTGATGCATTTCCTATAACTTCTTACAAGAAATACAAGAATACCTTTTCCTGGAAAAAAAAAAAAGAAAAAAAGGCTGTGATCACATATACCAGTGGGACTGATTGCTAGTTTAAAAACACTTGGATTCAGCCTACTAAATTTTCTTCAGTGGAGATGGGGTGTGGTAGTTTGAGCAGACTACAGTATCTGGGTTTGTTAATGCCTGCTTGAGCGTGCCTTCTCCTAGTGCTGTTGTCATTCAGTCATCACTGCAGTTCAGAGAGGCTGAAAAAGGGAGGGCAGATGCTACTTGGGGGAATGGCACTTAGGGCATCAGCAGGCATTCCCTGCATTTCCTGTGTCCTCAGAAATGGCAAAGCTTTGCGTCACTGTGGGAGGGAATATGTTTGGCAGCTGACTGTGCTTGACACAGATGGGAGTAGGCTTGGAAAGGATGGATTAGATGCCATGGGAGAAAATATGCATGTGAGAAAGGTACTCAAATCTACACTCATGTGGCTAGAGGACCCTGCTGGGCACTGTCAAGTCCCTTGTTTTGACAGTTATGTGAAGATCATTGTGTGACATCTTTTCCACATAAAAGAAACAGCACTTTTGAGAGAAGAGGTGGCTGGATGATTGCAAATAGTCCAAGTATGAGCTTCTCTCCACTGAGTGAAATACATAAGGCACTGGCAACCTCCTACAGATTGCTTCTGCCCATCCCTGTGCTGCTTATAGGCTAATGCTTAGTAGAGCAGGATGGCTTTCAGGCAAATGATCTTTGGCTAGTGACTCAGTTTTAGCCTTAAGGATTGCAGTCAGGCCACTTGAAGAAATGCTGCTCTTCAGATGCTGTTAAAAGGGATGGAAAAGAGCTTTCATCCCCATTTAAGCACTGTTTCCTGTATGCTGGTCATGAAGTTCAGACTTTTTTAGTAGTTTGTACGGTTGTTTCTAAAAACATACTGATCCTTTTATTAGTTTTGAGGATTTTCAAGAAACAATTGAAGGACACTGTTCAATATTAGGGATGTATAAAGTCATATGGCTCAAGAAATTACAAAAAGGAAATCAGGAGAATATAGCCACGGACAGTGTTTCTATTGTATGCTAAGGCTGAAAAAAAACCAGCACAGCAGAGGATGAAAGAATTCTCAAGAAAACTTTTTTCCTTACACTGCATATTTTGTGCAGCTACTTGTATAGATTTATCCCTTGTTTTAGGACGGAGATTATAGTCTGACTTAAATGTTACCTCTTTGTAAGAACTCTAATCTATAGCAGAACTTCCTGAAGTACAGACAGAATCATAACAAATTAAGGCCGCGTGACCCAGTCTTGAATGATAATTCTCTCTTGGGAAGGCAGTGACTACTCTGGGTCTTGGATGTTAGTAGCCTAATTCTGCTTTGACTGAAGTCAACTGTTCTTTCTGTGGAATTCTGTTCAAGAGGAATCAGGCTCCAGGTAAATGACAATGAAGTTGAAGATGACGAGTGTTTTTTCCTTTTGTATGGCTTCCTGTGGCTGCTTCTTTGCTCATCTTACAATGTCGTGGTTTTTTTGACAAATCTAAGCTGTCTGCTGCCTAATGTAGTGGTACGGACTTAAAAAGTTCATCAGAGCAATAAATTCTCAGAATTAAATAATAAATGAATAATAGAGATTCTAACTAGATAGTTCTGAAAGCCACTTTTCTGACTAAAAGTAAAAGGTATTTCTGCAAACTAAGTTAAAATGCTTTGGTGTAGAAATCAATCTCCTCTCCTCCTTCATATTGTTAGGATAAAGTATTTAAAGTTGAATTAGTGTTATAGTGTATGTGTACCTTCTGTTGTCTATATAAATGGTGTATGGAATACCATTTGTCTGTACTGTCAATGCCATGCTAATTACAAGCAGTAAAATCTTTTTTACAAGCAATAAATACTTTCACCACCTTCTTTGCCTCTACAAGGGAGTAATGCAGATATGCATGGGTATAATCAAAGTTCTGTAATCAAAGTGCATTTTGGAATGGTATGTTAGAAATTTGTTGTTTAAAAAATAGCATTGTTAAAAGGTTAAAAGGAATAATTGGCATTGTTCTTTCAAGACAGTATTTGCTGAGACTCATAGCCCCTCTTCTGGTAGTAGTGGGATACAAGGAGTCTGCTTGTGTGCTATTTAGATGTAGCCACCTGATGGGAGTAAAAAGGGAGACAAGTATGAGAGCTGTACAGCAACAGAATGTGATGTTACCAAAAAGTTTGGGATAAGAGGTATGTGTAAATGGCATTCAGTCTTGAAACTGCAGCGAGGGTTCCAAAAGGCACCCTCTAATCAGCTGCGTGGGAACAGAGACCATGCTGCCATATACAGAGAATGTTGCCTCCTAAATCACTGCTGCTAAATGTTCTCTGGAGCATTTCCATTAAGCAGCTGACCTAAGTTGCCTTTCTTCAGCTCATGAGACCTCATGATACAGCGGTGTCAGGTGGGATGTCTGTGGGCTGTCAGTGGTATACTGAGATACTGGAGTCCTTGTAACAGAGGAGGTGCAAATCAGTTCTGCAATTAAAAATCCTTTGCTGCAAGAGGATGTAGGAGATGTAACAGTTGCCAGGGCCCGTGCACCCATCAGAAGAGGGCAAGAGATAAGGAGCCCTTGGCCAGCAACAACACGCACATTCCATCTGAGTCTGTTCTGCTTGTAGCCTTCATGATTTGGCACTGTTGTTTTTGTAGCTCGTACCCACACAATCAAAAGTAGCTTCTTAATGCTGTAGAACGTAATTATAGGCCTGACAGGCTATGACAAGCTGGTAGAGACATTTATTCTCGCAGCCGACAAATGCTTAAATGATTTTGTATTGGAAAATGTTGCCTGTGAAATGTTCTGTCTTAGGCTCTCTTACTAAACCCAGATTCATAATGAAGTCTAGCATCAAATATTTATGTGAAATTACTTTAATGTGTAAACAGTTTTATCTTTAAAAGATGAAAGCAGCTGAAAAAAATTAGTTGGGGGATTCCAGAAGTTTGTGTTACAAAACAGTGGTGTGTTTCTTTTTCAGTTTCTTCTAATTGTTATGTAGGTGAGACTTTACAGACAGAAGTCCACAGTCTCCATTGCTACGTGAAAGATGTTCATGTTCTGATGTATTAATAGCACTATAACCTATCCCTGTTAGGGTCACTATATATTATTAAAATCTTCTCACAAGACCATTTGGAAAAGCAGAAGGCTTTATATAATAACCATGAATCAGTCATAAATAAAACACTTTCTCACAGAGTTGTTCCCGAACCAGACTTTTTCCTCATCTATATTGTCCTCTCTGCCTCTTGGTCTAAGCTGTGTTACCTCTAAAAACAAGAAGAAATGAGCAGACCCTCGTTTGCCATGAAACAGCTTCAAGTATTTGGAAAGCTACAAGGAAGAGAAGGATATCTTCAGCTGTTTGAGATCTTACTCAGAGGTTTTGACAGTGACTGAGCTTCTTTTAATGAGTTGAGTCATTATTTGGAAGCCTCGGTAGCTGGTGGTTCATCTGCAGTGTGGCTGAGTCTAAAAGAGACTGCAGTCTGACCCTACGGAGTTGCACATTCCCTAAGCATTATTATAATAGGAAATCTTTTCAGGTCCACCCTACCTAGCCTGCTGACTCTTCTACGAAGGGCGCTATGGAGGCTCTGCTTATCCCTGCCATGAGGGATATGTAAATCTTAACCACTGGCTCTGCTGACAATTTTGTTTTTCATAAGGTTTCTGAAAGTAATCCCTTCCTAGCCACTAATCTGACCCAGTTACTATAAACTAATTTCTCTGGGATGAAAGGACCAGCCTTTCCTGCGGGACTCACACAGATTACTTCATGGGTTTTGTACTCTCATTTATTGCGTTGTAGTTTGGAGGCCACCCACATGAGTGTACAGTCTATATGAATGTGGTATCTGAATAACTAGAAGACAGCTTAAAATTAATAGCATCTACCAACTCCTTTGCAGTTCCTTTGAAGTTAGGAGGGGGGAACTTCTAGTCATAGGTTTTTCTGTGGTTCTGTTGTGGTTTGCTCATTTGTTTGTGGGTGGATAGAAACTTTTCAAGGAAGAGAGAGCACACCTTTAAGGGGGAGCAGGTTGGAGGGGATGGGTTCTGCAACTAATAAGATTTTTTTTTGTTTAGTTTTCTGTCTTGTGAGCGTAATCTTAGAAAATAGCTGCTCTGGAAGATACGATGTCATTTGTTGCCATTTAACCAGGTCAGTGAAAAGTTGGTGTTGTAGGAAGGCTTGAATGTTGTAAGAAGGGTACCCCTAAGTTGCCAGTAATCTCCACTAGGGGATTTGTCTTTCTGAACAGGGACCTTTGCCTCTATGTACAGCAGGATATCAGGATAGGAAACAGAGTATTGCAGGGAATTGCCTTTGAGGTTTGTGTTGCTGACAGCATAAAGCTCCAAGAAAATCGTGACAGTAACTACAGATGTTCCCTCTGATGGGCTGAAAGGTCTATTTTTTCTCTAGACATGCTCAGAAGTGGGCTTTTTTGCTACAATGGTTATTTAGGTGATTGCTTAAGGAGCCCAGATGAGACTAAACCCTGGTTTGTAAAGCCACGGACAGATCTCTTTGAAAGAAGAGCAAAAAGCTGCTTCTTACCAATGTTACTCAGTCATGTGTAGGTTGTTCAGCTGTAGGTAGCTACCATGCCTCCACATGCTGTTTTCATAGAGGCACTGAGAAAACTGAGGGATGGTGCTGTTTATGTGTGATAAAAAGGAGATTTAGAGCTGTGGGTTGGCTCAAACAGACTGCCAGCACGACAATGTTTGTGATCTTACCATCTCTCTCAACAGCTCTGTTCAGACAGTGGGTAAAGCAGAGAAGATATTTGAATCTTGAGGTGTCCTCCAATGCGGACTCTGGAGGTGAAAGAGCAATTTCCCAGACCTCTTCTGAAGTGAGAACCTTTCGTCAAAGGTTCCAACTGGCAACCAGTCACAAGTGGTGTTCCCCAGGGGTCAGTGCTGGGGCCTGTCCCCTTCCATATCTTTATTGATGACCTGGATGAGGGCACTGAGTGCACTCTCAGTAAGTTTGTGGATGTCGCCAAGTTGGCTTGGAACACCAAGATCTGTCTGGGGGTAGTGAGGCCCTGCAGAGGGACCTGGACAGACTGGAGAGCTGGGCTGAAGCCAATGGGATGAGTTTCAACAAGGCCAAATACCGGGTCCTGCACTTTGGCCGCAACAACCTCAGGCAATGCTACAGGCTTGGGACGGAGTGGCTGGAGGACTGCGTAGAGGAAATGGACCTGGGGGTATTGATTGATGCTCGGCTGAACATGAGCCAGCAGTGTGCCCAGGTGGCCAAGAAGGCCAATGGCATCCTGGCTTGCATCAGAAACAGTGTTGCAAGCAGGAACAGGGAAGTGAGAGTTTCCCTGTACTCAGCTCTGGTGAGGCCGCACCTGGAGTCCTGCGTGCAATTTTGGGCCCCTCACTGCAAGAAAGACATTGAGGCTCTGGAGCGGCTTCAGAGAAGGGCAACAAAGCCGGTGAGGGGTCTGGAGCACAGGGCTTGTGAGGAGCTGCTGAGGGAGATGGGGTTGTTCAGTCTAGAAGAGGAGGCTCAGAGGAGACCTCATTGCTCTCCATAACAACCTGAAGGGAGTTGTAGTGAGCTGGGGGTCGGCCTTTTCTCTCGTGTAACTGGTGATAGGATTGGAGGGAATGGCTTCCAGCTGTGCCAGGGGAGACTTAGGCTGGACGTTAGGAAATACTACTGAAAGAGCAGTCAGGCAGTGGAATGGGCTGCCAGAGAGATGGTGGAGTCACCGACCCTGGAGGTGTTTGAGGAATGTTTGGATTTTGTGTTGAGGGACGTGGGTTAGTGAGAGCTATTGGTGACAGGTGCATGGTTGGACTGGATGATCGTGAAGGTTTTTTCCAATCTTGCTGATTCTGTGATTCTCAACTGAAGCAAACCAATATTGCTATTGACTATTGCTAGTTCTCTCTGGAAAAGTCTGTAGAGTAAGCATGAGACATGGTGCTTTTTTTTTCTGTACTGAAGCCTGGAAGAATTAAAGCCATCAGACTCTCCAGTGCTGAATGCAATAGAGGAGAGCCCCACACCTTCATCTACCACAATAATTACTTTGATTTGAGGTCCTCTGTATAATGCTTATTATTCTTACAGGTTTCAAAAATTATGGTAGAAAATAATTTTTGCCCCAAACTCAGCTGAGGAAATCAATGCCAATATGTCTTTGCATGTTGAAATCTCTCAGTAATTAAAAATTTAATTTTTTTTAATTTTTTTTTATTTTTTTATTTTTTAGGAATAGAAAAAGTCATAGGGAATTACAGATCATTACTTCTTGCAGGCAGCATGAAAGTGTGCAACTGACAGGAATTTACTCTGGGTTATATGCATATTATAGGAAGGTGTTCCTTCTTATGCTTTTATTGCCATATCCATTGGATGTCTTGGAGCTATTATTATCTCTGTGGGCACTTCCAAACTACCACATAAAGTGCATTTTTCATGCATCTGCTCTTACTATCTATGAAATTCACTGACGAGAACAGGGCTAGATGGCCCATGAAGGAATTGCAGAAATTCTCATGTTTGCTTATAAAAACATTTAATATTCCCGTAATTACCTGCAGCATACAGATGCTCTTGATTCATGTGCACTAGACACTAACCTGTGGGAATGTTTACTCGTATCTGTTTACTTACCATGCAACTCTTTATTTCCTTTCGGAAACTAAAAAGTAACGATGTGGTCACTTCACTGAATGTGTGCTGTATGAAAATTGTTCTAGGGTCTGACAGCAGTCATCCCAAAGGCTTGCTCAGGGCTGTTGAAATGTTTCCATTTCTGATGGGAGCTGCAGCTAAACGTCTTAATGTGATAAGAGGCATTAAGAATATAAAAAGGCTCCAGCAGGTATTTAGAGCGTTGGAAGGTCTGATTTTATAGCCTGTAATCACATATTTACAGTGCTTCATTACTCTAAATTAAAGGTGTGATAAGCAAAGCAACAGCTACTTTCCATAGAAGTCAAGAGAGAGCTGTTTGCCTCAGCTGAGCAAGTGCCGTGTTCAGAACAAGCCAGAACAGACTTATTTGTTCCACCTTCTGGAAATAAATAAAAAGGAAGAATTGAAGAGAAGTGAAAGGAAGGTGAGGAGCAAGGAAGGGAAGAGGTATCTTGCCAAAACTCATGTTAAGATTACCTGAGTACAGTAGGTGAAGAAATGTATAAGTTTTGTATTATAACATAAATCTCAGCACTAGCTATGCACTGTCTTACATCTTTCACTTTGCTACCAGTCATCCAAAACAAGGCATGCAGTACAGTCAAATTGCCTTAATACAGTTATTGTCTATATTTTTTAGCAAAGGAATGTTTAATACATAAAAATAAGATTACAGTACCCTAGATTTCCGAATTAAATTTTCCAAAGCTAAATTTGAAAGAATTCAGTGTAGAGAATAATTTTAAAAGGCTCACAAGCTTAGTACTAGGGAGTTACACAATCATTATTTGGCAACTCTGAAGCCTACGTGCGCATGTAGATATAGAAATAGTCCTTTTCTTGCAGCTAGAGATGTGAAGTAGGGAATAATGCAGCTAGGAACAAACTCATGCTTTTTGATGTTGATTTTGGCTACCCAATTAAGTTCTGTGCTGCATTTTAGATTGTGCTCATCCAAAACTCCCAGTCCTTCAGTTCTGGAGTAGGCTGGGAACTACTCCCAGTGTAGAAGCTCACAGCATGGGATAAATTATATCCTTGATGGCTGGGGACAAAAATGAATATTATGGCATCCAGAAACTTTTGAAGCAAAGGCCAGGTACATCTTTGCCAGGAAAAGCAAGGATGCTGATAGTAGAAGACCAGCACAGAGCTATGTAGCACTTCATGCTTCTGTGAAGAGAGTAGATGAGTAGATAAGTAGATCCTGGGATGCAAAAAAAAAGGAGGACAGCATAAAGAAGAAATGAGAGAAACCTTCAGTATTATCAAGCATTGGTAAGACTTCAGGTAAAACTCTGAGGCTAGTACTAGGTAGTATGTGTTAAGAAAGGTGTAATCCAACTACATAGGGTGCAGAAGAACAATGAAAGCATAACCTGCAGGGTAGGTATGTTTTGTCTATAGATAGGAAGAGCAGAGTAGATATTAGGAAAGAAATACTAACAATAAGGATGGTGAAGCTCTGAAATACATTGCCAAAGAAGGCTGTGGAGGCTCTTTCACTGGAAGCTCTCCAAAATAGACTAAGAAAACATTTGTGATATAAGTATATTCAATTTTTGCTTGGAATATAGGGGAAGGAGTAAATTATGTTTAAAAGGATGAAATAAACTGGTCGTTTTCAAACTCTGGGTTATGCTGCTTCACCTGGATTAAAAGGAGATTGAAAGTAGCGTCTACATCTAATAGTATTTGACCTTGAAATTTTCTCCCCATTCACATAATTGGCAAGAAATAATCCAAAAGGGAGCTCTGCTTTTCAGATGAAAATTGTGGTAACAAATGGCTTTTGAAGGTTTTCCCTAGCTTTCTCAATATGTGATCTTCACAAAATGACCACGAGAGCAACACAAAGTGGGCAAGAGCAGGTATGAAATTCAGATTTTAATTTTCATTAATCGGTAGCAATCATTTTTATTTTTTTAGTTATTTATAAAAATACATATTGGTCTTTGCTGTCCAAACTTGTTGCCATTGATGTTTAAAGTTGTAGTCAGTTCTTTATTGCTAGTTGAATTTTTTTCCAGAAAGATGTACAAAAATGCTTCCCATGTAATTTTAATCTTCCCATGTAAGTTTAAAAATGCCTGGAAACATTAATTTGCTCCTATAGACAATGAAAAATAATTATATGTTCTGTCTTATAGACAATTCTTTTAGAAGGTATATGTGTAAGAGAAGAGCATGGCTAAATACAGGAAGCTTAGAAAATCCACCACGAACAAATCTCCTTTTCATCCCAGTAAGAGATGGAGTTCACTGAGTAGGACAGTCTTTTTCCTTATAGGAAATAATTAAAGCTGGCTAACTCTTGAAATTTGGGCACAAATGAAAACATCTATAGAATAAAATAAAATTAGTCAGTTCAGTTCACTTGTTGGGTAATGGCTGAGTGACAAACTGACATCAGATTAACATTGCTCATACCTCGGGAAAAGGCCATCTATTTAGATCACTTACTCAGAAACTACTTTAATTTCAGTTTTGATTATGTCCAAAGATGCAGATACCACAGTCTCTCTGTGCACCTGATCCAGTATTTGATTACTCTCCTGGTAACCTAAAAGGAGAAAAATCAATTCAATCACAAATTTTTTGCTGTAACTTGTATGTTTTCTCAAATCTGTTGTGCTGCTTTGAGTGGAGGTTGGATCTGTTCTCTACCCTCTAGTCTCTCCATTAGTCTCTACTGATACTTCCCTTTAGTTTTCCCTAGGCTGAGCAAGCTCAGTTGTCTCAGTCTCCCCTCTTACAGTGTCTGTTCCAGCCCCATTAGTCATCGTGGTAACACCTTACTGAGAGGCTGAAACTAGGCACTGTATTCCAGAGTTAGTCTCACAAGTGCTGAAAAGGGAGAAATGACTGCTTTCCTCCTAATTTTTAGGATGATTCCACCAAAAGACACATCTAGATTACTTTTGCGTTAGTGTGGTGATTCATAATGCTAGTTAATCACCTGTCATGCTTGGTTGCATGTCCGGGTGAAAAGTAGCAGAAGGCTTCTAATTTTCTAAGGTTTTCAAGGTGAGTGAGCAGTGGTGAGGGCTCCTTGTCAAGATCTGGCTGTTTTTGACACTAGACAGCAATGTCTAATCATCTCACCACAGTAAGACAAAAAAAAAAAAACTTGATGTTCAAAATCTGCTACATTATGTTCTCATACTTAACAGTGTACAGCTCATGTTTTTACATAAAGTACATGACTGCAAATTCTAGAGTAGTCAGATTTGGAGTTTTAAAGGATATACTGGCAAGTGTCTTTAAAATACCACCACCACAAAAAAATAACCCCACCACAAAACAAACAAACAAAAAAGCAAACCAACAATGTAGGTGTTGTCCTCTTAATTTCAGTTCACAGAAGTTCTTCAGAATATAAAGCCCTTAATTCTGAGTACTTGTCCTCTGGCTAACTGTCTACAAAGACCTGGAAACTCTGGATAGGCCTAAGCACAAAGATTAGATGCAAACTTCTTCAGCACTTGAGATGTTTGGATTAACCACTTTTATTCATGCCATACAGACATTATGTTCATAGAACCATAAAATGGCTTAGGTTGGAAGGGATCTCAAACACTATCCAGTTGCAACCCCCTGCCATGGACAGGATTGTCAGTGTCTAGACCAGGCTGCCCAGCGTCCCATCCAACCTGGCCTTGAACAGCTCCACAGATGGGACATCCCCAGCTTCTTTGAGTAGTCTTTTCCAGTGCCTCACCACCCTGTGAGTTAAAAAAAAAAACAAAACTAAACTAACATCTAACCTAAATCTCACCTCTTTTTGTTTAAAACTGTTATCCCCTGTTGGCCTTCCAGGCTGCAAGTATAGACTGCTGCTTCATGTCCTGATTCTCATCCAAAGAACCACCAAGTACTTCTCTACAGAGCTGCTCTCAATGAGTTCTTCTCCCAGCCTATGCATATCTGGAATTACCTTGACCCAAGTGCAGCGCCAGCTCTGTTGAACCTTGTTAGGAGCCCACTTTTCAAGATTGTCCAGGTCCCTTGGGGTGGAATCCCTTCTGTTTCTATTCTATGAACTACATCACTCAGCTTGGTGTCATCAGCAATCATGCTGAGGGTACATTTGATCCCACTGTGTAGGTTGCTGATAAAGATGTTGAAGAGCACCAGTCCTGAGATGGACCCTAGGGTATACCACTCTTGACCAGCCTCCCCTTGAATATAAAGCCATTGACCACAACCTTCTGTTTGTGACCATCCATCCAATTTTTTTATCTACTGAATATTCTACCCTTCAAATTTATATCCTTCCAATTTAGTGATGAATGTGATGTGGGGCCTTATCAAAGAAGGCCTTGCAGAGGTCCAGGTAGATGACAGCAGTTGCCCTTCTGGGGCAGTCGCATTCAATCGTAGAAGGCCACCGCTGTTGCTGTTTCTCCCTTCTCATTTATCAGAGGGGGATTCACTCTCCTTTGCCTGTCTCTTCTGATCAGTGTACCTATAAAATCCCATATTGTTATTTTTCACATCCCCAGACAAGTTTAGTTCCATCTGCATCTTTGTTTTCCTGATCCTTCCTCTATAAGATCTGGACAACATCTCTGTATCTTCCCAGGCCACGCATCTCTGATTCTACTGCCTGACTTCTTATATGAGATTTAAAATAATATTTTGTCTGTTGCCCCATGCTTTTTTAACCTGTTTGAGATTTTTAAAAATGTTTTTCTCTAAGCTTATGGTTTCTTTCCACACAAAAGAATTGTTGAACATCACAGCAGTCATTAAAAAAAAAAAAAGTCATAAAAAAAAATCACAGTTTGCTTTGCATGTATTAACACACAACTATCATTGAAAAAAAAATAGGAAAAATTGGAGGTGTGTTAGGGGAAGATATTTCAAGATCATCTTAATATGGAGACCCCTGAAAGTTTCAACATGAGAGCAAATGCTCAGATGTTAACAAGGACTTATGCCAGAATGAGTAAGGTTGTTTTTTGTTGTTTTTTTTTTTTCCTGGATTTTAACTTCTGGAGTCTCTTTGATACAATTGTTTGTTAGTTCAGAAGGATCATAGTTTTAAGCTACATTCCTTCTAAAGATGATGGAAAACTGATGTTCCAGTCAACTATGAACACTCTTTACAAAGGTAACATTCTCATCTAGGGTAGATCAGCGTTCCAAGAAGGAGCACCTCATTTATTTGTTTTTTTGTTACTTGTGACATAAATACAATAACTGCTGCTGTTGCCAAAGGTTCCATGTCCAAATAGCTGTCTACTTGTATCTCTCAAGAGCCAGTTCAGTGGTGCACTGGATAAAAGTAATTTCATCCTGTTAGTCTATCTCTGATAATTTCTGGCAGTTTTCGGCACTCTTTTATGAAGCATTGTTGCCTAGGCTTGACAGGAGTTGAGAAAGCAGTCAAAGATTGAACTATTTGGGTTGCAGAACTCTTTTCTGGCATTGAATCACCTTAATCCCTGCCAATCTTACTTCATTTTTCAGAATTCTATGGACTTCTTTTCAATCTTTTCTTTAATATCTATTTTCCAGCTTGCTGGCCATGCATGATCACATTCTTTCTCTTACTCTCTAACCCAGCCTCCTTTAAAGTGCTGCTCCAGGGACCAGCAAAAATGGGTTGCCAGATAGAGCATTATCTCTAATTACTAGCAAAAAAGACTCCTCAAAACAATGTGGAAATATATATTAAAGGAGGCTTAACTGAGTGAGGCAGCCATGAGTAAAAGCACAAGCAGTTGCATTAGATAAAAAAGAAAAGGTTAAAATATTTGAGAATTTCCTGATCCATAGTTTATTTTTGTTGTTGTTTTTTTTTGTGAGACTACAGCTTTAAACATAAAACATGTTTAAAACAATGCTATCTGTTGAATTCAGACAGCTTTTGAAATCCTTTAAAGACTAAAATTTTGGTTCCTAGGATTTATAGTCTGATATGATTCCTCAGAAATGACTTAAATTCTTATACATAATTGTTCTTTCATGATTTGAAGTTGTTCTCCAACTCTTTGATTGCTCACATACTGTTTGGCATCAGCAATAGTAATTTCTAAGTAAGTCTTGTGGGGCATTTGACATTGCTCCTTATCTTATAAAGGATATTGAAGCTACTATGCTAAACAAATAAATAAATAACGGTTGCAGGAGGACACGACAAATTAGAGCTTTAGGTGTTCCTGTTGATCACACCAAAATCCAGCATTTGAGCAGAATTCTTTGTGATATCACTTCGGAAGGTGACTTCAGTTTCAATTCCGTAAAGTTCTGTCACGTAAGTGGATCACTGTTTTATTGATTAAAATGTGAGTGCTGAAAATACTAACAGACATTAATCGTGCTAAGGAATACATTAGTTAAAGTATCAGTCTTGGCATCAGTGTCAGTTTCAGGATAAAAGCAGTCTAAATACTTTTTGTGTGTTTCAGGATGAACTTTCCTGGAAACTATTCAGGATTATTTTTCTAGGTTATGATACTTAATTTACTGTTTTATCTTATACATTAATAGTCTTTCATGAGGTTATCAGCAAGATACACAATCTATATAGATAGATCATCTTCCATGTGCCTTTCTGAAGATTGATGCAAAGATACTGATATTATTTGAGCACTGGAACAAGTATTCTGAAAGACCTGTAAAAAGGAGGGAGGATTCAGAGGCAGGATAAGGGTATCACTCCATTCTTAGTTCAGGTGTTCTTTCTTAAACGTAGTCAAACTACTTCCAGGTATACAGGTCAGAAAGTTACTTAGTCATTCCTTCTTAAGATGTGACTTCAAATGATGTTTTAAAACAATTGCAGAGGCAGTTTAAGATATGTTTTGTTGTGGTTTTTTGTTGTTGCTGTTGTTTTAAACAAAATTAATGAGACGTAAGAAAAGAAGCATAAAGAGAACACTTTTACTCTTCTTTCACTGATTGCACATATTCAGAAGAAATGTGTTTATTTCTGTCTGCATTCAGCCCGAGGTCTACAGTACCTATTTTTAGCAGCCACGCACTATTGTTAATCTGAGATTTTTGACTATCCAGTGAGTCAGAAGGTCTGAGTGCCCAGAGATACATGAGTCAGACAGGCAGGAATAGTCTGTTCTTCTTCAAGACACCCGGAGACACAGATTTAAAAAGGAGGTTTCATACTTAGTGAACAATACAAATGGAAACATAATGTATAAATAGAAATCCTTTTACCCTTCACATTGGATTCTTTTCCCAGGAAACTCTTGTCTCAAAATTGTTACTTACTACGTTATCTATTTGTATATGAGAGGGGCTTGCTTGTCACCCTTCTTAATCTTTTTATAGTGCCTGTCTATTGGTTAGTTAATGTATTTCTAGGACACATAATCTTCTTTGTGTGACATACCTATTCCCACAGTAAAAGATGGAATATGAAAGAAACCTAGAGAATGGGTGTGGGTCAGGAGGAGGATTTCATAATCGTTTAAATTTATCTTCTGAAATGGGCTCTTTTAGGAAGGACAAATTCCATTAAAACATCAAAGACGAAGGAGTGTGTGTGGTTCTCATGTATCCTTCTGCAATGTGTTTCAATTCAGCCACAGCCTCTTGTAAGTTTGCCTGAGGATGGCAGAAATATTCAATCAGCTATGAAAGTTAGTGAATTCTGAGCTCAGGTTCAAGTTTAATAAGCAAATGCAAGCTACAACTCTACCCGGAATGCTTGGTGAAGGAGTAACGGTTCTTTGGTAGCACAACGGTTCAGGAATTAAACAAGTATTACACTATACCAACTATGGTCATTGGTTTAAAGCCACCTACCTCACAAGAGTCTAAAATGCATAGAGATATTATAGAATCCCCAAGGTTGGAAATGACTTTCAAGGTCATCCATTCCAACCATCCACATGTCTACCAGTAGTTCTCACTATACTATGTCCCTCAACACAACATATCTGTTCAGAAAAGAGATCTTAATAATTTTAGGTCTCATTAGACCAGCTAAGAACACAAACAGCATTAGCTGGCTGCCTTGTGGTCAGTTTTAGCAGAAGGCCCTAGGATGAATGTAAGTAACATTCTCTTTGGATGAAGGAAAAATGAAATCTCTATGATACCAGAAATAGTTTAACAGAATAGATGACTAAGTGACGCAAGGGAAATGCACCTTCTAACATCTCTGCATTTAGAAGGAAGTTGCAAATATCTCATTTTTCTTCTAAACTGAGCTAAGCTCAGTATGCTCAGTCTCCTTTGGATTTGCTTCCAAGACAAGGCTCGTAAAGTGATCTGTATAGCTAACTCATCAGTTATTGATTTTTACTATTTAGAGAAATAGTGGCAAGTAAATGAAGCAGTACTGAATTAAACTTGTGGTAAAATAGTTCCGGTTGTTTTCAAAAAAGACAAGCAATTGGTCTTAAACTACATACTAAAGGTTAGATTAAATGTCTGTACCATATGTATTATCTGTTAAGCACTCAGTGGGCTTGTTGGGCTATGGTTTAGTTTCAGGAGATTACTACCAATAAAATTTTTTCTAGCTACCTATATTCTTGGAGCCATCTTCTCTTAATGTGTTCTTCAGAAGCCAATTCTTCCTCTGCCCCATGGTCAGTTGTGTGTTATTTCCAACTGCATAGTAATTGACAATGCGGGAATGTCCAAATGGAAAAGCTGGCAAAATAAAAAGATGGTGTTGTTAAGAGAAGTCAATGCATCCAAAATTTTCACTGTTGGAGACGTCAAGAGCCATATGACAAAATTTGTCCAAATTTAGTGTTTTCCAACATATATAAATACAACAATAGGGAACACACATCCAGACTTTGCTGGATAATACTCAGCTAAGTTTCAATTGTCTTTCCCCCTCAACAAAAGTTCTAGAATGCATTGTCTTTGCAAAGAAGGCTAATCAGAGCCAGCACTTTGACAGAGATCTTGCTGAATGTGTTAAGTCCAACAGAAGTGTCTATGCAACAGTCACTGATGCATGTCTGTATTGTTCCCATAAATTGAACTTCTGTGCTTTGTAATACTGACACATTCTGGCATGTATATGCTGTGGTATGGCACAGATGTCTCATGAAAAGTGTTTTTAAAGATGGCAGTATTCTCATTTTTGAGCCAAGGGATGCCAGTCCCTGATGACTATTTAACATATACTATGCAGAGATTCATAAAAGGAAAGGAACTTTGCACAATAAATGAGCTTTGCCAAGCACAGATACAGGTTAGGCAGAGAATGTTTTCAAAGCAGCCCTGAAGACAAGGATTTGGGGGTGTTGGTTGATGAAAGACTCAACACGAACTGGCAGAGAACTTGCAACCCAGAAGGCTGACTGTATCCTGGGTTGCATCAAGAGAAGTGCGATCAGCCAGTTGAGGGAAGTGATTTTGCCCCTCTTCTCTGCTCTCGTGAGACCCCACTCGTGAAACTCTGGGATGACCTTATAGCACGCGGTCTTCCAGTATCTGAAGGAGGCCTACAGAAAAGCTAGGAAGGGACTTCTTTTAAGGGCATGTAGCAACAGGATAAGGGGAAATGGTTTTAAACTGGAAGAGGGTAGATTTAGACTGGATATTAGAATGAAATTCTTTACTGTGAGGGTGGTGAGACACTGGTACAAGTTGCCCAGAAAGGTCACTCCCACCCTGGAGGCATTTCAGGCCAGGCTGGATGGGGCTTTGAGCAACCTGGTCTAGAGGGAGGTGTCCCTGCCTATGGTGGCAGGTTGGGACTAGATGATCATAAAGATCCCTTCCAACCCAAGCCATTCTATTCCATGATAACTGCATGATCGTTTCTTTAATGAGTAGTCAATTAGTTTATCATCTCATCACAAATGTGTAATCTGACTTTACATTCCAACAAGATGAAAATGATTAAAGGAATATTAAAAGTGTGTGTGTGCTTTTGAGACCAGTCAACTCTTTGTTTTGCTTGACATTTAATCATCTGGACAACTTCAAAATGATTATCTTTGTGTTTCTTTGTTATGACATTCCTTCTTGATTTCTCAGTCAGACTTAAGTTGTAACAGTGCCCATTTCAAAGGCAGGCTTAAGCAAAAATGATCATTAAAGCTGGGAAAACTGGAAGAAATATTCTTTGCAAGTTATGTGGCAGAATCAGTACTTCACTTTCACTAAATCTTATTCATCCCTAATTATACTCCTCCAAAAAAGCATTAAATAAAACTAGTAACTCTTTAAGTAATGAAATCTTATTCGTGGGGATATTTGATATGGAAGAGGGGAGGGAGCAGCCAAATTTGGATTTGGAAATAAAATTGATTTCAAATGTGCTAACTTCAGGTGGAAGCAGAAATAACAGATTAATCTACCGTTTGGTAAAATAGCTATAAAATTAACATTCCAGGGAATCTGGAAGTAGGAACAATGCAAGGTGGTTGATTTGGGTTGTCTGGGTAATTTTGTATTGAGTTATTGTGTAGTTGAGCAAAAACTTTTAACCAGCAATCCATGGTTTGCAATATACCAAACAACTGAGTTTATCATCTGTGTGGAATACAATTCATAATGACTGCTCTATTCATTGAATGAGTTGGCTGTAACAATCCTGTGCTTTAGTGTAGATTTGCAGAACTAGTCAGAACGGCATTACTGTTTTTTAGTAAATGGGTGATTCCAGGCTCACCTCCTCCTCAAAAGAGCTGTCTACTTCTGTCAGCAGAGCAGAACTGAACAAGGGCTAGGGAAGCAGTAATAGTGATCTCAGGACTGTTGTGTTTTGGAAGAACCATGTAAAAGCACAAGGTTGGAGATGCAAAGATGCTTGTTTATATACCTAGAAAAACTTTAGCGTTAGTCATCATAGCATAAAAAAAAGAGTAGAGGAACATCATTCAGGAGGCCAGAAGATACTGAATGTTGTGAATAAATTGATTGGAGAGAAGAGCTTGTGGAAATGAATTATTACCACACAGTACCTCACTCAGATCAATATAATAACATAAATCTTTTCTTGTCGTAGGTATAAATAAATATGTAAATAAAAACAGGGGAGAAATAGCTACAGGAGATGTGAAAAAGGTAGCGAGCATTTTAAGACCAAGTATGGAAAAACAAAGTAAAACAAAAGCATGGACTCTGACTTTGAAAGTAGAGGTAGAGCCCCAATCTAGGGCTTACTCTGTCCTCCTCTTCCTTTGTGGGGTCGTTGTCACTTGGTTCTCTTGGTCTTCCTGGTCTATTATATATGCACTATCTGCTCCTTCTGTAGGAACCAGCCTTGGTCCATTCCAACACACACAAGTTCTCTGGACAAACTGTTCTCCATCCACAACAAAGAGATTTCTATAGTAATAATAAGAACTAACATATCTGCTAAAGGAAAGATGACCTAACAGATTATTTTCAAATATTAGAGAAGTAGAGGATTCCTTGCTATTAAATATTATCACTTATGTCTGTTCTCTTCTGTCCATCAAGCGTTACTTTGTGACAATCTGTAGCTCAGAGATAATTAAGTTTTATTCAAATCACATTACTAACCCTGTAACTCATTCTATGTATAATCGTAACCATCTAAAATGATTCTGTAGGAGGAATGGCTTTCGGTTTAAGCCAACCTTTTTTTCCTTGCGTTGCACAACATTTAGAACAAACATCTTCAGGAAGTATTTTACCACTTGGTTGATGTCAACTTAGTCTTTTAATTACAAAAGCAACTACCTTCCCTAGTTTCATAATGCAATGTAATTTATTTTCCTTTCTAAAAGAGATGAAAGATTTTACAATTTACAGTTATGTTCATTAATGCTATTTTATTTTACTGGAACAACAGTCCGTTACGTGAATAAAAGAAACGGTTGGTGAATTTCCCTCACTATTTTCTTGCCAAATAGTCATGGTCTCCAGCTGAAGTTGCTCCAAATTTTCACTAACATAGAATTAGAGTGAATTGCAAATGTTTTAAGATGGAAGAACAGCTTCAAATCTGAAATATAAGGTCCTGATTTTCATTTGTGATGATGATGATTAGAAACACCTCTAGTATAACTAGCAGAATAAACGCTAGTGAAAAGTCAATACAAACGAGATTAGAATAAGGTGGAATCAAAATGATCCTTTCCTGTCAGATCCAAGATCTATTTTAGGCTTAATTTATGCCTGGGCTAGAAGCCAAGAAGATCTTTCTCATGAATATGCAGGCGTTGGTGGTGGGGTAAGGAAAGTGGAGGGTGTGGATTGTTGTGTACTGTTTGGCAGCAGCTACCTTGACCATGAATTGTTGGTTTGATTTCATTTTAAAAATTTCTCTAAATGAGTCAAGTCATTGCAAAGGATAATATATATAATGAATGAAATTACTGTTATTTAGTTGCTAACCTGGTGAGAATAAAATGGAAACCACAGGCAGTAAGGTGAGATGTGAAAGAAGTACATAAATCATTCTACATACAGAGTGATAATAAAGTGAATCAACAAGTATGTAAGATGCATGTCTGATAAAAAGAGCAGGTTGAAAGCTTTCAACTTTTGAAATAGGATTGATTCTTGTTACTGAGCTTGATTTTACAACTGATGTTGTAAAAATGAGTGAGATGCCTTTTATTTTCTTCCATTCCTAAAATGCAAAGGTAAGCCATAACACTGATTTTAAAGTGAATATTTCTTGCAAGTCTTCATAAATACCAGCATTAAACCTTGTTTAGAGCATTAAAATAATTTTATAGCAAAACCATTTTGGATAACTTGATAATGTGCTCTGACTCCAGAAGTGTGAAAGACCTCTCTGCATTGATTCTTAGCAGTGCTTGAATACTGATGTTAGAAAAAAGCAAGCCCGGGGAAGAATGCATATGGGATTTACTTATCTACAGTACTTTATTTCAGAATCCACTTCAGTGGTCTGACAGCTTGCATATATTCATAAATCTTGATAGCTACATGGTCTGTATTTGTAGAATGATTGGTATCATATGGAGAAGATTTAAAAGGCTGTGCTAAATGCGTAATCTCATACACTATTTCTGAAGAACAATTTTAAATCTTTTTCAGAGGGAGAAGGAAAAATATCATCTGAAAGTGTCCTAGAATGTGGCTGTTTTGCTCCCTTCAGCACCTGAATGTGTCTTTGATAAAACTCGTTTTTTGGGGGCATTTACAAACAAACTACTGTTGAAGGCAAAAATAGTTGAAAATTCTTGTGGATTTTATTTTGTTTTCCTCTTCCTTTTTCTTGCCAGTAGGAATAATTCTACCAAATACATAATTTTACTTCATATGTTTTTGGTTGTGCTTTCACATATGAAATTTGTGAGGTAGTTTCAAGTAGCTTTTCAAGTAACTATGAAGTACCAAATGTTGCTGAATATAGTGAGCGTAAGCATAAGAATGGGAGCTCCTAAAGAGGAAAACAATCTTTTCCTTCAGCAAAGGAGCTAGATATAGATCTCTTAACATTAAGCACTTTTTAATTGTCCAAAAATTTGGTTCAAAGATGTGGATTTAGATCTGTGTTAAAATGAGGAAAACCTAGCTGCCAGTTACATAATTAATCCACTAGATCATGCCACCACTTAGCTCCGCTATTAAGAAATGTGTGCCTTTGTAACCTCTCTGAAATGGGGCCTCCTGATGAGATAATGTACTAGGGAACAATGATGGGTTGTTATATAATGAAACCAAACTCTCTATAATCTATGGCTGCGCTGGTTAAACAGAGAAGAAGTATATATATGCTGTTCAATCTATTCTTTCTGGAGCTAGTATTCTGTGCTTAGTCTCTCCCTTAAAAAGCACTGAAAAATAGCTTTCTACAATCCCTTCTTCAAGGTCAGTGGTCTACTGCATTTGTTGTGAATGGCTAAGTGTAAACATGAGTAGGCAACAAATAAATAAAATGGTTGAATTGACAGAGAATGGAGGCTAGACTTCCAAAATACATAGGTAACTGAAGATTCAGATATATGCCTAACGATATTTTCTGAAGTGCCTAAATAGTTTAGGGCCTTGGAGACGATGTATGCCTTTACTTGGTTAGTTGTGTCTGAAAATCTCCCTTGGCACTATTAGCCCTTTGAGTCTTCTCAATAGCTTTGAAAATTTGGCTCAGGGAGTTGAAAATCTGTTTTCTCTGTTCTAGAAACCTGGCACGTCCTGCATGCCCTGGGTGTTGGGGAAGTTCCAGTGATTTCTAACAGGCAGATTTAGCTATCTTTTGGTTTATAGGCATGTTTTCCACTGCAAGCCATTGCAATAGTCAAGAATTCCCTCCTTTGTGTTTTTATAGTATCTGCTCAATGTGGTAAACCATTTTGTGAGGTACATATGCTCTCATATGAACCAATTTGCAGGCGTAAGAAAATAGGGCATGCTGTTGGTTCCAGAAAACTGAATTAGCAAGTGTGACATGTATATACGCTTGCTTTTACTTGATCTGCACCTTAGCAATTCACAGGGAGCCTAAAACCTGGACCTCTCCAAACTGTTCTTGCCTTGGCTTGTAATCAATCCAGGGAGCAGTCAAAGGCAATCATATGTTTCCACTTGGCTTCTCCAGTCCTTACTTTTAGTACCTGATATAAATGAGGATATTTTCCCAACATGTGTAAATCACAGATCCGGCTATTTCTTCCATTCTTAAACTTGTCATCCCCTCCTTATAACTGAAGGAGACCATCTAATTATTTTCTTTATTCTGTGTGTTAATAAGTTTAGACAATGCATGTTTCTGACCTAGAAACACTGGTTGGGAATGAACATTTATTAAAAAGAGTAAAAAAAAAACAAAAAAACTTCTGTAACATGAGTGCTTAATCATTAACAATAAAAGCCATAAATGCTAATGACTAAATAAATATGAATGAAAACTCGCAGATAATGTTTTAGCCATCCCACGAGTTTGTGGGTCAACCCAAGTAATATTATAATTGCAGAAATGATAAGACAAGCCGTCTAAACTCTCTCACTGTTTCATTGTTCTGTTCTATAATGTTGAGTGTATGTTTTTTCAATAAAACAACTGATCGAAGGAGACAGAGAGAGGAGAGAAAGTAATCCAAACCTGACTGTACATAGCCTCCCTGCTTCGTGTAGGATTTACTAGCTGGTTGGATTCATAATAACGAGGATAAGAGAAATAAAGCACTTAATAGCAATTACATTAAAATCAGAGTTGGGGATTGGGATGTGTGTGGAGAATATCACGGCAGTAACTCTATAAAATTCAAATCCAAAAGCAAACACCAAACCCAGAAAAAAGCACTTGATTTGTGAGGGCTGAATATAATTTAAAAACTTATGATCATTTCTAGCCCTGAGCTGGTAATCATATTACCTCAGATAAAGTGGCCTGAAGCTAGAAGGCAACAAGAAGAATGTATCTTTAACCCCTAGATTTTAAATCAAAACATGTGGCTTAAATGGATCGTTGGGTTGCTTATGATTAAATTTTCCTGAACAATACAGGAATTTGCCATTTCTCAGCCATCTGTGGCAACTTCAAATGCAATACCAATTGGAGTTTTTTGTTTGTTTTTCTTTTAGGACTTCCTGTACAGTAAAAGTAGGGATGGATATGAATTTGATTGAATATGTCTTTTGGGTACAGACAGCTGGAGTAGAAACTATACGAACCAAACTTCACCTTTAGTTGCTGTTAGATGATCTCATTGACACTTGCAGCATTTAAGCTCAAGAAGAGACAAAATAGTTATGACTTGTCCTGTGTGGTGTGGCTGTGTCTTCTAAGGAAGCCTCAATTTAGCTATTCATGGTTGAAATAACCTGAGCTTAGTACTTAGCACTTGAAGTTTCTCTCAGCCTGTTTTGCTTTCAAGCTCTGGCTCTGCAGTTTGTCATACACGTGGTGTCAAAATATTTTATTTGCATGTTTTTCAGCTCTCTTCTGGAATTTGAATTTTTGAACTTTTCAATAAACTCAAGTTGCTTTAGTAACATGGAAAAACACCCACAAAGCTGGGACGTGAGACCACTAACTGCTCAAGGAGCTAAAAGCTCTTAAACTTTTGTTATGCACAAATTCTTGCTGGCTTGCTATCACAGACTCTGGTTGTTTTTTTTCCTGCTGTTTTTCATAAACTTCTCCTGGTGCCTGGAAGCAAAGAGTGGTCATTCTTTTCTCAGTAAAGGCACATAGTAGCAAGATGCTTACTTTCATTTTGCTAGCTCAGTAGAGCTAGCTGTGTTGTCCATTTTAGAATAATTTCACTTGAACTTCTCACATTAAATCAGTGTGAGAAAAATGGCACAACAACTAACAACAACAACTGAGTTTAAACAACTCAGCAGCACTGAAGCCTGCTTTTTCTCTTTCTGATTTTGTACAAGGTGGTAGTGAACATGTCCTTTTTATATATATATATATATATATACACATATATCAAGTGATTCAGGAAAAGATTTGTTTTCAATGAAGCAACTCTGTCATAAGTTGAACAAATCTTGCACAAGAAGAACATGGAAAGCACAGAGAAATACTAAATATATTTGCTCACCTAGTTTGGCATGAGGAGGTAAATATTGTGCGTGTACATATATATATATATTTTGTGGCTCCAAGTACTACTTGTTCCTCTCCCTCTGTGAATTCTTAGAAGGAATGTCTTTAGAAACTCAGTAATGCAATCATTTCTTGTTTTCAGCAGTTTGTTTTCCTTCCACTGTGCAGAACAATAATAGCTTTTGTATGAGAAACTTTCTTAGAAGATTGGTCTGCTATGCTAGCTCTCTTCTTTTTCCTTAGATTGCCTCATTCCTTTTATTCCTGTCTTAATATATGTCTTTGCACCTCCTCTGACTTGAAATTTCTTTGAAAAACAGATTTCTTCTATGCATCAATATCTCTGTCTAGGATATTGGTGTATTAAGGCTAGAGACTTTTTTCCATCCCTTAAGCATTTCTCTGGACTTCCAGTTGTCCCCTCATTCAACTTAATGTTTCTGTTCACTTCTCAAATCCCTGAGTGCTGCTAGTTTCAATAAGACATGGCCATGTTGTGTGTTTCTATAAGACTTCTTTTGCCTGAGTAATGTTTTGAATATAGTCCGGTGGGTGAAATTTTGTGTGTGGTGAGTGTAATAAGAATGGTCACTATTATATTTGCTCTTGTGTCTCTGAGTTGTAGGCTCCAGAATCTTTGACTATTTCTTATTATCAGATGTTAAATTGAGCTGCTGAGTGAATCTTCTGATTCACTGCTGTAAGACTTGTTATTTCACTGTACTTCTATTCCCAGGTTGAGAAGAAAAAAAGCAAGCAACTGTTTGTGAAGTTTTTTCCCATCTCGTTCTGAAATCAGTGAAATCTCTCTGCCAGTGCAGACACAGATATGCTTTTTTTGTTGTTTGCTTTGTTTTTAATGTGTTAAAAAATGATACCTAGAGTTCTGAGAGATTTGATTAGAATCTAATTAGGATAGTGTATGTTGCTTAAAGACTTATAAGAGCTCCAAATTGCCTTGCTGTGCAAGCGCTTTGAGATATATAAGCCAGTTTTGATAAAATGAGAGATAGCAGCAGTTCTTCCACAAAACTCAGATAGAGCTCCCTTTGTCATTCCAAAACATTCAGGCACTTTTTTGCCTTAATGCTTTGTATTTTTCATACCTCGGTGCTCTGTGCAGAAGCATCAAGAAACCACAATAAAGACCATTCTACTGACTCAAGAGATTATGATAAGTGTCTGACGTTGTGAATGCCTGTCTGAACCTTCAAGGTATTTGTGGTTTGTCCATGACTGATTTCTGGCAGGCTCTGAAGGGAGCAGCTCAGGATGACAATTTTTTCACAGTAATGTACCTGTATTTTTCCCTGTGCCAAACAGACCAGCATGTAAGTCTTCTTGTGCTTTCTGGGATGCCAGTTTGCACACTGTTCCTTTGTTTGCTTCTGTTGAGAGAAAGCCTGTAGTTTCTTTTCTCTTAGCTGACACTGCTCATTTACTTGGTTGAAGTGATAGTAGAGATTGTTAATGCATGATACAAGGGTCTGCCACCTGCCCATTTGCTGTTAATACAACATGCATTTAATGTAAGCAGGCAAAACATTAGGGTAACTGAGAAGGAAAGAGCAGAAAAGTCTGTAATTTTGATGGAAACACTACAAGAGAAATTCTACTCTTAGCCATGTCAGATGGAGCACCTGGCTGTCAGTGGGATTTCAGGTGTAGATGGAGGCAGAATATGCCTAGAGGTATTTTTCTGAAAAGCCAATCAGTAACAGGGTCCTCTCAAAAAAGGTTGAAGTTGCTTGCTCCTGCCCCTGATTTTTCATAAGCCTGTAAGCTCAAGGGGACTAACTTTCCCGGTAATAACTTGGGAAATCATTTCCTTTTAAGGAAGCTAGAGTGTTTTGACAGTAGTATTTTTGAGGAATAAAAAAGTATTTTGAGGAAGAATAAGGAAGCATAGAAACTCTCAGGCCGTAAGTGTCAACTAGTTTTAGACGAGAGCTAAAATGCAAGTAGTTTCTTCTTGTTATGACAACACTGGCCAATGCCAAAATCAGAGCTCTAAAATGAAATTTGTCTTCAAATGAGTAATATTTTCATTCAGCCGTTCTTGATCAGCAATTTGCATTGTACTTAGTCAGGAGTGGACAAGCTGGAGATGTGAATTTTTGTGTTGGTATTAATATCTTTCTGGTCATTTGTTTTACATCTGGCAAGTTTCCACTTCGAGAACATTCATAGTACACAAAGAACTTGCAGGCAATTCCCTACATAGCTACAGCAATTCAGGACGCAGGATATTTTCAGAAGAATATGTTTGACTTTATAATATGATAAAGAAGAATGGGTAGCTATTTTCAGGGACAGGCATATTTCATCTATCTCTGTCTGTTATTTAATTCTGAATCTCAAGAAATATTATCTGTGGTACAAAATAAGACTTGATTTCTGTAGGTTCATTAGTAAAGCACAGCTCCGTCCCACCAGCCAATATTTCAATCTGTATTTCAGCCTGACATGTGCTTAAATCTCTTTTTAATCACTTGGGTTTGCAATTTGATTAAAGGCAAACTTCACTAGCATCCTAGACAGATAAAAGGAAAACCACCCAGAATGAGAATTCATTCTTTTCATAGAACTAAGGGTGTAGCTCTGCATCACTAAGGATAACCACGAAAATTTGTCCCTGGAGTAACAGTGTAAAGGTTGGTGAGATCAGTGTAGGAGAGCAGTTTAGGCCTTGTGGTTAAATCTTGGATTTAGATTGCTTGTCTCTGTCCTGTGAAACCACTTCACAGAATCTGACCTATCACCAAATGCCTATTTCACAGTTTCACTCTTTTCATAGAACTATGGGTGTAGCTCTGCCATCACTAAGGATAACCACTAAAATTTGTCCCTGGAGTAGCAGTTATACTTTCAGTGAAGTATTAAAAAACAAAAAAAAAAACAAAAAAAACAACCCCTCACTTTAATAAATTATGTTGTTAATACAGTGCAGGATAGTGCATGAACTGGAGATGGAAGTGCGTTCTCACTTTGTTCTCTTTTCTCTGGGATTCTTCTTTATAAGATCCCTCTGTAACATGTTGGGATTTTTCCTCTTTTGTTCTTGCTTCTCCTTGACTAGCTAGCTGGTTTGGCATCTTATACTCATGAGTATTTTTAGCATCTCTTAAAAAACTCTGAAATGGATTCCTGCTGCTGATCAGCCAGTGCTGCGTTTGCCAGTAGTTGCCATCAAAATATCTTCTATCTGTTCCCTTGGCAGTCTTTACCCACCTATTTTTTCTGTTTGATGTCCATAGTGTTTATCTCATGCTGAGCCTTCACTCTATTTTAGGGGAAAGAAACCTATGAGCTCTAGCTTGTACTCTTGGATGCCTTTTGCCTAGACTCTTGCTGTTTAAATACCTGTCAAAAACTTTAGGGGTGTGTTTCCATGGTGATTGCAACATGTTTACTGTAGTATCTGTCTTGTATTTGTCTTGCATAAGAGATCCCTTTCTCTTTTTGCTTCTTGTGATGCCTCAGGAATGTACCTTAAATTAATTTCAACAAAATAAACTTTCTGTGTATTTAATTCAATGGGATATATATTTTTTATACTGCACAATAACTGAAAGTGAGAGCAAATTGTCTTCAGAACAAAGAGAGACTCAAGAGTTTTTTTTAGACCTACCCGGTACATCTTCTCCTGATGCAGTAGCTGCCTTATATAGAAACCTGAGTTTGCTCACTTCAAATTCTGAGAAAATATTCCTAGCTATTACAGGCTGTTTATTAGAAATAGCAGTTTTCAGATGAAAACTTACAGAATCAGTATCCTTCTGCCTGGCCTCCCTCATGCCACTTGCTGGGAGGCTGGAGTGCCTGTGCAGTACTGAATACTGTGTTCCAAAGATGTTCCTCGCTGGAGCTTTCACTATGGTACACGCAAAGGCAAGCTACTAAAAAGCAAAGCTCAAAGTGTGTCCAGATTGGACTCACTCTCATTACCTGGAGAGCCTGGGTGACTGCAGCTGCGCCTGCCCAGGTTTCAGTCCACGGCACAAACGACCAGACATCCATTTACAACTGGGTCACACGAGGACAGTCTTTTGCATGATTTCAGTAGGAGAGCTCTGCCAGCTACAGCCCTGAAAGGAACACGTTCTTTATTCCTTCAAAACTCTTCTCACTTTTGAGGTCCAGACTTCTGACTCCCCAGAATACACAAGTTGGATTCAAACCAAATTTCTGAGCTTGCAGATGTTTCTGGGAAGCTCTCTGCCACACGTGGGATAGTGGCTGGTAACATAAGCTCGCTTCACCCTGAGTTTTTCACATAGCATTGCCAACACTTCATGTGGCCATGGCAGGTGTTCCTCAGGCATTGCTCAGCCTTTTCAGCATTATCGTGGAGAATATATGGTTGTCAATTTACTACTTCTATGCCTGCTCACTTTTAGCCTCACCTTTTATGTGATAACAGGCTTTGTCATATTCCTTGCTCTTTAACCTAAAGAAATAAGGTGTTCACCTCCTACGTTTGTTGAGCACAGAAAGAGGTTCCTGGTTCAGCAGCGATAGCTTTGTGTGCACAGAGCTCTGGATATCAAGCTCCTCATAGAGGAGCATGCTTTTGGTGCTCAAAACAAGAAGAAAACTGAAATGCCTCCTGATGATATCTGGGTGTTTTCAGACTCCTGGTATTGCAGTATTCTGGTACAAAGGGGAGCCTCACTGCCTACTTAAGCTGGGAAAACTGAAGCATGGGAAAGTTCAAAGGGAATGCAGCCTATACCTGCTGTATTATGTCCAGCTTCTGTCACAGATTTATGACATTTATTTTAAGCGTTTCATGAAACCTTTATTTTTTCCTCCTTATGAAGATTGCTTCTTGGCCATTCAAAACATCTAGTGGTGTCAGCACCTTGGAAATGCAAAGGGCATAGTGTTGTGTCCACAGGGAAAGCTATTACAAAGCTTCTCAACCCTTTCTTTCTTATAATTCAGCATAAATATATGAAAACTGTTTTTCTTACTTGAAAAGAGAAGATTTTGATTTTCAAAAACAACCGGATGAACCCTAGTAATATCCCTAAGGTTTGGCTTCCTTCTGTTTTGCAAAGTAAAAGACATCAACAAACGTCTCTTCCATTTTGACAGTGCCTTTCTTTAAACAGAAACTAATTTAACTGTGCTCTCAGTTAATTGGTTTAAAAATACGAAAAAGCTCAACTCGGGTGTGCAGCAAGCTTTTCATAGCACATCCTGTAGTCCGTTACCATGGCACTGGTAAAGATTTTTGGTCTCCATGGCAACCACAGGTCGGCTTGTCGCACCTTTTATCTTGTGCAGGCCGAAAGCAGTAACTTGCACTAGCTGGAGTTGAAATGTTGGGAGGGAGGCAGGTACACTACTGGATGAGCGCTGGGTGCTTGGGGTTTTTTCCTGCTTCCAGCTTAGTCAGGTTTTTAATTGCTGCTGTCCAGGCTAACGGCTGGAGCTGACGGTGAGGCCTGCAGCAGAAGCAGGGGCTGATCTGCTGCTGTTCTGCTGTCTTAAACTGCTCATTGTGAGGGTGCACAATTAACTGAGAGCACAGTTAGGCACAGTTGTTGCAGTCGCAGCTGGCTGGCTGTAGCTGTGAGATCTGGGGCTAGAATGAGAAACAGCTTCCATGCTCTCGCAGCCCAAGGACTGCCTAGCAATGTAGAGCACAGGAATGTTCCATCTAAGCAAGTCTGACATCCCTGGAATCACCGAATATCCTGAGTTGGAAGGGACTCACCACGCTTACCACGCGGGACCTTTGTTCCACACAGGACCACCCAAACATCAAACTCTGAGAGCATGCAAGCATCTCCATGGGAGACTGCCACACTAAGGGATGATTATCGCAGAAGGCAGAGTGAGGCAGGAAGCCCAACTCCGTTGGTGGTATCCAGGCACTGTTCATGGAAAGCATGGGAAGTTTAGTGGGGCTACAAAAAAGGAAGCGTAGATCTGGCAATCCTGTGTTCAGAGCTTCTGCAGGTGAGTGTTTGTGCCTTCACTGCTTGTTCACCATGCAGTTGTACCAATTTTGAGAGCAGGCTGATGAGTGAGGTTGGAAGTGGGGCCCACAAATGGAGGAAATGTTTTCCAGCTCTGGAACAGATGATAAACTTTTCATGTTGATCTTCTCAGGGCAGAATGGCACAGGTGACTACAGGACAGTGGCTTAACGGTGGTTGTATGTGGTATAAGGTGAAGCCACTCCGTGTCGACTGAAACAGTCAATGCTTTACCCACGTTAATTGCCATTTCTAAATGGTTTATCTACCAGCAACTTCCTTCTTCCTTGTCTAACACAGAGCTCTCCCACAGTCTGTTTTTAAAACTGGATGTGCTGTAAACTGTAGAACCAAAGAAGCTTTGCTTTTGATGGTAAGTAGGTAC
The DNA here is from genome assembly GCF_023343835.1 of Lagopus muta. Classification (NCBI taxonomy): domain Eukaryota; kingdom Metazoa; phylum Chordata; class Aves; order Galliformes; family Phasianidae; genus Lagopus; species Lagopus muta. Next base: position 60,558,436 of record NC_064433.1, read on the forward strand.
TATGCATCTTCATATGAAACTGTAGGCTTTGAAAAAAAACTTGAGTAGATGATAGATGAATGAGCATTAAAATGCACCTCCATTTTTCATGCCTATTTACTTGGATTCATGCAGCTGCCTTTGAGATGCATTTATTCTTCCCCTTTCTGTGACTGGATGATGAAGAAAGTCTCAAGAGGTCCACTGATTTATTTAGTAGGCTTCTGTTAAACCTCATTTGGGCTATGGAGTTTTCTGCTGCCTGAATGTAGCTTCCCCCCCTCCCCAAATCAAATATTTTCTCAATTTTTTTGTCTAGTTCAAGACCAGTGGGATGAAAATGAGGGCATATGGAATATTATCAGGCTTCAAAATAGATTTATATTTCATATGGACACAGGCTTTAACTGAGTCTTATTTTATCATCTGTTCTTAACCTGATGATGAGGCCAAGTAGCAAAGTTTGGATCCAGTTTTGGAGGGAGAAGGTATGTGTTGTGACGAAGGCCGTGTTTTCAATGGTGTTAAGCTTTCTGGCTCAATTTAGAAAGTCTGTTTTAAGATTCAGATATGACATTTTTGTATAAAGCATTGATACATAAATCTGTATGCCTTTTAAATATATGGATTTCATTTAGAGATTTGACAGACAGAATAGAAAACACTTAGCTGTGGCAAAATATGACCCTGTTAAATATCAGAGAGAAAAGAGAGAAGAATTGGCAGAGATGGGAATCAGATGCAAGAGTGCATTTGGAATCGCTCCCAGTGTCAGAGGGGAGTGCTGCCTCTTGCCCCTGCACTGGCCCTTCCATGCCTCAGGACAGCAGCCTTGCTGCCTGGGGAGGGGAGAGCTACAAGGATGAAGTTCATTTTCCATTTCAAACATTGTTCTGCCCAACATATGGCGAGACAGAAATGTAAAATGTAAAATGTACACGTAAAACTCCAATAGCTTTTCAAGTTGGTCCTAGCGCTGAAGACTTCCGTGTCTGTTTTTCTTGTGTTTTGAGGGAAGCATCTGTCTGCTGTAAGGGGCAATTACTGTGACTGAGGTGGTTTTCAATGCTTAAAACAATGCTTAACAAGTGCACAACAGCTCGGCACGGTGTTTTCAGGAATCGCTCTGCAGCGACAGAGGGAAGGAACAAGCAAAAGCAGAGCAGGCTCTGCTTTCTGCCTGACTTGAGATCAATGACAGTAATCACATAGACAGTAATCTGGCCTTCTCTGCTCTGCCCACCTGCTGCTGTTGTTGTCGTGCTCTGCACTCTGCTGCCATCCTCTGTGACAGCGGTGCCTCCGGCTCAGCGCTGCTGGGATAATGCAGGGTGGCACAGCCCGCAGCTGCTGCCGTGCCACAGGGAGAGGAGTGAAGTGCTGGGAAATGAGCTGGGCTGACGGTTGGGCTGACAGGCAGTGCTGGGAGCTGTGGGGGAAGCTGAGGATGTGAAAGGGAAGTCTTTTTGTCTGAGACTCTGGCTATTTTACTGGGGAAAGGAAGGAGCATCAGTAGAAGTCCAGAAATAGTCAGAAGTACAGATTGTTGTAACAGTAGTTTTACTACTATCCACTATAATAATTAGTAACTGCTAATGGTGAATTTAAGAATTAAATTCAGGTATTTTTAGGTATTGAGCTAATGGATACACTGAATTGCAAAGGCAGAGGGGATGCAGAGATCAGGATGATGATGGAGCAAGATAAAGAGCAGCAATTGTAGGAGTAGCTCTGCATTCACAGGTTAAGTGTTGTCTCCTAATACAGTGGTATTTAAGACTGAGTAGTTGATTTTATTTAACATGGAGCTCATGGAATGAAGCAGAAGCTGTGTTTCTAGAGATATGAGACATGACTATCAATGGGAAGTGGTACCTTTCATACTAATGCACAGCCTGTGTGGCCATTGTTTTCTCTCAGTTATTTTAGGCTGACCCTCAGTAGATCAACATAAATAAGGACAGTTCTAAGAAAACCAAACACAGGGATTATTCATGTATATTTAAATGCATGTATAAACACACAGTATAAAACTGTACACTGCCAAGATAGCATCTAATTATTTTGGACTCATTGACTGAAATACATATAGTGCAAAAATTAATTTTCAACCATAGATACACAGGAATTAACCTTGACATGCAAAATAAATTGAGACAATTGTTGCTTTTCTGTACTTGATTGTAAGGTTGAATTTGTTACTATCTAAAGATTTCCTACCTGGAAGATGCTTAGAATCTGCCATCAATGCCTGTGCCTTTGGTAGGTCTCTACAGATGTTTTTCAATCTTCTTATATTTTCCATTTCTCTCTCTGGGCTCTCTGTAATCAGCTCCCATATGGCACTCAGAAATGGTCACCCAAACAATTCTGTTGGAATAGAAGGGTGAATTTGCATGTTATTTCATACACATAATCATAGAATGGCTTGGATTGGAAGGAACCTCAAGAGTCATCAAACTCTAATCTCCCTGCTGCAGGCAGGGTTGCCAGCCTCCACATCTAACAAAAGACCAGGCTGCCCAGGGTCCCATCCAACCTGGCCTTGAACACCTCCAGGGACGGGGCATCCACAGCCTCTCTGGGCAGCCTGTTCCAGCACCTCACCACTCTCTCTGTAAAGAACTTCCCCCTGACATCCAACCTAAATTTTCTCTCCCTCAACTTCAAACCATTCCCCTTTGTCCTGCCATTATATACCCATGTAAAGAGTTGATTCCCCTCCTGCTTGTAGGTTCCCTTCAGGTATTGAAAGGCTGCCATGAGGTCACCCCGCAGCCTTCTCTTCTCCATGCTGAGCAAGCCCAGCTCCCTCAGCCTGTCTTTGTAGGGGAGGTGCTCCAGCCTTTTGATCATCTTCGTGGCCCTCCTGTGGACCTTTTCCAACAGCTTCCTGCCTTTCTTGTCTGCTCCAGATGGGGCCTCACAAGGGCAGAGTAGAGAGGGGCAATTCACCTCCCTGTCCCTGCTGGCCACCTTCTCATACATCTCAATATACAAACAGTAACTTTTCACAGACAGTGAAATATGGATAACTAATCTCTAAAACTGAATTTGTGCCAGTTTTATACCCATTTTACCGACGTCTTGCTTTCCTAGTTTTCTACATTTACAACACATAAAAGCATATTCCATGCATTACACAAGTCAAGATGTACAAAATCTAATGGCTTTCCTCACCCACCAGAAAGCCTGTTACCAGATCCCAAAAAGAAACTAGATTGGTGTGACATGTTTGATTTCTTCTGTTGGCTTTTTTTTTCTCACCCACAACCAATCCCTGTTGGATGATAGTAATTACCTCCCATATAGTTATAAATGTCTATTTAATTTGTTCCAGGAATTGAAGTTAAACTGATTGTTTCTAATTCCCTTGCTTCTCCTTTCATGTATTTTGAAAAAATAAAAGATTAGAGGATGGTAAATGTAATGTCTAATGCCTTACCACTCTCAACAAGTTCCCCACATGATAGTTGAAAGCTCTGGATTTTATCAGCCAAACCTTTAGGTTAGACTGGAAATGAAGCTCGTTAGATCTGGGCAAGTTGAACAAAATCTAATTTAACTAACACTTGATAATCTGTTTTATTTTGTAATTTTGTTTTTTGCTTTGTCTACTCAAAGGCTTAGATCTTGCACTCTTGTCACTGGAATTAAAGGTGATAACCATCTCATGAAAGCTCATCTTTTGTGATGATCAGTGCAAAAAAAGCATTAAATGACTTGACCTTTTTGACACCACCCATCAATATCTTTCAGTTTCACTTTCATGGGAGACTACTCTTGAGCCTGTCTTAATTGCCTGTGTCATTACTGAATGATTTCTTGATGCATCTTGCTGGTAACATCCAACTTTGTACCCTGTACCTCTTAGTGGATAATGTTCTGTAATATAATGTAATCCTTTTGGGCTTGGGAACCTTGCTTGCTTGGAAGCCTGACTTGGTTTTCACTACTGGCTTGCATCCTTTTCATGTTTTAGCTCAGTGAAGAGCTCACAGACTAGTCACGGTTATTGTGTGATTTGCCCTTCCAGGGAAGCAACTGGCACTTAGGGCCATTAAAATTATTTCTCTAAGGAGCACGCACCTCTCCTTACTGCCTTTTTCCCAAGGCCACCCTCTGGAGGCTTTTCCCAACAATCCTTTGGGATTACTGAGGTCCACTTCCTTGAGATCCCCTCCTTTTTCTTTCCTCTTATTCTATCTTCCCATCCTAAGTTGTTAAGAGTGGGAAAAATGAAGAGGTGAATCTTGAATTAGGCTCCCATGTTTGGTCCTCTAAGTTTTTCTATGCGATGAATTTCTTTGCTTTCTCTCCAAAAGTGCATTTTAGCCTTGAGTTGCATGGCACTGTCTCTTTAAGGAAGAAATTGAGGACTTGCAGGGAAGAAATGGGATCTGAAAAGTCACTATGTGCTCTACAATTTTCTGCATACTGACTGATCAATTATTGTGTCTTCTGTGAGCTCTGGCATGTGGTGCAATTTGTCCCCAAAGCAGTGATGATAGGCTGTCCTGAGCTAATAATCAAGACCCTTTTGTTTGGATTCCTCAGCCTTTTATGGAAATCTTAAAAAAAAAAAGAAAAATCTTATCTCTTCGTCAGTTTTTATTCACATTTTATCATAAATGGAGCAAGCTTTTAGCCTTGAGATTTTCACTGTGATCATGTTAAGAGGCAATCTAAGCAAAGAAAAATAATCTCCGCTGTTTGCAGCAGCAGATTGTCTTTGTGCATCGCAAGAGACTACAGCTAATTGAATGTCTCAAAGTGCTTAGAAAAGGAAGGCTGCCATTCCTCTCATTCGCCTGAGACCTTTGTGCCACCAGCAAGTCTGGCTTTGCACTCAAGTTCCTCCAGCCTTTCAGCACTGGCATGTGATTTCCCACTGTGTTTGCGCCCTGTACCTGCTCACCTGTCCTGCTCCTTGCCCTCACATTGCCACTCAGAGCCACAGCCCAGCATGGGCCCTGCATCCTGATGCCATTTCCCGCTGTCATTTCCTCACTATACCAGCTGAAAGGCTGCTTTCAAATTAAAAACTGTCTGGCAGTGTTGGGGCCAGCACAACTAACTTGCAGGTAGAAGAAGGTTGAAGAGAATTAATTCAGCTCTTCAGTTTTAAGCCTGCATTATTAGGTACTTGAATTTGGTTATTCACACCCAAATTGTTTGTGGGCAGTCTCACATTCCTGAGGGACCAGAACTTTTTCCTTGTTGTGGAGACATTGCTAATGGGTCAGGAAATGCTGACTCTCCTATGGCAAAAACTAAAGGAAGGGAGAGGCAGGTTTTCTCCTCCGGAGTACTTGCAGACTGCTCCTTCATCACTATGATCTGAAGCTCATGTGTGTCATCCATCTCTCATCTCAAATATTAAGGCTCACTTATTGATCTTTTGGTTCTCTTTTTCAGTAATCGTATTTTGTTTTCTTGTTATTATTTAATGGTATAAATGTTTGGGCCTTAGGATTCCCTTGTTATTGCTTTAGGGATTTGCTTGGTCATGCTATGTTTCTAGGTCCACTTTTAAAGTACTTTAATCCAGAAGCAATCAAGCTTCTCACTGACCTGGCAGTTCCAAATGATTTCTTAAATGATTTCAGTGAAAACAGCCCTTCTGTTTGTCAGTAAAAGCCAAATTAGAAAAAAAACTTCTTCATTTCCCAGTATCTTGATCTTTTTTCCTCCCCTAAATGAACAAAGCATAGCCTACTAAGACTCTTGGTTCAAGCTCTGCGAAACCTCACCGCATGCAAGGGCCTCTGTTTAGAAGAGTCTATGGTGATACGACAAAGGGAAACTGTTTCAAACTAAAAGGGGAGAGATTTAGGTTGGATATAATGAAATCACCTTTTACAGCGAGGGTGATGAGGCACTGGAGCAGGTTGCCCAGAGAGGTGGTGGATGCCCCATCCCTGCAGACACCCAAGGTCAGGCTGGATGGGGCTCTGAGCAACCTGATCTACCTGTGGGCATCCCTGTTCATTGCAGGGGGGTTGGACCAGATGGCCTTTAAGGGTCCCTTTCAACTCTAAGGAGTCTTATGATTCTACGTACTGTGCTACTACAAAACCATGAAGGTAGTCATTAATATCTACATGAAACATATGTTTCACTTTAAGTGGATTAATCTGAACTAAACCAGTTCATAGATACAAGTTATTTTGTATTAATGTTTCAAGACAAATAATTCTGGGGAAAGCTCTGAAATTTCCTATGCATCTGTTATGACCTTTTTTTTTTTAATTTCGAAAGCAGTGCTTTTTCATTTCAAAATGACCTTTTCTTTGGAAAGTTAAGCTAATTATCATTAAAAATTTTTGAAGCTAAAAACTTCAGAATTTAATCTTTTAAGTAACTTAAACTGATTTTTAAAATCCCCTCAATTCTCCCGGGACAGAAAATTACATTTCTGTCCAGTCACAGATATTGCCTGTTTCTGACCAGCGTGGAAGCTGGAGGCTTGCACTGAAGAATGACATAGGAGCCTGGAGCCTGCATTTTTTTTTCTACTTAGTTATATAATCTAGAGGGGTTTAAAAAAAAAAGAAAGCTAATTGCACAACAGCTAGTAACCTCAGAGACATTCCCTACTTTAAGTCAGGAATTACGCTTGCCGTAATTGCAGCACAAAAACCCTTTTTCCTCCTCTCTCCCACTTTCTTTTGAGATTTCATGTGTTCTGAGAGAGCTTATCAGGTTATGGGCTGAGGTGCTGCACTACTGTGTTAATGTTTGGAAAAATTTCTATGGGAGAGCTAGCAAAAGAAGTCGTTGTCTATGGAATAATAAGTAGCAGAAAGACATGCAAATGTTTATTGCAGAAAGAGCTTTTCTGGGTGAACTCAGTTGTCTTACAGCAAACACACAGATGTCTTTATGATCTCCAAAATCATGTCGTTATCAAGTAACATCTGCCAGATTGAAGACTAACATGAGTTCTCCATAGCACTATGCCTAGAAGACATAAAATTTCTTTAGCATGTCAAACCATGTTTTTCTACTTCTGTTTGTTGTTTTTGTTTGTTTGTTTTTACCAGTGTGTGATACCCAAATTCTAAGACCCAAATTTTAAGATAGTCCTGGTACAACTTCCTCATCTGAATGCTTATCAGGTTGTTGCATTGTGATTATAAAGCTCCTCAAGGCTACTTACTTTTCTTAATAAATGTTGACTGAATTTGTGAGCTCTGCCATACTTACTGAGTAGAAGTCCACTGTCTAATAATCCTCCTTGTAATGTCTGACTCATTTGCTTTATCCCTTCAGAGCTGATCTGACCACTTAGCCCATGCCTTTGATCCAGGAATGTTGTATGTATTATGTTCTGAAAGTAATGCCTCCTATTTATTTCCATAGCAACTACAACAGACACAAAGAACACAATAACAGTCCTTGATAGAGCTACAAACCACTGTTTTTCAGTGTAGTCACCACCCATACCTATGCATTTTCATCAGTGATGAACAAGAGCACGCAGGCTGTGCTCATAAAATTTGCATCAGCAGAAGTAACCAACTGTTTCACAGCTGCAATGATGGCATCATTGCTAGGAAAATGTTGTCCATATAGTCCATCTTTCAGCCTGAACAGCAGGTGGAAGTGAGAAGAAGAAATCTACACTATGCAATAAGTGCAGTAAGACAGTCCATCCAAAACTGGCAATGTACTTCATTGCCTTTGAACTGATATTGGGCCTGGCACTATTATGTTGCAAGAAAAGCGTTATTGTCTTCTCTAGTCTGACTCTGGAAGTCTGAGCCTTCAGCTCAGTCAGCATCGCAATGTAGTGGTAGGAGTTGATGGTCTGAGTTTCAAGAAATTCTTTCCTATATCAAAAGATGGTGCACTTCACTTTACTCATTGTGGGCTGCATCTTGAACTTTTTTCTTCAGTGAGGAATTCACATATTGCCACTCCATGGGCTCTGGCTTGTAGTGGTGACATATTTTGTCACTTGTAATGATGCTACCCAGAAAACTGTAACCTTCAATGTTGTATTAGTTCAATGAGTACTGACAAACTTGCATACAGAGTTCTTTCTGTCCTTCCATGAAGATTTATGGGACCCATCTCCTCAAAACTGTCATATCCCAACATTGCCACCCTTGTTTCCAACTCACTGAAGATGATATTCAGCTCCATACACAATTCCCAGGTTGTAATTCACTGATTTATGCAAATCAGCTGATCAAGACACTCTTCATTTTGTGGTGGGAGAGCTGTGAATGGTCATCCAGAGTATGGCTCGTCTTTCACATCAGTGTCATCACTGCTGAAATGCACCATTTACTGCCTCACTGTGCTGTTTAATCTACGTAAGCATTCAGCAAGCATTAATGAATGTCAATGGGTGCAATTTTTTCTGTGTGGAGGGATTCAATGACACCTATTTGCTTCACACACATTTCCGTATCAGATGCCATTTTGTCAGATCACCCCTCCGCTGCCATCTGTATAGCAAAAAAAAATGTAGCAGAATATTGGTGGGAAGGTTCAGCCATATCACCATCTGCCTCTGATGTTATGGGCCAATGTAATAAAGTAGGAGGCTTTACTTTCAGAGCAGCCCTTGTACGTCATGCTTAAATGTACACCCTTTTGTGCATATCCACATTTTTTATGCCTCCAAGTTCATAAGGTGCTTTTTGAGTGTACAGAGACTCACAATACATCTGGATCCTTCATCATATTTATCATTGGATTAAGTCTTTCTCCTAGCTATTTAGTCTTCTCCTTTCTCAATGGTTTTCTCTGGTCTGTGAAGCCAAGTCTTTGTATTTTCTCTCCTTGCTCAGGATTTCTGAGTGTGAATCTTTGTGTTTTCATACAAGTGTATCAGGCTCCTTGACTTTTTAGCAATTTATAGCATTCAGGTCTCCTTGTGCAGATGTTCTCACCACTGTTAAAGTCTCAGTGTTCTTCATGAAGTTTGGAGGAGGCTCCTTTCAGACATCTCACAAGGAGAGATGTTGAGGTTTAATGAGTGCCCATTTTCCTTGACTGGAAGGTTCACAATAGTTTAGCTGACTCTTGGTATGTCTAAACCCTTCTATGGATCAAACTACAGGATTAATCAGCTATACACACAAAAAATTATTGAATTTCCAAATGTCCACCAAATCTTAAGTCTGAAGGTGACAAAACTGCAAATTATATAAAGGTCTAAATCATCACCAGGGTCATGGTGTTAGGATGGAGAGAAAATTGAGGACTGAAAATAAAGGTCAGAACTGGAGGTGGGGGGAGGGGAGGAAGGGGGTGCGGGAGGAGAGGGGGAGTGGGAGAAAAGGACAAAACTGTTATGAAACTCACTTTCAGCAGCATAGCTGGAAATTCCAGCTTCTTGCTCCCTCATCTTTGCCAAACAAATTTGAATTTTGGCATTTAGTCTGCATTTTCCTGTTTCTTTCTGTATATTTGCACCAGTTATATGTAATTAAGACAAAATTGCAGCATCATTGACAAGAAACGGTGGGACTCACTATGTTCCTAAGGTAATGTTTTCTGTATTGCATTCTTTTGAATATGGTATGTTACTGAGCTTCATACTGTCACACCAGATACTCTTAATTTCCACAGTGTAGTGCCTTTAGTGATAACCTGTGCCTTTTATGTAAGGAAACTGAAATAACATCCAGTATATTTTTCCTGACAAATCTATGCCAGTTGTTTTGTTCAATTTTCCATGCATTTTCCCTGAGATGCTCTGTATGTTGTGAATCTTTGTGACAGGGGGAGGGCTGACAGCAGATAAAGCTTTAGGTATTCATGAAAGAAGCTGTTGAGGTGGTTGGGGGCTGAAAAGATGAAGACGTGGTATTAGGAAGCCCAAAAAGGAATGTATTTAAAGAAGAAATATGGAAGAATCCAGGAGAAGTAATTTGTATCTCACTGAGAAAAATGCTCATTCTGAAGTCATGTGGCAGATGACTTAGGAAAGGAGGTAGAGGATGATTTGCTGCAGCTTTGCACACGTCTGTCAGCAGTGCTACTTGCTACAGATCCCTGTCCTGTTGAGAGCATAACCCAAATTAGCACATCAAAACATGATTTTGTCACAATAGCTTGGTTAATTTGGTGGCAAGAATGTAATACTGTAAAAAGCAAAGGGCCACATTTGCAGTTAATCAGTCTTGTCTAAAAGGATAAGGCATCTAGCTTCCCAGAGCCTGTGTTTAACCATGTGTAAATGAGAATAATTCTTACTTATCTTCCAAGCTCCTGAAATGTTTAATTAGTGTTTCAGATATGTTCTGAACTATGCAGATAAGAGGCACAGTAAAGTGCTGCTATTATTTCTTTACATACACACCCTCCTTATTTCTGTATTTTTTGTAATTAAGAAAAAAAAAAAAAAAGACGACAAAAAAGCCCCCAGAAACTTCTGCTGCAAGCTCCTGTAGCAGTGTGATGTTTTAGTCTGCCACCCTATACTATACCTTCCAGCCAGGAAAAGAACTGAGCCAGACACTGAAACGTTTACAGACACTTTCTGGTAATCGCTGCAGTTAATAGAAACTCCAGTGGCTCTATGAGAAGGCTCAGTTTATGGCTGCGCTTGGATTTAACGTGCCATGAAACCATTGTGACAGGCACAAAGCCTGAAGCTTTTGCTGCTCAAACCTCTTCCATGAAGCTGAGAATCCTAATGAGAAGTGAAGGCCCAAAGTGAAGGCTCTCACAACAGGCTGTTTTCGTAAACAGAGCAGAAAATGCACCCCGAGGTGAGAAATCCTCTTTAAAAGATTACTCTGCTGAGGCAGTGGAGGACTGCCAGGACCTCCTTTAATGACCAAATTATTTGGAGCCAGGTAGATGTCTTGGCAGCTGCTATTTAACGATAATGAAGGAAAAACCCACAGCCCCTTGGAATGTTTCTACAGCAGTGCTTTGTGGCTGCTGTGAGAGCTCCCAAGAAAAGCCCTTCTACTACCAGAGTTTCTCTTTCCTGACAGTTCATTTAATCCTCCCTCTCGCCAACCCTTCCTCCTCCTAAATCCAAAGTACACATCAGTTCATTGGGTGTACCAGCTAACAACATTTTTCTGCAGTGAGCTAGATTGGTGTTAAATAGGGGATATTTCTGATAGGGAGAGCGTTTGGATGAGGCTCTGCGCTCCATTTCACACAGCTCGGAGGGCAGCGTGGGCAGCAGCATGGAGATGCCCTTCCTCAGTCTTCTGAGCAAGCCGCAGAACCCTGCCACCAGTCAGCAGCTGGGCTGCACCCAGTCAAAGGCTATTTCTGGCATACGGGTTATTTAGAGAGAGATTCAGTGCAATGCAGTAAAGCTAGCCTCAATTTTTGGGTTGTTAAGTTTCTTCACAAAGCTGGCTCTGGTCTATGATAGGCCCTGTTCAGAGGGATGGCTCCTACCAACCAGTAAAGTTGGTGTGGGAATGAGCCACTTCATGTTTTCCTGATGGATTAGCGTGAGGTGTTCAGGCAGAGTAAGAGGGTGAGAGGGTTAGGTGCAAGTGTCTATTTTATTACAATCTCTGCTATTCTGCACAGTATAATCACTCAAACAGGTCTATGTAGCAGTACTGTGGAAATGAAAATTCCTGTATAGTTGCAGTGTTTCTCAAAGCGAGAGAAAAACTGTGGACTGTACATGGATGTGGTTGGTGAGGGTGCAGAACTAACTTACCCCAGGTGCTTGCTGCTTCAAGTCAGAAATACCAGGGATGCGCTTATCTTTGCTAAATGAAAAGGCTGTACTGGGTTCTGTATTGATATACATGTAAGTAGACACATAAATAAATATCTAAGTTAGAGTGCACTAAATATAAGAAACGAATCTGGAGAGAGTGTCATTTCATATTTGTGTTGATGCCGATGCCAAAACTGAGTAAACACAATAAATTTGACAGTGCTCTCTGATCACTGTTGTAATCAAATTAAGTATAAATATTTTGGCAAAGGCTCTGATTTCTGTCAAAAAATATTTACTCTTTGACTGAAAAATAGTTTTCATTTCTTTTTCCAATATGACTACTTCAGGGCATATTTTTCTTGTTAGGTGTACTTGACTTCATAATATCTGCAAAACTCCCAGTTCTCTGCCTGTATTGCCTGGCTGCTCAATGGAAAAATGGCTTTCTTGCTCAGAACCATGGAATCACAGCTGTTCTGTAATCAGTGTCATATCAGCGTCCCAGGTAGCATTAGAGAGAAGAGAGCTGTATGTGTTTGTGTCTGTCTGGAAGAGACACAGCAGTCTGATCTGATAATTGATTTGTTTTGATTTGAGCTATATGCTCATGTGCTCTTTACTTTGAATACAAATGGCAAAAGTAAAAATAAAGCCACCCACTGGCATTTCAGCTGATAAAAATTCAAATTACAGATGGTCACCTACTGATGGAGAACCATCCCTATACTCCGGGCCTTGATCTCTTATTTTTCCACACTGTTCCAGAGCTGCTGCTTTACATATCGTACAGAGAAATTTCTCAGTCTGGCCTTGACTGTTTTCAGTATTAGATTATATAATCTCCTCTTACATCCTCCTTCCCCCATCTCTCAGTTGCTTGGAGAGCAAAAGAGCTCAACATTTGAATACATGTTGTCTTATTCAAAACAGAAAACAACATTCTCTCAATAGAGAAAATTTGCAGGGATTTTTGAAGAAACGCATTCTCAGAAAAGACCCAAATGAATTAAAATCTATTTTAAATAAATTATTTAAATGTGTAGGTTATTGGTAGTCCCCAGGGCAAAGTGCAGCTGTGACAGGAGCTGTAAGAGTTCTTTACCAGGGCCTTTGAGATAAAATATAACAGCTTCAGAATCTTGAGTTGGGGTAAATGATCTGTCAAATAACCTTAAAGCATGTAGTGTGAGGTCCAAAAGGGAATGAGAATGCCCTTTTTCTCTTCTAACATATGAAGGAATTCTTAACAGATACAGCAGAGTACTGCTGTGGTTGAAGTTTGAAAATTGCAGCATCTTTCACATGCAGAGCATTTCTTTTTAAGCTTGCTTTGGTGTTTTGAACAACCAACAGCCTGTAGCTGTGGAATGGCTATAGTAATCAACATTGCTGAATTGCACTTGGTGGGACTTCTCCAAAAGAAAATAAAGCAAATAATTAGATTGTCTATTACTTACCAGTAGAAATGTAAGAATGCTGCTAATGTGGAAATCTGCATGGAGAAATTGCTGAGTTCTAGTAGCCCATCGGCTTTGTTAGCAACAAACACACAGCAGATGCCATGTTGTTTGTTATTGGTGACACCTTTGGAAAGCAGAGAATAGCTAACAGATTTTTTCTGTTCTCGTGGGATTCCAAATCAGCCTCTTGCAAGGTTTGTGATAGCAAAGTGTGTGTTTGGCACATATGTAAGGAAAAAGGAATGTTCTTTACGTGCTGTCACTGCTACCTCATTGAGAAATGCTGTCAGGGTTGGGGTGAGAGGAAGTGGAAGGGACTACACAAGCCTGGGGTACATGAAGGGAGGTGCTCAAGTAACCAGCAGGCAGCTGCAGGAAAAGAGGCTCCTGGCTTAAACCTCTAGAAGGAGGCAAAGGGCATGAGCAGCCAGAGGTGACAAGGTGCTGCAGTGGAAGATGAGCAGGGGAAATAGCAAGGTTGGGGCATCCTTAGTTATTTGTATGGCAAACTCAGCTTTTTTAGTAATTTTGCTGCTTATTTTGTTTCTTGGAGACAGATTAAGATGCATCATTTTTAAAAATAATGAAGTTTTGGATGAATTGTGTAACCAATGCTGTCCTGTGCAGGTCAGTGTTCTCCAGAGCTGGCTCACATCTACCATTCTGCTTTTACAGAAATTATGCCATCATCTGCATGAAACTTATTTGAGTATCCTAAAAGAGGCGAGCAGAGGAGATTTGGTTTGGATTCCTTTCTGGTTTGATGAAACTTAGACTATTTTCTGGACCCTGAAACCCAGGCTAGTTCTCCATGGCATGGGGCATCACAAAGCAGCACCATCACTGCTAGCCCCAGCTAAAAAATACTTGATCTGATGTCAGAGAGGCTTGAATGTGGATGTCCTGGTTTAGAAGATAGCAAGCAGATTTAACACACCAATGAGAGGTATTTTTCCACGCAACATACATTTAGATTCGTGTTACAGATAGGTTACTAAAGTAGAGGGGATTGGGCTTGTATTTGAGTAGAAATACTGATTAATCTGGTTTGGATGAAATTATAAGCAGGTCAGCTCTTTGTGCTTTAAGGAACTTTCAGCTGACATCAGAAAGAAGCAGCCTGTACACAGCTGGTTTACAGCATGGAGACAGTCAAGGCTTTGTGGAAGTCAAGTACTTAGCTGCAGATCTTCTACAGCTCCGTCATTGCATTTGCATACAGAGTAGCTGACCTTAGATTTGGAGAGTTTGTCTGGATACGTTTAATTGTTGGAAAGGAAGGGAAGATTGAAAACAAAATTGAGGAATGTCAGAGCCCTTCCTGAGCCCCAAGTCTGCTCCTGCTGCACGCAAGCCACATAATGATCCCTTTATAAGTTGATCCAGCTCCACATTGAAATAGTTTGTACTTGAGGGACTGTCCTTGAACCTCACTTTGGTTTTAGTTAGGAATTTTTTTTCCACGTCTCTTTGAGACACGTGCATGTGCTGTTGCTTGAGCCTTGTGCTTAAATAAGGTCTCCTCCTTCCTCAGTACTGACCGTGACTTGTGTGTGGGAGCACAGCCCAGTGTTGTTACTGGCCAGCCTCAGGTGGAGAGCTTATGTACCAAAGTCACCATGGCATCAGTGGAAATGCATTTCCTTACAAGAGAAAATAATGTTGCCCTGGAATTTGGAACTGTGCATTAAAGGACTTAAAGGGCAAAACTTTTGATGTTGATAAAAGCTGTGTTTATTCTGTTCCTCTAATCAGAAGAGATGAGTCACACTCCTGTGCCAGGCCAGGCCCGGGGCTGTTAGAATCATAGAATCATAGAATCACCAAGGTTGGAAAAGACCTAAAAGATCACCCAGTCCAACCGTTCACCTATTCCCAATAGCTCCCACTAAACCATGTCCCTCAACACAACATCCAGCCTTTCCTTGAACACCCCCAGGCTCGGTGACTCCACCACCGCCCTGGGCAGTCCATTCCAGTGCCTGACCACCCTTTCTGAAAAGTAATACTTCCTCATGTCCAGCCTGAATCTCCCCTGCCGAAGCTTGAAACCATTCCCCCTGGTCCTATCACTAATGACACGAGAGAAGAGGCCGACCCCCAGCTCACTACAACCTCCCTTCAGGAAGTTATAGAGAGCAATGAGGTCTCCCCTGAGCCTCCTCTTCTCCAGGCTGAACAATCCCAGCTCCTTCAGCCTCTCCTCATATGGCCTGTGTTCCAGACCCCTCACCAGCTTTGTTGCCCTCCTTTGAACACGTTCCAGAGCCTCAATATCTTTCTTGCAGTGAGGGGCCCAAAACTGTTGGCAGCTTCTGGGACAGAATTATTTTTGAAGAAATACCACTGCTTCCGTGGTGCTGCTCATCCCACAGAAGCCTGGAGCAGCTTGCAAAGTGATGTTCAAACCAGATGTGAGGGTTATTTGTCCACCAGAGAAATGGAGGCCTGTCTCTGGGGCAAGATGCAGCTGTTTTGTAGCACAGTGTATTGTTACCACCATGAGAACAAGAAGCAAAGATCAAATTTGCTGGAAACAGCAGGGCAGATAGAGGTGTTTTGGAGAGGATACTGGCACAGCTGGTCTGTCTGCTTCTGTGCTCAAGCCTGTGAGTTCTCCCCTTCCTTTTGTCATCATCCTTAGGTGTGCAGCTCCCTCAGTCATGTCTGTCATCCCTGGTGGAGCAGGAAATAGCGTTAATGGCAGTGCTGGGTCTGCTTTCCTTTCCTTTCTTTTAGATTAATTTAGGCTTTTGAGCTAGGTGACAGCTTTTATCACTTTGAGCATCACTCCTTGACAAGTTAATTTATAGATGCATTGGCATTATATGATTAGGGACAAGCACGGTAAATAAAAAATGAGAGTGGTGTATTTTGAAATTTAAACAACTCCTCCCCCCAAATTCAATGTGCATGCTGTTTTCACATACAGGAATGTATTTTATTTGTTTGCTGAGCAATCTCATACTCAATGTACCTTTCAAGGATGACTGCTACCATGCAAAAATGAACACAAAAGACAAGGTATTAAATATCACTATGAACTTCATTCTACATTTCTGTAAAATCCGAGCTTACTAGATAGAAAGAAGGAGCAATTAGAATTCAAAAAGCTCTTTTGGTGTTTCCATCTTGCACCAAGTCAGTGATAATTAAATGTGCTCTAGTTAATCAACAGCAGTTAATCTCTAGCAACCAATGCAGCTGTCTGAAGCTCTCGGCTTACAGCCTCTCCCTGGGATCTTTACCCAGCTGTGCAGAGACAGACAAGTACTGGTGATTGGCACAGCTGCTGGAATTGGTTGGACATTATCTGGAAGCATTTCCCTTCTGAAAAGGTAATCCCAGCAAACTTTAAAAGCTGCAAAGATGTCTATTAAATTAGGCAAAATAACTAAAGCACAAAAAGAATAGAGGCAGAATCTTCCAACATTTTACTGAACAGAAATTTGGAACAGAATTTTATGACTTTTTTTTCATTTTGAAAAGTTAATTTCATTTTCAACCATTAAAAATCCAAAATTCAAATAGATGGCTGTTTTTGCTGTCAAAGGAAACACCCTGTTCTTCTTGTGTGGATATATTCATGAGTTTTGGGGTTCCTCACAGCTGGTAAAGATGCAGTTCTCCTAGTAGCTGCTGCCCCAGCTCTAAGGTTTCCAGATCAGGACAATCATTAAAGATTTAGAAACTCATGAAGTTCTCAGGACTGAAACCCAAACGTGCACACACAGCTTATTATTTTCTCTGGTAATATTCTGACCACATCCTGTCCCTGTCCTTACTGAAGCAACCCTCTCCAGTGCATGATTTCTTTGTATGCTAATATCCATTTTTCCCTTCCAAGGTGAATGCCAGAGCAGCGTGGAATTCTCATAGAGCAGTCAGTTATTAGAACAAAGATTGGGTCTTCTTGTGCTTCATGAGATGCTGAAGAGCTTTCATTTCTGTTCTCACTTCTGTTTTACAAATGCCATAACTACCTTCACTTTGAATAAAGTCACTTTGTTCCACAAGTCTTTTAACAGTTTATTTGTGTCATGGCTTTAAGCTTGAGATAATCAGCTAGGTTTCCTTGCTTAATTTAATAGATGGATGCCAATTTGAATAGGGGCATGAATAGAATAAACAGCAACAAACAAGATTAATGCAAGACCAGCACTGTATAGGAACTGTTGAATCACGGCCTGAACCTCTGATTGATCACCTGAGGCAAGCACTGAGTTAGCCATGGGAACACAGGTGAAGGCAGTTCAGCTGTGTGACCAGAAGGGATGGAGCCTGGCTCCACCTCTCCTAGACCCCATTTAAGGGCTGACTGCCACTGAGGAAAGATCTTTTTCTAAAGATGGCTCCCTTTGGAATTTTTCTGCAAGCCTAGGACGTGGGTAAGCATTTTTCATTTAGTTTTAATTGTTCCTTTCCCCTCTTTCCAGTTATCTGGTTTGTGGATACCAGCCTAATCACCCCACTCTATATATTTGTTGATTATATAACCACTTATTGAAAAATAGGAGGTGTTTTGTTTTTTATAAAATAGTAATAGTAGCGGGACATCAGAATATCAAGAAAGGACTGGTTAGGACATCATATCCAGATATCTGTATGTATTTGTCTGTAGACATCTGTAGTGGAAATGCTACAAGTGACTGGGAACCTGGAGGGAAGGTAGGGCCAAGCTAGGGGAGCTCAGGTGCATGTAGTGCATCTGAGTGTCTGGAAGGGGTGGAACCAGGATCTGTCCCTTCCCAGACCTCATTTAAGGGTTGGCAGTGGAGATGAGGGGATCTTGATGGAGATTCCTGCATACCTGAGGCCTTCCAAGGGGGCATAGATTCTTTTCTTTGTTTCTGTGCCCATAGCTGCTGCATTTGAGGATATCCTCACTTGCTACAGCCTAGGAGTTTGCTACTTTACTATTACTGCTGTGTTTTCTACTGCATTATGCATATCTGAAGATCGTTCAGGCTGCCTTGCACGTATACAGGGTTCTGCTATTTCAGTGTAACTATGCGATCCAGAAATTCTCTGAATCACTTCATGAAATTCCTTCACGTTCCTGATAATCGTAGATTTGAAAAAACAAAAACTTTTTTTCTCCTAGATAACTCCAGTTGATGCGAGACTCACTCTGAGACTGAGTAATGTGCTGTTTTAGACCTTGTTCAGAATATCTTTACATCACCCCAATTCCACCTTGTTAAATAATCTGCTCTTAATTCATAGTTACAGAGCTGGGCAGCAGAATTGATCTTGTTACAGAGAAGTGCATGGTGCAAGGTATTAATATACTTATAAATGTGGTAAATAATACCATGCAAGTGCATGGTATTAATATACTTATAAATAAAATACTTATGTATACTGGATACATATAGTTTTAATGGATTGAGAAATAGCATTTTCTACACACGGGGGTGGGAAGACAGGGAACGTAAGACCATACATAGCTCACAATGGGATTTAACTCTGAAATTCACTGAAGCTGAAGGGAGAGGAGGAATTTTGCTCAGTTAAAAAGCCTCTATTAGGGAAGAGGTAGGATTGATGCATGAATAACCCAAACCACAGATGTCAGAAGTCAGTAAGGCAATTAAAGATGAAATACCAGAAATGTGAGTAACTAGCTTTCCTGAACTCTAAACGCAAGGGATGGTGCTGAAACCTCTCCCTTCCTTCTGACTCGGTTTTTCTATACGTAATTATTTTAATCATAAAACATAAATTCCTTCACAAAACTGTCTGCCAGAGTTGGTGACATCCGGGGAACATCTATGTGCTGTCTGACCCTCTGGGTACAATGGTCTAAAGCCAAGTTATTCCTCCACTTCATCCTTGTTCATTGCAGTTGTTTCTCAGAGCTGGCCAAGCCCTCCTGCTTGGAAAGGTTGACTCCTCCATATTAAACATGCATTCATTCAAATTCTTGGACAGCTGTGAGCTGGAGGATGCATTTAGGTCTTGGATTTTGTGTACATGTCTTTAGGTTTGTGCTTCCGTGTTGCTGCTGCTGTGGTGTGTTTTGGTTAGAGGCACTCAGAGGCTGGGACATCTGTGCTCCAGAGGAGAGTGTGGGTGTATTGATACAAGCACCAGGAGGTGCTATACATGCTAAAGCCCAAGAGGCTTGAATTAAAATTACCACATGAGAGAAAACATGTTGAAATGGGTGTTCGTTCTGGGAGGGCGTAAGGATTTCTTTATAACTTCTACTGTATTTTTTTTGTTGTTCCAATATTCCCTTTTCCTTTGTGAAGAGAGAAATTACGATTATAAACAAACACAGGAGACCTAGATTACAATCAAATCTTTGATTTCTTTTATCTTTGTTCTTGTGGAGTTTTGTATATGTTGTTAGCTGTTCTTTTTCTTTTAATATATAACCATCCCCCAAACTTAGACATAAGTAAGGACATATGTAAATGTGGACCTTTCATTCCACTTTTACTTTTGGCACTGAATTTTCTTTAAGTCAAATGTGCAAGCAGTTGCCAAAGCTGTGCAGAATGTCACTGGATGGACGCACCTGCAGAGCAACGCCTGAGTGTACTCAAGTGTGCCTTTGCACATGAGGAGGCTGTAACTGTCTCTCCAAATAGTAGGTAGGTGTAAACAAGGGACAATTTCTTCACACCTGAGCTGAGAGCATTTCCAAATATTAGGGAATGTGAGGTTGTTTTTTTTTTATTTCTATTGGAAAATATGATCTTTGGTACTCAGTTAAGACTACATAATGTGTAAATTAATCTTACACCCGTGATCTCAGTGAAAGGTCAATAAGAACTGACTTACTCTAGACTTCTGTATTTGTTTTTTTCTTCTACTGAGGTGTTGTGCTGAAAATCTGTCTTCTGTTATTCTCTAAGTCTCCTTAAGAACAGCAGAGACAAAATTCCTCTTCTCTGTTCAGTGAGATGGCTGATCCAGGAGCAAAAAAATCAGTTTTTGCTCTTGGTTTCAACTCCTCTGTTACAAATAAGTAATTATATGCACCTAATTTTCCCTACTATTAACTAGATGTAAAAGTACCATTGTTTAAGGAAAAGAGTTTGCGTTCTTAGGAAACTTCTTTCCATTTGTAGTTCTTCTGAAGACCTCCTAGGGCAGGTAACCATTGAAATCCTAAAGAGGAAACTGGACAGAGTAGAGTTCAATTGTTAGCTTAGCATTGCTGCCTTCTTTGGGCACACTGCTGTATACATCGTGCTTCTTCAATTTGAGAACTGACTTGGGCCCAGTTCATAGCAGTAGCAATTTCCCTAAAGTCATTAGGAGCTAATTATTGGTTCCCAGCTGCTAATAGTAAGTCCCTGTTCTGTTAATGCCTTGTACTATATTGAAGAACAGTGTTGTGTCATATTTGCACACGGAATGAAAAGGATCAAAAGTTGTTTTGTGCAGGATCTGCTGTGTCCCTTCTCAGGATTAGATCTTCTGATTTATAACTGGAAAAAATGTTTCTTTGCTTTTTTAATGACTTAACAGCCAGTTCTGAAAATGTGATCTGAGAGTCAAGCTGGGCTCTTTTTGGTTCAAGCAGAATGTATTGTTCTGAGACACAATTAGACCTTGATTAACATTTTTATTGCTCAAGCTAGGAAGGAATGCTGTTTCTTCTCAAGATGCAAATGAATGTCCTTCTCAGTTGTATTTTGACAGAAATACTTCATTTAGACTCCCTCAATCTCTCTCTTTAATGTATGTAATGTATGTACACATTTCTGACTGCAGTTCACTTTAAGGCCACTGTTTTTCAAAACACTGTGCTGGCTCAACTAGTCAAGGTATGAGATGAGTCTCACTGCAAGCATCTGCTGCTACTGCGAACTTGAATGCTTTTTCTTAATATCAAATGAGATCTGAAAGTGCTTAGGGACTTTGTAATCAGATCAGGAATATTTCTTTTTTTTTTTTTTTTTTTTTTACCTGAGCCTATAGGTAAACTTGAACAAGCCCTCTCTGTTGTGGTCCTTAATTAAAGCATCTCTCCTATGAAGAAAGGCTGAGTGAACTGGGTCTGTTCAGCCTTGAGAAAAGAAGACTGAGAGGGGACCTGATCCAAGTCTATAAATATCTAAGGTGTGGGGGGCAGAATGGCGAGGCCGGACTCTTTTCAGTGGTGAGTGGAGACAGGACAAGGGGAAATGGCCATAAACTGCAGCATAGGAAGTTCTGCACAAACATGCGCAAGAACTTCTTTACAGTGAGGTGACGGAGCAATGGAACAGGCTGCCCAGGGAGGTGGTGGAGTCTCCTTCTGTGGAGATGTTCAAGACCTGCCTGGATGCCGACCTGTGCGACCTGCTGTAGGGAACCTGCTTTGGCAGGGGGGTTGGACTCGATGAGCTCTGGAGGTCCCTTCCAACCCCTACAATTCTGTGATTCTGTGATTAATTAGGCAAAATTTCCTGCTGTGAGTAGAAATGGTCTAACCACCAAAGCCACAGGACCTGGTGCTTATTTTTTTAGGATGTAGCTGCAGGTTGCAGCCTCAGTTCCTTTGGAAGGCTCTTCCTCCTCTCACTCAGCAGCAACATATTCCCACAAGAGAAAATGTTTTTCCCAGTTGTTGAGCCTGCTTATGTCTACAGCCATCATCTGGCTTTTTATGTTAGTGCTCATGGAGATAATCAGTCATTTGGGTAACCAGCAGCTCTCGGCCACAACCGAACTATGTTTCGGAGGGTTTTGATGCACAAAATGCTGTAAGATATCATAGATTCTGCAGTTGGCTGAGTGGAAAATATGATGTTTTTCTTCCCCTCGCCCCTTTTTTAATACATCTAGGTGAGTTTGGCTCTGTGCACTGGCACACTTAAACATACCACATAGAAGTTTACTGCTCATCAGGTGTTGCTTACATTGACGCGAGCATCCAGGGAGGGATCTGACATGGTTTACTATCAAAATAATCTTTGCTGCTGTAAGATGAGCTGGTGCTATGTACAGGAATAGACACTACCAAGAGAGCTGTGTAGGAAGCCTGCCTTAGAATGAGACCCCTTTCATACTTACGCCCCTATAATTGTGTTACGTATGGTAGGTTTGTGTTTTCTCTCTTTTCCAGCAATTTTAAATCAGAAATGTTTTGCGCAAAATATACCTAAATGCAGATGGGATGTTGCAGGTCTATGATAGTAATAGCTGTGGAATAAATTGAGCTATTTTAACTCCAGCAAGCTGAACAAGAGAGGTTCAAATGGGAGTAGTTGTAGGTTAAAGATTTTGGTGGCAAGCAGTTTAACTCGCATCTTTAAAAAAGATGTTGGGTATTTCATACTGGTATTTACAAGGTCAGCAGCTTTACAGAAAACAAGCAAGCCAGATCTTCCCACAGCTACATTTCTCAACCTCTGTGCAGTCAGAATCCAAACTTTATGCCCACGTGGGTTTTTAAGCTGTTGAATGCATATATAATGATTTCAAAAGGTCTCCTATGGTGTGTTTGATGTTTGTGTGCTCACTGTTTATATTACCAGTGATAGCTGACTGAAGATCCATCGATGTCTTCTGGGGAAACTTGCCCTTATGCATATACGTATTTATGCACACAAAGCAATATACTATTGTCTTATTTTATAATTCCTATACTATTATTTTATATTTCCTAGGCTATATGATCACCTCCTCCTTTGGTCTAGTCTGTTGAATTAAAATTAACTCCTGCTGTAATTTTCAAGCCTTTGAATATAGGTACTGAACAATATTTTTGATGGATCTATTTTTAAAGTGATTTAAAAAAATCAGGATCTTTTCTTCTTAATTATTGGGGGGGGGGGGAGGGGGGGGGTTATATCAAATCCCAACCAAAAATCCAGGCTCGTTTACCAGACCAGTGGCTGCAACTTCAGCTCTAACATGCTGCATACGGTTTGCTTCAGTAAGAGGTTGTTTTGCAGATGGAAATGATTAGCAATAAAATGCGCTGTAATAAGGAAGCGTGCTAAGGTTACGTAAGTTCAGAAATACACAGTAAAAACAAACTGTCATTTGCCTCCTCAACCAGCTGACCCAATTCCAAATGCTAGCTGTGCTGCGTCACATGAGCAGCTGTCCTGCCCATTCTCTGCACTTAATGCTTTTCTCATCTCCTTCTACTTCCCTTCTTTTTCTTCCTTTCCCTTGACCTGCCAGTTCTTCCCAATTAATGCCTGTGTATACCATCTTAGCTTCTACTATTCTCTTTCTATGGAAAATACTGTATTCTCGCTCCTGATAAGGAATGTGTACAAAAAAGAAAAAAACAAATGCATGCTATGATTCACCCCAAAGCACAGTCCATTCCCACTGAGGAAGTGGTGCTGCTGTGCAGAGCTGGAAGCACATCTGCATTGATGGTGGTGACAGGAATGAAGGCTGCCTTTTGTATTTCCTCCGGGAGTATCCAGACAGCAAGTAAATCAGTGCAGTGACTTCATACTTTTATACTTTATACTTATACTTTTCCCTTCCCACCCAAGACATAGGGAATAACTTTTCTCCCACAGCAGAAACAAGGCAGGTGCTGATACTAGAGCTAACAAGTATCTCCTTTGCCCTTCAGTGCCAGCAGCAAATCTATCCTTACTTTCTGTTCAATGTAGTTTCTGGGGACAAGAGTATACCTCTACTGCAGGTGTTGTATGTCATTACACTAAGCCTGAAAAAGCCATCTTGAATTGGATCATTTTAACAGAGGTAGTTGAAGTCTATATGAAGCTACTCAATGAAGCGTGAACTCAACAGAAAGGATTAGTCCACTGAGGAAAGGTGTAAGGAAATCTATTTAGATTGCCTTCCTCCAATTTGCTTCATGGGTTTTTGCCTGCCTTCTATCTTAACTTGTTGATGTAAAATAACAACTGTACAAAAGAAAATAAACTGGCTTTCTCGTTCAGGAAAGCATGAGTGTGATGAACACTAGCCTTTTTCCATGTAATTATTGCGCTTGGTCATTAAAATCACTTGTACTAAGAAGGGGTATAAGAAATTAATGTTCACCATCTCCTCTTGTGCAAGAACTATGGGCGATGAAGGATTGTGTGAAAAAGGCAAATTCCAAGTAATAAAAATATTTGGTTTTTAACATGCCTTGAGAGCTCTGTGGAGCTCCTTCATGCTGGATGTGGTTGATACTGAGAGTTTACAGATGTTCAAGAAGGGATCTACCTCATTCACAGAATGAAAAGATACTAAAGGCTATCAGATGCAAAAACTACTACTTATGGCTCAGAGTCCCTTACTAAGGTTGTGGTGCTACAAGATGTGTTCTGGGAGGTATCTCTGGAGGCTTGCCTTCACCTAGTGTCCTTAGCTGGGCCCATGAGAGCTAGAAAGATCTTTCACTGAACTGCAAGCTAGTGCGTTTACATTTTTGTGCAGCAACACGAACCTGTTTGTAAAATGTCATGGCTGGTCCTGATTCAGGTTGACATCTTCATAACGCACCAAGGCTCATCTGGCAGCTAACTGATCCAAGTGTTTCTTTTCTCTTGTTTTCAGCCACTCTGATCTTTCTGGACTACGCTTTGATGGGTTGCCCACTTTCATGCAGTAGTGCATAGTGACTTCCACACTGCTTAGGCTTCTTTCTTTTTTCTTACAATAAGAAGAATGTTGGTGTCTTTGTTGGTGAATGATGTGTTTGGCTCTCCCAGTTCTCCGCAGTCCTGGTTCTCTCCTTTTCTCACTATATCTGGCTCTACATTTTGACCTTTGACATCTAGATAGTCTGTCTATATAGGCTTGGGCATGTTGTGCTCCTTTATGTACCCAGAGAATCCCCCCTGGCCTCCAGGACCTTGGCTCTTCCATATGTTCTGTGTCATATCTTCCACCCGTTTGGGTGCCCCCAGTTTTTTTTTCTTCAAAATGTCCCCATTGAGACAACAGAAGCCCACTCTTAAAACATATTTGTTTTTCTTTAGTAGTTTTCAGTGGGCCTACATTGCCTGTATGTTTTAAATTCTGTTTTCTTCCTTAATGACTTCCCCTGCCCTGTTCTTTTATTCTACACACCCCTTCTACTACACTTTTTGTACTTTTTGCCTTCCCTTACTAATTTGAACAGTTCATCCAGCTAGTCCTTCATTCTCCTCTTTTTTTGTATTTCTCTTCACTTCCTGTAGGTCAGTCTCTGCTCCATATTTACCTTCCCTTCATATGCTTTCCTAGTGTCGATAATGAGGCTGCCCTCCCTTCTCCCTGCATGTTGTCAGCTTTCAATCAGGAGGGTGTTTGGAGCATGGGAGGCACCTTCATTATGCTGAAATTAGCAGGCAAAATGTTTGCTGAGCTCTCCGTAAACCTGTGCGGCAAGATGGGCAGCTCCTTAGTAGCTAAATGGCAGAATGAAGTTTTGGCTTTAACTGCTTACTTTGGACTTTTCTCATGCCTGCTGGCTAAGCTGCAGTTTGTATAATTCATTGATGAAATCATTTTCCAATAATAACTGTCAGTACTGGATCAAGTGCATCTCTGTACCTTTTTCTCCTGCCTGCCTTTAGTTTAGGGGATAACAAATGCTGTATGCTGGGGCTCTTTGGAGTACTTAGCCAAGTATATAGCCCCTGTTGGGTGGTGGAGGGTGTGTAAGGCTGGTGTGATAAACATGCCCTTTGCTCAGCCCTGCTGCAAGTTGGGTGATGTCAGCCTTGCTATGCAGCAACTTCCCATGAGCATCCCCTGCAGCTGCCCCTACCTTGCTCACTCCCAGCCTGACCTCCTCTTGCTGAGAAGCAGGAGAGCATAGCGCCTTCAAACCCCCATCACCAAGGAAGGAGTTAAAATGTTGAGCTGAGAGTGTGTCTGTGTGTGTAATCCCTCCACAGCCACCTACTGCTAAGCCCCAAAGAGAGAGCCTTGCATCGCCTTATAAGGGGATCTTCTTTTCAGAAGAAAGTGGTCGGGAGCTGAGCAGTGCCTGTGCTCAGTCTTCCCTGCTTGCACAGTGCTGCTCCTCACGCTCTGGGGCTCTGCAGAGCTCGATACAGACTTTGTCCAGTATCTGTGTGTGCAGAGGAGGAGCTCACATCAAGGCAGCTCGTCTGTGCTGCTCTTAGTAGGAAAGCAGACTGACAAAGAGAGCTGGTGGGGACTCGCTTCACTTCTGCAGATTTTTCCAAGCTGGGGAGATGACTTCCCCTTTTGATTACAGTGGTAATATAGACTTGCTGCTCACAAGCTGCTGCCCAAAACTACTCTGAAGGTGTTCTCTGATCTTTATCTTTTGTTGTTTTCCCCAGGTAGGGGACATACGTATGCATATGCATAGCCACACATGTACTTGCTACAGCACTGACCAGCATGAGTTCGGGGTATCTGAGCGTGCAGGGGGCTTGGGAGGATTATTGACATTTCCTTATAAGGGGATCTTTGCAAATGCAGTTTGGTGGTGATTCATATTTTGGCCAACACTTGTCCTTAAGCCTTTTTCAGCTTTTTCATTAAAAAGACTGCTGCATTTAGCTGTTACAAGTGACAGTTTCCCTTGCTCCACTGCTGCCTGCCCTGGCCTGTGCAAGGAGTGTGTGGTAGCAGTGGGGTATGAAGAGGGGCAGTGAGGAGGGGCATGTGCTAGCTGATAAATCCCCTGAGCAGCCTGATCTAGTGGGTGGCACCCCTGCCCACAGCAGGGGTTGGAACTACAGGATGTTCAAGGTTCTTTCTAACCTGACCTGTTCTACAGTTTTACAAATAGAAGCAGTTGGGGGTTGCTGTGGGCTCAGCGTGGCTTCTTCCTGGACACATGGCATTGTAAAGGACAGATGAGCACGGATGATGTGGAGGGGAAACTCAGGATGAGTGCAGGGTAAGAGGGAAACACGCAGCACCCTCTCACCATTCCTGGCCTCTGGTATGTTTGTGACTGGCAACTTAGATGCTTTCTTTTCTATTTGTTTTATGCAATAAATGTAAGTAATGCTGCTCCCTTCACCCCTTGTTCTTTCAACTTCCCTGTAAAAAGTGCTAAATTAAATGAAAAATCACATTTCACAGATGAGAGGAAGCCTGTAAGTTCAAGGCCAGAAATTCTTTCTCTGGGAGACTGAGTTCCTCAAAGCAGAGAGCACAGTGTGGATGTGTTCTGGGAAACAGCAGTACAGTTCACGCAACAGCCAGTTAGGTGCTCATTTCCCCTGCTGCGTTCTCAGTCTGGTGCTGGGATGAAAGGCTAGCAGCTGTGCTTGTCTATGCTGTGGCAGTGCATTTCCCTTTAAGGAGAGAAGATGAGGCACTGCCCATACTGGATTTTGGCTGGAGAAGCCATCTCAGAAAGCTGCAACTTGTGGAAATGTACATGCTGAAGTGAGCCACTGGATTCATGGCCACAGTGCCAAGTATCTGCTAGCAGTACAAGTTCAGCACTACTCTGTCTTTGCAGATGCAGCCACTATGTTTTATTTCCTAGGTGAGATTGCAATTTCACCCTATCTTCAAGCCCCTCCTTCTTTATAATCTCATGTTAATTTTCGCTGTCACAGCTTCAACAGTGTCCAGCTGTGGTACATGTGCAGCACTGCCCTGAAGGCTTAAATACTGTAGGCACTAAAAAAATGATCCAGTGGGCTTGCTGCATTCCTTTTCAGCCATTGCACACTGACTTCCAAATGATATTTTCTGTTCCACTGGTGATGCAATTGCTTCATCCCTTTTGCAGGCCTTGAATTAATTTCTGAGGGATTGGACTCTTCTCATCAGCTTGTCTGTGACCTCTGTCAGTACTAATACTGCAAAAACAGACCTGATTAATCATTAGACTTTTAAAGAAGATTTCCAAATCTAGCTGCCTGGATTATCTGAAGCCATTGCTGACACTTAACAGAGTGGGACATAGCTGACATTCAGTTGCACATACAAGCATCCTGTCTTTTCTCTATAAGACAGTGTGGCTAAAGAGCACTTCTCAAATCTAAGTTTGTTTTAGCTATTACAAAGCATCAGCAGCCTCATCTACAGTCAGAAATGTCTGTTCCAATCTCTAGCAGGTACAAAAATTGCCCCTATATTTTAAAGTCTTCTGCTGTTCAGATATTGTTTATGCAACCGCTGTTGTGTGCAACAGGTACAACTCTTTTATTTTCATACTTCAGAGTATAAAGCTCCCTTCATTTGAAAGGTTCTGTTAAATGGGTATGTTGGTGATGGGCTGATGGCTAGACTAGATAATCTTAGCAGCCTTTTCTAACATTTATGATTCTATGATTACTTTAATACAGCTGAGTATGTCCATTCTACCAAGCGACTGAGAGCTGAACGCAGCTCTGTCTTCTTGTGACTTCTAGCATGCTTCTCATTTTCTCCTATAGCTTAAACTTACCCAAATTGACTTTAGAGGAAATTAGCTTTAATCTTGCTATAAGCAGATGTAGGAAGGGAATCCAGGGTGCCCAACTTCTTGAGAAACTTGAGTTTGATTCTTGGCTTTGCCATTGTCCAATTCTGTACTAAAAGGAAGTTATTTAAGCTGCCATTGCCCGAGTTCTTTTCCTTTTCTTTACTTTTGTTTGCTGTGTTTTATATCCTTCAGATATTTGTTTTCTGCCAAGGTCTGAATATTTAGTTCTTACTTGGTCTTTCCTTTTAAGAGTTACTTTGAGATTAGATTCAATTATGTCAAGAGCATCCAATAAGCAATGTATAAAACTTGTATAATTTGCAGGACCTCTTGAGCAAAACAAGACAAATTATCTTTCACTATCTTCCCGTGCTAGAAAATCTCATTCTAATGTTTTGTTTCAAAATAGAGATTCAGAGAAGTCACAGTAAGACAAAAACTTACTAAATCATATGGCATTTCTGGCTCTCAGTACAGAATATTTTCCCTACAGAGCACTTTCAATTATTTGTCCAAAATCCTCTTAAGTACCCAAAGCAATGGATCTTCTGAACTTTTTTTTAGAGGAATGCTTGATAGCACACTAGAACTACTTGTAAAGACAAATTGATGTTTCAATGAAAGTTTATCTTTCCTTAATTTAATGTTGTTACTCCTAGGTTTACTACTTCTTGCACTAACCAAAATTCCTCTCCTTTCTTGGTGTTTATAGCCTTCAAGTATTTGTCTTTTCTTGTTGCATTCTCCTTCTTTATTGTCTCCTAGCCAAAGTCTGTGTGTTTTATTTTCTTTGTATCTCCTTTTAAGTCAGCCCCTGGTTGTTCTTGTTTCTCCTCTGGTCCACATTAGCTAGATCTTTGTTTTAGTTAACGAGATGTCTCAAAGTGAATGAAACGTTCCTGAGCGTCCTGGTCTCTCCCTGTTCTCTGGTGCGCTGGTTCCTAGATCAGAACCACCTTAATACATGGTCTTGAGAGAAAGTCACAAAACCCCTTAACCAATGTGGGATTTCCCAGATCTCCTATTGCAGGATTTCCTACACACATAAAATATCATATGAAAAGAGACTCAGTGTAATTTTTCTTCTCTTTTTGAGGGTGCCAGCACTTAGATCTTGCAAAGGCTGCTGATGTACCTGTGCCAATAAATTGTACATGCAGAGGAGATCTGCTCTAGTTACTGTGGAGGCTCATCTGAGCACTGTGTCACATGAACACCGTCAGCTTTTCTCTCTGCATGTGTCTGTCTGGAGTTGCGGAGGTGTTCAATCATGGTTGTGTTATGGGCCACAAAACCCTTCAGGCAGCCCTATGCAACCCTTCAGCTGCTGGGGTTACTTTGCACATCTTGAACCTTGAGGCTGTTTTTCAAGGTTACTGAGGGACAATGACATCCATGCACAGTAGGCAAAAGTGAGCCTGGCAGCAATATCCCGCACTCTTGCAATTCACAGTGCCAGATATGGTCCTTGTAGCTATTCTGTAACAGTAGGTAGTGCCTCTGTATAGAGCTCATTTCTTCAGCCTTTCTTCTCTTTTTCTGCTTTTTGACCTGCCTAGTTTCCAACCATTTATTTTATTTTTATTTTATAACCATACCATTTTTTATTAATAGGCATTTTTTTCAGGAACAGTGATGAACATCTTAGGTGAAGTCTACACTAACGTATCTGTAATAAGCTTAGTGTGCAAACTTGATATCATGCCAATAACTGGATTTTGTTTACTGCCGTTCAGTCTGTTTTTTGCTCTGGATGATTTTGTTCCTATCAAGACTGAAGTGAATTAAGTCTGTGAGTAATGTTTCCTGAGATGCTTTGTCAAATGCTTGTAATTCAGATGCATCATGCATACTATATTCCCTACAGCCACTAATTTCACAGTTCTGTAAAAGATGCTCAGTTTTTGTGGTGGTTTTTTTTTTATTATTTTTTATTTTTTCTCCTGGCATTCCTTATCCATTTAAAAACCAGTGCAGATGGAAAAGTAGTTCAATTATTCTGTAGCTTAGATCTGACTGACTATGATCCCCAGTTTTGTATTTCATGTGGAGGGCGAAGAATTGACTGGTCACAAAGTGCAATCTCTTCCCCTAAACACCAAATTTAGTTGCAGGGAATTAGAGTACATTAAACACACTTCTTAATATTAGTCATGTATGTAAGCTGTTGTATTTGCTACAGGCCTGTGATCACCAATATAAAGGAAAGTAATCTGTATGATATCAAGAGGAAAGGGCGTTGTGTTTAGTTTGCACTGAACAGTTGACCTTCCTGAAGAATGGAATATACACTCTGATAAGAAAATTCAGCATCATTTCAATATTTGAAGACGTGAACATGGGGAGCTACAAAGGAGTTTTCCACACCTTTTATACCCACTGCTTTTGCTGAGAGTCATTGCAGTTCCACTCCTCTTACGCATGGAGGGTCTCCAACAAAGGCCATGTGCTAAACTCCTGCTAGCTGTCCACTGATATCTCTCTCCTTGAGTTCTTGCTGCCTGTTGTTCCTGGGTGAGATACCATCCCCGTCTTTGGGTATGTTGCTTCCTAAATTCATTTATTTATTTGTTACTTTATTTATTTATATTTACGCATCCTGTCTTTTGTCTGATTTGTTGCCATACAGAACAAGACAGAGTAGAGTCACCATCCTTGGGAGTGTTCAAGAAGCCTTTACACGTGCTACTAAAGGACATGGTTTAGTGGGAAATGCTGGTGGAAGGTGGACAGTTGGACTAAATGATCTTGGTGATTTTTTTTTTTTTTTTTTTTTCCAACTTTGATTCTGTGATTCTATGACACAGCGCAGCAACACAGCCTGTGCTTCACAGCTATATAAGTTCAGAGTACTCTTAAAAGGTTTCATGCATCCTTCTGTTTTCCTGCCATGTCAAGCAATTTGTTTGCCTCTCTCTCCTCAATACTGCAGCTTTGTTCCCTTCTGCTGCAGGCTCTGTGCATCTTTCTGGACCCTCTCTTCCCATGCCTGTAGCTTTCAACCTTGATCTCCCTCAGATGAGGCTGTTCCTTTGATCTCTCTGCATCTGGGGCTCCAGGAGCTCCTTCCCTTGGTGCAAGGGCCCACGGTTTTTTGCTTCCCTTTTTGCACTCTCTAGCCTTCAACCTGGTGAGGGATTCTCATCTTCCTGCTTACTGGCCTTATCGTGTATTCCTCTACTTTCCCCTTCATTTATTATTTGACACTCTGAAATAAAACTTGCTCTTGAAAATTTCACATTGTGTAACATAAATACACCTATTTCTGCACCCTCATCCCTCCCCGTGCTCCCTTTAAAATACAGTACAGATTTTATTTCATTTCTCCCAAGTGAGGCAGGGTATTTTTGCAAGATCTGTCTCTTGGAAATGAGTAACGTAAGATTTGTCTTACTTTGTAATCCCTTGCTTTCTTCATTAAATGTCCTCTAAAAATTGTTAGTGTAGCGTATTGTTAACTTCAGTTCTCTAAAGCTGCTTTTAGGACAAATGTTAGTGAACTAATGACCTAGGAATACTGTTGTAAAAATAAATTAGATAAGCAAAAAAGAAATCTTATACCACAGTAATAAATTTGGATATGTGGAGAAAACGCTTTCTTAGCATGTGTTTGTCTTCCATTAATACCAGTAATGCCCAGATTGTTTCACAAGTGAAGGCTGATAAGATAGCCACATAAAGAATATCTTTATATGGTTCTGACCCAGTTAGCTGTCCTCAGCTGGGAACCAGCACATCTTGGTTGTATTTTTTACCAAGCTCTGTTTTTCTGAGTAAATTTGACACTGCTGATATCTCTAATTTTATATTATTGCTCCTGTTACTGCAATCCTAAGAGATTTATCTAGTGCACATTGGCATCCTTTCCTCTTGAACTTTTAACTCTCACTGAGTTCCCATTGATGGAAAGAACCATCTTCTCATTGTGTTGTACTCAGCCAGCAGCTGCCCCTTTGCTTAAGTTCCATGATAGATACCACGCTTTTTCTGCACTAGCAAGCCAGTATCCCTGGTTATCTGTTGATACACCATTCTCCCACTTTCCCCAACTTTGGGAGTTTCATGCATGTATTTTACTAAGCTGTGACTTGCAAGGGGTCAGTAAAGCAGGGAGATGGTGGGAAACTCTTCCAGCTGGCTAAAGCTGCAAAGAAGGATGTTGAAATGACAGGGGTAATACTATGGGAAGGATAGAAAGTGGGCCTTTCCAAGTCTAGACAGAGCAAAAAAGGAGCAGATGAGTAAGATGATCTCAAAGCTGTTGTTTAAAAAGGATCTTGATTTTTGCTTATGTGCTATCTCATAACTATCTCATAAGATGCTTGCATGGCTGTGCCAGCTGTTTTCCCATCAGTGTTTGGGGTGGAGAAGAAAAGTCATACTCTCCATAGTACACATAACTCTGGTCAAACTTGGTCTCTGTTATCTGGAGGCTGATCTGAATCCTCCAAACATCTGATGGGGCTGACTTGTCATGGATTAGCTCTGCTGGAGAAGTCGCGTGCTGGCCTTGGATTGGGCAAACAGGAGTTAAGAAGCTTGGCTTGTGGAATGTCCTCAATCTGTTTGAAACGTCCTGGGAAAATTCTCTCAGGTACAAGGCTGTGTTCACCCAGCCACCTCGAGACAGCAAAAGGAGAGCAGCATGCCAGCATGTTCTGCGAGGGCAGCTGCTTGGGCTGGTATCTCTTGTTGTGAGGCCTGGCCTGGAGCGCTCCCAGGATTAAATTGCTGGCACTCGCTGCATGAGCAGTGAGCCAAGGGAAAGTCCAAGTTGTCTGCTTTCTGATGCTTTGGTTAGATCACCTCGGCTCCTTCCCTCCCATCTGCAACTTGAGTCTAAAGTTAGAGAATCTGCACATTGCATTTTGCTGTCCTTGCACTTGGTTGTTTTGTCCTTCCTCCGGCTGACGTAGGTAAAGGTCGTGGATCAACATCCTGCCCTCCACCCGGGCTGCTTTGTGTCACTGGGAGCTGTGATGATAAGCTGAGTTATTAGAAACTATCTGCCCACCTGTCAGCTGCCTATTAAGAAAATGTTGGTGTGAGTGTACATGTGTGTAAGTGTAGAAAGAGCATGCATGTATTCAGGGCCAGGCTGCTTTGGAATGTGAGTTCATCAGCTCTGACAGCTCCAGGGAGTCAGCCCAATGGCTCCAGATCCCTGACAAGCAGCTTTTGCCAATGAGTGCTGCTAACCACCTACTGAGCCAGCTCATGTGGATGCCTGCTTGCACAGGAGACATTGCAGAAAATGTGACATCAGAGTAGGAGGCCTTCAGCCTTTCTGGCAGTCCTTAGGTTGAGACCTCACATGTGAGGACTCTGCAGACTCTCTGGTGTAGGGAACCTGCTTTAGCAGGGGGGTTGGACTCGATCTCTGGAGGTCCCTTCCAACCCCTACAATTCTGTGATTCTTCCTTTGACCTTGAAAAACCACAAGCAGTCTTGAAAACAAAGTAAACTTTAACCCCAAGGCAAAACTCATTTTCAAGCTTCTGTGATGCCTCAGCTTGTGTCAGTGCACCCCTCTTACAAAGTCAGCAAAATTCACATCACTGGAAGTATCCTTTCTTCCATAATGTGCACACGACACACAGTAATCTTCTCTGGTTCATTTCTGTGCCTCCCTGGAAGCTATTACAACTTTAAGTCAGCTGCTTGCTTCTTTTGATGATTGAATATCCAAAATACGCCAGCTTGGAGAAGCTAAAGACAGATTAAAGAACTGAGCCTCTTTTTAGGCTCCTTCCAGTCCAGTAGTAAGATCACAATTGGTTTGGGTTTTACAACTGCAGTATGTATGAGACTTTAACATGACAAAAAAAAAAAATCAGTCTGAAAGAAGGATGCAGAACTAGCTGGTTCATGGGACCAGTAATGGGGTAAGGGTCTGAGGTTGCCGCTTCCCATCTAAACAAGGTCAGTAAGTAAACATCTAAAAGCTGCCTAGTGTCCCTGTGCAGGGAGACGTGTTGGTGCACGCAACACACCATTGCTTCACAGTGACTAAGGGACTACTAAGTAGCAGTGCCCAGAATGCCATGATTAGTTGTGTGACCTTATCCAACAACAGGATTTTCAAGTCCTAAATGAAATGGATTTAAGATAAATTCATGACAGGCAACTACAAGGAAAAGGCTTCTTTTATGGGCTATTTTTTGTCATGTGAAGCTTGAGTTACCTGAGACTGACTGAAATGTTGAAATGCTTACATTTCCCACCTCAGAGAACAGTATTTTTCTCTTCCAGGCCCAGGCTCCTGCTGGTTTTGAAGTGGCAGAGATTAACTTTGGAAAGAGAAGGTTGATGCATTCACCTGCAAACTACCGTTTTCACCTCTGCATTAAAATACTTGCGCACAGTTTGTAGCAGGCTTCACATGCAGCTTCATGTATTTTCTACTTAGGAATAACTTAAAATAGCCAATTCTTAGCGTGTAAAGGTATGGAGAAATACTACTGAGCCATAACTCCAGACAGCACAAGCCTTGATTCAAAGGACTCGAGTTCTTTTGGATATAGGAGGGAGAAAGTGCACAGGGCTGAATGCTAGTCCTTGGGGCATTGCTCAATGCACATCTGTCCTTATGTTTGCTCCAGCTGTAAACAGTGAGATCCAAGAGTGCTTTGCACTGCTTAGGTCTAAATGTATTCCTTGGCTGCTTCTAAATTTTATGCCTGGAGGCATGTGGTCCTTCCTGGAGAAGAAAATCCAGGCTCAGGGACTGAGAGGGAGCTTTTGGCATGCTCTGATGCAGACAACGAGTAAATGAGACATCAGTTATAGCCCAGTGCTGATCAAATTGCCTGTGCTGGGTCCGTTTTGTCTTTATCACTGTCCCGTGTTTGTTGGGTGCTCAGCTTCCTCTAGCAGCAGCAGGAAAACCTCTTGTGTTTGGGATTTGTTTATCCTGTCACCAGTTTCATTCTTACAACTGTTGATGAACCTTGAGCCAAGAAACCTATAGCCCAATTCTGGGACAGAACTAAGCCCCTCCCTTGACTTGAAATCCCTTCTCCTCTCTGAGTGGCCCAGGGTCACCTGTGGTTTGCTGTGAGCTCTCAGCTGGGTTGGCTGACCTATCTTCTAATGCTCTGTGGGTTGTAGCCTGCATGTCTGGATGCTAGTTAGGGGATATTAGTACACGCAGTAAGATATCCATTTCTGATTAATGATCCATTTTGCAAGACAGTTTGCTCTGTTTATAAGGGGAAGATAATTTCTGGTTTGCACGTGGCCCCTATTCTAATGTCTAATGTTAATGCAGTTTGTGGTTGTGTCACAGAAGAACAGATATTTTGGGGTTGGAAAGGGCTTCTGGAGATCACTGAGTCCAACTTGCTACTAAAGCATGCTCCCTCTAGTAGGTTATACAAGAAAGCATCTAGACAGGTCTTGAATATCTCTAGAGAAGGAGACTCTATTACCCTCTGGGCAGCCTGTTCCAGTGCTCTGTCACCCTCAAAATGAAGAAGTCAAGAAGAATGAAGGTGACTTTACTGGAGCCTAATTCCCTTTTCAACCTCATTTCTATTTTGCATTCTCTGGGGATGCATTTGTCCTCCCTTTCCCGCCCTGGTTTATAAGATCTCTGATTCTATTTTGGTAGACTTCTTTTGCTACTTTCTTTTTTTTTTTTTTGGTTTGCTTCTTTTGCTTTCAATGCTACTAAGCATTGAATTAAAAGAAAAAAATGGACTGATTCCTTAGTGCAAAAATAATGTTATACTTCTGAAACAGTTGGTTAGTGCTTTTTTTTTTCTTTTCTTTGCTTTTTTTTTTTCTAAAAGACTAAAAAGAGTACTCCTAGGGTTTGGAAGCTCCTTGGGAGAAGGGAAATTAAATGAAATCAGATAAAACGATGACTCGGGTATAAGAACACATCCCAGAAGTGAGGCTGCCTGGATTGTAGAACAGATTTGGAAGAGAAATAGTAAAGCTCCATCTGTATAACATAATCATAATAGAAGTTGACTGGACGTTGCAGGGGAGAATATGTCTTGCAGCTATGTCCTGTTTCTGCATTTGCAACTGTCTTTTTCCTGCCTTTCCTTTCCATGCTGTTAGTAGCTTGACTGCTGCCAAGATAAGATGTGTGTGTCTGTGTGTGGCGTTCTCTATCAAAAGAGAAAAACAGGGTTTCTTTGGGGCAAAAGATGAAAGAATGGGAAATCCCTCTTTTGTTTGTTCATCTCTTGCTCTCTCCTTCTCCCTTACCCTTCATTAACAATAGAAATAGAAGTTGAAGGTTTATATATAGCGTTTGTGGGGCCTCTCTGCTCAGCAGTACATTCTCTTGTGGTTTTGAGGCTGGAAGGCAATGGTTAATGGGGCATTGTAGAAATTTCAATTTCTCTGTCCTTGGCTGCCAATGTTAGTATCTGTGAGAGATCAGACTTGAGAGAAATCTAGAGATCTTGAGTCATAATGTCTGTAATTCCCAGAGAAAAAAAACACGAGGGACACTGTGGCTACATTGATGAGATAGAATGAGAAATGTTCTTAATGAAGGGGGAAGCTTTAAAAAGTTTGTAGCATCAACTTTATCTCTTACTGACTCTTGTTCACATAGATGAGTTGTTGAGAGAGAAGTTTTGGAGCTGAAGGAACAATTCTGTAAAGATGTTGTCAAATGTATGACCAGTATTAATTGTGTGGAATGGAGGGAGCCCACTGAAGTGGGGAGCTCTGCACAAGACAGGCTGTGTCGTTATTTGATTCCAAGTAATTCTAAACGTTGGACGGTTTTGCCACAACTTCAAATGTAACTTCAGCTGCAAGTTTTCATGCTAGTCGCTGCTCTGCAGCTCTGGCCACTTCCTCAGTGAACAGCCTCCAAGTCACTGGATACACTCTTAGGTAGTTCACATAATTTAACAGCTGTCATCACTGTAGATGTTGATAATATATTGCCTCAAGATGTTCCATCAAGTATTAACCTTTAATATTCATTAGTCAATTCAGATGTCCACATGACTGTGTGAATACCGGTAACTGATAATTAGGT
Source organism: Lagopus muta (assembly GCF_023343835.1). Taxonomy (NCBI): domain Eukaryota; kingdom Metazoa; phylum Chordata; class Aves; order Galliformes; family Phasianidae; genus Lagopus; species Lagopus muta. The sequence goes on from NC_064433.1 coordinate 60,595,866, forward strand.
TATGAAAATGGGCATAAACTGGATCTTAAAAGTGCTTAAGCTGTAAAAGGTTGTGTGTATGGCCAACATGTTAATTAACCATGAGATGCTGAAACAGACTGCTCTCAAACTGTTGCTGACTGAAGGTTAACAGAAATTGTACTTGTGAGAAAGTGGTGTAAGGACATAGACTCAGGGCTCATATATCTGAGTTCACAGCACGTATGTCATTAACAAACTGTGAAGCTGTGATTTGTGGTGGTATGAATACCTGAGAGCAACCTTCTTTTCACATGATACCAAAGCACTTGTAATTCACTGGAATGCTTTGATAGTAGCCTCAAGGTTAAGGCAGGATGAAGCTGATGGCCAGTTATATTTAGCTTGGGTCCTTGACTCCTGGAATCACTCCCCTCCCCTCCCCTACTGGTGCAGCTGGGCCCATCTCTAATGACCTTCAGCTCACACTGCAAGATGGATTTAACTGGGGGGACCTTTTGGAAGTAGGAATTTGAATATGGATAAATTCTAATGGGTTAGGATGGACTTCGCTTGCATGCTTATTCTAATCTGTGTATCTAGTCAAATCCCACAATTTTACCTCATGTTTCCCAGTAGTTGATTGTTTTACAATAGCTCTGTCTTCTGAAGCTGAGTTCTCCTTTACTTTGGTCTGAAACATAGTAAAATTCTAGTCTGTTTCTGTAGAGAAGTTGAAGAAACTATAAATCAAAGAAAACAACTGAAACCTAATTGCTATTGTTACTATAAAGACCTTCTATGGCAAATTCAAGATTTGTACATTTATTTGTTGTTATAGTTTGTACTGGTTTGCAATATAGAGCTTTTAGAAAAATAAATCTGAAAAGAGCCATATAGAAATACAGAATGGAATGTGGTAGATCTGACATAACTCTAATAAAATTCTCTTGAAAAGGAACAAGCTGTAGGGGCAGATTGTGTGAGTGTGTGTCACAGAAGAACAGATATTAACCCTAACCTCCCCCCCCCATGAAATGGCCTCTTCTTATCCATCAATAAGTCTGGAAGCAATGCTGCTGGAAACTATAGGAGCACGGCTAGTTTTCTCCCCACCGGGAAGAGAAGTTGGCCTTCAGGTGGGAACTGAACTGTGGATTAACTACAGGCATCTCCTCTTTCTACTCTCCTATAAAGCATACTGACAGGAACATGTGTTGTTTCTTTTGCCCCGAATCAATGCACTAAGTGTTTTGTTTCCCATTTTGTATTATCAAAATTAACACTTATCATGTCATTTTTTTCCATCTGCTTTTGTGGTGTGAGGTAGGGGCTGCAATGGTGGAAGGGTTTCATTTGAGATAGAAGCTTTGCTCTCTTGTACCTTCTGGTAGCCGAGGTCTTGACACTGTGTTTAATTAAGTAAGAGTTACTGAGTAATGTAAATTTCTCAAATGGAGAGGCTAACGATGCCAAAGGCTTCACACTGTATTGTTTGAGTCACTTGTCTCATTCTGTGCTGTCCCCCATTGAAAATGAGGGATGGATGCCACATGCAAAACCTGATCCTGGGAACATGAGGATCAGAGGTACATCATGAGCAATTTCATTTAGTTTGTTGGGATTTTATTGTTGGCTTCGTTGTGCTTTGTAGTCTACACATTAAAATATATATCAATATATATATTTCTGAGGCTGTAAAATCTGTTGGCTTACCTTTCAAGGCAGAGCCCAACTGCAGCAAATGTGCAGTTGCCCCTACCTCTCAGGAGGGGGGCAAAAAGACAGCAGCCACATCTCGTTCACCACTGCTCTCGCCCATTCCTTCCACTCTGATATGCTGCTGTTTTGTGGCAACCAGTCTTGTTTGTTAACATCAATAGAAGCAAGCAGAGCCTTCTTGTACACAGAGCTTCTCTCGGGCTCTTAAGATAAATGTTGACTTCCCAGGACAGCTGCTGCATGCAGATCACAGGGACGGTAGAAGACCTGTTTGGATGCTTGCTTCTGCCTTTACCCTTGAAGGAGAAAGAGGAGCTAGAATGTGTTTGTGTGGGTGTTGACAGCAGACAGGTGAATTGAGCATTCTGCAAAGCCTTCAAAATGCAGTGAGGCTTTCTGTCTGTAACTAGCGTCCCTTTCTTGGCTGCACTTCCTACACCCTAATAAGTATGTCCAGATCAGTTTTACTGGTGATAATCCACCAGAATCCTAAAGACTACAATTGTAGAAATTTACTTCACCCTTCATGGTGCTATGATATAAGCAAATAATTATGTTTTTAATATTTTGGTACTGCCACATAGGAAAAAATAATACTCATGGATTCCCCAATGCTGAAATCAAATGCAACCCACTTAATTACTAGCAAATAAACAATGATTCTGCCTCCTTAAAATACCCAAACACTTTCATAATTAGCTAATTAAACTACCATATAAATGATTGTTCAATGTAAAAGAGGGATTGAGAGGCAGGCAGAGGAGGAAAAGCAATGAAATCATTACCCGCAGACACGCTTTGTTCTCCAGAACAGCTAGTGAGTTGTTACAGGAGAGATGATGGGTGGAAAATAATAAGAACAGTAGCAATAATTAACTTGATGGTAATAGTTAACTTGACAATATCCACTGTTTAAAGGCAACCAGTGCGTTTGTTTTGCTGATAGAAGGCCGCATGAGAAGACGTCTACCTCCCCCTCAGCACTTCTCCATTGCCTGTTGCAAATGGGGCAGGCAGAAGAGGGACAGGCAGGGGACTTTTGTATCGTGCCCTCCAATAGCCTTCATTCACTGTGTGCTTTTCGGGTACTTCACATAGGCCAGAGTTTTTGCAGTTGGATGTAAGGTTTTAAGCAACAAATTCTACGTTTGTGTGCAGCTTTTGAGTGGGCCTGAAGAACTGCAGAAGAGCCACTCACAAAATCAGCTTAGCAGAGCTATTTTCTGCTGCACACAGAGTGGCTGCCCTAATTTGGTGCTGCCGCGGGCTGAGTGGCCCTTTTAAAACTTTGCTGTGGTTGATGAGCCTCTGCTCATCTGTAGCCTAGGACAGAAGAAATCCCCAGCCTCCCTAGCATTCCTCTCCCTGGCTCTTTTTTAGTATAACTTGAGAAATCCTGGACGTTATGAAAGATCTTAACGTTTTGATTAACGTGGCTGTTAGAGTGGAACTGTAATTTGTTGTGTCTTCTGCGAAAACGTGGTAAAATGTAGTCTAAAAAATGATCATCTTTCCCTGGTGGCTGTGTGTCAATGCTGAGATTTTAATGGCCTCTTTTAAAATCCAGGCAAAGCAGCAAACGTCTGCTGGTATGTAATTTCACATAGACAAATTTGTTAATTCTTGGCGTACCTAAGGGACAAGTATTCTGTTGCAAGGAGCTCCACTAGCTTGTTATATAGACTTAATTTCTGTTTCCATAGGCGTAACGATGAGGAGTGACATTCCTTAATTTCTGCATCTTCCCCGCAGGAACAAGCCTGAGGGAATTTCAGTATTTTCCCTCCATCATCTAATTTATGTAGCAAATATCCTCTGTAGATGTTCTGGATATTTCGTGTTTCACTTTGAGTTGAGTAACTGTTAAAAAGCAACAGGACAAAAAGGGTTAGTTGCTAACAAGGCAAAGAAATCAAAAGTTGGAAATGCTGCTCAACGGGATGAAAAATGCAGATGCCTACTGGGCTATGGAGACAAATGTCCTTCAGTAATTGTATGAGTCAGATTAATTCTTTTCCAGTGTTGTAAACTGGTCTGCTTTACTCTTTTTCCTTTAACAGTTTGGCACAGGACACAGATATCTGTTGTCTTTCCTCCCTTAGATCTAATTAATTTTTATAAGGCTTTTCTGTATTTTGATACTGGAGATGCTGCTGGTTTTGCAATCACTTGTGATGCGCTAAAGCGGTAACATCCCCAGACAAGTGTTGCAGAGATGAGGTACGAGTTTTGTGCCCTTCAGCATCTGTTTTATGAGAGAACTGCCTGAGGTGTGTGGGCCTTGATAGCTGAAATCAGAAAATAAATTGAAGCAATATCTTAATCACTGTGTTTTAGCTTTTCTGCCGTGTCACTGAGATGTTTGTAATATAGGAAAGCGAAATGCATTTTGTTTTGCAACTGCTTAATGAGAAAACTGCTTAGTGGCTAAGTTTAAAGAAAATTAAAAAAATGGAAATAAAGGCTACATCTGGGAAGCAAGCAATTCTGTCTGCTGAACTGATCAGCCTTCCCCCGAGCACCCAGCAAGCAGCCCCCGTTTTGCAGCTGAGTGAAGCTGGTTGAAAACTGGGTGAAACAATCTGAGGCTGCTGCTGGAAAATTGTGTGTGAGGGGGGATTTAAAAGAACAAAGTTGTGTGTGTTGCACAAACTCAATTATTGAAATATTCTGTATACAGAGTACAAAAGTGTGTACTTGGAAAATACAGCTCTGTTCTTCCACTGAGGACAGCAAGAGCTGTAAAAGCTGTATCCTAAATAGCTTAGGATATGGCTGTAGGTGCTTCAGTACAAACAAAGAAGTCAAACTTTGGGTAGTGTTTTTTAAAGCATTGGCTCTGATTCCCTGTTGTGCCCACTGCAGGACCAGCAATAGCATGGGAAAATGTGGCTGTTGAACTTTGGGGTCCTTCTCTTTCCCAGCCATTGCTGTGATATCCTTAACACAGCTTGAAAGTTCAGCAGTGTTAGCCTCCAAAGGTCCAGACCAGCATTTGGGAATGCTTTATTGTCTGCGCACCCTCTGCCCAGGTTTATTACCAGTGAATGAAATGATTTCATCACAGTGTTTCTCTGCAGCTTGGGGAACAATTGCTAGAAATGAGCTATGGGTCAGTGCGTGCTGTTTGTCAGACCTCTTGTTTTCAGCCAGGCTGAGCCCGTTTTCCTGGTGCTATCTTGTTTGGACTTTCTATGCCTCTTTGTTTGGACTTTAAAACTTTGTCAGCTTGTGATGACTCCCAAGGAATGTGTTTTTCTTGTAGGGTTCCATTACACAAAAGCAGTCTAAGGGTTATGAACAGCGCTATCATAAGTGCTTGCAGTTTTTTATCTGCAGTTTGTGAATAGTGATAGTGAGATAGAAGCCAAAACAATGGCACATAAGTTGGAGGTGAAAATGGGAGAAGTTACATGATGTAAAGACCATTAAGCACGAGGGAGAAAAACAAGGATCTGAAATAACACAGAATTCTTTTGAAAGAGAGTATCCAAATTAAACTCTGCTTGTAGGAGCTCTCTTGCTGCAGTCCTCCATGATGTCTTGTTTCCGTATCAAGCATTTGTAGAGACAGCAGACAGTCTCTGTAAAATCAACCCTCTGCCTGCTGCAGAATGCCATTGCCCTCTCTGAAATACATCAGCCTTGAATCAGTCCCCGTAGTTAGCTGCCTTCAGGTCTTTTGAAGCCACGTTCAGCTGGCAAATACTTCCAGGAGAAGTTAACCAAATTGCATTTTTTTCTTTCATGTGTTCCTTACTTTCTTTAAGTATACTGAGTTCAAATACCCTTGCATGCACTAAGCACATGCCGGTGTGCTTTTTTCTCTCCTATCTTCCTTACGTAATTTTGTCACTCCTGAGTAAGTTTCACAGCCAAGCAATCTTATTTAGATTTTTTTTTTTCCCCATGAAAAAGCTAAGCATTCTTTAGAGCTGAACCCTCAGGCTAAACTGTGTTTTTTATCCACATTCATGCACCAGCACTGAATACAATGGAATCATCTGCTTCACCTTGAGATATCTTGGCTTTCTCTTGTGTGCTCTTGTGAAAACTGTGTCTGCTGTTCTGCCTGAGAGCTATATGCTGGACTAAGAGAGAGAAGAGAGAAAATATGTATTTCTTTCCTATAGGATGTCCCTTTCTTCATGCAATTAGAGGCAGATGCTAACACTATTCACAACAGTCAGCAAAAGTTATAATTTGGTGCACAGACTGTTCTTGTATACTGAAGTAGTCGTAGAGGCATTCAAAAGCTACATATTTTTGGGCAAAGTTTGAGGTGTAGAAATGCTGGCATCTTTATGGTAAAACTGGAAATGCAGTTGAACTTGAAGCAACATAACAGAGATGAGACTTACAAGTTCTACAACAGATAACTTGATATCAAGTCCTCCTTCCAGTGCCCTGGGAGTCTGTTTCTCATTGTGCCTTGTTTTCGCTTTTCTTTCTTCCTCCTCATTTATCTGTATCATTTTTGTTTGTCATTTTCTGTCCCCTTCTAGTATTAACATCCCCAGTTAATATAGCACAATGTAAATATGAACAGCTCTATTACCTAATAAACAAGTGTACACATTAAATATGAGAACACGATTAAGCAACACTGAACACTTCCTGTGTCCTAGATCCTGCATGACTCATATGTCACGGCAGTTAATTACCAATCAGCCAATTTGAGGAAAGCAGGAAAAAGGATAATACTATAAGGAGGGGACTAGTAGATTTTTGCATCACTTCCATGTAAAGGTCTGGGAATGCTCTGCCTTCCTGACAAGATGATGGGGAGCATACAGAAGGATTAAGCAACTCTCTGCTGGTACATAAGCATATCGGGCAGGCAGATACAGCTTTTAAAGGAAGAAAAGTCCCTGAAGTACTTGGGATACAAAAGAAAGAAAGCCTCTCCAGTCAAAACATGCAGGACCTGAGCATTTCTCTGATAGCAACAGGCTGTGCTTATTTTACAGGAACTAATCAAAATAGAGCGTGTGACACTTATAACTGATTAGGAAAAAGCCATGAGATTTTCACATCAGGTCTTATTCAACTGCTCTGAAAGGAAATTTTCCAAGGGGAGCTTGGGGCTTCAACTCAGAGGGGTGCTGAGAGTGTTATACGTTCTTAAGTCTTGCTCTGAGGTGAAAACGTGTAAGAGGGGGGAAAAAAAGCATCCATTAAAGTGTATTGGTGTGCATAGGTTTGTATGTGTGACAGTGCACTTCTTTTTTTTTTTCTCCTTTATAGCTGGGCTGAGTTTCAAAGACAGTGAATGTCAGAAATTGATAGTACCTTTTATTCATAGGCTCATTTTCCTGAACGCCAGCGTATTCCTAAACAGTTAAGAATAACTGCTAAAACTGCAGCATTCCTCTCAGAAATGACTGCCATTAAAGCACAGCCCCATAAAGATTACTTCTGGAGGCTGTGAGGCTTCCTGGGAAGAGCACAAAGCAGCAGCAGGGTGAGGTGTAGGACCACCGCCAGCTGCCCAGCCCCCATGTCCTTCCTGGTGCAGGCTGGCCTTACGTGCATGGTGCAGACACAGTACCAGCTCCACCTGAGGCTTGCTGGGATGCATCTCCAAGTGTTTTGGTGAGACTGTGCTAGGGAAGAAAGCTCTGCCAGCAGAAAGTCAATAGTACCCCCTCCTGTTTGTGACTTGCTCGCGCTTTAATCTCAGGTCCCCATTCTCACTCATCCACACACAGCGTGAATTCTTCTGATTACTTAAAAAAAATAAAAATAAAAAAATAAAAAAAAAGTGCCATGGCCTTAGCACAGCGAGCTGTCCCTGTTTCCCTGTACAGACCTAAAGGTGTAAGCCTTCTTTTAATTGTTTTTTTTTTTTGTTCATCCTTTTGAAGAACACTTTGTGGCAATCCTAGACAGGTACAGTTACAGTCAAACTGGATTATAATTTTTCAAGGGAGATTTTTCTCTCAAAACAAATCCCATGTAGCAACAGGTGAGAGGAATGGCAGATTGACACAGGATTTAGCTCTGAGCTCCCTGGGAAACTTGTAATTGGCCCCAGCCAAGGCTTGTCAGTGGAGCAATGGAGCTCTGCTGTGCAGAGGGTAAAAGGGATGTTTCTCCACCTTCTGCACCTCACCCAGCGTTTGATCATGAGATGAAGAGCATAGGAGGTTTTTAGTAAGTGAAACTACTTACAGACTGCAGTACAAAGTAATCATTGTAGTCATATAGCAAAGAATCATAGCATGGCTTGGGTTGGAAGGGACCCCAAAAATCATCTAGTTCCAACCCCTTGCCATGGTCAGGGCTGCCACCCAGCAGCTCAGGCTGCCCATGGCACCATCCAACCTGGCCTTGAATGTTTCCAGAGATGGGCTCCCACAGTTTATCTGGGCAGTTGTGCCAGTGTCCCACCACCTTCTCAGTGAAAGAGTTCCCCCTGAAATCTAGCCTAAATCTTCCCTTCTTTAATTAAATACCACTTCTATCGCTATCTACCCGTGTAAAAAGTTGATTTCCCTTCTGAATCTATCATGTCATATGCTCCCTGATTTTAATGAGTGTGGCAACAAAAGGCTGCTAGACTGTTTTTGACAATCCTTGGTCATATATGATTTGCTAGTCGAGAGACCATGATGATGCTTCTCATCCGCGTTGAAACTGTAGTTGCTTTTGCAGTATCTTGGTGTCCTTTCTTGTTACAATGCAAATGTCACTAAAAATGTTTGTTGCTATTAGCAGTCTGTATCTGAATAGTTTAGAGAAGTGACCCAAAAAATAATCTCAATGAAGTTTCTTTGGCATCTCACAAACACTGCCTGGTTATGTACACCTCATCTACTGTGTAAAATAGCAGACTATCACTACAGGATCCCACCACCCCACTCCTGATTTTGTCAAAAGGCGGTAGTCAAGTAGGTCCAGTTTTCAGATCCATCCTTCAGTTTTTAAGAGATTGTGACTGCAGTTTCATCTGAATCTCCAGAAGTATTTGATTTGTATACAGGGAGAAGAAAAGTGGAACACAAACAATAACAGCAAAAATATAAGAGAATATATACAGGTGGTAGAAACGGGAGGGAAGATCTGGGGTGGCAGCAACCATGAGTGATAAAAAGGGTGAAAGGCAGCAGCATCTCATTTTTCATCCATGATGAGTTAGTCAAAGATTTATAAACATTTAGACAAAGTCCTTTTATGCTTGTCAGAAGTTCATCTTCTCTAGACTGTTATTAGCTCATTAGATGGTTAAGCAGACAAGCCAGTGTGCCAAGCTCTTATCCCTTGAGGCGTCTTTTCTCCAACTAGACTACAAAACACTTGGTGTCTCTGAAAAGAAATAAAAAAAATCAGGCTATTATCGTCCTAAAATGGGCACTTAAAAACTGGAAGATCTCAGATCTTCAAATATATTTATCCTATGTATTTCTCAGTTTTCCCAGTTACAAACTGGAGGCAGTTTCTCTTTTACCCATGTGGTATGATTCATATTTTAATTCATTCGTTACTGTCTGTGAAGTTCAGTACAACTCTTGGATGAAGGAAGTTCTGTTTACTCAAGCTAGTAGTGTTGCTGCTTTGAAGGCTTCTCTGATCTGTGACGGGAATTGGTAGATTGAGTGGCCTAAGCCAAATTTTCAACAAATGCTGACTCTTCCTCTGCTGCTTGTAACAAGGGAAGTCCAACATTGCTCCAGAGGTGTAAGTTCAACAATCCACTAGTCTCCAAATTTCTCTGAGCGCAAGATTGATTAAAAGTACATTCAGCAAAGCTTGTATATTTCTGTTACAGGAGCTCTGTGGACTTTGGACCCAAAACAAAAGAAATCAAAAGAAAACTGAAACATTCACGAGGTCATGTTCCCAAAAGCCCTTCATAGTTGGATTGACTGAGGAATAGAAACTGAGCCGGCCAGATGAAAGACAGGCAGAACAACAATGCCTGAGTGTCTTCTTGAGTAGGGAAAATCCCTCCAGTTAAATTGGCCTCTCAAATGTAATCTTCGAAAACATTGAAATTACACCATAAGGACAGAAAAGCATGCTCCATTCCAGTGTGATGGCAATAGCATTTCTAAACTGATCAGCTCTGGGGAGAAGCCTGAATTCTCTTTCCCCCAAGAGAGCTATTGGGCCCCTTTTTCAAATGATGACACGCAGAGTTATTCCTTGAAATCCCAAATGAGTAGCAGATTTCTTGAATAAATCTGCTTAGCTGCAAAAGTGTCAAAGACATTTTGAAAGGGTACTCACTCATGAATACAGGACTGACCCCTGGTGTCTTTCTGTCTAAAACCAATAGACAGCTGCCTCTCTGATGAGCAGAATCTGGCTGAGTGTTTGGTCTGCTGGAGCCTTAGCGCTACAACATTTAGGTCTAGAGGATACTTTGAGAGGTCATTTACTGCATCTTCTGCACTAAAGGAGGGTTTATTTTCCAGTGATTTAAACTCTGTGAATTCCTAGGCTATTACTCTGGATCAATCCAGTCACCAATACTGGCATCCCAAGGATCTTCTATACATTGTCCATCCTAAATTTTCCTTGTTCCAATGAAGCCATTAATTCCTGCTATATTCAAAATGAATGCAGGGAAACAGGTTTTCATCACATCTCTGCAGCAATTTATAGCTTTGTTTTGTCTTTCCTTTTCTACAGTGAACAGCATCGCAGCAGTCTTTTCTCTCAGGTCACTTTTCTGTGCTTCAGAAGGTGCTCATTTTTCTCCCCTGGACCTCTCTAGTCCATCCCCATATTCCTTCATTCACAGACTTCCAGCAGAACTTTCACTCCTGCTGAGTGTAACGGGTGGATTTTTTTCTTGCATCTTGTGGTTTGTGCGTTTGTTTACACATCTCAGCATATTTGCTTTTGTGTGTGTGCGTGTTGCAATACCGTGACTTTGAGTCATAGTCAGTCATAGACTCTGGAGTCTTCTCTGAAGGTCTAAATCACTAAGGTGATGAGGCAAACTTATTCCCGGTGATCTCATCCTTTCAGTCCATTCTGGAAGACTTGTAGGATGATTTAGCCCTACTGGTTTTCACATCTGTCAAGTTATACAAGAGATTTCATTGTCATTTCCTCTTTCTGTGTTAACAACCCAACACAGAATAGTACAGTGAATCTAATAGCATTAGTTCTTGGTAATTGAACCTTTCACAAAAGGGATGAAAGTTAATTAAAATTTTAAAATTCTCTCTAATTATTGTTTTATGGCCCCTTTGTCAAAGATCATTGGATTCATAGTCCTACTTGCTTATTTTGTTCCATCATGAATAGAATTTGAAATTATGTAAAGTGCGGCAGTGTGGGAAAGTGGAACAGAGTATGTGCAAGTGATGTTGTGCCTGGAAGATGAGTTGTGGAATGGAGCTATTGGAGTCAGCCTCAGCCATTTGGGGCAAGTCCTTGGGACACATTATCTTACTAAAATTTTTCCTTATCCTTATGAAGCCTGATGGTCCTATAAGGATGGAATGATAATGACAGGAAAAAAATGGACCTGGAAATATAAATTTAGATTGCTTGATGGAAACAGAGATATTTTAGCAAAATAAAAATATTTGTAAAATTTAATCACGCAGTTCTTTCCATTAGTAAAATATTCCATTAAAAAAAAAACAACCAACAAACAACAAAAAAAAAAAAGCCTTTTTGAGGTTGTTCCCACAGCCTTTAAAGGGATCACAAGAAACTATGAACAGGGCAGTGATACCTATAGAACTTTTTCTTCTCCCATTGATGTGTTAATGCTGGTATCGTAAACTTCTAGTTAACACAGAATGAAAGAGCTATATCTAAAATTTTTTCACCATTTATGCATTTGTTCTTTTTCACACTCTTTTTGCTATTCTATGGATAAACCTTTTATACCATTTAATTTTAGTTTTTTATCAGTTCCACCATAGGCTTCCCAAACATTAGTACAGTTTGTAGACAGATGAAAGAAAACATTTAAATCCTTAAAGTCTATGCAATTCTACTTACTGTCCCTAAAGAAGAATATTTCTGATATTATCAGACCAAAATCTACCATACTTATTCAGCTTTTATTCAGCTCCTGCTCATGCAGACTTTTTAGAAGTTGGTGGAAATTTTATCCAAATAAGGACTTCATTTAAAAAGTGTCCCATGACAGATTTCTTAAGTGTTTGCAAAATCTGCATTTTTGCCTCTACTTGTTTTTGAAAACTGAAGTTAAGTTTGTTATACAGTGTATCTTAAAAACTTTGCCTGCCCTGTCATATCGCTCCTTTTAAGGTATTACTTTTTTCGGTCTGGAAAACTGTGTCCAGGTCTGGGGCCCCCAGTACAAGAAAGACAGGGAGCTGTTGGAGAGTGTGCAGAGGAGAGTCACGAAGATGATCAGGGGACTGGAGCTCCTCCCATACAAAGACAGGCTGAGGGAGCTGGGCTTGTTCAGCCTGCAGAAGAGAAGGCTGTGGGGTAACCTCATTGCAGCCTTTCAGTACCTAAAGGGAGCCTACAAACAAAGGGGAATCAACTCATAGAAAGGGTAGATAACGAGGGGAAATGGTTTTAAGTTGAAGGAGGGAAGATTTAGGTTGGAAATCACAGGGCAGTTCTTTACTATAAGAGTGGTGAAGTGCTTTAACAAGCTGCCCAGAGAGGTTGTGGATGCCCAATCCCTGGAGGTGTTCAAGGCCAGGTTGGATGGGGCCCTGGACAACCTGATCTATGTATTAAATGGGGAAATTGTGGCCATGCCTGTGGCGGGGAGGTTGGAGATTGATGATCCTTGAGGTCCCTTCCAACCCTGGCCATTCTGTGATTCTGTGACTCAATATCAGGTGTGTAGCCTGATTGGATTTTTCTGAATTTGAAGTGCTAGTTGTTAGTTAAATGTGGTAATCGTTACGTGTATGACTGGGTGAGAACAACGCGATAAGAGAATAATTGTCTTAAAACAGCATCCAGGAATTCATCCAGCTCCTGCCGTTCTTGCACTGTGGGCAATGAGCCCAATTTTAATATGCATGACCTAAAATGTACAAAAAGCAGAGTGGGAGAATGAACGGGTAAAAATGCCAAAAAATGTCATGGGATGAGACTGTGCAGAGTCTGCAAGGCTATGAGGAGTATGTACAGAGCACGAGAAGACACTTAAACACCACCAAAATGAGTTCAAGTGCAGGCATCGACTCTTTTATTTCAGTAGTGTGAGCTGGGACTTGGCCAGCAGCAAGGCGAAAGTGATGGTTTCAGTTTATTACAGATCAGTCAGAACAACTAGTAAGGATGAAAAACTTGGGACGCGTCCAGGACAGCAGCCTAACATTAATAGCATTAAAAATAATTTTCAAGCAGATCAATATGAAAACTGTTTGTTTAAACCCTGAGGGTGATTGGAGAGAGAGAGAGAGAGAGAGAGTGTGTGTCTTGGGAACAGAGTAAGTGAAAACACAGTGTGTGTAACATTTGCATCAAGTGAATGCAAAATCTTTGAAATCCAAGTCCGTTTGGTGCAAAATGTTTGCCAGCCCAGAGCGGTAGTCTGTGTGACGTAGGGGAAACCTGGCTGAGTTCTTTGACATAATTTCAACAGGAGTGGCCTCCAGAACAATGGGTGTAAGAAGGATTTGTCTGTAACTGAAGAAGGGAAATTTTGGTTAGGGGTAGGATTTGGGATTTTTCAGCTGACTTTTTCCTTTAGGCAGACATCATTCAGCCTGCACTGCTTGCAAGGGAATAAAGCCACCCCTGAAGCCAGGGAATGGAGGAAGAGATGACTGTAAACTAGCCAGAGGCTAATCAAGCTGAGTTTAATTAAAGAGCGTTATTGGATATTAATAACATTTGTGACCTTTCCCTGTCCAGAGTGTAATATTTTTCCTAATTTTTATTTTAAGTTTATCTACATGAGAGTAAATATTGCTGTAAGACTTTATCAAAGTGAGAGAAAACATAGGTGTTGCTCGCCTCTCCTCTGCTCTGGCATGGAAATTAGCAGTTCAGTAGAATTCTTTTCAGGCTTTTAACTCACAAAAGGGTATCAGTGCAATGTTCATTCCTTATTAATGCCTGAACTTCATTAAAAAATATTTTTCCTTTGTTTTTAATGTACTAAATGTATCAGTATGAATTAACCTATTTCAAAGATGTTTCTTTTCTTCCCATTTTCCATCCTGCTGGTTTTCCAGCCAGGCTCCGGGAAATTCCAATATTTCAAAATTTGCTTTTGATGAATATGAGATTGAAAAGTTGAAATATTCTGTAGACGATATTCCCTTTCTCTTCCTTCCCTGAGGGAAAGTTCTCAGAGAGTTTTATCACAGAAATAGCAGAGCCTTATGCTTAAAGACTTTTACTGGACAAAAATGATTTAACATTCCCAGATCCCTGTGTTTGGGTTTCTTGAAACAAATCCAAATATTTTGTTACGACATGACCTTGCATTAATCTGCACCCACCCAAGCTGCTGCAGACTCTGGCAGGGTGATCCAGTGTCCTTCCTCCTCTGCAGGCTGAGGTTGCACCAACCTGATGCTCAATCCCAGCCTAATGGATGAAAGGTGCCATTGCTTGGCAAGGTTATTAGTGTTCCCTTTTACCCCTGCAAATGTGCACAGATGGGGATTAAATAAATGCTTGTCTTAGAAGAAATGAAAATAAGTGCCACCGTCTGACAGGAGGAGTCTGAATTCTGGCTTCCAGCTTCCAGTTCTTGGGTCTCAATACCTGCAGCCTTTTCATTGAGGGTAGGCAGGGTGGTTGGTGGCAGCTAAACCAAGGAATAGAAAAACTGGAAAAGAATATCAATTTCTTGGGTATTTTAGTAAATCTAACTTAGCAAAAACTATTTAAAACTGAAGCATTTCTTTCCATTCTCTGTGCCTAGTAGAAATCTTGCTACTATACCAAGCTGTAGCTTCTGAGTTTGTTTTAAAATGAAGCTCATTTTTATTCTCTGAGTACTGCACAGGTCACAGTCATGTTTTTAATTACCAATCAGACTTCCATTAAGGAAATAAAATGAATTTTATGTGCTGGTTGTCAAAGGTCCATATAGCTGCCTCATTTCGTGTGCCCTGTCCATTCAAGCAGCAAGCAAATGAACAGAAACTTACTCAGGGGTAGCAAACAAAACCTTGAATCCTTTGCCCCACAGAAAAGAGACAGAGACTGAGATGGAGAAGCTGCAAGGTCTTTTCATTTTTCATTCCCTTCAGCTGTGTTTTTCCTGTCTGCCATGAGCAGTGTGAACAGAATGTTAAATATGCCTTTAAGTTACTCATGGAAAGAAAAGGTCACACACATACACGTTCAACATCTCTCTCTTTCTCTTTCTTTTTTGTGTGTGTATTGTGTTTGTATGAATGAGCATAGAGAGACCCCAGCCCTAGAACATGAAAAACTGAACTGTGGGACCCATCTATTTGCTCAGAAATTTCAACAGGGAGAGATTATAATAGTCATAAATTCAATTCATTTATAAAGCATTCTCTGTCAGGCATCACTGCGCTGCACAAACAATTATGAAAGAGTTGTTGTAGATTAAAAACATAGATTAGAGAATAATAAAATGCACCAGAGTGATTGGATTAAAATGCATTTGACAGAAATGTTTTAAAAGTGGGATTTGAGCTCTTCTGGGTGGTCAGAGAAAAGTCCCTGCTCGGTGGTGCATTCAAACAAAGACTTGGGGGAGGATTTCTGCAGGGGATCCCTTGTGTCTCTCCAATTCTTAGTCTGGCCCTACAGTAGTTGAGGGTAACTCAGAGTGAGTCTAAATTGTGCTGGATGTGGCTATTGTTTCATGTTTGCTGACTTTTCATCCCAAGTTAGCTGCCCAAATGCTTCTTTTCGTGGTTGTGCTCATCCATCCCCAGCTAGTCCTGTCCTCTCCTGGAAGTGTGCCACATGGCGAGGATCAGCATGAGGGACACTGCTGGTTGGTCTGTCCACTCAGAGTTCCCCATGAAAGGCAATTTAGGGAAGATTTCCTGAGAATTTATAAAGAGGATAAAGAGAAATAGGAAAGTCAGCCTAAAAGCAATTATTGACTTACCTAGCAAGAGGACAATATTTTCCATGTTAAAATTAGCAGTAAAATTCTCCCTGGTTTAGTCTATATATTAGTCTAATCTGGTATATATTTCAAGTACTCAAAACCTTATCAAATCAGATGAAATTTATATATATATATATATATATATATATATATATATATATGAGAAAAAATGTATTGTCAAATTAATGTTGTGGGATGCAACTCTTCCACACCTCTTGTCCATGAGGGGACTATAAAAACACTTTGCATGAAAAAAGTCTTAATATGGGTACATTTCCTAAGGAACTCGCTGTCCACATGTTGAGTCCTATCAGAAATTCAGTGCTTTGTTTTGGGACACAATTTTTGGTGAGGTCTTAGTGCCACCATCAGTCATCTTTTCTAAGTGCCACTAAGGCACATGGTTTGATGGTTGGATTGGG
Organism: Lagopus muta; assembly: GCF_023343835.1. Lineage (NCBI taxonomy): Eukaryota > Metazoa > Chordata > Aves > Galliformes > Phasianidae > Lagopus > Lagopus muta. The sequence goes on from NC_064433.1 coordinate 60,611,982, forward strand.
TGGTTGGACTTGGTGATCCTGAAGGTATTTTCCAACCTGAATGATTATATGAAAGATGAAGGTTCCTCAGCATAACACTGTGTGCAACAACAGCTTAAACTTACAAGGTAGACAAATTGTAGTTGTGATAATGTTGATTCCAGGCATTTTAAAAAAAATCATTAGTCTCCCTGAAATCATGTGGTTAACTTAAAATTAATACATCTTGAGGACAGGAATTCACCTTTGTTAAGCATTTGTACTACCACTATGAAGTTTAGAAACTCATTGAAAAACAATGATCAGATTATAAATATATATTGAGAACTCCAGACCAGTCACTTCAGGAACTAGCGTATATATGGCGCAAAGCAATAAGATCATTAGAACAGCCATAGCTGAGATTCTGTATCCAATTTCCAAAGGCAAGTGTGATTGTGTATCCTGTGCAGTGAAGGCCTTTTAGAAATTGTTCTAATGAGCCAATATTGTTTACACTGATTTTTTTAATAGAATTCTCCTGAAATGGGCTATGTACCATTCTGCTTGCCAACAGAGTCCGAAATTCAATATTTAACTCCAACATGATTTTGAGCATGGAAAGGTTTGACTTGAAGGGACTGTGTTTAAAAACAAAACAAAACCAAAAACTAATAACATTTTTTAAAATTTTAATTTAAAATGAAATAAAACAGTGAGATGTTTTATGGTTGGTAGACTTGGATATCTCATTGCACAGATGAGCAAATGCAAACACCTAAGCATAGTGAACAGCCAATGTGTAACTTATCTGAGCCATTCTGGGAGTTGAATGAGACATGATACGCCTTATGATGATCTATTAGATGTAGCTGTCATGCTGAAACTGCTCTGATTTAAATGGATGCCCCTGGTACTCTGTCCTTAATCAGTGATTGGTAGACGGACAATTGACTGTGGTGTTTCAAATGGTTTTTTTAACCTTGGAAAAGGTACCAGACTGTCTCTGAAATTGCAGAAGAGAAACTAGTAAAAACTTTTCTAAGGTTGAATTTCATTCCTATGCATGGTAACAGTGCAACACCTAGCCAGCTTTTAATTCCTATCCAGAGATCCTAAATGAGTCATAAGCCTTATGCTGCCTTCCATAATGTTACTTCCCTCTGGAAGGGTAATCTCCTATTGGACTGATCTGAATATAAAGTGACAGTTCATTTCAATTTAATCAGAGTAGTGGACCAAAACAAAAACAACTAGGACATGAATTTCTCTGCTTCTTCACAGCCACTCAGGCTAGAGTGTTTCTACATTGGATGGCTTCAGTTCTTCGTCCCAACAGAGGAAAACAAAGTCTATAAGGCGAATGTTTCTCTGACTTAGATTCAGATATGGACAGAATTCTATTATTCTTTTTCAGTCTAAAAAAGAAGGCATCTTGAGCAAGAAAACTCAAGAGGTTTCTAGTACTGCTAGCCAAAGACTATGAAGAAAAATCTTACATTGGTTAGACGTTATCTAATCAGCACCAGAGGCCAAATCTGAAGTTTAATTGAATGCATAATTAAGGCAAGTGCTTGACCATCTCTACGATAAGCAATGAGGCACCCAACTGATAAGTATTGATGTGTGATTGTTTGCTAGGTTATTCTGAGGACTAGATATTTAGAATGATGAAATAAGCAAAGAGATTCTTAGAAAAGTATAGGTTGAAAAGAACTTTGGTAGGTTGTCTTGTCCAAATTCCTGCTCGAAGCAAAACTGTTTCTATAATTAATCAAGTTGCTTGGAATCTTCTTCAGTGTAAAGGTTTCAAAATCTCACTCCTCCTATTATGGGCCAAATAGTGTTGACATACGTTAACATCTTTTGAAATGTAAGTTTTCCAATAATTTCATTTTTCCTTATAGAATAATGTAATTTATTCATTTATTTGTTACAAGGTGACTAGCAGAGGGAATTGCCCCCCTTTTACCTTGGTTTTCTACTACAATTGGATGCTGACAAAAAATATAAGTCTATTGAAACCATATATAATTTCAATTTGCTCCTGGACAAAGAGCAACAAAATAAATAAATATGGAGCTTAGACTAGATCCTGCAAGAGAACCAGGCATGAAGTATTTGTTAATTTGCCAAGAAGCACTTGGAGACCGTGCATATATATCGTGTCTGCAATTGTTCAAAACTATTAATGTTCTCCTTTCCATTTACTTCCATGGAAGTACTTTTAAGTGCATTGTGGGCATGTTATAAATTATCAAGCACCAAAGCCTGGCTTGTGCTACATTCCTGTTTTATAGTTGCTCATTTCAGATTTGCGAGAATTCTATATTTATCTGGTTTATTCTTCTAATGCTGTGCATCTTTAAAGTTGCAGCACATGGCAGTATTCCCCATTCACAAGTGTTATTTGAAGGTGGTATTTCTGTAGTACTAGGTGTGTATTTAACTTTGCCCACAGAAAAGACGGAGGTAAAGACATAGTATTTGGTTGAAGTAGAGTAGAGGCAATGCAGATCATATTTGGAAATCTAAGCTTTCAGACAGTGTTCTGACTTCTGTTTACTAGCGCAACAGGTTATGTTTAGTTAAATACCAGCCATCCACTTCCTTCTGTGGTCTTATTTTATCATTGTCAGGTAAATAACTTTTTCTTGATTTGAGGGGGAATATTCTTTTGGAGGAACTGGTAGAAAGGACAGTGTGTTTTAGGTCCAGTATTAGCAGCAGATTAGGTTATGTTCAACCATACGCTATCTAATCGTTCCTTTATTTTTATTTAAATAAAAAAATAAAAAAGGGAAATGGTCAGTGTTTTCTGCAGTGGCAGCCATTTTCATAAATCAAAAAATTCCTAACACTTATAGGTTTTATTCCCTGATGTATTTATGTACTATTTTCATGCATACTTAGCTGGAAACATCTCCTGAGTAACCAAATACGCTCAGAAGTAACTCAGTGTTAACAAACCTGTCTCAACATCTGCTTTATTGACTTGATCTTATATATAAATGCACACATGTGGCTCTTTCACAGTGAAAGTTGAAGTTATTAAGCAAACGGTAGCATTCAGGTCAGCATACTCACAGAGCAGGGATATCTGTATCTTAGATGTGATGGTAACTTGTAATCCAAAAAAAAAAAAAGAAATCTCTTGCACAAAGTATTAGGGCTGTTTTCCCAGCTCTGCAAGTCGGTTTCCTTGCTTCCCATCAGCAAAATATAGTTTTCCCTACTCGGAAAAAGTCTGAGTGTTCCCACCCTGACTTGTATCTCTCAGAGCCTATTTGTACAATTAATGAGAAAACATCCTATATGACAGAGGCCCTTAAAATATCATTGTTTTCCTTGGATAACTGAATATTTGCATTACTGAAGAACTGTATTCCGTTATGTTAGGGAAGCACTAGGGAATAGTAGCGCAGACACTGACGTAACTTGGTCTAACATCGCACAGGCAGCTTTAGATGGGTCCTATCTGTGAAGAGCTTGCTGCACTTTGCTTCAAATACATAAAATCTAGATTTTGAAATTGTTTGTTACAAGATAAGCAGAGTTCTAGCAGAGACAGAGAGCAATATTTGAGAGAACCTGTGCTGAGTGAATTTCAGATTGTAAACTTTCTAGATTGGGATGTATGAAGTGCGAGGCTCTGACTGTGATTGAGCCCTGGCTAACTCTTGCATTGAGAATGTGCTCACTGCAAACAGAGCTGCTGGGTGGATGGGGTTTGAAGAGCTAAGGACTGAGATAGAGTCATTCTGATGACTGGGTCCCCAGGAGCAGCACTGGTCTGCTTGCTCCTCTCATGGCAGGAGAAAAACCCCAAGGCACCCTACAGTGCTGTGCTGGGATTTCCTGTTTTCAGACTCCGCCTGTGAACCCAAGCTGCCATTAGGTACCGTTTAAAAATTAAAAACAAAAACAAATCTATGATGTCTTCAGAAAGCACATGGGATTAGAGGGGCTTTGTACTTAATATAGTAATCTTCTTTTGGAAATACATCTTAGGGGCTCAGCAGCAAGTTACTGTTTGTTTCTTTAAGAATGAGATGATGTACAGTTTGTTTCTTGGCAGTGCTGGTGCTGGCTGGTCTGTCAGCCAGGGCAGCTGATGCTTATGTCCTATATCTGTAATAAAACAAATGAGAACAGTGGTAGAGCCATGTGTGTTCTCCAGGCTCTGATCAGTTTTAGAAAACGTTTATCAGTCCTCTTTCTCCACTCATTTTGCTTTTCTGTTTGGTAGTTTGTCTTAGGTGTTTTTTTTTTTTTTCTTCGTTTGAAACATTTTTATCAATACTGTTTAAACAGGAAACTCCTGCTTTGTAATTCTGCAACCTGCAACATCCTTATTGAATCTAAACCTCATCAGCACGGTTCCCATTCCTAAGACACAACTGAAAAAATACCATGCCCTCTTTCTTTCAGCTCCAGAATGTTTGCTGTCTTTTGATGCTGTGGTTTGAGTATGTGCTTTTAAGGGACAGTGCTGTGGTGTCTCCTTTCCCTCCAAGGATGTTGCAGGCAGCACCAGCAGTCCCTGGAGATGCTCAAGATCAGGCTAGATGGGGCTCTGAACAACCTGATCTACCTATGAGTGTCCCTGTTCACTGCAGGGGCTTGGACCAGATGGTCTTTAAGGGTCTCTTCCAACTCAAACGATTCTGGGATTCTTTTGACATGGCACAAAACTGCCTTCTCAGAGGAGCAGGATTTCTGGATACTTTATGGTGTTATGTCCCTCGGGAGCCTGAAATACTGGGGCCCAATCTGCCTAATTCCTGGGAGCAAAGTTTGGAGTGAGCAGCCAGCAGCGGCACGGATGCCCATTTAGCAGAGGCAGGTTAATGGTCCTGGGGCTGCCAAGTGCACTGGGTGTTCCTCTCATGTCCAACCAAGGTAGCAGGTGGCTGAGTCATGTCTGAGCTCCCCAGGCAGGGGGCACTGAGTGGGACTGCACCTAGGTTCCTGGAAGTCTGCTTCTGTCTCCTCACTGCTGGGCTTTGCTGTGCTCATAACAGCTCTTCAGTTTTATGGTGTACGGCAGAAAGGGAACACAAATTAATTAGTAGGCTCTTCAAATTCTTCTCGATTCTGAGCGTGAGCAGCTCCCTGAAATGGCCTTGGAGTAGCTGCACTGTGTAAGTTGGGCAGTATTTTTCCTTCAGTCCTGAAATCATTAATTTAAGTGCAGAGGATCATAAAATCTCACTCTTCTGCTCAGTATTCTGTATCTTATGTTCATTTCAGAGGCTTTTATATAATTTTGCTTTTTTTGAAGCTTTCTATCATAACCCAGGCATTGTAAAGAGTTTATTCAAACAACCTGTAGCATATATGCATACGTGCATATATATAAATGTATATATATGCGTGTGCATGTAGGATTTTGGCATATTATTACCTCAGTGATGTGGTTCAACGAAGCAGGAGTCAATCATCCCACAGACATCTTCAGAGACAGTGTGGTATGAGGCTCCTAAACCAACTCAGTGGAACCTGTTAGCTGCTGAAATACTGGCTGCTGTGTGCAGTGCTAAATAATGATAAAGTTTTTTTCCAGAATTTTCTCAAGTATTTGCCTTCTTGGTCTTTTGGTTGTATAATATAGGTATTTCAATGAAATTCATGGAGTGGAAAGGCTCTTCTGGCTGGGCAGAGCAGTACAGCAGAGCACTGCTGCCACAGAGAGCACAGAGCCAGACACAGCAGCATTTGTCCCACTGTTTCTTGAGGTCAGGGGCAATGTTTAGAGATAAATCACTGAGCACGAGGTCAGCCTCAGACCTTCCCCTTCAGTTGTTTAGCCAGTCAGGTTCAAGTTGTACCTGGAGCTGGTAACCAAGAGAATGGGGCAGTCGAAATCCCTTTGACTGCCAAGAGACGTTGTAGGAGAAGGCTGTTTGGGGAACCCATGTTTCTCCATGAGCCATTTTCTCTGCTTACAGAGCAGAATGAATTGAGTACAAACAGCAATCTCAAGGGCAGTCTGAATGAGAGAGTGGGCTTGGAGCTGCTGGTGGTCTTTTTTGAGGGGAAGAAGAACTTGCCCACAACTGTAGGAAACCCTTTGGATGGAACAGGGAGTGAGATTCATTAATGCAGTAGTCACTGGTGCTGTAAGCTGCTGCATTCTTCTCTGAGTTCAGTGGGAGAAAAATTCTTGGTGTCCTCATCTGTGTCTGTCTGTATTGTGGGCATGTTCAAAAGCTTTACTACTGGATCAGATAAATACAGAACAATACTTTTTTAGGTGCTCTTTGTAGTAAATTCCAGGCATTACTGCAAGTGTTGTGGTATCATTATGGGAGAGAAGAGATCGATATTTTAAAGTGCAAGCATGTACCTGCTACCATCAGATGGACTTTCTCAGGCTTATAAAATAAGAATGCTAATATAAACATGGAAATGGACGAGTATCACATTTTTTGATTAATGAGTTGCTAGTGAGTTGCTATTAATTACCTGAATCTGAATGGAGGAAGTTCAAATGGGCAACTGAGTCAAATGATGAAGTGATCTTATGTAAACTCACACATTTTATGTTTTTGTGTCTTATGAAATTGTCATACGTGCATTTATCAGCACCACAAGACAGAGGAGCAGGGCAACTGCAGTTTGGAACTGCAAAGACAAAGCACTGAGCTGCCTGATTGTCTTGCTGCATATCCTACAGGATATGAACAAGACTATCTGGGCTGTTTTAATTTCTATTTGAGATTTTTATTTCTTGAATGAGAAATACTCTAATACCTCACTTTGCAGCTTAAACTCAAAAGGGGCCTAGTCTCCCTTTGCTGTCATCTTGTTTACATGTACTTATTTCCAACCCAGCTTGCCACACAGCACTTCTGTTGTGATTAGCTAATGCTGCCGTTTCCTTCCTACTTAGATGGAGGTCCCCATTACTTCTGCAAAGCTACTATTGTTATTTCATTCCAGGGCTGAAAACCCAGAGATGAAGGACAGAGAGCTTGTGTGCTGTCTCCTGAAGGCTGCTTGATTGTCTGAATAGGAATGTACTGTCACTAGAAGTGACTTTGTTTGGAATGTGCTTAAATTTCAGCCCTCATTTCACAAGGACATGTACATTTCTGATGGAATAACTAAATGCTTCATGTGTTAGTCAGCCTGATCCAAAAATCAGAAACTGGTGACGAACCAGTAGCTTACCTATTCCTAGCAAGAGAAAAAAGAAATCCCAAAAAAGACATTGTGCAAAACACTCATCAGTGAATTTCTCCCTGTCCTTCTCTGCAGCACTGCATCCAGCAACGCCTTCTTTCCAGAGGTAGAAAAGACCTGGATACAGTTCATTCAGAGGGGTGACAGCACTTGGCAGTGTTTCCTACAGAGAGCTGGTGCTGGCACATGCTTGTGGACCCTCTGCCCTCCTCTTGTGCACACACTTGTGCAGTGGTCAGTCCTTACTATGGCAAAGGCAGCAAACGCCTAACCAAAATTTGCTGTCGTCGTCCTGTCAGATTGGCTGCAAAATATGCAAGTCTGAGGAGGGAAGCCCTCTGGCAAGTCACAGATGTTATATGTACCCAAGTGATGAGTAGTGAGCTGGAGGCCGTGTAGGTGGAATGTGACAGCAGAAAACTGTCCTTGTCCAGTGTTTGTCACTCATGCTAACCATTGTCTTTCTTGTTCTTTTTTCTCCCCAGGAACGAGTGGAATATCTCTTTCTCATAATTTTTACAGTGGAAGCATTTTTAAAAGTAATAGCATATGGACTTCTCTTTCATCCCAACGCTTACCTCCGCAATGGCTGGAATTTACTAGATTTTATAATTGTGGTAGTAGGGTGAGTACCTGCATCATGTCTGCGAATGCACTGTACACCTTGGGCCACTGGGAACCTTTGGGAGCATGAAGGTGTATGAGGGTTGGAACATCCCTTATAAGTGATGTGAGGGGTTGCTATTCATCTTTTCCTCTCTATCACATGTTCTACCAAGCGTTACTGCACAATCTGAAAATACAGTTAATTCCTGCTGGTCATCTGTAGGTGTAACTTGATTCATGCTGATTTCAGTGTGTAGCAATGACTTACCTTAAGGTAAATAAATAAGAATTGACATCCATTTGATATACGTTTTCTCTCTGCTATCCCTTGCTAATTAGACTTTCCTAAAACTTTCAGTGGTTTGCAAGGTATGGAAATTAAACTGCTGTTTTTGTAGTGGATGAAAAAAGAAAGCAGTGCAAGTGAAATGCTTTAACACATTTATGGTAGAAGGAAATCCCCTTATTTGCAAGTCTGTGTGAATATTAAAGAAAAATATATATGCAGAATTCATAAATTAACGATGGTATTTAATAAGAAATAAGTTCTGCATTCTTGTGAACTTCTACTCTTTTGCAAAGAAAGGTGAAAAATTTAAATCTCAGGTTTTCATTTTCAGAAACAACAACAAAAAGAAGTTCAATCACACTTCTGATGGTGATCTTTTGATTTTGGCAATTTTAATACTTTAACCTTTTTAAAGACTAATAATTTTACTATTATATATATATTATATATATAACTATATATATATTATCACATTTCCACTTGAAGCTGCAGTCTCTGTGTTTTTCAAGCTTGGCATTTAATATATTTGAATAAAAACAAAGTAAAGAACCTTCCACTTTTTTTCTTACTGAGTGTAAGAGATAAATAAGGTTCTTGATTTGTGATTGTTGAATGGAAGGAATGAAGAATAAACTATCCCGAAGACAAAGAGAGAAGGTATTTTTTCTTCTCAGTAATTGGTCCCACCCTCCCACAGCTCCATTATTACAGAATGTCATCGCCCACAAAAACTTTCAGTCTTTCCACCTCTTTCCCAAGGAAACTTTTCGTCAGAATCATAGAGTGGTTTAGGTTGGAAGAGGTCATCCAAGTTCCAACCCCCTGCATGGGCAGGGCTGCCACCCAGCAGCTCAGGCTGCCCAGGGCCCCATCCAGCCTGGCCTTGAATGCCTCCAGGGATGGGGCACCACAGCTTCTCTGGGCAGCTGTGCCAGGGCTTCACTTCAGCCTCTTGAGTGAAAAATTTCCTCCTAACATCTAACTTAAATCTCTCCTCTTTTAGTTTAAAACCACTCCCCCTTCTCTTATCATTATCTACCTTTTTGTAAAAAGTTGTTCTGTCTTCTGTTACTAAGCTCCCTTTAAGTACAACTCCCAGGTAAAGATTAAAGAGGACACTCTGAGTCATCAGTGCTCCTTATAATTTCTGCTTCTAATCAAAGTTCAAATTGACCATTTTTGGGATGGTCCCAAATAACTGTTTCAGCAAACTGTTTCTGCTCTGTACTACTGGTTCCCTACTGCTTTCATTCAGCATTCTGGGGATAATGTGTTGATGTGCTGGAACAGGTTGCCCAAGGAGGTTGTGGATGCCCCATCCATGGAGGCATTCAAGGCAAGACTGGATGTGGCTCTGGGCAGCCTGGTCTGGTGGTTGGCAACCCTGCACATAGCAGGGTGGTTGAAATGAGATGACCTTTAAGGTACTTTTCAACCCATGCCATTCTATGATTCTTTGAAAATTGGGCAGAAGGAGTTTCTACTGAGGGGAGAGAGAACAGGTCAGCACCAGTTGTTATTCCCAAGACATCACCACTCAAAGTGGGCATAGCTCCTCCGTTTGCAGCAGTGCCCAGTTTCCTTTGCCCTTCATTCCTGCCCGCAGCCAGAAGATTGCACAGCGAATTAGTAATTGAAAATTGGCAAATGCCCAACCCCTCCCCTGTTATTGTTGCCCAATTCTGTAGCTGGTTCTGCCTTTGAATGTCCTCAGACATCTCACATGCCTTGGGATCACTGCTTGGTGAAGAAATACTGGAGAACAGACCTCCTATGAATATGATTATTTCCTTTTCATCTCTATGAGAAAGACTTAAAGAGAGGTCGTGTGTTACCTCTTCTTCTTCCATTGGTATGCTAGATAGCAAGACTCCAGAAATCACAGGGCGGCATTATATCTAGTTTAAGTACAGTCCTTTTCAATTTTCCTCCCAAGACAGTTAATCAGCAAGATGATATACAGGCTGAAGTTAATTCCCCTGCCAATAAAGGCAGAAGCAGCATGTCTCAGCTCTTGCACCCGCTCTTGCCTCCAGCAGCTCTCAGTCTCTAGATGGGCAACAAAAAATGTAACTGTGGTGGGATTACACAGCATAATAAACATGGCCAAGACCCCATGGTCTCTGTTGAATAGTAACAATCTCAAGTGACAGATTCCGCTTCAAGGCCAGATGGGTCTGTTTGATGTTTATCTGTTTGAATTCTCTCCTAGGCTGCCACAGCCTAACCCAGTGTGCTGCTATTTCTCTCCACAAGCCCTCTGCAAAATCTACGTGGCAACACCATCTGTTCCTGTTCTGCCCTGTCATGTTCTCCTAGGGGCTGAAACACCTCAGTGACATCATGTTTAAATTTCAGTGACATTTCAATAGTTTGTTAGAGCGGTAGCCCCATGGGGAAACAAAATATACAAGTGAGGGAAAGTGAGGTGGAGGAAAAGTGCAGAAATAAAGACTTGTATCAGCATTTCTTTGTGGCACCTTTTTCTGGCCACTGATGAAGCTATTGGAAAAAGCTGAACGATTTGGGCACGATTGTAGCACTGGGCAGAGGGGGTTATCTGGCCTGGGAGGTGAGGAACAACATGACAGTAATAATAGAAGCATCAAAAAAAAAAATGACCATGGTAACTGATGTTTGTGCTTGTTCTGCCTCAGGCCTTATTTTCATTTTCAGTGATGGTTGTTTTAGAAAGTCTAGTTGGGAAGTATTTCATATATTGATGAAAGCTAAGGGAACAAAGGAAAAGACAGGTTTTTAGATACTTTGTTCATCTCTCTGTCCACTTAGTATGTAGTGCTTACTACTTATGATGGTCCCTCTGTATGGGGCATTGGTGAAACCAAAGTCCTGACAGTGTTATGTTCAGTTTTGGGCCCCCTCACAGCAGGAAGGTATGGATTTGCTGTGAAGATGTGAGAAAACAAGAGACATGAGAAGCAGCTACACAAGCTGGGCTTGTTTAGTGTAGAGATGAGGAAGCCAAAGGAAACTTCACCCTCTGCAACTACCTTAAAGCAGATTACATCAAGGAAATGATGGTTTCTCTTCTTGGGTGACAAGTGATAGGATATGAGGAAAGAGCTTCAAGTTGTGCCAGGAGAGGTCTAGGTTGGATGTCAGGAAGAATTTCTCCATGGAGAGGGTGCTCAGGCATTGGAATAGGCTGCCCAAGGGGAAGTGGTCGAGTCTCCATGCCTTGAGGTATTTGTGCAGCATGGATATGGTTCTTAGGAGCACAGTTTAGTCTTGGTTGTCATAAGTGCTAGTCGGACTTGATGATCTTACAGGTCTTTTCCAACCTAAATGATTCTATAATTATCATGGAATCATAGAATGGTTTGGGTTGAAAAGGACCTTTAAGATCATCCAGTTCCAACACCCCTGCTACAGGTTGCTCAAAGCCTTATCCATTAGATCAATTAAGACCCATTAGATCGATTAAATTATAATTTGGTATATCTTGAGAAAATAAAGCAGCATAACTGCCTTCCTTTACCTTAAAATGTGCAAGGCAATAGCATAATAGAAATGTGGTGATGTGTAGAACCGAGTGTAAATTTTAGGAAGAAGTGAAGACAACTGCTCTGTTTCCAGGAGAAAGGATGCACTTTAGACCTGAGGGCTTATAACAGCTTATCGTTCTTGCAGTGCAGGAGATCTGCTTATTCATCAGTTAAGTCTTTTAAGGCTTGATTTTAGCTTGTCTTTAAATAGCCTATGACCCTGCTATAGCAATACCATTAAATACTACTTTAAAGAAAAATGTCTGTCTGTGGGTATCAATCAGAAGCACTGTGGATAAGAACATTATTAGTTAAGAGTAGAGATCACACCCATGAGCTGCCTAATGAGACACAACCCACAAGCACTGACAGTTAGTCAAATTGTTTCCTATTTCCTGTAATTTTACTGTTCTTCTTTTGGAAAATGTAAAACTTTCAGATAAAACAGCAATGTCCTTTACCATTAGGCTGCTGGAGGAAATTTCTCTTGAGAAAAGACTAACTTGACAATGTTATGTTAGAAGACTATCTGTCTTTCCTGGCAATGCTGTGATTTGTCTGCCAAGCACACTCATTCTCCAAGGACCCATAGCTTCTGCCAGTAAAAAGGTGTCATAATTTGAAAGGCAGGCTTACTCGGGAAGGTAATCAGCGAAGGTATTTGGAAAAGATCTGAAATTCAGAATAGATTGGAAAACGTGATCACAGTACGTCTTCCTGAAGGCCTCTGGGAAGTTTCTAAAGGACGGACCCAAATGCTTCCACACTCACAAATCACAGGTGAATTGCAAAACACAGTGAAAATAAAAATCATTATAGCTTACTATTTATTTATACCTATGAGGACTCTTTCAGCTGTGTTTTTCTACTGATTTTGGCCTTACGAATACTAAGTTCTCTGTTTCCTTTTTATATTCTGGAGGCCCTTGACAGGTTCCTTTTTATGCTCTAAAAATCAGCATGCTTTCCTCACAGAGGAACTGAAGAGTTGTAGAGCAGGCTGCAGCCCTGTCATGCTGCTGTTAGAGTCATCTAGCAAAGAGAATATACCTTTTAGATGTTTCAAATATCAGAAAGGAAACAGAAAAATATGAGAAAGTGGAAACAGTGACACCAGCTTCATGTATCATGAGTAGGTCTGAATCATACAGAATTGGACTGTGCCCGTACACGCATTGCGTGTGATAGAAATATGTTTTCTGCTTTCCATGCCTATCAAATGAATTTCGTTCAGGTGTAGTCAAGTCACAGATGAAATTCAGAAATCAAGATGTTAACTGCACTGCTGCAGTGGAAATACTACATCCTAATGAAAATGGAGCATGAGTTTAGCATGGAAGAAAGTAGTTAGCTGGAAGGAAGGAAGATCAATTTCTGAATTCTTTCAAAAAATAGAAAAGAAAAAAAAAGTGAAGATTTTCAGTGGCCACAGGAGCTCAGCCTGCTTGCATTTTTATGTCGTCTAAACTTTGATTCCTGTGTGTGCAAAGAATCCTCTCACATCTTGCTTGCAGCCTGCATTTCAGCTAACTCTCCCACAGAGATGAGACAGAAAGAGCAGGGTTTTGCTCTACAGTACCTTTTCCCACAGATTTCATCAAAGAGCAGACTTTCCCCCGCTATAACTAGAAGGACTCTGGCCTCATAGTTTATACCAGTAGCTTAACATCCATCTGTCTCTTTTAGGACTGGAAAGCAATTAGGTGACAAACTAGGAAGACTAGATAGAGATTGTAGAAACAACAGAGCGTATATGGGGTGTGGGTTTTCCTCCTAAAAGAGGATGATGGAAGAGGCAGTCAGAATCCTTACCTTTCTTCTGTGTCTTCTCATCTGCAGTATTTCTAGACAGGTCTTATTTTTCCCTCTGGGTCATAACAAAGTTACAGCCCGAAAAGCATGTGGTGGATGTACCCTATGAGCCATAGAGCTGCCCCTGCCCTAACTCAGGAGGAGCGACAAAGGACAGATAGGGCAGGGTGTCATCTAACTTTGGAGAGAGGAATAAAGATTCAGTAGGCCAGATTGGACACAGTGTAGAGCCAGGTATAAAGAGGGAAGAGTGAAATAAATAAAGAAAAAGTTGTATTGCATTGGTAAAAAGCAGGATTAGTGCACAGGGAGATATTAAGCATGGGGCAAATGTGCTAAAGCAGGATTAGCGGGAGTAATGCAATTTGAGGTTAAACGTGGGTTTTTAAAAGCAGCAATAGCTGCAAGTTATTCCTGACAAAGTAGGCAGTTCCATGCCTCAAGATAGCATGTTTAGCATGTCAGTATGGGAGCACACAAAAGGGTTACAAGGTCTGCAGCTGAGCTGCACTGGTCTGAGAAAGCAGGTTCTTGATCCAGAGAAATGAGTTGCTTTGCCTTGTTTTTGTATCTTTTGTATTAATTTAGAACATGTGTAGCTTTTCTTAGGATTCAGAATTCTAGAGCAGTCTGTGGTTTACTCACTGCATGAGTGGCAGGAGAAATGCCCTTGATGCCAGCTGCCATGAACTGCTGTTTGGTAGAATGTAGGTCCAACCATGGGCAGCAAGGAGACTGGACCCTCACTCGTGCATAATTGCTGACCCAGAGTTCTGCGACATTTTATTCTCAACCTGAAGACATCTGAAAAAAACAGCATAAGAAACCTTTTACAGTGGATTCTTTTTCTTCCAGAGGATCCCAGGAGACTGGGACTGTTGTATGGGAATGTCAGTCATCATCTAGTATGGGAATTGTGTTGACTAGGAAGATAGAAATGTTTAAATAAGAAGTAGAGCACACTTCTAGAGCTTAATCACTTGCTTTCTGGAAATATATTAAGCTAAATTTGACCTACAGTGTTTCTATTATGAAGACCAGCAGAAAATTGCGACTGTATAATCTGTATACACAGCTCAAGGAATACATACATTCCAATAATTCACGTTCCTTCCATCAGCCCTTGTTTATCACTCTCTGTGGTGTCTGTAGTCAACTCAGTATTTCTGATAGGCTCTGTTTTTGTCTTCTCTGCATCCTGCTTCACAGTCTGCAACACCTACAGCTTCAGCATCCAACCTCCCCCCACACAGTTTTTCCCACACTTGTTACCTAGTTGTTAAATCTCTCTGCAGTGCCTGTAGTTGAGGCTTTCAATAGATCCAGTTAGGAGTTTCTCAGTCACAGATGACAAGTTTTATTGGTCTCTCTATATGAAATTTTAAATAAAATTTAAAAAAGAAAAAAAAACTAAGCTGCTTAAGAAACTAATTTCACATTTGCATCTCACTAATCCATCTTTTTCTGTGGTTTTAGTGCTGGGGAAAAGCGTTGGCTTAGGCGCTTCAGTAAATGAATCCTTTTTCTATTCAGGGCAAGCTCCCTATATTTGCAGCCCTATCAGTAGGCTGTAAGCAGACTGCAGAGCTCCCTGCAAAGCAATCAGGCAGCTCAGTCTCTGCTTTACATGCAGTTTGGGGGCTCTCTGTGGAGTCTGCCAGTTAAGAATGTAGATAATGAGATCCTGACAGAGGCACTGCAGACTGCAATGTCTGGGAGACAAATCAGCCAGCACTCAATCCAGGGCACTTCATCCAGACTGCTGCCTGCATCCCAGGCAGCTTCTTAAAGTTACATCTAGTGCTTCTATTGCATGCTGTGGGCCATGGGGTCTCTGCCACTTGCAGGCAAAGTTTTCTGTAGAGTGCCAAACATCCATTTAGACTGGAACATCTTTTAACCTTCGCTGAATTTTGCTGGGTTCAAGCCGACGGCTTTGAGGCTGAAAGCAATGTCATTAGCAAAGTCATGAGGAATCTGTACTCCCCCAAAGGTTCCAGTGTTTTACCAGAAACATGGAAGCTGCTTCCTGACAGCTAATTTATTAAATCAAACACTTATTAATACACAGGGTGAGCCTTCATCCTTTTCATAGAAGAAAATTCTTTCCTGCCTTGCTCTGCCTTTTCAAATGTGTTTTGATAGAGACATCTTAAACAGCTACTCCTACTAGCCAAGACAAAACACTTGGACTGGTCTAATAAAATATTCTAATAATAAGACTCCTACAGTTTTGCACTTTCTATAGCCACTGCATCAAGGGATTTACAAATGGGTACACAAACACATAATCTGAGCATACTCTCTTATCTAAAAATGTGCACCTTGAAGGAGCTCTAATTTTTAAACCCAGTTCTACCTGCAGTGACCTTGGTAAATCTTAATTCATTGTAAAATGAGTGACAGATAATTAATTATTGAGTTAATTATGAATGATGATTCTTTCCCCATGGTGCATGGGTGGTTAATAAAGATAGCAAAAAAATGTTAACAGCAGAAGGGGTAACACCAACAATTTGTGGTTTCTTGCCTTTCCACTCAACTTCCCATGAGTACGTTCTTACCGGAGGCTGCCTTCAAAACCTGACCACATGCGCTTTCATCATGAGACATTGCCAAAATGGTCATTTCAAAGCACCCAGTGCAGGGAGCACACCTTTGTATGCCAACAGGCAGACAGGTACAGCTGGCCGAAAGGAACCATTGGGCTGAAGGAGGAACGCATCATGTTTATGTCTGTTCCAGAAATCAATGTTTTGCAAATGGTGCAGACATCACCGTTAGGCTATTGCATATGGGAAGAGTCTGTCTCTCCTCCACCATATGCGAATGTTGAGTGACATGTGTGGCACTCTTCACAGGTCTGTGAGATAGCTCATGTGATACGATGATGATCTCTGTTCTTGTTTAGCCCAAGCCTTGCTGTCTGCCTACAGCTCGTTTCTTTTCTTTTTACAGGCTTTTTAGTGCAATTTTAGAACAAGCAACCAAAGCAGATGGGGGGAATTCAATAGGAGGAAAAGGTGCCGGATTTGATGTTAAAGCACTGCGGGCTTTCCGAGTATTACGTCCCTTACGACTGGTGTCTGGAGTTCCTAGTGAGTAACATCATTTTTTTTGTTATATGTATATCTGTGGAATGAGGATGGAGTAATTTGTAAAGCAATGTTGAAGATGGTATATGATGCAGATTGTTTTTGGTGTGGTGGGGAAGTCTTTTTTCAAATGAATGTAGCTTTGTGGTAAAGATGATATTAGTCAAAGGATGACCAGACCTGGGCAGGGGGCAATGGAAGTTTCATGGCATGTCAGATGTGATTGTGCAACCTTCATAAGTAATGGAAGTGAGAGATCCAAGAGTTTCAAAATTTTGAGCAAAAAATCCTTTATGTAATTGTAAAGTCATGGTATACTGCTGGCATTGTATATTCCTGATCGTGGTGGAAATGCTATATGATCATTTGTGTTGGTTCTGGGGAGACGAGCTACTTCATTAAAATTGCATCTTCTTCCTTTTATGTGATGTAGACAGCTAGGAGCAATTTAGAATCAACGGGACACAGGGCAACGATATAGTCATGTTCTATGTCTTATTTGCTTAAATTATTTCTAATGCATCTAAGGAAGTCCTCAAGCAACTTTTAACAATTTAATATTCATTTTCTTATTTACAGTAAAGGTATGAGTAACTACAAATCTGATAATTCTATTGTGGAAGTGGAATATGTACTCATAGCATGGGAGGATTATATTGTTTATCTTGACAGTTTTAGATGGGATGCACAGACTTTCGATAAGATGGTTAGTTGAAAGTTGTCACTGCTTTCCTTGTTCATAGCAGTAAGTGATGCAGCAAGAGGAAAGGAGTTAATCTCCAGAAGAGCTATGAAGAGAGCTTTGTTTATTTTTATTTGGGAAGCCTGCTAGTTTGATATGTTAAAGTACTTCTAAGCCCAGTCATTCAAAAATCTTGAGTCAGGTTACCATAAATGCTGTGATGTAAGCTTAAAAATGATTCATTTGATTTAAAAGAGGCATGAGGTTCTTTGGTGTGTTTTCTGATCCAGTAGATCATATCACAGCTGCGTCTTCAGGCTTTTTCTCCACAACCATATAGGGTAGAAACATCTTAAATGGAAGGTGAGAATCTCTGTGGGAGGAGCTGAAACATTAATAAAAGAAATTAATGGCATTATTATTTGGTCTTAATGTAGTCATTTGTTTCATACAATTGCATACACTGCAATAGCTTCAGTTAGTGCAGAATGCAAAATCTTTTTTGGCAGAAATTTGTCTCATAAAGTTTAGTCTACTCCAGCACCCACTTAATTCCTGACTGTAAACAAAGGTTTTGTTGTTCTTTCCATCCCATTCTCTCAGTTTTTTGGCACTTAACTAGTTGTATGCTCAGTGGTAAGGGGAAAATGCTCAGATTTAAACATCTGTGGACTGTAGCACTCCTGATGAGATGCTGCTGACTGGGATGTGCCCTGAGAGTGGTTCTGGCGTGGGCTGAACTATTTTTATACTATCCTTATACTTCTTGTTCTTTTAGAGAACATCCTATCTTCTTCAAGGCAAAGGGAGGTTTGTCAGCTCGAAAGTGTCCCAAGACTTCAAGAGTAGTAACAAGTTATATCCCTTGTGCATGTAATCAAGAACATTCAACAGAAGAAAACTATCCCTTCACGCTAGGTCCTGCTTGAAATTCATCCCTCTGATACATATCATCTATGAGGGCAGTAGTCCTTGCTGGATGCTTTTAGAGGACTAGAGGAAGCTGAGAGAGCCACATCTCATGTAATTCATATCCATATTGTTTATATGATCTCAGTTCCAACATAACCTATCTAATGGTCCATTTGTGGATTTTCTCATTAAGTAATTAATTTGCAGCAGAACACAGGCAGGGAGCCTGGTGCACACTAGCAAATACCTAATCTAGACAACGAGATACCAGACCAGTATGAAATGGAGAAACCATCTAGAGGTTACTCTATTAAGTATCACAAAAGTGCAGAGTTTTAGGTAGCTGAACCTCTAGGTCCCACCCAAGTGCTGTCCCTGAGACATTATCAGCATCGCTGAGTTATACACACTGCCCTTGCTGTGTCTTTCCCTCTATAGAAAATTCCCTTTTCTTCACCTTCCAAAATATAGCAGCCTTTTTCACTATGAGGAGACTACCTGCACAGACTTGTTCTGACATTACAGGAGCGTTCCATGCACTGCACTTTCTTCTTAGCAGATTCTGTACGTGTGTGGCAATACTGTGATTACTAAGAGAGGATCCTCTGGGTCACTGGCAGCCTTCTTCAGCATGGAAAGCCCAACATCTGCTGTTTGGATTGAGATCCAGATCTAATTACCACTATTTGGAAGGGGAAAAAAAATTATGAAGCACATGGTGAATTTTTGCATGCAAATCTTAAACTCATCTAGATTGAGGTTGGGAAATGGGTTGTTTGAGGTGGAGAGATTGGCAGGTGGTGTGAGAACAGAAAGGATGGAATCACTTTTTTCTGAGTCAAGAAGAATTTGTGTGAATTTTGTATTTTTGGCTCAATTCATAAGAAATTGTCCACTTTAAGAGGAACATCTTTTGTGTTCAAGTTCAAGCATAAATGACCTGTTCAAGAATATTGAGAGTTTTCACATGTGTTGTCAGAAGTGAGGGAATCAACGTGTGAATCGGCTTCTAGAGTAAAGTACTAATACCTGCATCTTGCAGATGGCAAAAATGAAACAAAAGTTCAAGGTTTAACACTTCCAGGAGTGGCTTTTAATTCTGTGTCCCATACTGACTACCAATGCCAGCTACCTGAGTTGGCAGGAATATCTGAGCGCTTCAGATTGATAGGTACAGAGCACTAGTATCACAACTAAGAATCCCGTTTCTCTAAGTCCTACCAATGCTTGGGACACAGCTGTCTCTTGAAACAAAAACAAAAACAAAACACCTCTCAGTTGTGTAGGAAAAAAAATAAATCAGAACTGTTAAGCAAAGAAAGTGGTTCATCTGCAAGCAGAAAAGTTAGTTCACCCACATGCAGAAAGGTAATGGTACTGTTGGTAATCTTTGTTAAGATCAAGCTGTCCGAGATGCCAAATTAATTTAGTGCCTCCCAAAATCAAATGGGTTTGAGGTCATGAATTCAGCAAAGCCTGAAGACTACGTCAGGATGGCTGTTGTAAGGCCTAAATACTCCATAGTCTTCAAGAGAACAGATGACAGTTTTATTCCTTGTGGCTATATGAACGTTTGCAAGACCACTTGTCACAAGGAAGGCAATGGACTGTTTATTTAAAGTATGAGATAGATGTTTTGTATCCAGGTCAGAAAAGCATCATGGGAGAAGCTTTCATCAGAAGTGCTGAACGCTGCGTCTTTGGGTTCCTGTTGCTTTTTAGTATCCACAAATTTCTGCTGTGCAGAAGGGACTGATTGTTTCTGTTGTTGAGTTCTTTAATTAGGATTTTTTGTTCCTTTCCTGAAAATATTATTTGGGATGAGAAGTACAGTTTTTATTGTGATTATGTGAGGTGTATTGCAGAGCAGGAGTTAGGTACTGCCCACAGGTCTCATCCCAGTGCTAACAGTGAACAAAATAGAAGTCAAAAGGAATGATTCAGCAACCTCTTTTATTATTATTATTATCATTAACTGTTTTCAAAATTAACACACTTCTAAAAATATAATCCACCCCCAATCGATTTAGCCTGGAATTAACAGTTAAATCAATGTTGAATATTCTCAGCAGCTCATGGACAATTTAAGTACTAAAATGCTAAGTTATGCTTAAGAATTAGACATAGCACTTTAGACCTTTGATGTACAGGCCAAACTGCTTTGTTCAACTATTCTGTTACGGTCATATTAACATAATTTTTGCAGTATGTGTTTTATTTCAACATACTTCCTGTTGTACCAAAGCAGCTTTCTTGTTAAAAAACTGAAATAAAAACCCTCACATGTGCAACAGAGCATCTGTCTTAACATGGCATTAAGATCAATATTCTGGTTTGACAAAGGAAAGAGAAGGAAAACAATTCCCAGGATGGACATAAGTAGACAAGAGCAAAATCAGCATGTATACCAAACCTTAATCGCTTTAGTGTCTTGGAAACTATTACCCAGTATCTCCTTTGGCAGGGGTAAAGTATTACGAGGCTTTCTAGGGACAGAGTTGAGTCAGTTCTTCTGTGGCAGCAGGTTTCTGATGATTACTCTTGTATCTCCATTTTGCATTATTAAATATTTTAAAACTTATTTTAAACATTTTGTTCTAGAGAAGGGCAAAAAAATGGCATCCAATTTGGCAGTGAAGAAGCATGATCCAATTAAAAAAGAAAATCACTCCTGACTATTGGAAAGGGCAATCAGTTACTCCTACACATGCTAACTCATGCCCATTTAACTTATTAAATTCCTTTTCTATCCCCTTTATTCATGCTGCTCACTTATGTCACCTCATTCACTCCGTTCATCCTCTCTATCTTGTACTTTGTCTTCATGTAACTGCATTGTTGCCACTAGTTATTGCCTATCTGATGTGTGCCAAACTTAATTTATACGCTCTTCTACATAACTCAAAAGCCAAATAATTTGATCAGTATGTGTTGTGCTCCGTAGCTGCATTTTCAACAAGATCTTCTGCTTACTGAGTACTTGTGTTGGCAGAAGAACATGGTATCGTTACCAAAGCTAGGGAGGAAACTTGTCTGTTCCACTAGAAGAAGAACGTGCCACCTTTTATTCATGAGTGCTTGAATATGGCTACTACGTACATGTATTTGAATGACTAAGTAGAACTACTTATTTTTCAGAATGGTTCTGTCGTAAAAGCCCATGATTACTTTGAGTCCCTGTGGAAAGTAAGCATGTTCAGAAAAAGTGAATGGAAAACTTAAACATTTTTATATTTGACCATTATGATTACTCCTCATTTGTTGTGAAATGTTCTTCTCTATTAAATTCACACTGCTTTCTCAGTGCTAGCAATGTTCATTGAACATATTCCCCATATTCATTGAAGTGTTTTCTCATTACCCATCTTCTCCCATCCCCATCCCAAACTCCCTGACATTATTCAGCTTATTTCTTTGAACATTGTGATATGTAGCAAAGTATCCTGTCTTTACTTGTAATGTCTTGCTAGATCTAATTCATTCCAATATGCATGTCACCACGTACAACAAAAAAGAGAGATCAAAAAGAAAGAAGATAAAAGCTGCTAAGCATTCTATGAAAACAGTAGTGGATGAGGAAGGATTGGCCAATTGAGAGAGGCTGTATTGGCAAAGTCATCTAGCTGCATTTGTTATTTACCCTATTGTAGGCAGGTAAAGCAACAAAACCCGAGGAGTAACAGTCCAGTCTAGGGGTTTTTTTATATGGGGCACTGCACTAGGTACACTGTGCATACTTAATTTCAGTCAGTTTGAGGGGACGAGGAAAAGGAAAAAGGCTTAAAAATGCTTAAAATTGTTTAGGCAATAGTCCACATATTTCAATGAAGCTTGTTGTGAACTCTAAAATTGGCAGTATTTCCTTTTTCTTCTTTTTTAAGGAGTATAATTCAATCTAATAAATTGAAATCATGGGTAGATTGTCTGTATGGTCTCATAATTCCCAAAGCACCACAACAATAGAAAAATATGAGGGGACTTGTAGCAAATTGTAGAGTAACTACAGGATTTAAGACAATAAGGTCAGGTCAAACTCTCACCACGACAGTTCTCCTAATGTAAGGCTTCGCAAATCCTCTATTTCATGTTTGATTTTTATCCAGGAAGCTGAATTTGCTCTTGAAAATTATTTGTAAAAATAACTGTTGGTACTTGTATATTTGAAGACCTCTTAGTGCTGAAGGCATAAGTCTTTAGCTACACTTGATTTAATGGCAGTGTACCCAACCAGTGGGAGAACAGACATAATGATTTCTCTTGGGTACAATACTGGTCAAGATGAATCTGTTTACAGGACACATTGAACTCAAGTTTAATTGAAGCAGTCTCAAAGCCATGCTAGCCAAAGAGTAGGGAAGGCAAAACCAGTAAGTAAGGATCAAGCGTCATGCAGAATGCCTACTTCCTGCTGCAGACACACACTGCACCTGAACCTCCACATTCTGTCTGTCCTGCACAAAATGAGGAGAATGAAATGGTGATTTTTAATAAGTTTTGAATTCCCCCTTTTCCAGGGGGAATTCTTTCTTCCCATTTGTAGCGTTGTGTCAATTTGGATGTGCCACTTTGCTGGCTGATGAGGATGGGGCATACAGAAACTCTGTGTGTTCATAGCTCTTTCTGTATCTCAGTGTGTAACTGGTAACACTTAACTTATTCCTTGCCCTGCACCTTCCTGTCTTGCCTGTGGTTGCTCTTCTGCTTGGTCCCTCAGTTTCTGACCCAGCCATTGAAGCACGACTGAATCTATTGCAGGCACTATTTTATAGTCACTGAAAGAAACATACACAGTGCAGTTATTTGGCTTGCATTGAGTTTTTGGGGGGTTTTAGTTGAATGCAGAATCAAAATTTTCTGCTGTACTTGCTGTTTTCCAGACAATCCAAGAAAATTAACACCACTCTCTATAGCTGGAGAAATAATGTAATTGAGGTAATAAATACAGAATTCAAGAAATCCAAAATGACATCTCTTTCAAGTACCAGGCATTTTTTTAATATGGCAAAGAAATGTGAACCACTGCCTATTTCTATTAATTGAATTGTATATACAAAGTCTTAAGTTGTAAGAAAAACACTAACTGGCAGTCAGGAAGATGATTTCTTGTCAAAAATGCATGCTTTTGGCAAAGTGAAGTTGACAGTCATCTGTTTTGCATTTATACAGTGTCACTAATGGAGTTAGGGGCTTAAGTTCATCCTCCTGATGCATATGTGGTTATAGTCTAAATACCATGTGAACGGAGAAACCTATGTTATCTTCCATAGATGGATTACAAAATATAAGAAGGAGTTTGATCAAAGTTTCCAACATTTGAAAGGTTTGTGCATGGATACCAAAGAACAGAGTAAGCTGGAGGAGACCATAACCTTGGCAGTTTATTGCCACCAAACCCATGTGACAAAAGTAATTGACAACACAGAGAATTGCTGCAAGTACCTTCAGGCAAAATTTGCCTTAAACTTTGCTGTTATTGCATTTAATCACATCAGTGACTGCAAAGTCCAGTTCCTTTCATTCCTCTTGGGCTCTAAAAGCTTTAAAAAATCATGCTCTTGTGTTGACTTCTTACATACTCCTCCACTCTTCTCAACAAGACTTCTCAACCATCTGTACCATCTCTCCAGCACATAAGGCATCATGTGAGGACAAGTTGCATCACCTTCCCCATATTATTGCCTAGCTGCTTTTAATCTCAAGTGGCCAATTTGTTGTGCTTTCATTGCAAATGGGAAGGGAGTGGAGAAAAAAGGAGAGAACAGTCTGAACCAAACATCCTCATTAAACTTATTTCTTCACATTTTACTTAAAACTCAAGGCAGACTTGCAAGTCTTTTATTTACTTAGGTCACCATTACTCAAGGAAGTAATTTGATTCTAGCACTGCATCTCCCTTAGGTAGAGATCATTCCTGTGAGCAGGATTTACACAGTAAGGACCTAACGCATGTTTCTTTGAGTGTACAACCTGCAGAATGATGACATTGCATATTTTTTGGTAGAAAAGGTTAACTATGTGTGGCAAAAAGATGATCTTGTCTTTGCAAAGAATATTACTCACAGAGGTACAGACTTCTTGTAATACAGATTTCTCTCATATTTAAGGAATGCCAATGAAAACCGAGGAATATTTATTATTTATGCAGCCCTTTAAAAATAGCACTAACTACAAATGTACCCAATAACTGTCAGCCTTATCCTACCAATTTTTGCTCATGCTGGCATGATTATTCAGCGTGTCTGCAAAACAGAACCATAGGACCACATCAAGTTTTAGGCAGTCCCTTCCAATTGAGGAAAATAAACCCCTCACTGCTACCGAAGACATGAAGATAGTCAAAGAATCCCAGCTTGGCTAAGTAGGATGTTTTTCAGAATTGCTCTGGATGGATTAGACTCTTTCTAACACCTTTTTTTTCATTCTTCAAGTAGTGCCCAGGTGTTTCAGTCAAAACAATGGTCACGAGGCATAGCTATGGGAGAGAGAGTCTGTGCTATCAAGATGCTTGTCCTAAAGTGTCTGAAAATCTAATTATGCCATCCATCACCTTCTAAGAACAGTTTCCATCGTTGTTTGCATATACTTTTATCTGTTAAACAGCAGTATACATGCAGACTGCAGCTAACCGGTATCAGCAGGAGTGTTGCTGGGTTTCCACTTGTTCCCTTGTACATGCCGACTGTTGCTGTATCCCTTATGGGTGAGAGAAGATATTTCTGTTTTTGATCAAAAAAGTAAGGATATCATCTGATCTGTTTTCTTCTTATATTCTCTCCATGATGACATCTCCACTGCATGTGATGTCCCAAGCTTACATCAAATGGTGCTCCATATTTTTATTCCAATTGGCTAGATTTTGCACTGCTTATTCATTTAAGACCTCATAAGAAATGATTTGAAGACCTTTGTCCATTTTCTTTACAGTGAATGTACATCTACTAATTCTTTTAACTGAACTTGTGGGAATTTTAACATACCCAAAGCTTTCTCGTAATCTCTGGAAGAAATGACTAACACACACCAAGTAGCATTTGTCATGGAAGTGAGACGTAAGAGTTTGTAGAAGGGTTGATTGCTCAGAATACAAGGAGGCTCGTGGATGTTTGAGTGACTTCAGCGTCATTTGAATTAATTTTGTCTGTCCTAGCACTGTTAGATGCCTGTGGTTGTTGTGGTGGTTTTCACAAAGAATTATCAAAATATCAGCAAAGCACAGAGAAGCAGGCCAGTCAAATAAGGCTCTCAACCAGTGAATGCATTTTATGTCACTGTTTAGACTCCAGGTGGGTGATCTGGATTTGTATCCATATTACTTCCTATATAAGTGCTGGTGGAGGAAAAATGCCAAAGTACAAAGAACTGAGAGGAGGCAAATACAAGGAAATATATTTAAGTGTCCAAATGGCCACTGGAGATCTTTCCCTCTCTCCAAAATTGGCTGCTGCTTTCTGAGAGATACCTGCTTGATATCACTGAGCTTGCTGAGTACACAGGAATACTGTCTGGGATAAACAACGAATGAACTCTTCTGCGCTTATGATTTTAATTGATGGAACTGATAATTTGCCATTCTGACTGTGGTGAGGTATTGACCAAAGGCAAACAGCAGCCCAGCTAGCCTGCCTAGTGTCTTAACATTTTATCAAAGTTTTCTTTGTACCAAGGAGAAGAAAAGGAGATCAGATGACTGACTTAATCTCCTTTTTTTCCCAGAAGCAAATCCAATTCCTGTTTAACACATGTAACAATAACCTATCCCATATGTGTTTTACCCTTTGTCGCAATTGTTTTTCTGAGTTGTCTGAGTAGCTGTGCCTCTTATTTTTTCAGTTTTAGATCATGTTCTACTGGTTTGTCCTGCCACATCAATCACAACTCAGAAAACATCTGCTAGCCCTCTGCAAAGAATCTCTTTTTTTCAACTTCAGTAACGCTAAAGCTGTTCAACATTTTTCCATCAGAAGCATTTTTGACAGAAATTAGCTCAAGGAATTAAAAAAAAAAAAGAAAGAAAGAAGAAATCATTAAAAATTTTATTTTTGTCACTTAGGAATGGAACAATCTATAGCAATTCAATTTAATAATCAGATAACAAACCCTCTCTAATTTTTTTTCTTTAGGCTTCTTATCTTTCAATTAGAATCTTGCAGAGGGTTCCCCTTTTTGAGTGCAGTAGGACACACCTGGTGTTAGGACTGGGACATAGCAATCTGTACCATAAAATGATCATCTGTTATGCTTTCTCTTTTATTACTGTTAACACATTCAGCTAGCAGTGTGGTTGACGTTTGTCTTGTTTTGCACTGACTGCCAGGTTTACTGATTTTTCTGCAGTAACTGCTGTTCCTTGTTGCAATCAATGTTTTCTCATAGGTTGTTACTGTATGTTGGTCTTTAAGATGTATTGAAAGTTACCACAAGGTAAAATTCCTTTTAATCAAGTTAGATATCTTGGTTGCAAATCAAACCAGTATGCTCATTCCTCCATACAAATGAGATTTACAAGGGCCCGTTTTGTATATAGCAGTTTAGCAGCTTTGTATAAACAGTGCCCAGAGAAATAATTCAGGGTTGAGTCTCACTGTTATCCTCACAATATAGGTGAAAATAAATTCAAGTTTTAGCCCACCTTTTGCTTTAACATTCCAGTGTTAATTGCACTCAAAATCTTCATTTTAAAGGAGGCCAAATGCTGCTCAAATTTATATTTGTAGATGTCCGTGTCTATAAAGAATTTAATTTAGCTTTTTAGTTTACTACTGTTGCAGCAGGAAAGCCTTATGATTTCCTCTTGACAGCTTACTGAATGTAAAAGGAAATTCAAAATAAATAAAGGATAAGTACCAATGCATTCCAACAATACATCCACAGCTTGCACAAAAATTTTGAATTGTGGAAGTCATAAAGGAAGTTACAAAGGAAGTAAATATCAATAAAGAACCATTATTTCTTCTGACAAATATGTCTTTGCAAAAACTGCAGCCATTAATTTTTCTATTGAAACATACTAAAGCTACCTAGAGAGCTAAAGGAGGTTTTACTTATTCTATCAGAAGGCACTTTTTCCCCTAGGGGAGTTTTTTATTATCTGATGTCTGCAAGCAGAATTTTGAGTTTATTCAGATTGTATAAATAAAAAGCTAACGAAGTTACTAGTGTAGAAAAAATAAAAAAACTAGATTTTTAGGTATACTGAGATGAAACTAATTAACCATTGGATAATAAATACTGGAATCCAAACTTCTTCTTAAAATTAGGAGGCAAATCTGGTTAGATTTGTCTGGCCATATATTTTCAAGCATTTGGCAATGTGTAGTACATTTTCATTGACAGCATTTTCAGTTGTTAAAAAAAAAAAGTGAAAATAAGTGCTATGCATGCATAAAGAGAGTAACAATGCAGTGATCACATTTCACATGGTTTGCATAGTTTTTTCATTACCTGATCCAGCAACTTTCTATTTTATATGCTCTCAAAATGCACCCAAACATCCAGTATCACAGTGCTTTTGGAAATAACCTGCTTTGTCTACAAAGACCTCAGTCCCAACAATGCTTATTAAGCACTATCCAAAGTTAAATGCGGAGTGCGTTTTCTTCTCCTGGGTCATGTATCCTGTTTGTGTCATAGATGATGCTGTGCTCCTACATAGAAAACCAATGAAACAGAAAATTTAAGGTTTATCCAATGTCTTGTTGCTCTTTTTCTTTCATGAGAAGATAGAAGTGCAGCTCATGGTATTCCATGATACGCTTGGAGCTCTTAGTTTTCATAGTATCCCAGGAAGATCTATTTTTGTCATCAAAAGCTGTTAGCTTTTGTTGCCTTGTTGCTTTTACCTTTTATAAACCTGATTGCAAGTGATAAGTCGCCTTACCTGGTAAACCAGCAGGTAAAAGCAACGCTATTCATGACCATGAGATTTTGGCAGCTTTGGAGAGGTATTTGTCATCTGGAATCATTAGTTCTCCAGTTAAATATTGCTGCATGTACAGTTCAGACCAAGTGCTCTGAGCCCATTTCTGTTACCATGATGCTTTAACAGTTACAGGTGTCCATAATTTCTTGTTTCAAAAAAAAAGTTACATCCTTAGGACACAGTGATGTGTGTAATGTCAATAATGTCTTTGTGCAGAGCTGAGTACAAGCAACATTTGGCACTCTGTAGCAAAATTTTTTCCAGAATTATTTCAGATCAGAGGTTTCTTAGCTATTTTTTGGTATTTTGTATGTACAATAGACAAGACTTGTACAGCTTTTCAACACATTCTTACAAGTTTTCCCACTGACTCCTTTGGTACAGGATGGGACCAGAGTTTACTCCTCTTCTGGAGCCTGAAAGGTGGTTCTTCATCACAGCTATGCTTGAGGAAAAAGGAATTTAAAAAGTGGAGATGCAGTGGATCATTTTATTCAGAATTAATGCAGTCTTCTCTCTAGACTGTCTTTGATTTTGCATGGCTATGCAGAGAGAGGGCTGGATAAAATATCTCATGTTTTTTTCTCCCCCTGGGATTAAGTAAAAACAAAATCTTTAAAATGAGCACAGGAACACTGTTCTCAGAGAATGTGCGATCATCATCCAGTCAGCAGAATGTCAGTGATAATTCCTGATGAAAGGTTACAGCTGATCTTTGCTGGCCTGGGAAGTGCCCTGGAAGTGTTCAGTGCCAGCTTGGATGGGCCTCTGGGCAGCCTGATCTGGTGCCTGATTTAGTGGCCAGCAGCCCTGCGCACAGCAAGGGGATTGGAACTAGTTGATCTTTGAGGCCCCTTCCAACCCAAGCCATTCTGTGATTCTTCACCTGCCTTACTTTCAGCCTGTCTTTGGGAATTTCCTCATGGCAGTGAATATCTAAACTCTCCTCTCTTGCTAAAAGACTGCTTTACAGTGCATTGTGATCCTGGTTTAAGGTAGTTTCAGATTTAACTCACAGCACTTCATTTGTGGTTTGAACCAACACAGTCTTTCTTTTGCGATGTGCAGTTTTCAGTTAGCAGACAGTTGCTAATTTTCTCCCTGTGCTGCTTCTATATACACAGCAACTGCATGGAACTGACGCTACACTTGTTTTTTTTAAACTTTTTTTTTCACCTTGAAAGTCTGTAGATCTTTCCACTGAGCTAGAAACAAACATCTAGAGATTAAAACTGAACTTGTAGGAGCTGCCTAATATGTTGAGATTGGAAGGTGAGCGAGATCTTTTGGTCAGTAAGCAACTTTATAACAATATGAACGCTGACACGCTTTGAACAAAAAGCTATTAAAAATGTTAAAGCCACACCCTGTACCCTCCAGGAGGGAAGAGGAATGCTTCTATGAGTGGAAGCAGAAGTTTCTTCAGCAGAGGAGCATAAAGCCTGAGGCAGGGCGTACATTTATCCCATCATCTTCCTCAGAGAGCCAAAAGCTGGTGCTTCATGGGCTACCATGCTGAGGGTATGCTGTGTTGCTTGCTAATTTAGGTCATTTTGGCTAGCAGGCAGCCCTCAAGATGAGTTATTTCCCATGACAGAATGATCCAGAAAGAAGAGATGGGTTTTGTTGTGGTTTCATTTTTCTTCTTGCCCCGAAGGATGAGGCAGGGGTAGTATTGCAAGACTTCACAAATATGAAACAGTTGTGTTTGCACACATACTCATTTGTATGAATTTTTATGTATTTATATATGTATTTATTTTGTGTGTGTGGATTTCAGCTTGAAAAGTCAATGAAAACATAGTTTGAAAACAGAGGAATGAGAACACTAGGAGTACATGCCAAAACTTTCTCTTTCTATTCATTCTAGCACTTGGTTTTGAGTTGCATATTCATATATGTTTAAATCGCATTACCTACTCCAAAACGGTCACTCTTTCCTAGCTTTTCTTTGCTACTAATACTTCATCTGATTTCTTGTCTTGTGTCATGACTTTCCCTGCTATTCCAAGACTTTCTCTATTATTCTTGAAACAGAAACAATATCTGCAGCCCCAACACTACACTACACCCACAGAATTTGCCTTATCCAGGAATCTACCTGTAATATTTCGAGACTCCAGCAAGACAAGAAAGGATATTTCCTTGAACTGTTACTTTACATCAGTCCTTAACTGAACCACGCCATCTGAGTTCCCTTTGCAACACTGGTGAAGAAAATCTTAATGTTTTCCCTCATAAATGGTTTCAGATGTAATTACCTTGGATATCTTGCCATGACTGTGCACTGTTTTGTGCTAAAATGTCTGTTATTTTCCAGGCTTCCTTCAAAACTGGTACAAAACATTTCATATTTATGAATATTTAATGTTTTTTTCAATTTTCTTAGCCAATGCTTATGGTTATTACATGATAATCATCCACTTTGGGGAATGTTTCTGGTTACACAGCTTATGCTGTGGAAATGGAGATAACTGTGCTGGCCATCTCTTAGCATACCGCCCAACACTTGGGTAAGCTGAGCTCATGGCTGGGGACAGTGCAGCCACTTTACTGCTCAGAGTGGTTCTCAGAAGTGATCTGACTCAGGCACTCTGCTGAGTCACAGATCCTTCCCTGCTTCCTCCTTACTTGCAGAAAGTAGTAGTTTTCTTTTGAACTAAATTAGCAGAAACATAATTACCTCCCACGCCTTTGGCACTGGCTTAAGCACAAAAATCTGTGTGTCTGTCAGGAGGAGTGGAAAGGATGGATGAGGTTGAAAGCCCTCCTCCCCCTTTTATTCCCGCTCATTCCAAAAGGTCATTTATATGAGACTGTGCCTGCTTATCTCGTGATTCAGGCAATATGATGGTGTTGACAAAATATAACCCCACGAAGCAAAAGAAGGAACAAACTCAGGATATGCTTTCCCTAAAGATCTGGAGAGCTTATATGACTAGAAGAAGAAACCACTCTCTCCAGCACACCAAATTTGATTCAAAATGAAAGGCATGTGGAAATGAGAGATGTAGTTGTGCTTGGAAAGGCCCAAATGTTTTTTCTGAGAGCAGCCTACCATTAGTTTCCCTGGATGCGTTCCACCAAGCAACAATGCTAAGTACCTTTTAGCAGCTGGGTCCAGTGCTATTTTTTGTGCCATCTTGCTGAGCATTGGTCGAAATCCAAAGAACCTTGTAAGTACACAATGGGATGTGTAAGTAATCCCATTGCTTTAGGTGCAGATTCTTCATGCTTACAGATAAGTACATTCTTCAATAATTGCCTGAATTGAAAAGACAGCAACCAGCCCCTCACATGAATGTCTTCCTATGAGAAAAATACAGCACCATACAATTGCTCTGCAACACCTACATCATCCCTAGCAGTGTATATCCCATAGCTTTGGAGGAGCTGTGTTAAGGGTACAAGGTCTTTTCCTTCTCTCTTCCCCATCCTCCCTACTCCCCAGCCGTGCCCTAAACCTTTGGGTTGACTCAGTCCTCCAGGGCCTGAAAAGGGCTTGACCCAGAATAAAAAAACAATGTTGTTCCTATGTAGTAAATATTTAAAATGTTTTATCAGGGTAAATAAATGCTAAATTCTGTGAGCCCAGGGAATGAAATTAACATGTTTGGCTTACTAAAACATTTATAGAGTCAATGTCAGCCAGCAGAACACAGCCAAGAGGGTTTTTTAAAGGTAAACTGTAATGCTTTTAAAATAAATACTGAGAGCTGTTTAAGATCTTCAATTATTAACAGAAGAAAAGCAGGGGCTGAAAAACGGCAAACAATCCCTTTTGTGGTGTTTTTGCTAACCTCTGCTCAGTTATCTCTTTGTCCAGCCCGGAGCAAGCTCCCTAGGGCAGATGTTGTGCCTTCTCCAATGTCTGGAAAGTGTCTAGCGCATGCAGAGAGCTTCCACAAATGAATAAGTAAATGCAGAATGCCAGATATTTGAAAAACATTTCTTTCTATATTTACTTGCCAGGATATAAATTTGGAACTATGTGTTTATAGTTGGCTGGCAATAGCACTGCCAACCTTTGTGAGGCAGTGTGAAAATGCAGCTCTCCACCCAAAAGGTGGTTGTTCACATCACCTACATGGAATCCAAAGGCCAGATTTTGAGTCTGAACAGTTCACCAGGCATTCTGATTTAATTACAAGCTGCACAGCTCATTGCTATGAATGCCAGCTTTAGGTCTGTAAGGGAGAAAGTGCAAAAGGTGTATTACGGTGTACTACTGAGAGCATCAGGCAATGGGGTTTGCATTGCCGTGAGCACCCATATTGGATGCTATCTGTGTCATGGTGTGCAAAGGCCTAGAACATGCGTGAGCTGCGACAGAGAACTCACTTCATTTTAAGTTCAGCTGTCTTTTCTTCCCCTGCGCAGGAAGTGAAAGGGCATGTAAACGTGTGGCAGTTCTCACCATTGCTTAGAAAAGGTTTTTTGACTGCATGCAAGATGATTCACCTTGATCTACCTTGATCAGAAATGCATCTGATCCACCTTAGATCTGTGGTCCAGTTCAGACACTGATCTGTGGCTCTTGAATTTCAGAACACAGTTTTGACTTGTTTTGTTGTTTTTTTTTTTATAAAAAGAAAGTGTCTCTGTTTGTTCTGCCTATCTAAAGATCTTCCCTGGTGCTTTCTTATTCCTTCATCTCCCTGTTCTCTCTGGTTGTCCAGGCCCCATTCCCCATGCCACTTCTGCAACAGCTATTCATGTTGCAAGTGGCAGAGAATTATTATGTAACTTAATGACAGCTACTGCATTGCAGCCATAAGCTTGACAAGTGTGGATAGAGCATGGTCCCTTATCCTTCTATGGGTAGCATTTGATATGTCTCAGAACACATTCTATGATTTCTAAAGCTGCTACAGAGATAGTGGTTTTAAACTTAAGAACCTACTTTCATGGTAACATATGTAAGTCTGCTAATTACTGGAATTATCTGGATTTGAAAACATCCTACCTGAACAATGTACTGCACAGCAAATACCTCAATTCATACTGACAGTATTCAATACCTCATGTCTTTTTTTACCTCATGGTTTTTTTTTAAGGTTCATAACCGTATGTAGTCTTTTAACTTCCTTGTACTTGTTTCCACTGTCTAGAGGAAAGTAGGACATTGTTTTAATTTTCTAGTGAACACCAGATTCTCTACTGCTATAAAGTACTGGAGGGACATTGAATGTGGACTGTAATTTACTTTGTGTACATACTTAGAATTAATAGGCTGAATGAGGCAAGCAGTTAAGAGAACAAGTTGATTGCCTCATGTAATCACAGTGCTATTTTCCCACTGAGATTAACTATCCAAATAAGTACCTCAAGGTAACCGAGCAAACTGAGCAACCAGAGCATCCCATTCTTGTCCAGGATTATTTTTGAACCTGACAGTATTTCCTTTCCTGTAAGGATCTCCTTAAGAAATCTGGCATATTTCATACATAGAATTTTGCCTCCTTTGGATGCTAGCATGAACAATTGATGGGGAAGTGAACTGACTGCAAATACCTGAAGAACTGTTCTGACTGGAAGAAGCTAGTGGCCAACTTTAGATTGTGAGCAGTGAGCGATCTTGCTAGCCTGGCAGCTGATGCCACCCTTGATTGCATCTATTGCATCCCATCTCATAGCTGGGGAGCAAACACAAGGCCTTAGCTGTGAATTGATGAGTGGATTGCCTCTGAGTGAAAGTATTAAAATTTGAAGAAAAAAAAAATGAAAAAGAAAACAGAAAGAAAAGAAAGAAAAAAGGGAAGAAAGAAAGAGAGGAAGAAAGAAAGAAAAAGTAATAAAAATGAGAACCCAAGTTCTTAGATGATAAATTTTCAAAGTTAATTGTTATCACATACTCTCTTGGCAGATGTATCACAGACATTTCCAACTCATGAATCATATTTTTCAAAAATCACAGCTAATACCAACTTCTCTGAGGAGATGACAGCATTTGCAGGAGACACTAATGGCTTCTGGCTCTCAGTCATTGCAAAATCATGAGCTCTGATTTGGCTATTTGTAGACTATTGAGTTCTAGAGGTCTCTCAATATTTCCGAGATTCATAGCTTCCCAGTGACAGTGGTTGCCATCACTGCCACCAGTGATGATAACTTTAAGACCTCGCAATTCTGAATTCTTACTAAACACTTCAGAGGCTGCCTGGTTGTACGAAAGGAGACAGAGAAGAACACAAGTGTGCAGCTTGTATCAGGCTCACCTTTGAAAGAACTCAGAATTGCAGCAGGGGCACAAACTCAGTTTGCTGTCTCCCCATGTCTCTCTGTGGTGTGGCTCTGTGGCACCCCACCATTCATCCTCTTGTATATCTCACTGCACTTGTCTTGCTTCAGTTCTGATTGTTCTTCAATCTTCCCAAATTTTAACTCCTAAATACCATCTTGGAAACACCCTAGGCCTGACTTTCAAGAACAGCCAGAACACTTAATGTATTCCTCTCCAGAGTGATGGCATTTCAGTGACAGGCAATACCTGTCTTACTTCAGCCTTTAGTGGTAAGCTGCTGAGATGCTTGAAATCTTCTGGGGGGAAGATGCTTATATTATCAAGGTAATTAGTTCAGGTGAGGGGGTAAGAATTAAAAATGACATTATTGTTCAATTTATAGCCTTTCATAGGTGCTTTCTGTAAATTTTGTTCTATTCCTCATAAGTGCTTCCTTCTGCTCTCTCTGCAGGTCTCCAGGTGGTTTTAAATTCAATTATCAAGGCCATGGTCCCTTTGTTGCATATTGCCCTGCTGGTGCTGTTTGTCATCATTATCTATGCCATCATTGGACTGGAATTATTCATGGGAAAGATGCATAAGACCTGCTACCATGTGCAAGGGGGGCTGATAGGTAAGAGGAATGTTTGTTGGCATGTAGCCCTGTTCCTTTGTTTTCTGTCTCTCACGTGAAGATTTCTACCAGTGTGTTCACATTCTGACAGGAGGGAAGTTTCATGCAGCCATATGACAGTCCGTATGTGCTGGTGAAAATAACAGCCAAATACTGAGCAACCACTTATTAGGATCCTGGAGTTCAAAGAGCGGGAGAAAGAGTGTTTTGGTGCTGCAAGTCTAC
This sequence comes from Lagopus muta, assembly GCF_023343835.1. Taxonomy (NCBI): domain Eukaryota; kingdom Metazoa; phylum Chordata; class Aves; order Galliformes; family Phasianidae; genus Lagopus; species Lagopus muta. The sequence goes on from NC_064433.1 coordinate 60,647,031, forward strand.
TGTTGCAGAAAAATGAAATCTCTGGGATGAACAAAAACATCCTTTTTCACAAGAGCAGCCCCTCCATTGGTTGAATACATCAGTCACTATCCCTAATTTAATTTAATTTTAATCTTTACTGATAATCTGGGTGAGGGGATTGAGTGCACAGCCAAGAATTTTGCTGATTACATCAAGCTGGGAGAACGTGTTGATCTGTCAGAAGGTAGGAAGGCCCTACAGAGGGATCTGGACAGGCTGGATTGCTGGGCTGAGGCAAATAGGATGAAGTTCAATGAGAACAAGTGCTGGATCTTGCACTTCAGTCACGACAATGCTATTCAACGCTTCAGGCTTGGGGAAGACTGACTGGAAAGCTGCCTGCAGGACAAAGATCTGGGGTGTTGGTCAATGCTTGGCTGAACATGAGCCAGCAGTGTGCCCAGATGGCAAAGGCCAATGGCATCCTGGCCTGTATCAGAAATAGCGCAGCCAGCAGGAGCAGGGAGGTGACCATCTCCCTGTACTTAGCTCTGCTAAGGCTACATCTTGAGTACTGTGTTCAGTTTCAGGCCCCTCACTACATGAAAGACATTGAGACCCTAACGTATTTCCAGAGAACAGCAGCGGAGCTGTGAGGTGTCTGGAGCATAAGTCCTATGAGTAAGAGCTGAGGGAACTGAGATCGTTTAGTTTGGAGAAGAGGCTCAGGGGAGTCCTTGTTGCCCTCTATGACTCCATGAAAGGAGGTTGTGATGAGGTGGGGGTTTGCTGCTTATCTCAGGTGATAGCAATAGGATGAGAGGGAGTGGCCTCTAGTTGTGCCAAGGAAGGTTCAGGTTAGATATTAGGAAAAGCTTATTCTCTGAAAGAGCAGTGAGGCATTAGAACAGGATGCCCAACGAGGTGGGGGAGTTAGCATACCTGGAGGTGTTTAAAGAAAGGGTAGAAGTAGTATTTAGGAACATGGTTTAGCAGGCAACATTGGTGGCAGTTTGACAGTTGGACTAGATGACCTTAGAGGTCTTTTCCAACCTTTATGATTCTATGATAATTTCATTTATTTTCATCTTGAGCACTCCATTTTTGTCCAGTATGTTAAATCTCCAAGAAGAACTGTCAATCACTTCTGAGTACAGTAGTGGACACTTTAATTTGGACCTTTGCCATACAGAATAAGAAACAAACATAATTGCCTGCTCCCCTGAACATAGATACCTGCATCTGTTACAGATACAGCACAAGGCTCTGAAATCTGTGTATTACTCTATTTCAGGAGTTTTTTGTGCCTATAAGAGTCTTTGTTCTGTAATGTTTTTCATAAAGTCAAGCATTTAGACAAACGTAATGTAAGGGTGCTCAGATCTTCGGAAACACTTGTACAGAATAAAGGATGGATAATCAAGCATTAGAGTCTTACAGAGCTTCTTCTACTGAGCTATTGATAAAATGCCACATAGCTTCTAAACTCTGAAAGAGCAGAGCTCCAGAGACTTGCTGCTATAATTTAGTGTTTCCCAGACGCATACTGTCCAATCTCCAAAGCACTGAAGCCTGTCTGCTGCAGGGTTTCAGCCTCCTTCAAGAAGGTGACAGTAAGTGATGCAGGTCCCTTCCAAGGTTAACCCTATGGCCAAGTGACTGCCAGATGAAAGCACTGGTCATAACTTGCAGCCTAAAGACTTGAAGTAATGTTTTGTCTCATATTGAAAGGTGTTATTTCTTTCTCCTAGGAGGAGAAGTGTTTAATAATAATAATAACAACAACAGCAATTTTTAAAAGTGTATTTTAGTTTTGACTGTAAAATTTGACAGCTTAGCCATTTTTTTCTTTTTCTTTTTTCTTAAGAAAAGAAAGAGGAGCACAACAAAAAAGCCCTTTGAAAATAATAGTTTCTCGTGCATTTTAAGAGAAGTCTATCAAATTCATTGCAAAATATACTTGTTAAAATCAGCTAGCCTTCACTTGCTTACCACTACGTCAAACAGCAATTAATTCTCTTCATCTCTGTTCTCTCCCTCCTCTCCTTAAGATACACCTGCAGAAGATGACCCATCTCCCTGTGCACCCCAGTCTGCACATGGGCGGCAGTGCCAGAATGGAACCGAGTGCAAGGCAGGCTGGGAGGGACCCAAGCACGGCATTACAAACTTTGACAATTTTGCTTTTGCCATGCTGACAGTGTTTCAGTGCATCACAATGGAGGGATGGACAGATGTACTCTACTGGGTACGTATCCGAAAATGATAACTGAAAGGCCTGCCCAGGCTCTCCATGGTTTTGAAACATTGGGCATTAGCTTGAGCTTTGTTTTTTATGCTTGTTCTTAACAGTGAAGGCTTGGTTGCTAGTATGGAGCTTTAGTTAACTCAGAATATGGATGAAATGTGAGGGTTTAGATGATACAGTTAAATCAAATGTAAATACTGATTTTAAACTGATGTTATAATGTTGAAAGATGGCACAAGGCTTACTAGCTGGCTTGTGGCTTATTGCTCTGAAGATTTGCAGTGTACCTTTGTTGACTAGAATGTCATATAATGGCCCTTTTTGTGGGCTTACTATCTCATGCATCTCCAGATTTGTAATATAGAACTAGATGTTATATCCATGGCATTAATGCAACAAAGGCACTATGCTGATCTGCTCATAGGTCTCACAAACCCTTCTTCATGCCAGCATGACTCCTGATCATAACTTTTATCCTAATACTAATTCTTTATTCTCTCCTAACTTTGATACTTGTGTAAATCTTGGTTATATATTTAACAAACAAACAAACAAAATCATAATCTTTAATCTAAATGTAGAATTTTAAATGAAATCTCATCTTTCCCTTTACCTTAACTCTGAAACTTTCAATGCCTTTAGTTTCTACCTTGTAATTCCTAACATGTTGGAGGATTCAGTGGAAACACAATTAGGCTACAGGAGTTAAAATCAGATTTGGCCTGCATTTGTAAACCAGATATAAACACGATTAGATTCAGCTCTCGCAGTCAACTTTTGCACAGATACTTTCTGCTCCAAGCATTTAATTCACACACAGTTCACTCCTGACTGCACAAGGCTAACCTAGGCTATTTTTTGACAGCTGGAATGTTATGACACTTGGTTCTCCAAGATGGTAGGAATTCCAGTGCATGATGGAATTTAACCTGAGAAGACCCAAAACACATGAAAGGGTAATCTGGACTGAAGCCTGACTGAAGCAGGCTTGCACCGTTAATCAACATTAGCTTCTCCCTTAAACAAGAGCCTGAAGCTGTATTCTACCCAGCATTGGTTTAGGGTTTACAAGATTTTACTTTGAAGATTTAGCTTATCTGCATTAGATATTCTTTGTGTGGAACGGTTAACAGTTGTCCTCTTATCCTCTTAAATTTAGATTAGAACTGTGACTCTAGCTTCCTTCTAATGCCTGAGATAAAGGGCAGAGATCAAACCACAAGGAGAGTCCAAATCACAGAACACAGAGATTGGCTTTACTTGAAGAGAGAATATGAATTAATAAAATAATAAAGAAGAACAGAAGGAACTGGGCAAAACTATTCTACTGCTCAACTATAGCTTTTATATTATTATATAATATATAAAAGCTATATAATATATATATATAATTATATATATTATATAGTATATATATAATAATATATATATATATATATAATAATATATAATATACCTGTCTTTTTATCACATTAAGTTCACGTTCCACCAATATCCTAGCACCATCTGTCTTTGTGTAATTGAGAGGATTTATGTGAAGTTCAGGGGAAATAGAGAGTAAAAGATATCAGAAATAAACACAGGAATAGCTTTGGCAGTGCATGCCATTTAGTATTGCAAAAGCTGACCACAAGTTATCATAGTTTTCTTTGAAGACACGTTTTGCAAAAGATCTTGCCAATCCCCACAGTTTTGATTCTATGTGTCATTTGTATGACTGGATGTGAATCTTTCAGAACTCGGTTATCAGTTATCTAATATCAGAAGCATATACTCATTGCTAAATGGTTTCCACCATCACTGCTGCAGATGGCTTGACTTTTTTATGGTGTCCCTGCAACAACCTGGATAACAGCTGTTGGCTTTTGTCTGACATTCAGCCAGCTTTTTCACCAAATCACTGAGTTCTTTTTCCTTATGAGACAGTATGGCAAACTGAGAACAGAAATTAATATGGACTGATTATCATTATTTTTAGGGGCATCTGCATAGTTAGACTTTTAGGCTATGGTTTTGACAGAACACTTGCTTTAGAAACAAAAGTAATATTTTCTATCTTCAGTTCATAGTTATTCCTAGAGAACACTACAAAATAGACTTAGCACTTCAGTCATAATTTTGGTAACCAAGGAGGAGTAAATTTAGAAAAATTAGTAAATGTAGAAAATTATAATACAACAAACAAACAAACAAAGAAAACCCAACACCATATCACCTATGCTTCAAGGCTGTGAAGTACCAAGTTTGAGTAAACACCTGAGCACCTGAAATGACAGACGCATTCACTTCAGCTGATGTAACCAATCCTAAGAGCACTGCTGTCCCATGTCAGGTTTTGCCTCTTTGCTTTATAATGATAGAAGTAGATAGAAGTCATCACTGACCAGTATTTGCTGTACAATGGAGTAGATATCTGAGATGTGATGAGCATTTCTTTCAGCAAAGAGGAAATGGGGGCAAATGTTAATTGGAAAGTTAATACAGGGCACACTTGTGAGAAGTACTGTGGGTTTAATATTCATATGTAGAAACTATATCTATGCATTCACACTGCAATTCCATGTGTGGATGTTTCAAACTGTTTCTGATATGTTTTATACAGGAGGGTTTATAGTCCATGCAAAGGGAATTCCAGCTTAAGCTATCCAGATAAATAGAAATAGTACTTCTAGATGGTAAAGAATAGAAGAGGTGCAAAATTTCAATTTGAGAGTGAATAAAAAGAAGTAGTCAGTAGTACAGGATGTAAATATGTATTCTTAAACTATGTGCAAGTCATCATTTCCTTAGTGAAACCTGACTCATACATAACTCCACTTCCAAACCTTGCATTTTTCTGCCAAGTGGATTTGGGGTTTATGACCCACTGGAGGCTGCCTCTCAAGAGGGCAGAGATAGGCTGTTCTCTTCTCGAGCTGATAATATTTTGAAAGATCCCTTGTATCTACAGTGAGGTCATAGAAATCAAACTTGCTTTATTAGGAGATACACTTAATGAAAATAAGAAATACAGACTTAGCATCTCCACTCTCCAACTGCATTCTGAGAGAGAAATTCGGAATAAGAAAGGATTGTCTGCAATTCAGACAATTTTGTGTCTGAAGTTAATAGCTGAGGCTTTTCAGAAGTCATTCCTTAAACTTAATGATGTAAGCTAATGGACTATTTTTAAAAGTGCTAAACATTCAAAGTTTGAGCTGACTGTTAGGTTTTTAGCTCCTCAGAAATTCAGTGGAGATACCAAGTTCTGGTTCTGATCCTGCTGAGTTGAATGGCCAATTTCCAATTAATTTCAGAAGGTCAAGTTCTCACCTTCTACTTTGTTAAATTTTCATTATACTGTGTAGATGTTCCACTTGCAGTCATATGTACATGAAGACTAGATAGATAGATGGCTGTTCAGGGCCTTTCTGTCTGTTGTGCTGGTCTTCCAAGGACATACATGTTGATGTAAGGTGTTTTCTTTGCTCTCTCCTTAATTATACCTGAAATTTATACCTTGACCTGAAACTCAGCAGAACAGATAAGGCTCTGGCCTGACTTACTTAGCTGGAAATGTTTTGTCAGTGAAGCAATTTCATTGGTTTGAGTGATGGGAGCTTAGCATGTTTCAGCATGTTGCCCTGGAAAATAAAACTATTAATGTCATGAAACTCATGTTTGTCTTATACCACACTTTTCAAGGTTAAACTCGCATGTTTAAAAACTAGAAAGCTGTATGACTTGCTGCCCTGGACTCTTACTCCACTGAAGTAGCTTTTCAGTTTTTACCTTCAGTTTCTTGTTTCCTTCTTCATGCTTTCCTTCATGTCTCCTTCAACTTTCACATTTGTAGTGAAGCCTGTCTCCTCTCTCATGGAGAGATATTTCCCAACCTGATTCAAAAACTCACAAAGAGATAATCAGAGACAGGAAAGCAATGAACTTGTATTCCCTAGAAGGACTTGACATCAATGAGATCAATACATTTTCCAATCTCCTCTCTCATTCAGCAGATAAGAGGTGTGAATAGATTGACTTCTTTTGAAATGTGAAAGAAAAATGTTAGGGAAAAACAGTTGGACACTGCTGTGGTGTCAGGTAGATAATTGCTTACATGGAGACAATTTTTTATATAAAATGAGTACGTTGTATAGGATGCAAATCTTTGCAAAGCAAACTTGTTTGCTTTATCCTGAAAGAATGATCTTTGTTGAGGAGAGAGCTAAGTACTTGTAGGATTTTATCTCATACACTGCCACAACCTTCCCAGGTTTGCTTTGTTCCACTATAACTGCTAGGTGGCTTTGTCTTATACGCAGTCAGATCACAGAATTATTTGAGCTTCACAGTTACTTCTACACATAATTTTTCCTATGTATTGGAGAAATTATTTTCAAGACCCTTCTTAATGTGTGATGAGCCATCCTTGGCTGCGTGCTTGCTTGTGAAGACACCAGCATCCATTTTTGAAGACCACTCAATCTTGGGAACTTTCAGCAGCAGATGCAAATCCAAATGTTACACACAGAGTCATTTGGTATTTAGTAATCAGCCTCTGCTGCAGTCCCTTATTCCTTATTGTCTTGTTGACTAAGAAGGGAAATTAATCCCTGTGCAGTTTGTAACAGCCTATTTAGGAATTTGTAGGCATTTGTTGGGTTCCATTTATTTATTTATTTATTTATTTATTTATTTATTTATTTATTTCAATCCGAGTAGATTCTGTTCTTTTAACCTCCCCTAATGGGACTCTCATTTAGTTATTTTTGATCAGTTTGTTACTGTCCTTCAGGGGAAGCTTCAGTTTTGAGTTAAATACAGCTTGGACTATGCCATGTCTTGAGAAAGGCTTTCCTCTTCATGTGAAATCTGCTTTCTGCATGCAAAACTGTCCACTGCCACCTCAGTCCTAAGTGCCTGGTCTCTCCACTCCCTTGCAATTACATGATTGTATACATAAATGAAGCAGGATGTGCAAAACAGACAGGAATATTGTTGCATTGAGCTGTTCATACTGCTGGGTAATGGAGAACCTCGCCCTGGGTTGTTCTGCACACAGCTTGGCCATTGCAGCTTGAATTCTAGGATGGAGTAATTCTACTTTCTCTACTTGATTATTAATAATGAGCAACCTTGAGCCTGCCATCGTTTCTAGAATACTGGCTTCGTCCCATGTCATTTGGACAATGCATTAGAAGGTTTCACTGAATCTCTGAAAATAGCATTCAGTGCCTCCAGGGATAGCTTACCTGAAGGCTCTGACTGTAAACTAAATACTGTATTATAAATGGCCTAAGGCCAGCTCTGGATCAGATCCAGGGCACTAACTTGTCTCTGGAAGAGAAACCTGAACTGGCACATAGCAGATTGACCCTTTCAAATTTAACTGAATAATCCTTGGTAGACTTCCCCAGCCCGTGGGCAAGAAAACACTTCAGTAATCAAAGACAGCACAGTAGAGCCACCACAGAGTAGTGAGAGTGAATCAGTCAAAATGTTTAGAAGCATTGCATCTCCAAGAACAGCATGGACATTAGATGCAGTGTGTTAGACAGACTATCATGGAAGAGCCTTCCATCTCTGAATCTATGAAATAGTACTTCCAAGAATCACTAAATGGAGCTTGAAACTGGAGCTCACAATCAACCTTACAATCCCTGTCATGAAATTTAAAAAGGGAACAAACAGATCAACAAATATAATTTACTTTGCTGACAGCATTGAAACATCTTTTGAGCTTTTCTCATCCCTCTGCAGCCTGTTGCATCCAATGAGGAAGATGTGAGGAATACAGTGCTACTGCCACAAAGTGGAAGACGTTAAATGCAGTTGCAACCCCCAATTTTCACCAGCTGTGTTTTTCCTTGCAATCTTTTATTCTTGTAGCGCTTAGGCTTCATTTAGTAAGGCTTTCCACAGAAGAGAATGATCTAAGAATATATGTGTCTACATGTTTCCATGGTGTTTATTCCCCATCCACCCCCATCCCTCCAAGAAAGTGCTGGGCTTTTATTGTTGTGGGGTTGAGGTTTTTTTAATCATCTTTTTGGCAGGGTTTGGCATGGATGTGAAAAATTAACAAAGAATAAGCACGCAAGTATAAGCAACCCATCTCTGGGATTGCAGAGTTTTTTTCTTCTCCATCTGCTGTAACTGTAATGGGTAAGGGGAGAGGGCCTACAGTTCAGAGCACTGAAGGGCCACAGTATTAATGCCCTGGAAAAGTACAGTCCGTGCTCAATTGGCATGAATGCTGACTTGAATCTGTTTTCCTTTTTCTCATGAACAACTGCATATGCAACTGTCATGGTTGCCTGTACTGCTGCCTTGAGCATAGCAGCAGTGACTTGCTGTTTGCCACTAGCCACAAAAACCTACTGCTGAACATTTGCTTTATGCAAAAGCATACTAATTATGTGAAACGAGGATTTCATGAGCCCTTCAGGCCTCAACTTTGGGCTTCTCAGTCCTATTCCTCCATATGAAGAGAAGCTCTCTATGAAAAATAAGCATTTTCATGGGGTGGTTATGGGTGGCGTTAGTGGAGGTCCTCTGCCCAGTGCTCCTGCGTAGGAAGGACTTCTTTAAGAGCCCTGTCATTCTGTTGCCCTTTATCTGTTCTTTCTCGTTTTGTTCTACTGTGGACTCTTTCCTAATTGCTGATGTCTAATCACCACGGAGACTTTCCTTGTCTTTAATCTTTTATCCCAGAGCCATAAAATTAAGAGCTATGCTACTGGACACTTCTATGTAACCTAGAATTTTGAGTGCCTGTTTGTGGGTGCACTGCTTGGGCCCTACTACCAGTTTTTCAAGAACTGGTGATCAATGTCTGCTGAAAAAATTGTCTTTAGAGACGTTAAGTTTGAACCTAGATCCATCAGGCAGATTCACAAATATTCACTCGTTTATTATTTTGTCCCCAGGAAAGAAAAAGACTGGAGAATATGTCCAAGGTCAGAACATAAGTGGCAGCTTGAGATCTGACTATTTGTAATTCTTATGTGTGAGTTTGGTTTTGTTTCAGCATCTTGTCTTCAAGACATAAAACAACCAGTTCTTCCCAGTCTTACAGTGAATAATAAGATCCTTCTTGGCTGTACAGGGAATTTGCCCACTAATATTGACTTTCTTCACTGATTTACGTGGGATTTATGCCTGCACAGAACTTGCAGACCCTCATATGTGTGATCATGCTGTCATACCTGGTTTACCTGCTCTTGTGGCTTCCTCTAGAACTTTTGTCTTCTAACGTAAAAAACTGCACTGAGACTGGAGGCCTAAAAATGTTTGGCACATCTCCCTAAAGATGGAAAGTAACAAGAATTATAAAAGTAAAATCTGGGGGCTCAGAGGGCTCATCCTGCAGAACACCCCCACTTTTTAAAGCATATCTGGAAGGAGTGAGACCTGGACAGTGCGTTCATCTTATTCACATAGTATTTCTACTAAGACTCTCAAGAAAAAGAGAAGGAGTGGCCTTGTGTGCTTGCACACACAGCTGCACCTCATTCAGGTTTCCCCATAGTAGTTTCTTCAGTGAACCTCAAATGAATGGGTAGCATGCTTATCAGATACTGTGAGGTCCAGATATGAAACATTTTGTTTGAGACTTTTGGGCGTGATTTCACAACCAGAAGCTGGATTCATCATCTAAAATACAGAATGAATTCCTAGGAATATCATAGATTGGGATACTGGCTACAAAATAAAGTAGGATACACCAAGTAGCAAAAAAACAAACAGACAAACAAACAAAAAAACAGTCAACAGTCCCACCTCCCTTTAGTAAAGAAGGTATGTTCAGCTCGCAATCCCATTTTGCATTACCTTTTTTTTTAAGGACTTTATTGAAGGTGTAAATCAATGAACAATATGCACTTGTGTACTCTTGTGCATGCAGCAGTCGGTGCTCTTCGTATGTATTTGTTGTAGAGTTTGCTATCAGTATGCACTGAAATAAATAGAAGCAGTTATAAAATTGCAATACAATAAAACAGGCAGAAAATTCTTTCTGGATAATCAACCATGCAAATGTAAGTACAAAATAAACAGAGAAAGGAAGGGAAAGCCTAGAATTCTAGGGTGAAATGAAACCTTTCGATTTGGAAACCCACCATCCCAGGGGATATTTCCAACCCTGAAATCAGCATTTTATTCTTTTGGAGTGAATTTCCAAAGCCTTTAAAAGATGAAAAGGTTTTTAAATAGCTAAACAGCGGTAAGAGATGCAACTGCTGCAGTAGTTTTAATGAAAGAGCTGTGAGCCCAGTGGCTAAATAGCCTTTGGGCTTTTGGATGACTTTTTCAAAGATCAACCTTTTCCTTTTAAAGGGGGAAAAAAAAAGAGAAAGAAAAAAAGAAGCTGTACACATAGGAACAAGGCAACACACACAAAGCTCTGTGATTTTTGCCTCTGGAGGCCTAAATTCAAATCCTAATTAAGTCACACAAGTCAAAATAATTTTTGGAGGTCACTACGTGCCATTTCTGCAAGTCACAAATTCACCTCATAAGCTAACTTGTATAATCAGCCACATGAGAGAATGGGAAGCTTTAATGGGTGATGGTCTCTGGTTAGAGATCTGACTTCAGCAGGACACTGCAGACAGTTCAGTGGCATAAGTCTTCTCAAAGTAGGTCTGCTGCTCAGGATCCTAAAAGAGTGGTGCAGTAAGGAAGCAATGATAATGTCACTATTGATGTTAGCTGTTGCATAGGGATGAGACAGGGAAAATGGTCTGACAGGCACCTATATCAACAAGCAAAGTGGATCATGAACAGAGTCACGGAGCACTAGAGTCTATTTGTGGTAAGCCTTGGTGACCTGCTCAGTCTGGGCCTTGCAACTTTAATAAGAGCTCTGCCTGGATCAGTGTACGGTCAGTTCTTTCCATGCTGAACTGGATGGCCCAGGCAGTCTCAGTGCAGACAAAGCATATGGGTGACCTGAGCCACCCTTAAAAAACAAAACACTACCACACTTACGAGGGAATAATTTAGAGGGGATTATTTGCAACCTCGGAGACCAACAGATACAATACAGTGTAGAATATGAGTTGCTTTATCACTTAACAGTAGATTAATAGCAATATTTCACTTTTGAGTTAAAATAGACCAAAGAAAAATTTTAAACAAAAATGCATGTGTGCAAATACGAGCTGAGACATTCCTATATTGTGAGATTTTGATTTGTCATTAGTGTTCCACTTGTTCTGTTTCTGAAAGTTTGTAGAGAGGTTTTTGGAAGTTGGGTCCCAAAATGTTGTTTTTAGGCTGGTGCCACTGCTAGAACAATAAAAAAAAGGGGGGGCAAATACTCTGGAATACCCAGGTCTATTTGTTCAATCTCCTATTTTGTTTCAGAAACACTGAAATCAACCTATTGGTTGGATGGACACATTTTAAGTGTGTTTCATGCCTCTCTGTTCATTGTTGCCTTCAAGGATGTCCATGTACTGTGTACACTGAAGGATGAGTTTTGATCTTCCACTAACATAGGTCCAGTTCTCTGCCTTCAATGAAGTCTGTCTAAAACTAAAACTTTGTCAAAATGGGGTCTGAATTGCTCATACAAGTACAGAAACCCAGGACTTTAGTGACAGTTATTAAACATCTCCTGAATGGAATCATTGAATGGCTTGGGTTGGAAGGGACCCCAAGGAACATCAAGTTCCAACCACCCTGCCACAGACAGAACCAACCAAACTCCAGATCTGGTACTAGACCAAGTTGCCCAAGAATGTCCTGAAGCTGCCTGTATTTTCCATGCAGTGCTATAGGTTTTATGGAACATGGTTTATGTAGTTGAAATGGAAGAATTGAGATAAATTGGCCTGGTCATGAATGTTGGCAGCCTATCTAGTTTGTTTGTTTTCATGGTTTTCTAATTTTGGTTTGGTTTGGTTGTTGTTTTGTTTGCTTGTGTGTGTTTTCTTTCTTTTTCTTTTTTTTTTTTTTTTTTTGGATGTTTTGTTTTCTTCTCTCTTCCATATTAAACCTGGAGAAAAGAAAATGAGGTGATAGAGCAGGAAACTTGTTGGAGCTCAGTGTTTAGAAGTAGAATTTTGATGTAGGAAATTCTATCTGCATAACTAATATTTTCAGTAGGAGTGCGGTAGCCCTGTATTGCCAGACACTGTGCAGAGATACGTGATGTCTTGATATACGAGATAGGAAGAGATGTAAATGGTAGCTTCCTGATTATTTCTGGTTTTCCTCCCTTATATTTGCCTACAAAAATTTCCCAGTTGTACTTGTCTTAACAACACTTAATGTACTAGTGTTATATCAGCAAAATCTGCTTCTCAAGCAGTTGATTTGCTATGGTAATCCACATCTATTTGGAGCATTATTGGTGCTACTAAATCTTGCAAATCTGTGAAAACAAAACTAAGCAACAGTGTTGTTTACTTCAAATTGAGGGGGAGCTGATCTTCATTTATCTGTTTGGAAACGAAAAATGTGAAGTCAAATGCCAGCGACCTTCAGCATCAGTTGAAGTTGGACTGTAGACTTCTGTGAAGGCTGTTTAAAATTACAGATTTAAGACAGCAGTAAACACACTGAAGCCAATATTTCCTCTACCTCTTCTGCAAGCACAAAGTACTGTGCCGTATAACTATGGGATCAGAGAGCATTTTGAGAAGAAATAGCTGGCGATGGAAAAAGTTCAGCTCAATCACTGTGTGCCACAGACATTTTGACCTGCTGGTATTTGAATGCAAATTTTAATTCTCTTCCTAGGCTCAGTCAGGGACCTCATCTTTCCCATAATAGCTCAGTCTGTTAAAGAGCAGCCAACTGCAAAAAAACAATGTACACCCAAACCATAAACAGAAGAAATATGAAGATAGAAACGTACCAAAGAATGAAATAATACTGTGGAGTCCAGTAGCTATGCATTGGAGGCTAAAAAACATGGTGGAAGGACTCAGTATCAGCATACTATACTGGTAATGTGGGGCTAGATGATTAAAAATTGTTTTATACATCTATGTCTCAGACTTTATACAGACTTTCCAGCTACAAAAGGGCATACATCTATGCAAAGGTGGGGCCAGTATTTGATGGGTGATGAATACGTAGCTCTGTGATGTTATAAAGAAATAAGCTTGGCAAATTCTGTCGGTAACAATACACTTCCTGCATATTGTATGGAACAAAAAGCAAAAGTTTCTTCATGTCTTTTGTGTTTTCTTCATTAATAGGAGTTCATATAACAACAAAATGCCATTCCACTGTGACTGTATAATTCCAGACAATCTCAAATGTCCGTTCTACGTGTTTTCAGTTTATCTACCATCTAGCAGCTACAGTGTTTAAAGATCTCCGCTCTAGCCTCATTCTTGCACAAACTGCAGCAGCCTGGAAGGGCCATTCTGCAAAATTCCTGCTATTACAGTCGCACTACGAATTTCAAGCCAGTCAGGTCATATTTATTACAGGAGTGTGTGCTTTTGTAGCTTCGAGTTTCAGCCTGGCATTGCTTTCGCTTCTTCATAGAGCTGTGTGGGAATTTTGGTCAGTTCTGGATACTTCCACTTCTTATCAGGGAAATCAGGCAATATAGCAATGAAAATAATAATGTTATCCAAAGTTTTTCTAAAATAAATGGGGAATTAATGTTTTCATGGATCAGAGCAGACTCTGGATCAGATCTCCTGGATTAATGTTCTGGGGTGAGGACATATAAATCAGATTTGGCATAACCTATGTTAACAGAGTTGAAGAGGGAACCTCTGCAGACTGTCTGCTTCCCTCTCCTTTCTTCTAGACTCATCTTCCATTGCTGCAGTTCCTTTGATTCTTTCTCACAAGTTCTCAATTGCAAGTCAATCACTTCCCTTGATGTTTCTATTGTCTCCATCAATGCAGTCCTCTCAGTAAATGCCTCCATTCAGCTCCAGCAGTGAATTCTAATCAAACTGCTGATATTTCTAGTTCATAGTGGAATTTCAGTTTTCTCATTCCATCTCTACTCAACATATGGAACAACTGAGGTACCAAGGTGCACATGGAAATCTTGGACTATGTCTTATTCTTCCCACTGTCCAGGCATGATGACTCTTTCCTATTTCCTAATTTCTTAAACAGATTATTTTGTTTTCATCCTACAGAGGCAATATATCAGAGTAACTTGGATAAAGCATTTTTTTTCTCTGTTTTACGATCCCTGTGCAATTGCCTTCCCCTAGCTCTGTCTTGCCCTTGTCTTGAGGATACTATGATAGAAAGTTCTAGCTGTCCATACGCACATACACAATTTCCAAAATTCTGTGATTGAGGTTAGACAGTAAGTATGAAAAGCTTTAAAAACAAGTGCTTGGAGATTGCAACTGACCTTAAATTTTGCTTTGCCCAAAACTACTTAAAACAAACATAGTAGTCAAAACAAATAATTTTTAACAGGAGCAAATGATCAAGTGCTTCTCCTTCCTTTGAGTGTCATCAGACTGAGGCTGGAGCAAACATGCCAGTCTCTCCTTTGCATCCATCTGACAGTGCCAGCAACAAAATATAGAACATTTCAGAACAGTTTTAAAGAGCAACTGTGGGTTAGAGTCCCTTTAAGACAACTAGGATGTCAGTTTTTAGAAAGAAATTCTATCCAGAATAGAAGCAAAAGCATCTGGAGTCCTTTGCTTGTATTTTTTAGAATAAATTTTATTATATTGTTCCCAAGGCCATAAAAGTAAGTCTAGTTGGTTTTTTTGTTTGTTTGTTTGTTTTTTGTTTTTTGGTTTTTTTTAATTAGTATTCTTAGTGTGTTTTTGCTTATTTGAGAATTGGGGTTTTGTATTTTTCACCTCCCTTCTTGCTCCTTTTGCCTTGAGTCAGCTCTGAGACATTCAATTCCCAATTCTACTTGTCTTAAAGGCTCAGTAAGGCTGAAAGTATTTCAGGTTGTCAAGATAAATGATAATGCTTCTCATGATGCACTTGATTGTCTAGACTGAAATGCTTAAAACATTTTGTTTCAACCAATGATTTTGTCATGTCTTAGTCACTACGTACGCAAAACTTCTAATTTTACAGAGCTTTTTTCCAAGAGATTTCAGAAAATGTGGTCCTTATCATATATTTCTCCCAGTCCTGTACCCTATCCCATTCAAGCGGAGCACTTATGCATTTCAGTTTATTTTTACTGGTAACAATAGTATTGACTATTGGCTTTAATGGAATTACTCATATGCTTTAAAATATGCACCTACATGAGTACTAGATAAAATGCCAACGAAGTGAAGACAACTGATCAAATTTCAAATACTGAAGGATCTGCAAGGTGGAATATTCATCCTTAGGATAATAATGCAATAAATCTAGATCTGTCTTTAAAGACATGTGATGGTTAAATATGATCCTTTTGTTCCTTCTGTGAATGGTAGAGTCAGATGGACATGTGCTACGAATAGAATCACTTGAGGTGTATGTAGAAGCCAGGCAGGGATTTCTCAAGCAAAAATGTGCTTTATTTACATTTTTACTGACAAGCTAGGCAGCAGCCTTACAACATTCAGGCTCCAAACACATCAGCAGACTCAGAATCTGAAACTTCAAAATGAAGGCTTCAAGCAGGAAGCTATTTTTAGTAGACAGCAAAGTGTTGCCTGTGCCCCTTCTTATTTATGCTACCTCTTTCTCCACATATTCTCCAATTTTCTTTTCCTACATGGTTACAAGCAAGATTTGGTTTCAGATAGAGATCTTGCTATTGGCCATAACCATCACATTTGGCTAGATAATCTCCTGAGGCAGTGGATTGCACAAATTCATCATAGACTGCAAAGGAAAAAAAGATTTTAAAAAATGAAAAAACGAATAATTTTTATCCCAAAATTCCAAATTTGCTGTGCTTTAATTTTATCGAGTACTTTAATGTCACTCTGTAAAAGGTTATACACTTCATTATAGAATACTTGAATCATTTATATTTATAAAAGGCAATCATAAATTTCTATAGTCATTAAAAATCAATTAGCAATTTACTCAAGAAATAGAAAGCTAACCTTGGTACCCTAGCTAACTTGCTTTAAGTTTCTGCTCTCCAGCATTGTGCACAGAACAAGACAAACTTCAGATTTTTCTTCAGTTGTCCATTCAGCATGTGTGGCTTGCTGCTTTCCAGTGACAACTGTCCTTCTGTGATGGATTAAACTTTTTCTGTAGCTGGAGTTTGTCAGTTGTTTTCAAAGGCATCTTGCACAAAATGTAGGGGTGTGGGTGTGTGAATTGCAAAGTCAGCAGAATTTAATGAATTGTGTCTTCCCCTCCCATTAACTGGATGAAAGATGTCCTGTATGTGCCTGCTGATGCTGAACTATTGTGTTAATAGATAATATACCTCTAACATTATCTTTGAACTATGATGCTGTTGTAATGAATGACATACTTGCAAAATGTGCCTGACTATTTTCCCTAAAAACAATATAACTCTAAACAACCAGAATATACATGTCTTCTGTGGCTCCAATAATAAGTCTTCACCTAGTTCTGAAGAACTGTGAGACATAAGCATTAAAGTGTATTTGTTAATAGACTTTCCATTCCTTGGCCTCTACCACAACTGTTGGTTGTAATTCTGATTATGAAACTACAAAATTAAAAATCCTGGTGTTACCAGTAGATTATCTGCCTTCAGTTAAAGGTTGCAGCTCTAAGGTCTTAGTAATTAAGGGTGCTTGGAAAGGAAGAGCATTTCCACAGTAAACAACGTCCACCAGACCTTCTCAAAATATGTTTAAATGCCCTCTTTTCATCCTGATGCAGAGCAGTTTCTTTGACTTCCAAGAGGAAAAAAAGTTTTGAGAAAAGTAATAGAATCTGATTCCCTTAGTCTGTGTGCGGTGAAGTTGTTCATAGTGAAATTTTTTGCTTTGTCCAGAGAGAAAGAACTGAGTCCAAGTACATTTGGAAACGAGAGATATGTGTTACAACTAGTGCATTGGGAGATTTCAGTCACCAAGATATCTGCTGGCTAGGCAACATGGTGGGCTGCAAGCAATCCAGGAGACTCCTGGAGTCTACTGAGGATAACTTCCTCATCTGGATATTAAACAAACCAGCAGAGGTGAAGGGTTGCTGGACCTGGTGCTCACCAATGCAGAGGAGATGATTATATCTTAAGGAGATGATAGTATCTTAACCTCTTTAATCAGCAGTCTGGGCTGTAGCAACTATGCTGTGGTTGAGTTTGTGATCTGAAGGAACATGGGCCTTGCAAAGAGCAGAGCCAGGACCCTGAACTTTAGGTACAAAGTTCCCTCTGTGTAAGGAATTATTGAATGGGATTCCCTGGGAAACTGTCCTTAAGGACACAGGAACTGAGGAGCTGGCAGCTCTTTAAGAACTCCTTTCTTAAGCTCTGGGCACAAGAGCTCTCCAATACCCAGCAGAAGAACTCAAGCAGTGATGGCAGAAAACTGGCATGCCTGAGAAAGGGCATGCTGGTTAAACTGAGCAAATAAGAAGGAATTGTACAGATGGTCGAAGTAGGGATGTGTAGCCTGAGAAGAAACAGGAATGCTGTCTGAGCATGTGGAGATGGGATTAGGAAAGCCAAGGCATCAATGGAACTGAACTTGACAAGGAGTGAGAAAAATAACAAGATGCGGTTAAGAAGTGGGTTCTACAGGTCCATTCATCAGAAGAGATAAAGAGTATGTACCCCCCTGATAAATGAGAAGAGAGAATTGATTTCAACAGATGCACAGGAGGCTAAGATACTCAGTAAGTTATTTGTCACAGTCTTCTCTGGCAGTCAGGTTTCCCACGTCTCTTGCATCCCTAAACCTCTATGCAGGGGTCAGGGGAGCAAAATCCCTTGTGATGTAAGCAAAGAGCAAGTTCAAGACTGCCTAATGAGACTGAATGTGTACAAGACTAAGGGGCCAATGAGATGCATCCCAGTCCCAAAAGAACTGGCTGATGTAATTACCAAGCCACTCTCCATCATATTTGAAAGGTCATGGAAGTTTGAGAGGTCGTTTGAAAGTTGGGTGAAGTCCCTGGTGACTGGAAAAAGAGAAACATCATTCCCATTTTTAAGAAAGGAGGAAAGACTCAGGGAACTACAGGCTAATGAGGTGAGCCTCAACTTTGTGCCTGGAAGATCATGGATCAGATCCTCAAAATTATGTTAAGGTATATGCAAGACAAGGAGGTGATCCAAGACAGCCAGCAGAGCTTAACTAAGGGCAGATCTTGCCTGACAAATCTGATATCCTTCTATAATGGATGGACGGTTTCAGTAGACAAAGGAAGAGCGATTAATGTCATCTATCTGAATACATGCAAGACCTTTGATATAGTCCCACATCATGTTTTCATCTCTAAATTGGGAAGTTTTGAAGAGAAAACTATTCAGTGGATAAGGAATTCGTTAGATGGTTACAGCCAGAGGGTGTAGTCAATGAGTCTACATCCAGGAGGAGGGTGATGATGAGTGGTGTCCCCCAAGAATCAGGCCTGGGGTCATTGCTCTTCAACATCTTTATGATGTAGACAGTGGGATTGAGCATACGCTCAGCAAGTTTGCTGATGACACCAAGCTGAGTGGTGCAGTTGACACAATAGAAGGAAGAGATGTGATCCAGAGAGACATGGACAAACTTGAAAACTGGTTCTACAAGAACTTAATGAGATTCAAAAAAGTAAAGTGCAAGGTGTTGCACTTGGGTCACAGCAGTCTCAGAAATGTGTAGAGACTGGGAGAACTCACTGAGAGCAGGCCTGCAGAGAAGTATTTGGGAGTTCTGGTGCAGAAGCTTGATGTGAGCCATATGGAAGGCCAACAGTATCTGAGAGTGCATCAAAAGAGGAGTGACCAGCAAGAAGAGGGGGGTAATTTTCTCCCTTTGCTTTGCCCTTGCGACGCTTCATCTGGAATTCTGTGTCTAGGTCTGGGGCTCTCAGCATGAGAAAGACATGGAGCTGTTGGAGTGGGTATAGAGGAGGGCCACAAAGATTACCAGAGGTCTGGACAACCTTCCCTACAAAGACTGGTTGAGGGAGTTGAGCTTGTTTATCAAGGAGAAAAGAACGATCCAAGGAAACCTCATTGTGGACTTCCAGTACTGAAAAGAAGCTTATAAATAGAAGGGAGACTGACTTTTTACAAGGTCTGATAGTGGTAGGAGGAAAGGGAATGGGTTTTAAGCTAAAATTTAGAGATTCAGTTTAGATGTTAGGTGGAAATTCTTTACTCAGTGGGTGGTGAGGCCCTGGCACAGGCAGCCCTGTGGATTTGTGGATGCCCCATCCATGAAGGTTTTGAAGGCCAGGTTGGATGGGGCTTTGGACAGCCTGAGCTGATGGGTGGCAGCCTTGCCCATGGCAGGGGGTTGGGACTGGGATGATCTTTAAGGTCTCTTCCAATCCAAGCCATTCTATTATTCCGTGATTCCCCAGAAAGATATTTTAGCCTAATAGAGATCAAAGCCAAAATAGAGATCAATATAGAGATATCAATAGAGATCAAAATAGAGATCATATGGTAGGTAAAAATCTCCTTAATTCTGGTTCTTGTTTAGAAAATAGGACAAAATCTTGTCTCCAGGGACTGTAAATCTGTGTCCTCTTATTACAGGTGTCATGGATGACCAGACAGTTGCTCCATTTATTTATGCTGAGATCTGACACCTATTATTAATGACCATAATAGACCTTGCTTTCATTACAAAACAGAAAAACTAGCCAAAACAACGTTGATGTTAGAGGGAAGTCATAGCTGCCATTTAGAGAAAAAACACCTCCTGTTGCTTTCAGTTCCAGAAAGTAGGTATACTGCAGCAATCTGGTTCTCATCCCAATCCCATCAGTGTGAGATCAGAGCAAAGCTAAATAATTCTGGCCTGAGGGACTAAGCTGGGTTCTCCAGAGGCCATATGGTAAGTAAGGAGTCTCTTTTGCAAACTTCTTCCTTGAGGGGACAGAGTTTCAGCCTAATTCAGCTTCTGTAACACCAAGGCCAGTCAACTTCTGCACCTAAATGCTGACATGAAGAAATTTTGTTGTACAGTACCCAGTGAGGCAAGGCAGTATCACACTTTGTAGAGTAGAAATCTGAAACATAGTAAGCCAAAATGATGTCCCCACAGTTCTAGAGGGGGCATGTAGTGAACCAAGAGAAGGAATCTGTGACCCTAATCTCTGAGGTGCCTCTGAGGGGTGACACATCAGCATTCAGAATTGTATCAACTTTCTTACTGTTGACAGAAGTGAGATATAAAGATGGAGAAGTGAGCTGTAAAAGGTCAAACAGTTTAACTTATCAGACTTATTGCTATAAATGACCGTCTGTGGATTTACACCAATGCAGTGCTTCCAGCTAACTTAGGAATTGTCCCACACATACTGAAGTTCACACCAGATTGCAATTACCTTGAATACTGTAGCTGGAATATTGGCATTTAGACCTATACTGGCAGATAGCCTTTGTTCAGACCTGTCAATGTAGATGATCCGTTTTTTCTCTTGTGATACATATGGCTAATAGTAAGCACCCCAGTGAGAAGTAAACAGAGAAAAAGAGCACTCAGTGACCAAAGAGCTAAGCTGTGTATCAATGCTTGTGCTGTCTGCCCTAGAGGTAACTTGTAAGAGATCCCTTTTCTGTTGATTGTAGACAAGAAAACTCAAAAAAATATTCTGCAAACCTGATCTTCTGCACTCATTAGTGTGTAAATGACAAATTTCCTTCTAATCTCAGCCTTACTTTGTGCAGTTTCTCCATTTCAGCAGCATAATTAGGAAAAATCAACTGTATCACCTATGCTATGTTTGCCATGAAAGCCTCCAGCTGCAATCAAAAGGACACGTGTACACATACATATGTGATTAAGAACTATGTATTTACAGAATTATGATATGTCTCCAGAAAGCATTTTTAATCAAACACAGATGCGAGGTTTTTAATGGTAACTGAATGGAAGCATTGTTCATTTGAGGGATGTCTGTCGTGGATTTCTAGGATGGTTCCACTTCAGAGGAAGTACTTCCAGGTATCTGGAATGATACAATCTTAGCCAAGAATTTAATGTTTCTTAAATGTTGATATGTTACTATTTTCAGTAAGTGTGTTCCTTTTTCCCCCAACTTCTTCCAAGCAGCTTACATCTCTTCATTTCTTTTGGAGAAGCTTTTCTAGAGGAAATAGTAAACTTACAGTGCATTGTCACAGTGTCGAAGATTATTACTGACTTACCAAATACCTGATAACATATCAGTGTATCAATTCCTACCACCTGTGTCTCAGTCTCACATTATATGGAATGATCTCACCTTCTGCTGTAAAAAATAAGATGTGAGAGCATCCAACTTATGGAGTCCAGCAAGTAAGAGACAGTAAATACACAACAGTCTGCCAAATACTGGTGGTTTCTCTAAGATACCACTGTCTCTGCCTCTTAGCTTATCTATCATGGCTGGTCAGTAAAAAGGAGGTGAAAAACAGACTCTGTAAATGTTCCGTTTGAGAAGTCCAAAATGCTCTACTATACTAGGACACAGATTTGCTTTTCAAGACTAATTTGTACCAATGCTAGCTGATATAAACATGCAGTTGTGCAGGCAGTGGGAATAGCCAGAGTACGCTATAGTGTAGCTATATACCTTATTGGTTGCAAAGGAAGCTTCTTGCCATCTGGAAATTTCTTCATGCTGGAGTAGTACAAAGGGACAAGCCCTTCCATTCTCTACCAGAAATTCTGATATTTGTTATTTAGGATTCAGTCAAATCACAGCTTTGAGAAGTTGTATTTTTCCAGCTGACTTTTCCAGCTGAAGGAAAATGTGGACAAGAGATAAATGCCACATAGCTGAGGCTTTTTTATTGCCATCCATCATAATTAAAGAGTAGTCAAATCATCATTGTGACTGTGTAAATTCTTATGGCAATTTCTAAAAGTCATTCATAACTATTGTGTGTGTGGCATTCTTGGTAGAAGGAAGAGGATGTTAAGTCTCATTTCTTGACCTAAGTCCAGATTAGGTGCTTACATTTTGCCTGTATGATTTCTCTGCTGTGATTTTGGGTGAATGTTTGTACCATGGTGTTATGCTCTCTTAAGGCATTGCTGTGTTTCAATTTTGGGTGAATATTTGTTTCTAAGTTGTACCATGGTATTTTGTTCTCTTTGAGGCAATGCTGTGTGTCACGACAGAGGTGTCTACTTTTTGGTTAAGTGTGATGAAAAGTGGCTTTGCAAGCATAAGGAATAGTTAGTGATACTTCCAAACTAACTGAGCAATTGTACAAAAGTATTCAAAGGGAAACTGGGTAATATGCTTAGTGTTAGAAAGACACCTAGACTTCTGAAAGGAGGTGTTCTGACCACGAATCTATTAATCCTCTGAAGAAGGAGATGATGATCTCTTTCCACAGAGACAGATTTTGAGGCTGTTTTAATGAGTTTCCTTCAGTTAAGTTGCAGCTGAGGGAGCCCTGAGACGGAGTTTAGATTGGCCCATTGACTGTGGACTGTTGCCAGACGAGGACTTTAGTGACTGTACTTTAAAAGGAAAATGATTGATGAACTTCCACCCACAAAGAACTGATTATATTAGTGTTACTCTCTTGCCTTGTCTTATTGAAGGTCTGAAATCCTTTTCCTGAATTGTTATGAATCTTGAGTCAGATTGCCTCCCTAATGTGTGTCTCAGTGCCCATGTATGGAAGAATATTTCTTCTGTGATCACAACAAATGCTTAGGTTGCAAAGGAGAGAGCATTTTCCTAGAAGGAGAGTACAAATCATGATAAAACTTTTAAATACACGGAGAACAAAAGAACCTATATTTTTTTAAGCTGTTTAGGTACTTTAAAGTTTGCAATTTAAGTTCAGAAATCATTTTAGTGCTACTAAATATGTTAAGTGCCATCTGTTTCTCTAATGATGCTATTTCTGACTCAGGAGATAAGCATTTATGAAAAGTAAAGAAGAAGGGGCTCTGTTATTTTGATACCATCATGAAAATGTGGTTCTATGAAGGTATCTAGCAACTTTCCAAAATTTTGAACTTCAGAGGAGACTTCAAGATAAAATGATGTTTATACACGACATGCTTTTAGCATAAGTATCTTACGTGCTAGAGTTGCTCTACACATAATACAGGCCCAAGTACTAAAATAACAGTCTTCCTGCTTCATTTGCAGATGCTTGTAGTAGTATTAAAACTATGTTTATGTTCACACCATTTAATTTACAGTCTCAAATTGTTTGAGTACTCAGTTGTGTAGTAGTCAGATTTTGAAAGAGGTATTCATGAATCAAAGAAAGAAAGTTTGCAAGAAAACTTTAGAAAACATTTGACCATGTTAGAACACGTTGGGCCTTGGAAGGACTTTACTCAAAAGCATACAACTACTACTCTGATTGTGGTAAACTATAAAGATTACACAATTGTTGCCAGGGAAAGATCAATATTTATCCACAGTTACCATGTGCTTCTCTCTGAAGTGTGCATACCTGTGCTACAGATGGGAAAAAATGTGATCTGATAACACACTCAGGCAGTGCTTAGCAAAAATTAATAATATTGTCATGGGCAGAAAACATATGCACAGAAGTTAGAACAGAAGCTCAGAGGTCGTCAGTTGGGCCCATGCGGTGCTCTGGGTAAATTCCAGAAAGTGATAGTCTACAACTTCAATCATACTAGACATCAGCCTATATTAATCATTGCCTGTAAGGAAACAGCCAGAAGAAAAAAGCAGTCAAAGGAAAGGTTGCACCAGAAAGAACGTACAGAAACACTTGCTATGATCATGTGTAAATCAGCCACAGGCTCTATTTACAAACCTTTCTATCTGTTCCTTTGCTTATTCATTTCTGCTTTCCCTCTCTGTCTTCTAACTTTCCTTCATCTTTCCAGATGCAGGACGCTATGGGCTATGAGTTACCATGGGTGTATTTTGTCAGTCTGGTCATCTTTGGATCCTTTTTCGTTCTAAATCTGGTACTTGGTGTGTTGAGCGGGTAAGCTGACAGTTTTGGTGTCCTTTTTCCAATGCTACAGGGCAAGACTCCATAAGAAGGGTTCTTCCCTGTCACCAGGATTCTTTTGGATGGATTAAAAATCTGAATCCAAGGAAGCTTTCACATCAGCCCTCAAAAATCTTGGCTAAATATTTAAACTTTGCAAATAACAATACAGGTAACAAAAGAGGTGTGTTTCTCTGACAGAAATTCAATATCGAGACTTCCAAAATCACTACTACTGCCCTGCCATAAATTTCCAGAAAATTGATTATTGAAAATCTTACTGCTGGTGACTTGGGATCTCTTTGGCTGGAGCCTTGCAGTGCTCAGACACTGAGCTTGTCTCACTAATTATCATTCCACTCTTCCAGGTCAATGATGCCATAGGAAGGGACTGGCCCTGGATCTATTTTGTTACACTAATCATCATAGGGTCATTTTTTGTACTTAACTTGGTTCTCGGTGTACTTAGCGGGTAAGCAGTACCAGGAAAATGTTTTATTACTGTTTATTTTTAAAAATTTGTATTTTTATTCTTACTCTGTTGTTATCAAAACAACAGACAATGGCAGGTTGATCTCTGGAATTTTAGTAGAAGACCTGGGCTATTGCTGTGCAAATGGCAAAACATGGCCTTCCTAATCTGGAAACTGCATTTTAAAATAAACTATTAAAAAAAAAAAAAATACAAGACAACTCTGTCTGTAACATATTCCTCTACCTGAAACCTCTACCTATACTCTTTGGGAAGAGGACAACACTATGTTCCCCTGTTAAACATGTAACATGTCGTTCACCACGGACTAAGGGGATTATAGTAAAATCTTTGGAAGGGTCACTGGGACTGAAGGAGGAATGAGAGTATGAAACAAATCCCTTCACAGTTGTGAATGATCCCACAGTTGTGGGATGAGATTCCTGCCAAATTACGTCTTCTCACATGAGAAGTTTTCACATTGCTTAATATCTCTAAAGCACAGCCTAATGGGAGACTTTTCCCTGGAGTATGCCTTGCATGCGTTTCTTCTTTAATAAGCACATCCTCTCTGTTGTGTGGATTACAAGCCCAGCATTATTCAGGGAGAAAAGATAATTTCCCTCTGACCTTTTCTAAGACGGAGCAGAGAAACAGGAGAATTTTTTCTGGTGTTTAAACATCCCTAAAACATCTAGCTGTATCTCGTTCTGCAGTATAACCCTCACTGCAAAGCATTATTTTGGTAGATTTGATTAAAAACAATTGATATTGCTCCCAGTAGTTAAAAACTTTATTGCCCCTGGGGAGCTAGTTAATTAGAGGATTGAAGCCAGTGAGCATTCCTCTCTAGATTTTTTTTAAGATCTCCCAGATTTAGGCATCAAATTCCATATTTGGGAAAGACTGGATGCCTACAGCCATTCTATGCAAATAGATAATTATGATATGAGGACTTTTATGCATCCTCTTCTTCATTGTTTCTAGCATTGTGCCTCTCTGCCTTCAGTGAGCTCTAAGCGAATTTGGTCAGAGCCAGTCTGAGCAGACAGCCCTTAAATCTCCTGTCCTTTGATCATAAAGAGGGGCAAAATCTTCTCTGAACAGGAGAGAGGTCTTGATGCTTCATGTGTGTTACATTCTCAGTGTGACAGAAGCATAGGAAGAGTAGTAGTAGGACTAGAGAAGAAGATTCTCCTTTGATCATTCTGGGAAGAGACAGGTAATAGCAGATCTACTTGAGGGGTTATTATTGTCTTCATTACTCCATTGAAGGTTACATGCAGCTAAGACAGCTGCTACAAACTGAAGAGTTTTCAAGTAGTGAATGGAGGAGAAAATCCCCAGTAATAAAGTGTCAGGCAGTAGTCTGCATTTGAATTTCTGGAGAATAATATTCCAGGTACAATTTTAAAACATAAGCTCCTTGTCTCTCCACGTGGATACTTTGCTCAGCAGGTAAGGATCAGCAGTAAAGGAGGATGACGACCTGACAGTGGGTAAGCAGTCTATAATATCAGAGATGCACTCAAGGACCATGTAAGATGGTGGTTAAAGATTATATAGTATCTGATTGGATAAACAGTGCCTGTGAGCCCAGCCTGAGGACTGCATATTGTTGAAGCAGTGCTGATTCAATTTACCAACACTTGGATTTGTGTACATAGTGGAAAATTACATTTCCTCTCTCTTTCATTTTTCAACCAAAGAAAGTGTTTTGGGACCTGGATGCCCCATCTCCTGAGATACTGCAGCTAGACCACCACAGCTAGTGGTGAGAGATGAAAACAGTCTGCAGGGAGAACTGAAATTAAAGATGAAGTTCACCTTGTTTATGCTGTGAGTCACTCTTCATGGCTGTGTTCACAGTATTATGACAGCTGCACTGTTTCTGCAATTTTCTTTTTTTTTTTCCCAACTGGAGAAAAGTAAAAAGAAACTTCAGTATTTGCATCTATGAAGAAAAAAAGAAAAAGAAGAAAAAAATGATGGCAGAAATGTTCTAAATTTTCTTTGGGCTAAATAAGCAATTCTTAAACAATTAACTTCCTAATGCAGTTCTAAATTCTGCTGAGTTGCAAAGTGTCTTCACTTTGCAGCTTCAGCTTTTTTTAATAAACTTGCTATTAGTCTGTTCTGTGTAGATGATCACCTGTCTGTTCTGCGTAGGTACAAAGCAATATTCCTGGGCATCTTTGTAGATCCATTCTGAGCATCTCTGATTTATCCCCATTTATCTATATCAGGAATGTTAACAAGCACGTTGTGTAGGTAGACTTCATCAGTGACAGATTGGCTTGGTTTATTTAATCGCTTCTGAATACGTAAGTGTAATTAATTGTACTCACAAAGACACTTTGATTGCACCTGCAAAATCAAATGCTGAGTTCTGTTCTGCCTGCAGATCTCATTTGTAATTTATTTTTCCTCAGTGTTTCACCCATTCATGATTCTTCTGGTGAATTTACTAATCACATGTTAAGCTACATAGTATGACAGAGTATTTATGTACAGAGCTATCATCCTTTTCCTGTCTTGGCTGAGCATACATTAAAACTCTTGTATTCCAGAGGAAATATCCAGCCAACAGGTCATGCAGTTGACCTTCTCAAGCCAAGAAAAAAGGTGTCCACAGCACTGCTGAGAGTGGGGAAACTACTGCTAGAGGTCTTCTGAGAGCAGAGATATTTGCTTCTGTGTTACTTGCTTCGGTTGATTAGTGATGGAAAAAATGACAGTGTGGGCTCAACTTTCATACTTTCATGCGGAAGCATACAAATTCACATTTATTTCATAGTTTGCTTATCACTGATCCAAATCCCAGGACACAGTTCAAACAATAAGTTTCCTAAAGCAAACTAAAGGCCAGAGAACAGCCATTTCTTCTGCTTTGAGAGGATCCTGGAAGCCCGGCTGACTGTTTCTGATTTTCTTCCTGCTGAAGAAATGATTAGAGTGGATAGGAGGCTGTCTATGCTTGCAGCTCCTCCTTAGAGCAGCAGGAAGAATATTCTTGAGCTTTCAGGACTCTTCCTAGTCTAACCCCTCTTCCAACCCTTTCTAATCATAGAATCATAGAATGGGTTGGGTTGGAAGGGGTCTCAAGGACCACCAACATCCATATCTAATTCTAGAACAGGTTAGATCCACATTGTACCTGTCAGCATGGGCCATGAATGATTGAAGCCTTATTCTGCACTAAGCAAGAGATTTGAAGTCCTAGAATTCAGCTGTTCCACAACACCTTTTAATGTGAGAATTCATGCTGAGATCAGACATGGACATAAAATATATCTTTTTCCTCATCAGGATAGACAAAAGAAATTTTCTTCTGCACCTATACAGCCTACAGAGCTGGGTATTTATATTTATGACCTTTACCCACTCTAACCTCAGACTGAATATCTCTCCAGAATGCTCTGCTTTTTGATTTTTCCTTTGACCGAGGTGTCTTATAGTTTTCTAAGAAAAGCAAAGGAAAGTGAAGCAAACCAAATACTCGTAAAACCAATATTCACCAACTCCTGAACAGAAGTTGTCTCATTCACTGAAGAGAGACAGATTATTTGGTGGTTCCGCTAACCTCTGCTGACCTTATTCTGACATGATATTGTATTTTTTTTTTTGAGAAGGCCACCTGCAGTCTCAAGACAGCACCTCTATCAGAAAGCTTATTGGCTTTTTGGAAGGTTGGCTTCCCTGCTGAAACTGCAAACAATGAACATTTATTGCCAACTGTGATGGTGGCAGAGGTACTGTGCACACCTGCCTGCAATAGGAACTGGACTGAGGTCACCAACTCATTTCAGATAGAATAGTAAATGACCATTGGTAGTAATTCTTGATTGTAAACTACATTTGCCCAAGTACAGGCTGGCATTCCACACGGGAAGTGGTTGGAATTGCATTAGCAATTTCCAGAGCCACCTGTTCTCAATAGTCTAGTGCTTGCAGAGCATAGAAATTGAGATAATTTAAATAAGTTGTCTTCTTTGGAGAATCATATGAAAATTGGAATACTACACGTTGTACAAAGGAAAGAGACAAATGAACTCTTAGAGTAAGGGATCACAATATTTTCAGTTGTGCCATTAAGAAGCTAGTAACAAATTAATTTGTATGCAGATATTGAGCATACTACCATGCTGCTAAAATCTCACTTCAGTTTAGTCATCTCTTCTCCCAGCCCAAGTCCCGCTTGAGAGAGACAGTGCATGGGGCTGGCAAGTTCCAAGCAGGCACTCAACTGAGATGTATCGAATATGTGACCCAGTTCAGTGCACATAAGAATAACTTTCTGCAAACTGTGTCATTTCATGATATTTTCCGCACTATGGGTTTTTTTTTAAACTGCCTCTTGCAAGTTGTATCCATATAAACATAAGTACTTCTCAGTTGGAGTTGAGAATCCAATCCCTTTCAAAAGTGCTCCTATTTGTTAAAATTCCAAAATACAAGTGTATGACCCAACTATTGGAATACTGGAATTAGAGTTTTCAAACTGACTTAATAATGCATAGATCATTCAGTGTTTTTTTGTTGTTGTTGTTGTTCTTGTTCTTGTTTTATTTTTTGTTTTGTTTTGAAGAGTTAATTCCTTAATTTGTATTATTTACAGTGTGAGACTCAGAAGAAACATATTATTGAAGCAGCAAAAAAATAATTGGTATTGATTAGATTTTTTAAAAATATTTTCTGGAGTTATTGTTGTTGGGGTCATTCTTGCCACGCTTGGCAGTAGGCTTTTCTGCCTGATAGCAGTTTGGTCCCAGGGTTGGCTATGATCTACCTTTGGGCCTAAGAAGCCACTGATTCTCTTCCTCATTTCCACCTTCTTTATCACTGTCGCAAGAGACATGTGGCAAGCAATGTGACAGGAGCGAGGATCACACAGGCTTCTTTTGTCACATACTTTGCCTTTAAATGAAGACATCTTCTTACTCTCATTCTGATGCAGTGCTGGTGTCCTGAGCAGCTCATAACATGAAAAAAAACCTCATCCAAAGACAGTGAAGTGAATGGAAATATTTCAAAGGGTTTTGACCAGACAGGAGAGAAGTACTATAGCATCATTACTGGAAACTTAGGACAATTCATGGGGCACTCATTAATTTTTGGGTGGGATTTCATAAACCTAATATTACCTCACCAAAGTTAGTGATAAGTTTCCTATTTTGTGGGGAAATCAGCCTAAAGACAACCATTAGGCTTTTCTTTTCTTTTCTTTTCTTTTTTTTTTTCCTCTAATTCTGCTTATCTCTAGCAATCAACAGAGAGGCTAATGGAAAATCCATTTGAAAGAATGACTTTTTCTCTCATTTCTAGACATAGTGGGCCGTATTATCTGCTGTATATGCCTTGTGTAGTGATCTGCTTCAGCAGATATAAGGCTTACTGTTTAAGTACTTTCAGTCTAGCACTTTTTACAATTATTAAGCTTCCTTTTTAAAATACAGGTATTAAAACCTGGCTTGAAGCCACAGGAGAGTCTTTAAATAGAGATAGATTGGCATTTCTAGAAAAAAAGTAAGAGTATAGATGTATCTGAAAGACAGAAAGAAAATGCAGAGCAGATGTAAAGAATGCAAAGCAAACATCATGGATCATAGCTAAGCAACATTAAATTCTTGTTGCTCTGCCCTCTCTTTTAAGTCCATATTCCCAATAGTGGTCTTCCATCAAGCAATCAGATGCCTACTCTGTTTCACTTTCTGGCAGAAACCATTACTGCTTATATTTGTCTACCCAACTCGAGATTTGAAAAATAAGTTTCATTTCAAATAATAGTCCTGAATATCAGATGCTATGAAACACTGAAATCTAAATTTTCAAATAGAGTGTCCACTCCCATGGGTGAAATTGCTCATAATTAACTGTGTATAGAATTGTGAGTATCATTACTTACACTTACAATTAGTGTCATTTAGTTGTGATTATACCTGTAATCTTATGGACAGATTGAGACCTGGCTGAAAATTAGAGCCATTGTCTCACTCTCCAGATGTCAGATTATTGTCAAACAGTTCATCCTTGTATTGATTTGACTGCTATTCACGTAGATATTTATGGATAAGTGTTGGAGAATATCAAGTGTTAAAGAATGTTAGAAGGTATATGATATTTTACATAAGCACCACGTGTGAGTTTTATTTCAATTATCAAACAAATGTTGAGAATGAAAGGATTAAAAAAGGTAATTATGTTCTCCTAAGCATTAGTAAAAATGTGGTCACTCCAACTGTATTACAAATGTATGTAGCAAGGATACTCCTTTCACATGTCTGTTCTGAAAGAATAGGGAAGGCTGAGTGTACTACATAGGATATGGATACTTTCTAATGGAAATCAATCTAACTCACTGTTTTTCAATCTTTTCCTCTCCCTCCACCCACATCCTGTTCCTTCCTCCCTCTTGCTAGGGAATTTTCCAAGGAAAGAGAGAAGGCTAAGGCTCGGGGAGATTTCCAAAAGTTACGGGAAAAGCAACAGCTAGAAGAGGATTTGAAGGGCTATTTAGACTGGATAACTCAAGCAGAAGATATTGACCCAGAAAATGAAGATGAAGGCATGGATGAGGAGAAGCCTCGAAACAGTAAGCAATTTTCTTCTGTCCGTCTTTCTCTGCTTTTAGCAAGGGAACCTGTGCCCACCTGCTCCAGTGCTGAGATTGCCTATAGGGCAGAGCAAGTTCTTCCTGAGGCTCTCACTATGCTCGTATGTGATGCAAGTGAAATACATGTTGGAATACGTGGGAGGGAGAAATATGTGTAAAATAATTGATTTTGTTCTGCAGATCCTCAGATTCTTGTCTGTAGTACTGACATTAGAACCTAGTATTAAACAGAAAAAAGATCAATACTTGCTGTTATAAGTTTGCTACTGGGATAAGGTTTAAAATGTACATGTCTCCTATTCATTTACTTAATTGCAGTTCAGTGTTGCAGGCTGTTGACACATGGTTAATTACTTTGAAAGCAAAGGTTTCTAGGCAAAGCAATACTACAGTATGGGAGAAGGGCCAGATCAACCCTGTTGTACATTAAGTTGGCCATCTGTGGCTCCATTGAAATCAGTGGAATTGCATTTGCTTTTGCCAGGCTGGAATTAAGCTTTCTGACATTTCTTGCAAGGGAATTACCTCTTTTACTTCTGTTTTGGAGATGAGAATATGTTTGTACGAAATGAGAATTCATCAATTCTCTCTTCTTATTAGAATTATGAGTTTGAAGAAAGCAAAGATTCCTTACATTTAACTACCTTCACTCTGTCTTTTAATTCCACCTTGTCTTTTACCAGTATTTGAATCACTTCAGAAACATCTAGCAGTTGTCGTCATAGGTCACATACTTGGGAAATGTCAGTTTGAACCTTTAGGCAGTTACGCAGCTAATGGAGACAGGTGCTACATTTAGCTTTCCTTATTTAAATCTGCATTATCCCACCTTGAGTTTGGAAGAGAAGACGTGAAGCCTTTCCCTATAGCTCTCTTACTACCAAATAAGCAAAATCCATGGCATGATCAGATCAAAACCATATGTGTCCAGGAAGATTGGACACCGGAAAGTTAAACCTACACAAAAAAAAGGAAGAGTAGTATCAGATTCTTATGATTTTTGAGGAGACTGAGCACTATTCCCTATAGTTGTTACAACATTTTCAGAAAAAGAAAAAAAAAAAGGAGGAAAAAAAACCCCAAAACTTATAGGGGTCATTAATATCAAGTCATACCCTTCATAGCTAAGTGTCTGGATTTGAGGGAGTCTCTGGGGACACCTGCTCAGACTTTCCCAGGATAGGTTACTTTTATGTTGGTGCCTTCATAGGAATTACAGCTTACTTTCATCATTTAACCTGAGTAATCAGTGATCATGTTACTACTCATGGCCAAAATTTGCTCTTCTGTGGAATATAATGTAGGGAAGATCATATCTGTGATCCTGTTTCATTTCCTTGTAGACAGAGTTCAATATTAAGAAAATAACACCACTGTAACGGATAGTGCTTGATATGCTCAATATGGCATTGGAGTGGGGAAGTTGGTTGTCACAAGGTGGGTCAGTGAAGTCACCAGGAGGCTTTCCCTTTACTTCAATGGGAAGTAAATTCCTCCTACAGGCATGCGTGGTAAAGAAAACTGTAGCCAGAGTGGTAGGTACTGTGATGTGAACCTGCCAGGGCTACTTTCTAATTTGAACTTTTTTCTTTTTAATGAACATAAAAATAAGCATGCTTTGGTAAAAGTTTTTTGGGATAGGACAGATGTGGATTCATTGCATTCATTGCAAAGCGGTGAGGTCAGTCCAAATTTGAGCTAACAAACTCCTTTTCTGTGTAGTGATATTAAGAACTGGAAGATTACGTATCTCCAGCTTGCTTTCAGTTCTTGTTCAGATTAATAAAGTGAGTTTTGTAAAAAAAGGGCTTAAAAAAATTGGTGGTATTATATCTGACAGTTTCTCAAGAGCTTCTCACAGTTGGCTGTTAATGATAGAATTACACACTATTAGCAAACTAACTTGTTATCCATTTCTTTTCCAAACTTTTTATGCAGTATCTTCAGTGCCACTGGTTCTAAATACCAAGTGTAAGGACAGCAGTATTAACCAATCTCTACTGAACAATATATCTTTCTCTTTGCCTTAATCAGCTTTTACTACATGACAGACTAGACTTGGAAATGGGTATCAGCAGTGTCTAGTGGTACATGGTAATATTACACCTTTGTTGATAGGAATTGCTTAGAATGTGAAGGAAAGCTCTGGAATGATCTTGGCCATGTATGAGGGAAAAGTCATGCTAAGAAGTCTCTGAACAAGATAATAGCAGAAGCTATTTTAATGCTCAGTCTGAGCATTAAGAAACGTTGTTTTTCTATGAGGATGGTCAGATGCTGAAACAGGCTTCCTTGAAAGGTGGTTGATAGCTCATGTCTTTTATGTTCAAGTGCCATTTGGATAATGCCCTCAATAACATGCCTTAACTTTTGGTTGGCCTTGAAGTAGTCAGGTAGTTGGACTCAATGATCTTTGAAGTCCCTTTCCAACTTTGCTAGTCTATACTATTCTATACTGTTCAGTGCTGTACCTTGGTCTCCTTCCTGACAAGGGCTTTTTTAACTTTGGAAGTAATGGGTCTTTGTGTTGCCGTCCTCTGATATAGAAGCCAATAGCCACTGAATATGGAAGGTAAAGAGCAACTTTGGGTTTCCCATCTTCAGCCCCAGCCCTCAAGCTAATAAAGATACCTTGGTGCTTACTCCCACCTTAAAGAGTTGAGGAGTTTGTATTTTGGTCATTCGTACTTCATAAATCACATTCCTTTTTCTTTTCCAGTAGGCTGCTGTATATACTTTTGTACGATTACAGGTATCACATTGGTTAAGCTCTATTGTGTTTCCTGATACTTCCGAATTTCAATCTATATTCACGTGACAAGTGCTACTCCATTTTCAAAGCCAAATAGATTACAGACATTCTCTCCTAAGGTGTCATATTCACTTCATTTGTTGACATGCTTGACTGTCATGCCTCATCCACCAGACAGGAGGAAGGTATACGTCAGGTATATGTACTGTACCTACCTATGTGGCCCCATTCAATGTGGTCTCAAACACCTCCAGGAATGGGGCACCCACAGCTTTTCTGGGCAGCTGTGCCAGGGCCTCAGTGCTGTCTGAGTAAAGAATAGCCAACTAATATCTAACCTAAATCTCCCCTCCTTTAGTTTAAAACCCACTCCCCCTTCTCTTATTACCAGCTTGAAATTTTTTTTGGTAACCCTCCATTAAATAGTGGAAGAACCACAATGAGTTATCCCAAAAACCTTCTTTCTCCAAGCTGAACAACCCTTCACTTTAGTTGCCTTTGCTTTGGTTATATTAGGCTGATGCTTAGGAGATTTAGATTCCAGATAATGACTCACACTATTACTTTAAAGAAGTCATGCTAGTTTTTACTTCTTCAATTTCCCCATGGAAGTTGTATGCAGTTTTGGAGTAGTGTTGTGGGTTCTTCTTTTAGTAAAAATATTAAAGTAGAATCTCAGCTAATGTAAAGCTGCAACTCAGATTCAGCAGTTTCCACCATCTGTGCTCTTGCCCAGGTACTATACCTAAACTGAATCATCCCAAGTACAGAGAACATATGTTTCCAGTCTCTTCTCTGTCCTTGGCTGTGGAGACCAGTTTTTCTGTCTTCTTACCCTGAAAAGAGAATTGCCAGCCTGGGAACTGCCTCCTATAGAACAGAGAACAGGAAGAAGAAGGGAAGAGAACTGCACTTGCATCCCCTTTGGTTTGATTGCCTTTGTCAGTCTTTTGGGCACCATAAGTCACATTTTGTATATTCCACTGCTTTCCTGAAGATGTTGAAACTTACCCTGAGTCTCACTGGGTGTTTACAGCCCTTAATGAAATGGTTAAGTCCAAGAACTACAGCAAGAAGGGCCCCAATAGAAGAGAGGGTGAGAAAAGAAGGTGGACAGCCTTTAGCTGATGTTCTCTGTGGCAGAGGTCTTAGCATTCTTCTGAGGCATTTCTATACCAGTCATCTCACATTCACCGAAGAGCATTCACAGAGCAGATTCATCTACACTTTGGGAAGTGTATGTTGAAGGCAGTTCTTTTCACTTGTTTGAATACATGCTTTTTCTATCTTGGTAAGTATGAGGTGGGAAATGTGAAAAGGCTTCTAGGGGCTATTTGTGTTAATAGTTTTCTCCTATGCTCTTTTCCTGATGGGCCTCCTGCAAGGGAAAAAAACATAAATTTGACAAAGGAGAGAAACACATGTCATGGCACAAAGCACATACTGAATTTCAAAATTACATGATAGTGAAGAGAATCATCCCTTCTGTTGCCACAGCAACTGGGAGTTTGCCCTTTTTTATTCTTCCTGAGAGTGTTCTGCCATGCATCTGTGTTGCTGTAGGCAGGAACAGAAACCTCAGTCCAACCCAGATTCTCCTCCTATTGAAGTTAATTGGCAAAATTCACACTGACTGCACTAAGGTCAGTAAAAAGCTGTGAATGGCAATGGAGAAGTAATTTGATGTTTCTGACTGCTCAGATTTTGCCCTCCCTCTGTTTCAGTGTATTTCAGTTCTATTTGAAGATGCTGCCTGCCATGTGAGCACAACCACATTAATATCTATAGGAGTGACAGAGCTTACTGTTTGGCCTGGAGTTTGGTAACAGAGCTATTCATTCAGGAATACTCATTCTTCTAGTTAAGTCATATGCAAGGTAGTACCGTAAATTCAAGGGCTGATTTGCAAGTAGCTTACCCAACAGAAAATCGAAAGTCTAATCATACTCCGGGGCTCTATTGCAATGGGACTGATTACTGTAAATAATCAAATTTTCATGTAACGCAGCAGTAAAAACACTGCAAGTCAGCGTGTTGCCTATCAAAACACATAGCAAAACTTCAGAATGTACACTGAATAATGAAAGATGCAGGGGAGAAAGGCTTGACTGTACATGTAAATTTATGCCTTAGCTCAAGTGGAGATATAAAATGCACAATGGAAGATGATGAAGTTGAGAAACACAGGAAAATTCTAAAATTCTTAAAAATCTAAGCTGTTAAAGAACAATACTTTTTTAACAACAGGTCTCAGTTTTTACTTTCAGAGCAGTTATTCCAGTATCTCTGTGACCTTTGGAAACATTTACTCGCATCTCTTGCAGCCTTATTTTTACCCACACAGTCACTGTTGCTTCTGAACAGCACTATGTTTTCATGGTAGTATTTAATCTCAGTTTTGTGAGAGTCTGCCCTAGGAGAAAATGTTTTTGAAACAGTGAGGAAATTTTCAGGTGCAAGGTAAAACTTTGAGAAGAAATAGGGATCCTATGGACCATTAGAAACTTCAGAAAATCTTTGTCTTTCATGCTTTGTGCTTCTGAATTCTGGGACAGAAATAAGGAGAACAGGATAGCTGAGCTGATGGTTCAAACCAAAAAAAAAAAGTTTGAGAACTCTAGAACCAGGCAGCCTCAGAAGTTTCAACTGAAATAGGGCTTTATTCCCAAGAGCTCCAATAGTATGTAGTTTGACTCTATTTCATAACAGAAATAAAAGCATGACCACATTTCTCTAAAAGTTCAGGCTATTTAGGTTTTATTTGTCCAGTTCCTGTTGACTTGACTTTCTTTTACAAAGTCAACTTCCATACTGTAAGGAGACTCCATTGATTTCAGTGAGTACCAAATAAATTCCACTGATTATAGGGAAAGTTGTCACTAAATCCTATGCAACCCTGTGCAGTTTTTGTGTGTTGTTTAACCAGAGCACATTTGAAATGCTTGAAAGTATCTATTGATGGTAAATCCGTTCACCCTAATTTATTCTAATTCCATTTGCAGAATTTGTCCCCAGTATATTTAATATACATATGGAAGGACTTGGGCAACCTTGGGCAACCCTGGGCAACTCCTTGCCAAGAATGTACAGACTGATATGTTAGATGATTTCTACCTATTGTCAAAAAGCAATTAATAAAACACTGTGCTCATGTGGGATTTAAGATAATCTAAACAAAAGCTCTAAGAGGCGCTGTCTTGAAATCAAAACTTTTGTCTGTCTAATCCTCTAAAGCTAGTTGGTTATTTCAGAGTGTGTCATACAACCTGGTTGTATTTTGCTTTCCATGCATAAATATGGCAAAAGAAAAGCCAGTGCTGTAAAGTGATTTATTATCTGTTAAAACATCATCTAAAGAAGAAGAAATCATACTATCATCTTCTTTGTCATTGTCAGCTGATGTGGAAAATAATCATCTGCTGACTAGGGAAAGATTAGCTACAGTGCCAACAATTGTGGGTATTTCATTTGGGCACTTGGTAGGAGTTTCACAAGGTTTAGGAGCTGTGATACATTGATTCTCTTTCACCTGGAGACTGAGACAAAATAGGGCTTTTCTGGTTCTTACTGCACATATTTGATTCTCCTAGGGTGAAAAAACATCCTCCATACAGTCAGCTGCACAGGTCCAAAACCATGATTTGCTTGGACAGGAGTGTCAGCAGCTCTCAGACATGTGCCTTGCTCTATCCATGCATTGTAGAAAGCAATCCCAGTGGCATTTCTCTACCTTGCCATATCCAAAGTAGCTCAAAAACTGTTCTTTGGACAAATACCACAATTTGTGCACACTTAGTAAAATGCTTTGGTAAATGCTTTGTTTTTCTTGTGAGGAAATGTTGCAAAATGGGTTTCTGCTTCCAATGTCAGACTGGAGTCCATAGTTAGCATATTGCCTAGAAAAAGCTTTGGGGATGTTAGTTCTTGCACTGGGATGAATCACTCCTATGATCTTTAGGCAAGACTCCTACTGAAGTTGCTGAGGATTTTGCCTGGATAAGGACTTGAGCCCCAATTTGTTTTATCTGAGGTTAGTAACAAAATAAGCAAGCATCAGCACTAGAGAATGTTGTCTGATGTTAGGTCTTGATGAACTAGAGGCTTTTCTACTCTCATCCACGGCTTTTCCATGCAGCTGTTATCCACCAAAGGGAGAGCATGAGATATTTCAGATCTGATACCACTTACAAGACTGCATAGTCCAGATACTGCTGTTTGCCCAGTGCATAATTCCACTGTCATACAAAATGACATTGTATGTGTCCTGAATTTGAACCACCATCATTACTAGCATTTTGATTCCACACCTGTATATGTGGAAATATGGAATTGCACCCACATAAACGTTTATATCCTGAAATGAAAAAATGACAGATATCACCAAAAGAAATGAGAAGGTAGCTGTGACAAAAAGTAAAGTTACCATTTAAAAGTAACCGCTTTCACTTTTGCCCTCTGTTCCATTAACGTCACCAAAACTGTGATGTCAACAATTTGACCTTTCCCCCATTGGAAAACAAGTCTGGGAGTAGATTTCCCTACTGACTGACTTCTTATGTTGCTTTCTGTTTTGAAATCTCAGTTAACAAACAAGGTAGCTGTAGGGCCTTTATCCTGGATTGTTCGTCTTCCTCACCTCACTCTTTCCAAGAAGAGAAAGGGTAAGACACAAAGATGGACAAAATTAATTTTCTCAACAAAGAGAAATTAAAAACTACTTGAAGCTCGTGTTTAGAAATGTTTCTTCTACTAGATTGATTCTTTAAAACTTATATATAAGTTAACACTTGGATAGGGAAAAAATGTTCTGGCCTGTTTCATATGAGACAGCCAGCACAGCTTTACCAAGGGCAGGCCATGCCTAACCAACCTGGCAGTCTTCTATGGCGGAGAACAGCACTGGTAGATGAAGGAAAATTAACTGATGTCATCTACCTGGACTTGTGCAAGGCCTTTGACACAGTCCCGCAGCACTTCCTTATCTCTAAGTTGGAGAGATATGGATTTGAAGGCTGGACTATTAGTTGGATAAAGAATTGGTTGGATGGTCACAGCCAGAAGGTTGTGGTTAATGACTCTGTGTCCAGATGGAGGCCAGTTGTGAGTGGTATGCCCAGGGTTCCATCTTGGGACCAGTGTTCTTCAACATCAATGACCTAGATAGTGTGATTGAGTATACCCTCAGTGTGTTTGTTGATGACACCAGAGAGGTGCAATTGACACAATGGAAGGAAGAGAAGTGGACATGCTCTAAAACTGGTCACATAAGAGTCTAATGAAGTTCAGCAAGACCAAGTGCAAGGTTTGCACTTGAGTCAGAGCAATCCCAGATATGAGTGCAGGCTGATAGAAGAATTCATTGAGAGCAGACCTGCAGAGAAGGACTTAAAAGTCCTGGTGGATGAGAAGCTGGCTGTGAGTAGCTATGTGTCCTTGCAGCCTGGAAAGCCAACTGTATCCCTGGCTGCATCAGAAGAGGGCTGGCCAGCAGGGAGAGGGAGGAGATTGTCCCTCTCTTCTCTGCCCTTGTGAGGCCCATCTGGAGGCTGGCATCCAGGCCTGGGTCCTCCAGTATAGGAAGGATGTGGAGCAGTTGTAGTGGGTCCAGAGGAGGGCCACGAAGTTGATCAGAGGGCTGTAGCACCTTTCCTATGAAGTCGGTTGAGGGAGTTGGGCTTGTTTAGTTTGGAGAATAGAATGTGCCAGGGAAACCTCATTGCAGCATTCTAGTACTTGAAGGGAGCTTACAAGCAGGACTTTTTACATGATCTGATAGTTAGAAGACAAAGATAGTTGGAAGACAGGGGGATTGGATTTTAAACTAAAAGAAGGCAGCTTTAGTTTAGATGTTAGGTGAAAATTTTTTACTCACTGAGTGGTGAGGCTCTGGCAAAGGCTGCCCTGAAAATTTGTGGATGCCCCATTCCTGGTGGTGTTCAAGGCCAGATTGGGTGAGGCCCTGGGCAGCCTGAGCTGCTGGGTGGCAGCATCCTAAGCCGTTCTATGATTCCATGACCTAGTTTAGAGAAAAAGGCACAAAAAAGGCTACATAATGTTCTGAAGGCCACCCACCCTCTCAGTGTGAGAGTCAGAGACATCTCTCAGTCAGAGAGATGCTACTGCTCTGTCCTTTATACCAGAGTTTTTACCTTATATTGTATAGCATAAGGCATTTATTGATTTGATCAGGATGGTCTGGAAAAATTTTCCTTCCCTGGAAAAGCACTGTAGTTATATTATACACTTCAATGCAGTTTTCTCATTACCCTGGAAGTATGGATTGTTCACTTTGTAATTAACTAAGTTAATCAATAGAATTGTTTTTAATTAGTAATGTAATTTAACAACTGAGCTTTTATTAAAAAGCAGCAGTTAGGTTCATTGTCCTTAGATTTCACAACTTTGTAGTTTCTCTTCCTTCCTTTGTGGCTGAAGGGAAGCTTTGATCATAAAAAAAAATGTGGGCAACTGTTTTGAAATCCTTCTTTCTTCTCTGTTGATGGTTACTGCTGCAGTTAGCTAAATCCCATCTAACCCAAATGAAATCTAGCTCAAGCCTCAAGAGGAAGATATGGAGAAGACAAATGGGTGCCTTTGTTTGAGTGGAGAGCAAAAGAAGAAAGACTGCTGGTACTCAAGAAGCCTCAGCATAACGCTATGGCCAACTCTGCAGTCTATAATTCTGATTTGCTCCAACACAGCATCAGGAGACCTGGTATTGTTTGGAGTGGAGTAACTCTTCAGTTTAGGGGAGCTGAGACAAATTCAGGCATGTGTCTGACCCAAGCAGCCAGCTCCTTGGAGGGACTCTGGTGTTTAGTGGAGATCTGAGATAATTAACTGACCCAGGGACTATTGTTGCAGTGAGCACCTCCTGAGTCTTCTGCTGCTGCCACTGTTGCACAAGATGGAGGGCAGTGTGAGAACAAAGTCCACAACTGTGCCTGTGGCTTATTTTTTTTCTTTCTATTCCCTTA
The DNA here is from genome assembly GCF_023343835.1 of Lagopus muta. Classification (NCBI taxonomy): domain Eukaryota; kingdom Metazoa; phylum Chordata; class Aves; order Galliformes; family Phasianidae; genus Lagopus; species Lagopus muta. The sequence goes on from NC_064433.1 coordinate 60,688,018, forward strand.
CAGAATCAAACGCCACATAAATTAAATAAGCTGCCAGTGTGCTATAGTTCATGTCTGGGAAAAAAAGTTAGATTCTCTGTGACTGAAAATGTTTTGGTGATCTGCACGTGCTCACCTGTCTTGTAGCTGAGGATCTGGTTAGTGTTGTCTAACTTCAGTTTTTCAAGCTCCTCCCTTCCCTGATCCTTGTAACCTGGAGCACAAGGCTACACTGAGCACTGCTAGAGCAGTGAAGTGTGACCAGCTACAGCACAGAGAGGATGACATTTATGTTGATAGGACATTAAGTTTATCTGCTATAAAAGCTATTTCCCTAGTAAAGACTGTCTGGTGAGATAACACCTCTGTTTTGCCTGCTGGAAGAAAGACTTATGTTGATGTAGGAATCCTCTTTAGTACTAATGTGTTACAGAGAAATATCTTCAATGGTAAGGCTTTAGAGAGAATCCATTGTTTATATAGCTGGGGAAGACACCTCCGTGCAAATAAATTAATCTCCACCTGCCCTGTTAGGAAGTACTTCTGGAAGCTGTCAAGATTTATCTGCTTACACTGTGATTCCACTTCTCCTGAAGGGACATTAGAGGCAACTGTCTTTGAGGAAAGTGCCACTGCCTTACCTCCTGACAGATTGTATGTGTGTTATTTCCCATGGTTAGGAAGGTGCAGAAGGCATTCAGTGCCATGAACTCTACAGAAAATTTTAAGAAGAAATGCTATAAACTCTCAATTTGAATGTATATATGTAGAGCAAGGCCAGATCTCTTAAGCAGAGGCTTAAAGTATACTCTTAAATCACTATAAGGGCATTCACAGAATGATTTGCAAAACTGTGGAGTGTTCAGCATTTCTTGCTGAAGTCAGTAAGATTGACCAGTGCTGTAAGTTTGAAAAACAGTTATCACAGATGTAGCCTTAAGTGTCTCTCCACTGAGAGAAAAGCATCAGTGGAGCAGGATAGCAGCTGCAACCCCGAGGACTTTTTTATGTGATATAGCAAACTGTCAGAAGACAGGCTATGGTGTTCAATAATGATTGCTGACGGACAGGGAACGTGTGTTTGGAGGTAGGAACAGCTGCTGAGGGTGAGAATCAATCATATTACATTACTGCCAGATGACATCAGGGCCAAAGTGTGCCTGACATTGACACACAAATAAAAATTAGGGGTATGTACAGAAATCAAAGACAGTTTTGGCTCCAAGAGTTTAGAGTCTGAATGGGCAAAAGGTGGTATTGTAATTTTATAATTCCTTTTTTTTTTTCTTTTTTTCTTTTACTGGACAAGCAAAGCTAATATAGAAGGGAATAGCACTTTAGATACTTCATGGTACCCAAGACTTTCATTATAGACTGGCAGATAAAATATAGCAGTTGAGGCTTTATGCTTTAGTTTTGTGCAAGCTGGGAGATTTCAGCTGATGTGAGACATTCTAAATGCCATCCAGTGCCTCATAAGAGCCAACTAAGTGTGGTTTGAGCAAGGGCAGACTGAGAGAGGCAGGAAGAGCATTAACAGAGCTCCCCTGGGGAAACACCATATCCTCCTCTTCCCTGCCCCTCACAGCTATCTTAGCTCCAGCAGCCAGTTGCTTTCTTAAATGGATACACAAGCAGTCACAAGCAGTCACACAAGGAGGCAAAAATAATAGTGTTTTGTTTTAAATGCAAGTAGGGTTAGACAGGCGGCCCTGCTGTTGTGATGGCAGCATGGTGGAGCAGTGTGATGAGCTGTAGCTGATGGGAGCTTGGTGAGGCAGTGATGTCCCTATAGCACAGCATGGTGACAGGCCGTCTGGGTGACATTACACAGCTGAGCAGTGTGTTTGTGTGACTGATCTGATAGCCAGTTTTGGCACAGTTGAGGATTGACAGCCGTGAATGGCACTCAGCACTTTGGTGGAAGCCTGGAAAACTTGTGGCAGGACCCTGATACAGGCACGGCTGTGATGGAAGAGCAGTTACACGCTTGCTCTGTGACCAATCACATTTACTTATTGAATGAGAACCTTCCCATCCTCTCCAGTACAGTTTGCTAATAGGATAAAAATCTCTGGTTGGGTTTGCTCCTGAGAAGAAAAGCAGGCCTCTCATCTTGGTTATCTCATAAATGACATCAAGCCCAGAGGTGGCAGGGGAAGGGAAATGTTTCCAACTGGGGAACTGAAAATAGCTGTGGCACTGAGTCTGCCTGTTGACTGCAGCAGCTCTTCAGTGAGCAGGGTTGTAGAGGTAAGTCAACAGATGAGAGATCTGGCCTTTTAGGTCTTGAGGCCCATATTGAAATTCAGCTGAAGGGTCCATGGATGTTTGCAGTGCTGCTTACACCTTCATTTCTGTGTACAGCTCACAGGGCACAGCGTGATGTATCTCTCTTCTTTCCTGCTTGAAGAATGGCTGCAGTCAAACATGACTCTACGAGTGGCACTGAGGGACATCATTAGTGTCCATGGTGGTGATGGGTTGGCAGTTGGACTAAATGATCTTAGTGTTCTTTTCCAACATTGATAATTCTATGATTCTATGAAGAGCAAATTGTAGAGATCTGCAGGGGATGCACTAGTAGGTGCATTTGGGAGTCAGTGGAGATCAAGATGGGGAGGTTACCAATGGCATTAAAAACCAGAGGCTGAAATAAAATAACAGGAGGGCTAAACATCAGAGCAATACTTCAGTGGCAGAGTTGCATGGATCCTCACAGATGTGCAGATCAGAATGTAGGTGTATTATCTAGCTGTTTGAAGAACCATGAGCAGAATAACATGGCTATGCCAGGTCACTAATTACTTGCTTTAGCACAGCTGTGTGAGGGAAGCTTGCATAACACCTGCCCACGCTAAGCTCAGCTCAAGCTGTTGTTATCAGTCCCTCACTCTCCTGAGTGCTCCAAGTATTTGCAAACTAAGAATCTATTCTTTCTCGGCTAAAATAAAATGCCTATTCCTTTGGATTGGTGTAATTGACCTATTCTCGGTGCTCTACTCAAGAGATGTAAAAGCTTTAATTACTGGTTTGACAAGCTGACTTTAAGGACAAAACTCTTTAACTTGAATTCTTTGCTTTTCTCCTGGCTGCACAGTAACTCGGCCTGCCCAGCTAGCATGTCTCATGCTTCTGACTCACGTTATTGTGATAATAGTGTCTAGTATCAAACTAGTCATTATGTTAGCGAAAGTGTCTGAAAGAACACTACATGCAGGAGCAGAAGACAAAATTGCAAGCATTTTATTTACTAGGCACAGAAGAAATGTAACAGAGTAGGGCTTAAAAGCGGAAATTTATGTGCATTTCATACTAGAAGAGGTGATTTCGTTTTCAGAATCTGTCAGTGAGATCTATGAGTACAGCAAGGGTTCATCACTTTCCCACAGCCCTGGCTTAAGAGTGGCCTATACCTAATGCATGTGTTTATATTACCCATTGATCAGTGAACAGAACTGTTTGATTATTCATGATCAGGAAGGCATTACCTATGATCTTTGTCATGCATCCCGAATGAAGCCCGCTACTAAAAATGTCTGCACTTACTGAAAATTAATCTCTCTCAGGCACATCCTGTGCAGTGGGACTGCTCAGGGAGTGCCTTGCTGCTCTCTTTTCTTGATAATATTAAAGCTCAAATATTTTAAGTAAGCTACTCCTATATTGCATCTTCCAGCATGCACTTAACATAGAATCATGGAATTGTTCGATTTGGAAGGGTCCCTTAGAAGTCACTCAGTCCAACCCCCCTGCAGTGAACAGGGACACCCACAGGTAGATCAGGTTGCTCAGAGCCCCATCCAGCCTGACCTTGGGTGTCTCCAGGGATGGGGCACCCACCACTTCTCTGGGCAACCTGCTCCAGTGCCTCACCACCCTTACTGTAAAAATCTTTTTCCTCATATCTAATCAAAATCTCCCCCCCCCCCCCTCCTTTAGTTTGAAACCATTTCCCCTTTTCCTATCAAAACAGATCCTGCTAAAGTCTGTTGTGATTGTCTCTCCCCTTTTTTCTTATAGATTCCCTTTAGATATTGGGCATGCATAGACCACTCTTTCAGCTTGCAGGCATATCTCAGATTAAATAATCAGTCACTTCTGTTGTTCTTTCCAACAGCTTATTCACCTGTGACCCAGCCTCTGCCTAGGTGCCGTGACTGTCCTTTGAAATAATAGAATTTGTCCCCCACATTCACTTTTCATTTGCATGATGTTCTGCCAACAAGAGCCAGCCTCCAAAAGAATGATTTCCTTCTTCAATACAAGACAGTCCTCAGAGAGACCTATCTTCTTGTTCTTCTCAGCCCAGGCACAATCCCTGCCCAAACTTCCCAGCTGCAGGGCTGTGTACGCTCCTCTTGGGAAAGATTTGCGCTGTGAGCTCCTGACTCACTGAAGCATCCAAACATAAGTACAGTCTCTGCTGTCCTGACACATTCTCTTATGTGTTCAAGCTCATAAACCGTAGACCACTTACCAGGTCTTCAGGTGTCACCAACCTTGAAATGGCTTGTGACAGACAGGGATGTCATAAAACAGCTAGTGCTGCATCTCAGTCACTTTAAAGCTTGGCAATCTAGGTGGTGAGCAGCACTCCCTGGAGTGTTTCTGATGACCTAAGCAGATCAAGTTAGAACTGGCTTCTGTAATTTTTTTTGCTTCTCCCAGACTCTGCAGGGAAGACAGATTCATAGGGCTGTGAACTGAAAGAACAAAGATGCTTTTGCTGAAGTAGAGATCCTCATCAAAGTTACTGATTCACCACCCAGGTGTATATTTCTATGGATGGGCAGATGCAGAAGTTTCCTCCTGCACAGGAATTTAAGGAAACACATGACCTGCATTAACCACATTTGGACTTGAAGCTTATGTGCTGATAATTTCCACTAATAACAATGCAAGTGTGCAGAATATAAGTGGCCTTGTGATTATTAGAGGGACGAAAGTGATGAAAGTCAGAAGGATTTTGTCTTTTTTTTTAGTTGCTGATTATTCTCTCTTCAGGGCACTTTCTTGGTTGCTAATTATTTTATTCATTTTGTTTCATCAACCTTTGGATCCCTTCCCAACACATTATCTACAATGTTTGCAGCTCTCATGCTCTTATTTGTTAGATGCCTGCCAGTCTGCATTATTAGAATCTTTTTGATTTTCAAGCGATGCGCTCATGCTTCTTGTGTCTGTGTATCATTTAGTGAGTAGTTTCAAGCACATTTGATGGCACTACTGCTTACCCCACTTTCTTCTGTTCAAAATCTTAAAGAATGAGAGAGAGATCTTGCAGACCCACTTGGAATGTGCAGTTCTGATTTCTTCACTAGCACAAAGTATTTTTGAAAATGTCATAGATCCTCTGTTGTTTCACTGTCCTTTTTCTTTTCTTTTCTTTTCTTTTTTCTTTTTTTTTTTAATTGAATTGCTCCAGAATTCTGTGCTAAAAAGTATCAGACCGAGAGCAGAAAATGAGGCTATAAACCACATCCTGGCAAGTCAATGCCTTGCACTTTGGTGCATTGGCTATTGTTCCTAGCAAAGACAAACAATACAAAACATTTATCAGATGAGAAAACAAGTTTAGGATATCATACGAGGATCCAGATTTAGGGGAGAGGCATCTTTCAAGATCTGTTCTGGTAGCAGCTCTGTCATTCTGTGACCCAGCCCATCTGTCTTTCACTGCAGGGGGTTAACGCAGGTTGCTCTCATAGCTCTTGAAGGCAGAAACTCTGCACAACAGTCAATGGGCTCCTAATGCAGACTAAGGTGTTAGCACAGCAGAACCAGCAGTTACCCAGGGAAATCATTAATTTGGCCTTTTTGTAACAGTGTTAAACTCCTTTCTGGAAGGCCCTGTGCTTCTGAGTTATTTGAGACACCACTGGTTATGCAAAAACTACCTCTGCCCTTCTTGCAGGGATGCACACAGAGAGTTTTTAGTTCTTCCTTTCAAATATACATCAGTCAATATATATGTCAGAGGCTTGCAAAGGCTGTCTCTTGTCAGGGCCAGAAGTTTGGCTGTGCTTTTCTGAAATGTGCGTTCTCCCTACTGGATAAAATGAAGAAAAAATTGTGGAATGATGCATATTGCAGTTGATTATACTGTAAGAAGCAGAAAATTGGAGTATTTAATCTGAAATATGCCTGTTTAAGGTAGACAAGATGTTTGTTGTACTAAAATAAGTCCCAGGAAGATTAGCTGGCGGCAAGATAATGCATTTGTAGGTGCCAGTAATCCGCATGTGTTAATGATAGATCTCTTAATCACATGCCTGCACAGCTGATACAGATCTCTCTCTCTCTCCCCTGCTCCTCTTTGTGGATCATATAAGTTTGCTAAGCCCATGGCTGTGTCCCCTCAATGTCATAGAAAGTAAACCTGCCTTTGGTGACACTCAGGAAGGGGAGAAGGACATGTGAAAGCAAGGCTTTCTATATGAAAGATAGATGTTGCAATTTATACTGTAAAATATTTATATGTATATAAAGTGAAATGTGAGACTTACAGTGCACCATCTCAGTATTTAGCAATATTTCTACCCCTGTGCCTGTTGGTAAGCTGTGCTGCACTGTACCGGTCTTCTCAGCCCAGTTCTACTGCAACAATAAACCCTATGCTGCATCCCAGCTGCTCTGTCTTTGCTGCTGGTTACGCACTGGTGTCAAGGTCTTTTTGACTGAAGCAGATGCAACTGACAACCACTTCATGGCTCTTCATTGCTCTCCTGGGTTTGACCTTGAGTGCAACTGCAGCTCAAGCTCCCTCTCTTCTGCCAATTGCAGTCATTTGTATAACCCAAAATTAGGTTATTCAGAATGTTTCTGTTACATGTATTTAATGTCATGTTGTGTGTAATGCCGTCTTTATGGGTGTTGGCCTCTGAGTCCTTGATAAGCATTTTCACAGTTTTTCTGGACTTTTTTTTATAGTGTTTTTATAGTGTTTTTTATAGTGTTAGATTTACTGATGCATTGTGTCTGTCTTTGAGAGATACATAACCACCAAGAGCCCGGTTCCAAGTTCCCTTTCCTCTTCTCCTGTAGAAGCCTTCCTATTGCATAACTGAGCTCCTTTTCCAAACAAAAACTCTGACAGCATTCCCCACATGTATAATATGTTGTATCCCATATATCCCATGTATCCCATATATCCTATATGTGTGTATCCCATATAATAGCCACAACTATTACATTTTCCTGGAAAAAAAAAACAGGAATTGATCTAGAGAAAAATATTCACTTACCTCTGCATGATTTACTCTGTGCATGCTGCTTGCATTTAAGAACACTCACTGATTGTTCATGAGACAGTGAACTCGTGTAGCAGAATAAAAGCTGTATCTTATTTACATTAATGAATAAGATGAATGAGTACAGCATTTCTGAACAGGCAATAAGAAGAGGAAAACTAAGCAATATTCACATATTAATTAAAATGAGAGCCCTCCACTGAAGAAAAAAAAAAGATGAGCCTATTGAGATTCTGACAGCTGTCCATAAACTCATTTGTGGAATGATGGGCAGGAGAGGCACCTTGGGAAGCGGGGTTCTTAGGGCAGACAAAGTCATTCACTTGATGCACATTCTGGTAAAGGGAGCAGCCTGAATGCTTTAATTTATTCTTGTTGTGCTTGATGGAAAAAAAAAATCTTAAATCTCAGCTGGAGAATTCACAAGACTTCTTTGCTCTTTCGATTTGCTTTATAGTTCTGCGGATTCCCACTCGGGAGGCATTAGCATCAGTAATAGCTATAGTACTTAGGGCTTAGTGTAATGTGTTTCATCCACAGATCTCAAAAAGATTTGCAAGGTGAGTGCAGAATTATAATCCCCATTTTAGAGAAATGGAACAGATATGTGAGAAAGACTTGGTCATATGGCCAAGGTTACACAATAAAGTGGCAGTGACATCAGGTTAATCTGATCTCAACTAGCAGCATGGGCAAAAGGGGTGACTTAGGCCTTATTTTGCAGTGTCATTCAATACCAGCAGAAATTAGAGTGCTGGAAGAATTGGAGTCCTAATGAGCACTTCAGAATACATACTGAGGTGTATTTTTCCTTTTCTTAATCTGAAAACTCACTGCAGGTCTCTTTGAATAGGAGTGAACACACTGTTGAGTTATCTCACTGTTCCAAGTGCGGTACCCAGTGTAGGTGTCTAAGGTAAATGCCCAGCCTGTCCATGCGGCAGAGGGAGCCACTCAGAAAACCTGTGACAGGAACCTGTCTGTCTCTGGAGCTTAACTCAAATAGCTCAAATAGAATCAGAGATGTCAAGTCAGGCAATGCAGCTTCTCACATATCCAGTTCTAAAATTAACATCAAGATCTGCATAGTCATTTAGTAATGTATCCTATCAACATCTGTGACATGTGTGTGCTTTGTCTATGTTTGTGGAACCTGGTATCCTTTGCCCAGGGATCATCTTATCCAGGTTTTAAATTCTCACAGCAAGATTCATTAAAGTCAGATTCAGCAACAAGCAAGTGTGGCAACATTATAATCCATGGAGATAAATTTGAATATTAGAATTACCTCCACTGTCAAGATGACAAGACTGCCACAAATGCAAAATGCAACAGTGGTAGTGATGTTTCTGAAATGCAAATATATATTATTCCCTAAGTGTGGAAAGGCACAAAATATTTCAGTGCTACGTTGAAGGGGATTTGAAAGTGCTGTCTATCTTTTTACTTGAGCAGCTGGCTATCTCTTGGCAACCTGCCATCTAGTAATTTATTACCTGTCCACAGGGCATTTGGTTGGAGGGACATATGTTAGTGCAAGTGTAGGGCTGGTATCAAAGCTTGATGCCGGTGACATGGAACAGAGGCTCTCAAAGGGTCTTGCACATCTGCCTACAACCATTCACAGACTGCAGACTTTGTCCTTATTTCTGTCCACTAGGTTTCAGAGCTAGAATTAACACAACATGAAGCTTATCTCAGGTTTATTTTTAAGGAAGCAGCTAGACAGCATTTGCTGCTTTAGTTGCTGTAGGAATACTATGTAAGTAATGTGAAATCAGAGTTTAGGTAGTCCAGGAGGAAAACGCTGTATTCAGAGATGAACCATGCTGTGGAGAGATGTAAGAAGTGCAAATATTTCAGCGACTGTAGAGTATAAAACATACTGGTCATCATGGTTTGCACTCTATCAAAATCATGAAATACCTGCATGGTTTAAAAGCTGTTTCACTTCCCTTTGGAAAGAAGTTCCTATGCTACCTTGGAAATGTGTAATTAATGGGAGATTCCATCAACCTGAGTGAATTATGGATGTGCTCACTAAAGGTAAATTCAGAAAAAGATTGCAATGTAAGCAAAGCCACCATGATTGCATATCTTCTATGGCATCATCATAGAATGACCTGGGTTGAAAAGGAAGTTAAAGATCATCTAGTTTCAACCCCCGTGCTGTGGGTAGGATTGCCAACCTCTAGACCAGGCTGCCCAAAGGTATTCTAGCCCTATGTGGTTGTTAGTAGTTCACTGCAGTGGTTTGGAATAGTATGGTTTGGTTTGGTTTGGTTGAGGCAAACTGCCAACTCAGTGTGCTCATCTCACTGTTAGCTGCACTGCTGCACCTGGTGCAGTCCTGCAAAGGCAAACTGTCTGGTGGAAATGTCTTCTCATTCTTTTAACAACCTGCTCTCACATGTGCCAAGGAGTCACCTTCTACAGTATAGGTATTCAGTCATTCAACTACAACCCTAAGATATAACTTAATATCCCAAGGTATCAGGTGTGCAGTTGAACTGTGCGCATGAGGATACAATGCCTGTGGTGTAGTTTGGATACTGAATTGCCTTGCAAGGCAAAGCCTGTGGTAGATGGAAGATTTATGGATCTACTTGAAGGTCAAGGCCCACACTGCATCTGGCAGAACCCAGCCCTGTGGGGACCTCTGATCTGGGTACAATGAGTTGATTTTTTGAACTTGACAGCAAACAGCCCTTGTAAGAGTGCATATGTCACTGATCACATATGGAGCAGGAGGTGAGGCACCAGAATTTCCATCACTAAGTCACTTTGTGTCTAGATAGGAGGAAATGCACTTTTGTTTCAACTTCCAAAATTACAAAGAGGAAGAAGTCACTGAGATGGCATAGTCCATATAGCATGATCCTGATAGCTCTGGTCTGGACTAGAGCCCACCATTTAGAAAAACATCTCTTCATGATTAACACATTCTTGTGGTGGATTCACTACCAACATTCTTGGTGCATAGTTCCAATAATTAATTACCCTGACTGCAGAAAATGCCTGCCTTGCTTCTAGACTGGAGCTGGGCTGTGGGCAAAAGGTCTGCATCTCTGAGAACTGAATCAGAAAGAAAGCTGTGTGGGCAACAGTTGGTCTACTTCATCTCATATTCAGCCCCAGTTTATACATAAATCTTCTGTGGCAACTTCAGTTTTGAGGATTTTTTAACTGGCCTAAATGAACCTCATAGCAGCTATGCACATGACTATCCATGATACTGAAGATGATGTGAGGTGCCACATAAAATTAAGTGGTTGTCCTGCTGAGAACATACCATGTTTGAGATTATGGCCCAAATCTCCTGTCCATCCTGGCCTTTAACTTCTGGCCCTCATTCTTCTTATACATGATAGCTTTGTAATACTTTTTACTGTCCTTAACATTTACCAACAGTGCAGTGCAGTGAATGCTTGGGAGTTAGTGTCAGCAACTAGCCTGAACCATGGAAAAGACAGAGAAAAGACTGAGAAATGTAATTATCCCAACAATTTTTCTTTAGCATCTCCATCACTTTTGGAAAGTTTCTTGATATTGGAAAAATTTAGGAAAAAAAGAACAAGAAATCTGATTCAAAAATGGGCTGGTCCAGATCCTGGAACTAAAGATTAGAGGAAAACTTTGGGATATGTTGTGAGTGCCTTAGACTTATTGATTTCAGTAGTCAGACAGTCAAACAAGAAGACTTTTGCCATTGAAATCATTGGAAAAATGATTTCACCCATAAACTTCAGTTCAACCACTTATTATTCTCAGAAGATAAATTTTAAAAAGAGCACAAAGCAAGGGGAGGTTATCCTCTGATGGTCTGATATTATATTTTTTATTTTTATGTACCTTATTTTTTCATTTTGTACTTTTAATTCACGTGATGAAGTTTTCTGAGAGAAGTGGATGTCATGTGCAAGCTGAGTTCCTTGTTTTTTTCTTTTGCCTGTCACTGGCTGCATGTTCTCTATTGATGTCTTGTTCCTGGTACTTGACCATCTTGTCTGTGAAAGGAAGCACTCCAGCTGGCTTGCCTGATAAGAAGAAAGAAAAGTTTTCTTGGTTTAGTCACTCCACAGAAACCCATGGTAATGTTCCACTGCACTTGGTGTCCACACTACGCATATTTGTATGTGTGTTTGTCTATATATCTCTATAAAGACTGACACATAATGTATCTTTGTGTATTTCTGCATGTGCGTGCCTTGCTTTTGCTATTGCTTGTGCAGTGTCCTCTTCATGCACTTAAGATAATAAGCTGTTCTGCAAATCAATCTCTTGCTAATGTCTTCAAGATTGTTTCCCATTTGCAAATAAGCTCAAATATGTCTTGAAAGTGCTTTACCTCATCCTCAAAGATGGCATACCAAATATCAATGTTTTGGTGTTTGTTTTTTTTTTCCTGATGGGCTTCATCTGGATTGAAAATTTGAAGATTTTAATTACGAATGTCTCTTTTTCTTACAGTTTATTTGACTCTTCTGTGCACATCAAAATATGAATCCAGTTGATTTCTTTATTCATCTTTCTGAACAGACAAGATTTGTTAAAACATCTAGTCTTTGTAAAGAAACAGGCACCATTAGAGTACAGTATTTCATGGTTATGTCAAGAGTGCTAGAGAGACCATTATTTCATATGGTCTGTGTTCCTGAATAACACAATACAAGAACTTATAGATTTCCAAAGACATATGTTGGAAGCACTTGCATTATTGGGATTGTGTGCAGGAAAGATTTTGAGAGGCATTTCTGCCATAATGCTTATAATGCTTTCAAAGCAAGAACCCAGTACCTCTTTGGAAGAACCTTCTGATATCTTTGTAGCTTCTGAAAGGATTTCTGAGCCCATAGCTCATTAAACATCTGCCCAACTGGAATGCAGAGCATATTTACTCTGTCTCTCCTTTTTTTATTTTTTAATCAAGGACTTACTATTAGATACTTTTTATTAATGAGTAACCTATTTTGACAAGCTATTAAAGCTTCTCCCACAGCTAATAGCATGTACTATCAAGACTCACCTGTGGTATACATCCCATCTCAGAGGCCTAACTCTTCCATTACTCGTTGAAAATGTCATTTTCTGTATATTTGAAAAGAGGTGAAAAGGGAAGAGACACATTGAATGCTGTCCTTTCTTCCACCATATGTTGAATGTTAGTATGTTGAAGGAGTTACAGTTCATATAGGAGCTGGGAGAAATTCATGTAATGGAAACAGTGAATCTTTTTCATCTACAGAAGCAAATAAAATATTAAGGTTTCATAACGCATAGAAGATGTGACACCTTCTTGAATCCTAATGAAATAGGTTCACACCTAAGATTGCTTTCATTTGATGGTTATTCCATTATATTTCTGTAAAAGTGTAGGAGATTCTGTCCAGTTCTTATTTGATGACTGTCAAAATAAAATCTCTGCCACAGTTCATATTAATTAGTTTCTTTGTTGGTAATAGCTGAAAGGGTCTGAGAGTTTGAATTCCCCTCTTTACCCCTATAAGTTCAGGCTCTAAATGCAAGGTTAAAACCCATTAACAGTGGTATACAGTACATGGGCCATCAGTATTATTTATGTGGAACTTGCTATCAGGCCAACTGAAACCTTTTATCTGGATTCCTTCTGAGTCTGGTACTTGCTATTTGCACTCCACTCCAGAAGAGACTGGAAAGGGTAATAAAACGGTTGTGCTGGTGCAGGTGAAGAGGCATCTTCGTAAGTTTTCATTGAATTAAGCAAATGCTTATTTCTTGCTTTTGCCAGGTTCTCTCGTTTTTAGTGATTCTCATTCATAACAGTTCCTAGGAACTGACTCAAAAAGAAAGCAAGCAGCTGATTCTTTCCCTTTCTTTAGCATTTGAGTAAGCAGTGTGTATTCCAAAAGTCTACCAGCCCAGCTTTGTTTGTGCAGGGAGGCAGTAGACTTGCTCAGCTAAGCGCTTGATCCTCTGGAGCTGCAGCGGAGGGTCTTTTCAATAAGACTGATGTGATTCATTAATAGATGTGTCAGGTTCTAATGGCCAACCCTCTCTTTTTCTTCCCTTTGACTCTTACAGTGAGCATGCCCACCAGTGAGACCGAGTCCGTGAACACAGACAACGTCCCTGGAACAGATATTGAAGGAGAAAACTGCGGTGCTAGGCTAGCGTGAGTACATATACACAGTTATATGTGTGCAGGTGCTGGCTTGAGCTTGGTGGTTTAAAGCCAAGGCAAATGTTAAACTCGTTAAGGGGAAGGAAACCACACTATGGGTGAAAAGAGGGTGGAGAAGATCTGTTAATCCCAGTTCTTATCTTAATTGCAATGTAAACTCACTCTGGATGTTAGTAGATAGCCTCTGGGATTACACAGATATAAATAAATCACAGAATTCCCACAATAAGCAGAGCTGGGTTTGCATAGTAGCTAAAAGAAGAACTAATGGATAAGTGTTCTTATTTTAAAATTGGTCTTTAGTGATAGTTAATCAAATTCAGTATATGCAGACCAAACAGTGGAATTGACCAGTATATTTTAATTTCTCTAATGGCTCCTCTGCACTTTACAGTGCCTTGTAATTGAAATACACATGATAGCTTCCATCCTGCAGCCTGAATTATACCCTTAAAGTGCTGAGCACATCATAGTGAAAAATAAACACAGCAGTTGGGAGGGGGTAAGGCCTTCTCAAAATTACACCATTGTAGTAAGTAGACAGACTCAACAACATGTGAGATAGCACTTATGGAAGACGTTTATACTGTAAGATATGTTTTTTAGCTTCACTGTGAGCATGAATAGACCAGAGGAATCCTTTCTTCCCTTTTGCATTACTTAAATAAGAATGGACCTTATGCTGCCTGGAAATATGTTTACCCTCTTTAATTTCTGTAAAAACTGGACTAAGCACTGTGCTGGAATACTTTGAGGCTCTGTCCTGTCCTTGGACATACTTTGAGCCCTTCTGTTTGATCAACTGCTGATCATAACTACCTAAGAGGAATTCTGTTTCGTTAGGCCTGTGGTCCAGTGTTCAGACCCTGACAGTAACAGGAGGAGAAGCATGCAAGCCTGGTCTTTTCCTGCCTTTTATTCCACTTTTCTGCTCCTGAATTCATGATTTTGTGTTAGAGATCTTAGAGGAGATGCTTCTCATTTTTGCCTTGAGAGGCCGTTTATGGACCTGTCAGCCATGGATTTATCTGAAACTGCTAATGCTGCCTATCCTCACAGTCTCCTGTGGCAGCAAGTTTCAGCTGCTCGCTACCTGCTGTGTAGACAAGTAGTTTAGTGTATCTGTTTTAAGCTGATATACTACTACTTTCAGTCAATGCCCTTTCCTCCTTATACTGTGAGATTCGATGATCAACAGTTCTGCATTCAGCTAATCTATCACTTTCATGATTTCATAAACCTTGATTGTATCTCCCTCAAACACCCCTGGCCTTCTCCTCTACAGACTGAAAAGGAAGCAATGTTATCTGCATTATAAGACGTGATGTGTGGAATATGTTATAAATTCAGTCTGCTTTCCTGGAAGTGTCAGCCAGTGGCTTACAAACTCTAGAAGAAAGTATGATAGCATTCCTTCGCCTGCTTGCTGTTGTCTACCTGCTGAGTCTGGTTTAGATTATGAACTCTTTTCAGAAGGAACCAGTCAAGGTCTATTCACAGCAGTAAGGCAGTTAGAGCTCTCTCTTTAGCACCTCACTTAGCTGCCTGTGCTCTTGTCACATAATAGGAAGCAGCAGCTGGATATGTGACCACTTCTTCCAGCTGGATCTGATTTGGAGAACTATCTCTCTTCTGCAATTATGGTTCCTAACACAATGGGTCCCCTGGTGCTACACAGTGCCAACAACAATGGGAACTGTTAATATAAAGTTGCATATATTTTTAATATTACAGCTTGCATTCATTTAATGTCCTTAATCCCAGAGGATCCTAAAACACTTCATGAACTGTATGTGTAGCAATTGTTTTCACAGTGTTAGAGTTTAGCTACCTTCGGGGTAAAATGTGACAGGTGTTTAAAAACATAAGGAGAAAGGACATGAGTGTATAAGGAGGTGTATGATAGATAACTTGTTTTGCGCTGAAACAGTATGGGGAATTTTGGCAAGGAGAACATAATTCTGTAAATTGGAATGTAGCCAGGAGAACTGAAGTTTAACCCAATTCTAAACATAAACATGACTTAGAATGTAGTTTACTGAAAATGATCCAACATATCCACGGGAGAATGACAGTCCTATGGTCTGACACAGTGCACACTATGCCCACAGCGTTAGGAGAAGGAATGGCTGTATCCAATGCATTTTAACAAAGCAAAGAAAGATGACAAGAAAATGGAACTTTGTTTCTTCTTCCCATGTTGTAAATCTTAAAATTGTGCCTAAGTGTCACCAAAGCAGTACATATAAGATTGAGAGAGAAAAACAGTTTCCTTGCCTCATTCCATATAGTAGGCATATAGTAGGGAAATTGAAATCTGTTGTTGAGAAGGGGATTTTTTTTAACACCCCCTACCCAAGGACATTCAAAATCCTCAAGGCCTCAGGGAGATTGCTTTTCATCTCCAAGAGATGAATGGGAACCTTCAACCAGGAAAATGAATGACTGTATCTTTGCATTTGAAAGTGTGGATCAAAATACAAATTTGTCAGTGCTTCCTGGTTTTGTAAATTTGTGGAGCTGCAAATTCCTCTCTTATGGGTAAATTTTGATTTGTCTTGAACTCTGATTCCATCAGTAATATATAAAATGTAAGCAGGGATTTCAGAACTGATTTGAGTAGTAAGTAACATTGGTGGAACATGACTTAGAGCATTAGGATTTGGCCAGAGCATCCAATAATTAACTCAGTGCTGTTCAAGGATAGAAGTAGTTCTTCTGGGAAGTTGGGTTTTTCAAATGTGTTCTTCACATAGTACCAGTGAACTTTCAGTAAGTGTCAAGGATTGTGATCATGACATCCTGATTTACTGTAGTTGAAGGTTAAGCCCAGACTCTTGAGCACTCCTCTGCATTCTGAAGTTTGTCTTTTAGAACTGAAATGGCTAGAGAAGTTTTCTGTTCAGCTTTGAGTTTCATGTGTTGAGTTTCAGATGATTTTTGATTTTGACCAGCCTACTAAAGTCACCCAATGGCCAGAAGTCCCCACTGTCTTGCTATAAACACGTTCTTCCTGGGGGTCAGAAATTGCACTGGGCAAGCTGCAGCTAGACATGACTGAAGCATCAGGGAGATTTCGAGGCAGAGGTAATATGTTTATTTATTTAGTGGCATCAAGCTGTTAGGGCATTTAATCACCTCAGCAACACCACCACCATGGTTACAGGCTGACCTTGCCATCTGAATATCCATGTGATAAAAAGAAAGCGTACCTAGGAGACTGAAGGAGAATGTCTTTTTATTAAAGATAACTCCGTATTACTGGCTGTTCTTTTTGTTCTTATAAAAAGCTGCAGAGCTTTGAAAAGCATCATCTGTGAATGACAGAAAGATCTGCTTGAGAAGCCAGTCTCAAGCATGCCTTTTGGAAAAGGAGATCTTCCCTGACAGCCTTTCTCAGCTCCACAGAGACATATGCTACGTGAGATCAGGAGACTACCTCTCAAACACAGGCTGTCTCCTACTGATCGTTTCAAAGGAGCTTTTCTTCCTATAGTATCCATACTATCATCTGTGCTGTCTGGAGCAATGCCAGATTTAAACCAGCAGGAGTTTCAGGAGGAATGTAGTATCTAATCTTTTTGCTTAGTGTGTAAATCCAGCTTCTTAAAACTAAAACACACAAGCAAACACAAACTTTGTTCGTATTCATCCTTAGTAATTCCGCTGCCATCAGGTGAGCTGTGGAAAGGAGTATTTTCCTTCCTAAAATGATGCTATCTTTAACATGTGTCCAAATTTTTTTTAAAAAAAAAGGTCTTGTGGGGTTCCATGGAGCACTGAAAAATGTCCCACAAATTCCACAGCGTGTCATCTCTGTCATGACATTGCCTTGTACTGCACTGACATCTGTCCTGAAGTAGAAACACAACAGCTTTTATCCTCAAGGTCAGGAAGTGGAACTTACTTAATTCTGGTGTGTCACAACTTTAATAACCTGTTGCCTCCAGGTACAAAGAAATGTGTTTTCTCTACAAGTATCAGTGAGGTAAACCCAAAACTAGGAGCAATGGGTTTCTCTTTACAGGACAGCCTTATGCCTAGTAGTGAGTAATTTCTCTGAGCCTCTTTGAGGCTCAGCAGGCCTCAAATTCCTGCCGGCAGGCTGTTGCTCATAATCAACAGTAATCTGTTCTGCGCAGGATGGCAGCGTATATAATCTTCCAATACAACCAGAATGCTAATTTTCTAATACAACCATGCAGACCTGGAGTGCCACAATAGAACTTGCTTTTATATGTTAGCTAAAAAGAGACCTTTGTGGAAACTTAAGTTTCATGGAGCTGTGGTAGAAAACTGAAGCACTTGAGCTCAAAGAGGAAGAGAACTTAAAATGATCTGCTTTCCCTGAAATAATAAGCCACTTGGCACTTTCACCCTGGATGGGATTTCCATATATTTGGGGGACAGTGCAATTGCTTTTCCACTGAAGAGGGTTAAAAAAGTAAAAGAGGATAGAATAAAATGAACAATCTACACTGGCTTTTCAGAAAATGCAATGTCCTTAAAATAATATAGACAATGGAAGCTTTCCTTGGCAGCCAAACCATTGGTGATTTTCCTTTGATGCTTTTCTGTCTGTACAACAGCTCCTTATGCAACTCTTGCAATAATCAACATAGCAGCCAGTGGTAAAGCAGACAGGGTCATTTTGCTTTCGGGTTCAGTACAGTTGCCATTGGTTTTGACCTAATGAGAAGATAGATTCCTTTGAGGACCAAATTCTCAATCACATCAGGAGCTGCGGAAAGAAGAGTTTGCCAAAAGCTCTGAAACCTCTGCTGACTTTAGAAGGAAAACGCATGGCAGCAACCCTTTCATATCAGCATTCACTACTGCTCTCCAGTTTATTTATAAGCATGGCATTCTTGTTATTCACCGTCAGTTCTAGGTACATGTCTCAGGACAGCAGCATGCCCTTGTGGAGGAGGCATTATCTTCCTGCTTCATATTTTGTGACAGGCCTTACCTGTGACTTGCCAAAGGGGGAGCAGGGCTATTCTCTCACTTTTAAGTGCTGGCCTGTTTCTCCAGTCTGTTTCCCAGATCAAGAAGGCCTAATAAATAGCAAACCACTTAAACTTTAAAATAGATAGATCCAGTTTCCTTAAGGATATTGTTTAGATTCTTATTGCTGCTAGCAAACAGCCACCTCTGTCTTAAACCCAGCATCACTCCTTTGGGTCAGCATGCTCTTCAGTGCTTGATTTCAATCCGCTTCATAGTTCAAGTTCTCTGGGGATAGAGTGTTTTGCTTGAAGCTTTTAATAAACGGACAGAAATGAGAAATGATCATTGTGTATCACTGTATAATACTGCAGTATTAATTGTATTGTAGCGAAGATAGCAAGCTGAAGGTCCATTGCTTCGGGACAAATTGCAGAGATGTAGCTGAGGGTAGAACTTATCCCTAAGACTTCATTTTACAGAGAGGCTATTAGGAAATGAAAATGTTATGTCACTGTATACTCTTGTCCTAGGAATGTGTAGGAATAGGGTGGACATCTATTCTTCAGGGATTCCAACATCCCTACTAGAACAAAGAAATGCCCTTCCATCAGCAGGAAGATAGAAAGGGAAGAATGCTTTCCAAGGTTTTGTTGTGCTGCTTTATCTCTCAGAATATGGGATATCTCTGAATCTGATGTATCTGAATTGTGCTCACTGTCCCAATCTTATGCTGATAAAATTTTTGTGTTTCACTGTTTTATCCGCATGTGGTAACTTTACCTTAACCAGGTAAGGTTTAGAAGAGTTTTAGAAAATTGAACATAGCTACTCAAATGGTAAAGGCCTGATTTCTGATTTCATCTTTTTTAAGATGTAATCTGAGTTACATGGATCCTATGACAAAAACACTCAGTAGTGATCTGAAATATTTGTCATATAAGCTCTAATATCATATTTGGAAAAAAATAACCAACAACTATTTCTCAAGACATATCAGAGCTCCACCTGAGGAAGATTCCTTTCTTTCAAAGACATAAAACATCTACAGTATGAGGAGTACAAGAGATCTGTTTTTAAAACTATACCAGAGGATCTGATTCATTCTGAACCCCTGGCAAGTGCCAGTTTGGAATGTCACAAAGAGGCCATTTGATGACTTGAAAAATGCCATATGTGCATTCTGTGTATGGTGTTAACCCTCATTCTGAAAGGCGAAGGTGTCATTGTAAAAAATATGTTTCAGATTAGGGCATAATATTTTAAAAAACAGTTATTGCACAATTTGTGTTTCCAAAACTCAACTTCATTCTCGGATTCTGCCTCTAAATATAAATCTCTTCCTCCTCCCTTGTCCTGTTCTATATATATATCACACCCACTTGTGATAAAGCCTTCTGCCATAACAGTAAGGCAGTGGGGCGGGGGGAACAGCTAACCTGTCGGAGCACTGAATGCACTTGGCTGTTGCTCATAATGCTCCAAAGATGTAATTATCACATGTGTGATGAACACTACACCTGCCACATCTCTTCTGCTTAAATAAATAAAAGATCCCTTAAATGCAGCAGAGCTCCCTCACTGGAAAGCCATCATCAGAGAGGTCATCAGAGGACTTCATACTCCCTGTCTTTTACTTTCTACTGGGCGAGTACCCCATTATATCTTTCTTGCTCTCTTTCCACCCCACCTGAAGCTTTCTCCTGTGAAAGTCTTCCCTCTCTTTTTTCAGCACCAAGCCTTGTCTCACACTGCACTATTTTTATTCTCTTTCTTTCTCCTGGCCTTGTCTGATCCTTCCTGTTGCCTTTAAATCTGATCCATTACAGTAGGCAGGCCACTTTAAGCAGGACTTCTCAGTAAGATGGTGAGATTGTGGAATCTTGTGGAAGATTAATATTAAGGATATGCTGTGTAGATGCTTCACCAGCCATTCTTATTACAGTTCCATTGTCTCCTCAGCATAGTTTAGCATTCTGTTCAGCCAGTGCGTTATTTCTTCTTTATCAAAATAATTCTTGCATGTGTCTGAAACCACGCTGCTGCCTAGTATGTGGCCTAGACAAGCTGCCTGTGACATAGCAAGAAGGATGTATTCAGTGCAAAAGCTTTTATTTTTATTTATTTTGACTTGGACCATCTGCTGGTGAAATGCTTCTATCACTAAAATCTCTTCCACATAAGGAAACTGACCCATCATTTTTCGTCAGTGACCAATGTCCTCAAACAGGTTCAAGATTACTACGGGAGGTAGCGTTGGATGCTTTAAGAATTGCTTTCCCCTGTGTCTGCTAACACAGCTCCATTTTTAAGCCAGTGCAGGGAGACCATTGCTGACTGTTGTCAACAATGAATCACTTTCCTATCATAGCGGGAACCTTAAGAAATACTTCCATTCAGCAGGAAAGTCTCATTCACAGTCACTCTCCAAATCTTCATTTCTTTTGTTGTTGGTAGTGGATTTTGAAGCTCCCTAAGTCATCTCTGGTGAATGTCATTGTATCCACATACCTTTGTTCTCTCTCTGCCTGTACTAGTGTTGTACATACCACAAGACAGTCTAAGAGTTTCTGGGACTTACAGGACAAGGGGCAAGCAGGGCAAGATAGCAGCTATATAACTAGGGTTTGTCTCTAGCTTTGCCTGTAACTTCTTGTATAAAACTAATGGCATTATTGAAGAGAATGATCCTGAGTGCATGGATTTAGATAGTCAGACATGTATATAGTTTGAGCATGGCTCAACTTTCAGGAGAGCTTAATAACCAGAATTTCATTGACAGCGACAGAATTTCTGATTGTTCAGCCCATTTAAATTCAGATTGCTTTACACAGATAACAAAGACAAATAAATATGAGTGTTATTATCTAAGTATGAAAACAATCACTGTATACTGCTTTTCCCTCAATTGCTAGGAGAAAAAGAAAACATTATTTTCCCCATGATTTCATAATGTGCTTATACATCTTGAAGTGACAGGTGATATGTGAATGCAATATGTCTGTGTGTATATGTCATATATATTTTAATACAGGTATATAAACAACTAGTGACTAAAAGAAAGAGTCATACTCAAAAAATAAACTTAGTAGCAGATGTATAGTAACCCTAGCTTTAGGCCATACTTTTACCCAAGAAAAAGGCTATTTGCTGATCTTAGTAGGTGGTAGACTCCTATCACAGCATGACTTCTGCTTCATAACTCCCACCAAAAAACAGGTTTGGATATCAGGGAATCCTAATCCTGTCCAGAGCCTACGGGGGATTCCAAAGGAAAAGAGTATACATGCAAAAAATTAATTGAGCTTGTTTCTTTCTGTTGCTGTTCTCATAAAAGCCTTAGGAGGTGTGGAAAAACTTCAGAGACTTTAATGGCAATTCTTATCTTTCAGGCATCGGATCTCCAAATCTAAATTTAGGTAAGTAACTTTTGTTTTCCTCCTTTGCACTGATTTTGTTCCTTACCTTGTGGAATGGCTTATTCCTGCCTCTGTGGGGTACAGTCTTGATTCTAGGGCATGCTGCCACATTTGGTAGATTTTAGTCAATCGTTAGTCAAACTAAATAATAATATACTTTTTCTAAATTTCATACTGATATAAGGCACAGGGACTACTGAGAATATTTCACTGAAAAGTATGTATCTGATTGCTACCTCTGCATCTTGAACCATAAAAAATTAAAGCAGAAGGAAAAAAGTTCTGCCACATAATTACATTGTGCCCATAACATCAACCCTGTCAGCTCAAAGTTCTGTTTCCTACACTGGGTTCCATTACTCTGTGCTGCTTGACTGTAAGTCTTTCAACTGACAAAGTTTGATATTGAGATTATTTGTGAATTGCTCTCTTTTACTGTGAGACATGTGAAGCTTTTCTGGTGATACTTCCCTTTCTGTTGACTTAAAGCTCTTAACAATGTACATCAATCTGCTGGTGATCATCTGTGGGTTTTCTCTGTAAAAGCTGACCAAATCCATGTAACTTCACTGTTGACATCCCATTCCATTTCTGCCTCTTCTGCAGGAGTCCAGCAGCCTCCACTGAACTCTGAATTCAATGTCAATTTTATAGAAAAGTAAATTAGCTTTCACAGGAACTGAGACAAGGATTAAAATGTTACTTAAATAAGGGACAGTAATGTAAATTCAGGAATCTGCATGTGTATATATTGCCAGTACGCATCCCTCTGCAGAGTGTTGCATACTCGATCACATTCATACAGTCCATGGGTTTAATTATGTCAAGTGTAAGCACAAGAAAACATTTGTACCACCACATGGTGATGTTCCTTCTCCATTAGTGCAAAATACACAGAAAACTGTGTAAGATTGCTGATGGTTTAAGGAGAATGTAAACACATCAGTGTTGTGACCATTTTGAAAATTGAAAGATCATTTCCTGTCCACAGTCCACTTGCTAAACATGCAGCCCTGATTAAATGCTTGAGCTACCAAGACTAGATGCAAAGCTAATTACAAAGCTAAAACAGCCAGGATTTTACTGCCTGTTAAAATGCTGTTGCAAAATTCTCAGCCGGTGTGCAGTGTGCACATTGCCTGGCTTTATTTTATCTATATACTGAGCCCTGACCTCAAGTATGGCCACAGTTTATCACTGGAAATTATATGTAAGAAAAGACTAACCAAGAGATTTTCTCTCCCCCTCTGTCCTGTAATGTTTATGTGTGCATCTGAAGAGCACAACGGACACCTGTGTGTATAATGTATATAATATCTATATAAAACTATTAGTTTTATTATACAGTGGCAAGTGTTGCCTGGAGACTGGTTGCTATGCAAGTTAAATTCTGACGAGTAGGAGGTGTGTAATTAGCTTTAAATATCTTCTGTGGTTAGTAATTACCCTCAGAAATCAGTGACACAAGAGAACGTCTTCTTGGAAGGCAAACTTTAAAAGATCTGTTGATTAACAAATGGTATCCTTAGCTCCAGGCAAAAAGGTAAGGTACTGAGGTCCCCTAAATCTTTCTGTTCAGAGTTAGCTCTGGGATTACGCTAGTTTCTGATCATTGCCAACTGCTGGATACCTTCTATGGGTATTATATTTTATCTCACTCTCCAATTGTACACCTCCCATTGTACACAGTGGGAATCTTTTCGTTGACTATCCCAAGGCTGGGCCAAGTTCGATTTCAGGCCACAGGCATTATATAGAGGAAGAATAATTATTTTTGTGGGAATTGGACTGAAAGACATCTTAGGGTAGCTGTGATAGATGTCTTAATCAGATTAAGATATTGCTTGAAGAGGTTTATTCACCCTTAAATGTTGCAAATTGGTTTAGGACTAACTTTATTCCTAGAGCTAAAGAAACGATGATCACAGCTGTCGACTCAGATGAGAGTAAGAGCATGTTTCTCAGGGTGAACTTTAAAGTTATTCCCTACCATTTTCAAGCAATGAATCAAGACCAGAGTCTCTCTCACAGAGATTTGCAGTAGCCTAAAGATCTCTGTCTAAAAAGCACTTTTCCTTTTCTAATTTTTCAAGTCGCTATTGGCGCCGATGGAATCGATTCTGCAGACGAAAGTGCCGTGCTGCTGTCAAGTCCAATGTTTTCTACTGGTTGGTGATCTTCCTTGTGTTTCTCAACACCCTTACCATTGCTTCTGAACACTACAACCAGCCAGACTGGCTCACTGAGGTTCAAGGTGAGGAGAGAGTGATGGTTCTGTTTGTTTTGTTCAGTGTTAAGAGAGAGGGCTGTGGGAGAAGCTGGTGTGTTAGGCTATTAGGCTACAGAGTGTAAAAGGAACATGTGCAGCTGCAAGTAGTCCCCTTTTTGAGGAGGATCTTAAACAACACAACAAAACATCAACCCACATAAGGAGAGGTTTCGGGAAAGATATGAATCCCTCATTTTTAGCCAAAGTGATGTTCCACTGGGTGTAAGTGAAATCAGGAACTTATGCTAAATGAATATCTGCAGCCATCGGATTTCTAATTTATGGATGGCTTCTGGAATCTATAAGTTTTCCAGGGTCTTCCCCTGGAAAAGTAGGAGGACCACAAAGATCATCAGGGGTCTGGAACACCTGCCCTATGAAGACAGGCTGACGGAGCTGGGCTTGTTCAGCCTGGAGAAAAGAAGGCTGCAGGGTGACCTCATTGCAGCCTTTCAGTACCTAAAGGAAGCCTACAGACAGGAGGGGAATCAACTCTTTGAAAGGGTTGATAACTGCAGGACAAGGGGAAATTGTTTAAGTTGATGGAGGGGAGATTTAGATTGGACGTCAGGGGGAAGTTCTTTACAGAGGGAAAGGTGAGGTGCTGGAAGAGGCTGCCCAGAGAGGTTGTGGATGCCCCATCCCTGGAGGTGTTCAAGGCCAGGTTGGATGGGGCCCTGGGCAGCCTAGCCTAGCATTAAATGGGAAGGTTGGTGGCCCTGCATGTGGCAGGGGGGTTGGAGATTCATGATCCTTGAGGTCCCTTCCAACCCTGGCCATTCTGTGATTCTGTGAAACTGCATTTATGATAAATTCTAACTACCAGCAAAGTGGCAAAGAATGAGTTTTTAAATTCTTCGTTCTTCAGAACAGTTGAATCCTCACTGGACGTGAGAGCAGCTGAAAGGCTTAATTAAGCAACAGCAGGTAGCACAGCAGCTCTTCTATTCCTGCTCCCATCTGCAGATGACAAGTGTGATGGGAGATTGAGCACAGGAAGGCATATCCCTGCCGCGGAGGTTGTGTGGTTGTATAATACATCACAGCTGTATCTGCAATGCATAAGAATTGCTGTAAGCATCCTTGTAAAACATTTCTGCGGATGACATGCCCACACCTTTTAAGTCTACTCTTTCAAACAAGCTTGGATAACGTTACTCTTTCAGACTGATCCCGGAAGGGGGTTCTTACAAGCGAGGGTCAATAATCTGTTATGATCTTTTGATTAAGTTTCTTTAATCTGTTTCTGTTTGTTTTTCATGAGACACTGCCAATAAGGTGCTGCTAGCTCTTTTCACGGCAGAGATGCTGCTGAAGATGTACAGCCTTGGTCTCCAGGCCTATTTTGTGTCCCTCTTCAACCGCTTTGACTGTTTCATTGTGTGTGGAGGAATCCTGGAAACCATTCTGGTTGAGACGAAGATCATGTCACCACTGGGCATTTCTGTGTTGAGATGTGTTCGGCTATTAAGAATATTTAAAATCACAAGGTACTTTTGTGATTCTTTCAGAATGTATGAGGGCTACAGAATGTGTGTAATTTCAAGTCACTAACATGGTGCTTTTTTCACTTTTTCTACCATTACTTGGGTAGTGGGAGTGCTAGGCAAATGGTCCTCATCTTCTGTCAACCAAGGCAGGATGGGGAGGACTGAACAGATTAGATGTTCCTGATTTGAGTTGGATTGGTCAAAAGTCGGTTATAGGGGACTGAAGACACTTGATACCATGCTGATTAACCAAAATCTGGGAGGATAACGTTGAGTTTGTGCTCTGAATTCCCATGCAAAAGACCAAGTGAAAACAAAAGAGCAGATAGCCTTGTGATGTTTTCTGGTGTTTGGTGGGTGGCAGAGCCTGAAATACTACTGTAAGTCAAAACAGTATTTGAATGAGGAGTCCATACCAGCTCCAGGAGACTCAACCATGGTCTAAGTGTCAACACAAGCACCTATAGGCAAAAGGTGTTGCCAGCCTTTTTCCTTCAGAGAAGTTTGGCATGAAGCAGCAGCTCTACAAAGAAGCCAGACTTTTCCAGACTTTAATCTCTCCTATTTTTACTTTTCTTTCTGTCTTCTCTCCACAGTGGTGTCCATTAAACAGTTACTTCTTCTTGCAGAAATGCACTTCCAAAGCATCAGCTTGATTTGGAAGGAGTTTTTCAGCTTGAGGGAGGTGCAGGAGACGTCATCTCCTTTCTTACCCATATTGCAGATCTTGGAACAAATCTGCTCTTGTAGCAGCATAGGGCCTGCCTTTTCCCATTTGAGCACTGGTCAGCATCTTATATAAAGCTTGTCTGAGGTGATTAAAGAATGAATTTTATGCAGGCTCAGCTACAAAAATGTCCCTAGAATTACTGTAAATTCCCCCAAAGGAAATTTCTGACAAATTTGAGATAAAAAACTCAGGGCATTAGAAAAACATGACCAGAACTGGAAGGCAGTCAAGGTGGCAGAGCTGTGAGGCAGAAAAAAAAAACGGACTCTCATATTGTACAAAATTTACCCTTAAAACTTCTGAGCCTCAAGGCTCTGGCAGTGTTGACTGTTTTCAGAGTCAAATGGCAGAGACAGAAAATCAGTTTACAATCTTGGAGAAAGTGGCCAAATCAAGCTTGCACCTACTAAAACAGTGAAAAGGTAGTCTTTTTTTAGATATGATCACAGGAGAGAGAAAAATGTTCCAATTGACAAGAATTTCCAGCAGGAGCAATATCTTTGCCCTTTCAGAAATAGTGAAGATCTCTGGTCCAGCGGCTGTTTTTCCTGGATCTTTGGGTCTGAAAGCTATCATCATTGAATCCCAGGCCTGGTTTCTGAGGAAACCAGTAGCTGTTTCAGGCATTGGGTAATCAGATATACCCAGGGCAACATACCAACAGCTATAAAAGCATAAGCTTCTACATAGCATGCTGGAGAGGTCATTGTTTTTTCTAGGCATTTCTCCACTCCTACACAAAATATATCTAGCTAGCAGAATTCTCTAGTAGAAAGGAAAATATTGAGAGAATATTATTAATACTTTAGGAGGCTTCATCTATTGGAATACTCAGATATTCCTAAGGATTCTGGCAGAGATGTAAAGTATGAACCAGCCAGCAATAGGTCTAGTTATACTTACCTCCCTTCTGCATCATATCTGAAATCCAGTTTTTCACAGAAAAAGTATTATCTATAAAATACCTTGTGATTTGTACAGGTGTCTATGTATAATCAGAGCTGAGGAGTAACTCAAAGTGAACAATATACTAATCGGGTTTTCCCTTCTTTCCTTGTCCTAAAATATTGGCAAGTAGGTTGCATTAGTTTCAGATTTGTACATTTTTTAATTATTTGTAATTTTCTCCATGGTTTTTCCCCTCTGTGGGTGAAGTTCACCCTCATGTGGAAGGCCTTAGCACAAGCCTCCAAAGCTGCACTTCAGACCCAGTCATGTCAGACTGCAGGAGAGAATTTTCTGGCATTAAAGCAAAACTTTTACTTCATATGTTCTCCAGTAAAATATAATCTTTTACTTTATTCACTCCGCTCTACACACAGTGATAGTTTAGTGATATTTACATTATCAGTACTGCTGGAAAACACCATCTGTGTAGATGATAATATGGAAAGATACAATCTTTTAAAGGTAGGAAGAATAGTAATGATGATAGTGTAATGTTTTATGTCAAGTGTGTATTCATGAGCAGTGATATGGACATACAGTGGCGATGGAAATAGTGATAATCAGAATAATTAAAAAGGCACAAAGCAAGGAAGATTCTCTAATGAAAATATGTCAGTAGTTAGCCTAACCATTATATATCTGTGGATTTTCTGTGATAAACACCGTGCACAAATTCTGGATGCTTTAAGATAATGCACTTCTAGGAAAAGCACAAATACAGCTCCCCAATATAGAAGAAACAAGTAAAGACACTAGCAGAAATCATTTAGAAATCGCATTTAGAATTTCAAGAGCAAACATTTCTTCTAAGACTATAAATACTCTTCAGAATCATTTTGTCTTGTACATTAGTCTTAGTAATTTGGGACTCCATGCTGAGAGGCACTGAGGCACCCCTTTGCTGCCCAGATAATCTGTCTAGAGGTTTGCTGCCTGCTGGGTGCCCACATTTGGGTATCAGGAAGAGACTACCAGGTATGATAAGCTGGAAGACTACTATTCACTCCTGCTCTTTAAGGCTGGGTCACAGGAGGCAACTAGGAAATTACAAAATATTAAAAATGACTTTATATCCCCTGGGAAGATGTTGAAGAGATCAGGAGCACAGGTAGTATTCTTCTCTGTCCTCCCAGTTGGAGTTTTGAGAACTGGGCAGGAGGAGTAAAGCAGACGAATTGGATGAATATCTGTATGGATAGTGTCACAGTAAGGGTTTCAAGTACTGTGATCTTGGATACAGCTACAAGAGACTGGACATGTGGACATCAGACAGGATGCAACTGACCATGAGAGGCAAGAATATACCGGGCAGAAAGCTGGCTTAGTGATCACCAGGGCTTTAAACTAGATTTGATGGAGAAATAGGATGTACTTTTGAGTGACAGAGAAGAGCCAGGGAATACTGTCACTTCAGGAAGCAGCAAGAGAAAACCTTATATTTGTCCCACAGGAATTAGGGAGGGCTCCTCCAAGAAGGCAATGCATCCAATAGCCCAACAAAGAATTGATTGGATGCTCAGAGCCAGAAAGTTATGGTCAATGGCTCTATGCCCAGGTGGAGGCTGGTCAGAGTGTTGTCCCCCAGGGGTAAGCCTTGGGAGCCATGCTCTTCAACATCTTTGTCAGTGACCTAGACAATGTGATTGAGTGCACCCTCAACAAGTTTGCTGATGACACCAAGATGAGTGGTGCAGTTAATACTGCAAATTGAAGGGATGCCAAAAGGGACCAGGACAGGCTTGAAAAATGGTCCCACAAGAACCTGATGAGAATCAGCAAGGCCAATTGCAAGTTGTTCCACTTGGGTCAAGACAATCCCATACATATATACAAACTGGGAGAAGAACTCGTTGAGATCAGCCCTGCAGAGAAGATCTTGGGGGTCTTGATGGTCAAAAAACTGGACACAAGCCAGCAGCTTGTGCTTGTATCCCGGAAGGCTGCATCAGAAGGGTGGCCAGGAGGGAGGTGATTGCCCCACTGTACTCTGCCCTTGTGAGGCCCCATCCAGAGTATGGCGTCCAGGCCTAGGGTCCCAAGCACAGGAAAGATGCAGAGCTGTTAAAATGGGTCCAGGGAAGGACTACAAAGATGATCAGATAGCTGGAGCATCTCTCTTAGAAAAGGGAGAATGGGTTTCAAACAAAAAGAGGGAAGATTTTGATTAGATATTAGGAGAAAATGTTCTACTCAGAAGGTGGTGAGGCCCTGGCACAGCTGCCCAGATAAGCTGTGGGTGCCCCATCTCTGGAGGCATTCAAGGCCAGGTTGGATGGGGCCCTAGACACCCTGAGCTGCTGGGTGGCAGCCCTGCCACAGAACTGGGATTGGAACTGGGTTATCTTTAAGGTCCATTCCAACACAAAACATTCTGTGATACTCTGATTAGACAGGCAGCCAGCATAATCTCTTTTATTCTCCCTAATTTTTACAGCGCTATACAGGTTTTTTTTCTTTGCTGAGAGAACACAAATGATTGTCTTTTAAGGCATAATATTTTATTGCTTTATAAATCTGTATATTTATTCCTATTTGTTTTGAAGATAAATCAATTTGCTTACAACAGTTTACTGAAATTTGATATTTCAAACCTAAATTCTACCACTGTATATGTCATTGTTAACTGTAGGGAGGAGAGGCATGGCACCTTTTTTTGTACCTGCTTTCAAAATGGTTTTATATTGGATGAACAGTGTGGGAAGCTTTCCCACAAAGAGGCTTCCAGCTGTCACTACTGTTTTAAGCTCTGCATTTGTGATTGCAAGTATCATAAAGCCATAGTGAAAAGCAATGAAGAGGAGAGAGAAGAGAATAAAAGAAGACATTAAGCTCTAATCCAGTTCTGCATTTAATTTCTATGTGAGGTGTTGAACAAACCATTTAACATCTCTGCATCTTATTTCTCCCTATTGAAACAAGGATCATAATCATGTCCTTCTCACTGGAGTTTTGCAGAATCTCTTTCACTGGTTTTGGGAGATATTAGGAAGCACATTAATTTCCGTATTGGTCAAAGGAAGCAGCAGTGCTTTCTTTTTTACCTGCCATTATATGATGACTAGTTCAAATTCTCTGATTTCTTCCAGCAGTGCCTTGACATTTGTTGCAACTGGTGTGTTTTTCTCTTTGTAGTACATTAACCAAAGAGGACAGAGTGGTCAGAGAGTCTTTGTTTGGGCTTCTTCTTCTATGGCCAACACAAGGCTCTTTGTTTTAATGAATAACCCGAGAGGTTTTGGCAGAGTGTTTGAGTTAGCTCTCCAATTGCCTAATGTGGCAGCTGGTAACTTCAGTTCAGGCTTCCGGGAATCTGAGATAAGACCATTGTTACTTCCATATCCTAGTTGGGTCAGTCAGTCCTTATCCTTTCCTTTTTCTCTTTTCCCTCTACTTCCCTGTTGGTTTGTTTACTTTTCTAAAGGTGCTGTATTTCTAGCTAGCACTCAGAGCACAGAAAAAAACAGCACTAAGCTTATCTCCATTAATTGCTCTAAAGTTGATTAGTTGCATAGGAAACTGAATCTCAGATATGGAGCCATTTGCAAGAATTGCAGAGCTGATAAAAGTCTGTGCAGCTGTGCTATAAGATAGCAAGACACTTAAGCTTAAAGCAAGTCATTGAGACTGTTCAGATGGGTAACAGCTTTACTGCATGTCTGTTAAGGGCATGTGTGTCCTGACTGACATTGGAGGGCTTGGTGATATTCTAGACCCCACCAGTTTCTGTTTTGAGCATGCTAAATTCAGTCCAATTTCATCAGAAATTATTTTTCCCTTTTCCTGTGTCACTTTCTCTTCCTCCCACAGTATGAATGTTGTGAACTGTAAGCATAAACACAAACATAGAGAGCTGTTACATACATAGCACATTCAATCTAGACATTTGGTGGCACCGAGCTCACAAATTCCATGCCCTTACCTCTGCTCTGTAGTTTTACAATGTTGGTCTCTTTAATTGCAGTTAAACTTCTAAATCACTGTGGTTTTCTCTGAAGTGCTGAAGCTGGGATGGAGGGAAAACATCACAGTTCTCTTTGAAGCTCAGTGCTTGTAGATGAACTAGTTGCTGAACTTCAGAGGACTTGGCAGTCCCTCTGCAGGTCAGATTGCTAACCCTTGCAAAGTAATTGGGCCACCTGAATATTTGTCTGCCATGGGACAACAAAAGCCTTCTTTTTACCCTGGCATTTGAAAATATTCATTTCAGTACGATTTTAAGAATCCCTGTCTCTAATGATTACATTGACTTAAGAAAAGATGGATTTGTATGTAGAATTATCCGACCTCCTCCAACAAGTGAGAATGCTTGACATGTCTGACATCCTTCTATAATAGATCTTCCTTCTCCAAGGAAAATACACCTAGAACTTCAGGGTCTTCTTAGGAGAGAAGGGTTCACTGTTAAAAGCTTTGGGAGAAGGGAGTGGAGGATGCCAACCATGTTGTGATCTCAGATCATGGTAGAAGGCCACAGGAGATGATGCTAGAAGAAAGACTTAGCAACTTACAGATCATAAACATTACTGGCTTGCTGGCCTGTGCAAGCCACCCAAGGTTGTATTCAAAATGAGGTGACTGGAAGATGTCAGCTAATCTTAAATCTAGTCTGAAATATTTGTCAAACTCAAAAGAACATACAGTAAAAGTGTTCATGACATTCTAAGCAGTAGGATAAAAATGTTTGAGCACATACCAGTCTGAAGTGAAAGTTGCTTCATTGGCAATGTGGTCAATTCTTCACAAAAATGTAGCATTTCTCCAACACATGGCTACACTGCTGGTTGGCAAAGGTAAGCAAGCAAGCTGATATGTTAGAGTAGAGCATGCTACTTGCATTACTTTGAATCCTTAAATGGGACCAAAGGGGCTAGAAGATAGTCTTCTGCATCAGTCAGATCTGGGCATAAATCTGAATACACTGAGAGAAGATCTTAGCCATCCTCCCTATCCAATGGTAGCTGCTCAAAAAGCAGGAGTCTCAATTGCCTGGTCGTAGGTCATTTGTCCTTTTCTCAGTAGCTGATCTAAGTGGACTTCGCCACAATCGTATCCAATAAATTTCCATCATTGCCAGAGAACAAAAGAAAAATCTGTTGATTTTGGTTACTGTGATCAGCTGGTGCTTTGTTGTCTTAGGGATCCTGGAAATATCTTGGCCAGCTGTTTCTGAACCCAGCTCTAAGCCCTTCCAAAGTGTTCTGCAGCCTACCTGAGCAAATATAAAGGGTTTAGTACCCCTAAAAAGCAGTGATAGTGAGCAAAGAAAACTGAGGCCATTAGGGGTGTAGATCTGGAGTCTCCCTTTAAGGGTCCATATGAAAGAAGCGAAGGACCTGGAGTATCTTCCTCATTCTCAGCTCCAGAAGGCTATGCAACCTCTGTCTCTCTGTGAGCCCAAGTGCACAATCACACCATGTTTTGGACAAGTTTCTATTTGTATCCAAACTGTTTCCCCATCTGCTCCTGCCACTTATTGCAGGCCATTCTCTGGAGTGAGGTATTCTGGCATGCCATAACATCTGTGAGTGTTGTAATGAGGTTGGTTAGAATGTAACTCACTGAAGCGGCAAGAACTAATCACTGTATATTGATATAAGATTTTCAGAGACTTAGATGGAGAGTGCTGCAATAATCTTCTGGGTGTGAGCATCAAGTGGGGGTGGAGGGAATGTACACGTGTGGTAGTAAAATTACTCATTAGCTGCAGTAGGTCTCATTATCTTAGGGAAGTACATAAATGATTCACTGCTTAACAGGGTATTTAGAAATGCCTGCTTATACACAGGAGTCAGCCAGAACCAATATCCTGTGCAGGCCAGGAGCACCTGTCTCGGAGTGAAGAAATTTTAACTACTTTTGTTTTCTCTCCCAGATATTGGAACTCCCTGAGCAACCTAGTGGCTTCACTCCTGAATTCAGTCCGTTCCATTGCCTCCCTCCTGCTGCTCCTCTTCCTCTTTATCATCATCTTCTCCCTGCTGGGGATGCAGCTTTTTGGGGGCAAGTTTAACTTTGATGAAATGCAGACCAGGAGGAGTACATTTGACAACTTCCCCCAGTCTCTCCTCACTGTGTTTCAGGTAAGAGCATGAGTAGGTACAGATGGGACCTAGATACTGTGCTTTAAATGGGAGAGAGAGACAGTAGGTCCTGCACCCTTCTTCTACAGCCTAGTAGTCTCTGAGGCTATTCTAATAGCTCCAGGAGCAAGGCACCATGCTGCCAGCACAGGGGTATTCCCTTCCAAAGTGGGGAAATATCACAAAGCCATCAGGGCTTATCAGAATAGTACATGAGAATGGCATTACCATGTTGCATGGCCTTGCCTGGAAGCCAGAGCCTGTCCCTGTGGCTATCCTCTCCCCTTCCACAGTACTAGGGAACAAGTATGTGCTCACTGCACC
This sequence comes from Lagopus muta, assembly GCF_023343835.1. Classification (NCBI taxonomy): domain Eukaryota; kingdom Metazoa; phylum Chordata; class Aves; order Galliformes; family Phasianidae; genus Lagopus; species Lagopus muta. The sequence continues at coordinate 60,721,617 of NC_064433.1, forward strand.
AGTGGAGAAATTAAATAGCTTTCAAACTGACTGCAATTTTGAGACTGATCAGCCAAGAGCATCAGGATTGTGATTTCACACACAAGGTGAAGGGATGTATCTGGGAGGGCTGTGCTGAGTGCTGTCCTCAGTGCTTTACTTGTGCAGCTTGTCTGAAACAACAGATGTGCAGGGAAGTGCCAAGGTGAGGTGGGGAGACTTAAACAAAGATGTCTTGTGGAGCCATTCGGGTTCAGCAATAAGTCTTCAAGGGGACATCTCCAGTTTTTTTAACAGTTCTAGTGCCCTTTTTGCACAATCTCATTTTGTTTTTAATTTGCTAAATGGATACAGCCAGAGTTTCCAGCCATCTTGGGGGAAGGGATGATCTCTAGGATAGTGAATATCTTTCTGTTAATGGGGTTTTCAAATTCTCTGTGTGGTCTAACACTGTATCCCTTATTGGTGGGAATGTGTCATTTAGATCCTGACTGGGGAGGACTGGAATTCGGTGATGTATGATGGGATCATGGCTTATGGCGGCCCCTCTTTTCCAGGAATGTTGGTCTGTATTTACTTCATCATCCTCTTCATCTGTGGGAACTGTATCCTTTGATGCTACACTTTTCTCCAAACGGGGTTGAATTTAAAGTCACCCCTTATTACTTTTGCTGTGTCAAAAAGTAATTTTGTACCTTATATCTTCACCTTTTCCCTAGCTCAAGATTTTGGCTTTGCACTGTCAAAAGTTAAACAAGTTTGTTTAATCTTAGCTAGTGCTAAGCCTTCAGGCATATAAACATTTGTAAGAGCCAGCTAGGTACTGGTTCTGCATGCCAGCTTTTATTTAGTACCTTTACATGTTTAGGTTTTTTATTTTTTATTCCCCCTAATTTTCTCATAGGTCTTTCTTTCCCGCCTTCCTTATAAACAAATCTCTTTGTCTACCTGCGGTGTGTTTTTACTTTAATTGCCATTTCATTAACATGTTCCATTTGATTTCATCCAAACTTTATGTGGAATAAAAATATATGTAATATACAATATGCTAGATGCAAACTTTGTAATAGGAGTACCATATGTTTGACACAATTGATTTATGTGAGATCGTATATTAACTTGCATATAAATGAACAGGAACCCTGTTCCATTTCACTTACTGCAATGTGTTTGATCTTCAAACAGAAAATCACGTAGTCTGTTATCTACTATCCTGAGATGGCATTAACTTGAGTTCTCTCTGGCTTCAAGGTGAAGTGAGGGCAAAGTACATAACCCAGCAGCACAAAGCACACTGCAGGATTAGGCTGTGAGTGTCCTTTCATAGGAATTTGCATTGAACACAGTGCCATGGTTCAGTACCGTGTCTGTTTGCTCCAAATTTGTTCATGTTTAATTTCTGTTTCCTTAATAAATAGCCCTCATGTGTCAGAGGTGACATTTCTTTTTATACTAGTTCTTCTATGGAGCTACCTTGTAGTTTCAGCCCAGCTATTCCAACCTTTCCTCATAATTCAGGTCTCTCAAACCCTGTTATGTGACATTTCTGTTGACCTGCATGCCCTTTCTTCAAAGTGAGATAGTGCCATTACACTTATCTCAAGGTCGAGGGATGCTGTCTTCCTGACAGCTTTAAAAAGCTACAATTTGGATCTCCTTGTGAACTGCAGAGGAAAATGTGAGCCAACTCCATGTGCTGGCTGACTTTGTGTCGTTAGACCTTGGAGCTTTGGGAGAGGAGTGGCTGTATTTCCAGACTAAGCCTTAAACTGGAGTTTACTGAGAACTGATGGCATGAGACCTACTCTAAAGAAATCTCAGTAAGAATCTGGTGTTCAGATTTATAACACAAGGTCTTAACACTGACTGGCAAGACAAGAAAGCAATTGTCATTACTTACCCTTCAGCAACATGTGCATGACTAGTTTACATTGCAGCTTCCATGTGTGGGCTCTCTGCTAGGAGACAGCAGAGTTGCCAACCCAATCCTTTAACATTCAGACTAAATGAATTTCTTTTGTTTCCCTCAGAAATGCTAATGATAGTGATATCCTTATGGTCCTTAAAACCTACATATGTCTGTGGGAAAGGCTAATGAGGTTGTCCAACTCAAGCATGTAGGCCAAAATTGGAAAGCTCAGGTGCCTAATGGTATGAGGATCTTGAATATGAAAGTTCTTTAACAAAAATGACCTGAACCTTCAAAGGCATCCAGGGCTCCTGGATCCTCTAGCAGAATCCTTTAGCGGAATTTGTTGCATAGAGCAAGACTCTATATGGAAACCAAAAACTGAAATCTAAGTGTTAAAGTCTAGGCTTCTATCTTTTCTATCAGTCATTCCATTGTGAAATTTTGGAAACCCTACACAGTGTGTTAGACATTTAGGTGGTAGTTGTAGATTCGTCGTGCTCAATATGTGCACCCTGAACATTTGTGTGAATTGGAAGTTTGGAAAATCCAAGAGATCTGATGACAGGTTGCTAAAAATTTAAATTAAGACACCTTCAGTATAATGTTGTTCTGCAGTTTTCAAAGCCCGTTTTCTTTAAGTAGCACACAGACATCCTCCTGAATGTCTTTTTGGCCATTGCTGTGGACAACCTTGCTGATGCGGAGAGTTTAACATCTGCACAGAAAGAGGAGGAAGAGGAAAAAGAAAGGAAAAAACTAGCTAGGTAAATCCATATGCATCCACCTCAAAATCATCCACTTGTATATATATCCATATATAGAACCTAACACATTATGCTTATTTGTATGTGCAAGTATGTAATATGTTTAAATTTTCTGTGTGTATATAGATTACATAAATATGATTAATTTATATTGTATATTGCATATATAATTATGTATATATGTATTTTAATTCAAACTAAAGGACAAGAAGGTGTTGGGAGTTAGGAATCTCACAATTGCAATGATGTGAACAGAAGAAAGAAAGGCTGAGTGACTGGTGAGATTTCAGGGCATCAGTAGTTAATGAGTACAAAATGGTATTGGTGTAACAGTACCGTTTGAATATCCCTATTACCTCCTGATTGCTCTGGACCACAGAGCAAGAAAAAATTTCAGATTCCCAAGACACAAGATTCACTGACTTCCTTCTTTTTATATGTCATACACTGGAGAAAAATTCTGGCTAGTTCTATTAGTATATCTGCAGACTCTCAGGAGACTTGAGCTGGACTTAGAGCTTCTCTGTCATTCCCTGTTGGCAACCATGGAGAAGTCTCTCCTAACCAGTTACCTCAGTTTGTTTCTGGGCTACTTGGAGAGAATCCTTTGTGCAGATCTTTCTGCCTGTGTCCTACACACCATTCAGGAGAATCTCTTGGGCTCTGGAAGTGCAGTGAGCAGCAAAACTTTGTAGGCAACTTAGTGGAAGTCCACAAGACAGGGTTTGAAAACACTTCATGCCATTGTTATTGAGTGAACAAAGAGAAGATATCTAGTCACATGCCTAGAACGTGCACAAAAATGCAGTCACCTACTTCTCCATGTGCATTCTCATACACATATATAAACACAAGCCATTGAGAATGCTATGAAGTAAAAGGATTCTATATGGAATTAGAATAGAAGAGGAAGAGGTGGAGCCACTGAAATATAAGCTGGATTCAGAATGGAGGTGACAGTCAGCTGATCGTTCTCTTAGTGTGTGCTGTACTACATGAAACAGCTTTTCACCTTTGTAACTGTTTTCTTTTTATCTTGTCAAATTGTTAGGACTGCTAGTCCTGAAAAGAAACAGGAGATAGAGAAAACAGCTGTGGAGGAGGAGACAAAGGAGGAGAAAATTGAGCTGAAATCAATCACTGCTGATGGAGAATCGCCACCTGCTACAAAGGTCTGCTGCTAGCACAACGGTCTATGCAGAGATGATGTGGACAGCTTGAGTTTTGAGGGGAATGAAAACCCTCTGCTTTGTTTGAGTCTTTTTTTCTTCTGTTTCTGTTAGATCAACATGGATGACTATCAGCCAAATGAAAATGAAGAAAAGAGCCCATATCCCACAACAGAAGCACCAGGTATCTCTCTGTTTTCTCTCGTTTCTGATCTAAAAAAAAAAAAGTTCCGGTTGCTAGTGCACATATAGCCAAATTATGATAGCAAGCAAGCTGGTCTTGTAATGTCTTCATGATGGGAGAAGGTGATGCAATTAAATTTGTAGAATCACGGAAGGGCTTGGGTTGAAAGGAACATTAAAGGCTGTCCAGTTCTAAACCCCCTTCCACAGGGCAGGACACATTCCACTAGATCATGTTTCCCAAAGCTACATCCAACCTGGCCTTGAACACTTCCAGAGATCGTACCTCCACAACTTCTCTGGACAGCCTGTCCCAGTGCCTCATTACCTCCAGGGTGAAGAATTTATTTGTTAAAGCTAATTTAATCCTACTCCCTTTCAGTTTAAAACCATTGCCTCTTGTCTTTCCCCTCATCCTCCTCATCCTTACGTTTAGGCTCCCTTTAAAAAATGGAAGGCTTTTCACAAGGTCTCCCCAGCACCTTCTTTTCTCCAGGCTGAACAAGCCCAGCTCCCTCAGCCTTTGTTCATCAGAGAGGTGCACCAGTCCTCTAAGCATCCTTTTGGCTTCCTCTGTACCTGCATCAACATCTCTATGTCTTTCTTGTTCTGGGAGCACCAGGCTTGGATTCAGTATGCCAGATGGGGTCTCAGAAGAGCGCGAGCAGAGGGAATCCCCTTCCTCACTTTGCTAGTGACATTTTATTTGCCCATGTTTCCTTTGCAGTTCCTGTAGTGGTTAGTGGTACTTGATATGATTCTCTGTAAAGAACACATTACATGATTAGATATATATTTTCAGTTCATTTTTTCAGTATTCTATGTCAGGGAAGATCAACAACAGATACTTATGAAAGTAAAAGTGCTGAATGCCTTTTAGAATTTTTTTTTTAATCAAAAAAGTCAGTGCAACTTTATTAATATGATTCTAAAGGTGTAAACTCAGCCTAGAATTGATCATTTGGACCTGATGAACTTCATCCTCAAATTCTTTATATAGAATTGGATGAAGCAATCTCGGAACACAGAGCAGTTTTACTTTGAGAATTCCTGAAGGCTAGGTCTTTAAAATGGTGGGTAGGGGTGGAGCAGAGGTCAGTTCAACTTCCATTCATGGAAAAGTCTTGAAACAAATAACTAAACAAATACAGCACTGCAAGATAAGGAGACTAACAGGAACATGGATTTACAGAGAACAAATCATGTTAAGCCACTTTCATTTTCTTCTAAGAGGGGCTGACAAGACGGGAGAAGATATGCTTTGACTTTGCTGATGTTCTGAATGTCTCTAAACATTCTCATAAGCCAGCTAGAAAAAAAAAAAATGGTCTAGATGATTGGGAGATAAATTGGTCGGACTCTGTACGTGGAGAGTAGCAATCACCCAAATGAGGTTCTACAACCCAAAGGCCTGTCCTGAGTTCAGTTCAGTTCAATGTTAATGACCTGAGTGATGGAAAAGGAAATATGCTTATTACATTTGCACATGACATGAAGCTAGGAGGGACAGTAAGCATACTGAAGGGCAGCATTAGAATTCAAAGAGCTCTTGAGGAACTGGATAAATGGTCTAAATAAAATTGAAAGTGCCACGCTCTACATCGGCAGGAATAAACAACTCACAAATAAAGGATCTTAGGTGACAATAGTTAGGTAACAGTCCTTGAGAAAAGAATTTGAATCTTGTAATCACAAGCCCAGCAGAAGCCCATAACATTTTGCCACCTGTCAAAAGGCAAACAAGTAGTTACAAACAGTGAAAAAATGACCCTTTAGTCCATTTACAGGTTTCTTCTAACAAGCCAGTGAAAGCTAACCAGAGTAAAACAACTCTTTTAGTCTTTTAGCAATTGAGGTCTCAGTTGAGGTACAATCTCATTTTGGGTGCAGTTAAGAGAAGTGGAGCTGAATTGGGAAGAACCGAGAAGGGCAAAGTGAAAGCAATGCAAGGAGAAATTGAACTGAGACTGAAAGAGCTGTGGTTTTTTGAGCTAGGGAAGACAGAGGAAATGGTTTCAAATGCATAAAAGGTTGTTACAGGTAGAAGGTAAATAATCTCAATCTGTTATGGTTAAGGGAATTAACCCTATTAAGGTTCACACAAGGGGAAGATTTTCTAGTAGCGAGGCTCTAAACGATTGTGAAGAAGGTTGTGGAAACCTAGCATCACCAAATATGGCTAAGAACAGGTTAGAGAAATATCTGCCAGAAAAGACTTAGATATAATAATTAGTTGATTCTAGCTTGGCAGACATTTGGCCATGTGTGATCTCTTCTTGTTCTTCCCTTCTTCACTTCTGATTATATAACAGATTGTAATAGGTAATAAATTACATTCTTTTCTATTCTATCATTCCTAAAAAAATGTGTGTTAATAGGTTAATGTGATAGGGTAAAAAAAAGGCAGGATAGTTCACTTTAAGTAGATGAATGAGAGGTTCAGACAATCAGAAAGTAAAACTGTTCGTTGCATTTGATTTTCAGAACAAAAAAAAAATCTGTGAGCTTGCCGTACTCATATTTATGCATATTCGTAGCCTGTTAATCAGGTGTTTCCAACACCATAAAATGCAGTTCACTTTTGATATTTTTTAGAGCAGATCACTCTGGATTTAACCTTCCAAGCACCTCTGTAGACACAGGGCATTCACTGCACACCCATTCACAGTTACTAATCTGTTTTAAGGAATCTTCAGTTACAAGAACAAATTAAAACAGCCTGAAACAATTCTGTTTCTGTTTCTCAACTAGCCAGAATTTGTAGACTGTTATATTTTCTAAAGTAAAGATGCACATACCTGCATAAGAAATTTAAGCCTACTGATAATAGAATTATATTTCAATTACCTTCCATAGAAAATTTAGAAATAGGCTCACAAATGGAATGTTTGACAAAAAACAAATCTACAATTTGTTATGGATTTTCTATCTGTAGGATTAGAGGTCAGGAAATAAAGCAAAAACACTTTTAAACTCCTGCTTTGGGATGCCAATCCTTGGACTGGCATGCGGATGTATGCTAGGTTGTCTTCTGTCTTTCAGTACAAAGCTCAGAAGCACCAGTACCCTCTTGGAGCAGAAGCAGCATTTCACATCTGTCTCATGTAAGCAGGTCTGGGGAACAAAACTCCAAGGAACTCAACGGCAATAGCAAGCAAGAATTTCCCAATCCCCAAGTGTGTACCACTGTCCCTTCATCAGTTCCTTTCTGATCATCAGATCAGCCCAAAATCCTTCTGGTGATTGCCGTGCTACAGAAGGCGCTGTGCAGCTAAATGCAGCCCTCCTGGGAAAACATCCTTCACACCAACTCAGTTTTTCCTTTAATATTTGAATCTACCCCACTCCATTTCCTATTAGTTTCTGTTGCCTCAACTAGAATTTTCTCAATAACCTCTTCTGAATGTTTTTGCTGCACAGTATTGCTCTTAGTCCCCAGAATACACTGTATTTGCAACTCATCAGTTCACCTAGCCACTTAGTTGGAGGGAGAGACTATTCTTTCCAGAGATTTGTGTACACTAGAGGGATTATTATGCTGACATGTTTATTATAGGAAGACAGGGAGCAAGTCCTGCGGTCTGGTACAGAAACAGACAAAGAATTCAGAACACCAGATGAGGGTCAGATGAAGGCTTGAGGTGATTTATGGAAGCTTGAAGCAAAGCAGTGTCCTTACACGACAGCTCTGGTCTTTGTATAGAGTAAAGAAAAAAAGCCTTTCCATTGAATCTGTCACTGATTCTGCACTGTAGCCTGTGTGTGTCCTTCACAACCAAAGGATGCAACTGTTCTCATGAAGTATAACTCAAGATGACAGTCCAAGTTTTGAGTTTTCTTGAATTTCAGAAGAGTTCTAAACTAGATCTCAACTTGGTAACTCTGAGTCTTGCTTCTTCATGATTTCATGGCAGGCTTGAATGAAAAAGTCACTTTTTAAACAGTGGTATACCTTAGGTATAGAAAATGGCCAAAGAACAAGTGTGGGATTGCAGCTGACATGTCTCCCAGCCAGCTTGTGAATACCGTGTTGACCTTTGCTTATATGAATGCTGACACCTGTGCAATATACTGGTTTCTTTATACTGGTAATTAGCTTACACAGCAACCTGAGCTGATGCTGTAACAATATTATACTTTTTGTATTAAACTCCTGTTTTTTCCTTGCTTATGTGCCCTAGACCCTACTTTAGGTGACAAACATTTCAAACATTATTCTTTCTCCATAACTGAGGAACTCAATGTGTTTTCCAGTCTGCAGCTATGTGGTTGCCAAAGTCATTAATATATTTCTTGCTTTATGGCAGACACAAGAGAAAGAGGAGAGAAACAGTCTTCCTCATAATCTTCATTTAAGGGGGCTGGTCCTTCTGCTAAGAGTCTATTTTCCAGAGGCATTCTCCTATACCTATTAGGAAAAAAAAAATTAAACACTTTAAGTAAATCTTGCTTCAAGAAAAAGAAAACAAAAAAAAGATCTAATATTGATGGCACAGAACTGAGGCTCAGAATAATAGTCTTTCAAGCGAGAGCTCTCAAACATCCTACATGATTATGGGCATTGGTATTCGAGACTGTTAAAGAAGAAAGAATTTGCTTACCCCACTCCTTGTCAATCCACTTTGACATCTGTAGATAAAAGGTGCAAGTGTAAAGTATTGTAATATTATATAAATATGAATATTAGCACAATTTTTTTCGAGTACTATCCACAAAAGTACTTCAAAAGGAATAAAACCTGTAGAATGGGTATTGTTAAGTGTGTTACGACATAAAATTGAGCTGTTAAAAAATAGACCAGATTAAAAAGTGCAGACTGTGTACCAGATCAAACATATCCAAAAATCTATCAAGCGAACTTGAGCCAAACTCTTGCTACTAGAAATGTAAAGAAAGAATCCTATTTGCATGCAATAAAAGCATGCATTGAAAAGGCCACTTTTCTCCCATCTCTGACATCTAGATTAGGATCTGTACTGATTCACCTATTCTTCTTAATATGTCCATTACCAGATGAAGTGCCATACCTGGCCCTGAAGGAACAGGCTTTTCCTAGAATTTATCTCACTTTATGGAGTTAGGATAAACCCTTTAGCTACAGTTTCCTCTTTTGCATTGACTGGAAGATAAATCAGTTGTCAAGATCCCTTCTTGAAATATTTCTTCCTGTCTTGCTAATTAGGTGAGAGGATTGTGAACTTTAAAATAGCAAAATCCCGTTGTGTCATTTACAAAAAAGCTTCTGACTTCAGCACGTAGAAAAAATCCTCAAAGGTGGAAGGCTGTCTTTCACATACTACTGAGTTCCCATCTCTACAGTTTCTTCCTTGAGTGTCTGTACAGGGCCTGGAGTTCTGCTCCATAGGCATCAGGTTCAAGAGGCTCACATTTGTCACCTGCCCTTTTATTCTTCTTACCACTGAATATTGAAAGAAGGTAGTTTTAAGGATTTCTGATAGGTGTATGTTAAAGTACTTGTGCTCCATGTTTGCTGTATGGCATACATGCATTCATCAAAACACAAGCCTGGGTGCGGCGATGGCTCCATGGAGAGCTTGCAAAGAGGATTACAAAAAATGCTGATAAACTGGAGGAATAGTCTGAAGACAAGAAGGTGCAGTTCAGTAAGGATGAGGTCAAAGTGCCACTCATGGGAATCAGCAGCAGCATAAATGCAGAAGGGACTGAAGGGCAGAACAACCATTATATTGTGAAGAGTCAATGGTTCACAGAAACCAAAAACTAGTGGCAAATTAACACAAGAATGTGATGAAAATAAGTGCCTACAAAAAGTATTTAAACAGCAAAATGGCATTATAAGATATAAAAAATAATTAACTCTCCTTTGCACCGGTAGGACCTCAACAGCAGGTTAGTTCTGCTGAAAATCCAAAGGAAAGTAGTGAGAATGATCTAGAGAACACAGCATCTCAGGAAAGATTGTTGTTTTTATCTAAGAAAAAGAAAGCCTGGCAGAAACAAGCATGTTAAATCCTTCTGCAAGAGGAAGGGAATTCTCTCTTTTCTGTACCCATGGACAGTAAGAAAATAAGCAATGGATTTAGACCACAGCAAGGAAGCCTATAGATAGTCACTAGGGGGAAGTATTTTGCAGAAAGGACAGTGAAGCATCTGAAGAGACTGTTGTGAGGATATTGTGAACTTACCAGCATTGATGGTTCTACAGACAGTCTTGATCAATCTCTGCTGGGATAGGTCCAAGGCAGAGGTTGGTGCCTCAGAAGAGGGAAATGGACAATAATCCACAGGTTTTCATCATCCTATTTTTATGCTTCTAATTTAGTAACTTTATTTCAATAGAAACAAATGTCCCACCACTCCATGAGGGGTCGTATTTTGCATAAAATAAAACATTTTGTGTGAAATAAAAATATTTATTGCAGCAGAGGAAGATGAGGAAGAACCTGAGATGCCTGTCGGCCCTCGGCCTCGCCCAATGTCTGAGCTGCACCTCAAGGAAAAGGCTGTGCCCATGCCTGATGCCAGCGCATTTTTCATCTTCAGTCCTAACAACAGGTATTTAAGATGCTACTCAGCTGTAGCAAGAAGAGATTTCTGGCATGAAATCTCCATGTAAGCACAAATGTAGAAAGCCTACTGACGATATGCAGTGGGAGTACAGAGCACCTGCAAGTCTAATTGAGGACACAAATGATAAAAGCTTTGGAAATAAGGGATTCAGAGGGAATCTAGTAATTGGAACTCCCCAACAAATTCAGGTTTTAAGCAGATTGTAAGCAAACCTCATGCAATCAAACATGAGGTAGGAGCTTCTTGTCCTAATAGCTGCTCAAAATTCACTCCCAGTAGGGAGTTTTTGCATTTCTGCATATTCCCACTCACCAAGAATGAGCATGCAAGGAAAGAAACAAAGAGGACAACAATTCCCATTGTTCTGAGGGGAGCCTGAGGAGAATTATTCTTCACCCTCTTCCTCCAGTCTCCTTCAGGCAGCCTGGCTTCGCATTACTCCAGTTCTCTTTCCAATGCCAGTGTATGAAACCAGTACCATGAGTGGAGGGCTGAACTATGGCATGAGAATATATCTTTCTAAGGGTGCAGGAAAGAGCTCACTGATCAGGTGGTCTGTTCAGTGCCATGTATCCCAACATCTCCCTTGGAGACTTTGCCACCAAACACAGTCTCAGAGCAAGGCAGGACTGTGAAGGCCCAAAAGAGTTCAGAGTTTATCTTCCCACAGCAGGGCTTATGCCACTTCTCCTTGGTATGAGCAACAGAGAGAGACTGATGATGACTGGGACTCGTGGACTCTAATGTCGGCTTTGCCACCCACCCCCACTGTTGCTTGTTGAAAAAGTAAATTAACCTCTGCAATCATCTGTAAAATTGCTATAATAGGGGCTTGGCAGCTCAACAGCCAAAAGTAGAGCTAAATAGATTAATGAAGTGCCTCTAGAATTATGCATAGGACTGTTATGAGGTTTAACTCCTCATATCCTGATATAATTGTGTGAAAGGTGCTCTATTAGCATCAAGTAAGCCTTCTACTCTGTATGGGAGACTGCTACTGCTTACAGGCCGTTTTCACACTAAGAACACCAGCACTTCATATTAGGCTGAGCTTTAGTAGATGCTGTGTATGGCATGATAACCTCCCAGAAGCCCTTTGCAAATGACTGCCTGGGCTATAGCCAATTTGCCAGATTTGTGCCCTGCTAACAGGTAGATTTCTCATGCCTCATACCTGTGACTGTCTAGCCCCATCTCAGAATGAGATTGTTCATCCCCAAACCCATTTCTACTGCTTACCCCCTATAAAAATGGGGGACATTTCTATGAATGGAAAGGATTTAATTTTGGGTTGGCCGTCTGTAGACCATATTTAAATGGAGAACCAAGCCTGACTCCTGCAGGCAGCCAGTTACCCCAGTGTGCATCACTGCATTATATGGAGAGCTGAGGCTGCTGAACACTCAGCAGGGCAAAGCACAACTGCCTGCGATGCTATTCTTTGCCAGGGTAGAGTGAAGCTGCTATGCAGAGCAATCCCTCAGGGCCAGTCTTGACAGCTAAAGAGGAGAGGGGAATGTTTCCCAGGTCTTCCTGTTCTCTGAGAGATAAAGTGTGCCTCTCCTCTCTCTTTCAGGTTTCGTGTCCACTGCCATCGAATCGTTAACGATAACATTTTCACCAACCTGATCCTATTTTTCATCTTGCTCAGCAGCATCTCCTTGGCAGCTGAGGACCCCGTCCGACACCTCTCCTTTAGGAATCAAGTATGCTTATCACACTCCTTCCCTTGCTGTGTATTAAAAGTGTAGCACAAGCAGCTCATGAGGTGAAGTCAAGAAACACAGAAAAGACCGCATCAGAGGTGTTGGTAGTGGCTCGCTACTCTGGTTTATGCCTTTAGTACACTGTGTGTGAACATACAGGGAAAATGAATCAGAGCTGAATTTGGCCTCGAGTTAATTTTGGAAGTGTCTGTAGGAAAAGAAATGATAGACAGCTGAAGCAAAATTATTGCTCACTGGAATTAAAGGCTTTAAAAATGGGCTGGAGAAAATTGAGGTCCAGAGAATTCTGTGTTGGGAGATGTGCAAGTTCCCTTTGAAATATTTGTTCTCCCAACACACTATTTTTTTGAACTAAAAAGTGCAGGGCCTTTGCTCACACTGGTGTAAATCAGAAGTACAATTCTTGAGTTTGACACCATCACTCTGGGGGAAATTGGTGTCTTTTAAGTTAGAATCAGGCTGGTTCAGTGCAAGCTGCAAAGCCATCACTGAATTTGAGATAATCCTCAGAAAATATGCCATGCTCCTCTCCTGGCCAAGCTAGGGGAAGAAGAGGAAGGCATTCAGCACAGAGATATATTCTCAATTTCCTTCTTGGCCATTCTTATTAGCCTTTTGAAATGCCCAGTGCTTAGCTTTGCCAGTGGTAGTTTCCATTAATCTGGGATCACTACAGAAATGAGAAGTGTCAGCAACTATATGTGAGACTTCTGATCTCTGCTGTCTGCAGTGGCAATTTGGTGGCTGGAAGAGCTTGCTAGACATAAACATTTTTTTTTTCCTTTTTTTAATAATAAGACCTTATTTTAATGCTCAGTGTTCTACTTCCCAGAACTATCCTGGCCTGAGCACACATTTAAATGTATAGATACATGCAGAGAAGGTATTAATGGAAGTTTATTTCTGAATTTATCTCAGAGTTGCTTTGCATTTCCTCCTGAAGGAGGGTACAAAATAACAGCCCAACATGTAACAGTAACAATCTGCTTCTACATGGGTGAGTATGCCCACCATGTAGGACTACAAGTACATCAGTTGGTATCAGTACTGCAGAATGGTATCAGCTGGCGTATTGGATTCTGACAGAAGCAGATGCAGAATCCATAGCAGAGATTTAAATAAGAAAAAAGTAGTAAATAAAAAAGCTGAAGTTTTAGTGCAAAGTGTTATGTTGTGTATTTGAACTCATTGATTTTGCATGAAATTCTGTGTTTAATTTTTGCAGGTACGGGTGTTTAAAATGTGTCATGCCAGGGGACACTGACAAGATGTTTGGGTTGCAAAAGTGGTCTGCCTTTATTGTTTGGCAGTAGTAGAGTAAGATCGTGTCTGCTCTGTGCCTGTGAGGGAAATAAAGCAAGCTGAGAGCAAACAACCTACCCTGCCCTCACTGTGGAACAACATAAGCAGGCATTCACTGTGACTCTTGCAGACCAGTGCTCTTGTTGACACAAACTGTCCCAGAGCTGGAAGGGATAGAGAGCAGCTCCTCCAGCAAGGGCTAACAAAGAGGCCTGGGTACTGCATCTCCCCTGGGGTGAGCTAGTGGCTGCATCTCTCCTGTGTCACACAGGGCTCAGGCAGCAAGTCTGTGCAAGTGTCTCTCCAGTCTGGTCAAACACTCTTCAAATCCCATGCAAGACCTAAAATGTTAAGTTACAATAGTCTCTCTGTTTTTTTTAGTTTTGTTTTGCTTTTAATATATTCTGGATTAAATATGTATTTAGGGAAGAATAGTTGTGCCTGCTGGTAAATAGCACCAGTTACACAGGTGAGATTTTTCATCTGTATGGAATGTCTTCACGAGCTGCAGCTCTGGATGCAGGTTCACCAATATGTCCTAGCTGCTTTGCAGTGTTCTGGTGATGTAAAGCAGCTGCAGGCCCAGCATAATCATCCACTTTAATCAAGTTTATGGCCACTTTATGTCGGTGGAGTCATGCAAACCAGCCTTAGAGTACCCATGAATCCAGCACATTGATTATAAAATTATTCCACTGATACAATAACCAAATGTCAGGACCTATAAGGCAGCAACGTGAGGGGACATTTCCAGCTGTAATGTGTGGGAATTAATATACAATGCAACTGATGTCCATCCATCCTTGAAATGGCCCTTTTTTTAATTCTCTAAATTGCAAAAAATTATGAAGCCTAAGCCAGAACTGAAGAGGTCAGAACAACTTCTGCATTAGTCTTGGGGTCAAAAATCCTGTAGAGACCAGAGGGTTTTTGGGTTACACACCAACAGTAGGTTATACATGTCCCTATTTGACCTTCATTATCTGTAAATTAGTCTAGATTGGGATCATGCTTTAACAGTATGATCTAAAGTAACCCACTAGTTTGCAGTAGTTGCTTCATTGCCCAGGATGTACCAAGCTGTAAGAATTTATCCACCTGAGTTAGAGCAAAATCACCTAGATAGAATTAAGACCTGTAAGAAGGGTAAGTCTACTTCAGTATGTTTGTTAATGTTTTAGCAGTAGAGGCTTCAGTTTGAAAAATAATCAGGTTTCTACTGCTTCCGTATAGTGGCCTTCATGTTTAGAACTTGATTAAGCTAAAACAACACTTATCCATGGGCACAAAATTTGTAATTTTTACTTTTTCCAGCGTATGTAACACCAAAATGGTTGGTATTGGAATTCATTGGAAGCAAAGAGATCTCAGTTCTGGTCCCACTAGTCAGTAAAGGAGTTCCCATTTACCTTTCTGAGATGTAGATCAATGGGCAATGAAAGACATCTGCATCCTTGATGCTGTTACTCTGCAAATCATTTAACCCTTCCAGACTTGCTGCTGCCTTCTGTGACAGGGCCCCTTCTTGTGGTTTGCTATGCATGCCACTGCTGTACCCACCACTGGATCTAAATTGATGGGAATGATGGGTGTTTTAGCTTGCCTGTTTTACAGAACGTCAATGGAAAGATAGAAGATATAAATTGGGCACATTTGATGCATGGCTAAATTATTGTCACAGAGATTCAGTTCAATTGGCAAAGCATTTCTATTTCACCCTAACCCAGGGTAGAGGAAAAAGAAAAAAGAGAGATTGTGCATCAACTTGCAGTCTGGATACCTTTTTTTCACCTTTTTGAGAAACACAAAACAGGCCTGAATTCAAGTTAGGAATCTCAAGTTTTCCACTGAGAGACCAGAAGTCTTCATGTTCTCAGTTTGGAAATCTATTTAATAAAAACCCTTACATTGTCTGCTCTTTATCACAATCAATAAATAGATCACTAAATAACCAATAAAGAAAGAAAATCCTGCAATAAAAACAACCAAAAGCTTGTTTTCCCTCCAGAGCCCTCCTGGGATTGTAACTTAGAAAATATCTCATGTAATGTGCTGCTTGTCCTATGTGTCAGGACCTTCACTACACTCTACAGGACGTCATTACAAAACCATTTCCCATATAGTCCTCCTTTTCCCCTTGTTAAGAGACTTGTGTATTTGCTTTTGAACTGTGATTTCCCATTCCAGTGGCCAGTCACTGATCTACCTTCCCCACTCCTATTCCCTTTTGTTTTTTCAGGTTCTCTTTTATTTTGATATAGTTTTTACTGTCATTTTCACCATTGAAATTGCTCTGAAGGTAAAGTGCCCATCTTCTCTACCATTACCTGTTCACAAGCTTACTAGTTTTCTGCCACTATCTGTTGCTAACACACACGCCTGTTTGTTCCTGGGTCACGCTCAGTACAACTAACCCAATTGTGCTTATTTTTCAGATCCTAGGCAATGCAGACTATGTCTTCACTAGTATCTTTACATTAGAAATTATTCTTAAGGTAACCAATCTGAGCAATAAATTCATTTTCTGCTTCTATCTCCTCTCTCTCTCTCTCTCTCTCTCTCTTTCTTTCTTTCTTTCTTTCTTTCTTTCTTTCTTTCTTTCTTTCTACCTTTCTACCTTTCTACCTTTCTTTCTACCTTTCTTCCTTTCTTCCTTTCTTTTTCTTTCTTTCTCTTTTGCCTTCTCTTGCTCTCTGTTGCACTCCTTTTTTTTTTTTTCTCCTTAACTCCTTTAACTCTCAGCACAAAAGATTGCTTATCTTTTGGTTTTATGCTTTTGATAGTTGCTTAAAAATCTTATGTGAACTTGTAAAATAAGGCCTATATCAACATAGTGCTTTTTAGGGGAAATGCAACGACAGGATGACAAGTAGGAGAGGACCAAGAAAAAGGCCATCACCCCAGAAAATGTTCTCACTGCCCTGGCCAGTTTTTCCAAAACTGAATTTATTTGCTGTACAAAGAACCCTGAGCTCATACTCCTCTGATTCGTCCTACAGCTCAAAGAGAAAGTCTCAGTTCTGCACAGGTCGTGAGGTTGGGCCAGAGAGCAGCCAATGACTTCTGTGTAAGGTTACAGGGTGCAAATATAGGAGCCAGGCAGTGATGCTACCACTGAACACAGTGCATAAGCTAATTTTTTCAGGTATGGAGAAATAACCAAGAATATAAAACACTGAAGCACAAAGGACTGTGGCTGCAAATATAAACTGCTGCAGTACCTCTTGAAACTGGCTTCGTATTTCCCAGGAAATGTGCCCTCTACCAAAGGAAATGTGCAGCAGAATGTTTTAGCTCAGAAGAAAATAAAAATAGGCTGCCTTGTTCTTAACTCTAATTATCCCAAATTTGTAGGCTAATAATTTAAATAACAATAATTGAGCAAAGTTCTGGCTTTCTAAATGCTAGGCTTGCTTGGAAGCTTGTTTTTTTTTCTCAGCAAGCTGGTGCTGAGTACTGGCAGGCAGCAACCTCAAGTTGCTCAGATCTTGCAGCTGAAGACCCTAATAACAGTATCTAATCTGGAGGCTGGCAAGTAGGGCGGCCTGTGCATATTTTTGTAGAGAGCCGTGCTTTTGATACGACTTTAAATCACCAAAACCATAATATCCTTCAAAGAGGTATACATAATATGCTGTTGTGGCATGTGCATCCGTGTTTGCACAATAAATGTGAACGTGCACACACCTAAAGGCTTGTCAAAAAAGGAAAACATCTCAACAGCAACACTTAAAAATTATAGTTCAATGCTTGGCTTTCTACATCAGGGCACCATCCCGCCTGTTTGAAATTACAGCAGCAATTCTGCGACCACTGAAGCAAATGGTAACGCTCCTAATGACTTCAGAGAAAGCATAAAAGACCTTAATTCATTGGCATATTGCTCTGTTTTCATCAGGGAAGTGTACTGCATAGTACCTATTTATTACCTCCTCGATGACCTCCTGTTAACGTGAGAAGATTTAGTTCAGCATCTCTGGACTTCCTCCAGGCCTAAGTGGGAGAGAGATGCAAATACTACCAACATTTAAGAAATTCTTCTGTCCTTATCCTGTAGTTTCTGCTTCGCAATTTCCTTGGTTTCTCAGGGCCTGTTTTTCTGCTGCCTTGTGTTAAGCAAAATCTTTTGCACAACAGAAAAGCTGGAGTAAATAATTAGAAGCAAAAGAGTAAATGACTATGTGATTATCAAGGCCGTGAAGAAACAAGCTTTATCTGACCTCATGTTGATGGCAGTATCCGCAAGACTCACATTGCCATGATGGAGTCTGATGAGTGTTAGCAAGGTGAACAACTTTGCAGTGTTTTGAAGTTAGTTATTGTTTGGCTTTACATGGCATCCTGAGCTTTGTTCAGTGCCCCAAGTGGGAGGCAGACATAATTTATGCACTCTTTGAGTGTCTCTTCAGTAAAAAAAAAATTCTCTCCACAAGTTTGAGAGAACCACAGTTTGTATATAGCATAAATTCAGCAGAGCTTCCCCTCCTGATTTCAATGGTGTCTCCTTTCTTTCAAGATTGCCATACAAAATCTGACCAGTAAAGGGCACCTTTACCTCCTTTGTTATGGCAAGAACCCCCTCACCCCTTTCCCAATCAAATATGTTGTTTTAAGTATAAATTCTAAGCCAAGCCAAGAGTTTATACTTCCTCCCCTCTCAGTTCTGTCTGATTGATTGATAGCTGGTTCCCTGATGTCATGAATGTTTGGTGAAGAAAATAATCTGATATACCATGTGCCTTTCCACTCTCCTCTGACTGCAGTTGTCACAGGTAGGCATGTCTGGAAATCGATAGAGGCTGCGCCATCGTGAGCTATTGACAGGAGCCAGAAAAACCCAGGTTGAATTTCTAGTTCATACTTCTCAGTTGGAACAGTCCAATATTTGGGGAACGGTCTCATGGTGTCTGTTTCAAGTTACTATAGACATCTAACTTAGATGAGAATCAGAGGACTAAATTTAGAAGCCGATGTTCCTAGCCCAGGTAATGAGATTAGCAGTTGTGGGAATGGGGTATCTTCAAAGGAATTAGTTTACATCATTCACCAAAGCTAAGGTAGGTGGTAAAATAAACCCTCACCCTCTTTCACCATGTCAGACTCATCTAGTCACATTCTAAAACTGAGCTCATTCTAAAATTTAAAGTTATGGCCTTTACTTTTGTGAGCTCAGAAGTGTTTAGATCTGACACTGTGGCTGAGACCCATTTCTATTTATAACATTAACATTTCTGTCACTTAATCCAGTTCTGGAGCTGAGACATCCTCCTTGGCACCAGCAAGTGTTCAATACCCCTTTGTACCCAGAAAGGGTAGAGAGTCCAGGTAAAATAATTAAAATCTTTCCCTTCCTCAACTGAATGATGCTCATAATGACTTCCTCCATGAGCAAACTTCTCTATGTCAAGGAATATTACTTTGGGTTTTGTTAGAAAAACCAAGGAGAAAATGCAACTTCTTGTAAAATAAAAAATGAAAGAAACTTGGTAGTGGTAAGAAAAAAGGTGTAGGATTGAACTGAACAGAAGGAGCAAACTGAAGAGAACAGAAATTCTGCCTAATGCTTTGCTTCAGCTCTAAAGCAGTTAAATCCCTTAGGAATTCTATTTTTTTTATTTTTATTTTTTCACAGAAGGAAGAGAGCTCAACTGTCCACTGCAGCTGTGCATTAAAAAGCATCACAAAAGAGCCCTTTCTATTTCATGCTTTTTATTCGGTTCAGCTAAAGATGCCTTTAGATAATACTTAGCATAATACTCACAAGTGTCCTCTGCCTCTGAAGAAAAAGGGAAGCTCATATAAATGCAAGGAGTAGTTTTTGCAAACAATTATTTTACTGCTTTACTGACTCTAAATTTTATGTACTATATGCACTCAAAGTGCATATTTTCCTCACTAAACCTAGTATTGGCTTTCCCTAGTTAGGTCTTTCATAGTTATTTTACTGTCATCTTCACTCTCTCTTCTTTCCATGGGGACTCAAATTCTCCTTTGGGGCCTGTGGGTAGATAGTCTGCTATGTTAGAAATGCCACTCCTGCCCAAATATATACTCTGAGCTCAACCAGATGGGTTTGGTTTCTGTACAGATGCTAATGGCAAAGTGTGTTTGTGTCTTCATGTGCCTTCCTGCAGATGACCGCATACGGGGCTTTCCTCCATAAGGGCTCCTTCTGCAGAAACTATTTCAACATCTTAGACCTGCTGGTGGTCAGCGTTTCTCTCATCTCTTTTGGAATCCAGTGAGTGAGCTATTTTCAACTGGTTGTTTTTTAGGGCAGGGTTGGGAAATGGTACTTCAATCTCATCATTTCATCCGGGTAAGATTGTTTTCATGAGCCTCAAGACACTTGATTCAAGAGGCATGAAAACTCATTCTCAGGAGGGGTTCTAATGGCTGGGAAATGCTATACCAATGATCTGGATAGAGGATCTTCTTGAAAGATCAAATGAGAACAAGAAATTTGGTCCATTGGGAATTACAACACTCAGCTTTGTTCCAAGATGTATGAGTCACTTTGTCAGATCAGGGCAGTTAAGTGACATACTGTTCCATCTCATTATTTCTTTATAGAATGTAGGGTGATAGTGTTTTGCTACTTCCTAGTATGCTGTGAGCCTTGGTCAATGAAAGACCATCAAGTGATTTAAGAGCTGTGCAAGAATGTGTGGAGTACTGGTGGCAGTGGCAGTTGAATCCACTTCTGTGAATACACTTTTTATTGTGATCTGCTAATTTTCTTAATAATTTACAGATTCACTTGAATATGTAGAACTGTTTGTGTTGGATTGAAAGTTTCCTAAGTAATAGCATGGTTAATAAAAAAGCAGGTCCCTGTTGTTCTCATCACAGGTTAGCAGCTCATGTATGATATGTTTAAGAGCTCAATAAGTCAAGCAGAAAGATTTTTCAGGACCATTGGGCTTTCAGTAGAAGTCTTAATAACAGCTCAGAGGACATTTTGACATCCTGTTTTGATCCTACAGCTCTAACTAGACTATTCATGTGTTTGCAAAAAAAAAAACTGTTCTCAAAATTAGAAGAAGGACCTGACATCCTCCAGCATGGAGAAGATCTTCAGTCAGGGTTTTAGACAAGGAAGATTAAGAGCTCTGTAGTTGTAGTAGGTAGTTGTGTTCTGCACTTAAAATTAAGCATACAGGTCATCCTGTTCAGTGAGTTTCCACATCCATAAAGTTACATACACATTTATTTGCTTTGCAGAATCAGAGGCCAAACACATAGAAAGGATCACACCTTACCTGGGCAGTGTACTTTATTGCCCAAGTTGTCTAGGCTGTCCATTCTTCTATGAATATTTCAGCAGAATGCTTATTTAAGACTTACCTGAAAATGTCTTGTAGTGCTTACATCTTGGCACAGTTTCCATTAGATAGCTGCAGAGAATCCCTGTCCATATTCCATTCCTTTCATTAACATAGCATAGCTGGTGAAAGTCAGGAGAATGTATACTGAGGCTGCCCAGATCAGGAAGCAAGACCTATGAAGGTGATGCAAGAATGATTTTCTTACCCCTGAGGTGCCACAGCAAGTAGCAAATAATTGATTGTAGTTGTCCAACCTGTCTAAGGCTATGTAGGATTTCAAACAAGAAAGTGGGTGAGATCTATCAGTCCTTGCAGCAAACTCACTATATTTTTGTCTCTCTCAAACTTCCCAATACTTTCTTACAGATCCAGTGCCATCAATGTGGTGAAGATTTTGCGTGTTCTGCGAGTGCTTAGACCACTGAGGGCCATCAACAGAGCCAAAGGACTAAAGGTTAGAAGAATCCCAATGTCTTCTGCAAATTATCTATTCAAGTTATTTCAGGCTACAAGGACTTTTGTGACATTTCAAATAGTGTTTAAGCATCACCACTAATGTTAAATTATGTCATTTTCTATAGGGTTGCAGATGGGCTCACAAGCCTTGCTCTATTAGTTAAATTTCTTCATGTGGGCTGGTGAGTGCCCAACTATGTAAGGTTGTGCTGCCAGACATTTCATAGAGTTGAGCTCTGGTATTTTCCTGACTCTTTCTGCCTGCTTTGAAGAGTACGGTGATAAAAGTTACACACTGGTTTTCTCTCCCTTTTCCTGAGACATTACTTAGTGGGCAGTGGCTAAATGAAATTCTTGTATTTGTTGTTACAGTCTTGGGCTTCATTTGTAACCATAGCAACTCAGAACAGTCCTACAAGTTACTTTTGTTCCTATCTTCCATTTGCAGCATGTAGTCCAGTGTGTGTTTGTTGCCATCCGAACCATCGGAAACATTGTGATTGTCACCACTTTGCTGCAGTTCATGTTTGCCTGCATTGGAGTTCAGTTGTTTAAGGTAAAACTATTTGACCCATTCATTCGTCCATTGCACTGAGCTGTTTTCTCGGGTGGGAAGAAAAATATCATGAAAAACCCTGAGGAAGGGGAGATGGAATCTTTCCATGTGAGATAGAATGTGGGGCACTGTCAGTATTACTTGGTCTCCTACTACCAGGAGTTACTAAAACTGGATCGATCAAATTCAGAACTGTTGCAACTCATCTGTAATTTAAGAAATCATCAGTAACCCTATTCTCCAAATTGCTTGTGGCATGACTTAGTGACAGAGGTGAAAGGGGCTTTTCTAAAGGACTGGTAATTGCAGGCTGTCTACATTACATTTTACAGAAGAGTGGGCATGCATCCAGTGGTAATCACTGGAGATTACTCATTCTGTTCTTTAGGTCTACTTTTATTTCTTTGCCCTTCTCCACCCTTCTGACAATCAGTGTTCAGCAGCAACGTACCTCAGGATACACAAAGAGCACTGTGCAAGCCAATGAAAGTCTGTGCTCTGAGGTACCCAGACAAAGGCAACTCTTGGTCTAGTTCATTCACATCTGCCTGTAAAAGAGCATGTAAACATACCCATAGCAGTTAAGCAAGCCTCCCTGGTATATGATCAACCCTATCCCTTCCACTGTTAGGAAGGGAAGCTTCATTCCTCTTTCTTCTTCTTCAAGGGCAAACTCTACAGCTGCACTGACAGCTCCAAGCAGACTGAAGCAGAATGCAGGTGAGTCTGACCTTTCCCACTTAGCCACTTTCACTTGCCACCTGCTCTCAGGGTCAGGTACCAGAAGTGCAGTTCTGACATGTTCTCTTTCTCCTTTCCACCCACAGAGGATACTACATCACATACAAGGATGGTGAGGTCAGTCAGCCAATGATCCAGCCCCGGAGCTGGGAGAACAGCAAGTTTGACTTCGACAATGTCTTGACTGCCATGATGGCCCTCTTCACTGTCTCAACCTTCGAGGGCTGGCCAGAGTGAGTGCTTCTTGGTCCAATGCTTCACTACTAATGTCCTCATTCATTTCAAAAGAGAAAATTCAAATGTAGAGAACTCTCTTTCCCATTCTAAGTATTTAAAAATTTTAGAGTATTAAATGTAGCAATAGTAGCAGCAGTCATTGTAGTATTATGAGCTTTGTAAATTCCTCAGGACCTGCATGAACTGCAGTTCTTGTGCTTGTTAACAGCTTACAGCGCTGTCTGTAGCTCTTAAGAAATTATTGCCAACAGCAGCAATAGTAGCAATAATTGTTACAAATACTGTGTATACAAAGGGATAAAAATGCCTGTCAGGCACTTGTCAATACTGGTAAATGTTAAAAGTTTCCTATGGAGCCAGTGGGCCATTATGAAATCCACCAATGCTGGCAATACAGATAGACACAAGATAACTCACCAGGCTGTCCTGTCTATGTCACAGAGACCAAGGATACCCTTGGTTTCACTCAGTCAGACTGACATAGGTTTGCTAGGGTATCCTGGGTTTGTCCCTGAACTGTGTCACCAGGTGATGCCAACAGCAGCACTAACAAATGTTAAAGTGTTGAGATCCTTTTTTCTCACGAAACTCAGTTCCCAACAACATGGACTCTTCTGTTAACTGAAGGGCATGCTTGTTGTTAAGTTTTTATTGTTCAACTAGAAATACAGTTTACCCTTGACCCTGACCAGATTCAAGTGTATTAAGTTAATAAAAGTTGTGTCCTCTTTTTTGCAAGAGTTTATACTCAAATCAGTGCAAATCAGTGCATCTATGAATGAAGTAATTTTGATACAAGTAGAAAAAAATGCACAGATGAGTTTTATAATATCACCTATAAGGCCTCATGACAGCTGCAGATTTTCTCTGCATTGGGCTCCTGTTTGCTTCCAGGTTGCTGTATAGGTCCATTGATTCCCACATGGAGGATGTGGGACCCATCTATAATCACAGGGTTGAGATCTCCATCTTCTTTATTATCTACATCATCATCATTGCTTTCTTCATGATGAACATCTTCGTTGGTTTCGTCATCGTCACATTTCAGGAACAAGGAGAACAAGAATACAAGAACTGTGAGCTGGACAAGAACCAGGTAATTCATGACCACTTACTGCCTCTAAAGATAGAAATGCATGGACAATAAGAATTTAAGAGAGAAATATATACAGAGAGTAACATGTGAAAATGCAAACAAGATGAATCTGCAAGATTTGCACAAATGAAAATATTTACTTTAAAATGTGTGCTGTGCCATTTGGCTCAGTGCGATTAGATGAGTGTTCTCTGTCCAAAGAAAATACATATGGATGTCTAAAACAGGTAGAACATACACTTTCTCTGTACGACCTAAAAGAAATTCTTGTTCTAAGCAGTAATTTAAGAAAATAGATTGAAACACATTGTGCTTTTATAATATCTGGAAGTAGCTAATCAACCTTGTATTCTGTTTTTGATTTTCAAACATATCATATCTCTTTCACAGCGCCAGTGCGTAGAGTATGCCCTGAAGGCCCGGCCCCTGCGGAGATACATCCCAAAAAATCAGTACCAGTACAAAGTTTGGTATGTGGTCAACTCCACCTATTTTGAATACCTGATGTTCGTTTTGATCCTGCTGAACACCATCTGTCTGGCCATGCAAGTAAGTAAGCAAATAGAAATCCTCATAGGTGATGAATTGTTAGACTTTGTTGGGGAAAATGTAGAAATTACAGAGATTGAGACCTACTTTTGCTTTCACATCATGAGTTGAGGGAGAGTGGGAGAGGAACATTATTAAAGGAATTGTACAATGCAAGTGATTTCTCAGTTCTGACTTGTATTCTATGAAGTGCAAGAATAAACCTTGAACTGTCAAAATCACCTGAGATATGAATTTTCAGTTTTGGCCTTTCCTATGTTAAAAAATAGGGTGCAAATAGGTTGGTAAACAAAGCAATCAGGGCTGTGTATGTCAGGTATTCTTTTGATGTTGTAGAGCTCAGTGCTGCTAATTATTAGGTTGAATCTGTACATGGAAGGAGGAAGGCCAACAAAGCTAATTTCCCAGTGGGAGTCTATTATAGACCACCCAACCAGGATAAAGTATTTGACAAGCAACTGACACAAGTCATGCAAGCAGTAGCCCTTATTATCATTGGGGACTTCCACTTATCAGACATTTGCTGGAAATACAATACAGCAGAAAAGAAACAGTCTAAGAGATTACTGGTGTGTGTGGAAGATAACTTCCTGACACAGCTGGTAAGAAAGCCTACCAGGGAAGGCATCTCTCTAGATCTGCTGTTTACAGAGAAGGATTGATATATGTAGTTGTCGGAAGCTATTTTGTGTGTAGTAACCACGAAGTGATAGAGTTCTCTGTTCTTGGTTAAGTCAGGAAAGGAGTCAGCAAAACTGCTGTGTTGAACTTCTGGAGGGAAGACTGTTCAGGACATTGGTTGGGAGAGTCCCTTGTGTGACAGTCCTGAAGGGCAAAGGGCTCCAGGAAGGACATATTTCTTCTCAGAAAGAGAATTGTAACAGGCTGCCAACGGTGCCAAGAAGGCGGGGGGGGGGGACGACAGACTCACCGTCCCTGGAAGTGTTCAGGAACTGTGTGGATGTGGAACTGAGGGATGTGGTTCATGGGCATGGTGGGGATGGGTTGATGGTTGTAATAGTTGATCTTAATGGTCTTTTCCAACCTTAATGATTCTATGGTTCTATGAAAGTGGGAGTAGAGCATAGGAGATCCCTGGTATCTACTTTGTTCTGTGTTAAGAATCATAGAAATTTCTTTAGAAAGAACCCCAAGAGGCTGTATTCTTTTATCCATCACAGCAAATTGGGATCAATTCTACCTAAAATATTGTTGATAGATGAGTGCTAGCTCACTTCACTAGTGGTGCTACTATCACTACATTGAGAATTTTCCTTAATGCTTGAGGTTTTTCAAAAACTAGTGTTAGTTGCCATCATAGAATCATAGAATCATAGAATGGCCTAGGTTGAAAAGGACCAGAATGATCATCTAGTTTCAACCCCCTGCTATGTGCAGAGTTGCCAACCACTAGACCAGGTTGCCCGTCCTCCAAAGAGATATCCAAAGCTAGATCTCCAAGAAGGGCAAATAAAAGTAATAGTGAAATATGTGTAGGTGTAAGAGCAAGGAAGAGGAAGAAGACATAACAAAGTGGTCAGTTAACAAAAAAATTTCCGTATTAATTTTAGTCAGAGAATGAGGCTTAAGAGAGAGACTGTCTGTTCTGTACATTTCTTGAAGTCTGCCCTTTTCTGGCTCATTCCTTCAACTCTTAAGATCTCTCTTGCCTCCCTTTTCATTTTGAGTTGGTTCCTCTCTGCTCTCATCTGTAGGGTCTACTGCTTTGCTGTGTCATGAAGCAACAGAGGACTATTATGTTCGTTCTCAAGTTCTGGAGCATGCTCAGTTGCTGAAACATTGGTGGACAGAAAGGGCAGACGGAGCTAGAAGCTGTGAGATGTTTGTGAGCCTGCAGACAGGACAGCATCTCTGGAGATTCTAGGAAGCCTATACTCATCCTAATGAAAATGTAGTTTTTCAAAAGCTTATGGTCATATTTTGTCAAACTTCGTAAGGAACAGCTGACACAAAAGCCACATTCCAGTAAAATTCCAAGTTTTTAAGTCCTAAAGATACTAGAATCTCACGAGGGAAATGTCACAATAAATTCTGAAAATGCCTCAACAATGTACTTTTTCCCTGGCCTGTCCTTCATTGGCAGCTGAATTATTTTAACAGAAATTCCTTTCAAAAAAAGTCACCCTCAGCTATTGCAGAATATGAGAATTCAGCCCAAGTTGTTAAAATTATCAAAATTAAGCAACAACAGAGGAACATGCACTGAAAGACAACCTTTGAGCAAGGCAATCAGTCCCAAGAGTAAAGATCTGGAAATAGGGATATGGAAAGTGAGGTGGCAAAATCTGCAGGAGACAGTATATGAATTAATCAATAGATGACAGAGAGTAACTTCATAAGATCTTAATAAAGTTAAGTGAATAGCCAGCATGATTGCAAATTTAATTCAAAATTGACAAATGCAAGATAATGTATTTTGGAAAGATATGATTTGAGCTGCTCATGTATTTGTAGAGTCCTGAATTAAGTGCAATTACTTGGGGAATGGCTTGGTATCATTATGAACGGTGCAGTGAAACGTCCATTCACAACACAACAGCAATCAAACAAAAAAAGTGACCCAAGTCTTAGAGAAAGGTGAGATAAACACAACTGCAAACTGCTTGCACCATGTGTGCAGATTTATAATGAGCCCTCAATTGGAGTGATAAGTGACATTTTTGAAAAGAGATGAGATTCGGAGTCAGATGGCAAAAATGGCTAGAGGTATGGAAATGCTTATGTTTGAAGGGAGATGGGAATTATACATCTTTCTTAAATGGAGCATACCGGGATTTCCTTTCAAGAACTCTGATATGGAGGAAGATTAGCAGTAGCCATGCATGTACATGACTAGCTGGTATGTCCATTCCTCACTGCTGCCGGGATGATGTTTTTCAGCACTACGGTCAGAGCTGCATGTTCAAGGAAGCCATGAACATCCTCAACATGCTTTTCACTGGGCTCTTCACTGTCGAGATGGTCCTGAAGTTAATTGCCTTCAAACCCAAGGTAGGTGCTATAGGTGTAGATTTTCCTGGCCTCTGTGTGTGTGTGCATGTGTGCGGGGCAGCTGTGAGGAGAAGGAGGAGGTGAAACTCTCCGATCTATTACCCCACCAAGAACTGAGCAGGACAGTTGCTCTCTGGATTGGAGTCTCACATGTATTTAATAACTTTTTCACTGGAGAGTAGACATGCCAAATATTAAAACATAATAATAAGAAAATAAGAAAAAACAGCAACTTCTGCTAATAGAGAAGGTTCCTAGTTCTGTTTTCATTATGGTATACTGGTGATACTATGTCAAGGCTATAATATATTCCATGCTGAACGTCATTCTGATGCTTGCTGTGACTTTGCTAAAATGGAATAGAAATAGCATCCCATGATTAGTCTCCTGGCCCAAGTAAAGTTAATCAAGTATGACTCATTTTAAGTTATGAACCTTAGGAAAAAAATGTTTCTTCTGGGAAGACTGTGGTTCAGTGCTAGTTTGGCTTAATTTAGTCTGGAATTTAAGACTTCATTGATAGTATTCAGTACCTCAGCAGATGCTGTCTGAAGGGGTTGTCCAATCCATTGGGCCATGACATTCTGCTAGTATAGTTGTATCATAGAGTAAGATACAAACTCTTCCAAGTCAGTTGTCACAGCTCAAAGGACAAAGTTTCTGACCTCACATATGTAGATCGCTCTGAAAGTAATGACTCCTATCTATTTTCATGGAAACTATAACAGATACAAAGAGGACAATAATGCCAGTTAATAGAGAAAATTCTCAGCTACTAAAGACTGTTTTGCAAAAAAAAAGTCGCCATTATTAGCTATGCATTTTCACCAGTAATGGACAAAAGCCTGAATGCCAAACTCATAAAAATCTGCACCAGCAGAGGTGACCTTCTGACACTGTTGCCACTGCTGAAATGCACCACCCACCACCTCACCGTGCCAACATCCACTATTTGGTCTCCATAAACATTCAGCAAGCGTTGATGAATGTCAATGGGTGGGTTTTTTTCTGGGTGAAGGCATTTAATTACACAGCTTTTCTTCAAGCACACTTCCATATCAGGCACCATTTTGTCAGACTGCCCCTCAGCTACCATCTGTCACACAGCAACAAAATGTAATGGAATATTTGTGAGAAGGCCTGACCTCCACTGCCGTACCGCCAACATCCACCTCTGAAGTCATGGGCCAACGTAATAAGATAGGAGGCATTCCTTTCAGATCAACCTTCATAATTTAAAATTAATTGAGTCTCTTTTTAGGGTTTAAATTCAGTGGCACATCATAAGGAGAGTAATGAAGATACCTAAACACAGACAGGCAACTCATGCCTTTTTTTTTATATTTTCAACAATGCATTAGTACATGGAATTGCATCTTGCAGAATGCTTTAATACACAGGGGTTGGCAAATGCTGTCTGAGGCACCAGTTATGACTAAGATGTCCATCATGTTAAACATGCAGGAGTTCACTGAAGTTACACCCTTCTCCCAGGTCTTAACATCTTCATCCTCAGCTCAGAAACATTGTTCTCCCATTCTACTGAATTCAGTATAGCTTTCTCTTGTTATTTCTGTGTTGACATTAAATCCACCTGGCCTCTCTCCTTCTAGGAATGCTTTTTCCACGATTTTTTTTTAGAAGAGTCACAATGTTTGTTTGCTTCCTGAACCCAGTATCATTCTCCTTTCTTAGATGTACTTCTGTTGAAGGTTAGGATCATCTCATGCTGTCTTGGTGAAGGGCTGTTATTTCATGAGATCTCAAACACTACATTGGGAAATTTAGAAGTGTCATCATCTGTATCAGAAGGGATTTCAGTTCTCAGGAGGGATCTACCTTTCACTTTTGAGATTTTGCCACCAAATCTTTCAGCACTTTGTAAAATCTTTATCTGCATGTAATATACCAGAAGTGTATCTCACAGACTTTATAACGCTCTTTTGATTTCATGGTTCTACTTTATGGGAGATTCTTAACTTTGAGAAAGTTGAGGTTCTCTGGCAGAATTTGTTTTGAGCATTTGGGGAAGAAGTCCAGTCAGTTCAACTCTTGAGCTCCGTATGTACGCAGAAAAGGTTTTATCTGACATGGTTGCCCCTAACGGTAAGGAGCTGGATTTGTGGATGTTGCAAGTCCTTTCTACTTCCTGTGTCTTACTTTCCTGTGTTGAATCTCCTTTTCAAGTTTTGCTGCACAACAAAGAATAAAGCAAAGTCAGCTGAGGGCAAACCCATCCTCCAGACAGAAAAACACTGTAAGAGATTCCCCAAAGAGATTGTGGAATCTCCATCATTTGAAGTTTTAAGATTAAGTAAAATGAACCTTTTCTTAGAAGCAGTTTAGGAATGTACGGTCTACCATGGGACAAGGCAGTAGACTAGTTTTACAGGATTTCTCTCAGCCCAGTTTTCCATGATTCTGTAATTTCCAATCTAAATTCCCAGCTACTACAGTATAGTAGAAGTGAGAATATAAAAGAAGTCTTCCTTGTGACCAGAATAGTAGAATATTAATAAAGACTTCATGACTAAACATCAGGCACCAAGTTCAGACTGGGCCCTGCCCATCCTGAAGGAATAGCCATAGAAAGTAATAAATCTGTTTAAAATCCCAGCTTGGACTGTATGCCAAAAGTAGTTCAAATCTATCTAATTAAACTGTCTTAAACTGATAGTGTAATTAAACACTTTCAGGAAAATAAACAATATTATTTAAAATGGGACCACAGAACTTACAGGGAATAAGAACAGGAATCAACTCATAAAAATCACTAGCACAGCACAATGGCTTGCCTCCAGCATTGTACTCTCACCAGATTATGTTGAGTTCAGTCACTCAAATTTGGAAATATCAAAATGCTCTGTGTAACTTGTCAGTGTTAGTCCAGTACAAAGATTTAACCTTCATTCTGTGCTCCATGTTGACTGAACCTGCAACTCAAAAAAGGAAACTACCTCTCCTAGAAGACCATTTGGACTGATGTGGACCAGCACTAGGTAGCATAGTCTGTTCATCTTTAGGCTGCACATTTGGAATTGAACTTGAACTTGCCAAGAATACGTTCTCGTGTAGGAGTCTTTCACCATTGGGAAAACTGTTAGTTCCAGCCTCTGTTTGGCCCAATCTTGTGTTCTCCTTTAATGAAAGATATAAAAGCAACCAACCTACATTTGCAGGTGGAGATTATTCCCAGTAACAGCAGCTGAAAAAGTCCAAAAGGATTTCACTGTGTCACCTAGGGGAACAGCACAGCCACCATCTCTTACTCACTACCAACAGTTTTACAGACAAAGACATGAGATGCAAAGTGATATTAGTGTTTCCCAGGTAGGAAACAGCAATTTTAGAATGCAGAAATGCAGAATTGAATGCCATTTTCATAGCAATTAAACACAAAACAACCTTTGTTTAAGATGCTTCGTCTCATTTTGATTTTGTTCTCCAACATCATTCTTTTCCATCTGATATGTTCTCTAAAATAGAGGAACTGTGAGCTTGTCATTAGTAAAGTTGACAGCAAGAAAGCAAAAAACTTAGGTAGCTGAAGGTGTTGTGTCCTCACCTTGGTGGCAACCCCCAGGAGAAAGTGGCAGAACAGAACTGAGCACACAATTGAAGGGGGTGAAATTCACTATTTCACTCTAGTCTCTCCAATTTTGCAGTGCTTAATCTAGCAGCTGATGCTGCAGCTAACCTTCAACTACAGTAAGCAGTGCAATAGCTGATTTGTAACTTTGAAGCAGCTACCACAGAGCTCTCATCTTGGAATGAATGGTCTGCAGCAGCAATACAGCATCACAGCTTTCTCCATCTGTGCAAACTAGAACAAGGTGCTATTTATTTGTAGCTTCTCTGGAGAGAATTGTTAACAGAACTGGGGGAGGTCTCTGGGATGCTCAGAGCTGCTACCACCCAGCTCCTTACAGAAGTCACCATGGGGACATGGCCATGCAGAGCAGCTTTGGAGGGAAGGCTGAAATTCCTAAGATGCAGAATTCCTGCTGCAGACAGTGATGTGGCACAGTATTATTTGAAGTAAAAATTTTTGCCACTCTAATGCTACCTATATATTACCAGTGCAATAATGGAGGAGTTAGCAGTCTCAGACTGAACAGATTTTTTTTTTTTACCATATCCAGTTTTTAATTCTTCACTCTTATTCTGTGAGGAGATTTGTCCCGCTTATTTTTGCTCTTGGTAATAAAAGTGAAAAAATGCAAATGCTACACTAAGTAGGATGACAGACCTGCCTGACTGCAAAGAATCAATCAGGATAATCCATCCCTACAGCTAGTACTTGTGTTAGATCAGAGATTTACCCCAACTAAACATACTGTTACTTTTGAGATTGGTTGATCTGGTCGGTAAGCTACCTGGTATGATTCTTTTTTGTTGATCATCTCAAGGGATCAGTGTTTTGGTCATAGTCTCTGGGGAGGCTGTAGAGAAGAGGACTGTGTTAGCTGTCCATCTATGTACCATCTGTGTACCATTTATGGGTACAGGTAGTGTCTCCTGGGCAGGGACAAGACCTCTGAGAGCCCATGTGTTTCTGTATGGTGCACTGTCTGGAGGAGAGGTTCCATTCTCTCAGGGTTTATTTTTCCTGCAGGATAAATATAAGCACTGTATAAGACAGCTCATCTGTGCTTGATGCAGTCTTGGCAGGAGGGTATGCTAACAGTGAGCAAGAAAGATTTGGGATGATTAGGACTGCTGATAATGAAAACATCCACTACATGCCCTGCATCTCTTTAAGGAGCATTAATGTGCTGCTCCAAAGCAAAATTCCCAAATGGACCTGACTGTTTGTCTTGGCTGAAGCTCATAAACTGCTTCAAGACTAGCTGCGTCAAAGAGAGACAGTCTAGAAGTAGTGCTGTTGAGCCAATGCCTTTTGCTGCTTTGTTTTTCTAATTTTATAAATTCTCCAGACCATCTGTTGAGTTGTTTTCCAGTTCCTGCACAGAAAAAGCTGCTGCTATGTCGTGCATTTTCCAGAGAAAGCTATTAAAGGGAATGAGAGGAGCCGTGATCTCTTGTGTGCCCACAGTTACCACTGTTCTCACATCATAGAGAAGTCCCCACAAGGAGCAGTCCATGAAGACCAACTGCTCTGCAAAACCTGCTAATGTGGGGATGGATTCTCCTCCAGGAATTTCAGATCTTTCCAGCCCCCTGGAATAAGTTATTTTACTGATGAACAACATCTAGTATTCATTTCAGGAAACATTTTACGTGTCTTCTTATTAGCTAGATCAGGACTTGTAATTGGAGAGTTGTGAATTGAGATGTGCCATCTCAAAGTATGGCAGATAGGTCAACAGAACTACTCCCATGCATAAAGTAAAGCACGTGATCATATATTTTGTCAAATCCAGGTCTGTGTTTGTGGAAAGGGATTTCCTCTGAGGAATTATGACTATCAGAGAGACTACAGATCACAAGCCTATTCCCTTTGCCAAACACTGACAACACCTTTCTCCTCTCAGTGTTTATGGATGTTGTTTGTAGAGCAGCAAGTCACAATGCCATCTGCCTCAGAGAGTTGGTTCGGTCCTTCATTTATCACTGCTATTTTGCTCTGAATTCTTGCCATTCTTTAATGGCTTCTGTGTACCATTTCAAACAAGTTCCACAGCACCAGTTCCTACAGGATCCCAGGAAGGGCTATGACCCTCTGGGTAGTGGATGTCACCAGTATCACCCATAGTTATTTCTTAGGCTGCATTTACTGATGGATCTACCCGTCCTTAGTGTTTCTTTCTCCCCTGAATTATTTACCCTCTTTATTCCTCTTTAAGCACTATCACTCAGCATTTATCCTGCATTTAATGCAGTGATATCTCTTCTCAAACCTGCAAAATGACTCATCTGATTTTGTTCCCTTTTTACTACTCCATTTCTGGTATATTTATGCCTATAAACAGATCTCTGGGCAGTCTCTATTGAAGTCACACTGCCTGCTTCATTCTACTTGCATTCTTCTTTCTCACCATGATAATGATCAGTCATTTCTTGGTCAGGAAAGAGGCTTCAGCATTTTCACAAACAACTGAAATTTATATCCAATCTGTCGCCTGCACCATTGAGACAAGATCAGTTAGCTTTGGAAATCTAGTGCTTTTTGTAGTTCTTCATTCTAGTACCTTCAGAAATACCTCTGTAGCTTAGAATGCTACCCTGGCATCATTCATCACAGTATTTTATTTCTCCCAGCTTATACAGAGAAGACAAAGATGTTCTGCATCAATACAAAAAAGTCAGGAAACCTGATTACAGTAGAGTGGTCTTTTGCCCACAGCTGAAAACACTGCAGGTCCCCCCAACAGACAGAGGAATCATATTTGGTTAAAAATCCCATGGTCTAGGATGAAGAATAGTGATATAAATTTGTAGTATAGGTTGTGTAAATGTGTAGGAAGAATAAAGCCCTGATTTCTGTCAGGCTGTCCACAGCCTCAGAGTCAGTGCCCTGCAGAGCCCGTGGTGCAGGCAGCTGCCTCCTTTTCAAGGACCTGGGCTACACAATCAAAAGACTATTTGTAGATTTTTCTCTGCTGCCTTTGGCAGCTTCTTAGCCTAAATAATTGGTTTCTAATAGTTTAAATCCTCAACTGCAGTGCCATCCTTTCTATTTTGGGTGGGGGCAGCATCTGGACATGGAGTGTTTGCTGACTGATGCATCTACCAGATGCAATAGGAAGTGCAGTCTCCAACCACCACTTTGCATTTGATGAGAACAAGTGTATAAAAAGGCAAAAGAAGGGAAGAGAAAGTGGATATGTTTCTGGATCTGTGGCTGGGAAAAAAAATGCACTTGATTCAACAGAACAAGTGATCTCAGATGATTACGCTGGGTAAGAAGTAGCATGGAGAGAACTAGAAATAGTCAGGTAAGAGTCTATGAATTGAAGAATGTGAGAGAACAATATAAATAGGAAGAATTATGTTTGGGAAGAAAACAAGAGGGAAACCAAACCTTGATGTGAAAAAACACAAACCCAAGATCCAGAGAAAGGAAAGTATTAAAGGATTGGAAAAATGGATGCAAGGAAAAGAACAGAAAGAGAACTGAAAGGAAAAACGAGCACAAGAAGTTGTTTCTAAAAAATGAAGAAGGGAATTAAAATGCATGGCTTTTAAGCTAATGAACAACTTTTTGTGCTTCAACATTTTATTGAAGTTCCCTGGCAGACATCCCAGGCCTCCATGTTCAAACACATCAGTATCTCAGCCACAAGAGCCTTCCTGCGCACTGTTTTATCAAAACAGCTTGCCGTAAAATTTGGGTGCGATGCATTCCCCCACTTCTCTGGAATAATCTCAGCTCTGTTGCAAAAGGTTAACATCAGCACATTTCCCTAGAAATACTTTCCTTTTTCACCCCATCTCCTATCTGAGTGAAGACTGAAGAAACTGAATATTCCACTGTATCTTTTATATCACCAGTAGCTAGCTGAAATTACTGTCAGCTGCTTCAACAAGCCCTGCAGCCATATGAGTAGAAATCCCTCACATTTCTCAAGAGCATGGCCAGACACTGCACTGAGTGTATGCATTCAGTCTGAGGCTCTCATAAAACTGCTGATTCAGGCCCAAGGGTTTTGGAAATACACTAGAAAAGGGAAAAATCTCAATCCCTCGTTACTCCTCTGCTTTCTCTTCACTCTGATTACTTGTCTGCCAGGATTTTCATGCATTTTGCATAGCATATGTGTCATGTGAAGCCTTTCATGTCTGCAGGTCTGGGAGGAAGATAATCTTTTCTAAGTCCTTTCTGCAAAAGCAAATACTGAAAGTATTCTATGTTAAAACAGCATGTTTAGATGACCTTGATGTAAAGTCAAGAAATATTTGTAATAATAACTTTATAATATAAAATAGAATATAGAATATAAAAATAAATAATAAAAATGTAATAAAGTAAAATATAATAATTTTAGACTAGATATTAGGAAGAAATTCTTTACCGTGAGGGTAGTGAGACACTGGCACAGGTTGCTCAGTGATGCTGTGGATGCCCCCTCCTTGGAAGCATTCAAGACCAGGCTGGATGGGGCTTTGAGCAACCTGGTCTAGAGGGAGGTGTCTCTGCCTATAGCAGGGGGGTTGGAATTAGATGATCTTAAAGGTCCCTTCCAACCCAAACCGTTCTATGATGCCATGATTCTATAATTAATGTGTACTTAGAAGGTAAGGTCGTCTCTACCCTATATTCATATAGAGGGTAAGAACAAAGGGTCATCAGGTAGACCTGCTTCTCAATTCTGCTTGCTTGAATTGAGAGAAATTCCATTTATCTAAGAGAAAGAAGGGAAAAGAGAGGCTAACCAAGTCTTTTGCAGCTGTCCATGCCACTCTCACATAAGGCTGGCTTTCAGACTTAGCTGCAGAATTTGGAAGGGCATCCCACAAGTCCAGGGCCAAAACATGGCTGTTGTTATTCCAGGCCTTAGAGTGAAGATATTCAGGAGTCTGCTGCAGACGTATGACATAGAAGTGACATTAAAAAGAAAGAGGAACTGCATCCTGTTTACTGTACTAACCTAGTAAGCTGAACAGTACACCTGATGTAGCTGTAGAGCTTTAAAAAGCAAATCCTCCAGTTTAGTATGGAAAACAAAGACCTATAGGAGAACACTTGAGGTTTAGGTCATTTTAGTAACAATTTCCACAAGTGTCAACAAGAAAAAAAACTACCTTCTCCATCATGTGAAAGTACAGCGAATCCTCTTTGATACTTCTACATTTCACTGACTTCCTCTCCGGTTCCTGAGTTTGTGTGAGAGAGGAAGTCTGGTCATTCCCAGCACTTTGAAGTAAAGCAAAGTAGTGCCAGAATAAGGTTTTCCTATTGTGAATACGCTTATGGTTGCCCAGAGAAGTTGTGGATGCCCCATTCCTGAAGCATTCAAGGCCAGGCTGGATGTGGCTCTGGGCAGCCTGGTCTGGTAGTTGGCGACCCTGCACATAGCAGGGGGGTTGGAACTGGATGATCGTTGTGGTCCTTTTCAACCCAGGCCATTCTATGATTCTATGATTCTGTGGCATAGGCGTGACTCCACCCGAACAAGTCTTACAGCGTGAAAGCATTTGGTAGGTGAATGTAACAGAAGGAACCATGCTGGTGGTGGAAGGTTGCAGTAAAGCCTAGCTCATACCTCTTGTTCAGGTCTTCCATACTTCTGGGCCAGAAGGCATCAAAGTCTTCCTTCTGAACACTGGTTGACATCCAGCATGAAGTATAGTAGTCTCTTTCCAATTTCTTCCTGGAAGATCTGTCATACAAGGGCACTAGCAGTGTCGATCCCAGCCAGCTTGTTTGTTGCTGTCCCCACAGAAGAGACCAAGAATGGAATACGTGAACAGAACAAACTTTATGGAAAAGTCTGGTGTCATGATAGAAGCAATCGGTGAGGGATAAAAATGCAATTTGGTCTGTGCTTTCCACATCACACTCATTGTTTAGCTGCAGGATGTTCTTCTTGAAGGAAGAAGCCACCAGTTCCTTGCCCACAAATAGCTCCTCTAAATATTACTGCATAGAATGCATGACATTTCTAACACACATCAGCCAAAGTGACATGAATCCTGCAGCCTGCTGAAGGATCAATGGAGAATCCAGAAAAAAAAGGTCAAAGAAACTGCATAAGATGTTCAATGAGAAAGGACCGTTTCCTTCACAGCAAACCTACCCAGAGAATTTGCCTATTACTGCAACATTGTGACAGATTTATTTTCAGTCTGGCACTTGAGGGTTTTAATGCCATTATGAATGATCAAAAATAATGATATGACTGCACAGAGCAACAGTGTGGGAAGTACTGAATTAGCTATTATGCTTAATTATTTAATGCAGAAAATTATTCACACAGTGTTAAAAGCCCAGTGGGATGGTGCTCTTGGGGTCTCATTCACAACAGCAGAGACAATGTCAGCAGCAGCACGTGAAGGGAACAACTCAAGGGAAAAGTGACTTGTTCTCACTCTCCCAAGAAAAATCCGAACTCCCTGTCACTTTATGTGAGGATATTTTAAAGGGTCAAAAGTTCTCACAGATGTGAATCTTCTTTCTGTGCAAGAATGATGCCAACTAACAGGCTGTGATACGGCATCTGGTAAGAACTGTTTGTTGCGTTAGGAAATGACACCTCCACTGCCAGATGGTCACTGCAATTAAAGCCAGGAGCTGATTTCTCTGTTCTGTCCACCCGGCTTTTCTAGGATTTAGAGACTTTAGTTCTCTATACTCCTTCTTCCCCAAGGAAGTAAATTAGAGTAAACATCCACTTTTGAGAAGTTGTGTTTGACGGACTGACAACATGAAAGAAAATGTTGTCTTACTAAATGCTTTAATACATATAAAATCAAGCTTTTTCCAAAAATGGAGGCAACTTAAACAAAAAAAAAATAAACTATTGGAAAACCTACCAGCCATACCTAATAGCCTGTTTCTAGAAGACTGTGTCTTTCTTCCAGTGAGTATCCAACTCACCATGCAGCAACCATGTCAGAGCTTTTTCCCATAGTGCATACAGAGACAAGAGAAATTCTTCCAAATCCAGCCCTGTATTCAGAATTCCCTCATTACCTGGCACTATCTCATCTTCTCACAGAAAGTGTTTCTCCACTCTGGACAACATCAATTATGTTCTTTTGAATCATTCTCCCCCAAGCTGGAATGTCAGTCCTACTTTAGAAGACAGACTTAGATAGCAAGGCCCATCCTCTTGTTCTTTTCTAAACACTGTTTCATGCTGATGATCTGGTTTACTGCCTTCACAAGCTATTTGTTCATTCTTACTAAGACCTACTTTTTCCAGACCTTGCAAAGTCTTTAAGTATTTACAGCTTTCTCCTAATGGGATTTGGCAGCAAAATTCTCACAGAATCCGTTTTGTGATAAATGATCTATTCAGATATAGCTAGCCATCACATTCACTTTTCAGTCTTTCCAGTAAGACCAGTGTTAAGCTTATTTCTCTTTGCTGTGAACAAGTCTGATTTCTGACTGCAGGGCAATGATTGTTGAATGATTGCAGTGAAAAAAAATGAGTGCTCCTGAAAGAAATGACCCAACTCCTCAGAAGGTATTACTGTGTCACAACATACTTGTAGGAAAGTCAAGTGTGGTTTTGTTGGGTTTGGGTGTTTGGGTTTTTCTATGGCCAACAGCATTGATAAGAGAGCTTTATCTGCCTCCATTTTCATGCATTTATACCATGGAGACTTTTGGCATTATTGTTCTCAGGCATTTCTCACCCTCCCTTCAAAGGCAGCTAAGAGCAATCCAGACCAAGAATGACATCAGGGTCAGCTACTTGAATCATCCAGTTTCAGCAAGTTTTGCTGTTAGCATTTCCTTAGACCTTCCCAGACTGTTGTCTTGAAATGCAATTATTCTCAACAATAAGAGATGCCTCCCTAATAAATGCTTCCACATTGTGATGATTCCATCCCAGCCTTTGGAGGGCTTGTGACCACAACACTGCACTTCAAACCTCCCATGTTGTTGAGTGCTTACATACTACTGGTTAATTTAGAGGAAAAGCAATATATAAGGGTTTGAGATAACTGTGCCTCCACATTGATGGGTATGGAGAGACTCATGGGACTATACTGAAAATGTAATTCTGGTGGAATCATCTGAGTTGTAATATTTAGAAATGGGAATTCCCAGTTCATAGAACAAATATGATGCAGACTGCTCCAGGTCTGTCTTCACAATATGTTGATTATCTGTAGGTGTGGAGAGCACAAAAAAAGGTCTTTAGTACCCTCAGACCCCAAGGGTCTGTCTGTTTTCACTGACATCTTCATGCAGGAATTTTGAGAGAAAGAATGAAACAGTCAGAGAGGATAAAGGAAAATATTGACATCATTCAGCATCTGTCTTCTTTTATAAATTGGTCTGATTTTCTTATGGAATGAGTAGAAAGAGGTAGGAGACCTCTTCAGATCCGAACACACCTTTGGAACAGACTGATGGCTGAAAAGCTCCTCTCCTTGCTTCCTGCCTGCAAGAA
Organism: Lagopus muta; assembly: GCF_023343835.1. Taxonomy (NCBI): domain Eukaryota; kingdom Metazoa; phylum Chordata; class Aves; order Galliformes; family Phasianidae; genus Lagopus; species Lagopus muta. The sequence continues at coordinate 60,761,212 of NC_064433.1, forward strand.
GATTTGGTGGAGTACGGGGGGGACTTGTGCAACTCCCTGCAGCAATGACTCATTACAGTGACTGGTAGGTGAACTGCAGGGAGCCTGTGTCTCAGAATTAATCCATCAGTGGATGAGAGCTGATAGATAGTATGTAAACATACACTGTTATCCCACAGCCTGTCAGGAGCTTCAAGCAGCTGCATCATTTCCTTCATTCCTTCTCTGTTAGGATCTCCTAGGTTCTCTGATTGCTTTTTTGGCTAAACTGTATCTCAGCATAACAGAATCTTCATTATTGCCATTTGGCACCATCAGCTATTGTAGCTTTGTAAGATTTCCCAGGATGCCTCTGAATCCCCCCAGTGTGCTGTGAGAAGGTATGCCAAGAGTCATAGTGCTGTGTAAATGTCATTTGACTTGATTCTGTTTTCCAATGAAACTGTCCCTCATGAAAGTTCTGCTCAGGAAATCCTCTTTTAATGGAGTCTGATAACTGATTCTCAGAATTCCAAACAGCCTGCTGCATTTTTGGGAAAGAATTCACGTACTAAGCAAGCATCAACCAGACCGTGTGTTCATCTCATTTTGCAAGTTACCAGCAAAGTCTGCTTTGGTGCTCTTTACAACCAGCAGAATATTTCTGAGTATCAGGAAATAATCCCCTTTCTCTCTTTCCTACATATTCTTTCCAATTGATTAAGATTATTGTTTCCTTTTGTCATTTAAGTATGTTGGTTCATTTCAGATCAACGGTGGCAAGGTTTTCAGTTTGCTTTCCTTTTAGGCCCTGTAGTTATCCATTTTCTCTCTGTCGATACTTCATTTCTGTATTCATATATGCATGTATACACACATGTACACATATCTCTCCTTGTTTTTCTGTGACATTGTAGGAGCTTCTGCTGGAGAGCACTTGACCTACATCAGCTCCCACCCAGCGGACACCTTTGGCCCTTAATCCTTTTTATTTCATAATTTTGCCAACCACCTCATAAGAGATAGAAGTGAAAACCTGGGACTAAGCAGATAGATAAAAAACTACATGTCAGTAAATACAGAAGTGGGGGCCAGATGCTCATAACCCAGCTGGTACTACAACTCAAGCAGTGCCCTTCCACTGAGGATCTCTGTGTTTCAGAACAGGTGTATAGCTCCCCAGCCTACCTTATGTTCTTACCTGGGGCCATGGGTGACTCTGAGCTCAGACCTTCAGAAAAGGCTCCAGTGGGCAATGTTCCCTGCTGTTGGCAAGACATCTTAAATGCTGCATTTAGGATCTCATATTCACAAAAAGTCAAAGAAATGGTCTCCAGAGATTTCAATGCCTCCATTAGTACCAAAACAAACTCCAGCTTCGTTCATAGCTAATCTTGGTGACTAGGAAACCTAAAAATGATTGACATATTCATTCCGAAATGCTACAATGTCTGCTCCCCTCGCACAAATGAGATTCCATTCCAGTCAGCTACTGCATATTTATGCTCAGCCTTTCATTAACATAATGATCATGTGATGATTCACTATTCTTCGCTATTTTGGGGGAAATAAAAAATGGGGAAAAAAATGTGCTGTAATGGTGGGGTTATTTCACGCTTCCTGAATATTCACTCCAATCCTCCTGGTCTCTTTCTGTCCTCCTTTCTCCCCAAAAGCTTCACAGATCTTCAGAGAACTCCCACAGGAGAGGGTGACTACCCTTCCCCTGCGTGCCCCTTGGCCTGCCATAACATGACATGTATATACAGCTAAATCAGGGTGAAACATCTCCCTTTAAGGGTAAAATGTGGTATTGCACTCTAAATTCCCGTCCTGCAAAAACAAACAATACCATCAATTTGTTTCCAGTCAGACCTCCACCCCCTTGGGAAAAGCATACAGAACTTTCTGGTGGGAAAAACAGCTTGGAAATACAGCCTCTTTACTAGAGTGAAAGTTGTCCCTTCATTCAGCTTGTCCTTCATTATCCACCCTGGTACACTCCAGGAAGGACTGTGGCTCTAAGAGGTCCTTTAAGGTCACAAGAGGCAAGTCCCTGGGGATGATGTTATTCACTCTCAGTGTGCACTCCAACAAGATTAGGGGGTCTGACCTAGGGCTGAGCAACCACATGGCCATTCATAGGTGAATGTCTCTAAGGAGCCAAGGCTTTCTGAGGAAGGATCCCACTATCCTGCACACAAATTAAGCACCTATGTTCTCTGTTTTCTTTGAGGTCTCTCTCTGTGAATAATATCTTTCTCTTTTTCACCTTTCTGTTTGAAACAGAGGGAGCAGGTGAGGAGGAAAAAAAGGTTTCAAAGTTCCCGTGTTTCTTTAATTTAACTCTGGCATATTGGATGTGGGGTTGAGTAAAACCACATTCCTACCCATAGGTCCTCTTTCTAACAGACTAAGAGGAAGAGAAGTGCTCTCTGAGTCCACCTGACAGCTGCACAGCGACATGCTGGTTCTGTGACCCCAGCTTTCAAGGCAAGGAGCTGGCTGGTGGGACTCAGCAGAGCATCCCAGGGGAAGAGCTCACAGTGTAAATCTGGAGCAACTCCACAGAATTAGCTGAGTCACTCCAGATATACGCTGTGATCACACAAGTGTCCAAAGCAGCTACTTGTGGCAGCAATGAAAAAGGCACCTTTTCTTTCCAGGCCTGAATCTCTCCTGAGATGTGCCAGCGATATCAATACAATGTCATTGATTCCAGTGAAGTTGCACTCCTGCAACTGGGAGTGATACTGAATTCACTGGCTTCAGTGGTCATCTGAGGACAGGATTCTCTGCTGCTTGTCCCCTGGGTTTTGTACCATCAGTAAATGCTGTTCGAACAGCAGCTGTGTTAAGTTTTGTGTCCAGAGTTGCTTAGTAAAAAGAAATAATGATTTGGTTACCCCCAAAATACTCTTTACAGTATGATGGCAGTTATGGTAAAAATAGTAAAAATAACCACAACGAATTCAAAAATAGGGGGCCATCATTTTCATGGGTAAGATGTGAACAATGCGTTCTGGATCTTCACCCTTGCAGCTGCCCAAAAACAAACTGTTTTTTGGAGCTGTTCGGCTTCCTGCAAAAGTCCTTAACAGTTCCCAATCTATTCAATTTGTGAAGGAAATGGAAGGGTAGCCATGCCATTCAGTGTATTGATTTGGATATAAGTAGCACCACTGTCATCGTCAGGAACGTGCACACGAATGGGGCAGGAGGATTGGGTCTGTTTTCTCCTCCATTCTCTTTGATCTTCCAAGTGTCTTCTCTGCCAAGGTTGCATCAGGCTGCAAAGGCACTTTCTGCAACTCTGTATGATCTGTGTCTGTCCTTTATTTATTCAAAATGCATTTGCCTCTACATTTTAATCTGCTGTTCTCTCCCTCCCCTTTCTCTTGGTGAAGTCTAATTGCAGTTTTATTCCAGGTCCATCTGGTTGCTAACGATGCTGGACATCACTGCTGAATTCATTCTAATATTTGTTGTGTATTTTCTAGGCTGGACGCTGAATAATAATATTCTCTGAATTTGCTTTTGCTCCTGTTTCCTTCTTCCCTGTTGTAGCTTATTTTGTAGCCATGAGCAACCATGGTGCAATTACTCCTCCCAGTGTAGATCCACTGAGAGTTGCCTGCTTCCGATTGCAGAAAGAAGGGTGTTTTTTTCTGGTTCTGGGAAGATTTCAAAGTCTTCTCTTATCAGCTCTCTTCACTGGTGTGAACCAGTTGATAGTGGCTTCTCTGCTGTTTTTAATGTATTTTTTTTTTCCATTATTCCAGCCCAACACACAACACAGGTTATAACTGTGAGTCTCGAAGCATCCTGTTAGGCAGCATTTCAGAGTTTAGAAAGACACTTTTTGCCAATGACTGATCCTATGGTTGGATCCACAGCAATTTAAGACTTCTAAGCATGGCTAATGCAGTGCCACTACTGGGATTTTTTTTTTCTTTTCTCCTTTTTGCTCTCTTCAACACTGCCTGGGAACACAGCCTGACACTCTACCCATGACCTGACTCTCTGGCTAAGAATAGCAGTGGCAGAGCAACTTGGGTTCAGTCTCGCTGGAAACATGCTGCAGCTGGGAAACAGGGAGGTCAGACAGCCCACGCTCACAAAACCAAACACATAAAAGGAGCACAGAGGATTTTGGAGGCTTACCTCCATTTAGGACTCCAGAACAAGGGTGTTTAGGTGCTCAGTGGACCAAGATATGAGGTTTTTGCTTAGGATGTTGAACTGGGAGGAAATTGACATATGGAACCTGGGCTAAACAGGATTTTTCCCAAAGGGTCCTGTATCCCTATGACCCAGGCCATGAAAAATCATGCAGGATGGGGCAAGACAAGCAGTGATGATTAGAATCTCCTGAGCCCTGCTTAAGACAGTGTCAGAGGTGGCTCTCAAAGAAATCCTACACAGCAAAGCAAAGGTATGAGCTTAGCATATGGTACCCAATCTGTCACAGCTCATCCTATATAGCCAGTGTCACAGTGATGCTGCATCTTCAGCACGAGTGAGCAAGAGGTCTGACTCTGAGCACATGCTAGAAATGACTTTCCTCCCATCCTCACCCCTTCCTAGCAGCATGCGCAGGCTGCATTCACACTTTCATTTTGTAGGGCAGATGTGCTTTCAGGGTAACGTACATACAGTCATGCTCTGTAGTTTTAAGACAGGAGCTAAAGCACTAATAACAGCAAGTGTTAGGCTAATGGCTGTCATTGTGTCTGGGTAAAGATAAAGAAAAGGATCTGTTTAAATAACACATCTCCAACTTGACTGGGCCCTCTGCCCTGCCATACCACAGCACACTGCTGCTTTCCACACCAGCACAGAGGCATACGAACAGGTGAATCTACATTCACCCTGGCAGAAGGAGAGCATTTTTTGAAAGTACAGGACAACATTCCTGTCCTCTTTCCCAGCCAAATCTAAACCAGATGGGGAAGGGACATATATGGCTAGGAATCAGAGATGTTTGGAGGACCTGGTGGTCAGCTCTTGCTCCCAAGAGCAGCCTTCCCCTTCACCCCTGTCTCAGTCATAGGTGAGGGGTATCTGGCCTGACATCGTGTTGGCTGGAGAAGGGCCGTTCACACAGGTGAGGGATGCCAGCAGTATGCTACGGCCTGAGAAGCCTCAGGTAGAGTTAGGAGGAAAACCCCTTGAGGTGTCAGGGCAATAATTCTAATGGTAATTTTGAACTGTTTTTGTCTGTCTAACATTCCTTTTTAATCCCCATCCTGCCTGCCCCTTCCTTATGTAGGGTTACTTTAGTGATCCTTGGAATGTTTTTGACTTCCTCATCGTAATTGGCAGCATTATAGACGTCATTCTCAGTGAAACTAATGTGAGTATTACTCTACCCTCCCCAGGATACCACCACCTCCTCCTCCTCTGCTGTTCCTTCTCTCTTTCTCTCTTTCTCTTTTTTTTTCTGATTTTCTTTTCCCTCTAGTCATGCTTTTATTGAACTTGCCGTCGTCCTTCTCCTTCTCCCAGGGAAAAAAAAAGGAGGGGGGAACACCTCCTTCTTTTTCACTTGTCATAGCTCGCCCCAAGGCTGTGACTGGTGAAAGCGCACAGAGTTTGGGGTGTGTGTGCTTTTTTTTCCCTCCAAAAGGTAGACATGCTTGAGTGTAAGTTTCTGACTAACCAGGCTTTTGTTGATACCCTACAACATGTGAAACGTTACAGAGCTTTGAGCAATCAATACTGTAGAGTGGTAAGAGACTATTTAATATGCCCACGTAACCTCTTTCTTTTCTTATTTTTTTCCTCTTCTCTCCCTCTTTCATGCTTTGTTTTGTTTTGTTTTGTTTTGTTTTTATTTTACCTTTTCCTTTTTTTCCCTCTTTTCTCCCTCTCCCTTTTTCTTTCTCCCTCTCTCTCTCTTTCTCTCTCTCCCTCTCTCTTTCTTTCACTCTTCCTTCCTTTCTCTCTTTCTCTTTCCTTGGCTTCTCTGCCACATGCAGCACTATTTCTGTGATGCATGGAATACATTTGACGCCTTGATTGTTGTGGGTAGCATTGTTGATATAGCAATCACCGAGGTGAACGTAAGTAGCTGGCGTCTGTCCATGATCGTGCCTGCTCTAACATTCATTTGTCTTTCCCGGGTTCTTTATTTTTCCTCCCCCTCCTCTCTTTCTTTTGAGTTTGTTTTCAGAGTTTTTTCTTTATTTTTCGTTTTGTTTTGTTTTTATTCTTTTGTTTTCTGGAACGACTTAAAGGACTGTTGCATCATTTTCTTCCCTTCATAATCCGCCTGGCATGAATTAAACTGTATAGCAGGAAAAGTGACGAGAAATGTGGAGTGTAAGTGAAAAAGCTATTTGTGCCATGGGAAGCTGCTAGAAAAGTCCCAGGCCAGCTCTTTGGTCTACTCAGTGTTATGCTTCCCTTCCCATGGTGGCTCGGTACCCTCCACCCCACAGAGATCTAAAGGTCTGTTCTTTCGAGGTGGAACTACGGGAACCAAACCAACAATCCTCCTGATGCCTCCTCACCCAGGCTTCCTCCAAAGGAAATAAAGACCAAACCACCTCCGTTTAGAGGAACGGGCACTTAACACTTAGTCTGTAATTTGAAAGGAAAAATAAATAAAGACAAGCCAGATAAATTAAAAGCAGAACACAAAGCCCTAAGAAATGCAGTGCACCATGTTTCAGCCCAGTTCGGTTTGCTCCATATCACAGACTCCACCAGAACAACTGATACTGATTGGCCCCACCAGTGCCCTTCTCAGCAGACAGGTGAAGGATTGAGAAAGCCATGGAGACTGAAATGAACAGCTGGTGTTCAAGGGAATAAATCACGTCAGGCAAGCTTTTTCCTCTCTCTGTGGAGGTGGATGGATATAGAATTACTGAGTGAATGGACAAAGGACAGTCAGAAAGCACAGAGATTCCTGAAATAAAGACTACAAAGGAAACACTGACCACAGACTAAAATTTTACTATAAAATCCAGCTTAGCAAAGCCAGGAATGTAGCAAGAACAAAAGAAAATTGCTGTAAGGATGTTAATGAAGGGCAAACCCATCGTGAATGTGCAGGGTGATGTGGCTGTTGAATAAATATTCCAGCTTGGAATTGTTAAGTACTGTGTAGGGAATCCATTGCAAGCAGAAAAGTGAGAGCAATGTTCACTCAGTGTTGTCTTTAGGAGAAAATGTAAACAGCAATTTGAAAAAAAATCACGATCCAAACAAGTTGTTGTTATATTTTTATTCTACTTTGATTTCTGCTTTTTTTTTTTTTTAATTCTGAAACAAAGACATTTATCCAAATTCTGATACTTTGATTCAGACTGGGTGAATGAAATATTTATTTGACACTAATCTATTTTCCTTGTCTTTTGAGAAGTTGGTTCCTGCATCTTTTATATGTCCTGCTTTCCACTCTAATTTCACCCAGAATTCTGGAAGCAATTTAGAGTACCCTTTTTCTAAAGAGAGATTAGGATTGGATTGAATTTATAGAGGGAAATGATAATGATCAGCAGGTTGGAGTTGATAATTTTAAAGAGTGACGTGAAAGTCTTTCTGCATCGCATTTGTCACAAGAAAACTAAACAGGGCACCTGATAGTAGACTTCAGATTGTGAAAATACTCAGTTCTCATCCACAGAGGCAGAACTGTACATGGTGAGGAAATAATCACAGAAATTATAAAGAGATTAATTCTGCTAAATATCAGTGAGATTTTCCTGACTGTTATATTTGAGTCTGTAGAAAAGCCTTCCAAGTAGAAGACAGATATATCCTTTTGTTTTGCCAAGTAAATGGCGGCCTATCCTGGTGTATCACACAAACCCTGTGATGGCAGGAAAATCTAATGGATCTTTTTAACAAAATTCACATTTATTTCCTACAAACGAAAGAACTTTTTAGGTCATGGTATAAAACATTTTGATATACATTCCATTATCCTTCAGTGATCTGAGAGGAAGACGTAGTCACCCAGGTTTCCTCCTACAGTTAGTGGTCAGAAGAACACCTCTCCCCAGGCCAGCTGTTCCTGCTGTATTTCCGACAGGGGAAATGAATGGCTCTGTGGAGGTGCCCACCCAGTGATGGAGTTGTCTGTGTTTCTCAGGTTTGTCTAGACAGCCAGGTCTCAGACACCAAAGGTAAGCAGGATAAATCACGTTCACACTCGGCACACCTTGTTGAGAAGGTCACTCTGCCTGCTAATTGGGCTACATCCAGATCTTCAGTCTCCAGGGCTATCCATACTGATGTGTTTAATTACCACAGACAAGGCTTCCCCGCTCTTCCATTCCTTGTCTAAATGCAAGTTCATACCTTGCTAGAGAAGTCTGTGAGGAAGGAGGATATGCCTTTGTTCAAACACCCATTGCCTGTCTTAGTTGAGGAGGCAGCAGGAGAGGCCCTGACACTTTTAATACGGGCTACAAACAGCATTTCATGATGGTCCCTGTGTTTCCTCTAAAGAATCCTTTCCTTCTATACAGTTTTTACAGATTTCTGCACACGTCTTTTTGTTACCTGGCATGTTTAAATCCTCTCTTTTTATCTAGGCAAATCCTTTGCTACTAGTTTCTGACGTTTGTCACTAAAAACTTGCACAATCTTTTGATGCACTGATAAATGAGCAGCAGCTATGGATGGAGTTTGTTCTGAAATGTTTTGAAATCCCTTTGCACTTATAACCCTTATTGAATAAGAGAATGTATTGTATGTTGGTTTGTCCTGTCAGATTCCCTTCCTGCTAGCAGCACTTGATATGTTACACCTGTGGCAGATGGGCTTTGGAAGTAGCAGCCCATCTTGGATGGACAGTTGTCATCTTCCCAAGCAGAGTGAGGCAGTTTATCAGATACACTTCTCCCCTTCTCCTCTGGAGCTTGTTGCTTTCTTGCTGTTTGTGGGTTTGAGCAAACCCTGCCTTGTGTTTCTGTACACTGTCTTGTCTTGTTCCAGCTAGACCTGGAGTCTGAAAAAGGAAAAAAAAAAAAAAATGTCAACAAACTCCACTAATTGGAGAAGTTAGTCTGGCCAGGTGCAGGTAAGATGTTTTTGCCCAAGGCATTAGAAGCTGACAGACAACTATGGTAGAATCTGTGGAGTTGCTGCTCTTGGAGCTGAGGGACAGTTTTCACTGCAATCAGTCAGGGAAGGCAGAGAGACCTGGCACAGGTTGGTCTGACATGAGGCCATAGGCGTGTAAGCCTCAGTCTCTGAGAAGTTTCTCTGAAGCCTGCAGACAGAGAAGGCATGCCTGGCAGAGGCTGAGCTGCGATAGCTGTAGTTGTGGTGAGAGCCCTGTCTAGCCGCACCGCTGCGTGCGTGTAGGTATGTGCTTGCTTAGGCTGAGCAGTTCTTCTTGCTCTGTTTATTCCTTTTGACAATTATTTTTGTTTCTTGAAAAGGAATTCCCCAGACCAAAACCTTCATTAAGATATATGTGAGTGTGCATGTGTTGGTCTCTGTGTACTCCATTGGTTGTAGTATATGTTCCTGAATGTGTTCAGATACATGTACTTGGGTTACAAATCCATAGGAGAGTGCACAGACATGAATCCGTGTGTGTGGGAAAGAGAGTGTGTATGAAAGTAAAATGTATTTGTGCTGGGGGTGACTGCTGATGGAGAAATGTGAGTTGTTTATATATAACTGAGTATTTGAATTTGTTTTCTTAGCCATTGTGGCTGCCCTAATGTGCAAGTTTAATTTGCTCATGGGTGGGTGTTTCTGGCTGAAAGGCTATAGCTGTATGCAGGCATGTTCATGTGCATGCCTGTGGGTGAGTGTAGACTTGCATGTCAAACTCAGCATATGTTTGTTGGCATGGCTGTGTATTCACACACAGTGAGAAGGCATGTGCTCATCAGGCAGGCCCCCAGTTTGACTTCAGCATTCCCAAGTCCTTCAGGGATGCCCACTCTTAAAACACCTCCATTGTAACAAAATATGTCAAGTGGTACATCAAATTGCATCACATTAGGCCCCCTTGCTTACTGTAACTTGGGAACACCTCCCAGGTCCCCTCAGCCAGTCCCACACACATACAGGGATGCATTTCACACCACTGATCATGTGGAAAGCATATCTGGTGGATATCAAAACTCCTTATGTAACTAAAGAATGCTGGGGGAGGTTAAAATCTGAATCATAGAATCATAAAATGGCTTGGCATGAAAGAGACCTCAAGTATCATCAAGTTCCAACCCCACAGGCAGGGCCACCACCCTCCACATCTAATACTAGAGCAGGCTGCCCAGGGCCCCATCCAACCTGGCCTTGAACACCTCTGGGGACGGGGCATCCACAGCCTCTCTGGGCAGCCTGTCCCAGCACCTCACCACTCTCTTGTTAAAGAACTTCCCCCTGACATCCAATCTAAATCTTCCACTAAAAAAAAAAAAAAAAAAAAAAAAAAAAGGGATTTTCATAGATACATAGCATCATTAAGATTGGAAAGACCAATAATATCATCCAGTCCATCCAGCACATCTGCCATGCTTGAACTCTATCTAAGTGCTAAGACCAAGCATGATCAGGGAGTAAAATGAAAGATGATGTAGTATATGGGGCAGTAGTACCTAGGAGGTAGGGCCTGCAGGTCATATTACTTGGGCCCTGCCTAGGTCCTTCTACCTCAGCCTCTCTATCAGCAAATTTGAAATTGTGTTTATTCCCTAAGTTACAAAAGCATTATCTCTAGTGTTTTGAAAACACTTTGGAAGAAAACATTATGGTGATAAAAAACGATTACTACCTATTGTAACAGCAATAGGAATGAAAATGTTACAGGAGTTGAATAAAAGCTAGCAAATTTGGAATGTATCATCCCAGAAGTAGCTCCAGGCAGAGGCTTGCATTTCTTTCCACATCAACAAACACAGCCCAGAGTTCAGTGCTGTGCAGCTGACTGACAGCCTGCTGTCACCTCCTCCAGGCACAGAAGGTTTCTCATTACAATTTGTTGTGCCATATCAGAAGGGGAAATCAAGTTTGATTTGTGCTCTGTGCTGCAGTGCCCAAAGAGATGGGAGAAAAACAGCCAGGCCCTGAAAAAGGTACTGATGCGATGTCCTTCCTCTCAGCTGTAAAGAGAAGACAATACCTTTCTAGTCCATAGGGCCCTTTCTCCTTCATCCTTTCCCCTACCAGTGTCAGACCAAAGACTGGCTGTGGCTGAGTGCTTGCAACCTAAGTGATGCTGATAGCTGAGCTGAATGGGCACCGGTTGGTCCATCCAGCTGCAGCACGTGCTCACGGCTGCAGAGGTGTGAGTTACAGAGGCATGGTCAGGAGAGAGCATGTCTCTAGAGTGCAAGTGTAGCTATCAATGGCCATGGGGATGTCATGTGTTTGAGTCTGTCTGTCTGTCTTGAAAGGATGATGGGGAGGGAAGGATGTGTGGGTACATCTGTGTGTGTCAACCACGTCTGGGAGTGCATGAGGATGACTGAGTCAAAGTATCTGGACTGTACAAATCCCACCTACAATGCTCAGTGACGGTGAAAGCACCTTTATCTCTGAGTGTGCCTGTGGATGCTGAGCGATATACAGAGAAGGAGGTACATAAGGGAGGTATACAGTGTGATCCTGCAGATGTGACGAGTCAGGGGGTGTGCATGGATACAAGAAGGAAAGTACCAGGGATAAGGAATTGCTGACTTGTGGCTTGTGTGACATAATGGAAGCAGTACAAGTTTTCATAAGAGCAAGCATTATGACAGGTCTGAGAGTTGATGGAAACGATTTTGGTTTTGGTTCAATTAGTTGTCGCTTTTTTAAATGGGAGAGATGACAGAAGGAGAAAACAGGAAGGCACAGTGTGGTGTGTGATCTTATCCATGGTGGCATCTGGGAGACATAGAACTGTAGAATGTCTTGGGTTGGAAGGGACCTTAAAGGTCATCTAGTTCCAATCCTAGTGCTGCAACTATGGATTTCAGGAAATGACTACCCTATGAAGAAGGTTAGAGAAACCCCAAACCCATCTTGCTGCTTTCCTTCCTCTGGAAAATGCTGGATAGGTCTGTTGTGTCCAGACCTGCTAGGTATGGTTAGCTATTTGTCTACAAGGTTCAGGAGGCCTGAGCGCATTACACGAGGCATTTCTGAAAATACCCAAATACTGATAGGAAGTCATCTGGAGGTTGCAGCTGTGTTGAGTTCTGAGGACGGATGCAGTAAGGGAGGTACCAAGGTGTTCAGATGACAAGAGTACTTGGAGATCTGTGCACAGATTTCCCCTTTAGTCTTTTATTTCTGAACAAAGCAGCTCAGGCTTAAACCAGACGCATGGAGGCTTTCCTTACAGTCATCCTGCTTTTGGTGTCAAGAGGCTTCATTTGATTTGTCATGGGCTCCCGCTCCCATTCTTTGGAATATCTGACAGCCTATACTCAAGTCTCCCTCTCACCTCCTCCTGCACTCTTCCCTTTTAACCCGCCCCTTCCTTTCTTCCTTTTCTGCCTCGCTTTCCTCTCCCTCGTCTCCAGCCACAGTAAACCTCACGAGTTCATTTTCACCCTCAATCAATGTGTCTGAAGGCAGAGAACCAGTGGCTCTAATCCTGCAGCCCTTACCCGGGCAGAACTGCCCTGGGGCATTCCGTCTTTGCAAGGGCTGGAGCAGGCGGCCCCGCTGACACAACCCTGTACACACACACACCCCGCAATGGGAGCAAGGATCGGTGGAAGGACGACATACATCTAGCCTGCACCTCAGTTGGGACTGGCACTCATCTCTGTCGCTGCGTCTGTCTGTCTGTCTCTCTGTCTCTGCCTGTCTGGTTCTCTTTGCTTCCACGCCCTTTGCTGCTCAAATTTTGGCCATCAGCTGCCACCAGTCACACAAACCTTTGCGGTTCCTAGAACTTGCAAGTTCGTCTGCCCAACCCTCCAGGAAAAGGCAGAAAAGACCTCCTTCCCCCTCCCCTCCCATCTCTCTTTCTCAAATGCCACCTGGGTAGCAGAGGCCTCCAAATGATGTAGCAAAGGGCTGGAGAAGCACAATGGCTTCTTTTGACATTCGTGTTGTCATACCCCTACTGCTGCCATCCTAGAAGTTGTATGTAGTCCTGAGCTATCCCTGTGTGTGTGTATATGTACGTATATGTGACTTGTTTTCTTTTTGGAAAAACCACTGATGAAATTGTTGGGGGGTGGGGGGTATGGAATTTGCCTTTTTTAATGCCTGGTAGTGTTTTTATCACTAGAATAACCCAGGTAACACACCATAGATTCCCTATGCAAGAAGCCACGTTGAAGCATGGTTGTGAGCTGTAGCAGTGGTATATGGAGCTTTATTTTGCCTTTGGTGATCTTCAGCAAAGCTGCCCTCAGCTCTTCCCCAAATTAGGCTCAGATCAATTCAAATTTGACCACCTTCCACATTTAACCAACAATTCTAGCACATATTGGTGAGAAGGAAGTACGGTAAGACTATCTGAGCACAACCATGTTTGAACAGGGGTGTTTTGGTTTTGTTTGTGTATTTTTTTGTCATGAAGATGGGGCCTCTTCTTTATTTTTTTTCTCTTTTGGCTTAAGAAATGTTGGTATTCTGAATGCATTTCCAGGGTCTGAAGTAAGATTTGCCCATTCAAAGAAGTGCTTTTGGCAATGGGACAAATTTTCTGTTAAAAAAAATAATACATACATATATATATATATGAAATATGGGCAAACAGAAAAAAATGTGGGTTTTTTTTTGCAGAAAAGGGAGTAGTGAATGCCAATGACTACTTCCTCATTTACCTACTTGAGCTGTTGCTGGTGATTAACAATCTTAGCAATGCACTGTAGGAACAAAGTATGTTGTTTCCCCGTTGTCAGACTCTCCATAACACCTAGACTTGAGGAAACACCTCAGTATTGCAGTTTCCACAAGACTTCTGGTTGGTTTAAACATTACTTCAGGTGCTTGGAATTATCCAAATGTATTTCAATGGAGGGGAGATTTCAGAGCAGCATAAAAACGAGATTTTAGAACAACGTAAAAACAATATGTGTCTTACCATGTAAATTTAACCACACACATTAATTAAAATATGAGAAACAGAAGATAAAAAACCCAGGAGAATAGATTCCCATAACCTAAATATAAAAGCAGTCAAAAGGAAGTTAGATAGCTCTATAGCTGTAAGCTTATAAGCTGTACAATCCTGCCTGGAGTCCTACTGGGTGAAAACATTCAGAGCTCGCTTCAAAACTCAGGGACTGAATTGGGAAGTGGGGTGTTGCTTTTAATTCCTGCTGGTTTTGACCTACCCAACAACTTTGTTCATTTTAAGTCTTTTAGGGAAAGGGTCACCGTTTCATATTTGACTACAAATTATTGTTTCAACAGCTAATAGTGAGAACGCAGAGTACTACAGGCCTTGTCCTGTTCAGTGGTGACATAGGTGTGTGGTACGTGTGTTTAAGTACAAAGGGTTCTTTAAAAAGCCACATCCAGTTTTCTTCTCCTTTTTCTGTATATCACGTTAAAAAAAAAGCTACAGTATTCTTGTATCAGCAGTTGCAATACAAATACACTTACATTTTCTTTTTAATGCCAATGCATTTTTCTTCAAAGGCAGTTAAAATGTTCAGGAGAAAATAACATTAGAACTGCCCCAAGCTGGTTATATTTTCCATTGGCTTCCCAGCCAGGATAAGTCATTTCTGTTGGCTAGAAAAAGTTTCTTGTAACTTTCCCTAAACTCCAATAGAGTATCTTTCTATGAATCCATAGAAAAGCTCTGACTCCTTAAATCATCTCTGAGCAAATTAACATTACTTAGTGATAGCTTCCCAAGCACCAAAAACTAGAATTTCAGACAAGTGCTCAGCTGAGTTCAGATCCAGCTAGCTCTGTCATCTAAGGCTGGTCCTTGAAGCCAGGAAAGATGCTTTCCGGCATTTAATCCTTTTTATAAGACCAATTTTGCCTAGAATGCTTAAGGAATTTTCCAGCACTGCTATTCTGAATATTCAGATCGAAGTAATAAAGGGTGTGCAGTTCCCTGTATTTCATTCATTCAGGTACGTTGTAAAAGCTTCTGGTGTTCTTCCAAATTACCAGAGATTTTAGCATCAGTTCTCCAAGACCTCATTGTATGCACCATCTCTTACTATTACGCGTAGTTAGAGATCTGCTAACTGGTTCCAGATTGCGCTGCCAGTTGCAATGAAAGGAGCAAAGGTGATAGAGAAGGGGAAAAAATAAAAAGACAACTATTCTACATGTCTTCCTTTTTAAATTTCTCTTCCTCCCTATCTTCTTACCCCTAGCTTCTTCCCCCAAATTTTACTAAAATCTTGAGTAGCAGGGATCATGCTTTCCATTCTCAGGAGCACTGGGATTAATGTTCAGCAAGGCAGCAATCTCCACCTACTCTGTCAGTGATTTTCCCTTTCTTTCCTCAGCCAAGATTCCATCAGCCCTGGAGAAAGGCTGAAGCCTTTGTGGCGTTTTTGTGCCAGGCACTCAGCAGCAGTTCAGCATGATGAAGTGTACCATTCTGCACACCCAAGTGTACAGATCAACAGCAGTTTTTGAGGTTCCCATTATATTAATCCCTCAATGTGTTTTTTTGCTGATAGGCAGGAGAATGTGACCTCCCAGACAGATTTTTAATCAAAGGTAAACGCAACTAATTTTACTCTTCCTAATGTAGACAATATAGTGTCTACACAGATCCCACACCACTCTCTTCACAGGAACTGTCTGGCACAAGATGCCAAGAAAATGACTTCTGCTTGATGTATCTTCCTAGACATCTGCTAAGTGGGACCCATTCCCAGCTGCATCCAGATGACCGAGCTGTAGACACTAGATTGCTTCTTATGGTCAACTGATGATTGATAGCCAAGATTGTGGGTCTGGTTCTAATTGCTACTACAACTGGCCATGTTGCAGAACAATGGGACATCCCAGCTGGTCCCATCCTCGTCTTCTGTCTCAAAATCCACTTTTAAAATAGGAGATGCCTGGCTGCAGACTAGGAGAAAATCTGCTTTGCCCAATGCCACATCAAGCGACTTCTTTTCTTAAGTTGAACAGACAGGAAGGCAAAGATGCCTCAGCAGTAAAGAAACACTTGTTAGTAGAAAGACAATAAAATAAATTGATATTTGAAGCTGGGGATTTTGTCTCATCTGTTTGCCCAGTCTGGGCACAGTAAATCATACCCAGTGGGAATTATCTTTCATCCAAACTATCCCTACCATTTTTAAAAAATTTTTTAACCGACAAATTCATCAAATCCATAATCATCTATTCTAGGAAAGAGGTGCAGAGCAAAAAAATATTGCTCAGTAGTTTTGTAACAGGTAGCTGCAGTCTCCATATGACCATGTCTAACATGCTTCGATAATGCTGCAGATTGGAATTGGAATCCCAGAATGATTCCCATATTAACAGACAGAGATAGAATGTGCATCAGAAAGCACTTCTTTTCTAGGAAACTTCATGTTGTGCATCAACATTAAATAACTTTCTAATTGAAAAAGCAATGAATTCACAGCATATGAATGAAATCCTAACTGATACAAATCTTAAATGAAAATGGTCCATTGTAAACTCTCTCTTTTGGGCTGCTGGTGTCTCTGGCTAGCCTCTCTTGAGCAAAGATCCATTACTTAAAAGTAACAGGGTCTTCTCTTCCATCTGTACCCACTGTCACTTGCAAAGCAAAGTCCTGTTGCATTTGGAGAAAAGTAGGTGTTTTTTTCTCCTGGTGTCAATGAGATGTGCAGTTTCTTTAACCTTCATCAAAGCATAACTTGGTTAATTCATCTTCACCCTGCCCAAGAGCCTTTGGGCTTGCCAAAGGAAGGATCCTGGCAACAGTGCAGAGTCTTTGAGCTGGTAGGCTGCCTGCCTTCCTCCTTGGGAAAACATGATCTAGTCTCCCTTTGGCTCCTTTTGTGCCTGGAAGAATTTCCAGACTAAAGACTGGATTTTACAGCAAACCACAGGCCTGCTTCTGACCAGTAACACCACTGGTGTAATTCTCTGTTAGTTGCACAGGAGTTGCAAATGTGCGCTTTACTGGATTCGCTGCATCTCTGTAAACCATTCGTATTGAACTCACAGCAAACCTCTGGACAGATGGAGCCCTACAAAATCCAGAAGTTTACTCCTTTCTGCCATGTGCATGTGAGGCTGCCCAGAGAAACCCAGTGGCACCAACATGCAGAGGGCACCAAGTTTCAATCTGTTCTTTATTATTTCTTCTTCTTTATCCCCTTCCCACACCATGTGATCCTATCAGCAAATTAATAAATAATTAACAAGTAGCTGTAGAAGAAGGGGCGCAAATGTTGAGCACATTGAAGTATAGCCACGACAGAGGATGGACTTGCTTCTAGGAATCTGCTTTGTTTATGAAATCAGCAGCCTCCAGGTAATATGAAGCCAGGGGATGATACACATCCTCTCAGTGCAATGGAGTATTACAGGATATTGGAGACAAGGAAAGCTCCTCAGGAAAGTCATCTTAGAGAGGAGCTTTACTGCTATTACCCTTTCCAAGATAGGCTGCAGGATGGCATGAGGAATGGAAAAGGCTGCACCTTGTACAGCACACAGCAGCATCGCTTTAAAGCAACCAAGACTGAGATGAATGTTTTGAACAGCCTCTTTCTGCTTCGTTTCAAGACCAAAATTACAGAATTATAGAACGGTTTGGGTTGGAAGGGACCTCAAAGCCCACCCAGCTGTGGGCTGCCACCCAGCAGCTCAGGCTGCCCAGGGCCCCATTCAGCCTGGCCTTGAAAAGCCCAGTGATGGGGCACCCACAGCTTCTCTGGGCAGCTGTGCCAGAGCCTCACTGCCCTTTGAGTAAAGAACTTCCTCCTAATATCTAATCTAAATCTCCCCTCTTTTAGCTTAAAACCATTCTCCTTTGTCCAATCAGTGGTATGGTCTTAGTAAACAAGAACCTTAGCAGACAAGTCATGTCAGAGGTTCACTCTCTATTTGTAGCCCTCTAAAGCAGCTGCGTTTTCAAAATACTACTGAAAATAAGAAGCCAAGATGATGAATCTGTTTAGGTGTTTGGAATGGGAGAACCTGGAGATGAAAAGAACAGTCTTCAGGAATGAGTCAAAACCAGAACCAGGCTGTGCTCCATTTGGATTACCTCACCGATTTCCCTCACTCCCTCCCAGACACTAGAAAGAAAAGAAGAAGAAAAAAAGAAGAAAAGAAAAAAAGAAGAGAGAGAAAAAGCAGAATGACCAACGTAAGAGATAATGTAAATCTTCCTAAAGAAACGGAGGAGAAGAAGTCTGTCTGTTCCATCAGAATGCTAAATACACTGCTGAATTTGGTGCTTAAGAACCATGTCAACTTTTTATCTGGAAAAGATAGTGAGACCTGCTGGACTATTTAGAAACAGCAGTGAGGAGACAATTGGCATGGATGGTAACTGAGCAGAGGAAATCTGGAGACCTGGGAACTCTCTGTTCTCACTTTTTGTCTGTTCCAGTCTTGCTCAGTGGCTCCCAGAGTCATCAGACTGCTCTGGGCTGGGATAACTTCATTACCTCCTGTTGGAATGTTTGTCCTGTGGACCAGGAATGGGGCAATTGAGAAGGGAACCGGAATGGAAAAAGTCCACTCTATCAAATATGGAATCAGGCAGAGGTGTTCAAATCAATTAAAACCTCTCCTCAGCTGGTATTCAGAGTAGAAAATCTTTTAAATTACTCCACCTTTAAAACTGTAAGTTTCTGCATACAACTGGCCTTTCAACATTTATTTTCATGACTTAGTTTATCTTCGGAGCCTTCATTTCTAGTTGTTCTAGGGCTTTGTTTGTCTACCTGTAACACAAAATACGAATAACAAAACATAGGCGAGCTGCACCTGCTTCTTCAAGTCCTGTACTTGTACCTGAAGATGAGTGCTGCATCTCTGAGTGTTTAATATCTTCTTGTTTCATAGGAACACCCCAAGTCTGATTACCATAAGACTTGAACTCATCATTTACCCAGAGCTAATGAGAAGGATTATTAAAACATCCTGAAAATTATGAACAATTTACATGGATATACTTTACCAATTGTTCTGCTTTTCCTCTGAAAGTCATGAAAAAAACAGAGCTTTCAGCTGTATATAAAGGGATTCTTTCATTAACTGCCCAGTAATTGTCAATCTAAGGTAATTTGCATAGCCAAATTAGAGCAATTGACTTCCCTTATATTTACCTTAAGCGTTTGAAACTGTAAGATAACTGTCTCACAATTTCACGGATATATATATGAAATTAATTAATAACCTATTCAAATTGGTATGATTTGCATATTTGAAGCTAATTAGTAGAGCGAGCTCTAGAATTTCAAAATCTTAGAATACATAGGAAATAAAGGGGAAAAAGCAGCTGGAAAACGCACTTGCTGTAAAAGTTTCCTCGACACTATTAACTGGTTTTGGAATAGGCTTTTGTTCACACAGCAATGCTAATACTTAGCCTGAGATCTGCGATCGTATGGCATCTATGTGATACATAAATATATATATCTTGCATTTGTATGTGCTAGCATTGCATGTAAATTGACATGCATAGTGCTGGCAGAAAGGTAATGGCAACTCCTCGTACTGCACTAAATAAAAATGTAGTTGCCCAGGGCAGGAGATTTTCTGCAGGGCTGCTGGAGGATTAGCCTGTTACATCGTTCTTCCCAAGGAAATCAGCAAGCTGTTCACCATTTGCCCCAGTAAAAGCAGCATCATATGCGCTGACTCCCTGTTCTCCTGTAGGGTGGTGCTCTTTTCTAATGGATGCTAAAACTACATCTCAGTGTGTGGAAATGATCCCAAAAATCTCCACTGCTTCACCCAAGCAGACTGGTTTTTTTTCATAGTTACATAACATCTCTAATTGAAACAATAACTCTAATTGACACGAAAACTTGTATTGATATGTGCAAGGGTAAAATGTCAGATTTTAACTTCACTAACATTTCTGAAATGTATTTTTCAACGCTGCCATGTTTCTGCAGGATATTTCAGCGTTCTTCTGATAGAAAATGCTCTTGTAGCAAAGAAAATAACTCTGGCTAGTTTAACTCGTAATATTCCCACAAATTCTCGAAGAAATGTGCACTTAATGAAAGAATACAGCATTTGAACAGCTTGCCTGGCTTTAAAAAAAAAAAATTCCTGCTAATAATTTGATTTTGCTGTAAGGTTATAGGAATTGAGAATTATGCCATCTGCAATCCAGTAATACTCGCTGTCAGAGAAATAGCAGATACATTTCTGCCAGGTCTTATCATAACTTGACAGACTTTGGTGGCAGGTGGATTATCTCTGGAGTATTTATGATTAAAACCACACACAGCAGTGGCAGAGAGATGACTCTGGAGGGGGTTGTGGTAACTCCTCGGTGTCATGGCAGGCTATCACTTGCCAGCAGCCAGGCTAATTTCAAACCCTGACTTTTCCTCTCCCTGCACAAGGACACGTGTTACTCAGCTTCCTCAGGTCTTTCAGCTTTTTACACTACAGACACAAGAGAAACTCAGTGGCCTCTAATCACATCTCCATGGCACTGATAAATTCTGGATCTCTCCTTCTCCTATAGCCTAGTAAATTCTTGGTCTTCCTGAAGCTTGTGTCATCTTAGACCACGTCTCAGCTTGTGAGTGACCCACGTGTGAAATAAATATCTCCAGAACAGTAGTGCTATTGTCTTGCAGCTGCCTTATTTGTGCCCTAATCTTGACAGCCAGTCAAGATTAGAGTGGCCAAAAAGCTGAAATAATCCTTCTGTTCTTTCTCCCCTTCTGTAGCAACAAAACCAAAGCACTGTTTGCCCGCCTGGTATTCCTAATGAACATACTTTTAATTTAATCCCCTTCTGAATCTTCATTATATTTGTATGGTGAGGTAATTTTCTCAGAATGTGTCTTTCCACCATCATTTTGTGCCTAAGAATGCTACAGGTGCAGTGTGGCTGAAGTAGGTCACACTCTTGGAGGACTTCAAAATACAAGCCTTGAGCTCAAGAGAACCAATATTCTAGAGCTGCAAATTAATTACACAGCACTGCTGCCAGCTCAGGTGAACTCTGCAGATTCTCAGAGGCATCCTTCCTGGAATAAGCAATAAAAAGCAAGTGGTGATTTATCATCCCCTTCTTCATGGGAGAGCCAGTGGACAAGTTTCCAGCAGATATGGCATCTTCGTGGGTAACTTTTCATTCTCTGATCATCAACAGCAATCAGAGAACCAGCAGACATTCATCACTAGCAACCAACTACTGCGAGTGGTCTCTTAAGAGCTTCAAACACAAGCTATGTTCTCCTCAGTGGAAAAATCCCATTAGTGATTCTTAGTCACATAAGGTAACATAAGTATCTGACCAGTTTGATTTTGTGAGAAATACCAAGATGCAATCATGTCACGGTGCTACAGTCTCGGATTTCCTCTCATCTCTTCAAAACTAAGGCTGCCAGGCAAAATTAGAAATGTGGCCAATACAGCATTGTGTTAACTGAGACAGCTCTACCTAACAAAGCACCAATAACTGTGTGCATTAAGCTGATTACCAGTTCTTCCTATCAAGCCAGGCTGGATTCTGCCTTGCAAAGGATTACAAAACTAGCTTCCTTCCTACAAACAGAACATGGCTTGCTGGAAAGTAAAAAGTTTCGCTTCTCAAAGGCAGGGAGAAACTCAGCTTGGACTTCCTAACACGGATTAGAGCTTCAGTGTATCCTGTAGTATAAAAAATGGCTAAGTAATGGGAATGCCACCTGCCCACGCTATCATCCCAGCAATAATCAGACTTCTATAAGTACTGCCCAGCAGTTATGGAGCCTCCTTGGATTTACTAATTCACTATATGATGCATGATCCTAATGGAGTTCCCCTGTTCCTAGGTGCTATTTTTTCTGATGTAGTTTTCCCTTGTAGTTGTCAGAAAACCAGCCAAAAAGAACCAGGTAGCTCAAACTTCTCAAAGTGGTCCTCTATCTCTAATGTTCCACAGGGACAAGGAGGGATTGATGCCTCTTCTTGTGATTTTTCTACTGAAACTTTGATTTGAATTTATTAGCTCGCCTTATTATTTTCTTCTAAGTCACTGTGTATCAGAAAATATTCTAAGCCAGGGCTCTTTCAAGGGTCTTCAATACCACTGTGATGGTATAAAGCCTTTAGTCTTCTTGCTCATATTTTGGCCTCTGTTCTTACAGCTCTTTAGGGCCAAGTCATTCTCTCTCCAAAACTTTCAGAATTTCAAGATGGGCAGCATTTTGTAGTACAGTATTGACTGTTATACATTGCCCTTAAAACACTGGAACTGGTTCTCCCAGAATGCAAATTTTATCCTCTCCTAGTTTACAAAGCAAGTTGGATTCAGCATCTGGAACGCCCCTGAACATATTCCTCCAGCAGTATTTCCTTAACTTGGTGGCATGATCAGATATGACTCAAATGTGAGTCAGCATGTATGTTCAGGAGATTCTGGCCCACTCCCACCTAGCTAGGTGGAGCAGTACTGGTTAACCAGAGAGCAGGACTGGCAGGAAGACACAACAGTTACCGTATTCTGAGCTGTGTCCTCTAAGATTTTAAGTATCTCTCTGTTGAGTACATGTGCCTTCCTTCCTGGGAACCTTCTTACCTGGGATCTTGAATCATAATGGGTACAAGCTGTGCCTTTTATTTTTGGGCTCATAGAGGCTTTAAGGATGTATATGGGTGGGCAGCAGCTCAAGCAGTGTTTCCGTGTGTGCTGACACATACTAAACATGGTAAAAATAACATACATGTGGGCAGCAAAATTCTGAGTTTTCCAGACATGTTTCAGGGATCTCCGTCTTTATCCTAGTGAATCTTTATGTTGACTTCTAGGATCTGCCTCTCTATTTTTTGACCTTTTCTGCTCCTTGACATCTGCTGCCTTTTTAAATATGTTAACATCAAGAATAAATCTAAATAATAATAATAATAAAAGGAATGGCCCAATCAGCCCAGTGCATTCATCCCCATTGAGTGCCTTTACATGGAAGTATCCTGCCTCAGATGTATCTCTTGCCCCTCTTAACCTGCAGATTCCTTTTTGTATCACTCTTGGCTGTGTCTCTGGACTTGCTTGTGACTTATACTTGAGGTCTCTTTTCTCTGTGATGGAAGTTGCTCAGAACATCATCTCTTGGTTAATCTCACTGTTATTGTTGTTTCCCTTTTTGATTCAGTTACGTGCATAGTACTTGTCCCCCAGATGGCAAGAGCGAGGTAGAATAGAGCGAAGTTCCTTTGCAGGTTAGACCTTAAGCAGAGGAAGAGATGACTTCAAAAGAGTTCAGCCAAGGCTGCTTTTTGTTACATGGTGTTGCTTATCCAAAACCTCCTTCAAAGATAATAAACAGCTGAAGATTTGCTGTAGTACATTGTTCTGAGATATGCAGAAATAAAATCTTGTCTGCTTTAACTGGGCATTCAACACTGACTTTAATTCCAAGTACCTATCATCATGTTTCCATCCTTCATTCTCAGGTGCCAGGTGCTTGTCTTTGTCCTTAAATTGGCGTGCTCTCATCATTTGCAAGGTTACAGATTCTCAGAGAATCTAGCGATGGCTTTCTGCATTATCATTAGGAATGGCCAAGCTTTAAAAGTTACAGTAGCAGCTTCTCAGGTATCCCTGCTCAGGTCCATGTGGTGATTCTTTGGCATCCATGGAAAATGGTAGTATTTGTCTCCCCTCTCAAGCTGAGGATTGATTCTGCCCCTATATACCTAAGCACAAAATACCATAGAGTGCAAGCATATCGAGAGCCTCAACCCATTCTGCTAGTTTGTACAGGTATCACCTGCCAGCATTAATGGAAACTTTCCTCTGCTGCTTTGGAGCACTTACTGTAGGTAGAGATACACTATGTTCCGTATTTGACTCCATCTTAAAACATAGGCCAGTTACTTAAGGGAATAAAAGAGGAGTAAGTCAAACTCTGCTCCATGTCTTAGTGACATGGATACTCAGAGCCTCTGGTTCCTAGTTCTCCAACGTGTTGCCAGCTTCCTCTAAGTTGAGCATCCCATATCAACAGTACCATCTTAGCTTGTTACAGTCATATCCTCTTATACAGATTTTTTACTGTTACGTAACTATTTTCCTCACTTCCTGATGAAGCACTGAAAATATCAAACTGACAAGTTCCATTATTCCACAGTAACTTACAAGGCTTCTTCAGACAGACAGTCAGAGATACACTGCCACTGTCAGCTAGGAAGGATGGAAAATCCTGAAAGGTTCTGAAAAATTTTTTACTTCCTTCAACCAGTTTGGAGGAGCTTTGTACCTTCTACCAGGAAAGCAGTAACTTGCAGAATAAAGCTCCTGTTGTTAGAAAAGATTATTTGCAAAACTGATAGGAGGAAAGAGGGTGGTACAGAGAAAAGCACTGCTGGAAAGGAGAGATTTGCCCAGCAACACAAAATCTCTGCCTGGGCTGTAAGAAACATTCCCATGGGCAGTTCTCCCTTATTTGGCATTCAAGCCAACATTTGCCTGTATATGTGATATGAAAACACAAGCAAACGTGAAAGAGGAGGAGAAAAACAATGAAAGCTGTCCCTGCCAAACCAACGAGTCAACCCAAAAGAATATTGCATGATCAGATATAGCTTGGCTTTTTAATTCATCTTATTTGCCTATAACACCAAATTGTCTAAGCATCCAAAATACAGAGTTTATTTAGGTAATACAGTGACAATTTTGTTAGTACAGTGCCCTTGGAGAGCAGAAGCACACTGATTTGGCACTAGAGGTGAATTTTGCCATTGGCAGAGAAGGTCCATCAGTTTCAGTTTTGGTAGCATAGTTAAAGGAAGCAATGTAAGACAGGCTTGACATGGAACATATGGCAGAGATTGGAGTCTGGAGGGTTATACTGCCATTGCACCAAAGGATTTCTGATAACATTGCCTTTATTTAATTTTTAATTCTGCTTCTTACACATAAGGGTATTTGCTGCCTTGAGTGTTTTTTAGAATTGCTTTCAGTATTGGAAATGGCCCCAGGAGTTAATCAAGAAGTGTCAGGAAGAGTGTTTGCAGCAACTACACTCTTCCAGGGAGGACTGGGGCTCAGCTCAGCTGAGCTTGGCCTCAAACAATGCATCCAATGGGTGCTGCAGCTTTGCTGAGGTGGATGAAGGGTAGAGCAAGCTAACCAGCCTTACTAATCTGCTTTTCTAATCAGCTGGCAGTAGGCATTTAGGGTTGACAAGAACTGATTGCACTATCCCAGCACATTTTCTTAGTAAGAACAATGTAATCATCCAGAACTATGTGTAGGGAAATGGGGGTATATAAATAGAGAACTTTGCTTTAGCATTGGGATGTTGTGGATTTAGTTAGACTGATGCACTAGAAGCTGGCTGCTCCCTATGCAGTCATTGCTGGATCTGGGCTGAGGAACTGAATCTAGTCTTGTACCCAACTTGGCTGCGGTGATGCAAGAAACATTTTAACATTATCTATACCTCACCTGCCTGGATTCTGGGATGTCTAGCACTGAGGAAACAACAGGTCAAATTTACATGTGGTGTTAGTGGATGCAGCTCACATTGTTGAATTCAATGGGAGTTGTACCTACTTCTGCCGTGGCCAGCTTTGATCCTGGACATCCTAAGGAATGAGCCCAGCCTCTTGTGCATTACTTTCACACTCCTTTTTGCCCTTTCTGCCATTTTGTTGCTCCTGTTAGCCAAGACCTAGTTTACTAGGGCTCTTGATTGAAGACTTATTACAGCTTATTTCTGTCTGCCTTTCTTTAAAGCCAGCTGAAAATACCCAATGCTCTTCCTCTATGGTAAGACCGAAAATACAGACCACCCTCCTAGCTTCTGTGACACTCTTTCTAACACACTCCTTTATTCTCTTTCCCCTGATCACAAGTTCTCTCTCCAAGCCCAGCCTAGTTATTTGTGCATGAAGCTGCCATGTTGTGTATTGGTGTGAGTCTGGTGTTCACATGAGCTGTGAATATGCTGCACATGTGTATTTCTTGTGCATCCTGAGCTTTCCTTTGGTCAAGTTAACTGTCGTTCTGCCTTCTAATGAATCACTAAGAGAGAACACGACCTGTTCAGATTTCTTGTTAGCCATGAACTACATCACTACCAACGTGATGACTTTGCAATGAGATTTCATGTCCAATTTTACAGACTGGAAAAGGAGTGAGATTCTGAAGCTCCTCTTTGGTGAGGTGTTGCTGCTGTAACGTAAGAGTTTATAGTATGTATTATAACCATGCAACGGTGCACATAAATTGTACTGCTTTGGTGTACAAGGAAGTTCCTACACTGCACCAGCAGAGCTTCAGTGACTCCATTCTGCAATTGCCACTCTGGAGTACTTTCCTCCTCTGACAAAGATGTGCCTTCAAAAGTCTGGATGGCTGCTAGGAAAGAGTAAGCAAGTCTACTCAGACACTTACACGTTAATGTGCAGCCACCTTGTTTCAAAATGGCCTCAGTCTCCTGAGGCATCACTGATTAATTTTGGCTGAGTGCTTCGATGTCACTGAGTTACAGAGATCTGTGTCAGGGACAAATTTCACAGAATCACAGAATTGCTGGGTTGGAAGGTACTCAAGCGATCACTGAGTCCAACCCCCTCCTAAAGCAGTGCCC
Source organism: Lagopus muta (assembly GCF_023343835.1). NCBI lineage: Eukaryota > Metazoa > Chordata > Aves > Galliformes > Phasianidae > Lagopus > Lagopus muta. The sequence continues at coordinate 60,787,800 of NC_064433.1, forward strand.
TACGATAGGTTGCACAGGTAGGGGTCCAGATGTTTCTGGAATATCTCCATAGAAGGAGACTCCACAACCTCTCTGGGCAGCCTGTTCCAGTGCTCTGTCACCCTTACCATAAAGTTCTTCTGTGTTTATTCCACGCTGCCCACTTTTTAGATCTTCTCAACCTTGGGACCTAAGGAGGGCAGGGACAGTTGTCTGCTTTCATCCCCTGTCTCCTCTCAACAAGACAAAGCAGTGTCTGTCTAGACCCATGTCCTATCATGCTGCCATCCAAAGAGCTAAGCCCAGAAGGAGCAGCAGCAGCAGTTAGGATGAGAAAAACTTTCTCTTTTTTTTGTCACAACCACAGCAGTCATGATGTCCACACTACTTTGGAATTTAAACCTCAGTTCTTTTTAGGTGGTACTGGAATTTAGCTCCTTAGGGAAAGTGAAAAGGAGACCATAGGGCTTCTGTAGGACTTGGGGATGTACACAACCCTACAGCTAGCCCTCTGGGACTGTAGTTCTGAAGTCATTCAATGCCAAGATTTTTTATTTCTTGACAGCTATATTCCCTCCTTCACCTCAGAGCTATTCTCTCCAATTCACTGAAGCCCCCAGGCTGTTGCTCAAGTCAGAACACAGGAATGGTGAGATTTAGGGAGCAATCAGCCATTTCCATGGCACAGCCTATTCCCCCCCATCTTTTTCACCATGCTACTGTGTGGGCAGCCAGGATCAGCCTTTGCTGCAGACTGGAGGAGGCTGCCCAAAATACCCACTGGTGATTCACACGGATAGACAGACAGACTGCAGCTGTACTGCAGTTCTGAGGCACTGCAGGCACACAGCAGCAGACAGGGCTGAGAGGCAGCCAGGTGGATGAAGCCAAACACAAACCAGCATGTCCCAGGTGGGAAACAGAAGATGCTCACAGCATCTTCATCTGCATGTCTGGAGTTTTAATCCCAGAAATGCATATACGAGAGGTTTCTGTGCCTCAGGTTTTATCAGAAATAGAGACAGCTGCAGCTTTTGCTGCCCTGTGACAGGAAATCCCAAGGGTCTGTTCTCTCTTGGTTTACACAGTGGTGAGTAGTTAACAGCGAGGGTGATCTGCACTGTTTCTTCCTCCAAAATGTTGCTCTTTTGGTGTTTTGACTCCAACTTTGCAGGATAGGTGTGGACAGAACTGGGGTCTCTGAGCCCTTCATTGCAAGCCAGGTGGCAGGGTGACAGTGTTATCTCTGTATGTGACAGAAGGCTATATTCCCACAGTGCTTCTAGTGGAAACCAGGAGCTCTGCAGTCTGCGTGCAGTATTTTAGGGAGTTAATGAGCTGGGAAACATTGCATTGCTGTGCCTTGTGCTAGGCAGCAGGGCCTCTGCAGGTGAGCCTGCTGGCATCTGGGCAGTCAGAAGGAGATTGCCTTCACATGTGTGAAGTCTTAGGAATGTCAGAGTCGGTTACAGGCCCAGGGGAAAATGCTTAGGGACAAAGCAGATGCTGTGAGAAAAAAAAAAAAAGGGCTATTTAAAAACACTGCACGCTTGAACAGTAGCAGAGAAGCCAAAATAAAACATTTAAAAAAAAAAAAAAAGGAAGAAAGCAAAAAGGCAGATCGCAGACTGTGGGAAGTACAACAGGGTCATGAGAAATGCACAAGGCCCAAATGCAGAGCAGCGAGTGCAGCTCAGCCCCAGCAGTGTGGCCGCAGCAGGGCCACCATTGGTACACGTAGTGCCAGCATCCAGTTCTGGATCTCAGAGCAGACCTGGGACCTGCTGTTTCCCAGCAGAGCAAGTGGCACGTGGCCGGTGCCTAGAGATGCTGACTGAGGGGCTCACTGGGATCAACCATCTGAGACAGGTCCATAGAAGAAGTATCTCTCTTCTCCCTTAAAATAGCACAGGAGCATTGCATCCTGGCACTGTTAGAGGGAATGTAATGAGGGGAGCATCATCAGACCCTGATCCTCAAAGTCCAGGCAAGCTGAAAGGAGATTCTGATGGCCTAGGAAGCCTCGTAGATAGCCTCACCGCCATGGGAGAGAAGGCCCATCCATGGTGTGCAGGGGCACTGCAAGCCCAGGGAGCATTACCAGGATAAGGAACAGTGCAGTGAGCTCTCAGCATAGCGTGCTCTGTGGCCCAGGGCCCTTGTTTCTCTCGTGCTGTTGTAACTCCTGCCTCTGTGACAATGGCTTCCAGAACGCAGAGGAAAACTCTCGCATCTCAATCACCTTCTTCCGACTCTTCCGTGTGATGCGTCTTGTGAAGCTCCTGAGCCGAGGGGAGGGCATCCGGACACTGCTTTGGACCTTCATCAAATCCTTCCAGGTATCCCTTCACTTGTTTCTATAGGTCGTAGCCCTTCTGTTTTTCTCCCCTTGGCTGCCCCACAGGATGAGTTTCACCCCCACTGCCTAAGCCAAAGAGTGCTCAGCAGAGCAGCACACACAGGCAGCATGCAGCACAAAGGAGCCTCAGGCAAAAGGAGATCACAGTGGATGGCTGCCTGGGTATGAGTTTCATCTTTAAAGCATGAGTAATTGCTTGAGACCCTCCTGAACCTCCTTGATGGTTCTCTTCAACTCAATTACTGTCTGTAACCATTTTTTCTTTTTTTTTTTTTCTTTTTTTTTCTTTTTTTTTCCCCCAATTTTGGCTGTGTTTTATAACTTGTTTTAAGTGGAACTCACCGGGGAAGGCAAGGGTCTCAATTCAATTTCCCTTGAGCCTTGTTTTGAGGATTCCAGTGAATATTAGGTGTGTGGGCCCCATGCTTTCATCCAGAAAGGATTTCACCTTTTCAGCCCTAAACCTTTGGCCTTGGTAACAGTGACAAGTTATTGGATCACTGATGCTTTCACCCTGTAGACAGGTGCATTTCAGTGGTAGGTGAAGTACCAGAGGAGAGAGTGGAGGCAAAGGAGACCAGACAGGTTAAGAATTGTCACCCCTGGTGGTGAAACAAACACCAAGAGTGAGTTTATTGCTAGAAAAAAAGCTTCCAACACAGACTCTAATCTAGCATAGAAAAACATTTGTCAAAGATTAAGCAAGTTCCTGCCTTTTGTGAGTGCTTGATAAGGAGGTAGTGGGCCAGCACAACCTGTCTGATAGTTGGGACGAAGCTGGAGAAAGCATCAGGTTATTACTTGAGCTACTCCAGTGGGAGCCATTTTGTCTGCATGCACAGGAATGAGGTTCCCTTGGCACCACTCAGTGTCCCTGATGGATGGAACAGTCACACTTTTGCAGTTCCTGGTCCCCCGCCCCTTGTCTCCAAGCTCCTCCAGCTTGCTCTTACCCTGAGCTCAGTGTGCCAGGGCTCTCGGCTGGAGAGGATGATGTGGATGGGAAAGGGAGTGCCTGGTGCTTCAGTGACCTTCAGACCTCTGTGACTGGAGAGTCACTTTTAGACAGGGTTGAAGGGTGATGGGAGAAAGTATCAGGGGAGGTATCTTCCATAACAGGGGAAAAAAAAAAAAAAAAAAAGAAGAAGAAAAAAAAACCAAAACACCCACTGAGCAAGTTTCTTTCTCCTTTAAAGCCCTTAGATGTTTATAACATAGTATTCTCTGCTTGGAGCTCCTCCTCTTGCAACTACTTTATAGCTAAGAATAGGCCCAGTGCAGAGCTCCCAGCTCAGCCACTCCCACCGCCACAATCTGGGATCCCTGCAGATTTTGTCTGGCACAAGCTCTTCCCTGTGTCCCCACATGCTTCCAGGAAGTGTTGTTGTTCACACAGGGCAGCCTCAAAAGCAGCGAACTCATGCAAGAGTTCAGATCCCATCATGACCACGGTGCACGCTGGGCATATGATGCCTTATATATATAGCCCAGGACACTGGTCAGAGGAGAGCCTGGTGGGAAAATGCGCAGCGGGGTTTCCGCAGGAGAGAGAGCAGCAGAGAGCAGGCTGGTGGGTGGGAGGAGTAGGAAGCGAGAGGGGTGCTGAGGGCAAGGCGAGGCCGTGGGAAGCAGAAGGACAAAGTGGTAAATGCAGGGAAAGACAGAGCTGGAGGAGGACAGAGCCAGGGGAGGGGAATATGGGAGACGGGGAATTCCCATGGGGAGTAATGGGCAGAGATGAGTGGGAAGGTGCGTCAGTGGGCTGAGCAGAAGAACGTGGAAAAAGGTTAAGGGCCAGGTGGGAAGACGTTCTTCCAAGCCCCATGTGAAAGATGGTACTGGTAAGGTTACGCCCATCTGGACACTGACAGACATTTTTCAAAGGTTTAACTTACAGCTATTTTAATATTCAGTTCTCTTTGAGATTACTTTTGCAGGTCTTCATCAAATCCCGATGGCAGTCAGTGAAAATTCCTCAGTTTTTCCTGTAGGATTGAATCCTACTGAATTGAAGCATAAACTTGAAATGTATAAATAATTTCATGTTAAAAAATAATAAGAAGAAGAATGTTGTAGATCCGTAAAATGAGGTGTTCAGAATCCTGACCAGGAGCTGTACTGACATTTTAGGATAAATACTACTGCCTGTTGCCTTTGAAGTGAGGTCTGGAAATCTCTGGCCTGAGAACTATATATTTCAAAAGCAACAGGGTAGAAAGTGCCTTCTCAACGACCCAAGACTGTGAGGGCCTGAGCTGTGTCCTGATTCCTGCTAGCATGGAGGAAACCAAGAGCACTCAACACTTTACTGATTGCATAGGCCCCTTCCTTATGAGGCAGCTCTGTGTATCAGGGCTCTGCATTTTCTCTTCAGCAGCAGATCACTGACACATAGGGCATGGCAGACACCGTCACAGACACCTAACACTGAGCCAGGAACAAAGCTCTGGCTGCCTTAGGTACTTAGGATGGGATTGGCCATTGAAGGAGAGACCTTGAAGTTGGGTCTGGGCAGCTGTTGCATTTTTTATTTCACCAGACTGGGTCCTGAAAATAAATAAATAAATAAATAAAAACAGAGGACATTGCCATTCGGGACAGAAGGATAGCAGTTACAGTAGTTTTCTCCTGCCTGTAGGCAGCTGTGTGGGCTGTTTGTGCCCTGACTTCCCCCACTCAGCCAAGGGCAGGACTGGCTCAAATGGGGCAGAGCTGCAGCGTCCCAGAGAGGGAGCAGAGTCAGAGCCCGGCTGGGCTGGGAGGGAACAAGGGTGGCAAGTGTGGGCCTGTGTCGGCATCTAGTGGCCACCTGGTGAGTTACAGCCTCTGCCCGGTTTTCCCAAGCCTGTGCCGCAGAGCCCTTCCAGGATGCCAGGCACGGTGGAGACACGTCTCTTTCTTTCTCATTTCTAGGCTCTCCCCTATGTGGCTCTTCTAATAGTGATGTTATTCTTCATCTACGCCGTGATCGGGATGCAGGTAGGTCATGCTAATGAGCTCAACTGCATCTTTCTCCTCCTCTTAGAGGTGTGGGGACTGACCTGTAAGGTCACTAGGTCAACATGTAGTTGTAGAGGCTTACATGAATGTTTTCCCCAAGCAAGGTAAGAAGGCAGCTAACCTTGATTGGAAAGCATTGTCTGCATGTGCACTTCCAAAAGAAGTAAGTAAACCCACTCCAGCAAAACCAAAAAAATGACCCATTTAATGATAAAACACAGTATAAAATCAATAAAAGGAATGTGCCAGCCCTCCACACCACACTCCCAAAGGAATACCCAGAAACTCTGGCAAAGGTGAATTACTGCCTTGCTCATTGGCTCAAAAGAGTTGTTTCAGTGGGCTCGTGGCCATGCTGCTCTGAGCAAATCCCATTTTTCTCTCCCATCACTTTCATGCTGGCCTGATTCTACTGGCTCATAAAGAGCAGCTTTTGATTTACACCCTTGAAGGCAAATATGGGATCAGAACCAATGTACCGACTCTGTGTTTGTGCCAGTTCTTCAGGAAGCTGCATCAATACAATATCCTATTCAGCTTGCAAAATGAACTTGGAACCAGACTGAGCATTCATCTGTGCAAGGAACTGATGTTGCATACAGACCATTGAAGACAGCATGTGATAGAGGCATGGTCTGTGACAGTCCCAGCCTCATTTGCTGTGCTTCTTTTCAAACTAAGCTTCACTTTCCACTTCTGTGTTAATCAAAGATCTCAGACAAGTCGGCCATCTGGGACCAGAGACCATAGCATAAAAAGGCAAGGCATAATTATTTCCAGAGGTCTTTAACCACAACAGGCTTCTTGGTTTCACAATGCAGACAGAAGTTGTAACAAAATTCATCTCACCTTTCTGACCTTATTTTAATTTGTTTCCTGTTACTATAATCACATCTTTTCATAGGCTCCATCCACCCTCCCCCAGTATGAAAAATAAAACCAATCTTACCTTGAATTATCATAGGTTATCTTAATTGCCCCCAGTAATTACAGCTGTCATTTAATATACTGGGCTCATACTTTAAATGTGCCTTTAATGCCTAACTAGCTCAAATGGACAAGATCTTTACAGGATTACCTGTGCTAAACAGAAAATCACTTGAGAGTATTACACTATGCTATGTAGCTACATAAAGCATTAGAAATGGCTTCCCTGCACCTACCCAGATGGGGGCTTATGATGATCATGGCACTGCCAGGGCTAGATAGATTATTCTGTAATTGTATTCCCTCTTTTGTCAGTTACTTCTAAGTTGTCTGTTTAATCACTGGCAAACATTCATGCCTTTCATGCCTCTGTTTTAATCATCTCGGCAGCCTGAAGATCATACATTTCTCTTTCACGTTATCTAGATTACTGGATCGCTTTCTGTCCCCCTACCTTTCAATAGAAAAGAAAGTTCCTCTCTTTTGCCCTCTTTCCTTTTAGCCTGCTGACCTGCTACCATCGTTTTTTGTCATAATGGCATTTCAGACATTTCATGTGCTGTTCTCTTGGACCCTCTGACAGGTAGAGTTCTCTCACACTCAGGGATCCATAGTAGGGAGAATCCTTTTCCACTCCACTGAGCAGCTTCCTTAAAGCCTGCAGGCACCACATCTGAAGAAAATGTAAGAATTCCCCACCTAAACAAGATCTACCACGTTATCTCAGCTACTCACCTGGCTAGGAGCGTAGCAACATTCAAGCCTTGCTATTTGATGTGGACACGTGGAAAAATACAAATTGATGATGGCAGAGGCAGCCACTGCTATAATGGTGTGGGAGGCACAGGCTGTGGGAGAGGAACCTCTACCTGCAGCTCTTCACAGTTGACCCATGCAAAGCTGCCATGGAAGCAGGTGCTGGTGCATCATGTGTGAGGGAAGCTGCTGGGAAGAGAAGAAAAATCAAGCTTCCAGCATGGGAGGTTCCCTTGCCTACGCTTGCCTGAAACAAAAAATACGGGCTGCTTCAGCTCAAAATGCCTCTGAGCATTTAAGCTGTTCTGCTCCTCCTCAGCACAGCTGGGGCTGTCACTGCCACCCACGGCATAGGGACAGCCGGGGCTGTTCCAGGCCTGCACATCCACCAAGATCCGCTGCAGAAAGGCTGCCATGAGCAGGCCCTCCTCCCTTCTGGTATGGCCCTTCTGTCATTGTCCTTGCACGTCTCAGGATGTTAATTATCAGTGACATGTGCTTGAAAAGGAGCTCCACATTCTCTCAGGGCTGCTCTGTTCCTGCTGCTCATCTTGGCTATGAGATTGCAGCTCTCAGCCCTTGAGGCCTCTGCCTTGCTGCTATCAATGAGCAATAGTCCTGGCCGACAGTGCTGTGCAGACCTTGTTGCCAAGCAGGATTTGTCAGGTTCTTGGTCCCAGTTCCCACAGGTATAAAAGTGTCAGACTTTCTCAAAGAAGCCTAGAACTGCCCTGCACCAGGGACTTGGCATCTGGCAGTGGGCTCCTAAAAGCTGCACCAAGTGTTGCAGGCTTCATGCTATGGCTGAACAAATGAACTGGTACAGTAATGGTTGGCTGGGCATGGGAGGAAGCTGTCAGCCATCCTTTATGGCTCTAAGGAAAGGGCTGTCAGATCACCATTAAAATTCGGAGCAGCTCAGGTGCAGTGCATGGAGAGCCCCAAGAAGTTTGAAATAGCAAGCAGAGTTTTTTCTTCTGCACTGACTTGAACTGTTACCATCATCACTTTGTACCTGAGAGCAAGTTCCCTGCAAGGGCTGTAATTCTTCAGTTGCCTTCTCTGCATAAGCATTACTGCTGCAGACCACCTAAAACAGCACACAAGACACTGGTCTGCTTCATTTCTGTCTCAAAGAGCCACTGCTTTCATTTACATCATGAGGCTTTTAAGCTAGATCTTCCCTGTCATACACCTCACATGTGTACCTCTGTTAGGCTTTCCCATTGCTCCATTCCCTTTTTCTCTGGAAAAATCCAGTCCTCATCTTCACACTGCTGCATTCTGAAGGGTCCTGAGACATCTCCTGGTGACAAGCATGGTTTACCATGAGGGCAGGCATTTAGATAATTTCCAGACTCAACATACTTTACACTGTTTGGGGAAGATGCAAAGCACTTCACAGACTTGGAACTTCAAGGAACTTCCCATATGAGTGCCAGTTTACAGAAGGCCACATATCACCTATTCACAGTATATAAAATAAGGAAGTATATCTTGTTTAATATGAGTGCTATTCTGGTAATTAAGTACAAGCATGAGAAGCAATAGCAAATATGAAAGACCAGTGAAAATGTTTGAGAGAAGGGCAGATTCTGTTAAATGTCAGCTCTCCAGAGTGAGGGGGAGGCCAAGAGCTGCAGGTAACAGGAGGTTTGGGGGTTTTATGAAGCTAACCTTAAAAGACCTTTGCTTTCTGCCAGGTATTTGGTAAAATTGCGCTGAACGATACCACAGAAATCAACCGCAACAACAACTTCCAGACCTTCCCCCAGGCGGTGCTGCTGCTTTTCAGGTGGGTGTCTGACAGCTCTGGATTGTGTCAGTCCAGGAGTGTGATTTCTCTGCTCTTGGGCACAGTTTATCTCCTTCCAACACGTCATGCTCACAAGGTGAGTAGAAACATGTTGTCCCTTGGCGGGAGAACCTAAGAGCTGTGCCAGATGAAATGACTGCTCTGCTAAGCCTCGTGCCCTGCCACCTGCCACTGGTCAGCACTCAGTGCCCAGGGAGGGAAGCAGCTCCTCCTGCTCAAAAGAATGGCAGACAGCTGTTCAGTTCTCTCACACCATAATACTTATCACAAACTCCTCCTTCTTTCAAATCGAGCCAATATGACTCCAGCTTGTTCTTCTAGCAGGCAAAGGGGGATGAAGCCCCAGGCATGCTTTGGCATGCTGTGTTTGCACATCATCTGCTCCAGCTGTGGCCAGGTGTGCTAGGCCCAGGGAGGGGTGTTGAAGGTGGGGAGAGGAGGATGGGGAGTTGGTGTAAATGCAACTCTGTCTTTGTTTTCATGGAAGTTTTTCATGTAATACATAGCCGCTGTCACATATATCTCAGCAAAAATGTAAAATCCCAGACATCGGCCTCACCTGCTTGTAGTTGACTTTGGGAAAGCAGGAGAAGGTTGCTAATGTGCAGGTCCCTCCCATATCAAGGGTCACTGCTGTCTTCCCTTACTCTTTGCTGTACCCAGGTGTGCCACCGGTGAGGCCTGGCAGGAAATCATGCTGGCGTGTCTCCCAGACAAGAAGTGCGACCCAGAGTCAGAGCCGGCCAACTCCACTGAAGCTGACCACTCCTGTGGCAGCAGCTTCGCTGTCTTCTACTTCATAAGCTTCTACATGCTCTGTGCCTTCCTGGTGAGTTGGCCAAAGCACTTGTAACTTACCCCAATCAAACTGACCACTGCCTCTCCGAGCTTCAGTGCTGCACAAAAGAAGGATGGCTTCAAAGATGGGAAAATTCCTCGTGGGGTCTTTCCCAGTAGCACTCTTGCCATGACAATTCCTCCTTGGGCTCTGCAGGTTCCACCTCTCCCTGCAGCCTGGGGGATGCTCTGCTTGCACCCCAACTCTTTGTGCACAAGAACCCTCTTCCCTCTACCCCGTATGAGAAAACCAAATTAGCATGCTGTGGGCTGTGCTGAGGCTAGCAACGCCTCAGCCACACTTCCCACCTTCCCTCCTACCTTCCTTCTGGCTGCCGAGCAGGTTTTTTCTCCCCTGCCAGCAGCAATGACTGTGAGAATACACATACCCCACTTGCATCTGCTCCGTGTTGACAATATGGCATTGCTCAGAGTGACAGCACATGTTCTGCAGCGCGCATCAGTGCGCAAAACTCTCCCAGTGAACAGCAGCAAGATTTTCAAAATGTTGGTCTGGAGCCAAGAGAAAGGAATTTTATCTCAGCCTCACAACCCATAGAGGATAAATTCTAGGTTCTCTACCACTACCCCTAGTGGGCAAAGACACAGGTAAACAAAAAGCCCTCACTGCACGCCCTACAGCACACTTGGGCCTCATCCATCTGCTTGCTAAATGCTGACCAGCTGAGGACTGTCTTGGGTATCTTCCCGTTTAAAATGTGGGGCTTACATGCAGGAACAGAGAGAAACCACCCCAAATGACCTCCTAGATTTACAAGTCCAAAGCTGGACTTTGAATTGAGAATGTGGAAAAGTCTACCTGTTACCTATCTCATACACCAAGTCATCTTTGTTCTTGTTTGCAGATCATCAATCTTTTTGTAGCTGTTATAATGGATAACTTCGATTACCTGACACGGGACTGGTCCATTTTAGGACCTCACCACCTAGATGAGTTTAAAAGGATCTGGGCAGAGTATGACCCTGAAGCCAAGTAAGTAACCCAGCCTGGATAGCAGAGCTCTTCAGGAGAACAGGCCCGTTGTTTCCTGTTCTCCAGACACAGTGCAGTAAGTGCAACATCCCTTCCTCAGGAACCCCTTTTTTCTGCAAGAATCTTAAAACAGATCCCTCCTTAAGGTATTGCTGGTAAATCCACAGGCCAGAAATGTAGTGACACACACAAAAATCTATGCATCTGAGCTGTGCCATCACCTGGCAGGACATTGCTTTGCTTTCAGTCAAGGGGAGAAACAGACTGCTGAGTGAGGGGATACTAGAAAACTTCAGAGAAGGTTTGAGAGTTGTTTTACTGTTGTATGTGTTTGGGATATTGAATCCAAGCTATGGCAGTTCTATTTGACTTTCTACTCACAGAAGAACTGCTGTGCTCAAATCTCCACTTTGTCATGTGTCATATAGGTCCATCAAAACTGGTAGCTCCACATGACTGCGTTACATGATCTGCAGGGTTGTATCAGCAGACTTGCAGGGATTTAAGGTTACACGCGAACAACTCACATGAGAGCTTAACTGACATTCAGTATTACATGCTCTGCTTGACACATGCTTAGGCTTAAAGTGCATTTAGATCCCTGTTGCATAACAATGTAGTTGACAATTGTAATTGCAAAGTCCCTTCCATAATGCAAAATCCATGGAAAGAGATCTTAGCATGAATGAAAAGCAGATCTCTTCAGTTCTGGATGTGGAGACATAGTGTCAAGATTAATCTGGGCTCAAGCTCTGCAATATGTGAGGCCATGTCACATTATCAGAGTGATACTTAAATTGAAACACCTCTTCCCATCCAGGGTAACTGTCCAAAGAGAATTTCAATATTGTAAGGGAGCAAGCACAGCATTCTAATAAATATGCTGTTAGCTTACAAAACAGATGCTACTATTTGTGTTTGTTTGAAGGCAAGACTGCAGCAGCTGAAGCCATATAACAGATAATCCCTCACCAAATAATATTCTGTTCATCACTGTCTATATGTGTGTTCTTTTTAACTCTTCTCCCTCAATGTCCCATGGTTGAACCTCCCCCCCCCCCCCCCCCCCCCCCACCTCCCTGAGAGAATTCTTCTTTTGAAATACCATTTACAAAACTTAAATCCAACTGCTGCTGTCTCAGTTGAGGCACTTAAGGACTTTGTTTTGCACTGGCCCCAGTGATAGCCCAAGGCATAAACAAGCATCAAAAGACAGTGGCTCATGGTATGGGAGGGAAAGCTCAAGAAAAAAAAGAGACCCTCTGCACCTCTGCAACTGCTGTAGCCTTACAGCCAGGAGGCAAATAAGCAGTCATATATTTAGAGCGGGTCAGTGGTGTGGGGAGAACACCAGACTACTTATGCACTAGGGAACTACAGCTTTCAAAGCACTGAAGTCAATTCTTACTAGTACTGACTTACATATCACTGGCATCTGTGTGCTCTGTATTGATGGGAGTTTTGAGAGTATTGGGCAAATCCTGAGGAATGCACTGAATACAAGAGGCCTGAAATAACACCTTCAGCTGTGTCCAGGTTGGAGGGGGTGGCAGGCCTGGAAAGATCTTGGTGGTACTTCTAGCAGCATCTACATGGGGTTCAGCGAATCATCCGTGGTAAGGATGTGACTCTCAATATGCTTTCTTCCTTAGGGGACGGATCAAGCACTTGGACGTGGTGACATTGCTCCGGCGGATTCAGCCTCCACTGGGCTTCGGGAAGCTTTGCCCTCACCGAGTGGCTTGCAAAGTAAGGCACACGGCAGCTTGGAGAAGGCTGGGAGTCACATGCAGTTGTGGTATCAAACACATATGCCAAGGGCAGACTTTCTGTCTCACTCGTTCCTTTGGTTGTGTGACTCCAGATATGGAAAAGATTCTCTCTAGTGAATATTGACGTGTTTATACAAAGGGCAAGGCATATATACAGAAATACCATTGCATGAAAGTGGCTTTAGAGCTCAAACAAAATCAACCTCTTAAAGCATGAAGAGCTCAAACCAAGTCCCTAGTGTTACCTCTTGTCCCAAGGCAGAAGGATGGAGGATCTGGTAAAGGCTACATCTTGCCTCAGATATATGTCCTTGGTCTCTATGAAGTTCATCCTGCAGCTGCAATGGTATTCAGCACCCAGTCTCTGTCCTACATGGCCTTACCATACCACAAAGTGGGCATAGCCCTGTTTTTCATCTTTCAGGTTCCGTTAATCCCATTTGTTCTTGCCTGTCACCTATGTCACTGAAGGCTTCTAACCTTCTGTTTACATACACTTCCACTGGGCATATATTTAGTGCAGATGAGCCTGTAAGTGCCTCATGGGGTATGAAAATTCAAGTTTGCTCAAATGCCTACTGGCCGCTGGGGAAACAAAGGGTAGAAATTGATAGCCACATTGAAGAAAACAGTATCCAGCAGTGGGAGAGAGATCCCAGGGCAAACTCTGAACATAGCTGGGACAAAAGCTGTGTATGACACATACTCCTATGATCATATAACCAAACTCACAGGCCATGGATGCTCAGTTGAGAGGGGTGGCAGATCTGGAGGGTATCATAAGTATGTAAGGAAGAGCAATTCAGTCCATGTCAAAATATGATTGTTCTCTTTCTCCTTATTCCACAGCGCCTTGTCTCCATGAATATGCCACTGAACAGCGATGGAACTGTCATGTTCAATGCCACTCTCTTTGCACTGGTCAGAACTGCACTGAGGATCAAGACGGAAGGTAACAAGCTTGCTGAGCGCAAGGGTAGCTGGGCGATGTACACACCAAAGTGTGCTAAGCTGGAATACAACAACGTTTTATGTAAAATGAGCCCAGTTGTTAATATGCACTACTGGGTAGAAAAAATCAGTGTGAAGATGTTTGAAGGAATAATGCCTTCTAAGAAATGTTTCTATCTCAATATTATCTAGAAAGCTAGTGCTTCTATTAACATGAGTTAACATGACATTGCAGTGATAGCGCTGTTGTAGGCCGAAGGTCAGATGGGAAGCAAACAAACTGTTAAGATATTTTCTTGGACCAGCTGGGGAAAGCAGGCAAAATCTGAGCTCAGCTTGTTCTCTTCATTGCGCTCTTATCACCTTCTATAATGAAAGATACTGGTCCTGAGTCAAAACCTGGCTTGATAGATTAATTAGGTATTCTAAAAGAGCATGTGGTTCTGTCATTCACAGCTAGTCCTTGTCTCAGGAGTAGCTATGTTACATTTCAGGCACAGGAGAGCACACACACACACACACACAAAAAAAAAAAAAAAAAAAAAAAAACCTGTAGGATTAAAAAAAATGATAGTGAGGCTTTGAATCTTGTGCTAAGCAATACTTGGCTGTAGCCAAAGAGGCTCTCCTGAGGAAAAAGCAAACTGCAACCCCAGTACAACATCTTGTGTCTTATGAAAAAGAGGCCCAAAGAAAGACCTGAATTTTTTGTCTGTCTTAGCCTTAGACTCTCAGGGTCATCATCAGTGAACTCCTGGGAAACCATCTAACTGCTTGCTTTTTCCTTTGCAGGATCCTGTAAGTGGTTAGGGCAGGAGTCTGGAATTCAACCTCCTGAGTCATATTTCTGCCTTTGATGCTTTCCAGCTGTTTCATCCTCACCAATGTTATTTAATGTTCATGTCTTCACTGCATCATATTAAGAGAGCTGCTGGCATGCACAGGCTTAGCGTAGCACACTGAGGAGGAGGAGCCTTAGCGCTTGGAGAGTAGGAAGAAAAGGTGGAGGAACAGCACCTTTGGAAAGAAAATACAGTAGTTTAGTCCCTTGTAGTTTATACTTGCAGCAGGGGATTCTGGCTGATGGCAAGCTGAACACAAATCAGCAGCGTGCCCTGGCAGCCAAAAAGGCAAACTGTACCCTGGGATACACCAGGCCCAGCACTGCCACTGGGCAAGGGAAGAGAGCAGATCCACGGGGAGTAGAGGGGCATCACTGAGCTCTGCAGTGTGTGACGGCGACAGGGCTCGAGGGAACGGCATGGAGCTGTGTCAGGGGAGGGCAGCTGGGGGTCAGGGACAGAGGGCGGTGGGCATGGAACGGGCTGCCCAGGGCAGTGGGCATGGCCCCAGGCTGCTGGAATCTGAGGAGTGTTTGGACGCTGCTCTCAGCCGAATGGTTTGGATTTTGGGTGGTGCTGTGTGGAGCCAGGAACTGGAATCAGTGACCCTTGTGGGTCCCCTCCAACTCAGGATCTTCTATAATGCCACAATTCTATGAGGAAACTACTGGAAAGGGCCACAAGGAGGCTTAGATCTTCACACTTCTAGCTGAATCTTCACCAACAATTATTTGTATTCTTCAAGGAGTAGTTAGTTTCCCATTAACAGACCTCTATTCTCATTATATTTAACCTTCACAGGATCTCAGAATTTGGAAGTACTGGATGAGATTTTTGCTTTTCAGAACAAAGTAGTGTTGTGGTTCCCTTGTTTCTGGCTTACAGAGATAGCAACACAGTCACCTTCATCCCGAGATGACTGTGCATATTTAGGAAAACAATCTCTCTTTGTAAGGGGACTTTAGCAATCATCTGAGAACCTATTTGCCCAAAACTTTCCACCACTTTAAGAGCTCTAGTGTTTTCCTCCTGAGGTTGCCATGCTAGACGTGTGAAATTGCTCCTCTGCGGGCTCTGGCTTAATTCCTGTCTCTGATGATTTTCACCCTGCAGGTAACCTGGAGCAAGCCAATGAAGAGCTTAGAGCAATAATTAAGAAAATCTGGAAGCGCACCAGTATGAAGTTGCTGGACCAGGTGGTGCCTCCTGCAGGTGGTGAGTGCAGGATGCTGTCCCAATCTGTGAATGTCTGTCATTTCCCTATCTGACACGTCCTACTGCACCTCCTGATCATCAGATAGAGTACAGGGGTCAGGCTTTCTTCTACAAACTGTTAATACATGTTTACCTGGCTTGATTGTTCATCAGATTAAGATGTGGTTTTGCCTGTACCAACGTATATATATTGAGCATACATATACATGCTGAAAAATAGAGGGAAGAAGAAGGATGTTTAAATATAAGTTTGAAATTTTCATTCCTTGATGTTGCCCCACTCCAGCTGTAGGCATATGCTCTCTTAGGCATTTCTTAATGCCTTGCTGGGGACAAAGGAAGCAAACAGAAGAGAGTAGCTTCAGGGACAACATGGACTTTATGTGACTGTATAAGAGATATGGCCTTACAATCAAGCTGAGGATGCAGCCCCTTCTCTTATTTTCTTCACAGTTAGCAAAACTACCTTTACTATGCTTTATTATTCCTGTTTTATTCACATAACTGCTTTCTACTATGATACCTAAGACATACGGACACAGGGACAATTCTCAGCATTCTGAAGTGGTGAAACTGACTGCTGCAGGTCTCTATGCAGCATCCCTGCTGGACTGTAATTAACCAGGACTCCAGGTCCTCCTTTGCTAGGCTTGTTAGAAGCCCAGATGCATGGGCATCTACTGTGTCCCTTCACTGACCTTCCAGGTTTTTCCGGGGACTATCACATAAAATACCACTTGGCAACTTGTTAACAGTTGCAACCATATTTTGAAACCTTGCTCAGCCTCTTCTGAACTCAGCGGACTGTATCTTATAAAAATTTCCAGCAGGTTTGAAGAAAGGAGAAGAGTTGCCTGAATAAAAGCTGGGTGCAAAAATGGCTCATCAACAGCTTGTGTTGAATAAAAATATAGTAAGAACTGAGCAGTGACTGCATTTCTGGGGAGAGGTGATCACTTTGTTGCTCCCACACCCATACTAGACACAAGACAGAACTTCAGTGTAGAGAAGAGCCAGATCAGATCTGGGATGGATGGTCAGTCAGATGCTGTTAATTAGAACAGATGTGGAGTATACATTACCCCCGGCTGTCAGAAGAGCATGTGCTGACCCAGACTGGGAGGCTACTGCTACAGCAAGATCGTATGTAATAAGCCAGTACTAGAGACTAGAAAGCTTAGAGGCACTTCTCCATAACAAAAGTACATCCAGAGATGCATAGCAATAGGCATTCTCTGCCAGCTGGGCCAGTCTATCCAAACACCATGCTCTCCTCACCTCCGGATTGCTTACATAAAGCTCTGACTGTGGAGCAGTCCCTTCATTCAGCCCAGAGTACTGGTGCTGTAAGTAGCAAAGAAGTACTGTGGTGCTTAGTGTTTCTGCTTCGAACTGCAAGTCTCACCTTAGAAACACACCATTTAAAATGATATGCTTTCTTTTTCTTTTTTTTTTCCCCCTGGAAATACCCCTTTCCAGATGATGAGGTGACTGTTGGGAAGTTCTACGCCACTTTCCTGATTCAAGAGTATTTCCGGAAGTTCAAGAAACGCAAAGAGCAGGGCCTGGTGGGCAAGCCTTCCCAGCGCAACGCACTCTCCTTGCAGGTGACAAATGGGCACAGAATGGACAGGGGTGATACGGTTGAGGCATTTGACCCCTCCCCCCCCTTCCCTATCAGCCACTGTGGGGGCTGCATTGGGCTATCCCCACTGGAAAAGAGTCACTGTAACAGGGTCAGGTACAGCATGTTGCCAAGAGGCAAAATCAGTTAAGAAGCAAAAGCATACCTGGGTTCCAAGACCATCCAATGGACAAAGCATCATCATACCTCCCTGGAGTGGACTTCAGTTCAGTGAGGGGTTTGAGCACTGTCCAGATTCTGATGTCAGAAGCTTGGCTTTGAAATCCTTATTTAAGCTTCTGATCAAAAAGAAGAGCTGTTCAGAGCTGCCTAAGTACATGGTTCAGCTGGAACTGTGGCTGCTCTAGGGCTTCTGGTAGTGGATCTGAGAAGGCAAAGTTGAAAGCTTGCAGACTTGCTCAGTCAGGCCCATCAATTTATGGCTTTGACCTGTTTTGATGAAACCAAGAGACTAGCAAAGAGTATTCCTGGGTTGTATTGCTAAGACTTTCTCCCTCTCTAAGTTGGAGATGAAAAAAACGAATTTGTTGATATTTTTCTAGAAGCTGGGCAATGCTATGTTAAGTAAGAAAGCTTCACTGTGCTTAGAAGAAATAGCATTGCTTTTATACCTCATATAACCACTCGGAGATATGAAGCTCTACAGTTTGCTGTTTTGCAGGCTGGTTTGCGCACACTTCACGACATTGGTCCAGAGATCCGACGAGCAATCTCTGGAGACCTGACAGCTGAAGAAGAGCTAGATAAGGCTATGAAAGAAGCTGTTTCTGCTGCCTCTGAAGATGATATCTTCCGGGTAGGTGCTAAACAAATTTACAAGCTGAGCCTAGACCAGTAGCTCAGCTTAAAGAGTTCTGGGTTTTTTTTGTGTGCAGTCTGTATTTCGGCTGACAAGAAAGACTAGTGGAGTCAGGGTGCCAGATCCTACAAATTTTACATGTTTTTATCTCATTTTATTATTGTCCAATTATTTATTGGACATTTTCACTGCATTAAATCTAAATAAAATCAGAATGACAATGGCCAAGTATCTGAAAAAAACACTTAAGTTCAGCCACCTTCCTGTCCATATAGCAGCAGCTAGACACACTGCAGCTTTTTATTTAGTCTTCCTTTCAGTGGCACAAGTATTATCCTTTCAAAATGTACCCCAGAGCCCAACAGAAATCCTACGGTCCTGGACAAAATTTCCTGAGCAATTATCTAAATGTTCTCTTTCTTATTTCATTCCCATTCCTTCTAATTGTACCCTCTGGTAATATTTCTTCTCCTTTGGCATGTCTCCTCTTCAAATCATTTACAGAAAGATGCTGTCTGTCCTTCCCATAATTCATCATCCAAACAGTAGATGACTAGCTTATTAAATCTTTCTTCGTTTCTTCCTCCAGGTGATTAATAGCTACTTGTGCTCTTCTCAGATTCCTTCCTATGTCTAGATACTGTTTTGTAACTATACTGTGAAGACCAGAAAGCAGTAACCTCTTTCATGCCACCTACCCAGTCATGCACTCACAGGGTTGGTGGGATACCTCCTGGACACCTTTGTCTCACCTATGCATCTGTACATTTCTTCAGGGTCCTATGAAATATCATTAAAAGGTGACACTTTTACAGCCTGTCTATAGAGGTCTCTGTGACAGAGAAGTCCATGGACTGCATCTTCTGCCATAGAGAGCAGTGTCCATAGTGCCCAAGCTGGTCCTCACATTTTCTTTCCCTCAAAAACAGGCTCAACAGGAAATACCATGGCCCTTGCACACCTTCTTACTGACAAAGGAAAATATTACTTGTTTCTCTAACAGAGAGCCGGAGGCTTGTTTGGAAACCATGTCAGCTATTACCAAAGTGATGGCAGGAGTGCGTTCCCCCAGACATTCACCACCCAGCGACCTTTGCACATCAATAAGTCTGGCAACAACCAGGGAGATACCGAGTCTCCATCTCATGAGAAGTTGGTGGACTCCACCTTCACTCCCAGCAGCTACTCATCTTCAGGCTCCAATGCAAACATCAACAATGCCAACAACACTGCCCTGTGCCGCTTCCCAAGCCCACCCAGCTACCCCAGCACTGTCAGCACAGTGGAAGGCCATGGGACTCCATTGTCGCCCACCATACGTGTGCAAGAAGCTCCTTGGAAATTACCATCCAAAAGGTAAGCTTCACAGCACAGTGGGCCAATGGACCAGGGGGAGCAACAAGCATGCCAACACCAAAGCACTGCTGCCTAGCTAGAGTCACCCTGCCTATTGCTCTGCCCACAGGCTGGATTGAGCCTTCTGGGTTCTCCACTTGTGCTAAAGCCCACGGTGTAACAGATACGCATCCACTGACCGCTGCAAAGCAGCAGCAGCCTCACTGATCAGCACAGTTGATTTCTTCGGGCTTTATCATGAAGAAACTTTTATAAGGACCAAAGGGAGCCTTATTTACCCCTTTTTCACCAGAGGGAGTTGTTTTATCAACTGCTAACTGAAAGAAAAAGGAACTATAATGCATCTCTTAAGTACCCAGTTAGAGAGATCTGTGGAAGTTCGTGTTTCTTTATTTAGTGCATCATATCCATAAAGCAGTCACCAAAGATATTCTGTGAGGAGGGAAGCGAGGTTTTTGGAAATGCAATACTGAGTAAAGCACAGAAAATCCCCTTCTTTGGGCATCCATCTACACACAGATGACTAATGCAAAAGAAATGCCCCCTTTTATCAGTGGAGTATTTTTTTTAGTCACTCAGTAAGAACAGGATTGAGCTGAAAATTGTTTTTTTAGACAAAGGGCAATGTGAAAAGGTGGATAGATACTGAGCCAGAGTAGGACTGAAGATGATAAGATGGAGGAAATTCTGTGGGTGCAGCATTGCTCAAGTAATTACTCAAGTGAAGAACCTAATGGCTTGTCTACCTCCTGCCTACCTTATGGAGGCCACAGTGTGTTATCAACTGCCCCCCACTTGCTGACTTGTACTGATGTGACACTGCTAACATGGTGTTCTTTTCTCTCCTTGCTTCCTTGTGCACCTTCCTTGAATTAGGACGCACTACTACGAAACATTGGGACGGTATGTGTTCTCTCTCATGCTCTAACACACTCTGGGTTTAAGGCCCATTGTTTGTCCCACTGAAAGTTCAAATCCCAATTAATTCTGAATATAAGCTTTTCTTTTTAGAGTCAGTAGGTTGAAAAGGAGTTTTATGGTTTGCCATGACAACTCCAGAAAATACTGCCAATTTAGAGCTTTTCTGCCCACCATGATGAACAGACTTTTTCTAGCTGGTTTCTAAATTTTTATATATTTTTTTAGAGTTTCTAGCTGGGATCACACACGTAGGCACTCTCTGGCCATAGCACACTGCAATACACCCTGCCATGTTCACACAAAAATTTGGTTTGTTTAACTAAACAGAGACTGTTGAATAGGGGAAGCTACCCTTTGAACCTTAGCAGTTTTACTTGGTTCCCATCTCAGATGGAAGATCACTCCAGCACCGTCCTTCAGACTGTTCTGTACCATGGATATATACTTTGCTCCTAGTGCTTTTTGCTTGAACCAAATGAGAAAATAATGTTTTTTGTGCAGTCCCTGAAAGATGAAAAAAACCTTTACCACACTGCTTTCTTCTGTGAATGCTAGTCAAAACTGACTGTAATATCTGTATGTCAGTACTTCAAAGATTCATGCTAACCTCAGATTTTACTCTACTCCTCAGAAAACAAACTCAGAATGAAGTGAAATATGAGGGCTGAGACTTGAATCGGAGGGACAAGGTGGAGCCAAGCAAGGAGTTAAGGGCTGTTATGCTGAGGAGTTTGAAAATATCAAATGAATTCAGGCAGCTAGTGATGAGAAGAAAGGGAGAAAAGGTGAAAAACACTGGAAGAAATGAGGACCTAAAGAAGAGGCAAGAGGGAGAGATGATGTAGAATGAAGGATTTGAGAGATAGAGACAGTACACCACAGAGCTGAGAAGGTTATTCTGTCATGGAGGCTCCTCTTTGAAGTTCATAACCAAAGCTTTTGCAGCAAGATTAAAAAGCTGAATTTCCAAGAAGCCATATGAGATTATACTTCAAGTTCATAGCCCTGGAAAAATTTTCAGGGTGATATGCACATGTATAGAATACATGTAGTTGCAAATGACAACAAAATGTTTCCAGTATCATTCAGTATTGACTTAAGAAGCTTCCTCTGAGAGGGCACAGGCAGTGGTTGTTGCTTTTCTGTTTGTGAACTTTTCAGTTGTGTTCAGTGACTGATTTTTCTACCATAGCTCTGAAACACTGTAATAAACTGAGACAGATGGAGCCTGTCATTCTTGTCTCTATAGCAGGTTTTCTTTACCGTCTCTGTATCTTGACTTGTCTTTTTTGCTCATTAGCTCCAGTTCCAGAGACAGCCAGCTGGCAATTGTTTGCCAAGAGGAAGTGTCTCAGGATGAGACTTATGATGAAAATTTGAATGAAGACATTGAGTACTGTAGTGAACCAAGTCTGCTCTCTACTGAAATGTGAGCTTTGCAGCTTTAGTTGAAGTGTTTGGGTGGTTCTTGAATTAAGGGGGAGAGGTGGGAAGATGTAACATTTTTCTACAAATTTTTCAGTTTATGGGATAAGGCCAGAAAACTTTAGCTGTGCCATTCAGAATCAGAAAGTTTAAAGAAAAACAAAAAGCAGTTCAGCCCTGAGAAATAACAAAATAATATTGAAAGAGAGACCTTTTGGATCTTTTGCATGAGATTTTCCTTCTCCTCTGAATGAGACATCTGGATGTGCAGTGCCTCCCCACCATTCACTTCTTTCACCATCCCTGGATGTGTTTCAAAACCGTTTGGATGTGGTGCTCAGGGACGTGATGCAGCGGTGGGTTGTTAGGGTAGTTAGGTTAGGTTGTGGGTGGACTTGGTGATCTTTAAGGTCTTTTCCAACCTGAGCAATTCTGTGATTCTATGATTCTACGATTCTACTGCCTAATGCTCCCACATCTCGTATTTAAAGCATTCCTATCTCACGGTCTCTGTTGCTTCACCTGGACCTGTTAGCTAGCTCACATCCATTTGATAGCATGATCTTCCTGGCTTTCCTGCTGGAAGAGGGGTTATTCTGTCCAATATGAGCTACTTTCCTAGAATCTCTTTGCTCTCCTTTCCAGGCTCGCATACCAAGATGACGAAAACAGACAACTTACTCCACCAGAAAACAACAAAGGAGAGGACACCCGGCACTCTCCGAAGAAAGGGTTTCTGTGCTCCTCAGCACTAGGTAACGTCCCTTCACAACATACCAGCTGTGTTCTCCTCTGCTTTGGCTGAGTTCTTACATCTTGCTGGAGAAATCCCAGCATACATGGGGCTGGGTGTCAGTGTTTGATGCATTTAGATATTGAGACCAGGAATCCCATGGCATGCATGCTGTCCTGATCATGCAGGGGGCTCTACTGACTTTGTGTTCAGTCAGCATATAAACCTGTGGCTGTTTGGACAGTCCATGTGATCTGTTTGATCATCTTATGAATTAGAGAAGTTTATTAGAGCTCTGTAGGCTCTCCAAACAATCACTAGGGAGTCACCAGGTGGACTGGCCTTGAGTATATGGTGTTCTGTTCTGTGTACATTCAGCAGGGAGAAAGAAGTTGTCTCTTTTGTCTGCTACAGGGAAAACAGTGAATTTCAGTTCAAGTTAATACAATTCAAATTTGCTTTGTGCTCTAATTATACCTGAAGGTTTTCAAGTGCTGAGTCTGCAGACTGTGCTCAGGAGAAATCCATGAGCACAAGATTTTATGAAAATAAAAGAAACCTTATAAACTAAAAAAAAAAAAAAAATCTAGAATAAAATGAGATATTCCATGTATAAGAGTTTTCAGCCTTTTTCCTGAGTGCTGCTGTGGGAAAAAAAAAAAAAAAAAGAAAAGAAAAAAAAGAAGAAGAAAAAAAAGAAAGAAAAAAAAGACATTTGGAGAGAATTTAAAAAGAATTCTGCATATAAGATTTTTTTAACATATAAAATAATATCAGACCATGTAGTGTATTGTTTAAAGTGATACTTCACTTAAATCCTCTACTTAACTCCTTTACCAGGAGCTCACTTAACTCCTCCCAGATTGTACAATTGAGAATTTTAAGAGCATTTACTTCATTTCAGAACTTAAAATATTTGTCAGTGAGAATTCCTGTGTTTATCTGGAAAGCCAAATTTGTTGCCAGTCCTTGATACAATACTGCATTAACTACATTCTAGTGAAGTGATGCAATACGTTGTTACGTAGTCGGTGGGGTTTTTATCAAGAAAGAGAAAACATCTCCATGGCAGCATCAGTTCCCTGTGCTAGAACAGATATTCCCTCCATTCCCCAAGAAGGCTTATTCTCAACATATTAAGAATATAGATTCTTACTATTTTCAGACTTGGAATTTTCTTTCCTATGTTACAATGTCAATTAGATCAAGGAGTAGACAAAACATTTTAGTGCGCCACGCAGCTTTACCTTAAATAATGGCTTTATTTGCCATTCTTCAGAAGTGCATTTGTATACTTTGTAGTACTTTAAACTGCATAGGGAGCACATTTCTCATAATTACAGAAGTAAAGCTTACTTTTATATCAAGTAAACAATGCAGATATTTTAATAGTTCTTCCCAACATCTTTTATTTTCTTTAAAAAAAAAAAGATTTTTTCTCTTCCCTTCTTTTCAGTTTACTAAAAGCACCACATCTGTACAAACTTAATTCACCAGTGAATTCAACCACTGAATTAATTCCCTTGCACTTGATCGTGATACAGACACAGCCTCATAAACTGTGGTATGTCTGGCTGCTAAGGGACACAGGTCACATGCAAGTGGGAGGCCAATGTCACCTGAGCAGCCGCACGTCTGCTCCTGAACATTGGGCACAGCCAGGCATAGCGCCAGGACCTCAGTTGCCCTCTCAGCCCTGCCAAATTTTTTGCCTGAACCAGGAAGATTTGAGAGCACTTTAACTGCTTGGGACAATCATAGAATCATCCAGAATTTTGTCTTGCAACCTGCTTGGAAAATAGTGTTAGTTAGCCCATGTCGCTCAACTGTGTTTTGCAATGATGTCTCAAAAATTAAAATCAGCAAGACAAATACAAGTACCTGGGAAAGGGTAAGGTGTAGAGGGAAAGCAGACAGCTTGATTGTGGGTGTCTTGGCTGTCTCTCCAGAGGGACTGAGGTAAATGAAATTGAACTCAGATTATCCATAGTATAATATGAGTGATGGACACAGTTGTTTGTGATTGGTGTTTCAGGCCGACGAGCATCTTTTCACTTAGAGTGTCTGAAAAGACAGAAAAACCAGGGCGTAGATGTCTCGCAGAAGACAGTTCTGCCTTTACAAATGGTACATCATCAGGTAAGTTTTTCATAACCACAAAGGGTCCAGCAATACAACTGAGAATCTATCATGTGCAATGCTCTCCCATTGCATCCCAGCCAACTTTTAAACACCTTTTGAGATAACTTCTCATCCGTATTATAGGTTTGATGTTTAGAAAATGTAGTTGTCATCCCACTCATTTCAGGATTTTTATAATTCCAGGAAAGTGTTACATGGACATATTCTTGAGAGTCATCAGAGTTATCATTACCCGATGTTCATTAAAGAGCACGATAGAAACCTAGCTATCAGATAAAAATAACTACCCAAATTGCACTCTGTTGTGCAGTTGCACTGGCTTGGACAATAGTGCACATGTGAATAAAATGTGCCAAGTCTAACTTCATACTAATGAAAACTAGCCAGTAAAGGTAATTAATCATTTCAAAGATAAACTGCATATATGTAATTTATCAGCCTCTTAAGACCTTTATAACTGCACCCAGCAGCCTACCAATCTATGCTTAGGCATGTATTAGACGGTTAGCCAGCTGTCATAATCCAGAGTGGGTTTGTGTCTTTTATTCTGATGGCTTCACTGTCACCATAAAAGAAACAGGTGCCAGTGGCAGCACCAGTCCTGCTATGTGAGGCATCCCACTCCACATACTCCCCCAAGGCAAGACAGAACAGGGGCATAGGAGCAGAAAATGCCACATGGCAGGGAAGGGAGGAGTGAGAAGTCACAAGAGCTGTAGGAGTGAGAGGTGAGTGTACCTGGGATGTTCTATGCTTTATCACTTCCATTCTTGACAGCAGCAGCAGCCAGTTATACTGTAAGGATCAAGCTCCAGAAAGCAGTGGTCTGCAGAAAGCTACAGCTGTGGCAGCACATCTGTTGGTACAGGGTACAGAGAACAGTTCCCTGCCTTCCCCATAGCAGTGTCAGCCCTGCAGACAGAGGGGGCATATGCCTCCTACCCTCTCACCCTGCCCAGCCTGCAGAATCACTTCCTTTCAACCTGTACAAAGAGGATGGAGCTTCTTTGTCCTTCCTCATCCCACCATAGAGTTCCAAACCTAGAGGGACAGAGCTCTATCCACCTCAGCATCCCCCAGGCAGACTGCAGGGTCATCATGAAATTGGCATCTGGCTTCCAGCTTGCAACACCCAGCAATGTTAGTACTTTGCAAAGTCATCTGCCTCCAAAAGTGCTTAAAATGAGAATATGAAGTGGAAATGTTGCCTCTGCTAAGCACAATAGATTCAGTTGTTCCTCAGAGCTTGAAGGAGGATTCTCATGAAATACTGATGCGTAATTATATCTAAATATATATACAGCTGAAAAAGTAATCCCTAAGAGTATTTCAACCTCCTTGGTACGCTACATTTTGGATAAACACCTTGTATGTGTTTCTACTAAGCTGAAAATCTGGTTCTGTTGTTCTGCCTGACAGATATAGGGCTCTCCTTGAAGTCCCCACAGTGTAAAGGAATGCTGATGCCATCACAGCTGCAGGCTGTGACTTACACGATTAATTTTTAAGGGCTTTCTTCCTTGATAATATTTGGTAGGACTCTGGCACGTAATTCTTGAGAAAATTATGATAAACTTTTTAAGTGACCAATAATTGATTCTTTTGTTTGTCTGCAACTGAAATCAGCAGCACAGCACACTGACAGCAGTTCACTGGAATTTCAGTGGCAGATCAATTGAGCTTGACTTAACTTCAGATATCGAAAAGTTAGCTGTCCAGTTTAAACCAGTCAGTTCGGTCCCACTGTGGTCAACAAAGAGAAACAGCATCTCCAAAGGGCAAGTGTAATAAGCCTTGTCTAAATCTCATCCTCCAGAGTGCATTGTCAAGCACGTATCCAAGAGGCAGGAGCTTTCTGGTGTGCCTCTGCCCAATAAGCTTGGACTAAACCCATTGCTTTGAGACAGCTGAAGTTGCAGAGACAAACTCCAACCTGATCAAGAGCCACATTTTGTATTTTCTATGTGTTTATTCCTTCGTTCATATTAGACAGCAGTGAGCTGCGTGGCATGAGATGAGCTTCTGATTCTGAAGGCATTGCTTATGGAGCAGGCAGCATCCACCATGAATAAGGCATCAGATCAGCTCTGTGCAGCAAAGGGCTTTTTGAGAAATTTGTTATCAAAAGGAAACTGAATGACTCAGGGGCTGTGAATGTAATTGTGAGAAGGGCTGGAAGGCTCAAAGTACAATCATCAGATATTGATCCTCCCACCCACAGTAGATGCCTTAAAATCCAGTGGTGGTTTTATAATTGTTGCCATCTGCTGACATACCTAAAATTCACATGTGGTATTCATTCAGGTTCTACAATGGGTGCTTAGAAAAAGCACAGCAATTGGCAGTAAAAGCTAGCAATATGGGTGGTGACAGTGTGGGAAAACGAAGCTCTGTCACAGCCAGTGGAGAAGAGGTGGTGTTTCTGGCAGGGCTGTGGGGCATAGGGCTCATCCCTCCTGTCAGCGTGGTGGGTCCAGGGTGAAAGAAGCTCAGCCTTGAGAGCTCAGTCTGGTGCTTGGCACTGGTGCAAGCTACACCACTTAAAGGAAAACTTGCAAAATGAGTTTGGAGAAACATCCCAACCATTGCAAGAGCTGACAGCTATTTCACAAGCCTCATAAAGGTCATTATCATTGGAAAAGACCACTAAGATCATCTGGTCCAAGCCTCAAGACACTCTGGGCCTCTTGTGGGTAGTTCCTCCAGCACTCTGTCATCCCAGGCCTGCAGTTTGAGTGAGCCCTCACTCCATGTGTGCCCCCTCTCTCTGCAGGCATTGGCGGTGGCCGGCCTGAGCCCCCTCCTCCAGCGAAGCCATTCCCCCACCACGTTCTCCCGGCTGTGCGCCACACCACCTGCTACACCCTGCAGCCGAGGCTGGCCACAGCAGCCCATCCCAACGCTGCGCCTCGAGGGAGCTGAGTCCAGCGAGAAGCTCAATAGCAGCTTCCCCTCCGTGCACTGCAGCTCCAGGTTCCCCGACAGCTCTGACTGTGGCAGCCCAAGAAGAGCCAGGCCGGTGTCCCTCACCGTCCCCAGCCAGACAGCGGGGAGCAGCAGGCAGTTCCACGGCAGCGCCAGCAGCCTGGTCGAAGCGGTAAGGCCACAGTGGTGTGGGGACATGGGAGGTGTGGAGGCCAATGTAGGAACATGGCCCTTGGGAGGGCACAGCAAAGCCAAAGCCCACCTGAGAGCAGGGGTCAGCAGTATGAATGGGAGGAGAGGGGCCACCATGGCCAGCATGGCTACAGGAAGATGCGGCAGGGGTGCAGTAGGGCTGGCAACTCAAGGTGCTAATGTCTGCTTTTGTCTCTGGTTCCCTGCCTCCTCCTGAAGGTATTGATTTCGGAAGGACTGATGCAGTTTGCTCAAGATCCAAAGTTCATTGAGGTCACGACCCAGGAACTCGCTGATGCTTGCGACATGACGATAGAAGAGATGGAAAACGCAGCAGACAACATTCTCAATGGTAACAGCAAGCAGAGCCCCAATGGCAACCTGTTGCCTTTTGTTAACTGCAGGGACGCAGGGCAGGACAGTGCAGGCGAGGAAGAGGAAGAGGTGCAGAACCCGGATTGTAGAAAAAGTCAGGAGGAGCTGAAGGACAGCAGGATTTATATCAGCAGCCTGTAGTTGCCAGGGCTGGAAGCAATGCTGGTTTTTTATTTGTTTCAATGTTCCTAATGGGTTTGTTTCAGAAGTGCCTCACTGTTCTCGTGACCTGGAGTAACCGGAACAGCGTTCTTCATTCATTTCTGTTGGGACGAGTCGCAGAGTTGGGTGGTGGCAGAGAGCTTGTCAGGAGCGGATAGGACCCCGGCACGCGGCCGCCTGGAAAGAGCGCGGCGCCCAGGAGGAGAGCCAGCTCCCTCTTTTTCCAGTCCCTGCACAAGGCACGACGACTGCCTCCCAAGGGCGGCCCAGCCAAACGCGCCTAGCCTCCAGCGGGCATCCTTCAACTTTGCTTGTAAAAATCATTTTGCACATGTTCTGTCCGAGCCTCACCACCCCCAGCCACCCCGGCCCCGCCGCCCGGGCCCGGAGGACGCAGCACCGCCAAAAGGGGAGCGCGGGGACTGCAGTGGCTCCTGCTGTTGGCCAATCAGAGCTCGAGGGTTGCTCACCAGCCAACCCGAGTGCGGGCACGCCACCTGCCGACCAATTGGAGCTCAGACAGCCGGCCCCGTCAGCCAGTGGGAGAGTGGGGAGTGGCCAGGCACGGGTCTCTCCTTGTCCCGCAGTTCGGTGTTTCCTTGAGAGCATGTTGCGGTTTTTATTTTGACTATTTTATTTTTATTATAATTTTTCAGAGGGAGAAGGGAGTGTTTACAAGGTTCTGTAACCACCGACCTTTTTGTTTGGGTTTATTTTCACCTTTGCAGATGTTACGTTGGTTTGACCATTGTTGTATTATTTAAGCCAGGTTCTTTTCTCCATTGGCGTTTGGTAGAAGCATAACGCTGTAGGCGAGTTTTACCGATCACTATGTACACCGAGACTCTGTCATTTGATTTGCAAGCGAGCAGAACCTCCTTTTTTTGTTGTTGTGTTATCATATAATGGCAGCGGGCAGCGCGCTTGGCACAGCCCCACACGTCCCAGGGACCAATGGGGCTGTTGGGATGCAGTGCCAAAGCAGCGCCTGCTGTCGGGAGGGGAATCAGTAACTCTTTGCATCTTCTGTTCCACAAGATATGCAAAAACAATGCAATAATATTAATTTTAAAATACAATCGTGAGTCGTGTTGGCATTAAAACTGTATAGAAAAAAAAAAAAAAACTAATGGGGTGGGGGGACAACCAAGCAGAAGGCGTTACGCTTCAATATATTCCGTGTGATGTTTTATTGCATTGATGATGTTTCTGTTGAAGAAACCGTTATACTTGAATTCAGGTCAGTTTCGGTATTTTTCAAATATTTTTTTAAAAGGAATTGCAATTGTGCCAAGCAAATATATCAAATCTAATTAAGTTTGTTTAAGAAGAAAAAAAAAAACAGAAAAAAACAGTCACTTCTTGTATATTTTGCTGCATGTCAAGTGAATCATTTCGTATTTGGAATGTGCCAAGCTTTACCTTTGAACTTTTAAGTGCTTTTCTACGTGTGGTCGGGGACAGGGGTACTATTTTTTTTTCCATTTTTAATTTGTACAATGAACAAAGTGTACCTGGTGTAAGTGACTATTCTGCAATCCACTGACGGGTCAAACGTTACTGATTTTGCATATCTTGTGTTCATTACCCTTCCTCCTCAGCTCTTTAAACATGCACGATGACTTTGTTGGTAGAGTACCTTTCTTCCCGAGGCCGGGATGTTTTTTCAGGCTTTCTTCCCTTTCCTTTTGCTCAGCCTCTCCGAAGGTCTCTTCCCACGAGAGGGTGGCGAGATCCCCAAGCCCATGTGAAAGATCCGTCCCATTTCTTCAGCTGGCACCAGCAATTCAGGGAGGGAGAAAGCACCTGCTTGCAGACTGAGGTTAGATAGTTCATCCTGATCATTGTAACAGGATCTTGGAATAAGCAAATGCAAATGGCAGAATCGTTTGCAAAATAAATGTGCCTAATTCTGGACTGAAAGCACTGGGTGAGGGACAGAGCTCTGGATTGTTGCTTAGGAAAATTGCTGTGGTCTGGTCATGACACGGATGTTTGGTGACTTTTGTGTGTTTCCGTGCACGTTCCCAGACCTTAGCATATGGGTCATGCTCCAAGTCACAAAACATCTGATGGCGCAGCATGTCCCAGCCATATTTCCCTGCTGCTGAGTGTGAACCTCTCCTGATTCACCCCACGATGGTACACAGCCTTAACCTGTGGCAGAGGCTGAAAAACCAGGGAGATATTATTAGATTTTATGTGTCTGATTTCTGTCTAGACTGCTGCTGGTTTTCTCCCTTTTCAAGATGTTTCATAAATTTGCAGATGAGTGCTCAGAGGTGTGATCTGACTCAGAGCTAAACTTTCATTCCAGTCTTGAGCTTCACAGATGTTTGAGTACATCATTTATTATGTATTTTTGTAATGCCCTTGGGTTTACTTCTTGACTCTGCTGGGGCCATTAAGCAGAAATAGTGGAAGATATTTTTGAAAGTGCACTTTTTCCTTGTTATTTTGAACTGGCCAGTAGCAGCTCAAGATGCCTTGCCAACAAATTCTTTTAAACTGGGGAAATGTGAACCCACTTAAGCAACCATCTGGCATCAGAGTCCCAGTCCAAGTCTTTGGAGAAAGCAACCACCTGAAGTCTGTCAGCCTCATTTTTCCATCCCTCTTGTCTGTACCAAGATTGGCATGCGAGCAGTTCTCCCTTTGTGAGTTTGTTGTTGGTAGCTCTGCAGTGCTCGAAAGCTACTTGAAAGGAAATAATGCTGTGCTGGCTGTTTTCTGAAAACGGAAGCAGCAAAGGGGCTCCCTATTTCATTTTCCTCCACTAGAAAGTCCCCCTGGCCCTCCCAGTAAGAGACAGAGGTGCTCCTTGCTCCTGATTAACAAAGTACTGGCCTAGACCAGCGGAGGCAAGAGGCATTATGGATGTCTGCCAGCACTTGTCATCTTTTAGGACTTTTCCTGAAGGGAAGGAGAAAAATGGAAAGGACTGTGCCTTGCACATTGCTGGTGAAGCTGTGGCTCCCCCATGGGTCAAAGCCAACAATAGCCAGGAAATACCCGCAGCCTACTGGAAAATGGCTTAGCTCCTGCAGAGAAGTGCATGGCTAGCAGAGCATGCAGATGCCTTGTGCTGTCTGAGGGGCAGGTGTTCAATATAGGCATTGCTGGTGCCAGCTGTGCAATTTTCTCTTTCTGGAGAGGGTGGCTTTTTTTTGTTTCTTTTTATTTGAGGTACACGCAACGTGCACATTGTGACAGGTCTGAGCAAAGAGCTACTGTGCTCCTTCAGGTGGGGTGGAGTCTGGGGGTGATGGAAGTGGGGCAGGCAAAGTACATGGGAGTCCTTCCTCTCCCAGTGTGTGGGAGTAGATGGTGGGTACAGTCACTGTGCTGTGGATGGAAGCCATGGAGGAACCAATGGCCAAGGAGTGGCATGGAAGGAAGGAAAGAAAGGGGAAAACAATCTGCTGTTTGGCACTGAGCATCTCTGACTTGCAGAAGTACACTGCAGACTAAAGACATTTCTTACAAACAACAAACCTCATCCCTTTACCACTCCTGCTCATTACTCTGGGCAGTACTGATCCAGCCACACCGGGTGCATTTCTTTTTTCTTCCTTATTCTGTGTGGCTGATGTGACAGGGAAGCAAGCGGAACTCGTGGTCCAGAGCTGGAGTTTCACTATCCACAGACCTTTTTTGCATCACCTGTACCTTCAGCTGGACATACGGACGATGACGGCGTGGATGCTGCTGCTATTGCAGGGTCCAGCCTGGTTTGTTACCCTGCCCATTTCACCCAGCACGGAAGGACAGCCGGACAACCAGAGAGGTGCCATGTACAGAACCGCATCTATTTCTGCTTTGTTTTCTGACTCAGAACCCTGCCCCCAGTGACTATGACAACGATGATGAAAACAACAACAAAAAAAGGGCAAATGCATTTTTTACATTTCTTGATAATTTCCAAAGCAATGTATCATTGCTTTCTTTAGACTGACGCCAATATAACAGTTGTATGGGTCTCAGCCAGGCTCCTGTGTCTTTTCTGCCTGATAGTTTCAGATTGCTGTATGAAATGTATGCGCGTTTGCACACAGACACAATCGCACAAGGTGACAGCACCACGAGCCCGTGGGGTTGCGGACTTGTGTTGAAGGTGAAGCTGGAGGCCTTGCTTCATACGTCTAGGTGAGAAACCCCAACCCATGGGCCCAGAAAGCTGAAGTGGGGAATCCCCACTGAGTCAGAACTGAGCATCCTATGGTATGGGCCAGTTGAGACTGTCCCAGGATAGGGTGGGAAGAGGAACAGTGAGCGGGAAACAAAGTAAATAGAATCCATTCAGAGGCTTCCGGCAGTGGTGAGATTTTGTAAATTCCAATAATTAATTTGTAGTATGTACTAAAAATACATATATTCCTGGCCATCAGAAGCCCTGTTCCCATCTTGCTAACACAAGGACAGAGTTCACTAGTGGTCAGGGAGGTTTTACTAATGTAAAAGATGTGGAAAACAGAACTGAGCCTAGAAAGAACTTAATAATATTTTTCCTACATTTCTTCTCCAAAGATTAAGAAATGCAAATTTCAATAGCTGCATAGGATTTCTTTTCTCATCTTTTGAATGTTGCAAAGATATTAAAGTCTCATTCTGGGTTAGCAAGCCCAGGGATCCAAAATGTTTCCAATGGGGATCTCAGTCTGTGGAGCTTTGCTCTCTCTTGCTTTGTTTCTGGACAGCTGAATTGTGGCCTTGCTGCTCCAGTGCCTGAGAAGGTATGGCTGAAGGCAGAAACACAGCAAAAAGAAATCCTGTACTGAAAACAGACCAAGCTATAACTGCTATCAGAGCAGTAGCATCACACTGGAGTGGAAAAATCCTTTTCTGAAAAGAAATTTAGTGTTCTAGTTCAATCTTCCATCTTTCCCCCACCCTATGCAGGGAACGTGACTTAACTGTTAACACATGATCTTAAAACAGGCCTTTAAGGGCACAGACCTTGATTGAGCTGCCAAAATGTGTGTATCCTCTGCTATCTGAGACACCCTGCAGTATTCTGCCCAGCCTGCAACAGAAGAAGTTCCAGGAGGGCAAAACATTTCCCCTTGACTGGTGCCATGTCTGCCAGCCCCATGTGTGCTGTGTGGGCCTCAGGCGGCAGGGGACAGTTAGGCAACTTAACCAAGTCCCTTTCTGAAGGGCTAACCAAGCCGAGCAGCACCAACGGCTGAAGTAAGGAGGAAATCTTCTTTAGCATTACCAAGGGCTTAGCAAGGCATGACTGGGAGCCCATCTCCATGCTCCCATGCTGTTCTCCCACCCCACGCCATGCGGCCAAGCCCTGCTCCTATGGCCTGGAGCCCTGGCACCCTGCCCAGCCCTCACCTAGCACAGGCCTAGTGCCTGCACCCCAGGCCCTCGGAGTAGCAGCAAGAGCAGGCATGGTCCCACCACACAGTGCATTTTTTTTTTTTTCTGACAGCGTTCAAATAACCCCTTTCCAAAGCATTTTCCTGTTCAAGACAGACCCACGGGCTCAGACACCATTCATTAGCCTCATCATTCTGAGGATAAAATACCTGTTTTTCTGTTTTGTTTTGCATTTTGTCCAGTCAGGCAAAATGCAAACTCTTCCTCAAAAAGGCTGTAATGCCTTTTATTTTTTTATTTTTTTCTAATAGTTTAAGCATCCTAAGCCAGTCCACTCCCATCCTAAGCAGGTAGACTGCTAACCAAGACTACCTAAATATCATCAACTTCACGACTGCTCATTGGAGTGATTGGTTCAGGATTATTCAGTCTTGACAATTTGAATGTGGGAAGATTTCAGAGGAGGAGGAGTCAGATTGTAAATATCTCTTTGACAACACTGCTGCATCACACACAAAAACGGGGAGATACTTTTAAAACTGCCTTAAAAATCAATTCTGAATGACGGAGTCTCCCTCCAAACAATTGCCACTTGGTAGACCAAGGGATAAGTCGCTTTGGGTAAATTCTAGCAAGAAGTGGTTGGAATCTGGTCCAGTTTGGGAAGTGTAAATGTAATTTAGGAGCTGATCTCTCTCTCAGTCTGACTTCATATCCACACTAACGACTGAGCACTGCAGGATCAAAACTCCTTAAGGCATGGGGTTGCTGTACCTGGCCTGTATCTGTATGGCGCGGTCTGGCCTGGCAAGGTACTGCATACCTGTGTTTCCCGGTGACTTCAGGGAAGATGGGGTTTCCTCAACACCTCTTCAGTTCAGGCCCTGGAGCATCATTTCCTGCTCTGATCATCAGCTATAACTGTTGATAAATATAAGTGTTTTGCCTTCATTTGAATTGCCCAGAGCTGTAAAATGACCTCTCTCAAGTATAAACCAGTCAGTCACCTCCTCTCCCACTCTTCCCTGTGCTCTCTGCCCACCCCAGCCCTCCTCTCACCTCCACCCAAGTCCTTTCCTCTCTCAAGTCTTTACCTCCTTCCACAATTTTATATCTAGTTTTCATGAAGCCACAGAAATGCTTTTGTAAATAATGCTGTACAGTTTGTAACCATCATGTAAGCCTGTCATCAGTGCCAGAGTCCGTCTTGCCCTCTCGCACGTTTTAAAGTCAACAGAGAAAAGTTAGAGTGAATGGCCTGCAAGCGAGCTATAGGGTCATCTCTGTGTGGGACAAATGTATATTCCTGTAAGATTGCATTTTTATCTAAGGAATGATGTTATTTTAAAATTGCTAATAAATTTCTAAACAATGTCCAGATTTGTTTAATATCGTAAATGTTACGAGAACTGCTTTGACATTGCTCCCTTTGCTCAGCGGTGGCTGCAAACTACGAGGGCATCCTGCAGCCCCTTATTTCCCACTGGCGGTCCCCTCTAGGTTTGTGGAGTCTCTCATGTGCATAAGGGGCTGCAGAACAGCATGGGATAGTAACAGGCTGTCCTGTTAAACGTTAACTTAGAAAACCCTGTCACTTGTGTACTGTTATCATACAGAAATGCTACCTTGTAATGATGCCCAAGGTATGACTCATTCATAACCAAATAGTTACCATTTTCTCCACAGGATTCTCTTTTATTAAGTGTATGCATCAAAAGAGGAATGCCTGCAGCCTAAACACCGTGTAATTAATCTCTACATAAGCCATGAAGCTAATGGGACAATAATAAGTAACGCATTACACATTTACTTTTCAATCAAACAAATTTGTTCTAACAACACAGTTATCAAGCCATTATGTTGTAACGCCAGCTGAGTGCTGCACAGAGTGCCACAAAGTGCTTAGCCAAAATATGCTGGCGTAAGATCAAGTGCAAGAAAAAAGCATGCTTTTTTTATTTTATTATGTGTATATTTATATTCCCCAACTTGCACACAAAGGCTGGAAGCTCAAGGTTTGTTGTTAGGTAGTGGTGTCACACACCGGTTGGAGCCAGGAGGTGATCTCAAGCCATGGATGCCACCACCAGCATGAAGAGCTGGAGGACAGGACAGGACAACCAGAGCTCCCGTGCCTCCAGGCTCAGGCTTTTGAGCAGTCTTTTGTCACCACAAGCCCAAGGATGCACCATGCCCTTGGGTTGATGGTTGGACTGGATGATCTTAGTGGCCTCTTCCAACCTTAATGATTCTGTGATTCTATGCCCTCGGCTGTTGGTGGAGCAAGGCGTGCAGCTCCGCTCTGCTGCCGGCTCACAGCGTCTGGGCTTTGTGTAAGAGCCACGTGGAGACTTGGTGGTGAAAGCCACTTGTGGGTGTACCGCAGAGCAAAGAAAGGTGTGAAACTGGGTGAAACCCGTGAGACCGCCGGCAGCAAGCATTGCACAGCTTCCTTCGAGCCGACTGCACGCAGAACTGCCCAGAACACTTGAGTACACAACCCTGTGTCGGAATGCTGCCTATAACTACGACACTTTTATCGGCGCACGCTTTGCTCACGACGTTCTCCTGAAGCTGGAGGACGGCACCCCACAGGCAATCCCCGCAGCCCTGTCCCGCAGGCCGCAGCGCAGCGAGCAACCCTCCGCCCCGCCCTCCCCTGGGCCGCACCCCCAGCGAGCAGCGCGGAGTCCCGGCCGCACCCAGCGTCCCGCCCCGCCGCGCAGCCCCTCCTCAGGTGCGGGTCGGCCCCGCCCGGCGCTCAGGTCGGAGCCCGGAAGCCCCGAGGTCGTGGCGGCGGCAGGGCTATGGCGGGCGCGGGCCGGCCGGGCTTGTCTCCTCCGCTGCTGTTCCTTCTCGTCCTTCCCGTGCCGCCAGCGGCCGCCGCGTTGCGCTTGCTGCTCGGCGCCGCGCCGCCCTTCACGTGCTCGCAGCCGGTAAGCGCCGGGGAGGGATCGTGGGGAGCTCCGGGGCATCTCGGGCCCGGGGAGCGTGGGGCTGTCGGGGCCCTCTCCCAGAGGCAGAGTGCTGCCGCTCCGAGCCCGGGGCCGGGCCTCTCCTGTGCCGGGCACTGCGGCCTCCCGCTCCCGGCCTGCTGGGAGGGACGGGGATGCCGCGCTGGGGAAGCGGCTGCTCGGATGTAGCTGTATTCCTTTGCTGCGGCGTGGTGCGGCTATGAATGGGTCTGTGAGCGGTTTGCTTCTTGTAGCGCAGTCCGTCTTCTGCTTCCTGGAAGGGCTGTGTGCTCCCAGCTCTCGTGAGAAAGGAATTTCCCTCTGTGTGTGACATCAGGGTACGTGTGGTCAGCGGCATGGAGAGAGACAAGTCCCATCTGCTCAGTGGCAGGCTGTTTCAGAGCCTTGTGCACGCATCACTGAGTGAAGCCTGCAGCACAGTATCCATCATGTCGTGTAGAAATATTTTCCTGTCCCGCCCGCATCAGACCGACGTTGTGCTGAGTGCTGGGCTGACAGACATGTCCTGTACTCCTGGTGCCATCTGCCTGGCCTCACAGGAAGCCAGGGCCCCTCCTAAAATGTGACACTCTTCATCTGTGACCTTCTCCTATATTCATTTTCTGTCTTTTGTCTACTCAGTCCTTTCCTGAAGTTTGGTCACACTCTTGTTCCCATGTTACCTGATCTCTCCTCTGCTGCTTTATGCTCCTGTGTGAAAATGTCCCCTTAAAAGCAGTTTCCACATTTTTACTTTGGGCTGGGTGTTGTGAAATTACAAAGTGAAAGCTCTTGGAAAAGGCAAAGAGCACATTACAAAACTGCATGGGCATCCCAAACACTGTTAGTCACACAGAGCTTGAAAGCAGCGCAGTGTGTAGTTCCTGCAGTCCTTGATGTTTGAACTGACCATCTCCCTGGCTCTCAGTTTATTTCTTTTAAAGGGAAGACAGACCACTGAGCGCAGCGAAGGACTCCCCAGCGCAGCTCCAGCTTTCAGAGGGGAGCTGGCTTAAAAACAAACCTGAGAGCAGCCCTGCTGAAGGGAACAGTACTGCTGCTGACACACACATGCAGAAGTGCGACTGACTGAGGCTGCGGCAGTTGGTAGCCGTTTCCCTTTTCTGTCGGTTGCAGGGAGCCCCTCCTGTGGTGTCAGAGTTGGGCTGGGTGCTGAGACCACATCCTCCTGCTCACCCGCTGCTGCCAGGCGTTGAGGAAGGGCAGAGTGAGCAGCAGCAGATTTCCAGCAAGGGGCAGAGGAGTGAAAGTGTCACAGTATCAGTATCACAGACACCTTTAATTGTAACAGAAGTAAAAAAAATGCTCAGTAGCAGGAGCCCAGTGTATTAAAGTGTCAACAAATGCACTTAATGTTCCTTATTCACCACTGCTCCATCCAGCCTGTCTGGCTGTAGACTAAGCAGCAGGGCTGCGAACAGCTCCTTCCAGTAACTGTTACTGGAATGTGTCATCTCCAGGGAGGTGGTGCTGGCTTTCCTCCCCAGGCACAAACACATTCCATCTGGCTGTTCTTCTTGAGTGCCCTTCGTGAGGCACTGTACCTGGTGTCAGCGGGATGTGAGGTTTGTGATAGGTGTGTCTAGTTGGGTGATGGGAGTTACTGTTGTTGGTTCAATGATATTCACTAAGTCTCCAGAGGAGATTGATGGTGATGCATGTGAGGAAGCCTTTACTTGTGCCTCTTTTACAAGCATGTTCACTTTGCTTTTGCTATTGACCTTCTCCTATTGCTTTCTGCAATAGTTTGCTGTGTAGGATAGAACCACTGACCTTGCTCACAATTAGAGCTGCTAACATAGTTCTGGATTACTTAGCCTAAAAAGGATCAGTGATCAAAGCTACCAAAACATGATATAAGAATACACTCAAAGTAATTTTAACAAAGTAACTTCAGCTTTTGAAGTTGGATTCTATTTTGCTTAGGATTTGTAGAAGAGAACATTTTTCTCTATAGCTTCTAAATTAAAACACATACAATTTGTAGAAAATAGTTTTCCATAAGCCTTAAATGAATCGTTTTACAGTAATTATTGGTTTTATGTGTTCACGTCCTATTGATCTCTGCTGCTTTGAACAGACAAATCAGGAAAGGGAAACTGTAGAAGACTTCGTATCAGACAGGCATCAGGAGAGAGGCAGCATGGCCTGGAGGTGAGAGGCAGATCTGGAGAGCTGGAGCTCTTCCCACTCAGCAGTTGCTCTTTAAGATAAAATTGGCTGCCTGCCCAGCTTACTTCAGTTTCTTGCTAGTTACCACAGCATCCTGCTGGGAAATCTTGGCCTCCAATTATTTTAGTTGAATTGTTATGACGTGCTGCTGTTATTCAGTTTCTCATATGTTTCAGATCCATGTGATTCTCCTTGGCATATGGTTTGTTCTTCTCTGATGTCAAAAGGAAGAAAAAGGCTTGAAAAAGTAAAAGAAACAGTTGTTTGGCTTTCTGTCAAATATGGCAAGTAAAACAGGAGGAGTTGGCCGTGCCTGTGCTCCTCTGCCAGAAGGTTCCAGGCAGCACGCGTCCCTGTAGCTTCGCTTCTTCATCTTGAGACGCAATAGGAAGTATGGGGAACATCTTAGTTAAAGCCTCTTCTGTACCAGCACACACACAGCACCCTGCCTGGCTGCAGGCTCCGTCTCCAGCTTTTGTGCAGAGCTCTGCATTTGTTCTGCCATCTCCTCCCATTTGCTTGCTTGTCTATCCTGTGCAGCCTGACATGTATTGGCTCTGTCAACGCTTCTAGTTGTGTGTGGGCGAGCAGAAGCAACCATCGCTGTAATTGTATTTCTGTTGTATGATCTGAACTTGTGTTTGCTCATGGGGGGAAACTAGGTTAATTGTTTCTGCTGACTGCAGCTTTTCTAATGCAGTCTGAATGAGCAACTGCATCAGATAAGGCTGAAAATCAGCAGTATTCCCCTCCAGTGCTAAAGGGGTAGCTCATGCAATTCTAGAGGTAATTAACTTGTTTTACTGCAAAACTGACTTATTTTTGTCTTTAATTGCCTCCTGGTTTTTAGCTGTCATTCTCCGGAGTTACGTTCTTTTGGTGTAAAGTTGAGTCAGCATTGTGGCTTCATCTCCTGTTGGTTTCCAGTGGCCAACAGTAAGGATATGCTGACTGGATTGATTCTTCTTCTGGGTGTTCAGGGCTGTTGGGTCATCCCTGTACTGCCTTGGGGCTGGGAAAGGAGTGGGCCAGTGCAGGTTGCCCTCTGGATAGAGGGTCCTTCCCTTCTGGTGGCAACCTTATTAAATTCTTAACTACTAACAGCATAGTAAACCATCATGGTTGGTGTGTATGGGGTGGGAAAACACTCTGATAGCTTCTTGAACAGGACAAGTTTCGAGCTACAAGAGGGGAGATTTAAACTGGATATAAGATGATATATATATTTTTTTGATGATAAGGGCAGTGAGGCTCTGGAATGGCTTGCCCAGAGAGGTGGCGGATGCCCCATCTTTGGAGACACCCAAGGTCAGGCTGGACAGGGCTCCGAGCAACCTGATCTACCTGTGGGTGTCCCTGTTCATTGCAGGGGGATTGGACTAGATGGCCTTTAAAGGTCCCTTCCAATCAGACAATACTATGAAAAATCATTAGGTGGGTCTAGGGCATGGTGACACCTTGTTGTTTGTCTCAGTAGAAAATCAGTGTTGAAAGTTTAAGCCATCTTAATTGTCAGACTTCAGTTCTGAATTATCGTTAACTGACTGAGTGTTCCGTGTTCAGCTGTTCTTTTTCAGAGAACACCAGAAAGGGAGTAGTCTCATCCTGGAAACGCTTCACTCAGGGCAGTATAACTGGAGGAAGAGTCCACTGATCTGTTGTGCTGGTTCAATGTTCACACTGATAATGAAACAAAACAAATTGCAACTGTTGCTTGGTTAATTGTCTTATCTGCTGATAAACAGAAGCACCAACATGCAGATAAAAGCAGATGGTGGTGCTCTTCAAGCAAATAATGCGTTATAATTTATATAAGGACTGTATCATGGGGCAGTTTACAGTAAGTACTGATAACTGAAACAACAGGAGGACAAAATGACTGAGTAATAATTGATAGCTTTTAACAAAAGTAATTAGGTTACAAACCAAACCCGTTGATTGTATCCCATTATTTTTGTTGCTCTGCTCAGCCCATCCCTCTGCTCACTTGCTCCTCTTAGCCACCTGGGGAGAGCCAGAGGGTCACAGAAAGGAGACTTGTGGGTCAAGCACACAGTTGTAAGGAGCTGCATATAGAGGAGCGAGGAGGTGCCTCAATGCTGCACGAGCACTGCTTGGCTGTGGTAACTGGCACTACTGCCATCACAGATTCCAAATGCAGCTGCTGTGAGAAGGATTGACTCCATCCCAGCCAAAACCAGTGCACCTGTTTATGCAAGTGGCACTGTCACTTTGAATAATTTACTTAATATACATCTTTCTGTGAAGGTAGCATGGATAATTTTGTCACGGTTCACCAGCATTTGCTTGCTTGCACTCAAGGTTGTTTCCATTGCCAAATGTTTCCATTGCAGATGTTACATGAGAGTCTTCCAGTAGTTGAAAAAAGAAACCAAAAACTATAGCTGATTTCAGAGATACAAAGTTGTGATAACATTTCTATGAAATATACACACCATTTTTAAGTACAAAAAGATATAAACAGTGGAGGATTTATCTGCAGTAGTTAAGTGTGGTGTAGCTGTAGGAGTAGTAGTTCAGACTAAGTTGCTATCTGATATTCAGATTATCAGGGTATTTCCTCCAGTTGTGGTTGTTATGACCTTTATAGTCAAGTTCCTTCTGGCCATTTTACGTGTTGGCATTAAACATATTGATTTATTTTGCTGCCAGTTACAGTACAGATCTGTTGCCCAAAGCAGGGCACTGCTGTGTGCCTCTTGGTGCCACTTGTCCCAAGGCCCCATCTTGCAATGAGAAAAGCCCCAGCCTGGGGCTGGGGTTCTCCCAGTGAGCTCTGAACCACTACTCCAGAGCTGAAACAGTGCAGGAGAAGGTAAGGGTTCTGCCTGCATAGATTTATATTTAAATATGCAAGGTGGCTGATTGGGCAGATTTCTTCCTTGTGATTGAAATGAAATGATGGTTTTCTGAGCAGTAATGAAGTTGATCAGTACTACGTAACATAAATATTGCACTGAACCTTTCTCAGTATATCTGTATTCGTATATTGAAATAGTCCTCAAGCACCTGAGACAAGTGTTTTTATACTGCCACTATTTATTGCAGTGTGGATGTGTTACTTGTGACGGAAGCTTGAAGATTTACACCTTTGTGTTGTTTCCACTTGCATAAAAGCCTGGAAGAGATGTTCAGTTTGGTTGGTTGGTGGTGGTGGTTTTGTTGGTTTGTTGTTTGTTTTTTAAGCACAAGGACATTAATGCTGAATCTGCTTGCTTTTTGCTCAAGGTTTGAAAGAGAATAGTTGTGCTTGCTGAAATATGACCGCTGATGACATGTGTGCTTTTCCTGAGCTAGCAGAGCTGTGTTCTCATTTGAAATAAACAAGTGGTCAGTGTGGCTGGTGTGATGTCTGACTGTACCTGCAAGCCAAGCCCCAAGCACACCTTGTATTGGCCATAACAAGCTGCACAGAGCTCAGAAACAACACTGCCTTGTCTCATGTCATGACCACAGTGCATTGAAAACATCCCCCTTCCTTTGAGGCAAAGGAAGAGAGTGGGAGGAAAGCTTGCCTTCATCTTGATCTGTGTAGTCGGCAAAAACTTTTCTTATCACTAGGATCACATTACCAAGCTACTTCACATGCTTTTTTCCTACTGATGGTGGGATCTGCCAGCATAAGCAAAACACGTGGGGAAAAAAAAACATGTGGAGAAACCAAGCAGAGCCCCCATCATCTCCATGTGAATGTGCAAGGCACGCGTCGGGTCATCGGGCAGTGGCTAAACCCAAACCTGAGCTTTGCTTTTCTGCAGAACAACTTTATGTAGATGTGTGATGGCTGATTCTGCCAGCTTGTATGCCTTGCTATTCACTAAATTGCTTTCCTCCCGCTACCACAGAGAAGCAAACTATTTTCAATTCAGTTTCTATTTAATGAGTAATATGCTTTTTCTTTTTCCTTCCCCCAACAGGATTTAAAGTGCCTCGTAGGAAATAGTAAGTCATGTTTTTCTTCATTGCCACGTTCTCATCAGATCAACCCTTTGTTTTTTTAACTGGCTTCATACAGAAAGTCCTTCCTGCTGGAGTCAAAGAGATGTGAAGCAAAGCATTGCTTGGGGAGTCTTCAGTTTGATCCATGATCAA
Source organism: Lagopus muta (assembly GCF_023343835.1). Lineage (NCBI taxonomy): Eukaryota > Metazoa > Chordata > Aves > Galliformes > Phasianidae > Lagopus > Lagopus muta. Next base: position 60,830,511 of record NC_064433.1, read on the forward strand.
TTCCAGCTAAAAGACAAATGGAAAATTGTCTCTTTCCCAGGGTAGAGTTGGAGTGTGGGAAAAAGCACGCAACCCAACTTGTTTAGTTTATTTTTAAATCCAAGAGAGCCCATTTTTAAAGAAATGGAATTTGAGGACAAGTTTTTCAGTACATGTTCATTTCAAACTATTACTTGTATGATAGTGCCCAATGGAAAACTATTGAGCTAATTTTTTTTTAAAAGGGAGCATGAAGATTTACAGCTGAGTGTAAGGAGTGTATATTACTGGGTATGAACTGGAAAAGGAAACTGAAGTTGTTGTAGGTCACAGACTCTAAACATTTTTTGCCAAGAAAAGGGGCTGGGTGGGATGGGATTGGATCATATTTCCCATTGGCAGCTGGGCATTACAGTACAGCCTGGAAGCACAGCAAAGCCAAACTGCAGCTCCACCATTAGAATTCTCCCTTGATTGAATTTGGTTTAAATTCTGGCTCTTGCCACCATCACAGATCTATTTAAAACATTCAAGCAGTAACAACTTCCCTCTTGGAGCTCCTCCTTGACTTGATAGCCTGGTTCTTCCTGTGTTGGTGCTTTACTCATACTCAGCAAAGCTATTTTTAATGTGCCCAGATGATCCACTTTTGTCCAACATTTCACTTATCGTATCCATCTAATGCCTGTCATACTTGATAACACTTTCTGATGGGATTACAGGCCCTGTTTTCCATAACATTCTATTGACTGACATAAATTATTTTTCTGTCCAGAGGGCTCATTCCTTTAGGAAAGGCAGTGCAAGAGCAGTCACTGGACGCTGAAGTCAGATGTGTATTCAAATGAGAAATAAGGCAGTTGTTCCAAAAGTTAATTACACTGTTTAAAGAACTGCTTGAGTACCTGACGTTATCACTGGAAAGCTTGAAATGAGTGCTGATGTTCTAGCACAGTTCTGTTTCAGCAGCAAGATAAGAGCTGTGGGAGGTACTGAGTAAAGTTACCTGACCCAACGAGGCTAACTGTGATCATCTATTAATGGATTCCAAGGAAAAGAGGAAATACAAGTTACCAGAATGCCTGAGTTGAGAATATTACAGGCAATTTATAAATTATTGACGTGCTGAAAGCTGCCTTTTTGAACGGTGAAGCAATCTATTACTCAGATTTGCCCTCTGAGTAACCCTCACCCAGGCAGCAACTGCAGTTAAGCAGACTTTATTCCATCCTCCTCTGGATAACAGCTTTTATTTGCTGGGCAGGTACCTGCATAGAGAGGAGCTGGCTGCAGAATCAGACGTGGACACCCTCTGCTCCCAGTAGCCTTGATGTGTTCTCTGATGTTTTCCGTCAGACAGATGGAGAGCTGCTCCCAGTGCTTCGGATAGAGTGGAAGGTGGCCACCGATGGTAAGCAGAACAGAGGAATGAGCTGTGGTCTAGGAAGGACAGGGAGGAGAATTATGACTTGAAGACTTTTACTGATTGAGCTGTGGAAGGACAGCTTGAAATCTGGGCTTTTGCTGCTTTGCTTTGCTTTTGCTTGAGGGGTAGGTTTGTTTTTTCTTGAGGAATGAATCAGGATTTGGGGTATGCTGGGGATTCAGAAGTTTAAAACACTCCCATTAGCATGGATAATGGCACTTAAAATGGGAAAAGCAGATGAAACCTAACCCCAGAGTGACACGTACCATTACCACCATAGCAAGGAGGAAAAAGAAGACTTGTGCTACAAGCTTTGCAATAGTACTGACTGCTGCAGTCTTACGCAGGAGAATTACATCTGCAAACTGAACAAATGAGAGTCAATTTGAGAGCATGCAAATATTAATTCATGTGCTGTTAACCCAGTGCAAATACCTCTTATTTAGGGTAATCTAGTTGTTGTAACTTAAATTTCCTGTATGCACATCTGTCTTGGTAAAGAAATAATTGACTTATTAGAGTCTTAACGAGTACCAGTTAGTCAGGTTTTCTTACTGTCCAAATATCTGATGAATTTTTAGTTTCTATATGATGTTCTGCATATATGCTCTCATTCATATTTTTGCAGTTATTCAAGATAGGAAACAAACATGCTTAATTCTGCTTCTGCAGGATCTATATCTGAGGGTAGTATAGAGCTGTTACCTCAGCATAGCTAAGAAGCAGGTGTGCCTCAGGTAACCCAGAATCACAGAATCACCAAGGTTGGAAAAGGCCTTCAAGATCATCCAGTCCTACCATCCACTTACCACCAGTAGTACTCACTAAACCACGTCCCTCAACACAAAATCCAAACGTTCCTTGAACACCTCCAGGGTCAGTGACTCCACCATCTCCCTGTGCAGCCCATTCCAGTGCTTGAACCCAATCACTTGGTGCAGCCATTGTTATGAACTTGCTCACTCACTGGGATTGTTTATATCAAATAAAGCAAGATTTGCTTTGGTACCAAAACCACATAAAGCAGTATTGAAAGGCAGAGTTAAATACATCACCAAACAAGCCGAGAATTTCCAGGGTGCCTAGAGGATGCAATTGCCTGGCTGCTCTGCCCCTTCATCAGCATGGATGGAGCTCTTGCTGTGCAGGACAACCTTTAAGCTAGTAATGGTGTTAGTCAGCCCTGCACACTTGGTTTTTAATAGCCAGTTACCTCTGTGCTGAGATCTCCAGCAGCTCGAAGGAGTAAGGCTGCAACAAGTCCAGGCATAGTGATAATCTCTGTGGGGTTGCAGCCTTTGCACGTGCAGCTGACAGGAAAGGGAAAACACGTCTCTGTCTGTGTGCCTGCAGCTAGCATCCGCTATCTCCGAGGTGCAGAGCTGGCTGTGATGCAAGTGAGCAGCAATCAACAGATCTGTGCCCAGTTTGAATTTCAGAACAACTTGCCTCTTCAGGTCCGTCCAGATGGAGGCCGGGTGAGTGCTAAGGGCCCTGAACTACCATGGGTTTGGTTCTGCTTTTCTTATCTTGTAGCAAGCCTACCTTTTTTTTTTTTTTTCCTCTTTATGTACAGACTGGTTAGTCAGAAGAGTTGGCATAACAATCAAGATATTGGGTCTGAGGTCTGGTGTCATACCCATTTTGTTCTACGCTTGCATGTATCCATCTACAAGCTGCTCTACTTAGTTTCCCTTTCGCTTTTACTGTTCTCTGAGTTTAAGTAGTCGCTCTCAGTCCGTACCACATGTCACTGTTTTGGATGTTGCTTAAAGCAAACAGTTGTGGGAGTTTTTGCATTCTGTTTGGCCATTGTGACTCAGCCTCCTTTCAAACTCAGCCTTTCTTTTTAAGTCAAGTTCTCTCTTGTACTCTCTTGATGGAGAGGAAAGCACCAACCTGGTCCTTCCAACTTGTGCTTGGTTTAGGGAGCCCATCAGAAAATCACTGAGCACCCCACATCTCCTTACTGGAGAGAAGGATTTTGGAGTTTGTTCCCTATCACCTAGAACTGGGCCAAAGTTCATTTACCAACTGAAGCCATTCCCTCTTCCAGAAGTTGAATAACTTCACTGATATGTGGAAAACAGCATAAACTTAGTATTTGTGTATATATATGTAAAATGGCCAAGTACAGAACTCCACACAGTTGTTTGATGTGAGATCATTGTATCAGCTCAGAGATTCCTAAGAAATACTTTTTCCCTTCATTCCAAATGTAAGAATTTGAGATAGACCAGAGGACTGATACATTTAATAATTTAATGCGTTTGAGTTGTTTTCTACAGTCAAGCTTTGGAAAAAAGTTCATACGAGACAACAGAATGGGGCAGGACCTGTTAATTTCAGTTTCTTGACAGCAGTCTCATTTTGAGTGTGTTTTGTTTTCAGTGGAATTTCACTTTTAACCGCTTTGAGGTGGAACCTGGCCAGACTTACCAAGTGACTGTCTACCACTTACCCAAACTGAGTGTAAAGGGAGACTACAATTGCAAGTCCGTGTCTCTCACAATGCCTGGTAAGAGATGCTGCTCTGTTTTCCTTAGGCTTTGAGCTTAGAACTCTGTTTTCTAGCTAATGGACCTGTTTTATTGTGTTTCTTAGGTGTTTCTTTTTCCCACAAACTAGGCCCATGAACTGTGAGCAGGTTTGGTAATAAAGTAATAATAATATTTTTCAGCACCAGTGCAGCTGTGTTATACAGAGAAAGGGAGAATCACTGTGTGATACAGGCTACCTTAAGGGGGGGGGAAAGTCAGTGAGAATAGATCTGCCCAGGGTCACTGGTCTTCATGAGAGCTGGTGATGCAATGGGAGTGGGGCCTGGAACAGCAGTGTAACACTCCTGCACATACAAAGGCAGCTCCTAGGGGGAGGATGAGTGACTGGGAGTGTGCTGGCTGGGATGGGCGAACGGGGAGGGCATGGCACAGCAGTTTGAGCATGCACAGGGCAGACTGCTTTCTTCTTATCTGGGAGCACTACTATGCAGCGCTCTGTTGAAACAAACAAGGTGACCAAGTGCCACAACAGTCAGGCTGAGGCAGAAACCCAGACAGAGGGGCCACAACTTTTCTGGGCTGACACGTGCATCCAGATGAAGCACCTGAGAGACAGAGCTGCCTAGACCTTCAGTTGCATGGAACTTCAAGACTCGAGTTCCCCAAGGGCCTGAAAAGGAGGAGGGTTTCATGGGTGCAAACCTGCCCAGCTGGATGAACTTTTTGAGCAGGTGGCTAGCTTGCGAGAGGAAATCACCAGGCTGATATGTATCAACTAGAGAGAGAGAGGTTGATGCTATCATGCAGTGACATGGGCAGACCAACAGCACTGTCTTAAGTCCCAGAAAGGGGAAAAAGATGAGCAGGCTTCCAACTTTGTGGAGACAGATGGTAGAAACATGCAGGACGAGGGAGACTGGACCATACCTAGTTGCTGTTTAGAGCAGGAGGAGGAGCCTTCCTCTGAAATTCCCCTAATTAACAGATAAACAGATACAAACCTCTTAGAATAGAAGAAGAGGATGTGGATAGTCAATCCACAGTCTAACAAATTTTAGGTACCTGAACTTTGATTTCAGAGGTATAGTTAGATAAGATTTACCAAGAAATTTGATAGAGCTGACTGCTTGATGCTTTCTTCTATATAGGAATATTTTCCTATGACTAAGAAGAACTTGTTTTCCCTGAAGATGGGGAGCATCTTCAATGCTCTGGCTGTATTAGCTACTTTATAAATACATTCTATATGTGGTTTAAAAACTGATTCATAATTTCTTTCTTGCTTATAGTTGGCAGTATGACTTTGCAGTTAGAAGATATGATGTACATGGTGTGGCAGTCAGTGTGTGCTGGAAAAAGTGAGGGGGCATTCAGTTTTCAGCCATCCTATCCTTATTGTATGTGGTCATACTGAGCTCTTCTGGTTTTATCCTCCTTCTGTTCCTCAGAAACCTAATGCATTGTGTCAAGGTCAGCAACTGCAGGGAGCTTTGCTGATTAGAGCATACTTGTAAATTACAGGGGCCTAAACTTGAAAGTTGGAAACTTAAGATCCATAATTTTTTCTTTCAGCTGTTTAAGCAAGCAGTTGTAGAGAGTTCTTTTGATTTGTATTCATGCCTTGGAAGAGGGTTATACTTTAGGCTGAGAACTGTAAATTCCACATTGCTAAATGTTGAATGCATAACTCTGTATTAGTGTTTGAAAAAGGTCCCAAAGAGGCCCTGGCCAGTCTGCCAAGTTAAGCTCGTAGAATTATAAAGAAGAAGAGAATTTGGGTTTCAAAGAAGACACCAACCTACTAATGACAGAATGTGACAGAATACTTTTGAAGGAAGTTATGGCAGTGGTGCTTTCAGTCCAGAGATCAGTATGAAGCTTTAATTCTACTATGACCCCAACTCTACCAAAGCCCTCTCTCAGAAGGAGCTGTCAAGTATTACTGTCATTATAAATACTATATGTTTTTAGTCTTCTCTTGTTAGTATCTCTATAATGAAAAAACCTAGCATCAGTGGAAGGACTAGTTTATGCATTGTGAAATGATATTTCTCCTGTTGAAATTTGCTGCTACTTTGGAGCAAAGATCTACTTATCAAGGTGTGTCTCTGGCTTCTGCTAAGAAAAAGGGTATTTCTCCTAAACAGCAGTACAGTGTTTCTGACTAGTCACTGATGGTGTGTCTGTCTTGCAGATTGCAAGGACTCTCTGATGAAAAGAACCACCCCATGTGTAAAGACAGGTAGGAATCTGTCAGAGGCATGGATGTCCTGTTGAAATGCTTTTGACATTTGAGAAACTTGAGAATACTTCCACTATTTCCAGGCAGTCTGTGGGAGCCCAAGATCCAAGCTAAAAGTCTAGATGATATAACTCTGCTTGTGAGCTTTAACCCATGGAAGGAGCCAACCCGATACCAAATTCATGTGACCAGTTTCCTGAATGAGAGGAAGTGTAAAATGATCACACGTGATGTCACAGAGGTAATTACCTTTCTAAATGATATCAATTATATCTTCTGTGGAAATTTAGACAAACGTTTCTTTAACAGTTGTTAAAGGAGTTGGAGCCAAGATGCGGGAGATGTAACGCATGCACTTGCACAGCAATTTCCAAGTTCTTTTCAGATTATTATCTTGCCTTTGAAAAAGAGAAATTTCTATCAGGATCTTGATGGTTAGAAGACCAAAAAGATGTTCTGAAAGATTTGTTTTTTAATGTGTGAGGCAGAGTGTAAGCACCTGCAGTGGAAATGGAATTTTGACCTACGACTCTTCAGCCTTTATTACCTTTGTCAAGCTAGCACCTGGGAGGTAGGACTAAATAAGTTAACCAAAACCAAGGTACAAAGCTTTGATAAATCGTTGAAGTAGTTCATTAAAAGTGATGGTATGGGGAGAGTTGGTGGTTTGGTTGTTTTTTGTTTTGCTGCGTTTTTTTGTGTTTTTTAAGAACAAGACACTCATTTGTAACAGGTGTTTCAATTAAACTGTCAATCAGTTCCTCCAGTTCTTGTGACCTGTGTGCTTGAGAAGCACAAAGCAGATGCAGAATGCCTTTTGGCATAAGAAACCTCCCCTTTCAGGTATCTGATGGAAGAGAGGTACTGAATATTTGTTACCAGTCCCCACCCTTCCTGAGGGCAGGGCAGGTAAACTGGCATTCAGCTTGCTTAATTGTTCCATTTCTTCCATACTTGAAGTTTTCATATTCCATGTACCGATGAGTGTCATGTTGTTAGAGCAGGTACAGCTGTGTGCACACTTTCCGGACAGAGATTAATCAACTTCAGTTTGGAGTATATCTTTGCTGAGCAGTGGAAAGAACATATTTATGTTATTATTAAATTGATGAATTCTCAACAAAGGACAAACTTCTCTGTTGTGGTGCCAGTGGCAGCAGTGTTGACAGCTTTTTTTAATTAAACACATGAGAAACACACTTTAATTAAACATCTACACGTTAAATAACTTAAGATAGTAACATTGTTAACTTAAGCTTACAGTTTCTTAACATATTTAAAGTTATGCAACGTACAGATTTGTTTCCTGTTAACTTGTGCAACCTCAGTGTGCTATCTTAACAGTGTTACTATGTCAGTCACACGTGATGGTGGCCAGACCTTTTTTAACAGTAATTGGAAATGTCTGTGTCTTTGTAATGCTTTGTATTCTCTGCTCAGCTTCTTTTCTTTTTTCCTTCTTTCATTCCATTTTCTTCTCCTGTCCATTAACTCATATCTGACTTTTGCAGGGCGAACTGCAACCACAAGCAAATGTCACAATCAAAATGGAGAAGAACTTGAAAGCTTGCTGCAACTACAAAGTACAGGTACAATCTCACTGTTGTCTCTATGTTATTCCTTCCTCAGCAAGGCAATGTGTTAGCTTAAGAATTCTGTATTTTTCACACGGTGTTTTGTTCTGAGCTATTACCTACATCAGGGAAATAATGATTATGGCAGAAAGAACATTTTATGAAGGTCTTCTTTGTAGACAGTGGCTTTTCCTTAGTGTAGGGTTGCCAAGTCTGAGTTTAAAGTGGGAATGAGAGGTGCACAACCACAGAAGCTCCCTGCCTTGTTAATTCACAGTGAGCAGTGTAAGAATTCTTGATTAATCTTGTTTTCAGAAGGAAAGTGGGAATTCTGTCCCCCTGTGGTAAAGTAAAGGGAATGTAGGGGCAGAGGAGAAAGTCAAGCTGGAACAGAATTGCTTTTAAGAATAGCTTTTGTTTTCTGAATTTATTTTGCCTGCAGATTCAGCCATTCTTTGCCATCTGTGGTACAGACTGTCTGAGGCACTCTACTTTCATCCCATGTTCACCAGCTCCAAGTGAGAATTTCCATTTCTCTAAATTACCTTCTCAATATTTTGTATGGAGGAGAACTGAATTTTAACATAACTCTTGTCTTTTGCAGGTGTGGGCCCATCAGGTAAGGTCTCCTAATACCCTGAATCATCTCTTACTACTTCTATTGTCATTTCAAATAACAAATGATCCTCCCTGGCCCAGTGCTGGGAAATGTCTAGTTGTACCACTGAGTTCAAAATGAATTGTATTACAGTTACTTCACAGCTTTAAGAAGGCAAGTATTTGTATGCAGCATAAAACATAGAGAGCATTTTTTTGAGATACTTGCATAAAATTCCTTGAGAAATGCTTTTGACAAGACGAGTCTTAATATAAAATACTTTCTGTCACTTTGCCTAGAGTGTTTTTTTTAATTGTATAATATTAAGCAGCTTTTGGAGAGAATAGCTTGCATATATTCATTTCTACAGATGTCAAGATAAATCATGTGCATAATGGTTTGACATCCTTTTTTGGCTGCAGTGACACCTGATTTTAAAAAAAGCACCTGTAGTTTGAAAAAAATTCCTCACCCAAAATGTAAAAAAAAAAAAAAAAAAGACATTTATTTGGAAGATGTGAAGATGTGCTATGCAGAACAGGCAGGACGTGGGCTGCGTACCTATCGAAGCTGGGTAAACATTTCTGTGTAGAGAGAAAGATTATTGGTCTGTGTTTTCTATGTGTTGCACATACAGTTCTTTGTAGAACAAGTTTGTGGTGCAAAGCAGCATCACAAAAGCAGGATGTCGTGATGAGTGACTGTGGTGTGGCCTGTTGTAGGAGGGAAGTACTGAATTACCTGTAGTTTTGGGCAAAACTCCCCCTTGACCCCCGCTGCTCAGCAAACTTCTGTTCCCAAGTGAAACTCTGTATTTGTGTAAGCAATGTCTGCATGCTCTTTTTGTACCACAGATGATATGATGATATGGGTGTACTGGTGTATCACTGGGATCTGTGTGTTACTGGTGGGATCAGTCATAGCAGGTGTCATTTGTATGACCAAAAAACGAGCAGGTAAGACTCATACCAAGTAGGAACAAAAGACTTGGCGCTAAAACTACTTTTCCTACGTCTGTAATTATTCCTCTGGTTTTTTTCTTCCCACTTTGATGTACTGCCGCTGAAATAATGTCAACGTAAATACTTTCTTCTGATCTACATCATGGGATTTGTAAGATCTTAATGCTATCCACCTATCTAAATAAACTTCAATGGATTATGCTGTCTGGTACTCCATTTTCATATAGATCTTCAGAGCTTGTGAGGGGAAAAAAAAACTTCATAGTTCAGCCCTTCAATTCCCGCAGATATCTACAGATATCCTTTCCATTTATTTTTGCTCCTATTTTATGCAGGAGTTTTACAAGACAGAAGCTTCCCATTTGTCCAGACTATAGTCTTCTGTTCCACCCAGAGTCTCTGCAAAATTCCCTTTCTTACTTTTTTGAGTTTAAGTAATGTTTTTCTTCTTCCACATTCACTGAAAAACACGACACAAAAAATATTTGTTGCACAGACTGGAGAAGTGAGCGATTAAGAGCTAATTCCTGGTCTATTATGCTATGCTATCTATTACCATGGAGCAGTTATCGCAGGAGCATGAGTGATGGGAAATATTTTGGAATATTTCTTAATATAAAATTGATCTGTAACACGTATTTAGGGACATTTTAGCTAGCTGGGTAAAATTTTAAGTAAGCCTCTTAAGAAAATGCCATCTCTACAGCATTAAAGAGAGGTAGAAGAATGTTTGGGGGTTCTGTACTCCTCAGATCAGGGGAAGATGGAGAAAATTGGTTTTGTGTGCATCTCTTCTCTTCACGGAGAAATGTAGAGAAGTAGCAAAATTGGTGGATACAAGTCTTCATTCATTTAGTATATTTTGTATTAGACTTTTTCTTCCCTGGGTCATCCTTCTGGTCCCTGTTGCCTTCTACCCCATGCAGTTAAAGATTTTTGAATGTGGCCTTTGGAAGGGGGGTTAATTTTATTTCTTACTTTCAGTACTGACAGTGACTTTCTCTTTCGTCCAGGACACCGGCGAGGAAAGTGCAGCCACTATGATTTGCAAACTGGTAAGTTGTGCTGCCAAATACATGTAATGTATTTTGGAAGTCTCACAACTGTTCAGAAAAGGCCTCTTCTGGACTCTGCTCCTCTGTAGGTGCTTCTCAAAACCAAAATGTGGCCTTGGGATCTTCCTGGTTAGTCAAAAGACACTTTGTAATAACAAGTAGCATCAGACAGAGAATATGCAAGTTGGAATGCCGTCTTTGGCAGATGGGAGATAACTGTTTTGTAAAGTGAGTAACCCAGCTGAGGCTGTACTGGCAAAAGAATCTTTGATCATCTAAGCAGTAGCAGCAGGAGATTGTTCTGAGGTGCACTGAACTCCCCAGCAGGGAGCATAGCTGCAGGTGCAAGCCTCTTGAAGCCCATGTGTTTTACTTTTGTGTGATGAAATTTCAGAACTACCCAAAGATCAATATAAATCACAGTTCCACTGTCAGGACTTTACTATAAAATTTTTACAGTAGTGTGTTGTCTCTGTATGTTGCCAAATTAGCTTCAGAACTGCTATTTAGTGTAACCTTTTGTTAATGTTCTTCTATGTTGATTGCTACTGGTTGGCATTGTTACAATGTCAGGGATGTGCTTGGGATTAATATTTCTGTCTTTCAGCAGTACCACCTACCAGCCTTCCTCTACCACCCTTAAAGCCTCGAAAGGTTTGGATCGTGTATTCTGCCGATCACTTGCTCTACGTGGATGTGGTGTTGAAGTTTGCTGAGTTTCTGATGACTGTCTGTGGCACTGCTGTAGCCTTAGATCTGCTAGAAGATCATCAGATCTCAGAGTTTGGGCCATTACCCTGGCTCACTCGACAGAAGAAGGAAATGGAAGAACTATCCTCCAAGATCATAATCTTATGCTCACGAGGCACCCAGGCCAAATGGCAAGCCATGCTTGGGAGCGCACCTGTGTGTCTCAAGCAAGATCAGCAAAAGCCAACTGGAGACCTGTTCACCCCAGCCTTAAATTTGATCCTGCCAGATTTCAAGAAGCCAGCCTGTTTTGGAATGTATATAGTCTGCTATTTTGATGGGATAAGTAGCGAGAAAGATATTCCTGATCTGTTCAACGTCACATCCAGGTACCAACTGATGGACAAGTTTGAGGATATTTATTTCCGGATTCAGGACTTGGAGAAGTTTGAGCCTGGGCGCATCCATCGAATCCAGGAAATCACAGCTGAAAACTACATTGATACCCCTAGTGGTAGGAAGTTGAAAGAGGCAGTTCAGAAGTTCAGAAACTGGCAGACAGAGCACCCGGACTGGTTTGAGGCTGAAAGCATCAACCTCGATAATGATGAAGAGTTGCAGTCCCTAAACAGAGAGAGCCAGGTGGATTCGTTGCTAAGTGAACCAGGTGGAATTGTGAAACAGCAGCTGCACTTACGAGAACCTGACCCTAACTGCTGTTATGTCATTAATCTCCACATTCGTGAAGGTGAGAACAGAGGTTGTATACTACAGCCTCAGCTTAATCTCTGTGGAGATCCAGCTTCTCAGACTCTGATTGATCCTTTGGATGAGGCTGCTCCAGTTCAGAGAGTGGAGCCAGTCTCTTCCATGGAAGACAAAAGTATTTTTGGCCATCATGTGCTGAGTAATGAGGACTGCATGGAAGGAGTTCATCTTCTGGAAACAAGTTTTCCAATGAGGAACGACATCATTCTCCATGGTGACTGTGATGTTTCAGCAACAGATGACCAGAGTCCTGCAAACCTCTCAGGTGAACTGAGGCACCATCTGAATGGGCTTATGTACTCTCTTTATCAGCAGAGTGTCATTCCTTCAGATCCGTGTTTCTGCCAAGAGGAGGCTGAAAAGCAGCACCAGTTGATCTTTGAAGACCAGTGCAAAGACCAAAGACAGTCAGTGCAGTCAGACCAGGGTTACATCTCTAGGTGTTCTCCTTTGCCTCCTGATGACCCTGTGGAAGAGGAAGAAGAGGATCAGGAGAATCAGGTGGTTTGTCATGAACTCTCTCCAGAGGTCTTGAACAGTCTAAAGAGCCTCCAGCAGCAGCTTTTTTTCCAGGACATTCAATGGAGCTCTGAGTCAGGATATCCAGCAGAGCTGATGAAGATGAGCCCATCTCCAGAGGACTGTTAGGCTCTATCTGGGACCTGCTCCATCTGAAATACACAGATGGAAGGTAGTATCGCATCCAGCACTGAAACTGCATTTCCAATGCCATCCTTCTCCTTGTATTACATGTGACTAATTGGTGGGATCTTCCTGTCTGCTGCAGAGAAGCAGGGTTGCCCAGCAGTTGATGAACATCTCTGCTTCTAATCTCTGTGTAGAGAGAAGCAACAATACTAGCCATCACTGTGACTGAACAGGCAGTAGTTCTGCTCCTGGGGGACATGTATTATATTGAGCCCTCACTGCAGAAAAATAACCTTAGCTCATCCACTAGTGCCTTCAGAACTCCCTCCAACTGTAATGATTTTATTGCACTGAACAGAAAACAAGGCCAAGAATCAGATTATAGAATTAGAATGGCAAACTTTTCAATGCCAGCTTGATGGTTTTTTTTAGTATATATACATATATTTTTTTAATAATGTGTTTAAAGATGTGTGCCTTAAACTTCAGCTAGGTTAGGACTGTCTTTACATAGTCACATAATGGGTTAGGTTGGACCAGATAAGCTGCGGAGGTCTAACACCTCTGCCCAAGTAAGGCAACCTACAGCAGATTGCCCAGGCCCATGTTCAGGTTGCTTTTGATTATCCCCAAGCAGTGAGACTCCACAACCTCTCTGGGCAACCCTGTTTGTTATTAGCTGCACAGTAAAGAAGTGCTTCCTGGTGTTCAGAAGGAAACTCCTGTTTCTGTTTGTGCCTATTGCCTCATGACCTGTCACTGGGCACCAATGAAAGGAGCCTGTCTCTGTCGTTTTTTGTACTCTCCCTTTATTTATGCACGTAATGCCTAGAATAGAGCAAGAAAGAATGGCCTCAAGATGTGTCAGGGAGAATCATATTAGGGATATTAGGGAAAAATTTCTTCTCTGAAGGAGTGGTGAAGGATTGGAACAGGCTGCTCAGGAAAGTAGTGGGGTCACCATCCCTGGAGGTGTTCAAGAAACGTGTAGATGTGGTACTAAAGAATGTGGTTTAGTGGGCAGTGTTGGTGGTGGGTGGTGATGATGGTTGGACTAGAAGACCTTTGAGGTCTTTTCCGACCTTAATGATTCTGTCATTCTACATAGGTAAGATGGCCCCCAACCCTTCTGTAGGCTGAACAGACCCAACTCAGCCTTTCATTGTAAGAGAGATGATGTAGCCCCTTAGCCATCTTTGTGGCCCTTCATTAGACTCTGTCCAGTATGTCCATGTCTCTTCTGCACTGAGGAGCTCAGCAGTGAACACAGTATTCCAGGCATGCCTCCACCAGTGCTGAGTAGAGGAAAAGCTTTATCTGCTGGCAGTGTTTTGCCTAATGCAGCCCAGGATACCTTCAGCCTTCTTTGCAGCAAGGACATGTTGCTGGCTCATGCTCATCTCAGGGTCTTCTAGGATTTCCATGTCCTTTTCCTCAAAGGGCACCTAGCCTGTCCTGCTGCTTGCAGTTGTTACTCTTAAGGTACGGGGATTTGCACTCCATGTTGAACCTGATGAGCTTCCTGTCAGCCTGTTTCTCTGGGCTGTTGAGCTCTCAGAATGGCAACAAAGCCTTCTGGTGTATCAGCCGCTTCTCCCAGATTTGCGTATCTGTGAGCTTGCTAAGGGCACGCTTTGCCCCATCATCCAGAATCACAGAATGGCCAGGGTTGGAAGGGACCTCAAGGATCATGAAGCTCCAACTCCTCTGCCACATGCAAGGCCACCAACCTCCACATTTGATACCAGACCAGGCTGCCCAGGGCCCCATCCAACCTGGCCTTGAACACCTCCAGGGACGGGGCATCCACAACCTCTCTGGGCAGCCTGTTCCAGTACCTCACCACTCTCTCTGTAAAGAACTTCCCCCTGACATCCAACCTAAATCTTCCCTCCCTCAACTTAAAACCATTTCCCCTTGTCCTGCTGTTATCAACCCTTTCAAAGAGTTGATTCCCCTCCTGTTTGTAGGCTCCCTTCAGGTACTGAAAGGCTGCAATGAGGTCACCCTGCAGCCTTCTTTTCTCCAGGCTGAATGAGCCCAGCTTCCTCAGCCTGTTTTTGTATGGGAGATGCTCCAGTCCCCTGATCATCTTCGTGACTCTCCTCTGCACACTCTCCAACAGCTCCCTGTCTTTCTTGTACTGGGGGTTCCAGACCTAGACACAGTTCTCCAGATGGGGTCTCACGAGAGCAGAGTAAATGGGGACAATACCTCCTTGTCCCTGCTGGCCACCCCTCTTCTGATGGAGCCCAGGATACCACTTGCTTTTCGAGCCAGATCCTTAATGAAGATGTTAAACAAGATTGGAGCCAGTATTATCCCCTGGAGTACTCCTAGTTACTGCTTAGTTAGACTAAACCACTGATTGCCACCCTGTAGTCCTAGCCACTCAGCTAGTTCTTTACCCGCTTTTGAAGCATGTTAAACTGTCTTGTACTTCCTCAGCTTGTCTATGAGGATCTTACGAGGCACAGTATTACTGAAGATAATTACTGAGGTCTTAATGAAGTGCAGGAAGGTGGTATCACTGCTCCCCTCTCATCCCAGGTTGGTCATTTCATCATAGGCACTCATCATAGGTCAGGCATGACTTTTCCTTGGTGAATCCATGCAGACTACTCCTGGTTTTCTTGCCCTTCATGTGCCTGGGAATGGTTTCAGGATGAGTTCCATCAAATCCCAAGGGATCAAGGTGAGGCTGACCAGTCTATAGATGCCTGAGTCTTCCTTTTTGTCATTCTTGAAGATAGGACATTTGCTATCCTCCATTCTTTAGGCTCTTCTCCCAGTTGCCATAGTCATTCAAGGATTATCAAGAGGGGCCTCACATTCACTTCTACCAGCTCCCTCAGCACTCACAGGTGAATCCCATTGGGGGATGGGATGGCCACGATTGATGAACATCCAAATTGCTGATGTATTCCCTGACATTATCCAGAGCAAAAATGAGTGTGAGATGTTCTTTGTGCAAGTATAGACACAAGCACAGGTATTGCAGGCTAACCATTGTGAAAACACCCTCATAATAGGTTATGGGGTTGATCCTGCCAGAGCAGTGATGCTGTCAATTCCAAGATTGATCTTGATGCACTAGGAAGACTTATTCCATGCAAGTGATCCTCTATTGGCCCATGTAGCACTGACTGAGTAGCGGACTAGTTGGAGCCAGCATTTACTGTAGGTATTGTCACACTTTCTGCAGTCTAGCCAGCTGGTTACAGTTCATGAGATACAAGCACCTCCAAGCCTTTCTGCTTTGTGTTCAGACAAGCTTGTCATCTTCCTGTCCTTCTAAGTTTACTTGTCAAGAGATTTTGAGATCATGTTATTTTGGCTTTTTAAAAGTCTGATATCTCAAAAGATAATCTGCTCATTTGACTTGCAACCAATGTTTTATTATGTATATTTTATACTTTTGTTTATGACTTGTTTTTTTTCCTTAAATTAAAAACAGGAATGCTTTTGGATATATTTACTTAAATACTTGTATGTCCTCAATTGTGCCTTAATCGTTAGATAAGGATTCCTTCTGGCAAAATTGAGACAGAACCAGAACCGGATCAGCTGGCAAGCACCAAAACATGCCTGGAAGGGACAGCTGAGGACCTTTGTATATGTGGGAAGAGCATGTACCTTCCAAATGGGCGTTATAGAAGTTGAATGCATGTCATTTCTGCACGGGGCCTGGACAGTGAGGCAGAGCTGTCAAGAAACACTGGCTGTCTCTGCAGCAAAATGCTCAGAACACTGGGTACTGCATGCAACCAAACTTGAGATACTATTGCTCTACAACTCCGTGAAAGGTGGTTGTGGCAAGGTGGGGGTTACCTCTTCTCCCAGGTATAGGATGAGAGGTAATGGCCTCAAGTTGCATCAGGGGAAGTTCAGGTTGGATATTAGGAAATATTTCTTCTCAGGAGTGGTGAGGCATTGGAAGAGGATACCGAGGATGGTGATGTGCCTGGAAATGGTCAAGAACCATGTGGATGTGGCACTGAGGGACATAGTATGGTGGACATGGTGGTGATAGGCTGACATTTGGACTGGATGATCTTAGAGGTCTTTTCCAAGCTTTCTTATTGTATGAAAATTGGCACTACCTTAGAGCCCTGTCTGCACAGGACCTAATCCACTGGGAGCTAAGCAAGTAGTAGCTGTGAGCTCAGAGTCTCTCCAGTGGGAACTCATTTCTCAGATTGTATGAATAATTGCCATCTTGCTGATCCCAGCTTTTAGAATTTCTTTTATCTTACAGTAATTAGCATTTAAATGATATGGTTTTTTTTCCCCATGAGCTCTTTTCAAGTGGTATACACTTCTGTGAATCATCTAAGTAGGAAGCTCAGAAGTGTCATCTGGATTTTTTTTATGTCTTCATTATTCCCTTCTCAAGTAGTCCCCTTGGTGTTGCAGCTTTTAGAATTCACTTTCACTTACAAGAAGTTTGTTTGAGGGGAAAAATCCAGACTCTTTTAGCAACCAAACATGAGGAGAGCAAGTAACAATAATGCATCTGTTGGTCCCTGAACGCAAAACTGAAGAGCTCAGCAGGACTCAAAAGAGGACAGAATCGGTCACAAGTTTCTAATTTTATTTTAACAATCTTGCTTTTTAAAAAATACAGCTTCTGATTAATGCCAGGGGGATGCCAAGTGTCCACTGGCCGCAGGCCTCATCTCTCACTTCTTTTTCCCATCCTGGGAATAGTCTCTTTTTTGTGAGGAGAGCAAGAGAATGCTAAATAGCTGAGCTCTGCTACAAGCCTTGTAACAGGACCCCAAGGGGTGTATATTTTCATATGGCACAACTTGATATTGCAAAGTGTTACTGACCTGGACCAGTAATTAATGTTGGGCACAAGATAGTAGGCGTGCAAGGTGTGTTGGGTGAGGTATTGTTTGCTCTTGGACAGCACTACTGTCCCTTTCTTCTGCAGACAGATTTGTTGTGCAGCAGAAGGGTCTAAATGGACGTGAGAGCTCAATTAACAAAGAGAAGGGAGTTTAAAAGGTGGGGCAGGCTTATGAATGAGAGACTGCAGAGCTTTAATTGCTTCTCTGTAAGTAATTGGAAGGTAGCACTGCCCTCCAGTAGATAGTTGCATGGGGGCTTCTGTACAATCAGCTGCTACAGAAGCTTCACACATCCCAAACAGCACATTTTCTAACACCCTATAAGTAATGGGGCTACAAAGAACCACTTTTTCTACAGAGGAATTTGATGCAACAGCATCATCATTTTGTGGTGTCATCTGCCCCAGGTAGTTACTGCATAACGGGACAAATTTGAAGTGTAATTTCAATGTAGTCAGAGGTTTGAATATGCCATGGCTACTTAAGTTTCCAATACGCCATTTTCTCACTGATGTCTTAGATGGAAAAAGGCACTCAATATTGAAAGAGCAGCTGTGAGGGGGTACTGAATAAGTAAGACGCATTAGTAGTAATTCTGCTGTGATTCTTCCAGTGTCTCAGCTATGCTTATGCCTGCGTGTATCAGGGATGCTCTACTCACTGCGGTGCTATCATGAACCATACCATAGGAACAGCAAAACAGAGCTGGGGATGAATAGGTTTTTCTTCCTTCAACATATTTTTGGCACATATTACGCTCATTTGACTGAAGCATGGAGTACTCCTAGATGCAGTGTCTTCTCATTCTCCCTAAACGGTATTGCAGCTCTTTCTGAGCTTTAACTATCCGTATAATGCTGGAAAAGGCAGGTGCAAGGAAACCAGCCTCTGCATAACCCCAACAGACCTGCGACTGCACCCCTTTGGCCTGGACAGTAGCATCCCCTAGACACAGCTCACATCACATAGGAAAAGTTCACAGTACTTAGTTTTACAATCACGGTCACTCACAGCACCAAGATTGTCCAAACAAGAAGGAATTACTGAAGAGAAGGCCACTGGCCAAAATTCACACAAGTGCCCACCTGAGGTGTCAGGTTAAAAATAAAGCACTGGTGGGAAAGTTAAGCCGAGTCTGTGCTGGCTCTGTTTGGCAGGGGGAGAGCAGCAGGTCTACACTCTCAGCTCGTAGCAGAGCAACGCTGTCACCCCGTTGTTCCTGAGCCCTGGAGGCTTGTCAGCCACCTGAGGGCACGTGGTTCTGCCAGGGGGAGCTGGAAGTTGGCACTGCTGTAAACATGTCTGCTGCATGAAGGGCTGGAGCCCTGGAAGAGGTGGGTGTGGGCAGGACTGGGCCGTGCCTGCGTCCTGCTGCTGGCTCTGCGGAGGAGGCGGTGGGCTCTTTTGCCCGTTGCCGTCAAGACAGCTTGAAAAATGGCTCTGGACAGGAAGCCAATGACAGCAGCCTTGGCCAGGGAGCGAAAAAGAGGCCTGTGGGAGCCTAAGGTCTTCTTCCAAACATGGCCTCTGCGCTCCTGCTTCAGTGCAGCCAGTTTGGGGAGTGGCTGGAGCCAGGCTGAAGAGCAGGCCGCAACCCACCCCACGCATGCATGGAGCTTAAAACCAAAGATAAGTGTTTCTTTGAGACAATAAGTACAACCAACCGCTCCCTCACCACCCTTAACCACGCACATCTGCAGGGCAGGGTGCTGGAGTGTCCTGCTCTGTGCTCAGCCAGCACAGGCCACAGGCAGCGCCCAGCCCCGCACCGCCATTTGGGAGCTGCCCTGCTGCTCCCTCAAACACATGTGGGAAAAGGTCAGGAGGAACCTTTCCAGCCCTCCTGTCCTACACAAAGGGAGTCCCTACGCTGCATAAAGGAAAACCAACACTGATCCCACAAACATGCATATTCACAGAGAAATGAGCGCCCCAACAAGCGGGCGCTGCTGTATGAAGCCAGCAGGAGGCTGCCTAAACCCTGTTCTCACCAGAAGTCAGTGTCTCGGTGGGAGCAATCCCCCCGACTGCGTCCATTTTGGATTCACTTGTTTCTTTAGTGTGTGAAGTCAACATAAGATGCCAAAGGTTGAAGCACAGAGGTAGACATTTACAGCTCAGAGGAAGTGGCTTCAAGGCTTGAAATGAGCAGATGGCTGGCGTGCTTCTAGGTGTTCCCCAGCTGCTCCTCCCCAGTCTCCCCAGCTCTGCTGGGTCGTGGGGGTGGCTTTGCGGGACCGGTGGAACCCAAGCGTGTTTGTTCTTGTTCTGCACGCACCAAGAAGGCACATCTCTGCTGCTCGGGCCCCTCTTGCATCTCATCGCTGGTCAACAGTTGTTCCTGAAGGACTGGGGAGCGTCTGGTCCCTGTTGGTTAGGGGAAGAAAAGAAAACCAAACCTTTATGGTCACAAAGCAACACAATGTCTTGGCGGGGAGTTGGAGGGGAAAGGTTGGGATCCTCCAGGCAGTGTGGAGAGGCAAAAGCACTGAAGAGGATCCGTGGTGAGGGGCAGATGTGTTTTCCAGGGGTGAAAGATCGGCCGTGGACTCCTGCAGGTAGCAGGCTTCACGTCAAGCTTCCGCTGACGGAATTGTCTATAGGACAGGGAGGGCAGCAGGAGTCCGGCAGGGTGTCCATGTCCTTCCCACGCTTGGCCACAGCAGAGGGAACCTGAGCAGAAACACAGAGAGACTGGCGAGGCTCAGCAGGCTCAGCCCTGAGCAGTGACAGCCAGCGCGTTGACGTAACCATGGGGGCCCACATCGACGTCGGACAGCCCGTGGCCCAGCGGGGCGGCGGTGGGGGGCCCGGCAGCAGAGCCATACTTGGAGGGCGGCAGGGTGGAGGTGGGGTGCAGGAGGCAGCAGGTCTCCAGAGCCTCCAGGCCACGGCAGGCCAGGAAGAAGAGGTTCTTCAGCATGAAGAGGGAGAGCGGCTGCTGGTAGCGCAGGAGCAGTAGGCAGCGGAGCGCCAGCAGCGGCGCGTCCAGCAGCCCGGCGGGCAGCAGCAGGTGGAGGGCGAGGCGTGCGGCTCCGGGCGGGCGAGCGGCGCTGAGCTCGTAGAGCCACAGCACCGGCGAGGCCAAGCAGAGGAAGTAGACGGCGATGAGGAGGTAGCGCAGCGGGGCGGGCAGCGGCGCGGGGCGGCTGGGCTGCAGCACCAGCTCCAGCAGGGAGAAGCTGTCGAGGAGATCGAGGCAGGTGGCGAGGAAGGCGGCTGCGGCGCGGTGCTGCGGCGGAGGCTGCGGGGGCAGGAGCAGCTGCCCGGAGCCCTCGGCGCCGATGGCCCGCAGCAGGCAGTAGAGCAGCGGGGCGGAGAGCGCCAGGGTGATGCGGAAGCCGGTGGTGCCCAGCGGCAGGCGCAGCTCGATCAGCTCCAGGATGGAAGTGCCCAGGATGAGCGCCGCCTTGGGCGTGAAGGCGATGGAGTAGATGAGCCAGGCCAGGTGCGCGTAGGCGAAGTCGCCGCCGCGGGGGGGGCCGCCGGCCCCGCGTCCCCCGGCCCCGCGTCCGCCGGGGGGGCCGTGCAGCAGCAACGGGTGCGGCGGCGGCGGCCCGGGGGGCGGCGGGGGCCGCTCGCGGCGCCGCGCCCGGCTGTTGCGGCAGAAGAAGATGCCCCAGCCGGCCGCCAACACCAGGTCGGTGGCGATCCAGCTGCACCAGTACAGGTCGGTGACGGCGATCAGGTAGAGGTCCAGCAGCGCGCCCTGCCCCAGCAGCAGCACCAGGGACAGCGCCTGGAAGCCCCAGCGCCGCCCGCCCGCCGCCCCGCCGGGCCCCAGCAGCAGCCCCCCGGCCGCCGCCCCGCCGCCCGCCGCTCCGCCGCCCGCCGCCGCCGCCCCGTACAGCTCCGCAGCCGTCATCCCGCGGCCCGGGCTCCCGCCGCCGCCGCCGCCGCCGCTGCTGCTGCTGCTGCTGGGGAGCGGCGAGGCGGCCGCGGGTGGCGGGGCGGCGGGCGGCGGCACCAGCGGCTTGCTGATGCTGATGCTGTCCTCTTCCTCCTCCTCCTCCTCTTCCTCCTCGGGGCTGCTGCGGGGGCTGCGGGGGCGGCGGGCCCGCGCCGAGCCCGAGCTCGACCCCGAGCCCCGCCTGCTACCTCCGCTGCTGGAGCTCCCCGGGAAGAGCGGCTGCCGGTCGGCGGCGTGCGGCGGCGGCGGCGGCGGCGGTGGCGGCGGCGGCTGGAAGGAACCCGAGGAGGAGGAGACCGAGCGCTGGTTGGAGGCAGCGCGGTGCATGGTCCTCCCCGGCCCCCGAGCCGGCGCGCCGGGCCCGACGGCCGCGCCGCGGCCCCCGACCCGCCCCCGGCCCGCCCCTGCTCCCCGCGCCGCCGCACCGGACCGACAGCGGCACCGAGAAAGAGCCCGAGAGGCGGCGGGGCGCGGCGAGGGGCCGGGGGCGGCGCCGATCTGCAGCGCAGCGGCGGTGGGTGGGCTGGGGGTGGGCGAGCTGAGAGCGGCTGTGCGCCGGGGGGGCAGGAGGGGTCGGGGGAGGAATCCCCCAGCTGTTCCCGTAGCTCGGGAACGGAGCCTCAGGAGGGTAGTCGCCCGCCCACCCGTATGGCACAGCCCCGGCACTGGACTCAGAAAAGCAGAGGGGCTTCGATGGCGCTGGTCTCCCCCGGCCCCCGGGCTGACCGAGTGAAAGGCCGCAGTCCGGGCGCAGCCTGAATCCGAGCGCTGACCTGGAGCGCTCATCCTGGAGCTATTTGCTTTCACTTTGTTGTAGGTTAAATGCACAGTAAGTGGCTTATACCACGCAGATTTCCTGATCTCAGCTATGCTAGGTAGTGAGGGCTCTGCCCAGCCTGCCTTGCTGGCACAGTTGCTTCATGTTGGACATCTGGAAAAATTTCTTCTCAGAAATAGTGATACTGCATTGGAAAAGGTTGCCCAGGGAGGTGGTGGAGTTACTGTCCCTGGAGATGCTGAAGATTGAACCATGTGGATGTGGCACAGAGGTACATGCTCAGTGGGCATGGTGGGGATGGGCCAGCAGTTGGACTGGATGATCTTAGAGGTCTTTTCCAACCCCAACGATCTGTTGTTCTATTCATGTTGATGTGAATAGCCCTCAGGTTCCAACTGAAAGCACTCAGAATGAGCTGCTGTGGCACCACCACACATGGCACACTGCATTCCCAAGTAGTGCTCTGTGTTCCCAGCCCTTTGCTCCCTTGCAGCTTCTGAGAATGATCCCAAATAGCTTGACTCCTATGGGTATATGCTCCTCAACACATAGGGCTCAGTACTGACGAACAACATGAGGGATAGAACTCCAAGCCCTAAGGTATCTGGAAGCATTGCAGGCCTAGGAAGCAGTGTGTGGAGGTGGTACAGCCCATAGGCCTTCCCCAAGGTCTCCCATGCTGTTTGGTGTCCTGCAGCTGGGATGGGGACCCATGTTTCCTGCTTCTCTCACACTGTTTCCCGTGCTCGTGTGCCCTTGCCAAGATGCATCCTTGCATCTACACTTCTTGTGTGCACTGCATTCCTCTAACTCACCTTGTTGTGGTGCATAGGGTGAGATGAGACCACGCATGCATGCACTCGCATGCTGCTGAAGAGCCCTTTCTTTCTAATTTTTACTAGCATTTCTGCTAGCCAACAAAACCCCTCCCTTTTAAGAAGGTCAGTGACCACAGATCATATGGAACACAAATGTTCAAAGTGTTAAAGACAAGAGGAATCATCCCAGCATAGAACGGGCACAGCACCTGTGCTGCAAGTAGGCCAGGCCACAGCCCTTGACTGGGCACAACAGCCCAGGGCTGCCCTTCCCCATGGGCCATCCCCGTCACACTTCAGTGCCTTGGTGGCAGTGCCACCTTCATAGTGACACAGGACACGCTTTTCCATCTGCAGTGCTGGGTGCAGTCCCACCACAGCCGGCACAGGGAACCTGCTCGCTTCTGAGTGACAGAACAGCATGGTGCTGCTCAGAGCTGAGCAGTCTGAAGTCTTTTGAGACGCAAGAAGACAGCAGAAAGCAGAGAGATGCTTCTCCTTCCTCTGCCAGATACACTCCCATGGTGCTGCTCTCAGCCCTTCAAGATACGCAGATTTGCCTGGAGATGAAAGCATCGTATCCTGAGAGCACAACTGACAAGCCACGTTTCTTGGCAGAATGGTGTCTGCTGTGGAGTGGGGTCCCTGGGCTTTGGGAAGGATGCGTGGTTTCCTTACAGGCCCACACAGCTAGGCTGCCCATATGGGGAAACTGGCTGGGTGATGGAGGCAGCTGGGTGCTAAGTGGGCTCACCTGGGTTAGTATGGGTGAAGGGGTTTGTGCCTCATCCTCCCAGGGGGGTGTGAGTCTGCTGGGCCTGGAGCTGTGTGAACAGGGCTGGAGGAGCCTTACGTTTCTCTGGAGACCAAGGGATCCCCGCTCAACTGGAAAGGCTCCTGCATCCAAGGTAGGCAGGTGGGGAGACCTGTGATGAGTAGGGGTGGGTGAAACTGGGCACATGGAGTCCAGTGTGATAAATGACACTAAACAAATGGGTGAGAATAAGAAAAGAGCTTTTTTGTGTGGAAGGGAGAAGAAATGGTATCTGTATCTTAAAATGAGAGTGAAGGGGAAAATGTCTTCTACTTGAGAAAGCGTTGAAGAGCCTTTTGTAGCACACTCTGGGATGAGATATGACAAGCTGATGCTTCTTGTGTGATCTAGTTCTTTAATGTAATTGTGCAGCCCTTGCAAGTGTTAGTACTTAACCATTACTGTTAAAACATTAAAAACCCACACTATTAATAGCTTCCCCTTTTCAGCATCTCTAAAGCTGTGTTTCTGGCTTCTTTATACATCTCTGTAAATACATAGGTATAAGTGTGTGTGTGTATATTTGAAGGCAAGCAGCAGACAGCATGGTTCTGTGAAATAGTTGTAGAGAATATAAGAAATGCTCCTGTTTCTAGTTTATAGAAATAGTGTGCCCTCAGAAATAAACCTGCTGGGGGAAAGATGAGAATTTCTTGAGGGCAGAACACAAGAGTAAACAAAATAATGACTCAAATGCTTGGGAGGAGGAAGGTGCTGGGGGGGAAAGGGACAAATATATGCCTGTGAGAAAGACCAGAAGCTAAAACCCTAATCGTACCCTGCAGTAAGCTGTCAGAAACTGGCAGCAGTGGGAGGGAAAGAGGCAAAGCTGATTTCAGTGAGTTTGAGCATAATCTGCTGTAACCATGCTTAAAATGCCTTTTGTGTGGGAAAGGAAGGTTCTGGGATTCTCTAATGCAGGCTTTGTAGTGCAGCTATTTAATCCATGTGGATGTTCAGAATTGCAGTTGCAGGTAAGCAAAGAGCAGGTTCACCTGGTCGGCACCAATATTTAATGACTTGTCAGCCCCAAATGCTGAGTCTTTGTGGCAAAACTGCTGCTCCAGAATTATGATGTGGGAATACAGATATTCTTCAAAAGATACAGATGTAGCCATTTATTATTTTTAATTACGTTTCAGTTTGAAGAGCATCTGTTACCAATATAAAATGTAAAGACTTTTTTTTTTTTTTCAGCCTTATCATGGTTAAGGGCTTGGAAGTGAAGGTTGCTCTTAGTATTTTGTGCTTAATTAGTCTTTTCTAGCATACAGTGTGTATTGAAACTGACCTTGAGGAACAAGTGAAAGATCTTAGTGATTGAACTGCCTAGTTTACTGCAGTGAACAAAAAAGGACTTTCTTGATGGAGCAGTTTGCGTCTGAGAGGTTATGTTACCTGTCTTACTGGTATGGGACTTTAAAACATTGCAGGCTGGGTCCAAAAAAGTCTTTAAGTTGTTTGTATGGCTGCATAAGTTGTCCATGTGGGCCATTATTTTTTTTACAATGGAAGCTAGTTATTCAGTAGATGGAGGGTGTGGGTATGCCAAGGTCTGTGAGCAGCTGATGGCATACCTCGTGTCTGCAGCCTTGCTGTGCCAAGTGTTCCCCACAGCATCTACCTGGGAGAAAACTCCAATCTGAGCTGTGCTGTCAGTCCCTCCTATTTAAATTGTTCCTCCTTCAGTGTTTCATGAGGCCAATGTCTAACCATGCTCCTTACGTCGGTTAAGGGCTTCCAGCTCAAGCTGTCTCCTTCAAGGACACCTTTGCTCTGGGCCACCCCTTTGTTTTAACAACACTACAGTGATTATGCGCATTCATTTAGGTTATTTGGGATCTGATCTCTGTCTAATTAAACCTTGGTCTGCCCTACCTTTGGCAAGTGCTCCAACTACCTGAATACTGGGTAAACTAGGGGGGTTGGTCCTATTTTTATTTATTTGAAATCTAGGCCATAGGTCATTTCTCTGGGATGTAGGGTACAACTCAATTCCTTTCTCTGATGAGAATGGGAATCCTTCTCCTGTATGTTCAAAACTGCTTAGAGCAATTAGTTCCTTTTAGTATCAAGAAGTTGGTCGGTCTGTGAGTCGTGCACATCCTGTGGTCTAACGTGCTTCCTGTGAACTTTGTAGACACAGGATTTTGGATGGAATATTGTATAGAAACAATGCAAGTGAACTATTGCACAATGGCAGCTTCTAAACCGTTAAAGCAGATAGCTTTCACCTAGTAGGATCTTTTGTTTTCCATGTGCTGCAATCTGCAGAAGCTTTAGCTCTCCTTCTATATTGGTCTCTTTAACACCACTTGCTCTCTTCAAAAGGTAGAAGAGCACAGCTGCCTTGTCCTTGTCAAACAGGATGAGTTTCTTAGACGATCACAAAGGGTTTAACGTAGTGTCAAGAAAGCTTCTAATGGTAAAGATGGCTTTCATACCACCTCAGGCTTCTTCTGCAACAGCAGATTAAGTTGGTGATCTCTAGTTTGTTGTTTCCCCACCCAGTAGAAATAGTCATTACAAATGGTTGGTTAGGTCAGATCATAACTAAATGCCCGCTCTGAAAGCACTTTATACATGTGGCATCCTAAAATTGATTGCAAAGTATCAGTCAGGACATAATTTGATGATTCCCCCCCCTCCCCCTTCCCACTTTATGGAATGGGAGTAGTCAAAGTTACTGTTCATAGTCTCATCTGAATATGGCAAACACAGAGCTTACAGGGAATTACAGTTTGGTCCAATTAGAAGAACTGCTGGAGAGGTATCTTGCAGGGTAGTTCCCTCAAGACAGTCTGAGATTGATTTGATGAGCACAACAAAAGACAGCATTTAGTCCTGATAATCTTCTAGGGTGAAGGTATGAAAGAGGCCAGGACAATACTCACAAAACGTACATATAGCATGCTAAAATTTATTTCAAAGAAAACCTCTTTTATTACTTTTAAATGTGCTAATTCAAAGGAGCAGCTCTGGATCTGGGTTAAACTTGATTTGAATGCTAAAACAAACACATCTTGTGATTTCTCTGTACCATATATAATCACCCCAATGCAGCGTACACGACATAATTTGAAACATTACCCATTTATGGTGTGGGGGAGGAAAGGGTAGAAAGACACGTCAGGATTAACACTGGAAGAAAGGGTACAGTAGTGTTACACGATTCCCTGAATGCCAGGCTAGTGGTTGCATTTGTCCTGTGCAATAACAGAATTGTCCTTTCTGATCATCATGTTATTGCATGATATAAAAGCTCTCTGCTTCAGACCCCAAATTAGGTCAGACCCTCCTTCAGTTCCCCCCTGCTGCTCTCAGTTGCCTGAACTCACCATGTACTTCCTTTAGACTTGCCTAAAACCTCCCCATATGTGGAAGATGGAGCTGTTAGGATCAGGTCTTCACTGTTTGTTGCATATGGTGCGCTACCTTATGCATGTTAAGGGATCAGAAGAACAAGTGAAGTCTCCTGTCCTAACTTGGTCCAGTAATTTGCACAGAAGTATGCTTACCCCAAATTAGAGAAGTGTGGCATCTGAAATGCAATACATGAGATACAGGAAAGAATATATTCCAGCTACTCTTGAAGCTTGTTCCAGGAAACTGCGATTCCGAGGAGGAAGGATTTCAGTGAATTCTAGCAATAACAGATGTCCATGGATGAGCTGCCGATAAGCAAGGAGCCTGCTATGAGATTTTTCTAGACTTCTCCCCTCTGCTCAGTTTCAACTCTCAAGTGAAGCATTTCTTGAATTCCTTATTGCTGAAGTTCCTCCTACGCACTTTAAAGACTCCCAGAGCACTGTTTTAACACTAACACAGTTCAGAAAAAAAAAAATCTGGAGCTGAAAGCTAATCTGGAATCCAAAGCTGATTCCCATCAGTCAGTTCTCCATCACTGCTATTCTAAAGGTGGAGATACCTGCTCACTCTCTGTGCAAATGCAAACCTGTTCCTTTGCTGGACAGGGCCTCATTTCTGTCCTCTTGATACCTATTTTGCTTCTGGCTGAGACATGCCGTGTATGTTGGTATGAAATCAAAAACTGCCTGTGATTTCTCAAAATTCCTGTGCATGTTCTTCCTACAGCTGGCATCAGAAGCACGGCCAGCATACCAGGTTCCATCTGAGATGGCTATTTCAGTAATGCTACACCCCTCAGGGAGCACTGGTTCAGCAGCACCTGGTCTTAACAAATAATGGGAAAGAGCTCTACCAAAGGCTACAGCACATGCACACAGTCAGACATTAGTATTTCTGTGGAGAAGTACCTACCTACCAACTAGAGGATATGGCCAGGAGTAATTACCAGCAACCAGCTCCCTGAGGTCTGTACCAATACTGCAATGAAAGGGAGCATTCCTCTTCCTGTACCTGTGGAAAGTATGGCTGAGGGACACTGGAGTTAGTTAATGAATGGGACTTGGGCCTCTAGTATCAGGCCTTGCACACTGGGTCCATAGCATGCTTGTAACTCTGGAGATGCTCTGAAAGCTTAAAAAAAAAACCTTCCTCATGTTTTATGCCAAGTCCTTTCCTGTATTTATCCTTCTGGGAACTGTAGGTGAGCCCTTGTTTTGTGCAAGTAGATGAAATGGACTTCTGCTTTTTGTTTTTATCCTTCCAGTGAAAGGCAAAAGATTCAAATCAGACTTATAAGTGTTCCATGCTCTACAGCTGCTCTTAGAAGCAGCCAAATTATTCTTGTCCTGATAAGACAAAGGAAAAGAATCCTAGCTAGTACTAAGAAAGGAAAAGGCTCCTTCCTATTACTGATTTCACAACAGGTAAATTCATCCAGGGAAGTATTTTTCTTGCTCCTATTCAGAAAACAAAGCCTGGAGAAAAAAAGCCATCTTTGCTTGGGTCTTTGACTGCATACCCAAACCCATACAGTCACAGAACCCAACAAAACAAGAAAAGAGCCTGCTCTGCAGTTTGACCTTCCTAGGAAGGTACATCAAGCTGCTGAAGCAGAATGTAAGTGCACGCGGATGCTGAGATTTTAATTAAGAACAACACAGAATATCTTGCTCATATGAAGCTGCCTGATAAAGCAGGAAGGAGTGAAGTGGGGGTAGAGCAGACCTATTTCTGATCTCTCTTTGGTGGAGGCTGAGTATAACTAGGAACACCAACTCTGTTGTGCTGGTTCCAAATGATTTCCATTGCAAATGCAAACTGACTTACACTTCTGAAATCACAGTGCTCCTCTGGAATTACAACACCTCTTGCTAATTCAATCTTTCATATGGAGTCCCCCAGTGATTGCTTAACTTCTTTGGACTGTCTAAGAAGACGCAGGACTTGATTCAGATATCCTAAGCTAGGAAAACAGGCAGAAGAACATGCGTGTCAATAGGGATACAGAAATGTTCCCAGACAGAAAAGTCCCATATGCTAGTTCATGTTAAGGAGGCTCTATTTGCAAGCTACAGGGTGAGAAGGGAATGGGGATCAGGCCGTATGAGGTATTCTTGATTTGCAAACCAAATGTGGCAAGTGGAAAAAAGAAAGTGAAGGACAGATTCACTTCCACTGTTAGAGATGAAGACCTGGAATCCGGGACTAAGACTTGACAATCTTGCCTCTCAGTCACTGCAGGCAAAGCAAGAAAAAGGCTGGGGTGTTACTAGTGTTGGCTGGCCCTTGCTCTCAGTGCCCCTTGTTTGATAGCTGTGTCAGCTGGAGCAGGGCAGTGACCCTTGCATCAGCTGTGGTCAGGGTGAGTGCCACAACACCTTCCTGCTGTAACACTGAGTTCTGGCCAAAGACACCTCTGGAAATGCAGGGATTTCTCCTGCTACTGAGAACAGGCTGATGGCTCCCTAGGCAGGATGCAAAAAGGCAGAAGTGTTCACAGAATGTTAAAGATGGGGGAGGGAATAATGACTTCCCATGAGGCCCTGCAGCAAGTTGTTCTGGCTACTGCTGCTTCCTTTGAGGGGCCCTGGCCCTTCATTGCTGCTGGAGAACCGCAAAATGGGACTTTGTTACAGGCTGACAGCAATGGAGTGGCAAATCCCCAAGCAAGCAGAATTTGTTGAAGTCCATAGGCACTTATTCTTTATAAGGAGAATGGTAAGACTTAAAGCCTTCCCTTGGCAGAGGGCCACCACAACACAGTTCCTGGTGTGCACTTTTTGCATACTGGACCAATAGTACAGTGTATGAATGGTACACTGGCTGATAGTAGCTCCTTGCACAGGGAAGAGCTTCATCCTCAAAGATTGCATGCCTGATATTGTACACAAAGGGTAGGAAAGAAAGGACTCTGGTGGCTGAACAAAACTGAGATTGCAGGGATAAGCCCTTTCCCTTACGTTCCGTTTCTATTATGGCTCAAATTGTGATCACAGAAATTTAAGTTCACAATTACAAGCCTGCTGGCAGGACTGTGGAAGATTATTAGTGAAAGTAAGGGGCTTTTAGTGCTGAAATGGAGAGATCTCCTGAGTGTTGGCTAGATTAGATCAACCCAGGTCTCTCTCCGTTCTTCCCCTCTGCCCTGACAGCAGTTCTTTAGGCACATCTGTCTGTAACCCTAATTCCAGTTCTCCTTCTCAAAAGCAAGTTGCACAGCTTCATTCACATCCTGCACTACGTAAGATGCCTCCACGAGGCTGGGGTCAAAGCAGAAGTCCCGATGGCCGTGGAACACAGTCTCTGTGTTGCACTCTTCTAGCTTCCTGGAAACATCTGCATTGTGGCGGTAGACCCCAGTGCAGACCAGAATTGACTCACAGCTCTCCACTGCAAGGCGGTCCTCAGTTTGGGGATTGGCTGCCTGTGGGATCCTCTTCACCCCAGCCTCGACTTGGTTCTGTTGAGCTGACTTGAGGTAGTTGTTGTAGAGGTTTGCCCCATAGACATCAGACATAGGATTGTCCCTGGATAAGGTCACAGTATGAAACAGAAATGAAAAACCAACCCAAACATCAATTTCTAGTTCTGGCAATCTGGGATTCAGGGAGCACCAAGGGAGGAAACAGTACAAGATGTTTGCTATCATCAAGGAAATCCCCTCAGATTAGGCAAGTGACTCCACTTACTGGTGCATCCAGCATGCAGTGATGGCCACGTGCTTCACAAGTATCTATTTTGAAAGGGAAAGAGACATGTCCAAAGCACCCACAGCAGTTTCAGCCATTACCAACATTTATTCCCTACAATTCCAAAATGTTTGGCTTAAGTGGGCTACATCTCTTTCTTTAAGCCACCCATGCTATATGTACATCCTACAGTAACAGCTTTGCTAGGCTGATGGTGACCTTTAAATTACTGTAGGATCTGAGGCTGCAAAGATGCCATGGGGATTTTGGTATTCAATTTAGAGATTTCCATTTAAAACAAAAAAACACCAAAACAACAATGGAAAAAAAAGAAGCCCAAAGCCTACACCTACAACATTGTGCATGTTCCTAAGCAAGCAGAAAAAGAAAATATACAGTCTCATACCCAATTGCATACAGGCGTCGGATGGGAGCCTTCCAGCCATGCTTCTCGGCCTGTTCTTTTATCAGGTATTCAGCATAGTGGTAGGTGACTGTGCTGGGTTTGCCAATCAACGCCTCATACTTCAGCTCCCGACCTGTCACCTTCTTGTAGATGCTCTCCAAGCAGAGAAGGAAAGTGCCATGGCCAAACCTGCTCCAGAAAGGAGGCCATCAGTATCCCCAGCCTCGCTTGCATGGCAAATGCTGCTCAGTAAGGGGCTCCTGGTACTGCCTGCTTTGACATGGTGTATCTACCCACAGACTCCTACGCAGGCAGTTAACTATCTGGCTCTGCCTTCTTAAAATGTAGTCTTGGTTTCTCATGCAGTTTTCGTGTTTCTGCTGCTAATTATGTCACAGTTAAGACTCTAACACTAAGAAATGTATTGTGTCAGGAAAGATCATCTGCAGGAGTGCTGTATGAATTATACTAAAATTAATACAAGTGCTTTTTACCTCGGCATCTTGGCTTCAGCCATCCATAGGAGATCCATGTTGCAGGCGAGGACAGGCAGATGGGGGTATGGTATACCTTCTGGGTCTGCCCCAGGATTCCCATTGCTCAAGAGCACATCAACAATAAGTTGCAGGCTTGTCTCCCACCTCACTGGCTCACCAAACAAAACCACCCCTGGAAGATTTGAAGAGATGCTTGGAAACTTACGGTACTCACATATATGACCCGACACCAAAAGCCACCCGTGACCAAAAGCACCCCTTACTGCATATTGGAATGGCCTGGCGAATACAACTACTTACACAACACAGCTGGTATCAGAGCTCCAGTCTGAGTAATGCTGTACCAAATTCACCCCTGTTTCCAGATGCTGAAGCACAGTGTGCAGAAAAGCTGACTTCGCTTTTACCAGCTCGTGCTTTGTGTTATGTGGAGACAGCATAGCTGCCTCCTGGCTGTACTCTCTGCATAAGCTGCACAGGGATGCTGATGAGCTGACAGCACATCATTAGTTGCCATCCAAGCTGGCTTGCATTACTGCTATTTCTGCTTGCTGTTCTTACATAAACAAAGGCTGCTGCTTACCTTCTATAGTGGGAAAGCCAGTGGTTGGAGGAGGCTGCCAGATAAAAAAAAAACTAGGTTAGCAAAGCAAAGTCTAATGTCATCTCCAAAAGAAAACTAGAAATGTAATCCCATGTAGAACTGGGACAAGGCCACCTTGAATCCTGAGAAAGATTTCCCCTCCTTTCCCATCCCATTTCACAGATCTTGTTTTCTCAGCCCTAGGCCCCAGAGATCCAACCAATCCATTTACTGTGGCCACTGCAAGGACAATCAGTGCAACACCAGCACGGCAAAGCAGGGAGAAAAGTTGCTGCCCTTCCAGGCAGGAGCCAACAGTGGAAGAGCACAGAGATGCTGACTGCTCAATGTCAACCCTGAGCTCACACTAAAGACAGCCACTAGTAGCCAGGTGCTGCTCCAGCCCATGCTGTTTGCTGTAAGCAACACCTTGCCACCCCTTCAACCCACGTGTCAGGAAATTACCAACTCCTTTGGCCTCCGGCTCTGATCCACCATGTCTAACAGGGGATATGCCTTCCGAAGAGCCTCTATGGTGACCACATGCTTGAACCCCAGGCTATTTCAATTCATCAAGGAAAGACACGAAGACTCTTTCTTGATTGGTTTTGTTTTCTGAAGTTACTAGTAAGGGCATCTACAGGATTAGGAAATACAGGTCCTAGCAGCAGAGCTGTTACATATACGTGGCAATGCATAACTTTTTGACTTTCAGTCAAACTGTAAGTTAAGCTTCAACCTAAAGGTGGCTCTGAAGTTTACCAAAAACAAAAAATAAAAAAACCAAAATCAGGCTGGGGTGATTTCCTTTGTGATCAGGAACCTTTGGAAGTAGGCATAGAACATAGGTGGGTTCAGGACAGATACACTTTGGGAGCCCTTAAAGGCCAAGGTGTTTGTACCAGGGCAGCCTGGGTCAGGCTTCTTGGCTAGGAGCACATCCAGTAAAGCTCTGGTGAGCTTAGCTACTGAAAAAATGGAGCATGCTGTTAAAACAAGCAAGGGAAGTTCAAGTTGCATTCACCTGCAAAATGCCTAGCCATTAGTTCACCTTTGCCTTGAGGAAACATGCACAAGCAGATGTTTCACATCAAGTGCAGCCAAAGGTTAAGCACAAGGTGTGACCACATGCACACACACTTGCAGAAGGGCAGAGTCTGTTGTTCTGTCTGTTCTCTTTTTCAGTCCTGTCCTTCACTGGACCCATTAAGCTAACTCCAGAAGCTGTTCAAGGCCTCAGAGAAAGAACCACGATCGAAATCCACCCCTTCAGAGAAGCTAAGTGAGCAGCAGCAAGTTTGGACAAGGTTCTCCTTCCTGCCACTGGA
This sequence comes from Lagopus muta, assembly GCF_023343835.1. Classification (NCBI taxonomy): domain Eukaryota; kingdom Metazoa; phylum Chordata; class Aves; order Galliformes; family Phasianidae; genus Lagopus; species Lagopus muta. Next base: position 60,864,002 of record NC_064433.1, read on the forward strand.
GGTGACATAGCTTCAAACACCTCAGGAATGAGGCAGTGCAAATGAGGAGGAGAAGCCCATGGCACTTAGTGATGAAGCTGATGGGCTGAAGTGGTGAGCACATGCTGCAGCTAGATCTTAAGCTCCTTGCAGATACGGGCTATGTCAGACCTGCCATGCCCTCAGCAAATCAATATGCACTTGGGATTGTCTCTGTATTACGATGCTCTTGTTCTAATGATATTTCAGCTGCTTCAAGTGCCCTGAGATTGCTGGAGAAAACCTTACAGCTGTGGAAGTGCTCAGAGTGACACATTTTGCCCTGAAAGCATTGCAAAGAGCAAAATTTTATCTCAAAAGTGAAAGAAGCCCGAAGTCTCTGGTCTGTGCTGCCAGCAGGAGGAGCTCAGGAGAGAGGGAATCTGCATGAGAAGCGAAACACTGCTCTAGGTAAGATGGGAGGTGACTGAGGTCAACAGCAAGCACCTAGATGTGAGCCTGCCCTTAGGACGACAGCAGCAGCGGTCGTCGTTTCCTTGCACTTCTAACAGCTGGCCGAGCATTTAACAAGGATGAGCGGAGTGCCATTGGTTGAGCAGAGCAAAGGATACTTGCGGGCATTCTCCTCCACCGGCCCCTGCCCATCCACCAGCACGCACTTGGAGTGGAACTGGCTGAAGAGCCGCAGCGGGCTGTGGGACAGGATCACCTGCTCCGGAGACACCTGCGGGGAGAGCAGAGGCTGTCGGCGGCAGTACGAACCGTCTCCGTGCCGCCACCCAGGGCCCTGCCCGGACTTCGTCTCCCCGCAGGGCCGACCCCGTCCCGCAGGACCCGAGCTCACCTGCAGCCCCAGCGCCTGGGACAGCTCTCGGGCCTTGGCCGCCCGCAGGCAGTTGCCGGCGTTGGTCAGGAAAACGACGGGCACCCTCAGCCGCCCGTCCGCGTCCGACAGCCTCCGGAAAGCCTCTCGGGCGGCGGGCACCACCTGGCTGCCCCGCACCAGCACCCCGTCGATGTCGAAGAGGAAGCCGAAAGCCGGCGGCTGCAAGGCGAGCGGAGGGCACGGTCACCGGCGCGCCGCCATTTGCTCGCCCCGTCCCCCACCCCGCACCGCGGCTCTCGGCGCCCTTCCTAGAACGCGCCGCCTGCCCGGGCTCCCGCCGCTCACCCGGCCCCCGGCGCAGCCCCGGCGGGCGGGCGGCCCCGGCGGCCTCGCGGCGCGCAGAGCCCCTCGCCCGGCCCGCAGGCAGCCGCGCAGCGCCATGCCGCGCCGCTCCACCCGGCTCAGCTCGCGGCGGGGCACGCCGGGGCGCGTAGTTCCCGGACTACAGCTCCCAGCGGGCGCGGGGATGGCGGGCGGGGCGGGTCGAGGGGCAGCGGTGCCCTCCGTGCTGCTGGGGGGAGGGATCTCGGCGCTGGGGTCTGCGGAGACCTGAGAGGAGCCGAAGGTACCCTTCGTGGTCGTGGAGATGAAACGGTGCCGCTTTGCTTTCTGGAGAGGGTTAAGTTCTCCTGACTCTTGCCGTAAGGCAGTTTTAGTGTGTACGACTTTAAGCATCAATTACACAGAATGGGATTGTGTTTGTTTTCATTGCCGTGCGTGCCAATATTCATTCATTTTGACTCACTTTCACACCCAGAGCCTTTTCTGCAGAGCTGAAAAGGTGCTGGCAGCACAGGGTTGTACATCTGTATGGATGGTTACACCTCCCTGGAGTACCTTTGCCTTAACTGAATTGCCTGCTGCTTCTTTTACATCATTTCCACGACCTGCCTGTGGCATTCTGATTTCTCCTCACAGAATTTAGAATCACGGAATCATCTGTTGGAAAGGGACCCTTAAAGGCCATCTGGTCCAACCCCTCTGCAGTGAACAGGGATGCCCACAGGTAGATCAGGTTGCTCAGAGCCCCATCCAGCCTGACCTTGGGTGTCTGCATGGATTGGGCATCCACCACCTATCTGGGCAACCTTGGTGCCTCTCAACCCTTACTGTAAAAAGCTCCTGTATCTCTAAATCTCTAAATCTCTAATACTCTAGATCTGTCCTCCTTTATTTTGAAACCATTCTCCCTTGTCATATCACAGCAGACCCTATTGATTGAGTCTGTTCCCTTCTTTTTTCCAGCCCCCCTTTAGATACTGAAAGTATGCTACCAGGTCTCTCCAGAACCTCTTCTCCAGCCCCAGCTGCCCAGGCACATTGCTGACCATGAGGTGCCCACTCCCAGATTCTTTTTGGCAGGGCTGTGCTCCATCCTTGCATCCCCCAGCCTGTACCGATAGTGGGGTTTGCCTCAACCCAGATGCAGACCTTGCACTTGGATTTATTGAACCTGATGAGGTTTACCTAGGCCCACTGCTCGAGCCTGTCTGAGTTCTTCTGGATGGCATCCCATCCCTGAAGCATGTTGACTGCACCACGCAGTTTGGTGTCATCCATGAACACGATGAGGGTGCACTCAATACCACTGTCGATGTCATTCACGAAAGTTTTAAAGCACTAGTCTCAGTACTGAGCCCTGAGGGACACCACTCGTCACTGATCTCCATTCGGACATCGAGCCATTGACGATCCCGCACCCAGTCCCTCGAACGACCCGTGCAGGGCCGCGCACAGCCGCCAGGGGTCCCCGCTGCTCCACGCCGGGGCAAGAAGGGGGAAAAGGAGCGAGCCATGGAGGTCGGCTGCAATGGAGAGCTGCTCTCTTTCACCCTCTGGGAGTGAGCAATTGTCCCCACTACTGCAGTTTGGGTTACGTGCCCTTTTTTTTTCCTGCGGATCAGCAGCAAATGCTACTCACACGGTGGGAGTAGGGCTGCCAGCGCCCCGACACTCAGCACGGGGGCTGGGATCAGCACAGCCACGTGGGGTGGGCACCTCATGGCCAGGCTGTGGGGAACCAGCCACGTTCCCAGCCGAGCTGTAGAGGCCCCCAAAGAGCGTGTGTGCCCCAGCTCCCAGGGCTGGCAGCAAGGCTGTATTTATTTTTACAAGGAGGACAGCCCAGCAGGCTGAAGTGTTTATTTTTAAAGCCCCACGAAGGAGTTTGCCAGCGGTCAGGCACAAGCTGGGCCTGGCATACAAGGCCAGGACTGGAGCGGTACGGCTGCCAAGCTCCACACCCTGCAGTACCCGCTTTGGCTGCCCAGAGCCTGCCCTGCCGGCTGCAGCAGGCCTTAGTCCGCTCATCCCTAAGCCGAATGCCGGCCTGTGACTTTCCCTTGGAGCTGAGGCTTTTGTCAGCGCTGCTATCCGGAGCTCTGGCTCTGCATGTTATACATGGCCCTGAGGATTCCTTCTAGGGGCGCATCTGTTGCCAGCTGTATCTCTAACACCCCCAGAGGCCGTCTCTGCCCCTCTCAGCCAGCCCACTGAGACTCTTTTTCCTCTCTTAGATGTTTCCCCGCCCCCCTCGCTTTCAAGGCAAGCACAGCAGTTGGTTGCCCACAGCCTCCTGCTTTGGTTTCTGTGTAAACCCTGCAGCTCTGTTTTCTCCGGGCTCTCAGCCCTGTCATCACCCCCTTACTGACCTTCTAACACCCTCCTTGGAAGCAGCCCACCTTCCCTCGCTTTTCTTCCTGCAGAGGCCCCAGTGGGTCGAGACAGCCCTTCCCCCGGCTTTATCTCCTCTCCCTCCCTGCTGCAGACTGCCTGTGGAATGATGGACAACCGAGAGGTTGAGAAAATACAGTAAAATGCCTTTCTTATCCCGTAATGACCTAGGGGGAGGACACGGCCTGATAAAAATGACAGGCCAGGAGAATTGAGAGCCAGACCCTTCACCTGCCTGTCCCTCAGCAGGCAGAAAATACTCGATCCACTTGCCATCATTGCAACTGCTGCAAACCTTTAAAGAAAGGAATTAAGCACTTAGCCAATTAAAGCTGCACGTTTCTGGCCAAGGAAATGTCCTTCTGCTGCTTTGAAAGAGACTAATTCAGCGATTTGCAGCAGAAAAACCTACCTCAGGCTGAGCAGCCCTGTGCTTTATGGCCAGATAGAAGGGTTTGCATAGCACCTGGCTTCTGTTTGGTCCCACTGCGGCAATGGAGGCTTGCATATAGCCCCACTGGCTTACTTGGGCCTACCTCTATTTTCAACCAACTGTTTTCCACTTCTCTGTTTTTGCTGGCTTAATTTTTGACAGCAACTTATAGTGCTGGATCAGCAGTTTCCTACTAGTGAGTGACCCGAAGGTAAACACCTCATTTACTGGAGTGCTCCAAAGGTGATGTGAGCTGCTGTGCCACAGAACAGCCATGGATTTGTGATGGTGTGCGGCTAACAAAGTTCTGTCCACTTCCCTTTTACACAAATCAAGCCTGAAGAGGCCACAGGGAGCAACTGGTGAGGGAGAGAGCAGGCATAAGGTTTGATATGTGCCTGTGACAGCTTGAGGTAGCCAGTACAGAAAAATCTCAGGATTTTCTGCTCTCCTTCCTTGCTCCTGAACCCATATGAACATGAAAGGGGGCTCCTTCTTCCCCATCAGCTCTAGCTTTGTGCAGTGCAGCCTCCTACCACTTTCACTGCTGCCTCCAGCCCTGTTCACTCCAGCGCCACCCATGTCTCAGGTTCTCTAGCTGGCCCTTTCTTCCCATGCTCACCTTTATTGGCACTGGGGAAAAGAGGCCATGGCTGTACCACACAGTTAGCTGATGCTCCAGGAAGCACTTGTCAACTTTGAAAGAAATGGGCTGGTCACAGAGTGTTTACCCTTCTTGTTTTCCTCTGTTAAAATCATGCTAGAAGTGGGTGAAATGACCTGCAGTAGTTCCTTTTACTTGCTGTGCTGTGGCCACTGCAGAGATGGTACAAGCTGTAATGGAAGGAGAGGTGAGACAGGCAGATCATGTCCGTCAGGTGATATTCCTTGGAAACCATGACCCAGAGCTGGATGCAGCTACTGTGTGGAGTGGGAAAGAGGGACTGGGAGGGCAACCCAGGCTCAGCTCCAAAATTCTAGCCCTGTGGGTCAGACTGCCCTTTGCACCATGCTGAGAGGGCATTTCAGTCTCACAATTGTACTCTTCTGAGTGACGTGGAACATCCCCCTTGTGCTGTACATTCCAGAAGAAAACTTTGCATAAAATACTGGTATCCTCAGCTCTGTTTTTGTTGGTTCATTTGTTAAAGAGAGAAGTACTGGGAATGGGTTTAAAGATTTAAATGAATACTGTGTTCAGAAGGAAATGTGCATGAGAGCATTGCATATGATGTACATTAAAAGTGATCAGGGATCTAAGTACTAATTGTACAGAAACAAACTGGCAGCAAAACACTTAAAATGTTGTTGTGAATGTTAAAAGCCAAGTCCCAGCCAAGCCCCACAGCCAAGTTTACCCTAAGCCTTGAAGCTGTCTTAAGTGGAATAGATTCCACTTTCTCAACTGCAGCGGTTCAGCCTTAATCCCTCCTTTTTGCACACCTGGAGCTGGAGAGGTGGGGATGCAGTCTAGATTTTTCTGTTAGGATCCTTCTCTGAAATAAGGCATGCTCTAAGAAAGAGTTGGTTGCCAGCTGCAAATCAGGGCAGCCCTCCTCCTGTCTAACCCTGCAGCTCTGAAAACACTTACAGCTCATCTTCCAAGGGGACTCCTGGGAAGGCCCCACATAGGCAATGCCCTGTTCAGAAAGAGGTACAAGGAAGGCTATACTCTGGAGTCAGAGGTTCAGTTCAGGTTCACATTTAAACACACCTGATTAGGATAGGAAAGTGTCTGCCATCTGACCAACCCTCAGATGGACACCTTCAGCAGCAGGAGATCACAAGTCAGAACGTAGGCCTGTATAGTCAAGGTTCACCTTTCTGAGGGCTTTGTCTGAAGACCACCTCAGACCTGCACAGTTTGAACTCCCCAGTGATTTCTATGCTGTAATCCCAAACAGTGTCACTCACTGGTGGCTCCTGGTTTCTGCTATTAGCTTCATTTGGTCAGCAGTGAGGCTTGCCCTGGAGGAAGAAACTCATAGAGAATAAATACTTCCTCCTTTCCCATACAGCAAAGGTTAAATTTTGAGGGGACTCAGAGGAACTTGGCTTTAGGTCAGTGGTGAGCAGACATCCTACCTGTTTGCAACAGCTTTCTTCAGCAGGATTAGACATTAGATATTTTCCCAGGCAGTAGTTGTTATGGGTGTGAAAGGAATGCCTGCATTGGGAACTTCAGACTGAGCTCTGCATGCTATACCCATGGAGGAGGAAAAGGAGGAAAGGTGCTTCTACAGTAACTCCTCTTCCAGTATAAAGTTCATCCCATGGATAGATGTGCAGTGAGGCCCACAGAAGGCTGAACAGCAAAGATTGGCTGTGGGGGACAAGAGGAAGGTGTGGGTCATGCGGGCAGATCTGGAGCTGAAGGCAGCTGGTTGGCAAGGCCCAGCAGAACCCAGCACAGAGCCCACCCGCTGCATGCGGTGTCTGACTGGCTTCTACTTCTGCTTTCAGTGGCTTGCCTCGCTGGCTTCTGCAACCCAGCTGCCTTCCATTTGCAGTGAATTTTTGTTGGTTTTGCCTTGGATTACTAGACAGAAGCATGTGGGCCTCTTAACGTTGAGCACGCAAGGGATATGTGGGCTGCACAGCTTGATCTGCTTCTGTAGTGAGTATATTTGTCTCCTGATAAGGTGTTTTAACCAAGGTTAGTGGAAATAAACAACGACCAGGCAGCTTGAGACAATTAGCAGGATTATTAGCTTAAAGGGAGCCAGTTTGCCCAAGCTGGTCAGATCAAGAAACAGCAGTCCACTCAATCTTGGGCTCTGAGGAGGAGGCACCTTTCAGAAGGAACATTTGTAAGATTTCCCTTGGCTGCTGTAAACTGGGGCAATTGTACTAATGCCAGAGAGATGCTGGTTGATCCTGGCTTGTTCCTTGTTCCGTGTACTCACAGATTTTGCTGGATTTATTTAGCATCCTGATGAAGTTTTTTTAATCTCCAAGAAACTAGTTCTTTCCATGATATTTTTGAGCTTGTTAAGTAAGGGAGTCCACTTGCCTAGGCACAATTTGCTGTGTAGCTGTTGTAATAACTTTTAGTGAAAATACTGGCAACTGCAAAAGTCCAAGTGAACCTATTGGATATGCACAGTATGAGATTGGTTCTCACCAAGGTGAATATCACCAAGGTGAATGGGCTGAATAAGGCAATGAAGGCCAGTAGTGATCATATATTTTGATCTTGATATCAAAAGGCACTTCCTATAAATTCAGAGCCTATGTTAATACCTTGAAGGGCAGGATGAGTGTTTAGTCAAACAGGATCTGGGAAGCCAGGGTGGGTTTTCTCAGATGAAAAGTGTTTAGCTTTCCTGTGACCAGAAAACAGGAAAGGATTCTGCAGGGAAGAGAAAGGAAAACAGCCATGGGCAAATGAGGCACCTCTTTTTGTCCTTCTGATCTCTGTGCAACCAAGCTTACACAATCTGGGAACATTTGTATGGTTCCATCTGCTTGTTTCCAGCCATGGTAGGTCCTGAAATAGCAGACATCAAACCTACGACTGGTACTTCAACCCAGCAGTGCTATTTTGGCAGCAGGCCCAGGGTTAAACATAACAAGAGTCATTTTCAGTCCTTGCTCTCCGAAGGTCAGTGGCCCAAGTGGCTGGATGTTTGTCTTAGCTGTTTCTGGACAAGGTCTGCATTTTGTAACAGTAAGGCAAAATTCAGGGATCCTCATGTTGGCAATGATCCACTGAGTCTAATTAGAAGGCAAGCTTTTTCTAAATAAGGATGTCAGGATTTGGTCATCGGCAACTTACAATTATTTTGACTATTTTGAGTGGCATGCTGTGCTGGTATTGTTACAGAGGCTCGCTGCTTCACCCCTGGCCCTTGACTTCTACAGGATAGCACAGCTCATTCCTAGCATTAAGCTCAGCTTAACCACATTGCCCATGGCTGGCTGAGACGTAGAGGTTCCTTCATCTGCTCAAGTCACATGGAAGAAGCAGGCTGCCTCCCAGCAACAAGGTTGGCTTTCTCTGGCTTGCCAAATGCCTTCCGAGACAGATCTCTTCCCTTCTAAAGCTCCATCAACGAGCTATCAGTGAGATCAGCCACAAATTGGTCCCATTTTTTCTGCCAGACCTCTCTGGCCTTGGCTTTCTCATCCAGTAGCATGGCACTGTATCTGCAAGGAGTTGAGAAGCCTGTATCAGACAGGAGTCAAGGAGGCAGCTATTCCAAGATCAGTGACCGCAATGAAAAGGCAGGAAGCAGCAACAGATTAACCCTTTGGGGACATACCCATACTGCTCAGTGAAACACTGTGTCCCAGCCATTTCAGCAGCTACTGAGCGCTGCACCGTGAGAACACACCTCAGCTCCACCTCCGTTAGCTGAGGGCTCACTGAGCAGCACCCAGTGCCTCATACAGGACAGACAGCTCTGCTGCTGCCCCTTGGAGTTGATCCAAATCAGTAGGAATGTTTGTTGTCTTCCTGGCCGTGCAGGGATTTGGGACTGGCGTGGGATTTGGCAAGCAGACAAAATTCTAGGAATGCGGAGAAAGGCCCTGCGCACCATAGTCAAACTATTTTGGGACATTCATAGCTGTCTGGGTAAACAGAAAAAGTGGTTAAATGCAGCCAAACTGCAAGCTGGTTAATTGTTTTCCTGTGTTTCCCCAGTGGCAAATGTCAGGACAAGTCAGATTCAAACAGAAATAGGCAAATGGTCCAAGGACATAATGCCTCTCCCCTACCCAGAACCAGACATTGGAGGAAACTTCGCAAAGGATGGAAAAAGAAAGAAAAACTTGAGACACTGGAACAGAGAAAAGCACTCAAGGGCACGGACAGGGGGTCCCTGTGTTCTCCTCCTGAAGGAGACATGCAAAGGAGGCTTTGGATAAACAGAAGCTTAGTTCATGTGGCAGAGGAGATTGCAACCAAAACCCAAATGAGATGGCTTTTCTGAGAGAAAACTGATGGTTTTTTTGCTATGCCTAGATGAGAGAGATGAGAAACTTACTTTATGGAGTTGAGCGCAAGTTGTTTTAAGGTCCTCAAGTCAGCATTCATCCCTCCAATGGCCATGAACAGCTCGTAGAAGTCATAGGAGACACCCTTTGCCCCAAAGATAGAGGGATCATCAGGGCTGACCACAACAGGGTGTCCTTCAGCCATTAGACTGGCTGCGGGATGGCTCCGCAAGTCAGACACCAACAGCAGCACCTTGGTGGGAAGACAGCACCATGTCAGGTTATGGTGTAGCCATGTTTACACCCATCACACTGGGTACCTGATGTAGCTGCTTAGGTAAGCAGGCAGACACTGGGGAGAAGCCTATAAGAAGGCTATTCAAAGCATATTAGGCATTGTGCTCTGAATTGCTGCTGGAGGAGCCTACTTTTCTCCACTGACTGCATGAGGAGATTGGTTTCTTAAATTAATCGCCTCAAGTCAAGGCTAGCAGTGTGAATAACATCTGTTTATTTAATATAACTTAAATGTGAGCATTTCAGGAGCAGTCTTTTGGTTACACTTTTTCCCTGACACTTACCCTGGGGCACCTGGAGTTGGTGTCAGGGTCCTCTCCCTCAAGGCCCACCAAAGCATCTCTCTGTTCTGAGCATCCATCCTGCTGTGCCCAGGGGACAATGTGCATCATGCTAATCATAGAATCATAGAATGGCCTGAGTTGAAAAGGACCATAATGATCATCTAGTTTCAACCCTTCTGCCAAGGGCAGAGTCACCAACCAGCAGACCAGGCTGCCCAGAGCCACATCCAGCCTGGCCTTGAATGTCTCCAGGGATGGGGCATCCACAACCTCCTTGGGCAACCTGTTCCAGTGCTCCACCACCCTCTGAGTGAAAAATAGTAATGTGTAGAAAAAGAGTTCGCCTGGCTATGAATTCTACCAAACCAAAGGGACTTCCAGTTGCTGTCTTGGCTTCTCACCTCCCAGCCCTCCTAGCTTTAATGAATTTTCCATTGTGTCTCTTTAGGCACTTCCCTGGCTCTGAGCCTCATCTCCACCAGAAGCACTGCCTTTCCAGGTTTCCCTGGATATGAATTTAAATGATTTTGAGCTAACTGGTGTCGCAAGCTGTATACTCATGCAGCACGCATCTATATAGCAGACTGTAGTGTAATGCAGTACAAAGGAAACTGAGCCAACCTGTGTACAACAAAATATCTGTCTGCCTCCAGTTCCAGTGAGTTGCACCTCACTGCTCTGGCAGATACCATTCCAATGACCCAGCCCTCAGACCTAAGCTTTTACCAACATACCTGGTTGGAGATGGGACAGACTTCTACAGGAATATCCCTCTTCAGAGACAAATTTTTGGCTATTGGGTGTTTGGTGAGTGCAAGTCCATGGCCAATCCGGCTGGTATTCAGTATCAGAGCATCCAGTACATTGTTGTCTACAGAGGTGCCCTGCCAGTCTGAACAGAGATAGGCAAGAATCACTGCAGTGCTACAAGGAAATGCATCTTCTCAAACTGCTAGATGGTTTTCTTAATGCATGCCTTGGTTGCAAGATGAGGGGATTGCTCATGCTCTGCGTTCCAACTTCACATTTTCAGTGAAATGGGAATTCAAATCTGCACATGGCACTGCTCAGCATCAAGAGAGCCACTCATCTCACCTGGCAGTAAATGTCCACAGTATTTCTCTTGCACCTAAGCTAATCGTGTTGGTCTCTGCTCACAGTCGAGGGAGATGGGTACTGATTTCTAGGGAATGACTGTATTAGGATGAGATGCAGTGCACCTTAACATTGTGGATGTGAAGGGAACCCAGGGCAACTAGTTGAGATTTAGATATTTTCACTGTAGATGTCAACATTTAAAAGTGCAATGCAGTAGTCAGACATAACTGTCATGCATAGTTTGGATAAATACTACCCATATTGACTGAACAATGTGTTGGGACCAGCAGCAGTAGTAGCTCTTGCAGAGTGATTACAAATTACACACAGGACAGAGATGCTGATCAACATGATGCCTACACAGGTATTGGAGGCCCCATGTAGGAATGCTACAGCCACAATCTGGTGTGGGAAGCACAGGGAAAACACAGCACATACCCCCACCAGCCAGGCTTGCTACTTCTCTCCTTTGTGAGACTTCACCTCCTACCTCTGTAAGCAGTAACAGGCCTTGAGTCCTCATGCTTACCTGTCTCTCCAGCATGGAAGAAGTAAGGCAGGTTGACCCCCCGGGAATATGGGATGGTCAGGACATCCTTAAACTCCCATAAAGAATGACCTTCATCCTCATTGCCAACCTGGGGAGCAGAAAGAAGAACAGTGTTTTTGAACATGCTCTGGAAGATGGTGGGCCCTACAGCAGGAAAGCACCGTGTGGTGCCAACTGCACCAGAAGTACTATGCTGTGCTCTGAGTGGGAGCTATGGGGCTGATTCTTTCAGGGTTTGGTTTTTTTGTTTTTTGGTCTTTTTGGTCAATTACTGCCATCAGTATCCTTAGCTAGAGGATTTTTGACTTGTTTACACTGATTTCAATACAGTGGCAGAGGATCTGGTTCTGGTATAGCACATGCCATACTTACACATAGTTACATTGCACCTCTAGGGGTTAACTCAAAGCCACAGAAGAAATTCAGTTACCAAGTCGAAGCCTGCCAGAGTATCTGGGAAGTGGGCTCTGAGTTCCATAGCGGTGATGATGGCTTCTTTAATCTGGGAAATATTCAGCATCCTAAAAAGCACAAGAGAGAGGGCAATGAGCAGGCTCACGTCCACAGGCCTGCCTTCTTTGGAGTTGTCTCAACTGTGAACTGGGACCCTCAGGGTTATTTCCAAAATGCAAAGTTGCTTCTGAATCTGACAGCCAGCTTCAGATCTCCTGAGTAACAGCAGTAGAAAATTGATATTCTGAAAGGAAACCTCTGAACAACCAGGAAATGCCTGGCTAGACAATTCTGTCACTTGAGGTGAGGCATGCCTGGCTAACACTCGCTGGCTTTTCTCTTACACCAAGAAAGGAACACTTCAGCATGGAGAAAAAAAGGATTTTATTGTTGTTGTTGTTGCCTTTCTACCATTCTACTGGGAGTTGGGACAGCAGCTTTATTTCAGTAGTTTTAAATCTAGCTTTCCCCCAGCCCTGCTGGACTTACACATCAAAGCATGTTTTCCAGAAGGGCTCTGTTCATATCCACACTGGCCAGAGACAAGCTGCTCTGAACTGGAAACTGCATCGTGCTGAGACAGAGTGAGTAAATGCCACTAAGTGATATGTTGTGTTTGCTCAGGATCACCTCACGTGACTTTGTGGCATCTGGCTGACTTGGAGAACAGCCTCGTGCCTGCCTGTGAGCAGCAGCACAAACACAGCGTATGTAGGCTGCCAGGGAACAGCACTCACAGGGTCCTCTGAGGACCTCTGCTGTGCCCTGTGCCCATACTCGGGCACTGCTGTCCCTGCTCAGCTCCACAGGGATGGCACGACTGTGTGAAAGCCTTCCCCTAGCTCAATCCTCTCATCCCCAGGGGAGACCCACAGGTGTGGCATTGCTCAATGACGGCAGCATTTCCAGCCCACCCCTGGAAAAGCCCTGCTTGGATAGCTCTCATTTTCTACCTGTGTGCTGTGAAGATAACTTTTGCTCCGAGGAAATCGGGATGCTCCTGCACAAACCGCCTGCTCACCTCCTGGTACGCTGCCACCGACCAGGACTTGTTGTGCCGAGTGCCGTCGAGCTCATACACCTGTGGGCCACGTGGCCAGCAGGAATCAGAGGGGTCGTTTTATTACAAGAAAAAAAGGACAGCCTTTCTCCCCAGTATGAGATACAAGAACCAAGCTTCCCCACACTCAGCCCTCCGTGCTGCTGCTTTGCATTGCCCACCACTGAGCCCGGTGCCCCATCACCTCCTGCCATCTCCTTGCCAACACCCAGGTGGCTGCAGATATCATAGCGACATTTCCACTGCCACTACTCACGGAAAGCTGAGACTTTGCACAGCCGAACTTGCAAATACTGCTGGGGGGCTTTTCTGCAGCGTTTGCTGTTTCACACTAAATCCCAGCTTTCATTTACTTTACTTCAGTGATCGCTCCTGGCAGGTTTTGTTGCAAGGCGAGCTCCTGCAGTGTGGGTGCCATTGCCCCAGCATGGATGAGAGCCCCAGGCATACAGCTGCCTTGCTCTCCCCCTCGCACTCTGCTTAAAGAGCTGGATGGAATATGTGTCTGGGAAATGGAAATAGCCACTGAGCTGGGGGATCTGCTGCAGCCACGGTGGGCTCAGGGTACTGGGAAGGTGTCAGACAACATGGGACTGCTGGATGGTGCTCAGGAGGAAGTCTGACATGTCACCAGCAGACTTCAGCACTAGCAACAATGCAAGGAGCATCTCCTACCCAGAATTTTAGGTTGTCTGCAGAGTAAAGCTACATTTTGCAGTTGGTGCAGTATCCTGCTCAGATAAGTCATTCTGAAATAAGCCATAAATTTAAAACAATGCAGCTGTTCCAGAATAAGTTTCTGCTGCAGGTGGGAAGGTATTCCAGAACAGGTGATTCTGGCACAGACTAAGCATCTTCCAAACCAGCAAGATCAGACACAGCTCCAGTCAGATGGTACAAGGCAGTTTGTACTGTTGCCACAATCGGTATCTTCCTTAACCATTAAGAACAAAGTGTCTCTCGTCTCCAAGCCCTCAAGCATGCAAATCTCCTGCAAAGACCTTTGAATATGATAAAGCTCTTCCAGCGTCCTGACAAGGCCAGGTATGCAAACATCCAAGAACTAAATTCAAGCTAGGGCTTGAGAAAAGTTTTGAAGAAATAAAAACTTAAAGGAATATTAGAGAAGCCAAAAAATACATACCGCAGGCAGGATAGCTCTTATCTCAACATACTGTATGTTATCCTCATAAAGCTCCAGCAGCCCCTGGTAGAAATAGGCCTTGAACACAGGTGCATAGCAGATAAGTCCAGAAGCGATGAGAAAGACTTCTTCAAACCTTTTCCAAATGAAAGCCTGGGAAGGGTAGGCCAGCTCCGGGGCATCCGTCACCAGGGTCAAGTTTCTCAGCAAGCTGCAGAAAAGGGGAAAGGGAAGAGGAAGAATCAGGAGAGGGGGGAAGTCAGCTGGCTTTCAGCCTGCAAAAAGAGGGATGTGTTCATAGAGGAGGACCAAGGGAAGAAGCAAAGCAGCTCCTGCTGCAGCAGAGGCCCAATTCCTAATCTGAAGACTGAGAATACCGCAAGGCATATAGGTCTAGCAACTGATACAACTAGGAGACAGTCGGATCTTTTTTGTTTTTTTTTCCAGCTGTTTTAACTCTTCTGATGGCTGATACAGATGATATCTCTACCTTGTGACAGATAAAAATTCATGCACTACGTGTTAAGCTGAGTAACACTTGACGTTCAAAGTACCCATCATTTTGAGGGAATATCCAGAAAGAAGCAAGGCCAGCAGGTCAGGGAGGTGATCCTGCCCCTCTGCTCTGCATTGCTGAGGCCTTGTCCAAAATACTGCATCCAGATGTGGAGTCTTCAGTACAGGAGAGATGTGGACCTGTTGGAGCGCATCTAGAGGGACACAAAAATGATCCCAGGGATGGAATACCTCTTCTATGAGGACAGGCTGAAAGCTGGGGCTGTTCAGCATGGAGGAGGCTCCAGGGAGATGTAAGAGCAGCCTTTCAGTATCTAAAGGGGGCTGGAAGAAAGAAAGGGACAGGCTCTAGGAGAGCCTGTTCTGATAGGACAAAGGGAAATAGTTTCAAACTAAAGGAGGAGAGATTTAGATTGGATACAAGGAAAAAGTTTTTTACAGTAAGGACAGTGAAGCACTGGAGCAGGTTGCCCAGAGAGGTGGTGGGTGCCCCATCCCTGCAGACACCCAAGATCAGGCTGGAGGGGGCTCTGAGCAACCTGATCTACCTGTGGGTGTCCCTGTTCACTGCAGGGGTTGGACCAGATGGCCTTTAGGGGTCCCTTCCAACTCAAATAACTCCATAGTTCTACGATTCAACGATTCTATGATTTTATTATCTTGGTGTAACGAGACTTAGAAAAGCAAGCATAATGTTTTTTATATCCTAAGAATTGCACTCTGTCACCCAGGACTATTCTTAATCTCAAAGTAGGCTAATGTGTTACTCCCACAGACCATATATTCTCCCAGGCATCTTAAATGTATGTCAAGTATTTTGACACCTTTCTATCAGTTCACTGGGCAGTTTCCTGGAGATGCCAACACCACCATTATTGTGACTTCTAGCCTGTAACTTTCCCCAGTACTTTCTTCTTATCAAAATGTGCCAGATTTTATGGGCAGAGAGGAAATGTTTGAGAACCAGAAATCTTCCTCCTCTCCACTGAAACAAACCTGGCATCCCTTGACAGCAGTTACTGTTTTTTAATAACGTTTGGTGTTTGAAGTCTCCTTCCCACAAACATGATCTGGACCAGACCCATAAACTAAGACATGGGACATCCTTTTTCATCCCTCCATCCCAACCTTACAATGAAGCCGACGTCTCAGCAGCTGCCTGCTGGCTGCCTCTCCCCTCCCTCAGGGCCCTATTCCTGCAGCTGCAGTTCCATTTCTTCTTCACTCAGCTAATTTCTTTGCTGGGAACTATTTCAGAAACGTAATTGTACATAAGAAAAGATATTTGGATCACACTGAGGAAGAGCTTTGAAATGCCAGCCAGTCAAAAAATTCAGAGAACCTTCAGCTTTGCCCTCCTATGCGTTAGAGTGGCATCTCTACTGCACTATCACACAAGCCTGACATCATCCCCAGACAAGTCCAGCAAGCAATATGACTTGGCAGAGAAGCTCTGCCACACCCAGGGAGGCACAGGGGTGATGCTCTGTGATGCTATGGCATTGCAGCTCAGGGAAGGACGCTGGAGCATCACCCCAGAACTGGGGCATCTGTAAGGTGCTCACCTATCGTTGGCTACCAGTGAGGGGGTGTGCTTGAGGAGGTGCAGCCAGGCACCTTGGCAAGCCTCTGGGAAAACAGATGTGGCAGTGCTCCCTGCTGTCATCACCCCAGCCCTGGCCAAAGGCAGCTCCCCACCACCTCATGCCCTGCTTTAAACTCAAGTTGTATGGACTCAAGGTTGTTTACCCAGCCTTGGGCTATAAATCCTCACACCGCCCTGCTCCTAAAAGCACATCAATCAAGTAACGTTTTTTTTATAATCCCCTTTCCTTTGAGACCGATTATTGATCCCTATAACTGTTGAAGATTTATGGTGCAGTGCTGACCCAGCCTTGATAACCCGATAATCTCCTAAGGGTTTGGGCTGATAATTTTTCGCCATGAGGAGATCATGCAGATGAAGCAAAGCTTCATAAAGACACTTTTGCTTGTTTTCCAGAATGGACCCCAGCCAGTGATCAGGTGCAGACTACAAATAGCCTTCCATGTCATGTCATATAGGCAGTGAACGATGCTATTGCAATGCGTATGCCCAAAGGGGCACAACAAAAACAATCAGCTCAGGATTATTCATTTTCGACCATGTTTTTGCTTTTCTCTTTTCTTGCTATTTTTTTAACTGTTTTGCATTTTTGAACTATATAGTGCAGAAGTGAATGGTGTGTTGTCTTGTTTTTAAAGAGCATCTTTTTCCTGCTTCTGTTTCTCTCCTCCATGGGTAATTATATCTCGCTCCTCGCCATAGTATCTGAATGTCTTCCAGTGGTGCATTAAATAGAGTGGCTAACATCTGTCACATGTGGCTCATTCGCTTTCTGTCTCTCTCTCTTCCCCTCTTTCCTCCCCAAGGGGAGACTTGTACAGAGAGTGGAGTGCTTTGTTTCTCTGGTGGGGTTTTGTGTACACTTTTTGTGTGTGTCTACTGCCCTATTTTCCTTGAGATAAGGCAGTGGAGGGCACAGAGGGGAGGTGATGGAGGTCTGCTGGCGCCCAGGGGATTCTCCCGCAGCTCGAGCCGCGTGTCAGCTTGCTTGCAGATGACTTCATCCTTGTGACAGGGAGCTGTGCCTGGGGGCATGGCCCCCACCCTCGGGCAGGGGGAGGTTCACAAATATCTGGCATATCAGCGCCGCTTCCCTTAAATATCTGGGGGCATGCCCATTGTCAGCCCTCACTTTAGAGATTGTGGTGATTGTGTTGCTTTTTGAGGGGGAAAAATGCCATTCTCATATATCATAATTGATTGACAAGTAAATAAGTGAGGATTCTTTTAAATCTCAAAGCAAAATTTCCTGCCTTTCTCTGTCTCCTAACCTGTGGTGTCTTGACTCTCCCAGCAGCATCATTTTGGAAGCTAACCCCAGTAACAGGATATTCTCCGGTCTTGGCCCATAAGACTTGCGATTTGGATGTGAATGACAAAACCTTCTTTTGAGGCAAGCAAACAGAAAGACTTACTTCCAATACACATATAAATGTATATGTATATGTGGATATATATCTGTAAATGTACACAAAAAAAACATACAGCAGAAATGTTGTGTGGCTTCCTCCCACCCTCTTGCCTTCCTGGCCAGGAATGTGGGAAGGTAAGAGAGGTGCAGTGCAGGCTTTTGGGAAACATTTTCCCTGTTCCTTCACATTTGCTGATCCACGCTATCCTGTAGGAGAACCCTTTCCCAACTGCCATGCTCACTTGATAGCTCCTTGAAAGCACCCAACTATCCATCCGTTCCTCCCTGCAACATCTGCTTTCCCTCAGCTTGTCAGTGCTCAAGGGCAAAGAGAAGCGCAGGAAGAGAGGTAGCCTGGGATGCACATGTTCGAGAGGCTGGGAGGATTTCCAGGAACTGAGAAGCAGAACAGACTGGGGCCAATTCCTGGCTAGAGACCTATTTTCAGGCAGCCAAATGCATTCCTAACCCTCAGACTAGTACCCAGGGATAAGATCAAAATAAGAGGGGACGTGCCTCAGTGTGGCTGTTGTTCCGGTGTTTGCGCATTATGTGCAGTAACTCTGTTGCAATTTTGCAAGAAATAAAGACCAGTACAAGTCTGAGCACCCAGGACGTAGGGGATCCATGTTCGTATTTGGCTGCAGCACATATTTACTGAGGAAAATCACTTCACTGGTCTTTGCCTTGGTTTCCCCTTCTGCCCTTTGTGAGACTTTTGCAGTAGAGAATGCCACAGTCAAAAGCCTCTGCCAGGAGGAGGCATCAAGCTACATAAATCCAACTAAATCCCAAATACAACTTATGGGTTGATCTACACAAGGGCCTGAGATACCCAGAGCAATTGCTTGTGGTTAAAAAAGTGGAGCTGTTTTGACATCTAATCTCTTGCACATTATTTATGAGTCTCCTGGTGGGGCTGAAGAGTGCTGGTCCCATGGTCTTTCCTCATTACTCCCAGAAGAAACTGAAGGAATGAGTAACAGGTTTTCTCTTTGGAAGATGTGAATAAGTGACTTCTCACTTGATCTTATTTTGTCCACCATGAGTCAGGACAGTAGAGCCTTAGGATGTGGAAGGTTGGGAGTCCTAAGCCCAGCACTACCTTCTCCTTCCATTCTGGAAGTGTCAAGACCTATGTAGGACAGGAGCTGACCTGACAGCTCCCCAGCCTCCAGCCTGACCTCCTTCCCATGCTGCAGCATGGAGTCCTACGGCTTCCATACAGAGGGTATGGACCTAGGAGGTCCTGATTTAGAAGCACATGTGCACATACGTTCAAAACCATGAAGTTTCACTCAGGAAGCGCCATAATTACGGTCACCTATGTCACCTTCATCTATCTTCCCCTTGTGTGCCAGCTCCACAATACTGTCTTCAATTACACTGAACCACACACTGTTTTTCCACGGAACCCAGCAGACTCATGGAGCCCAGCAGACAGTAGTGCTCCTTGACCATCTCACAACTTAGTGTTTCTTTTTGTCCTCATCACTCAGTGTCTGCCTTCATGCATTATTTAGTGCATGGTATCCAGCCTCCAGACACAATGTAGAACCACACGCTCCCCTTGGCCTTTCAGCAGGGCTCTGTCACAAGATGAACAGACCCATGGGAAAATCAGGCTTGGTCTTCTTGGTACCATGCCTGGAGGGTGAGCCAGGCCATTCGCACCCACCTGTAAGTCATTAAATGTGAGGTGACTGCGGGGCACTCTGCTCACACCTGGTCCTGATAAAAGGATGACAGCAGGGAGGGAGCTCTTGCAGAATGGTGAGTGATGCCTGGAGGAGTGGGCTGGGCTGTGAGCTCCCAGATGGCTATGGGAGACCTGACCTGGAGGAGAGAGTTCTGCTAGCAGATGGTGTGCTACCAGGCACAGAACCCATGTGTAGGGCTCATTGGTTCAACCAGTGCCCTGGCTGAGACCTAACCCCTTTTGTGGGGGCAGGTGGCTTGCCTCTGTGCCTGAGATCCCTCTTGAGGATCTTAAGACTGATTATCTCAGTTGTCTGCTCTCCTCATGGTTACTTTAGTGAGTGAGGTGGGGTCCTTCCCCATGGAACCCTGTTCCCTGCTGGAAGCACATCCAGCAGGTGCTGGCGGAGGTTGGGGCAGGTTACATGAAGCAACTTAAACCACTGACTTCAATCTGTCTGTACAACAGACCAAAGTAGAGGTGCAACAGAGAACTTCAAAGTTAGTAGCCTCTAATTTTAGTGTACTTAGAATCATAGAATCATTAAGGTTGGAAAAGATCTCTAAGATCATCAAGTCCAACTGTTGACCCATCATCACTATGCTCACTAACCACATCCCTCAACACCAAATCCACATATTTCTTGAACACGTCCAGGGATGGTGATCCCACTACGTCCTTGGACAGCCTGTCCCTGTGCTTCACTCCTCTTTCTGAGAATCAGTTTTTCCTAATATCCAACCTGAACCTCCACTGAAGCAACTTGAGGCCATTACCTCTCATCCTCTTGCTGTTAACTGTGAGAAGAGGTCAACACCTACCTCACTACAACCTCCTTTTAGGGAGGTGTAGAGAGCCATAAGGTTTCCTCTGAGCCTCCTCCAAACTGAACAATCCCTCTTCCTTCAGCTGTTCCTTGTAAAACTTGTGCTTTAGACCCTTCACCAGATTCATTGCCCTTCTTTGGACACGCTCCAGGGCTTCAATGTCTTTCTTGTTGCATTACTTAATGCCTCAAGTTCTTTGCCGTTTGCTTGTTATGTACACAGAACTTGAAATATAGTCCCCTGCTTTCAGGGCAACAACTAAATGGGGAAACTGGTCCAGAACAATGCTGCTGGCCATGCAATGGCACCATGAAGCACTCACACCTCCTGCTTGCTCACCTGTTGTCGAACTCAGTCACATTGCGCAGCTGTTTTCGGTAAGTCTCCAGCAAAACCCACTGGGAACACTGGGCTGGCACTGGATGAGGAGGGTGAGGCTTGGAAAAGTGAAACCGAACAGTGCCCGTGTGGGTGAAGCAGATGTAGCAGTCAGGGAGATAGGTAGCATTGTACACCAGCCAGTCCACGCTCAGCATGGCATAGTCGTGCAGGTGTAGGACAGCACCTGGGGAGAGGGAAAGCAAGCCAAATGAGATGATGTTCTGGGAGCAGAGGAAAGGAGGCTTAACATCATGAGAGCTTGAGTTTGCCCATTAGATATGCAGGGGGAGCAAAAGGGAGCTGAGCTTCCCCACTGTGGCAGAAAGTGTTCTTTCAGGCTGTCTTTGAGAGATGGCTTGGGCTCTTCTGACTGAAAGAGGAGTTCTTGCAGTAGTCAGCAGTTCACAGAGCATGCTAGACAAGAGACAGGCCTGGAGAAAACCTCTGTATCTCAGCTTTGTGACTCCCAGCCTCAATCCTTGCATCTAGTCTGCATCTCTTCCTTCATCTCTATGGAACTCTGGCATGCATCAAAATCATAGACAGTGACACCATGGGGAACTGCCATCAGATGCACTTCCCTTATCAAATAACTGCTTGCTTGTGTTGTGCACCTGCTGCTGGCCAGTACCATGGGCTTTTGGCATGCTCTGCTACTGTGCAGCATGTTGGCAACTGCCAGTCTTCCTGGCACAGGAGGCTTCTGCATGCTCACCTTCCACAGCTCATCCATTTATTTTGGTGACATCTCTTTTTGCAGAGACTTCTTATGCTTGAAATAAACTTCCTCTTTGTAAAGGGAAAGAATTTAAAGCTGAAGTCTTACAGACACATGCTCTATTAGTCTAGGGGAGATGTTATCGTCTAAATAGCTTTGATGCCCTAAGGAGTAAAAGGCGAACATGAGTAGCAGGAACAAAGGCCAATATGCATGTGACATTGGACAAACTGAAATGTCAAGACTGTAAGCTGTAGTAAACTGATTATAATATATAGATAGCCTCTATAATCCCTCATTGTAAAGGGTCTGAAAGCTAAGATGCTGAGCATCTGCAGCTACTGCTCTCATCAGAGCAACAGAACGTGTGCCACAGCTGTCTAGATCCTCCTGCCTCTTACAGTGCTGCACTTTTTCCTGTGTTAAGAACAAAAGAAATGACAATAGTGCTTGAAACAACAGTAATTCCTAGGGGTTCTGATCAAGGCTGAGGTCCACTCAGGCAAGGCACTCATTACAAGGATGTGACTTTGAGCCTAAAACCCACAGCTCCTGCAAAGATTGAGAACATATTTTACTATATCATAGGTTGAAAGGTGTTAGATTTTTGTTTTGATTCTCCCTTTGTCTCAAAGATTGACTCCACTTGAGGCAAAAAGAGGAACACTTTTTTATTCCTTGCTTCTCAATTCAGCAATGAAGAAAAGGCAACTCTGGCATCCCAATCTCTTGCAGCAACTGCTCAGGATGCTGCAAGCCAAGGAGCCTCATCTGACACAGGACAGTGGGAGGGAGACACTGGGTGGTGAGCAGACAGCTCTTATCCATGCACCAGTGTCACCGCCTGACAAATGAAAAGCAAATCTGACTGCCAAGTCCTTCCAAGTGATTCACCAACCTGTTTTCAAGCAGCCAGATAGGCAAGGCCACGGAATGCTAAATCTAAAAAGGGGCATTCTGGAATGGTGAACATTCTCACAGCTGTAGAGGTAGGGGCAACTTTCATTGCAACTGTCTCTTATCTTTAGTTAAAGAAGGCACCTTGTTCAATGCTTCCTTACTGAACGAGAGCTCTCCTGCAAAGGGAGAAAGCAGCCAGCTAGGAGTCAAGGTCTTTCTCCAGCAATTACTGTGATCTCTCCACTGAACTGTCTGCAGCTCAGAGAAGTGGAGACATTGGGCTTGCTGCTGCCCAGCATCAGTGGTTTATGTTTCCACTTGGCTGCAATATCTTCTCCCCCTTTTCAGTGTAACCCAGAGTACTGAGCATGTTTGATTGGTAGCAAGTCTATTGTGTCTGTGTGGATAAAGGACCATGTTGAACATGGATGTCTGTGATGTCTTCATCTTAACTTCCTCTGCCCTTTCCTTGCCTTTGAAAGGCTGAAATATCCATATTGCAAGTTATTGGTGAATGCTACAATTGCTGGAAATGAGCATTCATGCAATCTAGCCACCTCTTCCTCTCCCCTGCCCCCAGCTGAGAGGCAGGGCTCTTCACACCAGCCTGCCAGCACTATTCCCAGCACTGGGAAGCCCATCTGTGATTAAAGCTCTGCTACATCCCACGCTCTTTCCCAGCTCTGGCACAGAGAGCAAAAGGCAAGAAAAGGATGAGTACGATGAGCAATTGTTAAGCCCAAGCCTACCTTTTGGCATGCGCTTCAGGATGCTGAACACTGCACTCTGTTCAATGAGGCTTTTTGCCCGAAAGAAGTGCATGCTAGGAGGGAACTGCCCCGTGTTCAAGGCTGCTGCGACCTCTTTCTTCTTGAGGCTGATGAGCTTCGTGCTGAGCTGCTGCTCCTGGGTGCTCAGCACCAAATTGCCACCTGTCAGTCTGGCTTTCTCCTCCTGCATGAGGGAGTCTCGGTCCTCCCAGAGCGGGGTGGGAAGGCAGAGCGAAGCCAAGCTGAGAAGGCACGCCAGCCTTATGCCTTGCCCAGATGGAGGCTTCATCTTGGAGCTGCACCTGGTGCACAAGGAGAAGTCAATGTGTTAGCACAAGGCAGAGGCAACATCTTAGCAGCAACCCACTGAGACATGAAACTGCTGGTCCATCCTGCAGGAGAAGTGAGTTAATTGGAAGCTTAGTGCTGGGGGAGCATCTGATAGTGATGTCCCCTATGTACAGGAGCTGCATTCACGTTTCCCAGCAATGCTGCTTGCGTGTGGCAAGACGGTGTTCAGAGTGGAGAGGAGAGGCTACTCTGGGATCAGGCAGCACATCACACAGACCTGTGATGCTGGGAAGGCCCAGACCTGGAGCTAGGTGTTGGTAAGGCTGGGATGCTGGCTGGTAAACTGTGCAGAACCCCTCAGAACAAGGGGTGCTGGGGACTGCATGCCCAAGGGACTTCTGTGATCACACAGGGTGCACCAAATCACAGAGCTGACTGGATGCTAGCTCCGTGCAGCTGGGGGAAAGCCTCACTGCACCCTTATTGGAGGGAATAATTTACAGGTGAAAACCCCACTGTAGCCCAAGAGGCACAGCCCTTCCTTGCAATCTTCAAGGAAAGAGAATGGGAGGGAGCCCACGGAAGCAGCAAGAGATCACAGGCAACAGGCACATGTGAACTCGGAGAACTCTGCCCTTCCCAAAAAAGCTCAGCTGCAACATAATCCGTCAGCGCCAGGCGCCGGTGACCCTCTGCACCCATCCCTCCACACCAAAGCAGGCTGGGGGAGGGCTGAGTATTTCGGAGCAGATCTGTGTGCGTCCCGCATTACCTCCCTGCACACACACACACGGGGCCCTGTGTCTCCTCCAGCCCTGCTCCCGCTGGGGTTCCTCAGCCCCACGAGCAGCCGCACCATGGGCCTGGCTCTGAACCAGAGCAGGAGCCATCCCCAGAGTCACCACCTCATCCCTGGCTCGACTCACGCAGGGCAGCTCTCCACTCCTCACACCCTGCAGTGGGGTTATCGTCTCTCTGGCGAGCCGGCGGGGCCCAGACAAGCAGCGGGCTGTGTCCTGGAGAGTTGCCGCATGCACAGTTCCTCTTCCTGTGTGCAGTCTCAGCTCACTCAGCTTTTATTTATCCGCGCCCCACCCGCTGTGTCCCTGTGCTTCATGAATATATAAAGAGGAGGAGGAGGAGGCGGAGGTCAGCGGAAAGCGGGGCGCAGGCGGGAGGCAGACAGAGCACCGCGCGTTAATGCCAGCACTGCAATTAACAGTGCTTTTCTCTTTTTTTAATCAGAGAAAAAAAGAAAAAAAAAAGGAAGAAAAAAATACAGGCATTTGTAAAGGTGCCTCTGAATGCTTTTGCTTGCTCCCTGCCAGCTGCACAGAACAGGCTGGCCCCAGCCCAACGCCGGGGCTGTGTTTGGGATGCCGCCGAGCAGAGGGGTGCACGTGCTGATGTTTCTGAAACATCACAGCAAGCATTGGGGTTTCACCATTTTATTTTGGTCGGGATGCACTGAGCTTTAAAGTTATTCAAAACAGATGCTACATAAACAGCTTCCAGGGGAGAACAAAGCCCGCTCGGTTTAATTTAATCCAAATTTTAACTACTTTAATTTTTTTTAATAATAAAAGACCTTGTAAGTTGAGAGCTATTGAAAACAACCCGCAACAATCACAGAGACCGCTTCCAAGGCACAGAAAGTCAGATCTGGCCAATAACGTGTGCGATTTCACCAGCTGGCATCGTTGCAAGCAGATGGAGCTGTGGGATGGGCAGCCCCCCCAGTGGCCACCCCAGCGTTGCTTCTTCCTACCCACTCACCCTGTGCGTGTCACCAACATCAGTTAAAAAAGCTTTGCCCACTTCCATCCATGCAGTCAGCTTCAGTGAGCTTGGGGCAGCCCTGCACAGGATGGGGTGTTTATGGAGGTTGCTCTCCCTGGGAGGCCAGAGGAGCTGCAGGACCATGCGGTGCTCTGTGGCGGCCATCAGATGGTTTAGGAAGCCCAAGGTGGTAGATAGAAGGAGTGGAGAGGAACAACTCTGTGGGGATGAGTGTTCTGCCTATAAATACCTTAAGGGAACAATATGAAGGAAGGAAGGGAATTGCTTGAATTATCTCAAAGCAGTAAAGCTTGAGTTTGGGACCATAAAACCAAACCAGGCTAGGTTGGAAAGCTGTCTTTCTGTGGGAAAGCAGGCACTGGAAACACATTGCAGAGGAAGCTGCAGCGGTGAAACACAGAGGCAACTGCCTTCCGATGGGGTGCAGTGGACAGTGGGATGCCCTGCAGCAGGACCACAGTCCCATGGTGCAGCAGCACAAGCTGCAGACAGGCAGCCCCCCGTGCCCAGCTGCACAGTGGGTAGTGGGGCTTTAAATAGCCAGGGGCCACTGCACAGTTCTTGTGGCAAGTTCCCCATGGCTCAGTTTCAGTTCCATACACCAAACTTTCTATTTTCAACTTTTCACACCTCTTTGATATGACTGATGCTCTCTCCTTCACCAGATCCTAGGAAAGCTGGAACAGGCCATAGGACAGCTCCTGCTCCCAGCACACAGATTCCAGCTATGTAGAGTGCTAGGTGTTCTAAATTAGTATTAAGAATAGACCATGCCAAGATGTTTGGGAACATTAAAGCTTCCCCACTGGCCTGCTAAATGACTTCAGCTTTGGTCTGGCTAGGCACAGGTTGGTTTTTGTGCGAGTTTTTGCCTTTTTTTCCCCCTTTGTGCCTAGCCAGGCAAAAATATGGGCTATTTAGTAGCCAAGCAAGGAAATCAGCTGGAGAATCACAGAATCACAGAATGGCCAGGGTTGGAAGGGACCTCAAGGATCATGAATCTCCAACCCCCCTGCAACAGGCAGGGCCACCAACCTCCACATTTAATACTAAACCAAGCTGCCCAGGGCCCCATCCAACCTGGCCTTGAACACCTCCAGGGATGTGGCATCCACAGCCTCTCTGGGCAGCCTGTTTCAGCACCTCACCACTCTTATAGTAAAGAACTTCCCCCTGACATCCAACCTAAATCTTCCCTCCCTCAACTTAAAAACATTTCTCTTCATCCTGCTGTTATCTACCCTTCCAAAGAGTTGAAAGAGTTGAGAGCTTCATCAGAGTGAAGCCGAGCCAGGCTGCCCCAGGTCCTGCTGGCAACACTGCTCCCCAGCCTACAGCCATGCTCAACTCAGCCACAAGATGCCTCTCCACATTCAAAAACTCACCTTTAGCTTCCCAGCCTGCCTTTGTCCATCTGTCCTTCCTTCTCAGCTACATCTGCAGCTATCTGATGATTTAGCATGAATAAGGCTCTCAAGTCTGTCCATCAGCAGGCTCACTGCCTCCCATGGATCAGCTTGGTTTTGAGGCGGCTAGCCACAAGCAATATGCAAGGCAAAATTCTTCTTCCTAAAAGCTGTAGTCCACCCAAACATCCCATTGCTCCCTGCTTCCTACTCCCTACACCTCGCTTCCAAACTAGGGCCTGCTCTCCTCCCTGCCTCCCCCTCTAATCAACCACCCTCAACAAACCTCATCTCTGCCTGGACTCCTCCTCCCTCCTTGTGCCCCAGGCATCCTGCATGCCTTGGTACAGAGAACTGTTTGTCCCTGGTCACTGCAGCTGTGAGTGTCCCCAGGCCACAGCCACCTCCTCACCTCACTGTGCTCAGTAGTAGCCTGGCTGAGATAAGTCAATGCTGTAACCAGAGTGTGCATGGCACACTGCTCTTCAGCTCTGTTTCCCCGAGCAAAACTCAGCTTCAAAAAGTGAGAACTGGGAGCTCTGTTTTCAGCAAGCCTTGCTTCTGATTGTTTTATCCTCTTGATTTTTGGTCTGAGAGCAGATGCCATTTAGAGCTGGCTGTCATTTCTTTTTTCCTTTTCTGTGGGCTTTTGGCAGCTTAGAGCCCTACTTGCCCTGCCCCTTTGTGCAAGGCAGAGATAAAGAGTGGGTGCCACTGATGCTGGGAACAGTTTCCCTGGTTCCTCCTGAAAGCAGAGTGCAGTGGAGGGGGGGTTGTAGCATCACAGCAAGGAGTGGCTTCTCACCTCTGTGCCTTCTGTAGCAGTGAGTCTCTCTGCTGCTCTGAAGATCTCAGTAGAATGGAATATCCCTGTAGAAAAAGAGAGTGAGCAGAGAAGCTGACAACAGCATAAACATAATGGTATTTTAGCAAAGTTTTAAAGCAATGCTGAGGACAGAAAACCTCATAGTATACAGGAGAGAACTGTGTTTTAGCCTTAGCTAAACCTCCCTCTACTAAAATGGTGTTCCTGATTACACTATAAACCAAGCTGAACTCTTATCATACTCCAGTGATTCTGACAGTTTCTGTTCATTCTCTCTGTTGTGAGTTGGACCATGACCAGATCCTATCTACACATCTCTCAGGTGTGCAAAACCCACCTCTGGGGAAAGGCAGGAAGGATTAAACAACATTCAGCTTGTCCTTGCTCCTTTCGTGATAGAAGAGGAGCAAGCAGCCACCAGTGGCTTCTCTAGGGACAAGGTATATCAAAGCAGGGACCTAGGAGGGAGAGGTTCAGAGATCTGAGCTCCAATTGCCAGCACAGGAATCTGGGAAAACAGTGAGGCTCTTTAGCTGTGTGCAAGCCCTCAGGTCCTCAATGGACATTACCTCATGAAGTTCCAGGAAGCACAGCTGAAGCAACTGCACTGCCTACACTGAGGAGGTGGGACCTGTCCAGCCTGGTGAAATGACATTGTAAATAAAACTTAAATAAAAAGTGGCATTTATTGATGAGTTGTGTTAACCTTGTCTAAAGCCATTTAGACAAATTAAAACACCACGTTGTATTTCCCTGCCACGTTAAAAGCAGCAAGGCATAAAGCAGATTGATGCTGCTGGCCACACTGGTTCTTTGTGAGCTCTGCATGAGCAGCACCCAGAGCTGACATTGGGTTACCAACATGGGGGATGGAAGGGAAGAGGGGAGCTGGAGGCCTCTTGTTCTTCCATGGAGTTTTATCAAAATGCAGCCACAGAGGAGAGGAAAAAAAAAAAGATGGATGCAGCTAAGGCTAGGGAGAAAGATGCCTTTGTTTTTTATTGCATTGTTCTGCTTCCTATTTGTAATCAAAATTAGAAGTACTCTGTCTAGTGACAGACATTCTTGATGCTTTTTCCCTTCCTGCACCTCAGTTTTGCCTGGTCTTCTTTGCAAAAGTAAAACTGGTGTAGGAGATCAGTATGAAGTGTTGGCTAACAAAATCTGCACACAGATAGAGGTGGATGAAAAGGAAAACCCACTAAAGCCTCAGGCTTCCCATTTATTTTACATGTTAGAAAACATGAAAATTGAGGAAATGTAGTCCAAACCAACTGAGAGATTAATGTGGAACCCCCTGATGCCAGAGCTACAAACTTGCTTTTCAGGCAAGAGCAATACTTTAAGATGAAAAATTCATTACCCAATCTGTGAAAAGCAAATGAAACTCAGCTTTTCCTAACCTCGACATTTCTCAGACTGCGGGCCAAAGCCATGGGGAGGACGCAGGCCCCCACCCCCACCCTTCAAAGGGAGAGCTGGTGACAGGAACATTTCTCAGATGTGACTGATCTCCTCTGAAGGAGCCGTGTCACCACACAGCCCAGCTCAGGCAGCACCGAGCATCCGCACCTCTAATTGCCAAACCCAGCTGTGCAGCCTTGCTGCTCCTAGTGCGTGCTGGACTGGCGTGCTCCCCAAAGTCACAAGGCAGAAGAAGAGTGGGTGAATGCAAAGGGCTGCCTTAGTGAGCTCATTTGGCAGGAGAACGTTTGCACATTGCCAATTGCCAGCCCAGCTCTGCGTGCTACATGATAGCTTCTGCCCAAGGATGGCAACACGAGGGACACTTTTCTGTGCTCACTTTCCCATGGGATAGAGGCTCTGTGGAGGGTGAGGGTGGAGGATGAGATCCTGTTGGCTCCGAAGAACTCTTCCCATTCTGATGAGAGTATTCCCTAAGCCCTGCCGATGAAAGGCACAGATGTGCCTGCAGAGGAACAGTTCTCTGTGCACGGTATGGTCCCTAGAGCCCTCTTCAGCCAGTTTGATGTCTAAGTGGAAGGGAAGAAAACAAGCTGACAGTGGGGTTACCACCCGGGTGATTTGCTGAATTGATTAGCTGCTTCTTCCTAGGGCTCGCACCCAGACAAACAGCAGCCATGCTGTAATGACCTCGGTGAGGAGAGCACTGAAGGAAGACCTGCCGTAATGATGTGCTGCTTCCCTGGGCAAGAGACAAAGAAGAAGCCCAGGGAAAACAATGCAAAGGGAACTAAATACCAGCAAGAGAGACAAGGGAAATGCAGATCGTGGAAGCGAGAAGCAAAACAAGCACCATTCAGTAGCAGCTGGGTTATAATCCAGTGTGTAAGGGGTGGGTAGGTGAAGCCCCTCCTGGTCTACTTGTACCCAAGTGCTTTGTGTGCAGTCTATGCTCTGAGTGTTGCTGGATGGAAGCTGCAGAGTAGGCAGCCAGCAGCAGGGGCTGTTCTTCAGTGCACTGTGGAGTGATGGGTGTCGTATAAATAGGAGTTGGAGAGCAGGGAGACTTGGGCTGGGTTCCAAAGGATTGCACTCATTTGGATTAAATACCAAAAATCTAATGCTGAAGGGAAACAAACAGCCCAGCCTCCCTCATCTTTCATTCCTGCCTTCTCCCAAAACCCCAGAACAATGTGGATTAGGAGAGGGAGGGAGAGAAGGGTGCTGCAGAGCCCATCTCACTTCTCTTTCCCATCTGTGCTGTGCTACTTCTGCCAGAGGTTTTATTCAAAGAGGGAAAAATGGGAGGGAGGGAAGGATTAAAAAAAAAAAAAAGGAAACAAAATACACAGTATATTCCCTCTGCAAGTGCCCCACACCTAGAAGTACAATCTGCTGCTCCCAGAGCTTCTAATTAGCTAAGCAAGGCAAGCGCTCATTAGCCCCACCTGGGTCACTCTTCAACAGGGAAAGCAGAGCATTAACCCCCACATGGCTCCAGAATAAATAGTTGGGAGGTACAGCCATGCTGGAATTGTGTGACTGGATGGTATTTGTATGGTTAGTTCCCTCTCTTGGCTGTAGGCTTAGTGGGAGAGATGCACGACAGCAGCGCAAAGCACAGTGCTGTGATTTCAGCATCCCAGAGTATTTCTACATGTGAGCAGAAGGAGGCTCTGCTCAGTGGGAACAGCTATGGTCTCAGCCTTTGGCCTGGTGCCTGCTGGTTGGATTTTGTAGCTGTAACTTCAGAGAGCAAAACAGAGGCAGTTGAATAGAAATATCTGAGGTATGTTTTTGGTAATATTAGGTTCATGGGCAACCACGTAAGCATTTCTCTCCCTCTGTGTTACTACCTTTTTTCAGGCCAGGTGCTTCCAGCTGAGCCTGCATGTGTAGGATGAGCCAATCACTGCCTCCTCCAGCCTGTAGCTTTTGAGTGAAGGTATTTGTACATGAGTGACTCAAAATAGGCAGGCAGGGTAAGTGGGAGGGTAGAAACAGACATGTGGTTCTTCATCCTGTAAAGGTCATTATTGATTTTAGGAAATTGGTGCTAAACTACAGAAGGCATCTATCTGGAGAAGGGTGGGAGAGGAATGGGAGCAACTGCTGTGGTTGCAGCCTGGGGGTGGTGTGAAGAGCACTAAATGGCAGCGAGCACTAAGAACGCTGTGCCCGCTTCTGGTTTTACAAAGCAGCAGTGCAGGGTATGGCAGCTGCAGTAGGAAGGGCTTAAAATTCCTCCTGAATCTGCCCACCTCTCTTGTCTGCTCCTGCCATGCTGGCTCTCAAAGCACGCAGTGAGCTCTGCCTAATGCCAAAGCATGATTGTGAGTCTGGATCCATGGCACACACACACAGTGAGAACACCTCACACTTTGTCACAGCATGTGGCTTCTGAACCTACCTGTGGCAGTTAAGAGCATTCACACAGAGTTGTGAACAAAGCTGCATGTGTCTATAACCAATGTCAATATCTTCATTTCACAGATGTCTTTCTTGGGGAAGTGAGATCATTTGTACAGTTTGGACGCAGGTGGTGCTATTGTGAAGTCAGGAGTTGGACCTGATGATCCTTATAGGTCCCTTCCACCTCAGGATAAGTTACGATTCTGTGATACAAGCTGACAGCATGAAAAAAGGGTCAGTACTTACAATAGCTGTTTCCTTCCCATATATTTTTCCTCCGCTTGATCAAAGGAATTAACTTGGCTGGTTCTGTTGTATTTCAAGCCATCCTTGCTTTTCTTTCTGCTTATTAGTCTTCCTCAGTATGGCCTTCAAATTCAGGGCTGGGAAAGCTGCAGGGGAATTCTGAGTGTCAGTTTGGTTTACATTTAATATCTCTGTTGCAATGGTATCCGTATGCTTTGCTAAATGAATTTTTGCTTGGTTTTGCTTTTAACCTGACTCCTGCAACGCTACTTCAGAGCAACCATGCCTGTCTCTCACGGGGAAGGAAAAAATGGTTGAAAAGAGTGCCTGTTGTGGAAAGGTGAGGGTGTAGAGTTCTGGTGGGTATTTAGAAGCTCTATTTACATCAGAAAGAGAGGGGAGGGAAAGCAAAGCCGAGAAGTGGAACTCTGCCTCTCTAACCAAAGAAGCTCCCCAGGAAATGGTGGCCTCCTGGGGGCCCCTTTCTGAGGCCTTGGAAGCACAACGCACAAGGCCAGGAGCCATTTTAGGCCTCAGTCTATAGCCCAGGAGCTTCAGGCTGAGAGCAGGGCATAGGATTGTTGTGTGCCCAGCAGTGCAGCACCTTCAGCGCTGCTCTTAGGTGCTGGCTGCCATCCTGCCTCACTGGCTGGGCTATGGGCCTGGTGCTGCAGGGTAGCATGCTTCATGGCACCCACAGGGACAGCCCAGCGTTGGCACTGGGCTGGTTGCCTGCCCAACTCGCATTTGAGTTCCTCAACCCCTTTGGGTTCTCTGTGACTCAAATCCTGCTCTGGAAATATGAGCAAATACAGGCACTATTATGCTTTACCGCTTATTCTTGTAGTGGACCGGCACATCTTTAAAGGCCTGTTCTTTGAGGAGGAAGAAGGTCCTGCCCCATAATTCAGCCACCCGTACATCTACATTGGAAGATTAATAGCTTGACTGTTCTGTATCTTGCCTCCCCTCCCACCTCCCCCCCAAGCCTTTTCCCCCTCTCTGATCACAGTGCATAACGTTTCTGACTTCCACACTGCAGCTCCCTGTGGGGCTTTGCCTGAATGCACAAACCAAAGCCGTGCTGAAGCAGCACGCAGGGAGCCCCTGGCATGGGGAGCCCTGGGGCTGAGCCCCACATGGTCAGAAGTGGCGAAAGGAAACCATCCAGAACTGTCAATCCTTCAGCTGCAGAATATTGGTTTCCATGGCTATTGAAGTTAAAACCTTGCACCAGTGTGGGTATTGCTAGTGCTCAGTGCACCTTGTCCGCCGCAGCATGTGTGAGGGAACAGCCACACTGCCTTGCAGCCTCAGGCACCTCCTCGTGAGGCACAGATGCTCCAGTTCCAGCTGTGTTTGTGCTGGATGAGTTTAATTGCATGTGCTGAATTGAGCAGACCAGTAAAAGCTCAGCTCAAACTGGTTTGAGAGCACTTATGCTAGGAAGCTGGAAATAAATCAATTTTGTTATATGCTAAGGAAACTTGTTTCCAAGTGGGAAAGGCTTCATAGCAATGCCATTACTGGAAACACCAGCTTTTAGTTCTTACAGAGGAACAGGATTCAGTCACTCCATCTTACCTAGAATAACAATGTTTAGCATGTAAGTAGCATTTTACAATTTCAAAGCAATAAACACCAAGATACCATGGTAATGAGAGCTGACAAGGCACTAGCATTAACTAATTAAGCCTCACAACTTCCCTGGGGTATCTAAATACAACAACTCTCATTTTATAGATGGGGAAAATCTATCTGAATTGATTTACTCCAAGGCACAGAGCAATTCATTGAAAGAGCCAGAACCACAGCTTGGCACTACCAATGCTTGGATGGCAGCTCTGTCTTCCATGAGGCTCTGTCTTATTTCTAGATGATGTCTTGTCCTGGTCTTGGTCTTGGTATTGGAGAATGCTTCAACCAGCTCAGGCGGTGTATTTCCAGCACCCAACAGCAGTTGCTTTGTGCTGCTCTTTGGGGAAGGTTCATCAGGATCTGTGCTTGTGAGATTTGAATCCATTGCCACAGATGAGGTTGCTCTCTGGGGGACAAACCAAGTTACAACCTGTGGTTTTCAGCTCTAGTAGATTAAGAGCAGAAAATCTGTTGAGACCTAAGGCTCAGATCTTTGGGTTTGATATGCAGTTTGCAAAGCACGCAGGAGAGGAGCCTACGAAGAGGATGGTTTGCCATGTCAGGACTGGCCAAATTCCCAGCAGGCAGATGCTTTTCAACCACCTAAGAGACGATGTAAGCTGAAAGTGGCAGGATGCTGCTAATTTTCTGCCTAAGTCTACAGTGATGTGTGTGACAGCTGCAGTGTTCCGTGCACCATTCTCATGCAGCTGCCTCATGCCACTTCCCCACTGCTTCCCAGGGAATCTCATGCCCTTGTTTTTGCAGTATGTGGCCTTGTGGGGAAACGCTGTGGGTCTTCCTGTGCCCAGGCTACAGGCACCCAGTCAGGGAGCTTCAGCTGAAGGCCATGATAGGGGAATGCCAGGAATCTGCATTTTTACAAGAGATCCTTCTTGATGCTACCATTGTATCAACTGGAACCATCCCCTGCTTTCTTGGTTCTGGCACTTTGCATTTGGTGTTTTTGGCACTGTGCTCCCAGGTCTTTGCGTTCTCTTGAAGGTGGGTTGAGTAGTTGTGGGCCCACAGGATGTGTGCTGGAAGCAAGGCTGGAACTGTAGCAGTGCACCTTTGAAGCCATCTTTGGGGATCTGAGGTAGCATCCCTGCAGGGAAATAATGTTATCAGGGAGAACACAGCCTAACGGCAATGGTAGGGACGATAGAGGGAGCCAAATTAATTCATAAAAAAAATGCAGGGGAAACGAGGGCTGTAGAGCTTTGGACCAAACGAGCAGTGAGGAAACTTCAGTAAGGTTGGTGACATCTTTAATAGGACGGAGTAGGGTTACTGCAAGGCTGCTGTACCCACGGGCAGCAGAGACGCAGCACTCAGCCAAGAACGGCTGGGCGCTGCGGGAACTGTGGGCAGGAACGTCGGGGAGAGAGAAAGATTGCAGCACGAGCACCCCGCACGTACAGGTGGGGCAGAACGCCGCGCTCTGGCAGGGAAGCGGGCGCTCGCCGACCCATCGCTTCCATGCTGCCCGAAGGTCGCTGCGCCCCATCCCGCGGCTCTCTTCCTGCGACTGAGCCGCTCCGCTCCGCCCACCGGCACCAGGCCCCGCCCGACCCCGCCCCGGGAGGCGTGGCCCGGCGGGCGTGGGGGCCCTGTTGTTGTGATGAGGAGCGGCTCCACCCCCTCCTCGTGCGCGGCCCCCCCGCCCCGTCGGCGGGAAGCCCCGCCCCCCCCCGCCCTCTCGCCTTTTGTCCACTCCCCGCGCCCCGCCCCTCCGGGCACGTCGCGCCACGCCCCCCTCCCGCTCCGCCCTTCCCATTGGCTCTACCTCCCCTCGCCCCGCCCCTCCCCGCGCCGGGCCCCGCCCCTCCCTCGCGGCCCCCCCCGGGCCCATCTGTTCCCGGCGGCGCGGCTGTTGCCCTGCAGGGCGCGGGCCGCGGCGCGGGGAGGCGGAGGAGGATGGGCCCGCGCAGCGGCGGCCGCCCGCGGCAGGGGCAGCAGCAGCGCCCCCGCCGGCCCTAGCGCCCCGCCGCTCCGAGCCGCCCCGCGCGCGGGCGGCAGCGAGGGGGCAGCGCGGGGCCGCCGGGGGGCGGCCGGGGGGCGGCGTGGCGCCGGGGGGCGGGCGGAGCGCGGCGCAGCGCCGAGCGGCGGCGGCACGCAGCCGCCCGCGGGGTGAGGCAGCGCTGAGCGGGCGGGCGGGCAGCCGGCGGCCGCGGGAGATGTGCCCGGAGGAGGACGGCGGCTGCGGCGGCGGCGGCGGCGCGGCCGGTACCGGCGGCACGGACGCGGCGGCGGCGGCGGCGCTGGACGAGCTTCGCTCCTGGTGGGAAGTCCCGGCCATCGCGCACTTCTGCTCGCTCTTCCGCACCGCCTTCCGCCTGCCCGACTTCGAGATCGAGGTGAGACCCCGCGGCCCCGGCGGCGGCGGCGCCGGGCGGAGCGCTCCTAACTCGCCCCGCAAACTTTCGTCGGCCCCGCTCCCCCCGACGGTGCCGCATTGTTCGGGGTCCGCCGCGGCACACAAAGGTGGTGGCGGCGGCGGCGCGGGGCCGCCGTGGGGTCCCCGTGACCAAAATGGAGGCGGCGAGGGGCGGGCCTCGACCCCCGGGGTGCCCGGACCGGGCCCTTTGTTGGGGCGCTGGGATCCCACCTGGGCGGACCCCGCCCGCGTCCATGGCGGCATTGTGCCCGCACCTCCGCCCGGGGCACGCTGTCCTCCGCAACTTTCTCGTGGGTTTTTGTTGTTGCTGTTTAATAAGCGTTATCCCAATTCTTATTTCCGCGCGGCTAGCCGGGGCTCTGTGCGCGTTTCCTGCTTCGGCTACAAATGTTGCGGACGGAGCGCGTCCCGGTGGGAGATGCCCCGGCAGGACCCTTTTGTGCCGCCGGGAGCGGCTCCGTGCCGGCACCGCGCCGTCACGCGGGGCTGCGGGGCAGCGGCTGCGCTCGAACGCGAATTCCGGAGATGCTCCGAAGTTCCACGGGATGCGCGAAGCCCCGAAAAGCCGAAACTCCTCGGGCGGGGCGCGGATCTCTGAAGAGGGGGAATCCCTTCCGTGGTGCTAGAGCTGGAAAAGGGAGAAGGGCTCTCAATGATGCAACTTCAAGCCGACGGGAACTCCCCTCCCCCTCCTATTGATGCAAACCCATCGCGGGGAGGCGCGGGGCTCGGAGGAACCCGAACGTGCGGTGGCCGTGGGGCCGAGGCGATGCGGGACCCCTCGGGCTCCCGGCGCACGTTTTGGGGGGTCCCACCTCCGTGCTCCCGTCGCTGAGACGCATCACATCGTCCCGAGGAGCGCCGGGTGCTGTCTCCCTTGTATAAGCGTCACCGGGAACGTGTGCCCTAAGGGATGGGGTTGGAGACCACCGCTCCCATCAGCTTGTGTGAGTGCAGCTGTCAGGGGCTGTCTGCAACATACGGGCAGCTCCTTCCTGTTCCCCGCAGCCCTGCATGGCTGACTATCCCCGTTGTGTTCCCTCCCATCCAGCCCCATCCGTGGCTCTGAGGATCTCAGGAGTGGCACGCGGAGTCTCCTTGCCGTATGAAACGAATGGCTTTCAAAGGGGCTGTTCATGCGGTTCTGTTGTGCTCTCCACGAGCGATGCTGCACGTGGCTTTTGGGTTTGCTTTCCCTTTGGGTTCGAGCCTGCTGCCCGTTTCGGTGTCTGAGATGGGCTCTGTGATTTGGAGGTGTCCCAACCAAATGGAGGTGGTATTTTTCCCAGCCATTGGGCAGTGTTGGGAAGATGTGGAGCGATGTTGTGCATCAGCAGTGCGCTCTCTGTTCAGCTTTGGTGTGCCTGTGGATACACAAGCGTGGTTTGTGGTGTCCCTTCCCCAAAAGCCACTGTCCCTTGGCGGGGGGGGGGGGGGTACGGGACTTGAGCTGCAGGGTGGCAGTGCTCAAACTGAGAGATACACGGTGAGGCTTGTGCGGCCGTGTTCCTGCATCCCTCAGACAGATGCCAGTTCCCCGTGGTGGGATCTCCTTGTCCCAGAAGAGCAGAGCTCTCCTGCCCTCACACCTGGCTCTGGTGGCTCTACCTTGTCTAAGACCTCAGGTGGCATTTGGTGCTGAACTCTTACAGCATGATTGCAGAGGCAATAGTTTTGGCACTCCCCAGTGTTTTTATAACAAGTACCCCCCCACACTCCCTCCGATTGCTCTGGTTTTACCTTAAGATTCTGTTGCATCAATCACTGCAGAGCCTCATTTTCCAATATGCTTCACTAAGTAAGAAGGTGTCATTATCTTTTCTTTTGTGCTGATGGCTCTGCTGGTCGGCCTGCCTAGGTTGCACTGCGAGACAGAGGCCATCTGGGGCATCCTCCCACACCTAGCAGGTTCTCCAGTAAGAAGTTTGGGGGCTTGGTTAAAGCGAGACAGCACGGAGCTCTTTCATACTCTTATCTCTCTAAACACAACCCTTTTGCCCAGCGCTTGCTGCCCCAAAGAAAGTGAAGTCTCCAAATGCGGGCTGCCCTTTGCAGTCGTAGACTTGGCTGGCAGATGTTTTTCCTTTTTCCTTGGACCAGGGCAGCCCAATCTCCCTTGAAGACGCATCCATCAGGCCGGGCGCCGGGCATTGTTCGGGGCAGGGGCAGCCCCCATGCTGGCTCACTTCGGCAGATGCAGGCGCCTGGCGAGCCCGAGGCCCCGGCGCTTTTCAAACCGGGCTGGGGAGGGGGCAGCCGGCACCGGGTCAAAAGTTCAGTGGGGCAACCTCGGTGTGCCGGGACGCAGCCGGGTCCACCCGTGGGCCTGCCCGCATGGCCGGGAGCGCGGCTGTCACCACGTTGTGTTAGTAAATTCCTTCCCCCCCTCCTTTACATGGCTGCCTTGTCAGCCATCTGCCGTGCCGAACTTCCACGCCGCTTCCAAAGTGGGCTCTTGGCTACGCTGCAGTGGTCACGGCTGCTTTCTGAGTGGCTTTAGAAACCAGCGTGTGCTGGGTTTGTCCTTGCTTACTGTAGCAACACTCTGGGGGGAGGAGGCCTGTCCAAATAAGCCACTTCTAAGATATTATTTTTTGTATTTTTGATGGTATATCTTGACCTGGTGGGCGGAAGGGATGCATTCTGCAGTCGGGTCGGTGCATGTGATGATAGGAAGCGATTTGTTTTCCTCTTCAGGACCGTGGGACACCTCTCGTGACAAAGTGTCTCCTGGCCACATGCCCTTCCCATTGCGACAGACATGTCCTCCTGGCAGCTGCAGGGATGTTGGGGTAGAAAAATAAGGGGAGAATATTTAACAGCGTTTCAGCACAACTTACAGAGGAGCTGGAGGGGCGCCAGCATGGCATGGCCACCCAGCTCCTTGGCGTGCACTCCTGGGAGCTTCAGCCCGGGTAGGTCGAGGGGAGGTGACTTCTGAGAGTGTGCTTGGAAATAGTCAAAACACTGTTGTTAACTGCATTTATTTGGAAAGGGGGAAAAGCCACATTACATAGGGAAAACATAAATCTTTTCCTGTGGTTTTTAAAAGCGCCTTTGGGCAAATTGCCTCTGCTGCTGTCTTTGGTATGGCTCTGAGACGCTTTTCCTCTTCCTTTCCTGGTGCTTTGGGCTCCAGGTCTTTCTGTCAGGAATATGATGTGGCTGCCACACATCAGTGGCTGCTGCTCCCATGGGTCCCAGGGGGAGGAGGAAGAGTGTGGAGAAAGGGGATTTGTGCCGTGGCTGTGGAGGAAAGACTGCAGAATGAAGTTCTGTTCTGCCTCCACAAACCAAGTAGAGCTTGAAAAGCCAACGTTGTTTAACCTGTTAAACTGTAGATTTGTTGGGGTTTTAGCACTTTGGTAAATGTGCCCTTCTTTTCTAGGATGGCCAAATAAACCTTAACTTCCGCTGTCCCATCGTGTTGGGTGGGACTCAAAACTTCTCAGTGGAGCCTCATGCTCTCTGATCTCTGAACATCCCTTGTGATTCATGGCACCAAACTTCATGGCCTTATGGGGGATCAACTCTTGTGCACAGCTGCCAGAACTTTGTGCTAAGTCCTCACCCCTCCATCGCAGTCCTGGTCCAGCACTGCACTGTTCTTGGTAGTACAGCAGCAGCCGCAGCACCTGTGGGTTGTGTCCTATGGTAGCCAGATAGCTTTGGATAGGAGAACTTTGGATTGAGATAAATGCAACAAGTAGGTGTAACGAGCTGACTGAAATGTAAGTGAAATCATCTAGATCAGCTCTACTCATGCAAGGTAAGTTGGAGCTGGTTTAATGGCCTTTTCAGTAAAGTACTTCAGGCATGGGGATGTGCCTCTTGCCATCTGCCCCAAAGTGGTACACATCTTGGAAATTTGAATATCAAGTGAAAAAAAATGAATGAAATGCTGGGTGAGCTCTGTTGTTCTTCCTACCTGTCCCATGTGTGTGTTGGGTTTTATTGATTCTGCAAGCATCTCACTGCTCTCCCCTCACCCCTTCCAGCAGCAGCCCTTACTTCACCAGTCTTGGCTTTTGCTGCCTTCCTTATTCTGTTAATAATAGAATCATTAGCACTCTGAATGTCAGTATTGGGCTCTAGAGTTCATTGAGATTAATGGACAGGGAGGCAGAGAGATACTTCTCAGAGCCGTTGTTTCAAGTGGTCTGTAAATTGGAAGGCATTCTATCGGTTTAGGTTTCAGATGCAAGGCACATTTTTCACAACCGCAGATCTTGAACTCTTTAACAAGTGTTTACGTTTTGTCTGATGAAACTGTACTATAATTGGATAAAAAATAAAATCAGCGGAATAGGTAGTTCACGGGGCTGGTACATGCATTACAACGTTATCTTAAGCCCCTGAAAAGAAACAAGAAGTGACTGCGCGCAGAAAAAAAGGCTGGCTGAACAATGGGCAAGGAAGGTTATTTTGACAGCAACATTTTGAATGGCTCTGACTTAGGTGACGGGGAAGTCGGAGAATGACTGCAGCAGTCGAAGGCTGAAGAGAAAGAGGAAGCAAGTAAAAACTTCAGATACCATACACGGGGCTTGGTATCGCAGATTTTCTGCGGTAGTTGGAGA
Source organism: Lagopus muta (assembly GCF_023343835.1). NCBI lineage: Eukaryota > Metazoa > Chordata > Aves > Galliformes > Phasianidae > Lagopus > Lagopus muta. The sequence goes on from NC_064433.1 coordinate 60,903,653, forward strand.
CAACTGCCTCTCCCAGCAGCACAGCTGAGTGGAAATCCTATCTGTTAGCTGCAGTGTTTGTGAGCTCGCAAGTTAAACGCTTTAAGCTGAATTTGTTTAAAAACCAATTTAAGATAATCTGGTGTAAATCTTTCCCCACTAGGAAAAAAAATATGTTCTGTACAGCAGCTTAAATATGACTTAGCGGTTTGCTTTGTTTACAGAGCCTTGACTGCTGCAAACCTGTACCAGTTTAATGAAGCTGGTGCAAACTCCTGTACGGTGCATCTAAATTAGTCATCGAGTTTGTTCTGCTTGGAATCTGCTACAGCTAAACCAGCTAAAAGTAACACCTTAAAAGTGTCGCAGCTTTCTGTGCAGACCTTAACTGTGGTCTTTCTCTCCCTGCGAATAATACCGGGGAGCTGTGCCATTCTGCCCCTGGCATCTGTTAAGTGCCTGCATGAAGGGGGAAGAATTAACTTTTGTAATGGCAATGGATGCTTTCATAGACTTCTTTCAGACAAAATCTCCCCAAGAAAAGGGCTGGGGAGAAATGGCAACAGCAAGGGGAGTAAAAGTTCCCAAATTAAAACTTTGTAGTTTAAATCTTATTGTAGGTGTTTATGAAAATTGTTTTTTCCTCTCGTTACCAGCAGAAACAGCATCTGCTGTGATGGCGAGAACAATGCAGTCCAGTGATTCCTCCTTCCTTACAGTAGAGAATCCTGTTAAACACACAACACTGTGCCTTAGAGTGTATCCTTTCAGCAGGCTTGTTCCTTTTAATGGGTGCCCATTCCTGGGGTCTCCATTGTTTCACCAACAATGGCACTGGGGGCAGCTGATTTGGTTGACAGAAAATGTGTTAATTTAACAGATCTATTCCCTTTAGCAAGTCTCCTTCCTATTGTGTCCCAGTTCTCCCAGTTCCTTGGAAGGAGGGCTGGGGAGCGGGCTCTCTGTGGTGGAGTGCTCCTGCAATTAGGGGGGGGTTGTGGCCTTTTGTGTAAGGAGCAGAAAACAGCTGATGGGTAAAAGTGAATTTAGTCCATTTTGCTTGCTTCCAGTAGACACGTTTTCGCTGTATTTTCCTGCCTTTGTGTGTGTGCGTGCTTTTAAGTTGGCCTTTCCTGGGGATGGGGTAACAGCTTTGCGCTGCAGGCCAAGCGTGGTCCAGGCCTTTGCTTTGGAAGCACTGCTCAGAGGTGGCCAAGCAGCCTCACACTGCAGCTCCTTTATGAACTCTTTATGTTTTATAAATGCCTAGCTGAAATACCGGCTTCCCACTGAAAAAACAGCGCTGCTAGTATAATCCAGGGCAGCGAGCACCGAAAGATGTGAAATACGAGGGGAATGTTTCTTAGACCACCTCTGTTCTGGGACAGGCCACCGGTTTGATGCTGCTTTAAGGGCAATTTGAACACCACAAGCTCTTAACGCTGGGTGTGCTGAAATTGGTTCAGCTCTTAAGAGCACGGATGTAGCTGAGTGCCTTACTGACAGGGTAGGATGGCATGTGTAGTGCTGTGGCAGGTGGGTCTTGGAGCTCTGGTGCCACAGGTCGTGTTGCCAGCAGGGAGGTCTCCTGTCCTTCAAGCTCTTGCCTTGCCTCAGCGTTGTTTCAGGTGCTCTGGGACAAAGCTGGGTGTGGGACCTCATAGTTGTGAGCTTCTGGGTGGTTCCACTGCAACTCTTGAAGCTGCTGTCCTGGTATAGTTGGGGTGCTGGGGCTTTCAGAGATCTTCTTCCTCCTCTTTAGCAAAACTGTTTGTCCTCTCATTCCTTCCTGTAAGGCCTGCTCTAAAGGAGGTGGAACTTCGGGCTACAAAGATGAAGAAGGGTCTGGAGGGCAAGGTGTGTGAGGAGCAGCTGAGGTCCCTTGGTTTGCTCAGTGCAGAGCAGAGGAGCTGAGGGGAGGCCTGATGGCGGCTGCAGCTCCTCAAAGGGAGCGGAGGGCAGCGCTGAGCTCTGCTGTGTGACAGCGACAGGGCCGAGGGAACGGCATGGAGCTGTCAGGGGAGGGCAGCTGGGGGTCAGGGACAGGGACTGCAGCACAGGGTGGGCATGGACAGGGACTGCAGCACAGGTGGGCATGGAACGGGCTGCCCAGAGCAATGGACTGGCCCCAGGCCGATGGAGTTCAAGAAGTGTCTGGACACTACTGTCAGTCATATGGTCTGATTTTTGGGTGGTCCTGTGTGGAGCCAGGAGTTGAACTCATTGATCCTTATGGGTCCCTTCCAACTTGGGATATCCCACGATTCCATGATTCTGATTCTTTGCACAGCTGAAGGGCTGGAAGGCAGAGCTGGCTTTTTATTTGTGGTGAGCTTTATGCACTGGGAGTTGTGGCAGCAAAAAAAAAAATATTTATATAGCCACAACAGAAAGCAAAAAGGGTTTGGTGGTTGCTTTTTCTTTTTTCTTGCTTGGATTTTCTGTTTGTTTTAGGAGGCAAAGGGTGAGAGTTCAATTTAAGAACTTGACTCTTAATAAAGCTTGTCATTGTTACTAATATAAAACAAATGATGAGCATGGGAGAGGAGGGCAAGGCTCCCTCTTCTGGTGTGTTCTGAAGGTTAAAACATTAAAAACCAAGTCGGGAAGAAAAAGGCCAACAAGCAAGACCCTTCCATGTCACCATGTGGTATTTTAGGAGCTCACTTGTGCCTATTCTTTGCTGAGCATAACTTCATGTCATCTGCGTAACTAACATAAGGACACTGTGAAAATGAAGTGTGTTTTCAAATGCAAACCACACAGCATTTAGAAGTAAAGTGTGTACTGATTTCACACGGGTTTCCAGTTTGAACATGGAGGGCGATAGTCTTGTATGTCCTCACAACCAACTTCTCTAGAGCTCCTCTCTGTCCTCCTGCCAAGCCCATAGCTCATCCCAGGCAGCTCACCTCCCAGCCAGACCCTGTATATGAGCACATAAATGTGTTTGGGCTGATAGGAGGGGCCAGCAATGGTGAGTGCCCCATATGGAAACCGTGTGCCCAAGACTTCTGCTATCCCATCTCTTTTGGTTGAGTCAGACAAGAATGCAAAAGGTATCAATAGGTGATAGATGCAGAAATGCACCCAAGAAGGAATACTTAGGGATTTTGAGACAAACTCTCCAAAAATCTTTATATAAAAGTGTAGTGTTGAGTACCTTTAGCATTAAAAGGATTTCAGGGGAGTAGGGATGTGACTTTACATCGCTTTCCTATTTTTGCGTTCTTCAGTGGATGGCTGCTTTCACCATTTTGTTGATGTATCTAGTGGAACCTGAGGGTGTGAATTTTCAAGGAATCCTCCCCTGCTCTTTGCTAATGGTAGTAAAATGACTCATCTGGCTTAAAAAAAGAGTAGTTTTTCTTAGAGCTTTGTTGAACTGGGACCACTTCCCCAAGGTGTTAGGTGCATAGCTTCACAGAGGGTGAAACAGCGGCACAGGAATGGAAACAGGCAGTGGAGGGAAAGGGCTTTTTATAGCTGCCTCTTCTGCTGAAAGCAATGGTTATCATCTTGCATTTGGGGCAGCAGGTGGAGCAGAACTGCACAGGTAGCAAGAGGTTGTGTAGCAATTGGGTCACTTATGGTGGAGCCTAGCAGACCTCTCTGCAAGGTTTTGGGGGCATTTTCTAGTACTAAGTCAAAGCATGATGTATTTTCCGTATTTTTCTTTTCTTTTTGTTAGTTAACATTCTGGTTAGAAAAAACTTAACTTAAAAGTTGATGGTCATCCTTTAAATTGCTCTTTAAAAATTCATATCTGACCATGCAGTTGAAAGCTGAAATTAATTGATTTAATCTCACTGCTGCTGACAAGATACTGAAAAGTTTGTCTGGTAGCTCTTTCTTAGAACCTCAGTTTTTCTTTTAAACAAAACAAACCCCAAATCTTTGGGGCTTTTTTTCCTCCTAAATTTCTCCTGGGCACTGTGACCCAGCACACGTCGGCATCTATCCATTGGGACTTACTTGCTGTGCTGGAGAGGCCTGATTGTCGGACAGGCAGCCGTGTAGAATAAACATGGAATAGCAGTCTCAATTTCTTTTCTTTCAGCCCGATACAAGGTGCCGAGGCACAGAAGACTATTTTGCCCTTAAGATAATTGTGTGTTGGAGAGGATCAAAGGGCTTGAGGGTTTTTTTGGTTGAAAGGGGATTTTCTCCATGGACAGCTGCAGTAGTGCATTAGTCCTGCAATGGATTATCTTTCCATGATCTGTAGGATCTCGACCAGCTATCAGGGGGCCCCACTGAAGGCTGTTGCTTGGGGGAGGCAGAGTGAAAGTCTCCTGTAACAGGGAGCCCCACAGTGCCAGGCGGCTCGGACCGCTCGGCTCCCCCTGCCCCGGCGGACTGGTGCTGGATATTCTTAGCCTGCAGATAGTGTCTGGAGCATGGAGAAAGGGAACGCAGTGCTCAGTTATGATTAACTGCAGCTGATGCCCTACATCCACCCCACTCGGCAATGGAAGTGCTTATTAAGGAATGTGAGAAGGGAGCCGATTCCAGCTGCTGCGGTGTCCTGTAAAGGGCAATGTGTAATTTGGGAGGGTGTTACGAGTCCCTCGGTGGAACAAACTACTCGCTGTAGTAAGTGCCTGACCTGCCAAACGCCCGGACTTTCTCATTTGGGCAAGTTTTGGATTGTGGCTGCTCCGCAAATAGCCATAGCGTTGTGAGGGAGTCCCTCCGTGCGTGCAGATGGGTATCTGCATCCCATTCCTCTGACATGCGGCCGGGTTGTACAGGGCTGGGACAGGGCTCGGTGCTATCAGAGGTGGGGATCAGGTCATGCTGTGCCTGCCCGGCTTGCAGTGCCGGGGGAGCTGGGCTGGAATGTGCCCCAGCACGGGCTGCCAGTGAGTGCTGGTCCCCAGGTGCAGTTGCTTGTGCTGAAGTCGGGCTCGAATTGCATCTGCGTGCTGGTTAATGAGTGGTGGAGTGGGACCGCCTTGCAGGGCCTGTTGTGTGCTTTGCCTGAGGTTGCAGGATGCAGGAGTACAGGGTAACAATGCCATCTTCGCCAGCAACAAATTCCACCCTCGGCACCTTTAGAATCTTCAGCTAACTTCAATGACACACATTTTATAACTTATCACTTTTTCTTTAATTTCTTGTAGCTAGCGATGCACAAGCTGGAAAGAACCCAGCTTTGGATTTCAGGGCTGGGATATATATTTTTTTCGGGATGCATATTTAGGAAAACTTGTCTTTTTGTAATTGCAAGCAGGACTGGTTTCAGAATTAAAGGATGAGCGTGGACGGCCATATGATGTTGTGTTGTTTTTCCTTGGAGGAGTAACTACAATTTATAATCACTGCCTAGTCTGCAGCCAGTTGGCAGGAAGGCTGTTGTGAAGGGATTGATTATTAGTGGATGCTTCATTGTGCTGTCCAAGCCTGAATTTCTTGATCTAACCAGTTTCCTTCGCTTGGAATGGCTGCAGTCAGCAGAGAGGAGAGAGATGCATCTTCCCATTTGGCAGTCCTATTTCTTGTTCATGGGATATGCTCGGGAAAAAAGGGTCAACGAAAAGTGTCAACACTTCAACGTTCTCATAGAAAGCCAGCTGTCTAGCTGACTGTCTGGAGGCTGCCTGCAATTTTTCTGTTCCTCTTGGGATTCTCTCTGTGAATGCATTCATTTTAAGTGCGGTGGCTTAACAAAACTATGTCTGTTTGGTGTGAGCATCCTGGAGGCTGTGTTTCTGTTCCTGGGTAATGCGCCAGGAGAAGTGTCACCAGGAAGGTGATCTTGCTTTCAGAATCGTGTACCTGCCCTGCAGAGCAAAGGCATGCTGGCAGCTGCAGCAGCAGGAGCTGAGTTAGCATTTATACTGGCAGCAGAGGACATGCAGAAGTACAGTTTCAACAGCACAGACTGGAACTCTGGCAGCATCATCTCTTGGGTCCTTTCAGGAGATACTTGGGGGGACTTTGTCATGCACAACCACACCCTACCGCAGCTAGGGATTAACCTGGGCTGCCTAATTAAAAAGTTAGCAAGTGCACAGCTGTGTGTAAAGCAGTGGTGCTGCTGTGGCAAAGTACAGGGCTTCGAGCAGGAGCAAGTGTGCAGGGCTGCTTCAGAATTGTCCTGTGCCATGCAGCTCACTATAGCTGAGCTTCTGGCCTGGGGGAGAGGCTGAGCTGCTGTGGCTGAGGGAGGACAGCTGAGCTAATGCTTAAAGAACAAGGACTCCATGCCAGGGCTAGGAAGGACGGTCCTAACCCTCTGCTTCTCCTCCTGTCCTCCCCCACTGCCAACCCCCTCTTGGGCTGTGTGGAAGTGTCCCAGATCTTGCAGCTGTGTTAATTGTAATGGGTCATTTAGTCCTGAAATCCCTGTTTAAAAGGGGCAAGTCCTTGCCTCGTGTGACAGCTGCCGCCTTGCACTTTTCCCCAGGCTGGAAATAACTGCATATGACACAGAAGCAGAGAGCAGCATGGGGGAGGGAGGAGGCTTTCTGGCTTCCTCTTAGTTCTCTAATGGCTTTGCTGTGTGATTCTTTTCCCATGTGGACCATAGCAGAGTCATGCCCCACATATTTAGCAGCTCTCTCAGTTGGCAGTGCCTAGGTGATCGGCAAAGGGCCTTGCGCTCTCCGGGTTCCTGACTGAGTGGGATATTCTTGGCCATCTGGGAGCACAAGCAAGGGGCACATGGTGGTGATGCTGGACACTTGCCTGGAGCATTGGGAGCCTTTCTGGAGCCAATGTGCTTGCCTGCCTGGAAGGGAGAGCTGTGCTATGTTCTGTGAAATGGGGAGAGGGAGGGCTTGAAAGGTTTTCCTACTGCCATACCCTCCCCAAAATCCCAGAGCCTGGAGCCCATGGAAACATGGCCAGCTTTTCCTTCTAACTGAAGGGCTGTCTCCTGATTGGAATGACAGCTTTGAACTGGAAGACATTATTTCATTAGCGTGCTAATCAGATACAGAGATTACCTGATTGGCTACTTAATAATTAAATGAAGTTGCCTGTAATTCTTTGAGCACACACAGAACTAATTAAATTAACCCTTCACTGCCCTGTGTGCCTGGGGTGCACTTGTGTGAAATGGAGAGGGCAGCTTCTTCAATGTGGGGACTGCAAGCATGAGGGGGCAGTGGTTGTAATGCAGCTAGGCCTGGGCTGCCAGGGTGGCCCTTTCTGGTCAGGAGCTTTGCAAGGAGGAGTATAGGCAGTTTCACTCTCCAGTTGAGGTGGGGCTTTGTCTGCCTGGCAGGTGATCAATATGGATGGATGGCAGTGCTCTACCAAAAAATCTTATCTCCGAATAGCCTGAAGAACACACTTGAGCTAATGGAAGTTGATGCCCTGGTGTGCTCTGTAAGCCAGCACTGCTTTGTCTCATACAAGGGAGAGCCAAGTGTTAGAGAAGAACGATGCACTTCACAGTTCTTTAGAAGAAAGGGTCAGTTGGAGATCAGCAGATGTTCTCCTGTTCTTCCAAATCAGACTTCCCCCTCCCCTGCTGCCAGGTTACCTCCCTGCATTTTTCAGGATTCCACTGTGGCCAACCATTTCTCTCTGCCTCTTCAACGGCTGCATGTGAAATTGCATTTTGCACATGCTTACAGGGACACAAGTATAGCTCTTGCAGTTTGAGGAGGGCCCGGTCTTATTAATGCCGTGGTTTTGTTAAAGATTATAAAATGAGTGTGAAAAGAGTAAAGAGAATATTTTGCAGTGTTTTCCAGCCCTGGTGCTGTGCCTGATCTTTCAGCTTCTGTGATGCCAGAGGTGTGGCACAGTTTGAAATTTATAGCGAAAAGCTAAAGTTATAACTCTTGCCTATACTTGTGAGAATATTGTTATACCATCGAAGACACTGTGATTATTTCATTGCTAGGGTGAACAGTGGGCATCTACTTTTTCTTTCAGCTTTTAGCCCTGAGTGCTAGGTTGATGTAGTCACCTTATAGTAATGCAATGCTGTTCTCTTGCTGCTGTCGCCTTCTAGACTTTGCCCATACATGTTAAAATGAAACTGTCAAATTAAGCACATTTCACTGTCATCCAAGACTAAACTTGGCAGAAAAAAAGCCCTTGGACCTTCTGGCCCAAGTTAACCACGGCTGGCTTCAGCTACCCCAGTAACAAATTGCTGCTCTCCCATTTGGGACTGGCTTTTTACTTTCCTGTGGTCCCTGTTGCAGGATGTGTTCCCTTCCCCTCCCCTAAAGATTGATGGTAGCAGTGGTGCCTTCGGAGTCTTTAGTGGAGGGATAAATATCTAAGCCACTGCTTTGTCCTTAAAATCTGGCTTCCACATGAGATGCCAGTGAGAACGGATCAGGAGACAGAGGAAAACAGGGATGATGCAAAACAAAAGGGCAGCACATGGGGTAATGAGGTGGTTGTGATGCCTTGTCCCATAGTGAATGTTCTCCTGTGAGAAATGATCCCCCGTGTTGGCTGTCTATAGATTTGGGCTCGCTGACAGGGCCTGATTAAGATCAGGATGCTCACAGAGTAGTGCTGGTGAGCCTGGAGATGGCATGTGCCCTTTGCACAGGTCCCCAGCGCTCTCCTGGCAAGGGCAGCCATCAGGGCTGCATGCCCTCAGCCTAGCCTGGCCTCTCCTGTCCTTTCTGCACCACACAGCACCCAGTTGCAGACTCGGAGCTGTGGGGCCCAGCTCTGGAAAGCATGGGCAGGAAAAGTGGGATCTGGGGGAGGGGTGGAGAAAGCACAAGTTGGGTGACATTTGAGCCCAGCTGCAGCAACTATTGGGTTTGGGTGTATTATTAATCTATGATGTTGCATTGTTGTACAAGAGCAGTGAGTAAGGCTTGGCTGGTCTGTCACAATAAAAACTGTTTTCTGAAACAAAGAAGATCCTGGCGTGTGGTGGAAGTGGCCATTTAAATGCATCTGGCCATAAAGATGGTGCCTGCCAGCAATGTCGATACCAGAGCCGGAGAGCCGGAGATGCGCTCATGTGGGTGAAATCCTGCTCCACAGGGCAGGGCCTGAATGCCAGAGATTGGGCCTGGGGATGAAGCTCAGGGAGGCTTTTTACCTCTTCTGGCCTCCTCTTTGTTTTTGTTTATGGGTTTACAAAGTCAGATTAGCATTTCAATGGCGTACCTCTGAGGCGAAGGCCCTTGGGGTGCTGTGCGAGGCGGTGGAGCCGAGATGGTTTGGGATTACTGGTTTGTCCTACAGAGGTGCTTCCTTGGGGCTGGAGGAGCAGAGCCCGAGGCCTCGTCTGTGCTGGGAATGGGCCCAAATTGCAGCCATCCGTCCAGCTGCTGTGCTGCCAAGTCTTAAGGTGGATGGGCAATGTCACCCTGACCTCTCGTTGGCCTTATTTTCGAGCGAGGAGATTGAGTAGCACAAGTTCTGAGGAAAAAAGCAAAAAAAAAAAAAAAAAAAAAAGGAAAAAGAAAAAGGCTGCAAATCCAGAACCTGTTGGTTTTTCCTCCTACAGCTGCTGATTTTATAGAAAACTTTGCCTCTCCTTACCTCTCCACTTGCCCTTGCTTTAGTCCTTGGAATCCCCCTTCCACAGTCCTATTACTGTAACAAAGCTGGGCTTTGAACAAAGCAGTGATGTTTGCCCTTCTCCTCTCTGAAAGGCATAATGCTGCACTCAGTCACGGCCGTGTAAACGTGGAGCGAGTCCAGTGGCTTCAAGTGATGTAGTCACAGAAAGCAGAATTTCATCTTTGGAATATCCCATTTTTTAATTGCAGGTAACTTCTGCTTGGTGTGGTACCCAATCTACACCAAATGTGGGGTGCTACAGGAACAGTACTATGGGGCCCTGTAATGCACGACAGTTGTGTGTGGTTGAGCTCACAAATGCGAGTTTAGTCAAGAAGCTTAAGGAGGTAACTGAAAGGCAAGTGAATGGTTAAATGGGTCGTATGGCGTTTTTCTCTCTGTTTGAAGGGGACTGCATATTCTTTGGTTAAAAAAAAAAAAGTTTAAAGCCTGAATGTCTCCAAACTGGTTTTACTTTCTTGGTTGTGTGTGGTCAACGCCTAAGTTTTTATTCCGATATAGGATTCTGATAAGTTAATGCTATGTGCTGCCTCCTTCATCCCTGCTTCCCTCCACGTTGCTGTTTGCAGTCTGGGAGAGAAGTCATCCAGGGTGCTGCTGAGAGAATGGGGAAAGATGAGCTGGAGGTATTGTTCTGCTGGAAGGTGTTAATTGGCGCTATCAACCACTTGTTTGAGTTCTAGACAATCGCTGCAGTGCTTGAAGTTGTGCCTGAGCCAAACAAATGGCAGGGGCTTTGTGCGTTTCTCATTTCTCTTTTGAGTGATTATCTCCCCACAACCACCCCAAAAAATTAAACTAAAACCAGCAGTGCTGTATGCAGTTGAGCCAGGAAGATGACCCTACGTGCATGTACCCTGCGTGGTGGATTGGAAGGACTAAATGTAGAGCACAGAATGTATAGGGGATGCTGAACTGCGTGGAGCCACTTCTGGCTTCCTTAGAAGCAGAGGAGCAAATGAGAGTGATGTTTTCTTCTGTGACGTTTCCTGGCTATTGGACAGATGCTTGACATTATCTAGGGCAGATCCTCTGGTAGGAGAAATACCCAGCTGCCAAATAAAATCTCTTATCTGTCCTCTGGGACTCCTGCCCAGAGGGAGGGCAAGTGAGAGCCTCTGTTTACCCTGCAGGAAGGGGTACAGGTCTGACCTGTGTCTCCAGAAGAGCAGCTTGCTCTTCTGCAGCTGAAGAGGAGAAATCCTGTCCCCTGTTGGTCTTTCTGCCAGACAAAGCTGGGTCAACCCTGTTTCCCAGATATTTTTTTCCCCACTTTGTGGATGCAAGAACAAGCAGGATGGAGAGTATCCTGTGGTACAGCTTCTCTCTATATTTTAGCCTGGGTATATTCATGCTTATTTCCACCATCAAGAAGTCCAAGGTGTTGTTGGATGTTACTGAGGATGTTACCTCTTACCATTCATACAGACACATGCATCCAGCTCCAAGTGCTTGTTCATCGTGCTCCTTTGGTCATGGAGTGGAATATTGCTACACTAGTGTCCTACAGTGGGTGTAATGGCTTTGCTTTTTGCTCAACCTTGACCCTTTGTGGTGTGCAGATGGTTTTGAGCTATGTCATGCATGGAGAACAGAGTGAAAGACAGCAGCTGAACAAAGAGAGGTGATGCTAAATAGAGACTGATGGTGTAAATGATCTGTGGAGAGCAATGTTACTAGATGGCTGTTGAGGACTTTTCCTCTCTTCAGGAAAGACTGATAAGGAAACCCCATTGTGGAACCGGAGAAATACATAGGAGGTCAGACTAAAGACTTCCAGAAACTCCTTCTATTTGGATCAAGACTGTTGCCAACAGTGGATCAGGTTACCTGTGGTCTGGAGTAGAGTCGTGCTTTCCTATGTTCTTTTCTCCTGCTTGCCAAAGAAGAGAGCAGAATTGTTACAAAAATTGTCTTGAAAGAACTTTAGCATAATCTAGAAGCAGCAAAGCAGTGCTAAAGTTCAGGTTGGAATGGAGGAGAGCTGGGAAACTGGATGGTGTTTGGTTCTGAGCTGGTGATACATGCTTGGCTGGTGTTTGTTGAAACTCCCCGCAGGCTGGGATTGGTAATAAGGGGCAATTGTGAAATGCCAGTTTTTTTTCTCATTCCATGGGGAACGGCTTGTCTCTGAGAGATGGTTGTTGCCTGTGCACTGGTACGTCACTTCGGGGTTGTCATACGAGTACTCAGAACAGGACTTGTGGGTAAGGAGCACATGAGATAGCAGCAATTGCCTTGCTAGAAACATCTTGGACCAAACAGGAAGATTTTTTTTTTTTTTTTAAATTGAGAACAGATAACCCAAGAATTCTGGCTGTTACTTTTAGTCCCAGCATCCCCATTGGCACTTTTCAGGTGTGCACAAATGTTTGGGAACTCTTGGGAAGATCAGGGAGCTGATATGGCTGGTGGTGTATTAAATATATATATATATATACACACTGGATTTGGTTTTGTGAGCTGGCTTACAGAGTGGCACAGTAAACAGTTGTGGTGCCAGCCACTGCACGGTGTAGAATTTGGAATAAGTTGTAGGGATGAGAAAAGGGGCAAGAATAACTTAGTGTTGAAAGTGGACTGTCATGTCACACTGATTATGCAGGGTTTTGTCACTGTCAGTGGAAAGAAATTGATCTTTGAGAGATGAGAAGAGTCTATTTTAGACTGGAATGAATCACTCTGAAGGTGTTTCTTTCTGTGGGGATGATGGAGAAGAACAGAGTGCACCAGCTTAGGCAAGACACCAAAATGTAAGCCTCACTTTGTGACCGTTTTAAAAATGGAAATATCAGCATGCCTAATTAATGTCCCTAATGCTTCTCCTTCACTGTTATTGTAAGTGTAGGAAATGTCATCAGCTAGAAGCAGAATCCCAAACTTCCAACAGGGCAGGTGCAAGCAATACAGAAACCATGAAAATTCAAGCACTATCTATAATGTAACCAAGTGTCAGCTCTGGGTAGAAAAAAATGTCTTAACTACTTGCCTTTGGGTGGATTGCCCATAAAACGGGGCTGTTCCTGCATGCTTTTCAGCATTTGTGTCCTGTAGTGAGTGCTTCAAAGAACAATATTCTCTGCTTGCCTGCTAATGTAATTTGTACTTGAGCTCAAGTGGTAGCAGCAGTAGAGAAGGTGTCTGTTTCAAAACACTGCGGTGACATGATAGCAAGGGGTTTATTGTGCGTTATTGTTTTCTGTGTTGAAACCGATGCTAAACGATTACAAATTCAATTACTTGACAGGAAACTATAGATTTACAGTTGTCTGTGCAACCTTTACTCCATCGTCTTGTACCTGCAGATGATGATCGTTTCTAATTACAGGGTCACATGCTTTTTCCATGGGAGAATGGCAGAGCTCTCTTTGTAGGACAGATGGTGCTGAGAGTATAAATCAAGGCTGAGCACTGAATGAAGCTGTTATATGGGTCTCACCTCATTTACTGAAGAAGTTTGAAGGTGGGCAGGAAATGAGAGGCTGGGGCTGCTACAGGAGAAGAAAGGTCCGTCTTTCGGTTAAGTGCAGGCGTAGTGCCATCATTCTTTCTCTGCAAAGCAGTTTTGAGGTCCTTGTCTCTCCCCTGTTTTACTCTTGCTCCTTGCCCAAGAAATTACAGCCTCTTTTTGTCCACCAGTGTTTGTATAGGGAGAAAAGAAAGACGATCCAGGCTCCAGAAGCAAAATTTCTGTTTGTTTGGAGTTTTTTTTCTCTAATTGGAAGGTTTTTGGTGTTCAGCCTTGCAATGCAGCCTTCAAAGGAATAAGAGATGTAAAGGAGTAAGTTCAGGCTTTGCTGACAGAAGCATACTGATGTTCAGTCTCTCTGTTCATCTCTGTTGTGGGTTTATGCTAGGTAGTGCTTGCTGGCATTGCTGGTTCAGAGGAGTAACCCTCTGAAACATCTTAACTATGTTGTTAAGCTATAGCTTTAGAAAGCACTGAGAGCTTGCTACTGAAGTTGGTAATGATAGCCAGAGCCTGCCCGTAGTGCGGGTCCTCTGTGCAGCTTTGGGTGAGGTGCCTTTCTCTCCCTTGCTGTCACTGGTGTGTGTTGCTACCTATCCAAGCTGGAAGAACAACAGTTAGAAGTCTGTGCAGTTCTAAATGCTGCCACAGAACTGCCATGCAGGGTATTTGTGGGACTATTTTTGAGGTTGAAGGAGGGGAGACCAATCTCACACTGAGATGCAGTGACTGGCTACTTAAATTGAACGGTGAATTTTGCAAGCATCAATTGTTGTTGTTGTTGTTGTTTTGTTGTTTTTCTTTTTCTTTTCGATTTCTCATCTGTCAGATCAGATTAAAAATCATTAACTTGTAAATGGGTTGAGAAAAGAGTTCATGCTCGTTTGATTGAGATACTGTGAGGAGGGCCACCGCAGGAAAAGGTCTATGAAGCGATTAATAGCTTATTTGGTGGTCAGGCTTGGAAGCTATAGAGCAAATTGGACATAGGGATACATAAAGAATGAGAAGGATAAAAATCAATATTGAACAGCTGTCTCTCCTTCCTAGTCACACTCTCCCGTGTACTGAATGAAGTATAATGGAGAGGTATGTGATTACTCATTTAATAGCTATTATAAAGGGTATGAATAATGGGACAGACCTCAGGTTGTTTTTACAGTCTTTAAATGTAGCTTTTGCTTTGCACATTGTCACCTGAACTGCTATGGAGAATCAGCAGTCTGTGGAGATGATGTAAAAGAGGTAATAATAAGTGAGACTGAATGGAAATGTCAAAAACAAAAAATACTCCCATGTAACAATGAGTTAATAGTAAAATGCAGCTTTGGTGTTTTTGTTTGAAAGGAAGAAATGGAAAAAAATAATAATTTAGGTTACTGGAATGGGTAGAGGATGAGAATAGAGGGAATTGTCCAGATCAGTGATAGGGAGAATATCGTACTGATTATAGATTTGAATTGTTCTGCTCTCTGACTGTGTGATTACCAAAAGACTCAGAATTACAGGATATGCAGCTCCCATTCAGAAGACAGATGGTTTTGCTGATAGACATCCCTCAAAGCTTACTGTTTCTTCTTAATAACCTTTGTAGCCTCAACAGGTCTGTGGTTTGGAAAAATGCAAATTTCCACGTGTCTGATGGGATGGGCTGTGTGTTGTGGATGTTCTCGACAAGCTGGCTAGTGCTGGAGCTGCTCTGTCGCCTTGGAATAATAGAATCTGGGAACAATTAAGGGGCAGTGTAATCAGTTCCTGGCGGCAGGAGCGTACCCTCTTGCTTTTCAGCATTCCCTCATCTGACTCATGAACTCCGTTGATTGACTTGGGAAGCAAATGAATCCGGCTCTCCTCCGCAGGGAAGAGTTATGGAGGCAAGGTGGTGAGAGGAATACATCACATCTTGGGCAGCTCCTGCCTTCTCTTCTGTGAAATGTGTGGAATTTACAATGGCTACTTAGCTGCTGGTGGAGTAAGATTATTTTTTTTTTTTTTTGGCCTTGAAGTTTTGTCCAGCCTTTAAGTTAAGGTTATAGCCAGGAAACACTTGTACTTGAGCAGAGAGGAAAATCTTGGCAGTTTGCTAGAAAACCGGTTGTAGCAAACGACTATAGTTGTGCAAAAATAAAGGAGCAATACAGTTTACAAGTACCTCAAATACATCTTGGTGTAAGGGTGAAAATGGTTTGTTAGAATTTGCAGCTTCCTGGCCAACTTTCTTCTTATTCAGCTGTCCTGAGGCAGGCAACGATCTCTGTCTTGGGGTACAGGTAGATGTCCCCAATATGACACACCTTTGTATTTT
Organism: Lagopus muta; assembly: GCF_023343835.1. Classification (NCBI taxonomy): domain Eukaryota; kingdom Metazoa; phylum Chordata; class Aves; order Galliformes; family Phasianidae; genus Lagopus; species Lagopus muta. The sequence goes on from NC_064433.1 coordinate 60,918,928, forward strand.
CACATTTCCTTCTTGCCAGGAATGCTGCAGGTCCTTGCAGCCAGTCACTGAGTGGGGCAGGGCTCTGGGCAGGTGAGGTGCAGTGCTGTGGGTTATGTGAGCTGCCACAGGCTTCCTGTGTGACCTTGGGCAGCTCACAGTATGAGCCAGATCATCTGCCTTCCAGTCCTACATGTGTAAAACACAAGAGCCTTTACAGCACGAGAGCTCTCAAAGCATCTTTTTTTTTTTTTCTTTAGCATCATTACTTAGTTCTTTTGCCAAAAGCCTCTTCCTTTTTTCCTTTTCTTTTTTTTTTAAATACTGTATGTGATGATTTTACACTCTAGAAAGTTGCTTGTTTCTCATGCACACGGAGAGGGGGGAGGGATACAAGCATGCAACAGACCAAAGCACATGCAAGGAAGAGACAAAGTGCATGAGTGGGACTTGCCTTTAACCAAATTTGGCTCGTGATATCTTAGGTGCAGGGATGATAAAAGGGGCAGTGGTAAATCCAACTCCCAGAGCCCTAGCTGGGTGATGGCTTGAGAGATGATGGGGCTGGGAGGGGGAGAAGAGGCAAGCCCACAGAAAATCAATTCCTGCTCCCTGGAAAACATGCATGCAGAATGATAGTGGGGCAGGCGTGGGGGCGTGCAAGCAAGTAACATCCCAGAAGCTGGAAGAATAAAATGAAAAGGCAGCAGGATCAGCACACAGATGAAAGGCAGCCCCTTTAACATTTGCTCCTGGACTCTGGCAACTCTCAGCAGTTGGCTGGAGACTAAGCTGGACGGTCCTGTGGAGCTTCAACAAAGGGACGAAACAAACCCCCGTCCCCCGGGGCCCCCCTCCCCGACAACGCGTGAAACAACTTGATAAATGATTGCTCTGTCAAGGGACGCAGGGATGGAGACGTCTGGGAGCGCAGGGGGAATGCGTCCAATTCAGGCTCATGGGGAGCTCGGGCTGGGAGAGGGGAGAAGAAAGAGGGGCGGTGGGATCCCTAAGTATGCAGGGGCACCAGTCCCCAGCAGGGCTCAGGGCTGCATGAGGGCTCAGCCCCCACCGCCTCTGTAATGAGGGTGGCAGGAAGCACAGCCTCCCAGCCTGGTTGATAGCATTGAAAGCTAGAAGGGAACTATTCAGGGGAACATTAATTACCCTAAAACAAAACCAGGAGGAGTTCGCAGCTGGGGCCCAACACTTCGCATTCCCCTCCCTCCCCGGCTGCTCCTCCAGGGTTCGTGTGCGCCAGCCCTCAGCTCGGCCTCCTCACTCACACTGTGGAGCTCAGGCATGCAGACCGTCGGTGTCAGCCTGTGGGCCCTTCAAGGTGTCGATGGTTTCCATGGAAGAAGCCAAGTGCCACCACCACAAAAATAAGTGATGGCAGCCCTCTGAGGTCTTGGTTTTCTATGTCGTTGTGGCAAAATGTAGGAATCATAGTAGCTGGAGCCGAGCATGGACTTGTGTAAGCTGAGGGCATCCACCAAGAGCAGGCAATGGGGCTGTGTCATTCTTGTTCTGTCCTGCTGGCCTCTAGAAGGGATATGGCAGCAGTAGCTGTGGTGTTTCCTCCCTCCCCCTGTGGGACTGGAGCAGAGGACTTAATTTAGAGTGATCCCGAGCCACTGGTTAACAAGTGTTTGATCCAGGAGGCAGCTGCTGCTACCGCTCGCAAGGTGACCTGTAGCTCTGCTCCCGCCTGTCCCAGGCCGCTGATCATGAGCAGCACCTGTTGCCAGGAATAGAGAACCCAGCAACATTTATAAATAAAATGAGTTTGGGGCAAACTTCTACGTCCAGCTGATGGAGAGGAAGGGGCTGAGCTAAGTTTTGTTCTTTTTCTGGGTATCAAGTTATTGTCACTTATCCAAGCAGAAGCTGGCCCCGTGTATTGCTTTTGCGCCACATTGGCAATACACGTTAACAAAAGTGATTAAGATGTGGAGCCTGCATGTTGGGGGGGGGGGAGTTGTCTGGAAAGAGGCTCACTTATAGTGACAGCATGGCATTCATTTCATACTGCATTGAGATATGGTGTCCTCAGTATAAGAGAGACATAGACCTGTTGGAGCGCATCCAGAGGAGGGCCACAAAAATGATCCAAGAGGTGGAACACCTCTCCTATAGGGATGGGCTGAGGGAGCTGAGGCTGTTCAGCATGGAGAGCAGGAGGTTCTGAGCTGACCTGAGTGCCCCCTTTCAATGTCTAAAGAGGAGCTACAAGATAGAAGGGCCGTACTCTTTTGCAGGGTCTGCTGAGATAGAATGAGGAAAAATGGTTTCAAGCTCAGAGAGGGTGGATTTACATTAGATATAAGGAAAAAGTCTTTTACAGTGAGAGTGGTAAAGTGCTGGAACAGGTTGCTCGAAGACACGGTTGATGCCCTGTCCTTGTAGACTATCAAGGCAAGGCTGGATCAGGCCCTGGCAACCTGATCTAGCTGTGCGTATTTCCTGATCATTGCAGGGGAGTTGGACCAGATGGCCTTTAAAGATCCCTTCCAACTCTCAGGATTCTATGACTCTATGTGATTTAGGCTGCTAACTCTCCAGCTTGGCAGTAAAGGTAGAAGCTAAAACTAGTGTACTCAAAGCCCTTTTGCACTTCCTCAAACTCACCTTGTTTCTAGAGAAAATGAACACATTTTGCCACAGTTCTTAAGAAGATTATTTTGGAATAGCTCCGGATATGGCAGAAGAGCTGTGGGAAGTGCCTCTGTGCAAGAGTCCAGCTATTCCTGTGTAACCTTGCAGGGTAGGCACTTGTGCTCATTTGAGGCTAAGTGAAATGATGTTCCGCTGAGTTAAGTAAGGACCTATTTATAGTGTAGAGAGACTGGTTCCTAGTGCAAGCACTGCTGCAGATTAGGAGGATAGGTGATAGGGAATTAGTCATCCTTTTTAATGCACTACCTAGCAGAGAGGTGGAACTGCTGGTCACTGTGTCTTCTCAGTCCTGCAAAGACAGTCATTGCTGTGGTGTATTACAGAGATGATTTGCAGCCCTGATAACTTAGATTTAACTTCTGGAAAGAGGGTACTGTTTGCCAAACATGCCTTTTATTAGGGGGGGAAAAAAAGCATTGTCTAGAAAGACTGTGTTGTATGGGTTGTTGGGAATGGAGGGGGAAATAGGAGGAGGTTTCATATTATGATGTCTCTGCTTTCTTTCTCTGTACTTCAGTTTTTTCCTTGTGGGCCTGAAACAGTGGTAGTGAATAGTGGGGGAACACAACAACAAATAATAGTTCTTTTGCCTTGTTTGGACTATTTCATTTATGATTATTTGCACAGAGTTGCAGCACCCAAGTGTAAAAGTGCAGCACCAGGAACTTGTTAGAATGTAGACCTTCTCTTGCCGTCCAGCAGGGAACAAATCCTGTCTTTTAACCTTAGATTTTTGCAAGTGCATACATCAGCAAGGAATGCAGACACCCCATTTGTTTTTCATTTACTGCAAATTCATCTAGGACTCTGCCACCTTTTTCACCAGCAGCCTTCTCTGATGTTCAGGCAGTAACCTTCCACCGAGGGACGGAGGAGATAACTGAATGCAACAGTTTCTTTTCAAGCCCCTGAGATATTTTAGCACAAGTTGTAGTCTTACTTAGTGGTAGGTGGTTTTTGTTTTGTTTCTTTTTTCTTTTTTTTTTTTAAGGAAGTAATTTCCTACACAAAAAGGAAGTATTTCTTCACGCAAGACATAATTAAACTGGAATTCATTGCCACAGGATGTTGTGGATGCCAGAAGTCTAGATGGGTTCAAAAAGCAATTAAACAAATTCATGGAAGAGAAGTTCATCAAGGGCAATTAAACACAAAGATACAATCTCTGGCGCAGGAAGTCTTAAGCCACAGCTTGCTGGAAGCTGGTAGGGGGAAGTCTTATGGTATTCTTGTGCCATTACACACCCTCTGAAGTATTTGCTGCTGGTCACTGTCTTAAGACAGGATGTTGGGCTGCATGGACCTTTGGTCTGACACAGTGTGGCAGTTACATTTTTACTATGAAAATACAGCATTCAGGGATTTCTGTGTCCCTCTGGAGTGTCTCAGCAAGTAAAATGCAGAATGAAGACAAGGTCTTCTGATGGCAGAGGACAGAGCTGCTCTTGGAAGGGAGGGAGGGAGGCAGAAAGCAGAGGCAGCATGGGGAAGGAAGGAAAAGCTGGCCACTGCTCAGCCACTGTCCTGCTGCCACATCATGTGCTACATGACTGCAGACACTTCACGTGCTCCTACAAAATGTGTGTCTGCACAAGTCCCATCTTCCTGAAACTTGCCCTCATCTACCAACTGCTTCCTCTGGGACGTTCAAACCACAGGCAGCATCTTTTATAATGGACATAAAATGAGACTTAATGCTGATTAACAGTGTGTAGATGCATAAGGTTTAAACAGAGACGAGAGATTTAGGTTGGACGTTAGGAGGAAGTTTTTCACTCAGAGGGTGGTGACACACTGGAACAGGTTGCCCAAGGAGGTTGTGGATGCCCCGTCCCTGGAGGCATTCAAGGCCAGGCTGGATGTGGCTCTGGGCAGCCTGGTCTGCTGGTTGGTGACCCTGCACATAGCAGGGGGTTGAAACTAGGTGATCATTGTGGTCCTTTTCAACTCAGGCCTTTCTGTGATTCTGTGATAAAATAATTATTCACATGGAAAATAGATTGAGTTTTAGCCTTTCCTTTAGTTTTACACTTCCTCTAGTTTCCTTTGGTTCAGAAGTGTAAGTGAAACAGTGATAATACAACATTGTATTTAATGCTGTCCTTCAAGATAGATAATGCATGCTACTTTGTTGTTGCTAGAAAGCATTTGATTTTCTCAATAATGTTGCCTAATTTATATAGAGAACTGAAATAGTAATAACCAAAAAACCTCAAATCCTCCCTTCCTAACCTGAGCAAACCTGTAATTGTAAACCAGGCTGCACTGTGAGAGAATATAGCTCAGGGTTCCACAGAATGAGAATTAATTTATCTTAATTTCACTAACGATTCAGAGAAGGAAGCAGGCAGTATATTAATTAAATTCACGGATGCTTAAAATACTGCACGTGTGCTGCTTAAAAGTGCAAGAGCTCAGAGAGATTAAAAGTTAGATAAAGAAATTAAAGTTGAAAAGTCTGTGTTCTCATATTTGGATATAAATAACCAAAACCAGAGCTGGCTGGTGGGGACACTCAGTGTGTCAGAACAAATGTGCCACATCTTGCTACTTTTGGCCAAAACCTTTCAGCACTTACTATTTTACTTGATGTTTCAATTCCTGATGATGATGTTTGAAAACATAAATCGTAGAATCATTTGAGCTGGAAGGGACCCAATGAACAGGGACATCTACAGTTAGGTCAGGTTACTCAGATGAATCCAGTGCTTATTATAGTTTAAATAAATAAATAGAAATCTTGTGAATCTAATAGATAATGTTTCTTTTTCTTTCTTTTTTCTTTTTTGTAGGCCTGACACTTTGTTTTGAATTTTTTAGGGCAGTAAAGCAGACAAGCAGTTCTAGAAAGGTTGTAACAACGTGATGTTACATGATGTTTTCTTCTTAAATGTGTGTTAGTACAAAGGAAAGCTACTGGCTGCGTATAAAGGAATGTTGTACCATAAAATGAATTAATACTGGCAGAAACCCCTGCCCTTTTCTGTGACCACACCTGTGATGTGCCTGTTTCTGAATACCTTATTAAGAAGGAGATTTAAAAGCTCAGTGGAAGTCATAGAGTATTAATGGTAATAACAATGGAAGAATGATCCTATTGTAGAGGGGATTGAAAAGCCTCAGTATATTCAATGCTCACCTGTATCTAAAGGATGCACCAAGGGAGCCAAGGAAACTGGGTGATAGGAATAATAGGCTGAGCTGAAGGAGGAGAGAATTGGTTCTGAACATGAGGAGGTGCTCCAAAGTAGATACAGGAAACTTGTGAGACATTTCTACTGAACAAATGCATAAGGGAGAGAGATGTGAACAGTCCTGAATCTTGTGTGCCTTCTGTCTCTCTGAATTTTGTGAATAATAGAGTGAATTTGGAAGCAGGGGGTGGTTAATATTACGGATCAGTGGCAGGTACAAATCAGCAGCCACTGGGATTGTTTGACAAAGTAGAAGAGTGGGCACACTTCAGGTGTGCATTATTTTGGCAGAATTGGACTAAGTACTAAACAAGTGATTTTGGATTTACTGGAAGATGTGAGAAGGAAGTGGACAGCAAATGCACTGTGATCTGGCTATATGAGTCATTGCTCCAGGGTATGAAGGATGTAGGATGTAGTTTTAGCTGACTGCTCTCTGATCAGTTTTTGATGGAGATATTTTCCCTCACCAATACTGGAAAAAGATCAGCATCTCCTCAAATACTGTGCCTTTCATAGCTGAATGGCTGTCAGGGGGTTAATCTTACACCCATCTTGCTCTTTGCCCACTGCATTGATGTGGGCCACATTACGTGACCTGCAGGGCAGACATGCAGCCCTCCCTCCTGCCCTGTCAGCCCTTCACCCCTTTAGCATTGCGACAGTGTCCACTGCAAGTTGTGTCTGTATGTGATGTAGTTCAACAGCAACTCTTCTACTGCTCATTCTGAGCTGAATGAATGTGCAGGTGTAGGCATGACATAGGCAAAAAAAATAAAAAAAAGCCTCCTGTTTGATTTGGATGGAAACATTGGTGACAGCAACAACAGAGTTGCTATCACCTCCTACCACTTTCAAAAGCAGGCTGAAGGTTTTACAGTACTTTGTGTCTGTTTCTCAGCATTTTTTCAGCTAGTCTTGTGGTGACTTAAACCATCTTTTCCTTGAATGCAACTCACACAATGAAGTTAAAACCACGTCTTCTCCATTTCCTTCCTCTTTCATTTTGAGGTACTTTCATGTCCAGGGTTTGTCTGCCTCCTGGCACTGAACCTTCTAAGCAGGTTCTGGATGGGGCCACTGGCCCAGCTTGTTCTCGTTTCCTGTCCTGAGCAATGCCTAATATTAGATATGTTGGAAGAAAGATAAAATCCTGCAAAGGCAAGTGGGAAAATGGCAGAATTCTCTTTACTCCGATTGCTGACATTGTTGATGTTTTGTGGTTTTTAATCTTATTGAGATTATTGCTTCAATAAATACCTTGCAGAGAATAACTGTATGGGTTAGTTCTGTCTGTATGGGTGACGCAGCATTTTCTTTCATCACTTCTAAATCTATTGTCTCTTATTTAGTTGGACAACTGCTTGCCCCTGTCTTATTGGGAGAAAAGGAGGGTGGGAAGGGAGAATAAGTGCATCCAGATGGCTTTCTTTTCCTGCTTTATGTATCATGTGCTTGGATCGCTTCACCTCTTACTTATCAGCCTTGAACATAGCCCAGAAATTTGAAAATCATTAAAATTCTTATTCAACAAACTTTTTAAATGGGATTGTAGGCCATCCAAATTTACATTAACTGGAGTTCAACAAGCCTGTGTTTTGTAATGTTTGTGTTTTGTAAATAAATCAGACCGGCATCTTTCTGGAGCTCTAATTTTTGTCAGTTCCTTCTGGAATTCTTATATTTCATATTTATACAAAGACAAATGGGTTGAATGTAATGTTGGAGACTGAAATTGCGTTTTCCGTATTATTCCTTATTTCTCTCTAATACAGAGCAACACATCTGGTTTGTGGTCTTGACAATGGCTGGATACTAAGCAGATGTTTTTGCTGTGCTGTCCACGAGGGCACTTAGATCTTTGTCCGAATGGTTGCAATTAATGTAGAACCCATCCACGTCTACAATTAGCTCCAACTCCTCTTGCCAATTTACGTAACGTTGTACTTGGATATACTGAAATTTGTTTGTTCTAACTTGGGGAGATCCTTCTCTGCCTTTAACCAACACGGAGCAGTATTGTCAACAATTTTTTTCCTATTTCACATTGCGTGTGCCCCTTTCCAGATCATTTAATATATTAAATGTTGATCATAGTATCCGCCCCTGGGACTTCCCCCATTAACCCTCTTGAAAACTGGCCATTTATTCATGCTGTTCGTTTTTCCTAAATTAGCTTTAATCTATTGACAGATGTTTACCTCTCACCCCATGACTAGTTTCCTTAATAGGCTGTGGTGATTAATATTACCAAAGGCTTTTTGAAAATTCAAATTAATTATACCTACGAGTCTCAGTTCTCCTTATAGAAAATATGGAGGTGCCCATTTTTCTTATGTAAGTACCATGCTAATCTGTGCCTCCTGTACTGCATTAATATAACTGTCATAACTACCCTGTTGAGCCATTTTACCAGGTACTAAAATAGGGTTTATAAGTGACCATAATACCCAAGCCCACTGTTGCTTTTCACTCATGAATATATAGCATTGCCTGCCCTGCAGCTTTGCCACCTCCTATTTAATTTTAACGATCAAGCTGCCAGCAAAATATGTAATGTGTGGCTTCACTCTTACATTATTTGAAAGTCAGGCAAGTCCTACCTGGGCCAGTTTGTTTCCAATTTAAATTAATTTTATGTGACTCCAGGCAACAGAGGCAGCCTGCTCTGTGCTTTTACAGCTCGTGCTTTGGAGCTGCTGGCTGCAGGCAGCACAGTGGGGCTCTCAGCAGCACGCTTCCCTCATACTGAACTGGTGGGCTGAGCGAGTGCCATCTTTCTCTGAAGGTTCTCACTCTGGATATTCTTCATAAAGGTACTCTGAGCAACTTGGTAACCCCCTCTCTTCTTCAAATTTCTGGGAAGCTTAAGCAGGTTTGTTAAAATTGTGTATTTTTCTTTTTTTTAATTTAAACAAAAAATACGTCTTCATTTAAATATGATTTTAATGTTTTAAAGCAATATAGGGCTTTAATGTGCATTTACTTGGGTTCATTTGTTTGTGACAAAATTATAACCATTTCTTCCTGTTTGCGGAATGAATTTTCGGTTTATTACCTTTATGGAAATGCCATTGAATGAAAATTTCACTAAATCTCTTGAAATTTGTTTGGTGGAGTGGTTTAGGGCTTAGTATTCATAGAATCACAGAATGCCTTGGGTTAGAAGGGACTTAAAAGCCCACCCAACTGCAACCCCCTGCCATGGGCAGGGCTGCCACCCAGCAGCTCAGGCTGCCCAGGACCCCATCCAGCCTGGCCTTGAATGTCTCCAGGGATGGGGCACCACAGCTTCTCTGGGCATCTGATCTGAACCTCCCCACTTTTAGCTTTGAACTATTGCCCCTTGTCCTATCACTGCATGCCCTGGTAAAGAGACCCTCCCCATCTTTCCTGTATGCCCCCTTCAGGCACTGGAAGGTTGCTGTAATATCTCCCTGGAGCTGGACCTCTTCTCCAGGCCCAGCCTTCTCAGCCTGTCTTCATAGGGGAGGTGCTTCAGCCCTCTGAGCATCCTCATGGCCTCCTCTGGACCTACTCCAACAGGTCTGTGTCCATATGTTAGGGGCAGCAGAAATGAATGCAGTGCTCCAGATGGGGCCTCATAAGTATTAAATTATTAATGAGCCAGGTGTTCCTTACAGTGCTTTGCACCTAAGACTGATTTACTGCAGTTAGTCAACAGACCTGCTTGGCTTCAGGGCTGTAGGAAGCCAACACAGAATCATCTTAGAAGGATATTATTCAGAAATTGGTAGAGGACAAGTAAGCTTTCACTTTGCAGCTTAGTGTTCTCCTGTGTGTTGAGTTGGGTTGCCGCAGGTGGCTGTGAAATGACTATAGAAAGGCTGTAAAGGAGCACAGAGGAGAAAACACAACCAGCTGCTTGGTTTTAGAAGTGAAAAACTGGCCAAGCCTGTGTGTCAGCAGCATCAAGTCATGGGGAGACAGGCAGAGGAAGGTCACACCAGCCTGGCAGTGCTGCCATCAGGTTCCATGTGAAACTTCATCTACGACAGGGAATAGGCAGAAATGAAGTGTGTATTCCATGCCACTCACAGATGGAATCCATGTTTGTCAAGGCTTAGCTGATCCTACTGGGAAAATAACTTCTGGACTCCGCTTTTCTGTTTTCTGCCTGCTCAGTCTGTGAGTCTCTTAACGCCTCTTGGCAAATATTTTGGGTGTTCTTAAACATAATTTTGAATGGTTGGGAATAGTCAGGGAAAGCTTTGGTTCTTACCAGTGAGAAGCATTTCAAATTTAGCTGCAGATAGGTCTAGTTTTAAAGATATTACTCTATCTCAGGTGTTTGAGTGCAGTACTTCAGCAGATAATAGCGGCCTGTATTGCTGTTTTTTGTAGCTTTTTCACTGGTTCTTGGATCACAAATCAGAGCCTGTTTGTCTCTCCTCTAGTGATATGCTTCAACTCACATAAAGTTTCCGTTCTAGTTTTAAGGGAGGGAAAATCATTAGAAAGCCTTGAAACTGTTAAAGCAAAGTATTGTTTCTTTGTTGCTAAATACCCTAGTGCATCTTGAGCATAGACTCTGCTATTACAGTCACCTTGTACCCAGTTATCTATTCATCTCCCACTCTTGTGGCGTCGTGCTGGCTCTTTCCTACCAATTGCAGCATTTTTTAGAGGCATTACAAACTTTTCAGCTCCTTGAATGCTGCCTTATGTTTTGACTGTCCTCAATATCTCTTCCCCTTGCACCTTATCAGCTTTAATTTCCCTGGGTCCTGAGATGGCATTGTTTCCTCTCCCCTCCGCTCCATGCTGTGGCTGCACCCTGTGCTGCATGTGCTCCCAGTAGCTGGTGAGATGTGGTCCTGGCAATGACTGTGCTTGGTGTTTGCTATCCCAGCTATTATCCTTCAGACAGTACGGTGCATCTCAGATGTTTAAAGGAGCCTTACAGCTTTCCTATGCATTAAGGAGTGAAATGCCCAACATTGTGAAGAAGGTCTGTGGCACAGGGGGAAATGAAGTCTAATCTCCCTGAGCATGTCCAGCACCTTAAATACATGATCGTCTCACTGCCTCATCTGAAATTTGTCTCCTGACATTGAACAAGCATGTCAAACTGCATTTTTCATCTTTCTCTCATCTCTACTTGTAGCTCAAGGCGTTGGAGAAGAGTGGAGTTCCTACATGTTGGGAATCTCCTGCAATACCATTCTTCTATCCTCTCTTTTCCCTCTCCTTTCTTGCATCCCAAGTCACATAAAATCAGATATCCATTCCCTTCTACATCTGGAATGAAGTTCTCTGTGTTCATACATATACACACTGTGAAAAATTCCATCCCTACCCTCAGTTTTAATGCTGCAGCAGGAGTCTTTAGGACCTCCATGTTTTTCCTCCTCTATGACGTTCAACTCCAGGCAACCAATGTTTTCTGCAATTGTCATTTAAGTCACATTTTTTCCTGTTTGAACTTTGCCATACCCAGCCTGATTCTGTATGGAATACAAACGCTTTTCTGCCTTGTACACAAGAATGGATGTGCAGGGTTAGATCAAAGGTCCGTCTAGCCCAGCATCCTGTCTCCTATTGTACGGCGGATACCCAGGGAAGAGTGTCAGAATAGGGCAGTCGAGCAATGATGCTTCCCTAGCCTGTGCTCTCAGCCTCTGGCTCATGTTTGCAGCTCAGTAACTGCCTTTTGTATTTAACAGTCCATGATAGATTATTTTTTTCCCCTGATAATTTTCTTGTTTCTTCTGTGAACACGTGTACAATTTTAGTATCTGCAATATTCAGTGGCAAAGAAATGGACAGATGATTCATTGCATACGCGAAGATGCGTCTATCTTCTTTTTTCACCTGATAATTTTGTCTGATGTCTGTCCATAACTTTTCTGAAGGGCCTACAGGCATTCATTTGCTATGCCATTTCTGGTTTTAAAGTCTTTCATTGTTTCACATAATGTTTTTCCTGCAGAAGCTTTTATGTTTTCATCACTGTTATTGCCCTGCTCTAGGTTTTCCAGTTCTTTTATTTTTTTTCCCCCCAGATGTGGGGACAAGAAATGCACGTGTTATTCAAGGTATATGATACACTTCCTTTATACAGAGGTACAATGATGTTTTACTTGCCTTTCCTAGGCATGCTCTCTATTATTTGATTGTTTTCAACAGCTACTATACTACCTCTTCTTTCAGAGTTACACACACTGTTGCCCAAGCTGTATCTCTGCTGAGCCTTCTCATGCACTTTTGCCTGTGGTCTGGACTCGCTCTTCCTTCACCAGAATTTCCTTTTTCCTCTGGTTTCTCTCTTTTTATGCTTCCACTGTGTCTGAGTTTCCTTCCTCCAGTGCTCCTGCCCACCTGGATCTCTAAATTCCTGCCAAAGATTCACGCTATGAAGCTCTTCAAAAGCATCTGCTCTTTTTTTCCCCTTATCTAGTGTACCAGCACTGTCAGGGAACTTTCTATTATGCTGGAAATAAAAAGTGCCTCTAAGATTCAGCCAAGCTCGCAGAATGAAAATCCACATATGTATATCCAATCCACTCTTCTTTCTTCTCCTTTTCTCTTCACCATCTGTTTTTTAATCTGGTTTCTGTGTGCATTAAGGTATAATTTTACACCAGTGCAGATAATTTCATGTTTAGCTCCAGTTTGTACTGTCGAAGTATCATGCATTAATAAAGCTTAATCTGATCACACTGGTGGGTAGCATCCCAAGGAAAGCAATTTTACAGGTTTTAAGCAGCAGTCTAGGGGAGGCTGGGGCCTCCTGTGTTCCTGTCTGGGAGTTTTTGGAGAGAAATCACTTGGATGATCTGTGTAGCTTATGCCTAATAAGCCTGATGTTTCTTGTCTGTGTTGGACCCACATCACCACTGATGTGCAGATGTACGTGTTTGCCTTCCAGACACATCTGACTGTATGTAGCCTCAACAAATGGTGAACGCACATGCAGGGCTGGAGATGCACCAAGTGCATCAGGCTTGCTGCATACATTTGTCAGCACAGAAGTTAGTCCAGGGTTGTCCTGGAGGAGTGGCACAAGAGGAGTCTAATGGAGGAATCTGCCATCACGTGCCCTCCTTCACAAGTCCTGGATTACTATGTGCTTTAAATGCAACAAAGGAAATGCAGCATGAAGTTGCCATATCCCCGTTAAAAGTCATGAAATTACCTTGATGCCCTCTGTTCTCTAACAGTGTGGCATCCCTTGCTGTTTCAACAACAGAGAGTTGCTATGGATTGTGCATATTCAAAAAACTGGGTCTTGTGCTTAGCTGCTCCCATGTGGACTTTATAGCTCGAATGTCTTCCTCTAATGTGTACCATGTCAATCCATTGGAACAGATGTTGGCTGAGCATGAAGCTGGATGACACTGAGCTACAAGCGTGTTCATGCAGCAGTCTGCAGAAGCCTGGTCAGTGAGTTGTTAGACACAGTTATACTGTGCATTTGGCTTCCTGTGTGATCCAGGGCAATTCACTTAGCTCTGCTGTGAGAAGTCCACGTGGCTGATGTGAGCTTGAATACCGTAAAGACATACAGAGTCTTCTGGTGTGCATGTTGCTGGGCTTATTTGGAGACTGATGATAAAGTTAACCAAACTGACCCTTCTTCGTCAGCTTTTCTGTGTCCCAGATGATCTTTATGGCTGGAAAAGAAACACTTCAAAAATTTCCATATAACCACATCTCAGTAAGATCCTTGCATAGGCTGTACTTGAATAAGTGATGTTGAATTTACATTATTAGCTATTGAATCTAGTGTTTATGATGATATTGGCAATGTGATCTGCTTCTCTAGTAAACGGGGTGCAGAGCCATTCTGATGTTAAAAAAGGGACAGAAACAATTGGAAACCCCTGCTGCCAGGCAAAGGAAGTATGAACAGGGCGGAGGGAATGGACAAAAGCTTCATCTCTCTGTTTCTCTAAGATTTTGTGCTAATCAATTTTAACTAACACAAAAACCAATTTTAACTAACACAGAAACATCAAAATCATAAATCTGTTCAGCTACTACGTGACTCCTAGCAAAACAGTTTACAGACTGCTTGTGCCTTAGCTATTCCCTTCCAGACTGTGCCATACCTAGCATTTATTTCACATATAATCCACTCCTATGATCTTTGCAGGTTTAACAAAATTTAAATTCCATTTGAGACATTGGGGCACACTTTCTTTGGTTATCTCCTTTTTACAATAGCTGTAGGCATTATATGAAATCATAGCAAGGAAGTCCGAAGGCTGGTGATACAGTCACTACGCTCATCCTTCTCCCCCTCCCAACCCCTCCCCAGGAATTGGGACTCCTGCTTGCTGCTATTGTGAGAATTAATCCTTCAGTGTTCCTCACTGCTTTACCTTCTATATAGCCAATAAGCACACAGGGGCCAGGAGGTTGCATGTGTGTTGGAAAGAATGAATAGCAATGGATCAGAATGCTGTTGCTCTTCTGCAACTGCTTTTGGGGGTGGGGGGGGGGAAGTAAATTGCTTTTCATTTGAAAGATAGCTATGATACCTTAATTTATACCAACGTTTGTGTGACTTTTTCGGGATTTCAGTTCCTCGGATCATGGGGAGAGAGGGCTGGCAAATTCCTAACTTTGCACCCCAGCTAGAAGTCAGTATGGGAATAGGAAATAGTTCTGAATGCTGATCCTTGACTGCCAGCTATGGATATGCTTCTGCATTGATTAAGGCTGCCTGCCATAAACACATGGATGGATTTTTATTTCCAGAACTCATTTCAGGGGAAAACAAAGGGATGTTGCGTTGCTGTGGTTTGATAACTTTCTTCTGTGTAACTCACTTGCAGTGAGCAAGTTTTGTAGTTTGCAGCATAGGATGTGATGCTGTTGTTGTTATATTTTTCTTCTTTTTGGATTGGGTAGAAGTGGCATGGAGGTTATTGTGTTAAAAAGGCTTCCTGAAGTTTCTGTATGCTAGGAAGGAACTAGTTGGGAGCAGCTGTTGGCACTCATATTGCTGAACTCTTATTAGTGAGGCTGATCCACAAGAGATGTGAATTCCAACAGTGTGATTGGATTCACCTTTCAATACAGCAGGATTCAGTTCTCCAAGGGTGACCAGGTCACAGTCACCTATGGCCATGGGCAGGTAGGTCTTTTGGCCAGAAGTAGCTTAGGAATGCATTGATCAAAATGTTGATGCAGAACACAGCTGTTGTCCATTCTGAAAGATGCACGTCTTTGAGATGTTGTCTTGCGTAGCCCAGCTAAGGCTCTGTGCTCCCTCTTTTAAGGAGGTTTGGAAATGATGGGATTACTTTATGCTCAGGTGTTCACTAGGCATTCTGTCATATTTTAATTAATCCCAGCTCCATGCAGCATACAGTGCGATTTCAAACAAACAAGGTAGTGTCACAAAGGCACAGTGCTTATGTACAGCTGGTTAACGTATGACTTAGAAACCCTTGTTTTATTTGAAAGCTTAAACAATACTAATATATTGAAAGCACTGTATGAATAGCATGAAGAATTTGCTCAGTTTTGGTCCTTTTGAATGCCTCCTTTGGATAGAAACATTGAACAGAAGGAGACATTCAATTAATCGATGAAGTAAAATAATTTGTAATGTTGTGATTGGGGTTCTTGAATGTATGAGCTGCCCAATGCTGTTGTCTGTGGGATTTGCTGTTCGGAACAAGCCAGCATAGAAAAGATCATGCCTGCTCTCCTGCTTTGAGAGGTCTGTGAACAGCCAAGCTGATTCTTGTTGTCTTACAAATATTAAGCCTTAGGTATTCGTCTCTATTTTGTGCGTATTGAAAAACAGCAGAAAATTGTCAGGTGGGTTGCCTGAAGTCACCCAGCCTGACAAAACTGGGAATAGGTTTCCTGGCTCCCACTACTGTACTTTAAACCACAAGATTAGTCTTTTTTGAAAAGGATAATCTGTATGTTCAAAGAAGGCTTTATAAAGCTCCCATTAACCCTGGTGCCATACCTAGTGAAGAATCTAATTTATGTTCTGGCAAATGAAAGCAGTTTCGAAGACCTTAGTGCTGCAGGTCACTGTCAGACCTTCAAGGTCTGTTGCCACCAGTTTAATTTTTCTCCTGCTTGGATTTGCCTGTCTGTCGTTTCTGGGAAAGGAGGAAAAAACTGTTCTCCTGAGGAAAGGTTTCCAGAGACATCCAGTTGCAGAGAGCCGAGAACAAGGTCCACGTGTGATTTTTTGCTGTGGTTAATTAATACACAGAATGGCTGATGTTTCCATTCATTCCTTAAAAGAGAGAAAGAGATACTTTCTGGCAAAGCTCTTATTCATGCATTTTATCACTGGATTGACATCCAAAGATCTGAATTCCAGTAGCCAGTGGCTGGAAGTGTCCTTTCAAACTAAAACGTTGAACTTCAGAGTTTATCCCCAAGTGCTGGAGCTACCTTATCTGGACATGCTGCAGAGAGGAAAAATGTTCCAGTTTTATTCTGTTATCTCCACTGAATGCAGTGTCTGAGCACTAGAGAAGTAGCAGTGCATCAATCTCAGCGTTGCTTTACTCAAAGTTTGCAAGTGCTTTACGGGGCTGGGCAATGATTATCTAACTGGTTGGCTTGGAGGGAGGAGAGATTGACAAACAGAAGTGTTGCTCTCATTGCTGCATTCATGAAGTGAAAATAAAGGCCATGGCTTTCCTGCTCCCGCGCTCCACTTGTAACACTTGTACAAGCTGGTTATGTAATTATCTGTCACCAGCATTTTCCCCCGCTTTGGGCAGATCCCCCATTTCATCCATCCAAAGCATAAAGAATTCAGGAGAAAAGAAAGGTTCTGTGAAATAGTCTGTGGAATAAGTGTTACAGTATTAGACCTAAGGTTCTTGTGCATCTGGACAATAGTTTACTGGCCTTCTCTCAAATTTTGACGCTGCTTATAATATCTGTTTAAGAGTGTAGTTAGCATTAACGTTTATGAACATAATTATTACTATGAGCAATAATTTGCTGTTTCTGCCTAATGACTATTATTGCATAACAGTTGCCAGCTGTTTGTAGCAGCCTGGGAGTTTATTGGCTGTAAAGGCAGCATTAAGTTAAGCTGGAGAATTCCTGTATGGCATGTATGCTGAAGACAATTCACCATTCTGCGCATTGGAAAGACAGAGAGCTACAAACACTCCATCACCTCTTTTATAGAGCACTGGTGCCAGATGTGGAGTAAAACACTGAGCGTCCGTCTCCTGAAGGCATGAAGGGCTCTGTTTCGTTTCCCTTAGCAAACACAAACGTGAGCTGGGCTCCTTCCAGACCTGGTAGTTCATTGCCACTTCTGGCCAAGGAGTGTTGCTCCCGTCTGTATTAGTGTTCAGTTACTCAGAGTATGTCACAAGGAGCAGCTCTCAAGGCTTTCAACTTTGCTCAACCACTTAAAAACCCTGTGATGCTCAGCTTTTCACACTGTTTGTTGTTCACAGACCTTTCTCCCTTCTACCATTCCTCTGGCTGCAGAGAGTGGGATGTGAATTCCTGTGGGTCCTTGCCTCTTGTCTCAGCTGCTCCCAGCAGCCACCTTGGTCACTAGGCAACGCTTCTGGGTCCCCATTGGGTTTTCCACCAGCATCCTCTGGAAGATGAGGGCTCAGTGGAGCAAGGCAGGTCTGTGCATTGAGCAGGAATGCTGCAGGATTTCTGTGGGAGCTGAGCGGGTGGCTGGGAGCGCGTGCTGGATGTGGGCTGGGGAGCAGTTGCTGGGGGAGGGATGCGTGGAGCTCAGTCAGGGCTCTAAAAGCACAGGGGTGCTGTTCCAAATACCTGATGGAATACAGATGTTGGACAGGGCTGGAGGTAGAGTTGGAGGATTGAAAGAGGTAACTCGTCGTGTAAATTCTGCAGTAACACGCGTTAAAAAGATGGAGGAGTTGTGCAAGGAGCATGTTGCAATATTCAACAGATTTGGGACACCTCTTCTGGTGACAAGTCTGTCTCCTAGGATTTGCAGCTCACATTCAGACAGTAGCATCTGTTTCTTACAGTAACTTAAAACTTGCTTAAAGCCATTAATTTTTGTATTAAAGCTCATCTGGACTGTGCAAGCTTGGAACAAACTCACAGACTCCCTCAGGCAAGCAAGAGGATGCTTTTGAGTATGCAGAATACTGCTAAGACAGGTATCAGTGCAAAGAGGACTATTAGTTATATTTCCACAAGCTGATAAGCAATAGAATACATGTGCATTTTTAAAACGTATTCTTAGGCCTGAGCCTCTTGCAAACAGGCAGTTTGTGTATCTGCAGGGCTAACTGGCCGCATCATTTGAATGGATATCAGTAGCAAATTGTGTCTCTGAAAGTTTTTCTTTGCTAAATTAACAGCAAAAGGCTGGAACTTGGATTTCAGTGTACCACCACCACAAAATTCATCTTTCTGCTATGTGCAGTTGTAGGAATCCATGAAGTACCTGTGCATAGCTACCAGGCTCTCTCCAGCTGTTCTTTTGTTTGACCCAAAACGAGGAGGAAGAATTTTTCGCGCCGATAGCACTTTAAGGCCAATCTCCCCGCTGAGCCACAAGCCAGGGTTTGTTTGCACTGGGTACTCTGTGGACTGCACTCAGCAGCTGAAGGGGAGTCAGAAGAATGGCTGGCTGGGGAGATCAGATGAAAGAGAAAAGCAAGGCTTTACGGCCTTTTTTATCTTAATGCATTTCACCGTTTCATCCTGCTTTTTCAGGCAAGGTTGAGCAGAGACCTTTTCCTCATTCAAAAGCCAGGCTGTTGTTTTCATTAGGGGGGGCAAAAGGGATGTCAGGGAATCACCTGAATTCTCAGAGGACAATCTGCGCTTTTTGTTTGTTTCAGCACACGAGAATAGAGGTTTTTCACAAGGTGCTTATCTGAGGGCAGCTCGTAGCACCCTGGTGGGTGAGGGGAGCCATGTGAAAAGCCAGAGCACCGCTGTTCCCTGGTACAGGAAAGCTTTGATGGCTCGAGTGGGAAACAGCTGCATAGCTTGGATGCCATGCTGCATCAGCAGTGTGTCGTGGCAGAGAGGAAATTCCCAAGGAGCTGTGGATGATGTGTGGGCTAAAAAAGTGGAGGCTGGCAGTAGGTATGTCATTGTGGAGGTATCAAGAGTGTTGAAAATTCCCTTTAAAAAGTTATTTTCTCAGTAAGTCTTGAGATCTCTGCATAAACTTTCGCCAAGCAATCCATTCCAGATTTTGGCATTCATCCTTTCTCTTCCCGGTGCTCATGCTGAGCAGATGAGCGCAATGGCCAGACCTAAAATGAGGAGCATCTACAGTCTGATCTCATCCTCCCTTGCTGCCTTTGGCTGGAGTGGAGGAGGAGCTTTGAAATCGGATTATTACTTCGAGCCCCTTGGCTTTGGAGCTACAGACTGTTCACTACGTTGCCAATGGGCTTAAAAGCTTAGCAGAACTCCCACTAGGTGCCCAGGAAGCCTCTTACCCTCGGAGGCGGTGACATCGCAGGATCAGCTGTTCCTTATTTATCGTACAGCAGAATCATCCGGGGAGGTGTCTCATGAGCCCAGTGATGTTGTTTCCAGAAACAACATCAAGAGCAGGTAGCCATGCTGATGCTGTGCCTGCCCACGTGATTGTTCTCAGCCAAGGCACAGTGTCAAACAGTTGCTAAAATTGCTTGGCTTCAGCCTCTGCTAGTACTTAGTAAATGGGAACATCAAACCCAGTTTTTGTGAAGAAATAAGGGTTGAAGGTGTCTAAAACACCCTCAGGGGGACTTGTAAGCCTAAAATAGTAAACTCTACTAGTAAGTTAGCAATCCGAATCATACCTGTGCAGCTTCCAGGAGAGACTCTTCCTAGGCAGTAATAAATGGTATCTTTCCTATGGAGAGGAAAACAGGATGCAATTCAAATGGACTTTGTTTCCTCTCATACTGTTGTCTTTGGAGGTTATTTTCAGCTAGAGGAGTTGAACTTGTGGCTTGGGCAATAGTGGTCATCTATTTTATTGCAGTGTTCATTTGTTTTGGTGGGTTTTATTGTTTTGGTTAGGTTTTTTTTGGAGGGCATGATCCCAGTACTGTTTCCATAGAAGGCATGGACTCCTGATTGGAAATGTAAGCACACCAGTGTTGAGCCTGCTTTCCCTAATTGCCTTTCATGGGCTTCTTGGAAGTCTTCCATGAGGTTTGCAAGAGGTCAGCAATCCATAGGCTGGTGACCAGTTCAGCTGAGGCTGAAATTTCTGTCTCTCTACCGTGTAAAGTCAGCTCAGTGCCCAGTGTGATGCCTGCCCCTCAGCCAGCATAACTGGCTTATGGTAAATGATGTAGATTATCTGCTCTGAAGGAAAAGGGGATTATTTTGAAAGGGAGAAATGATCCTTTGGAGGGAAATAGCTCAATCTCCAAATGCTTTGTCTGCTAATAAAACTGCTCAGAAAGAAAGGTGATGGCAGTGGCATCAAGTGTCAAGCCTTATGGTGCTCTCTTAGCTTCGCCACAGAGTGAAGTATGCCCTTGGTAAGGATGCTGGGCTTTGTGATATTTTCTCCATCTGTAAAATTGCTCCGTATGTGGGTGTGTTCCTCCCCTTCCTTCACAGGTGCTGTAAAGCTTCATTAAATGTTTTAACAATGCTTTGATGCTCTGGCATGAAAGCTACTCTGGAGGCATAAAATACTAACGTCTAACTGCTAAGCAGAAATGAATCACTTGTTACATCAGAACTTCAGATGCGCCCTGTCCATCTGAAAGGGTACTTTGTCGGGGAAGAAACTGAGTGAGCAGCAGTTTTACATCTAAATGCTGACAACGCATAAAATTTGTAACAAATGTAGTTCTTGTCCCAAATTGGTTACCCTGCAGGCAAGATGATCTAGAAGGAGAGGAAAGTGTTATTATCACCAGTAGGCTGCCATGGGTCATGAGGGAGAAGGGCTGATCATTCTGAAATCTCTTTTCAATACAGTTTAGCCACCCAGTGTGAGCTGCTCACATTTGTTTGTACTGCACAGCAGTGAAAAATCCCAGTTGCAGAGCAAGCTGCAGCGTGCTGTGTAAACAGGGGAGGGTCCCTGTCCCCAAGGGGAGATCAGAGGCAGCAGGTTAACATGGATGGGAGTACAGGAAGACACCACTGTTCTGGCTGCAGGGTAAGCGACAGCACAGTGGTCTCGGTTCACCAGCAGCCTGGTGCTTGTCCTGACTTTTAAGCATTCAGGTAGAGAGGCTATAGAATGACAAAAAAGCAGGGTTTGTTTATAAACCAAGCATAGAAAGTTGTACCATGACATTCATCAGCACTGCAGAGCATTTTTATTTTGAAACCTACATGGGCCAGAGTGAAAGGAATTCAGTGTTTGTGTGGTCCCATCCATAGCCAAAAGGGGCTGCTAGGAGAGAGGAAGACTTTTGCTACCTGCACTGTTAGCACCATGGAATTTTGGTCTTTGCAAAGGGTTATAACATGGAGGCAATACGATAAATTCTCCATGGGTTTCTGCTTATAACCATCTCCCTAGTATAAAGCTGTCATCTCACACCTCTGCTTGGTCCTGGCATAACATTATGTCCATTATGTCCCTATTTACAACAGGCTTGAAATAGCTTTCAAAAACTTCTTACAGAAAGCTGAGGGAAGGACTAGAGGTATCAGAAGGTACCGACAGACATTAAGGACTAATCTGAAGAAAGAAGAAAAGGGAAGCCCTTTGCTGCTCCAGCTTTTTCCCCTTCCTGAGATGACAGTCCCTTTCTAAGTGTGCATATTTTCTCCTCCAAAAGGTGTGTGCTTTTCACCTTGACATCTCAGATGCTGTGCAGAGGTTGCTGCAGCAGTGAGTGTCACTGAACTCCTTCACCTTGTGCCCCTGAAGCTACCATAGAATCCCAGCTCAGCTTATGGTCCCCAAAAGCCAAGGTGAAGATGATGATGTTTCTTTGAGGAAAACTGCCAGTTCTTCCCATGATGCAAATACAGACTGGAAAAGGCAGGGGCCCTGTTCACATAGGGAACCATAAAGTCCTGGAGCACTACACAGAGAGCCAGGCATGCAGCCTACACCATTGCCTCCAGGATTGGGGCAGCTGGGAAGAGAACACGAGGCTGTAGCAGTGGTGGTCCTAGCACTGCAGAAATAAATATCAGCTCTATTGTTGCCAAGCTGTCTGTTAGGGCTGGGGAGTTGTGAGATATGCGGTGTGTGAAGCTGGGAGTGTAATCTCCTCTCAAATATTTGGATAACGGTTGGTGCCTCCAGTCAGCCACTGAAATTAAGATAATGTGGCTGGGAGACTCCATCAGGACCAGGAACTGTAGCTGCTTTCTATGGCTTTACTGCAACCATCTAAACCCACCTCTGCATGCACTATAGGGGCAGAGCACAACACTGTTTGCCACTTCAAACTGGCAACCTCAGTAGAGTTCATGTTTTCAACCTTTACTTCTATACAATGGCAGCAATCATATGTGGGGAGAGCATGACAATGGGCTGAAGAAAGTGCCCTGGTTGCTGAGGAAGATGATATCTGAAGGGAGCTGAGTACATCTCAGGGGCCAAGCGTGTTGACAGACCCAACAGGCTTGTTCCCTTTGGTCTGGGACTGCATCTTGGTTTTTGTTGCGCTGACCTCTTGTTGCTTTGGTTGGATGGACTGGATGTGCTTTGCAATGGAAGGAGGATGCATTTGCTGCACTTCTTGGCAAGTACCAGTGAGGTGAAGAAAAAGTCCTGGCTCCATTTAGCAGTAGTGTTGCAGTTTCTGTGCATGAGTTAGGGCTGGCTCAGCACGGCCCACGGGTGGCTTTCGGTGATCTCCTAAACCCCTCAGCAAAAGCCTGTTGAGTCACTTGGGAGCAATGCAGTAGAAAGCTGATAACAGCAGCAGTCTAGAAATAGATCTGAAGGGATTGGGTTTTTAAACTGGTGACTAACTTGGACAAGGCTTAGCCAAGCTTGAACTGGTTATGTCCCATCAAATTCAGCCACAGATGATTCAGCTCCAGTGCAGAGCTGAAGTCTGCGTGGTCCTACATCTCCATGCTGCAACACATGCTGGGCCTCCCTGCAGTTTTGGAGCCCATCTTCTAAAACTGGAGCCGTCTTCTGAAACGGCCAGGGGCCAGGGGCCTAGTGAGGCCACCTCCCAGCATGTCAGGAGCCACAGCCCACCCCTGCCCGCTCCTTTCCCAGGGAGCAGAGGAATGGGTTCATGGCCTCTCGCCCAGCCCGGCTCACCCCGCTGTGGGCCAGCGCTCCTTGCAGGCAAGGTGGTCACCCTTGCTCCTGCGGCCGCTTTTTCCCAACAGCCACTGCATGACTCAGAGGGGATTTAGTCAGGGCTGGGGGAGGGAAAGACGTTAAACAGGCTTTTCCCTAATGAGGTGTGACGCCAGCTGGAGAGGGGGAGAATCCTGCTTTTCTCCTGTCTCTTGCTCTCTCCAGCTACCCGAGGAGGAGGAGATGTGTCCCCCCCTTCCTCTGCTGATTTGCTGCCTCTTCTGTTTCCTTTCTGTTCTGTCCCCAAAGCATTTTGGCAAGGTTCAGATTTCTGCGCTCACAGCTCAGTGCTCAAAGAGAAAAGGGAAAAACAAAAGGGTTGCAGGCGCAGGGGGGAGGGATGGTGGCAGGGAGGAAGCCCAGAGCCCGTCTGGAGCACAGGGATGGGCGCCCAGGGGCAGGCCCTGCCATGAGGACTGAGGCTCGGTGGCCTCTTTCTCCTGGGAGTCCCTTACCCTGCTTCATTCACCATTCTGTGGACTTTGTGGGCTGCTGGTGGAGGGGAGGGCTGGGAAAACAAGGTTAATTCGTCCTCCTCCACAACCTGGGCTGAAGCAGTAGGTGCAAACCCAAGAGGATCCCAATTCTGTGATCCAGAAATGTTGAGATCTACATGTTACGCTCCCTGGTGTTCCCACAGCACCTTGTGCATGTGGGGAAAGCCCTGCACTCAGATGTTCTGGGGCAGAAAGCATTGCACCTAGGTACAAAATGGTGCTGAACTGAATGGGGCTCAGAAAGCTCCAGGGAGACCTTGCTGTGGCCTTAGAGTACATGAGGGAGCTTACAAACATGAGAGAGAACATTTTACATGGCCTAATAGTGATAGGACCAGAAGCGGGGAGATTTAGGTTAGATGTTAGGAACAAATTCCTTATTCAGGAGGCAGTGAGGCCCTGGCACAGCTGCCCAGAGAAGCTGTGGATGCCCCATCCCTGGAGTGTTCAGGGTCAGGCTGGATGGGGATGGGGCTCTGGGCAGCCTGAGCTGCTGGGTTGCAGTCCTGCCCATGGCAGGAGTTTGGAACTGGATGGGCTTTAAAGTCCCTTCCAGCCCAAGCCATTCTGTGCTTCTATGATTCTCTGACCTTCCACTGGGAAAGTACATCTCGCTACTCCTGCCCTATCAAAAGCAGCAACCCAAGAGAAGTAGACCAGAGCTTGATAGACAGTATCAGTATCTTTCTCCAAGGCTTTACAGGACAGCATGTCCTTATCTTTTTCCTGGATGAATGGCCACCCCGGACAAATAACTACTGCAGAAGTGACCAAGGGGAGGCAGGGGAGGCTTCTCCACCCTGTGTGCCCATCCTCACCCTGCATCTCAGGAATGTCCCTTATCTCCCTGAGTGACCCGCAGGCTCCCAAAATGTAAAGGTCACTGCTGGGCCTGGAGAACAATCGCTTGCAATACAGGACTATCTGAGGGGATTGTGGCTGCTGTTTAATGAGTGCTAGTCAAACAGCAGGCTGAAAGGGCTCACGGGAAGCAATTTAAATATCCCTTCCTACAAAAGGCTGTCACATCCCAGCAAAGGCAGGCTGGTGACTGACGGCTTTAGTGCACAAGTGTACTATGGGTGAGGGAAAGGGGGAGGGATATCCTCAATTGGAGGCTTACTGTTTTACCCTTTCCTCTGACTCCTCACATTTCATTTTTTACAAGGTCCCTGTGATAACCTACCTGAACATTTCTGGAGGTGTCTTAGCACATTGCATACCTTTTTTTTTTTCTTTCTTTTTTTTTTTTTTCTAAGTTATTCTTCTCCTCTCAAGTGTGTTTTGTTAGAGGGCAGATGACTGCCAAAGTCCTTCACAAACAAAATAAGTCAATGCCTCCAAAATACTAGCTGATTACCAAGAGAATTCACTTGGTGATTATTATTTACATAGCATGATTGCTGTTTATATAGCAATAACATCACTCCATCTGAGTGATGGCAAGCAGTAACTGTACTTTCTGCATCAACTTCTCATTAGGCAGAATAGTCATCTTGAGGCCAGAACTGAGATTCCTGGGACATTTTCTGTCTCGCAGCAGGGATGCTGTGTTAGGCTTAGGCTGCCCCTTGTTCTTTCTCTGCCTCAAGATTTCCTGTAATAGATGTGTTTAATACATTCTTCACAGGGCAGGTGTCAGGCTTCTGCTTATGAAGCACTCTGGGTACTCTGCCAAAGGTAAATAAGAGTAGTGTTCATAATGAAAATATGCTATTAATACATTTCCACTAAAAAAAAAAATCTATAAACAGCATTTAATCTGCAATCTATTATCAATAATTTTATTACTGTCATTACTGAGGTCTAATAAAAAAGCATTTTTCTTCTTTATTGGGTAAGTGCCAAAGTGTTTATCCTTTATTCTCTGGTCATTAACCTTTATTCTATGGCCATTAGCTTAGCCGTTTGTGTCTGTGGAGTAGCATTCAAGTAGGAGTTTGTATGCAATCCATTATTTACTCTGAAACTCAAAAAGAATAGCTTCTTATGGCTCCGTTATTTTTCAATATCGAATCTTGTTGCTAAGTTAACTGCTGATGATCACTCTAGTAGTAATTGGATTTTTCATACTGTGAGTAATTTTCTGGAAAATGAACACAACTGTAGCTAACTCAGTGACATTTTGAAAGTAAAGCTTGAAATCTCTTGGTGAAAAGCACACGTTTTGCAAACAATAAGAGACCAGGTGATCGGTTGGACTAGACGTTCCTAAAGGTATTTCCAACCTTAATGATTCTATGATTCTGTGAAAATACCAAATATCTACATTTCAGAATTTTATCTTTTTTATCAGTGAGTTTATGCAGCACACCTTTATGCAACCTCTACTGTGCTGAAATAAGCTGTAATACTCTCCACTGCTCTGTCAGGGGTTGAGGGTTGAGGGTGGGGTCGTGAGGTTGGACATCCCTCCATTCCTTCTTTCTACCTTCTTGAAAAAAAGTGAAGAGAAATAAATTAAAAACAGGCATTTTGATTATTTTCTTTGAGGCATTTTTTTCTTGCTAGCTTTCAGCCTTTTCTGCCTTCCTGTCTAAAATTCCTCTAATTTCTTATTAGACCATAGCATCTTAACCTGACTGAACCATATTTTTCTGTTTCCAGAGGAAAGCTGAAGAGTGTCATTCAGTAAAACCCTTTCAAGGTCCTCATGTAAACTCTTGAAGTGAAGAAGTGGTAGTAGCAGTGTTCTTAATGATAGGGACGTTTGGCTTACCCAGCGTATGCCTTCCTCCTGTACATGTACTTTAGGCTGCTTGGCTCTTCTTGGTCCTGATAAGCTAACAGTATATTTTGAGGAATTAGTTTGATGGCTGGATTTTTTTTCTCTTTTTTTTTTTAACTCATTAGGAACTGGAAGCTGCTCTTCACAGGGATGATGTGGAGTTTATCAGCGACCTGATCGCCTGCCTTCTTCAAGGTTGCTATCAGCGCAGAGACATCACGTGAGTAACCTCGCTCCGTGGCTTAAGTGCTTTGCATGGGAGCTAATTAACAGTCACAGGGATGTTTCACAGCTTTGCAGTGATGACATAGCAGTGACCAGCAGTCACTAGCAATCAGGCTAGATTCTTCACTAAGTGGAAGGGAATTCCAGTTCTTCAAGGGCTGAGTTGCAGGTTATTGATTTGATGGGCCCATTGTTAAGCAAACTTCTTTGGGAGAAAAAAATATTCAGATCCCATGCAAATCTGTTTAATGTTCTGCTGTGGTGCTAACACATACAGAGAACATCTGCTTTTGTGTTCCAAACTCTTATTTGGTCAGTTTAGTAATACCACAGTAAATGTTTAAATCATCACACATTTGAGGGATGTGGTTTAGTGGGTATGGTGGTGATTGGTTGATGGTTGGACAAAATGATTTTAGCGGTCTTTTCCAACCTTAATGATTCTGTGATTCCATGTTTTCAATGTTTTCTATGCATTGCTTAGAATAAAACTTGCTGTTCCACAAGCCATTTCACTTGCATGGAAGACCCCACTGCTTTACAGAGAAAACTGTAATTTTCTTGGAAATAAGAGGAGCACTGGAAGCAGTTCAGTTGCAGAATGCTGGAAAGTGCTTTCACATGTCTCTGGATGTTGAAACATCAAGAGTACACTTCGTTAGTATCCGCGTAAAGTAGCCTTCTGAAAAGAGACTGCTGTCTCATTTCATCCATTTCATCCATTCTTTGGATGATCACTGCTCCCACAATGGAATGTGCTCCCAGTGATAACAGTGCTCTTTATTTGTTCTTCTACCATGAATCATGTTAATAAGAAAGCATAACTGAGGAGAAAAAGACAACTTGGCAACAGCTGCTGTTGCTTAGAAGAGGTACTTAGGCAAATACATAGGCATAACCACAGGTGCTTGTACACTATTTTTAATCAACTGATTATGTTTATGTGTGTGTGTATGTGTATATATGCCCCAAAAGTATGTTTTCTTGCACTGCTGCATTGCCAATGGGCCCATGTGGATTTTGGGACCTGAACAAGGCAACTGTACTGTGTGTAGTGTCTCTGAAAGAAATTGATGTGGTGAGAAGCTTGATCGTAAAGTGACTACAATAACATACACCTCCTTCATCAAAGTAGTCACAGAGCAATGTGCAATCCTGCTTATAAACATACCAAGTTTATTTGTTCGTGCTGGAAACACTGGAAGTGTAGTTCCAGTGTGTAGTTCAAGTGTTTTGCATGCCTTCAATCTGTTCACCTTTGTGAAACAGAGGAAGATTTGTCTTTGCTAAATTTGATGAAATCAGCATTCTGAGGTTCTCCTAAACTCTCAAGACCTAAGAGTGTTCACTTAACAGTTGCACTCTTTAACTGACTCCCCTTTCTCTGTTATTTTAATTAAGAAAAATCAGGCATGATTCATGAGTGAGTTGTTGGCACGCTGTTTGTCTTTTGGGGGGCTTTGCACATGTACACTGCATATTCACTCACATACAGTAACATGACTCACCTGGCAGCTCAGCAGTGTGTACGGATTCAATATTGTGTATAGGTACCAGTTTGTGTGCATGTAAATACAGGCTTGCTTAAGTCTGAGCTGCAAAAGATAATATGAGGTAATGCCACGGCAGAAAAAAAAAGTGGTAAGCCAAGCATGTTTTTGTACAGCCTAGTACCTTCACAACTGTTGCTCTCTCTATCTGCATATAAGAGGTGATGTGGGAAATAGAGAGCTTACACCTTCTCCAAAAGATTGTGCTAAGGAGAACATGAGATCCCTGAAGGGAAGCCAGCTCAGCCTTTCAACAGCACCTCCTGTAGAATGGGGCTAATGAATGGACAGGGGAATAACAAGAAAAGTATTTTTCCCAGGGGACCTGGGGATTGAAGCACAGCAGGAGCAAAGCATTGGGAATAGTGGAAGGGGAGTATGAGGAAAACTGGAATTACTGAACCTCTGGGAAGGAGGGTTCTGAAGCACTGCAGGAGAAGCAATAAGGAAGCAGGCTGGAAACAGAAGGAAAGGTGCCATATGCAAAAGGATGCTATGAATAAAGAAGCATTAAGATTCAGTCTAAACCTTAGGCTTAATCCTAGTCTAGTTAGTCTAATCTTAAACTGATTTTTAGCCAAAAAACTGTAGATAAATGAAAAATGATGGCCTGGATGTACTTAAACAAAGTTGACCTGCTGCTTGTTTTATGCTTATGCAACCAGCCATGGAGTATTTATTCAAAATAACCTTGTGTTTTTAAAGCCTAAAGTTCTCATTGTTCCTTAAGATTTATTTCTATCACCTTTGTTCCTTCTACTCTGAGCTCAAGAGCCTTGGCCAGTGCTCAGCTTTCCTAATCTACTCAGTTTGTCCCTAGTTAACGGTAAAGAATTGAGCCTCTAATTGACCTTTTGAGTGCTCAGTGGACAAAAATGTGCAAGTGTAAGAGGCAGAACTTGTGTGGAAGATGAGCTTAGATCTGTCTTCTTATGATAAACCAACACTCCGTATTTTTTTGTTACAGACAGGTAGGAGGTGTGTGTGTTGTGTGGGAAAAATCAGCAGTCTCATAGACCATCACAGTGGCATTACAATAGCAATTTCTACAGTCATTTGTGTTCTGCATCCTTCTGCTGAAGCTCTGAGCTGTTAATCTTTAGCCTGTAAACATTGCTTCCTTTTGCACCCATGAGGGGAAGGTAGGAGCTTGCTTTCATCCTCGGTTTGGGGCTGGAATACTGAGGCTCATGCACAAGATGCTTAATAAAACTTCATATAAAATGTCGTTTACCTGCTTCTCAGAGGGTTTTTGAGGTTTAATTAGATTTGTAGTCTTACCTCTTTGATGGCCAAAATGTTATCTGTCTATGCTTTCTCACAGTCTGTCTGGCAGTAGATTGCAGTCCTTGTCACATCTGTTTTGACGGCATGCAGAACTTACGGGTGAGCCGGGTTGCCTGGCTTTAATCATGTATCATAAAGGGGTATAAAACTGTCACATACCTTTGCTAATTATAATGTGCTCTCAATTAATTTTGGAAGTGGAACCTAGCTGAGAGCCCTTCTAACACACAATTTAACATAGTCTTAAGTTGATTTGCTTATTATTCGGGGGTTGGAGAACAAGATAAATAATTCTGTAGGAATCTGTGATTCTTGGTTTTTAAGTAGAGCACTGTGTTTTGCAGCTTTCCTTTGGTTTTGATATTCTTTATGACAGACTTGCATACGAGAGAGACTGTTTTTCACTCAGTTTGATGGTTAAGGAGTCTTGACTGTCTTGTAACTTACAACTTCCTTTAAGGATATAATTTCACTACTGCGGTTATTCAGTAGGATGCCATATGTTTGTCTCCAAATTGTTATTTATCATAATCACAACAGTTGGGAACACTCTTTGTTGACCTGATTCTTTACACATTAAGCATTGTAGAAGTACAGGACTTAGAAGATGGTAGCCTGCATTTCTGTTTTCCAGCATCTTTAGCAATGACCCAATAGCTGTCCTTGTTTGGCAACAGGCAGGCAAAGCACTCGCCCAGAACAATTTCTCTCTTTCTCTTCTCTCTCCCTTCTGATCCAAAATATTTTTGTGTCATAACCTGCAGCTTTTGTTGTTTTGTAAATGCTCTTAATAGTGTTCACGTAGCATCCGTACCATCTAAGTACTAACCATAGAATAACTGATACTCTTGAAGCCTTTTTCTATGATCTCTCTTCCCAGTCTTATGTTATAGGCACAATTTGGTTTGATGTCAGTGAGTTTACCCATATGTTTTTCCAACCTTTAGCATTTTTGCACAGACCTTGAAGTCTCTATATTTCTTTTAATTGTTTCAAAATGCACCTGCCTGGAAAGCAGGGAGTGGCAAGGTAGAGAACTCTTTATAGAATTTGGGGTTTGAGCAAATTTTTAGAGCTGTTTTTAAAAGCAGTCATGTTTGATTCAGAATCTCTCTGATACAAATTGGGCAGCTGCATAGTCCCTAGGGACTGCCACTTTACTTCCAGCAGGAAATGTGACTTGATGACTTGTATCAAGACAGGAAGATCAGAGCTTCAGCTAACAGCAAAGGCCACAGCAGGAGCCTTCTGCAGCTGTTTTAAAGTCAGAAGTGATGGTGTGACATGGATGTGTACACTCAACTAAAATAATCCAGAAAAAAACTCCCACTGTTCGACATTTCTTTAGGTGAAACAACAGCTCCGTTGTTGCATTTTAGCTACTTTTCAATACAATGGCATAAAAAAATTCAATGGCTTCATCGTGCTTCTCATTGGGAAATGTTTTACATGTCTCTTGAAAGAACTTTTTAATTACTTTTCTTATAACATGTGTCACTTTTTATTTTTTCAACATGGACAAAGGTGCAAGAAAGTGAGGAGAGGAACAAAACAATCTTGCAGCTCTTGCTGTGCCCCATGAGACTTTGCTTCTTTAATCTTGGAAGTCTGGTCCATCATGGTTACTGAAAATTAGATAATTGACTCACGGCACCACAGAAAGCCTTCGCTTACTCAAGAACCTCAATGATTATTCTTTTTTTTATTTGCCCTCCTAAAGCACTGGAATTTTTTTCTTCCCAAGTGGATGTTTTTTGTGCCCACCTTCAGTTCTTTCTGGATCTGTAAACTAACCCTGGAGTCTTTGGCCTGTAGTTTGTGCTTGCTTTGCTCTAATGAGGACTTTCCCTAACTCCCTCTCTGCCCTCATTTTTCTGAATTACTTCTCTCCTATCCTTATTTGAGACATTGAGACTCCCACTGTGATGATTGAAGAACTATATTCCCTCTCTGTTGAACTGACAATCCAGAATACTGCCTCTACTCTTACTGATTTTCTAATGCTTGTTCTGTAATCAGGTATACGAGTGATCACCAGAAAAAGATAAGGGATAATCTGAAATCGTCTTACCCATCTGGGCAGAATGCCTGCTTTTGTGTTTAATAGCTCTGACTATTTCACTTCTTGTTTTTGCTTTGTCATTTTCTGTTCACCCTTGTTCTTTATTCTATGTGGACTTTGTCTTTAAAGGGTGCTTTGGTAGAAATGCCTTCAGTAAAATGCTTCACATCTTGAAATTGCTCCTTTGCAGATGACTCTGCAGAGCTGCTTCCTTACAGAAACTGCTGTATATTGGTTTGGTGTAGGGAATAAAGTAGCAAATTGTCTGGGATAGCTGGTAAACCAGTGCCAGGTTTTCAAGCTCATGGATACTGTGATGAACCAGGCTGCAGAAATAGCTAAGCTGACGTACCATGACAGTCTGAATGGATCCAATGCCTCATGGTGCCATAATATCTGGGGATATCTGGGGCAGACAGTCTCAGCTCTGTCACGGCAGACCTGGGGAACAATACCTTTTGGAAAGAGTTTACAGCCAATGCTTGCACTTGTGCCAGTGACCTCGATTGCAACAACTGTTTCAATGGCCCAGTCACAAACCACCTCACTAAGTCAGAATCATATTCATGAGTGCCAAGTGAATATCAACAAGATCAGCATTATTTGGGGCCTGACTTTTAACAAGTGCTGCGTTGCTTATGTCGTGGAGATTGGTGGATGGCCTCTCAAATTGACCCAGTATCATCAAAGCAGGAGATATCTAGAGGGGGCGAGGGAGATGAAGTGGCTGCATTGCTCATCTTGCATCTAATATTAGTATTTATTGCAATAGTAGCCAAGCCACGCAAGGTGAGGCTTTTAAAGGGTAAAAAGTGGAAATGAGGCAGTTGGCAGGTTTTGGGAA
This sequence comes from Lagopus muta, assembly GCF_023343835.1. Classification (NCBI taxonomy): domain Eukaryota; kingdom Metazoa; phylum Chordata; class Aves; order Galliformes; family Phasianidae; genus Lagopus; species Lagopus muta. Next base: position 60,951,194 of record NC_064433.1, read on the forward strand.
AGGAAGGATGAGATTACAGCAGTAAAATAACATGGTCATTCAGTGATTAATGAGTAGTACAGTAGAATAAAATTAAAGAGAGTTTGAGTATAAATAAAGCTAAATAAGCGTCTTTGATTCTCAGATGGATAAAATGAATCTCTAAAGAAGAACTTGAAGAAAAGTTGGTTGTGTACTCTGGAAGTGCTATTCCACAGATGTGGTGGGAAAGACAGTGTGTGTGAAAACTGCATCATTGCCAGGGCAGATGGATGAGAGACGAATAGATTGGATAGCTGGGGAGAGGGAGTTATGCAAAGTATTGACAGGAAGGAATAGGTGGCTAGACTTGAAAGGCTGGATAAAGAACGGTCAGTGAAGGGCCCTGGAAACTGCAATGATGCCATAATGCTGCTGTCGTTGTTTCAAATATGAAATGGACAGCTGTGTGTTTAAGTTTTTGATATTGCAAACTAAATACTCCCGAGAGGGGGAAGATGGTGATGACAAGGAAATAAATTGAGAAAGCATGTGGAAAAAGTCTGATGTTCAGGCAGAAGGAAGCAGACAAAGAAAGAACAATGGAGAAAAAGGGACAAGATGTGGAAGTCCTCTCTATGTAAAACCTTTGTACTCACTTCTGAGTCTTGCATTTCAAAATAGTGATGTTCCAAACCACTGGTACAGGATTTTTGCTCTAGCACATCTGTGCTGTTTGGTCACCTCCTAGCACCTCAGTGAGGCTCTGAAACCAGTCTTTGGCCTCAGGATGAGTATTGGAGAAGTCATTTTCTGGAGCCTTTTAACTCCAGTGAGCTTGATGAACATCTGAGGTAGGTACTGACCAGCTATGAATCTACTACAATCAGTTTCTGTTCAAAATCATGTTTGCTTTTAGTTTTACCTTGTTTTATCTTCTATCCTTACTCCGTTTCCTTTTTACTCAAGCAGCACAGGTAGTTTAAACTTTTGGAGAAAAGAGGAAAAGCCTGTTCTGAAACAAATACACAAGAAGTCTTTTTGAAGATCTACTTGCTTATCTGTAAAAACTTGTTCTTACTTCTTGTCCCCCAAAATACTGCAGGGCTGGTTCTAGGACAAGAATTCGCTAAGCTTGTTTGCTCGAAGACCACCCCTATGCCAGCTATTTTTTGCCTCAGAAAGGACTCTCTTCTCTCACATTAACTGCATCTTTCTGTGAGCAGCAAGGCAAATAAGGATTTGTTTCAAATGCATTTGTGCCATAATACACAAGCGTGTCCTATTTCCCCATAATCATCAGCAAAATAAGTCCAGCTCCTTCTCCTCAGTGCTCATCATCACTATAATACCCTAAGGTCCTCCCTACAACCCCTAAACAATCAGAATAGTTTACAGTGCAGCAACACTGTTGAGCTTCTTTATGGCTATAATTTGGAAGCATGTTTCTGTTGGTGAGCACTAAGAATGAACAGTGCAGCATTAAGCTGGCTCCTCTTGTTCTTCAAGGATCCAGGAATGAATAGTAAGTAATGATCCTCTTCCAGTCTGAATGTGAAGCACAGTGAGCATCATTCTTATTTGCTCTTTCAGAATATAAGAGATGTATTTGTGTCTTTCTTAAGCTGATCAGCTCCAGCTCTCAGGAGTTGATCTGCTTCTCTTTGGAATGAGTGTCACCATCAAATAACAGGAGTAGAAAGAAGAAGGTATAGAGATGAAAATCAGAAAGCACAGACTGAAGCCTGGGTGGTGCTTTTAAGGTAATCGGTGGGAGAAATGAAGTGCCACAACAAATGGACCAAAGTGTTTGCTGTTGTATCAGGTCGGCAGGTGAAAGTCAGGCTCTAGGTATGTTCCATTGTCCTTGACCATCCAGAAAGCTGTGTTCATCCCTACTGAGACAGAAGGTACTGTGCCTTAACATTCATTTCATCACTTTTGGAGCAGCTTGTTGTTGAGCATGCACAGTGTGTGGTTGGTTGCCAAGGTCACGTAGAGTAAGCCACAAAAAGGAGAGGAAATAACTCAATACTAAGAGTCAAGCTGTGCACCTGGAGGCAGTGTGGTCAGAGCACAGCGATTCTCGAACATAATTGTGTCTGTATGGCAGCAGAGATTCCTCCTTGAAGGGCCGCATGTCTCTTCCAGGTCAGATAAGTAGGCACTGGCTATGCACCCAGCCTATGTAAATCAAAGCCTCTCTTAGCCAAGCCCTTCAAAGCCGTAGCTGGCTGGCCTCCCAGCCTCCCCAGCATCGCCACTGACACAGATGGACAGATCTAGCTTTCCCAAGGGTACTCATTTCCCTCTTGAGCACCCAGATCCTTCTCTCTCCCTTTTTATTGTATCTAATAACTTGTGGATAGTTCTTTGGTTAGCTAATAAATACTTCTAACACCAGTTCTTTTTTCTTCTTTTTGGTCCCTCAAGGGACAGCCATTTGTTATTCAAAGCCCAAGGTACTTGACAGAGTAGCAATGCAGAAGCCCCCAGGCTTCGAAAGCTGTCTGTGCTGTGGCATCATTATGCCTAGGAATGATTCCCATCCTCAATGCCTGATAAGCCTGAGGTGGAAAGAGCTGAGTGGAGAAGAATGCAGCATTCCAGATTCCTGAAGGGTGCTGGGAGGCAACCATCAGTGATGGGAGGCAACCATCTGTGCTGTGATTGGAGAAGTTTCTCTCTCACCTGCTCATCAGGGCCTTTCAGGATCAGCACTTTGCTTCCAGCTTTGTCTGACTCCTTTTAATAAATCCAGCCTCCTATGTGTGAAAGGAAGGCATCTCCCTTTGTTGAGTTGTGATCAGAAGTGTCCAGGATAGTTTTGTTTTGAGGCCTCGGAACTGCTCCTTAAGCTCTAAAACTAACCCTGGCAATTGGTGTGTCTCAGATTTATTGCCTTGTGAGCGTATGCTCTGAGGAGAACCTTGGTTCCTTGCTTTTCAGTTGCATCCAAAGAGTGACATAATTTACTGATCCATTAAGTCTGTCAGTGTCATCAAGCCTACTGCCTGCTGCTGTGCTTGTAAAGTCTCCAGTTTGGCATCAGTGCTGCTTAATCTTCTCTTGGTGATCTAATGTTTCACCAGGAGACCAGCTGTGTTCTACAGATTAGTGTATTCTCTGCCTAGTGCACCTGTGTTCTAATCTCAGTGCTGGTCATCATGGCACTGCATTGCTTACCTTCCTGATCGTGGGTACCAGCATGTGCACCAGTACCTTCATCACACATCCTGGTGCTGATGCTGAACATCTCTTCTTCCTCTTGACATTCTGTGGCGTGTTTTTCTGATTTTGAGCCTGGCAGAAAAGTGCACTTTGGAGTCTCAGGAGATTCCTTCCACTTTACTTAGCATGCTGTCAGGGAAAAATTATGTTCCCAGTCTAGCTGCAGTGATGGATCTCTTTGGGTAAGGAAGCATTGAGTTCTGACTCTCCTCAGCTCTCCAGCCCTATTTGCTAGCCTTCCAGGGAGTTCATTGCTTAATGAAAACCATTTTCCCTGGCCCTTTCTCAGCCAAGATCAATGTCATCACACGATGAGAAATGGCGTACAATTAGACTTTTCCCTTGAGATATCCCTCAGAATTACATGCCACCTGGACACCAAGCTTCCTTCAGGCATGATGCAGAAAATTTTTCTGTTCTACCTATCATTAACCTTCTGCAGGGGCTTGGGTGAAATGTCATTTTCTGGTACTCTTCCACCTTGAACATAGTGCAGGATGGTACCACACTGTTACCAACTCTACCTTTCTTTCTGGGTAAAACTTCAGTAACTGGCACTGCCTCTTTCTTGGGCTCCCTTGGCTAAACAGATTGGTTCTTCAAGGATGGTAAAGAGCATCTGACACTGTTGGGGGTGTGCGTCTTGTCTCCCCTGTGACTGAAGAACTGGGCACCAAAGTGATCATTCCATGTTATTCAGTATTCTGCCTCCATCAATTTACAGACGTTTTTGGAAACAGTTATTTTATAATATCCAGCACTCATTTCCAGGAATGATATTTGCTCTTAGTGCAGCCCCTGATAAAGAAGCAGAAACCATTCATTGCTTGGCAGACGCTCAAGTCGTCTTCCCACTCAAGCAGGATATCTGACAGTCCATCCTTCCAGGAGTTTTCTGAAGATTCGTAGACCTTTCCAGATGCCTAGTTTAGAATTTCAACTGTATCTCAAGGAAATGAGATCTGTATTTTTAGGCATGAAGAAAAAAAAAAAATTAGCTTCAATATTATCTACTTTCCTGGGCACATGCTGGAGCTGTGATGCGTGTTTCAACGTGGTGGTAGGCAAATGCATAGCAGTTGTTGTTGAGAATAGTTTGAGAATAATTTCCACTTGGAGTTTAAACCTCTCCTTGCTCATCTTCTGACTTGTACCTCATATTTGAAGGCAACTGATTCATTACTGCACCAGTTTTGGTGAAACTGGATAAACTGTGGAGTACACAGTATCTGTGGGGTTAATATGGCAAAGCTGAGCAGGTGAGTTTCAACACACCTTTGGTTTGAACATGGTCAACCTGAATCAAACTCAGGAGTACTTGTGGAAAATAGCACAAATCAATAATATTTATGCAGTACTACAATTAAGGGGGGTGGGAAAAAAGGTTTTTAAAATTGTCTCAAATTACCTCCTTGTAAACCTTTCTACTTTGATTCACATATGTCTTCTCATATTTACTTAGCAACAACTATGTGCTCACCACAGTGAGGTTGCAGGATCTTCCAGCAAAATTAGTTTTCTTTCCCCCTTTTATCCCAGTTATCCAAAACCATTGATTTGCAATTATAAGTTTTCAGTCGAATTGCAGCATCAGTAATGGGGGAGGGAGTTCCTGTTGACTGTACCTCTTGACCAAAATTTTGTTTGTACTGAGAGCATAAATTTTCCCTTCATGGAGACTCAGCTGAGCAAGGAGTTGAGCTGGCAGTGAAGAAGAGTTATGTTTTAAGGAAGTTTTATCTTATCATTAATATTCTGTTACTTTGTCTGGGCAGTATACGCATCCTCGTCCTCGTCCCTTTCACACCCGGGACTTTTCTTCCTTTGCCACCGTACACTTTCAGCTATTGTTTGGGATGTTTCTGGCTTCTCTGGTTTTGTTGCTGTTCATATTCTTATTTGTTCCCTTCTCTAATCAAACAAAAACACGCAGACAACCCCTGTTCCTGCCTAAAGCTCAAATGCAGCCAGTGTGTATGTAATTAGCCATACATGTATTCCTCATCCTTCAAGTAACCCACCAGAAGTGACAAACCCAACCCTTGTGTCCTTCATCGCTTTACATCTTCACACCAACTGCTTGCTTTCTCCAGCTTACTTGGCCAATTAGGCTGCTGTTGTATTGAAACAGAGAACTGGATGCTGGGCATCTGCTTATTTTCTTGTTTTTGTAGTGGAGATAGAGCAACAAGGAGGCAGATAAAGACAGGAACAGGTTGGCGTATAGGAAGAAAGGTCATCACTGCCTTTGGATTGTATTTCCTTCATCAAAAATCACTTTTACCTTCTCACGTGGAAGGAGTTAGGGTGAAGATGCAGCATTCCTCTTTGTTGTCTCCCTGTACCTTGAGGTGTTAGAGGTAGGACAACTATACATAACACTTGTGGCCTCTCCTGCTGTTTCTGGGGTTGGTGATGACAATAGAGAAGCCCTGGCGCACAGAAGGGCGCTTGGAGCTGCTGCAAGCAGGGAGATGGAAAATGGCAAGGCAGTTCAAAGTAACAGGTATGTGTGATTTCTCCTGCCAGTGCTGCCTTTCTCTCTCACAGCCCAATTAACAGGGGTCACAGAGCACTGATTAGCTGCCTTGGCGGTTTGTGAACATAAAACAGTGAGAAACCCAGGGTGAATGGGGGAGAGAAGATCAAATAGACACTTATCTCAGCACTCCTGACTGTCCCCAGCATTTGCCAGCCAAAGGGAAGTGCCTTTTCAGACCTGGCTGATATGGGACAGTGCTCTATCAGTTCCAGTATCTCTTCTTCTTTTCTGTCTTCTCTCAGCAAAACAACAAACAAGTCACTCTCAGCTGTTATGTTGAGCAAAGGGCGACTGCTAGATAAAAAAAAAAAAACAGAATCACGGGAAAAACATGGACTATGGGCAGCTGAAGAAAGCTAAAGTATGCCCTATTGCCATATTGGCTCGTGAGGTGAGTTCAGTTCTTACATTTGGCTTCCTCTTTGAGGGAGCAGACCTACTGCCTCATGGTTCTCACACGAGGGAAATGAGTCTATATGAGACAGAAGGCAGCACACATTGGTTCTCAGCGGGTGAAAGGGCATCTCCATCTAATCCATGCATTGGTGACTGTAGCACTAAAGAGCCCAAACTGAAAACTTGCCTGGTTTCCAGTTTTTCTGTCATTGCTAGGGTGAGAAGTCTGTGCATGCAGACCTGGAACCTCCCTGGAAGGGTAAGCAGCCGCGGTGACCTTGTGGCTTTTCCTTCTTCCTTTGTGCTCCCTTTTTTTGGGGTAGCAAAGCAACACTCCCACTTCTGCTGTCATGTCCAGGTTAAGTGGCTGCACTTGCTTCTGTCAAGCCAGCACATGCTCCTGTGGTGTGATCCCTTATTAGACTAAACAGCCCACATCAGCTCTCCATTCTCTCAGCCTCCCTGGAGACATTGCCTCGCTCCATAGCTGTTCCTATTCTGCTTCTCTGTGGGATACAGCATGTCTGCCAGCTCACCTCCCAGCTTCTCCAATGTTTATTCCACGGAAGATTGCTCAAGGTAAGATGGAAGAAGATGTGGAGCAGGACTGGAATGCGCTTAGCTACTGACAGCCTTGGTTTCTCTGAGCTAAGTCTTCTCCTAGAATCACAGAATATTCCAAGTTGGAAGGGACCCATAAAGATAATCAAATCTGACTTGTAGCTCCACATGGCACCACCAAAAATCAGACCATATGTCTGATGAGCTCTGTCCAGACGCTCCTTGGACTCCAGCAGCTTGGGTCTCTGGCCACTGCCTTGGGGAGCCTGTTCCATGCCCACCGCCCTCTGGTGCAGAACCTTTTCCTGATATCCAGTCTTGAACACAAGCAGTTTAGGAATTCAGCTGGGAGGATGGTAGATTCTGTTGTATCTGACACTGCCAATTAGATTTCTTTTGTAAGATCAAACAGCCCTTCTGCTGGAGAACCTCCTGTCCTAACTTTGTGTTGCTATGCTGGAGGAAAGGCCCTAAACTACGCCAGAATCCTGTTGTCTCCACTAAGCATTTCTTCAGCCTGTTCGTTCTGGTGGTCTCAGTGCCACATTTGAGCTCTGGAGAAAGGTTGTAGGATGGGCAAGTGAGTGGTAGGGTACAGGAATTTCTGGGGTGCTGACTTTACTCTGCTGTCCTCAACTTCTGTGAGAGTCTTAGCTGTATCTTTTAGGGATGTGGAAATCTCCCATGACTTGTGTTTCAGACTGCTCAGTCCAGCAGTTTGACCAGACCACTTTTTACTAACTGGCTATTTTTTGTTCTTATGGTTTCAAATAAAACCATGGCTGTAGAGTAGAAAGAATGTCTTCCCATGTCACTCATGCAAAGGTGAAGATAGAGATCAGAGCACTTTGATTCTTCTATTTTCTCTTTCCTCTTCTTCACTACCAACACTCCTGAATGGCCACACAGGTATGCCATAGAATTGCTTGGGGTTTGGGCAGTGCCTGCATTCAGAAAACTTGTTCTAGCTGAAAGTGAAGCAAAGCAGGCAAGCCTGTATGTGCATAGTGTTGGACTCCTATGCCAGCAATCTTTGCTCTCTTTCTGACTGTGGGAGTATGAACTTCACTCTGGAGGTCTGTCCAAATTTTTTATTTTTCCTGTTTTATGGTCTTATTCAGGGTCCATTAATGTAAAATGTCCTCCTTTCCTTTGTAGCCCCATGTAGGTCAGCTGGTTTTCTCAAGGTACGATAACAAGGAAAAGCAGGGCAAGGCTAGGAGTTTGTTTCCTCTCTCCCAGGGCTCTGCGAAGAGCTTGCTGTCACCAATTTGGTGAGGCCAGGAGTTACTTCTTCCCTCATGACTGGTCCTGGCTGGAATTCAAGGTCAGTCCCCACCAGCAACGCAGGAAGCTGCTGGCTGGATTGGAAACAAAACATGGGCGTTAAAGCTTGAGGTCATGATTCATGGATCTCCTGCTCCTCGGTCATTTTGCTCTGCTGCAGTGAAGTGCTCAGAGGGGAGGCCTTTCAAGGTGCTTGTTGCCCTTGAGCTTCTGCCAGGCTGATCACAAGTTGGCCCACGGTCTGAAGAATACACGCTTCGTGTTGGCTTGCACACCTTCTGAGTGAGACATGCACAGAGGGCTTGGAAAGAAATAGGCAATATTCCAATCTGACCCTTTTTTTCATCCCCAATGGATGAGGTAGTGTCTTTTTTTTTTCCCCCTGCATCGTGCCTGACTGAGTTTCTGAGTAAGGTAAGTGGTTTGAAGGTAAAGTGCAAGCTGGTCCATGAGCCTTCCTCCCCCGCCACAGATAAGAAAGCTCGTTAATACAGTAAAGAAAAAAAAGTCTCCATTGTTACATGAGAGCTCAAGGTCAGGCTGGTAGTACTAACTCATATTGCTTCTGAGGTCAGCCTAAGCTTTCTCTTTCTGACAAGCCGGGATAGATTGATCATGGGGGCCCTTACATTATTTTTTCTTCTGAAATAGGCTTTGCTTCTCCTGACCCTGTTAATGATGTTTGACTGAGGTCATCCCAGCAAACCCTGAATCCTTCCCATTACCTTCAACTGGGCTTGCCTTTGTGCCGAAGCATTGTGTGCCTGTTAAGAATTAAGCTTTCCTGATCTCTGCTACAGCAAAGGAGCTGTCTTCTGTGCGGGGGGAAATATCTTGAATGCCATCTGTCAATTAATGCTCTCATTAGCACCTGAGTGACTCCCAACACCAAGCTGGTGCCTTCTTGCCAATTCAGAACTTAAAAGGTGCCAGCCCATAAGGTGAAATATCTTCAGTCCATAAAATTAATTCCATGATAAAACATCTGTTCTGATGAGACCTTGATTTTTCTTGTTTCTTTTAACTGAGAGATCACAGAGGCAAAAAAAATTAAAATAATCCTGTTTACTACAAATTCGGTGCCCAAAAAGTCTATTTTCATCTTGTAAATGCAACAGTTATGGTGGGTGGCTGAGACAATCCAAGTCTTTTTCAGCTTTTAAAGCTTTTACCAGATATCACTTCAGTTATTTTTCTTACTGGCTAACTCTGCAAAAGGAAATACAAGAGTAATTCTGTACCTGTTTAAATACTCTTTGGGGGGAAAAAATTGAGCTCTCCCAGTCTTGCTTTCCTTTTCCTTCTCACAGACTACTTTGAAGATGTCCTCAGTGTCAGAGGAGGTCTATAATTGTTCATGCTGTCTGTCATCCTCTGGTTTGGTCAGGGTCCTTGGTTTTAATTTTGGGTGCAGAATGCACTCTCTGGGATAAGATGTAGGTCAGGCTTACCATTTTACCAGCCCTTGTAGCTTAAGTGTGTTCCAGTATTTACTCTCCCATTGCATTTTGTAAATTAAATGGAAGGAGACTTAGAACCCTGTCAACGCGATAGATATCCTAGCTAGTGGTCCTGGCAATTATTCAGCATCTGAACTTTCACAAGGCTTATCTATGTGTGCCAGCAGTATCTGAGCATCGGTGAGAGATTTTTGTCTCCAGTGTTTCCAACTCCTTATCCTAATGTTTCTTTTAATCCAATATTTACTCTCACAGGCTTGGGGTTTTTGTGTGTGCTTTTTTTAAAGTTTTGTTGTTGTTGTTGTTGTTGTTTTAATTGGAGTGGTGAGGGGGAGCTTGTAACAAAGTTGGCAGCAGTTGACCGCATAGGGAAGTATGCTGTGACAGTAATTCCATACTTGGGCCATGGCACCCTGCCTGCGGGAAGTGCAGATTGACACAAGGACTCTCTTACTGAATCAGTGTTTGTTTTTGCTTTCTTTTTTTTTTTTTTTTTTGGCTTGATTTTGTTTACAGTTTCCCAGCCAAGATTTGATGTACTCTGGAGACTTTAAAACTAAAGAGCACAAGTGGCTCTGCTTCCTTTTGAGATGAGGGTTTAAAACAAAAACAACAAACCAAACAAATAAGTGTAGGTGTGTATTTCCAGCCCTACTCTTATTGGATTCACTCAAAAGAGATTTCACATTGAGTTTGCCCTACAGGGTTCCCTTGGGGCTGGGGTCCGTGGGGGCAGCTATCTTCTCCCAGCTGAGCTCACCAGGAGCTCCAAATTAATTTTTCTCTGCATCACGTCAGCCCTGTGAAATGTTTACTCTGTCCTTTGGCAGTGTCCAAAGGCAGCTCTGCAGGAAGCATGTATGCACTGGGAAGGGGCTTGCTCCGCAACTGTCCTCACTGTCTTTCTGACAGCAAAGCATCGCCCAATGCATCAAAACCCCAGGCAATGGGAAAGGTGCCTTGGGGAGCGGGATGAGCACCAGCAGTGGCAGACTGCTGGATTGGGATGGCCGGATGGAAGATGGAGTGCTCAGCTCCCATTTCCTGGAGAAACCTCCCTCTTCTGGGAGGGAGCTGGTCGGCAGATGGCTGAGCTGCAGCACTGGGCTCTCTGGGGGTGTATAATTTCTCCGACTGTTCTGGACGCTGATACCCATGTTGGGGGGAGCCCCTCCTTAGACTTGCTCGTGCCGTCTTTATGCCCTGATTTTTTTGCAGCTGCTGCTAAAGATCACAGGCAACTTGAGCCAAAGCCTCGCTAGTACTCTTGTGGATTGTCTGCAGTTATTTCTCCCCTTTGACACTGATGTGCTAGGTCACGTCCTTCCCTGTGCCCCAGATTTCTTTTTATGTGCACAGAGGTCCACGAGGTATGATTAAAATTTTCAACCACAGGTACAATTCAGCTTGACCTCTTTGCTAATCATTGCAAAAAAAGGTAGGGACCTCTGACAACAGCCCAGGGGGTTCAGAGCACAGTCAGGGATGAAAAATTACATTGGGCTCATGAGAGAAATCAGCTGCATCCACTTGGGACATATCGTGTAGATAGTCATGTATTATACCACCACTTCCCCACTACAGCTATCCAAATTGCTTTGCATGTTGGGTGGCAGCTTCAGAGCAGAGATATTATAACAAGTGAAGGAAACTGCCTTGGTTTTCTGAAATATTAAAGGTGCTGCAGATAGTGAAGTTGGGATGGGGAAGAAGACTTACTGTAGGAAGGAAGAAGTTTCACAGTCTCAGAGTGCTCTAAGATAATTAACTCTTCTGACCTTTTGTAGATGATTTCTACAACAGTTTTCTTTTGCTAATGAACTGTATGGGAGAAGCTTTTGCTGCGTGGCAGTGGAAGGGAGAAGGGTGAGAAATGGTGACAATCACTGTGCCATGGGCTCTCTCTTAAACAGTTTCTAGGAGCCCCAGCTTACTTTCAGTGAAGAGCTGATTTTCCTTTGGATACTTGTCCTGAAACAGAATGTGTCTGTGCATCAATTCACTCCCACATGTTATTTTTAGAGAAAAGAAAGGATGTTTGTCACTTAACGTTGCTTCTGTTGGTTGAGTGCTGTTACAAGTCTCAGTGATGCTGAGAAGCTTGGAAGAAGAGGTATCTCTATCTCAACTCTTCTTGCCTACAAGAAAGGTTTTTGGAGATTCTCAACTGCAGCAGAGATGCCCTAGGACTGCCAAACATGCAGATGTGTCTCTGTCGTATTTAGAGCTTTAAAGAAAGGTATTTGACAACTGCATCCAGGCTGTTCCTCTCCAGGACCTTGTCTCTCTGATTCTTGGGTTCTGATTTTATAGCTACTGCTAAATGATTAGTCTGAAGCATGTATGTGTTAATGGGGAAGAACTCCAAGGTGTGAGGTCTCACAGTTGGCTATGCTCTCTGTAGATTTTCTCGTTCAATCCAAGGGATCTGTTTCAGAACCTTTTTTCAAAGGGAGATTTAATGGAGACCAGCCAAGTGGAGACCATAGGTGTGGCAGATAGGTTGAAGACGAGCACCCCATGTTTGTCTGGAGAAAAGAAACCAGACCTCTTGAAGAGGGAAAATATAAATTGGGTAAGATTGAGAGTGATTGGGAATGCCTTGGGACATCTGGTTCCCATCTCTGGTTCTCATTTCTATCCTTATTCAAAGCGACAAATGCACAGTAGCCGTCTTTGAAAATTGATGGGGGTAGGAACTCAGAGTACTCTTGAGAACAGAGCTTGTAATGTATTGGACACTGAGTGGATGGCAGAAATTTCTAGTGTTAGCCACTTATGTGAAAGTCAAACTCAAACCAAATTGGATAAGTCAACAGAGCCAGTCCCCAGAGAGAATGAGAGTTACATAGGCAAAGATTTCAGATGGTCTTTTGGAATTGCAGGGCTTCCTGGATCAGTTTTCTTTGAGAGTAACTAAAATGGTAAAGCAAAATCAATGAGCTCATGTGAGTAGTAAGAGTATCTGTCCCTCTTTTTTGGTGAAAGAAAAAATCAGCCAGGAGGCTAACAGGTCAAAATACTGTTCCCTTTGTTGCTTCTTCCAGGCATCCTATGTCACTACTAGGATCCTGGGAAAAATGTGGAGATTTTTTGGTCAGTTTTACTGTAAATAGACAGATCATCTGTATCAAAGGTAATGAAATAATCTTATGCCTTGAACTCAGATGCTTTTGGAAAGGTTAAATGCTTCCACAATGGACTTAATGTCTGAATATAGGTGTTGGTCTGCTTTTAGAAGAGGATATTCTAGTCACTGCTTCTATTCTGAGAGCTTGAGTTGAATCTTCTTTGTTTTTTTTTGTTTGTTTGTTTATTTTGTTTTTTAATACATATATGTATTTAAAATGTATGTATTTTTAAGAATACATACACATATATCTGATGGCTTTAGTAAATATCTAGTATTTAAACTTTGTGTGATCAAAGAGCACTCTCAAACACAAAAAAGGCTATAAAGTTGAATCTAGTACCACGCTTCTTGCCAAGTTGAAGTCATTGCTGAAAGTTGGGTTGGAGTATAATGAGGAAGACATTGTGGGAATGCACAGCTACTTAAGGTAAATGCATCGTGCTTGAGTATTTCAGAGAAAAAGCATACTTTCAGTATTTTGTATACTATAATTAGTACTCGAGACAGAAATCACTTCACAGAGCAGTTCTTCCTTGTTTTAAGCATCGTACGTGTAGGGAACTTCTCAAGTTGCATATATTTGACTGCTGATATTAGTGAGGCAAAACAATTACACTCAGATTGGAAAGACCAGTGATCTGCTTGTGTCATGCAGAGGAAACAACCTCTAGGCTGCAGAAGGCATTAGATCTGGGTATATTCAAGCATCTGTTGTTAAATACAACCAGGAGACTGATAAAACTCATCCGGTGAAAGGAGTTGGCTCTGAGAGGTCAGCTTCCATTTGACGTCAGAAAGAGGCAGGCTGGTGGGGAGTAATCTGCAGGCTGGTGAGGAGCAAAACATCAATTTCTCTCCATCTGAGGAGGAAGGGAAACACTGCCAGGTGGAATCATGTGGCATCTGTTTCCTTGTTCTTGCAGTCATTGTCCCATCATGGTTGTTGTAAAGAAGTCCAGTCTTGGTTACCAAGTGCGTTAAGTCGCCCTGTCTAATAGGTAACTTCTTATTGACTTCTAACAGTCTTTCACTTGGATCCTGCTCCTCTGTCTCGTGCTTAAAAATAATGGCTTTTGTAGTAGTTAGAAATTTCTCGGGCAAATGCAATTCTGTAATGCTGGCACAGTTCCATTAATCATATAGAGCAATGAGTTTGTGCCAAAAACCTATCAAGTTGAGCTGCCTTTTTGAGAGCTGGTGGGAGTGTGTACCCAGTGGTGTTCTTGCCGGCATATGGACTTCCCGTGTGTGCAGGAATGGCCGGGGTACGGGAGGGGGAGATCCCCTTCTCTGTGCTCAGGACTCAATGCTTGCAGACTAAGAAAGACTGGAAAGTCTCGGATGTCAAATTGATATAGATAGATCCTGAGAAAATGTTGTATGTAGGGGCACATGGCCTCACCAGCCATTTTTTTCATACCCTCCCCTTAAATTTTCAGCAGTCAGAATAAGCTCTCCTTAAAATATAGCCAGGAGCTCTTTTAGCTTTAAGTTCCACCAGCAGTCTGTGTCAGATAGGAACATTTATCCTCAACAGATGAGGGGAAGAAATGCATTTCCTTGGATTATGTGGTGAGCTGCTGGCAAAGAAAGGGGGATTTAATGTGGCCCAGCTAGCAAATGAGGAAGATCACTCTAGGGGTAGTGTTTAAGAAGAACTTAAATGTTCAATTTGATCATCTGGCAGACTAGGAAAGAGAATGCAGTGGTCTGAACCCTCACTCAGAAGGCACACTTTACCCCTGTTGGGAGCGAGTATGCTTTGCTGCATGACAGGTCCTGTGTGTTGGCTGGACCCTGTGGGTGTGCTCCAGAGCAACTGGAAGAGTTGGATGGGTGGGAAAAGGAGGCACCTTGGAGTGCAAGGGAGAAGAAAAGAGGGGCCACAACAGGAATATAGGAGGTGTACGGTGGCGAAGTGGAGAGGAAATAGTGGTGGTGGAGACGGTCAGCTACTAAAGTTTCAAGCCACTGAACCAATGCATAGAAAACTATTGAAGGGGCAGAAAGAGGAGCTCGGCTTAGCGATGGCAGATATGAGGAGCGAGTGGCAAGGTGAAGAGCTGTTTGATTGTTCCAGGTGTTTCTGGCGTGGCAAACTACATTATGTGTGGGCGTTTGTTTCCTTGGTTAGATCCCAGACATTTCACAGCTACCTGGAGGACATCATCAACTACCGCTGGGAGCTGGAGGAAGGGAAACCCAACCCCTTGCGAGAGTCCACCTTCCAGGAGCTACCACTGCGCACCCGAGTCGAGATCCTGCACCGCCTCTGTGACTACCGGCTCGATGCAGATGATGTCTTTGACCTCCTCAAGGTACGCTGGGCAGTGGGAATGTGGGGACAGAGGATATGGCCTGGCTGTGGGCCAGATTAGGGAATCTTTTTGGGAAGGATATTTTGAGGCCAGACTCTTGGTGGCAGTGCTATGGGTCAGCAGTTCCACATCTTGTTCCCCAGCTCTCACCCTGCAGAGGATCCAAGTCAATGACGTAGGACTACTCCTGAGGCTCTTGCTCTATGGGGATGTGCTTGTAACATAAAAGTCACCAAGCAAGTTGGCTTCATTAGCTACTCTTTCTGAGATGACTGGATTTGGAGATGCTCCAACTGCAGTGGCGGGGCTGGGCAAGCTGGGGCTGTGTTGCTGAGGGATGGTGTGAGATGAAAGGATAGGACTGAAGTGCATTGGGGGATGGGGGAAGGGTGGTGAAGAGGGGGAGGGAGCTTCTCAAGGCTGTGCATGGCTGTCGCCAGCACTAATTAGACCTTCGCTGTCAGGAGCACCAGAGATGAAATGTTAAAACGAGAGAGGCCATTCAAATTAGAGATGCCAATCTCAATCCCTCCCTGGACGGAGAGCGAACGTCGCCTTCCCCCCAGGAGTAACATTTTCCCAGATCGACCCGGAGGAGCAGCTGTACTGCTGTTGTGGCATGGTGGGAGGGAGGGAGGTGTTTGCGGAGGGGTGTCATCATGTTTTGTGTGACAGTGTGGCTGCTTTTCAACTTGTCACCGTCTGGCGGGGGGCTCCCCGTGGGTGCAGGGCTTGGACGCTGACAGCCTCCGTGTGGAGCCGCTGGGTGAAGACAGCAGCGGGGCTCTGTACTGGTATTTCTATGGCACACGGATGTACAAGGAGGACCCAGTGCAGGCGAAAACCAACGGAGAGCTGGCTCCAGACAGGTAACGGATACTCAAATGCCCCTATGCCCAGGGCGTGGTGGGAGGGGGACAGCGCAGCCAGCCTGACCGGAGGGGGATCCGCCTGACTGCTGTTGTCACGGGAGGGGGTGGCTGGGAATGCAGGGCTGCAGCAGCACGGGGCAAGCACGAAGTTGCCAAGCAGACTGCGAGCTGTCCTGTGTGGCACAATGTGCCGGAGCCAGCCTGCAGCCTTTGTGGCACCAGCAGAGCCTTCTGCTGAGCGATGCCGCCCGCCCCACCACATTCCTTGCTGGCTGCCCCGCACCGTGCCGGCGGCTCCCAGAGCAAGCTCTCAGCAAGGGGGAAACCCTCATCTTCTTTTCCTCTCCATCCTGTGGCTGCTCTGATTTAATCCCTCCTTTGCTTTGGTTCCTCACAGCTGTTCCAATATCCCTGCCTTTCTCTGTCCCCGCCAGCCACAGTTCCCGTGCTCAGCAAATATTTCATGGTGTTTTTGCCATTCTGCAGGGGATGTGGGGGACAGACAAATACTCCAAACGTTCCTGGGAAAACAGGCAAGAGACGAGGGCGACCCCCAAAGCGGAAAAAACTACTGGAGGAAAATCTGCTGAGGTATGGAAAGGTTCCTGCAAGAGATGTGGGATGCATGTGTTCCCAGAGGAAAGTCTCTCTGATACTTCTTGCAATTAATAATATAATGTGCTTCTGGGGTTCCTCTGGTAAGTATGTATATGTCATGCAACCATAATTTCAGTGCATCTCTGAAGTGAAGCAAGCTCAGGCTTGGTGGATGCTTTGATCACTTTCCAAAGAAAATTCTGACTGAGCTGGAAGCCAAGCTTGGTGAAACACTGGGTATCGCTCTTCCAGCTGCCTCACTTCTAATGCAGTTCCTCTGTGCAGTGTTAGGGGATATGGTCTTGATAAGGAGTACATTGACTCACTGCGCAGTGCTTGAAGCCAAAATCTTAGCCACTTGAGTCCATACACATTTTGGGGTACTTCCCTTGAGTATTGAAATACTGCCCTGCATCCCTCACTTCTTCAAATTTTTCAAAGCTGTGATAAATGTATATATGTGTAGATATGTATGTGTGTGTCCATAAACATATGTATTTAAAAAGGGTAGGTTTTTTTTCCGTGGTTTTGCTCTGCATTGAATCATTGCTGCAACCTCATTCTTCTCTTCGGAAGCAGTGTTTCAGTGATGTGAAGTAATGCATTTATTGTATAACTCCTTCTCTTTCTTTTTGGTAGGGAGAAGGCAGAAGAGAACTTGCTAATCCGTGAGACTCAGATAAGAAATGGTAAAGAGATTTTTGTGGGGTCACAGTTGATATGATCAGCTAACACAGCTTTTAAATTATCAAAGCCTGTGGAGATGCCTTTCTTGGGAAAGGGAGAGTCTGTCTGTCAGTGGTCTGACTAAGTCTGGAAGGAGGGTTAGCGTTACAGGCTGCCTTGCAGCTGGGAGCCTGAGCACCTGACTACTTCCTATCTTATTGTGGATTAGCTTGGGATGAAGAGATGTAACTTATTGGGTTACATGAGGCCTTAGGGGTCTACCTTCTCACTCAAGTTGATGGAAACGGGCTGTGAATGGCCCTTTGCCTCTCCAGGGGTGAGCTGAACGCAAGCCCCTGTTTGTAACAAGCACATTTTTTCTTTCATGCCACATGCACGGACTGGGAAGAGAGCGAGGTCGGTGATGCCAAGACAGGGGAGGACCTCCCTGATTCTCCTCACCTCTCCCTCCTGGGGGCTGTTGGTGACTGAGCTCGGTGCTCTTAAGTGCTGACTGGTAGACACCTACCTAAGGGTTAATGAGGCAAGCAGAAAAAGAGAGTTGGCAACATCATGTGCAACTGAGTCTGAGGGGGCCTGTGCTCATTTGTCATACATGAGAATCCCTAGGCTTCCACATAACTCACAGGCTCAGCCTGCCTATTCCACCACAATAAAAGGCAACTGTGGCATTGTCTTACCGTGCCTCATTCCCTTCTGCTTTTGTGCTCAGATTTCCTGGCTGCTGCTCTGGAGTCAAGAGACAGAGCTGAAGCTACATGCATGAGACACTGTGGGTTTTATCAGATCATTGTTTTCTGGCAAATTGTGCCACTTTAGCTGTGGAGTAATCTTCTGGTGGCACAAAGCAGTGCATTGGTCCTGGCTGCTTTTGAAGCCAATCGGCCACAGGCAGCTGGCAAGGGAAGGGAAATAGAGAGGGCAGACTCGGGGGCAGCACGCAAGTAAGCCCCAGTAGGGTTGGCTGCAATAGCTTGAGGTATTACAGTCTTCAGTCCTCCTCTGCCTCCTTTGGCTCAAGGAGACAGCATCACAAAGCCAGGGTGATGGAAAGTAGTGTGAAGTTGCTCCTTTGCCATCCCAGTTACATGAACGTGAGCTGCAGCTGATGGTGAGTTCAGCTGTGTGCTGGCCTGTGACCTGGAGCTGCCATGGAGTTGAGGTGTGTGACCAAGGGCAGGGGATCAGGGGGAGGCTACAGCTCCCCAGCCTTCCTGGGGGAACCTGATTGATAGCTTGCATATGGGAGCTGCTGACAGTTCAAAACCACATAGGGACCAAGGTCAGGTTCAGAGAGTAAGAGGCTCTGGTTTTTGCATATTTTCATTTTTTCATTGTTAATCTGTTGAAAATGCAGTGAGAAGCTGCATGACATCTTATGGTGGGGCGGCAACTGTTGCTTTTTTTTCCAGTAGCCAGTCATTAGCCTGGGTTTTCTTGAAAGCTCCTCAGCCCAAAAGGATTTGAGCCAATCCTCCCCCTCCCCAAAAGCAGTCCACCAACTCTGCCTAGAGAGCATCCTTGGGCAAAAACATGCAAGTTGCAACCCATGAGGCTTCTCTGCTCTGAGTAAACATTTGTGCAGCAGGAACCGCGTTGCCTCTTTCCAGGTGGGTGTTCCAACCACTGTGTGAGAGCCTTTCCTTCACCATTAATATTCAAATGTTTCACACAAAGCAGAACGGTCCCGAATGTTTTGGTAGTTGGGACATGCTTCAGAGCGGTGGGAGATCTGCTTCAGATCTGACGCTGGATCAAGCAGGGATGGGATGTGAACTTCTGCAACTTCCCCCTCATCTGGCAGCCCGATGAACCCCGTCCTTCACTTCCTCTTCAGTTCTTTCAAGTGCCTGCAAACAAAACGTTTCATTTGGGTAGAATGGGAGGTTTCATTCACCGCAGCAAAGGTTTGCAGCACTAAAAAAAAATTAAAAAAAATGTTGGCTTATTTCAAATAACATTCATTTCCAGTGTTTTTATTCTGCTGCCAGACTAAATCAAGCATTTGCATTACTCTGTGTCCTGCTCTGGCTGACAGCCTCCGTTACCAGAAACAAATTAAATCCTTTCCTCTGGTATGTCAGAACTGAAACTGGAGAGTGCCACGCTACCAGTACTTCTTCACCTGTGTCATTCCCCTGTCTTGGCATCACTTGCAGTGTTACTAGGGGAGGCAAAAGTACTTCCAGTGGGGCAAGAGTTTTGGGTCTACAGCAGTGACTTTTTGTGTTCATTGATGGTGCTTACACTGCTAGAGCATGTTTCCCTTAGCAGTGACCCTGAACAGTGTCTTTTGCTCTTCCCAAGCCCTGAGAGTAGGAGAAGAGAAGGGATAAAAGTTCTTAGTCGTAACTGCTGTGGAGATAACATTCTTGCATGCTGTTGAAGGGTCCCAAGGGCCAGGCCGTGGGACATGGTGGCTGCTGTGCCAGACGGAAGAGGAATGGAGGCAGGTCACCGAGAGCTTCAGAGAGAGGACTTCCCTTAGAGAGCGGCAGCTCTACAAACTCTTGAGTGAAGACTTCCTGCCGGAGATCTGCAACATGATTGCACAGAAGGTGAGGAGGCATAACATCCTGTTTACCTCTGTCTGGCCACTTCCAAGAGCACGGACATTTGCTGACAGAAGGAGAGCTGACTGTGCAGACATCATCCCATCCTGCTCCCACCTCCAGACTGCAAGCGCCCCGGATATAGGGGCTGTCTAGCTTATCTGCAGGGAGAAAGACTCCCCCTGATGAAGTGGCAGGGCTAGAGATCTGATTCATGATTGCACATCAGCATTGGTAGGATGGCTGAAGGGGTTACTGTCTTCAGCTGTGTTCTGTGTCCCTTTCTTGCTAGCAGGGAATCTGTCTGCTTTGAACTGCTGCGATTTACTGCCTGGCTTTTCTATGCAAACTGCCTCTGATTTCACTTTTACTGCAGTTTCTCTGCTGGCTCTACTGCAGGGGCAGTTGCTGCTTTGGCTGTCCTCTTTAAGTCTGCTTGAAATAGTATGTCAGAGCCTTCAGACTCTGATGGGTACCGTCCGTTAAAGGAATGTTTTCAGATGGGTCAGAATAGAAATGGGATCCTTCAGCTGGAAGGCTTTGTAAAACGGGCTCTGCAGTCAGCATGGTACTCTTGGACTGAGTTCAGCGTGTTTGCTACCTTTGTAAAGCTAACAGGGATTTCATGGTCACTTCTCTCCCCCAGAGTTTCTCCTGCCACTGTCACTGATGTGCCCTAATTTCCTCCACTCTCTTTTTCTTTCCCTCAATTCTCAACCCTGTTTCAGGAGAAGCGTCTACAGCGGACAGAGTTTTCTCCCAGGTGGATGTCTGACCATCAGCCCATCAAACCAATCAAGCAGGAGGTGAGGGGGGGTGTGAGGGGGAGGACAACGGAGGGAGGCGAGAGCAGATGCCTCCTGGGGGAAAAAATAAACCACAGCATCGCTATTCAGTGGGAAGGAGCCGTTTGAAAAGTGCTCGTGCTGAAAGAAAGATGGGTGGTAATGCCGGTCAAATGCAGGCTGACACTCGGGGTTTCTATGGCGAGCAGGGAGGTGCTGCCCTCTGGATCGCAGAGGTAACCGGCCTTGCTGCAGACGCTGGTGCAGCTGCATATGGAAATCTGCGCTCAGCCTGGGGAATTCCACTTCAATGAAAGTGCTGGCACATTCGAGGCAGTTCAAAGAAAAGTTGAAGAAGGATGAGAGGGCTGGAAGAACTGGCTTACAAAGGGAAATGACAGAAATTCAGCCAAGGGAAAAACGTGAGGCTGCAAACACATGAGGGTGTAGATAGTGCGGAGAGAGACAAGGACTTGATGCAGCACAGAGCTGAATTAGGGGGAATCAGATGGAAACAAAAATCACAATTTAGGCTGCTTAAAGAAGCGCTTGTCAGACCAGCTCAAGCAGCTCTATCCGTGCCTCCTCACCCTCATCTCCTCCGCCCCGTTGATGGCACGGCGCTGCTGCTTGTGTGTCTGTGCAGTGAACCAGACCCAGGAAAACGACTGGAGTTAAATATAACCTTTTTTCTTTGGTTGGGGTTATTTTTAACATAGATCTGTTTTCCAATTCAGTTCACCATTCAGCTCCCAACAGTCACGTTGGCACAGCCAGGGGCACGGTACGGCAGAGATGGGGGGTCTTTGAACTGGCAACTTCTGCCCAGAGAAATCGGTCAAGCAACACAGGATTAGCTTTGGAGGAAAAAAGTGGCTTGGTTCTATCAGGCTGTGGCATAATCCCTCACTGCAGATGTAATGAAAGCACAGTTATCTGGTGTTTTGTCCCAGAATACTATCAAATGCTGGGAAATTGAATGGCAGGGAATATTCCACGTATGTCAGTGTTTCCTGCAAAACAAAGGAGAAAGTACAGCTCCCCACAATAAATATGATTACTTAGAATACATAAAGGAAGGAAGAGCCTCTCATCATGCTGCAGATAAAAGCCTGCAGAGGGGAAAATAAGACCCTGGTGATGGTCAGTTTGGGGCCAGCATTGCTCTCTGCAAAGCCCCCCATCCAGGAAACGCAGGGCCACGTGTTTGTTCACAGGCAGCAGAAATCCCAGTGGAGAAGGGGAGTGGGAAACACATGGAGCCTGAATGATGCTAATCAGTACCGCAGGTGCTCCAGGTCTGCGGCTGCAGAGGGTTGTTAATTGCTGCCTGTGGGCCAGTGAAACGTTTTCCAGTGAGCGGGGGCCCTCCCAGCTCCTGCCGTGCTGGGGAGCAGGGAGCCAGGCAGCACCAGGGTGGTGAATCTCCAGACAACGAGGGATGTGGCAGTTGTGTGTGCTGCAGGGAGGGAGGGAAGGTGCCAGCATGTCTGATGGTTTGCTGGCTGAGCAAGGGGTGGGCAGCAGGCAAACTTTGAGGAGAAAAGCTCAGGTCCCTTGTGGGGGTAACCCCCTCCTCCCAGCTCCACGAAGTGGATGCCACGTTTGTCCAAGATACAACTGCTCCATAGGCTCCTAATCCTGCGGGGGTTTCTCAACAGGTGGTTCAGATTAGCTCCTCATTAAAGAGTTGCCTGAGCAGCACCCTCATTAGGGCAGTGCTGCACAAATCAGAGCAGAGAGGGTTTGAAGGGCAAAGCGCTGGGGGCATCTCTGCCTCTGGTTCCTCCTGAAGTCTGATACCCACTGTCTGAAAGCAAAGGAAAAGATAGAAAACTTGCCCTTTTGGGGTCTGGGGGAGGCAGCAATGTTGTGTCCTGGAGTGCTCTCTGGCGGAGGGAAGGAGGTGGTGATGCCCTGGTCACAGATGTGTGGGTTGTTGTTTTCACTTGAGTATTAAGCCAAGAGAAATGCCCTTTTCCACCTTTTCTTTCAAGAAGAAGGTTTAACCTGTGTTAGTTTCTCGTGATTGTCTTGCCAGTAGGTCTGTCACACCTAGTATGAGTTTGGGACCTCCTGTCTAATTTTATTTGGCTTTGTTTTCTCATATATATATATTTTTTTTAACTCTGAGATATGAGCCCAGTCAGCTCCAATGGGTGTAAGTGGGGCAGCAGGCAGTAGGTCCCTCTGGAAATGAAGCTATTTCTGCATCTGCAGTGTCTCAAAGAGCCCATCCCAGCATTGCCACTGCTGCTCTACTACTGCAAGATCTACAGGGGAGCACATGCTGTGACTGTGGGCATCTGCTGCAGCCTTAGATACCTTCTAGACTGAGTTTGTCATCCCTTCTCTTATGAGATCTGTTAGGATGGCATCGTCTGCTTTGCCTGACATTGTCCCCCTGCTGTGTGAATGCCACATTTGTGGTGGGTTGATCTGGAATGTGGTGTGGATTCTGTATTGTGCCATTACAGCTTAGAGTGCTCAATGCACCCAGCAGGCTCAGAGAGGTCCTGGTTTCACCACTGCTACTTGGATGTTGTGTTCATGTTTCTGTAGGTATTGAATGATGGATGCTGTATGCATCTAGGGGAGAAGGAGGTCTTACCTGTGTACCACCTGCTCAAATCAGTGTGGCATGCCAGGCTGGCTTAGGTCTACAGGCTAGAGAAACCAAAGGCTGATGGTCACATCCTCAATTAAATCTTTACTGTGCTGACTTCTGGTGGCTGGTTTCTGCTCTCCTCTTTCTCTTCCTAATGGCTGCAGAACACAAAGGTTTTTTTTGTTGTTGTTGTTTTTTGTTTCTATTATAATTTAAGGATTGGACAAGAAATTTAGAAGAAAACTGTTTCAAGACCGTCAGGATCAGCTGAAAAGATATGTGCAGTGTATGAGTAGAGAATAGGATAGTAGAATGGTTGAGAAAGAGGTGAAAAGAATAGAAAGTGAAAATGTAGGACCTAATTCTGTAAGTTCTTAATCTCTTGTAGTTGATGTACCAGTGTCAGTACTGGGCATCCTGGTGTTTACTTATTGATGGAGAGGTGAAAGCATCTGAGAAATACAACAGGAATGATTAGGGAGCTGGAAGGATTGCTTTATGCAGAAACATTTAAGCTAGGTACAGAAACACAGAAGTTTTGTGCAAGTGTCTGAGGAAGCCCATAAACACTGGAATGTGGCTGAAGAAGAGGAACATTTATGCCAACACTGAGGAGCGTAATTAGGCATAATTGGATGGAATGAGAGGATGAAAAATTAACTTTGGACTGAAAGTGAGGAGAACGTGGCTAACCTAAACAAGCTGGGGTTCACAGAACAGTTTCCCTAGGAAATTAGTGCAAGCGTTAATTGCTAATAGCTGGCAAAATCTAAAAAGGAGAAGAACATAGGCAGAGTTCCCTGGTGGTGAGATCCTGCTGTGAGCTTTGCCTAAAAAGGTCAGCACAGACTAGGTGTTTGTGCTGTCCAGTCTGCCCCTAAATGCAGGTCCTGATATTGTGAAGAATCTCATACTGGAGGCTTCTTTCTGTAGCTGCTTGTGGTAGAAGCATAATTATCTTGATGTATTTCTACTGGGGACATGGAAATAACATGTGATGCTCATTGTGGAGATCTACATGGGGATACTGTAGACTAGCAGCCTGTAGGAGAAGGAGAGGCAGAGAGGGAATGAATGTGTGGTAAAACAGACAACTTTTCTGGGCATTTACCAAGACACTTGGAGGTTTCTCTTCTAGATAATGAAACAAGAACAAAATAGTAACCCTGGTGCCAGATTTTTTTCTGGGGATTATAATAGGCCTGGGGAGGTTGATGGTC
This sequence comes from Lagopus muta, assembly GCF_023343835.1. Taxonomy (NCBI): domain Eukaryota; kingdom Metazoa; phylum Chordata; class Aves; order Galliformes; family Phasianidae; genus Lagopus; species Lagopus muta. The sequence goes on from NC_064433.1 coordinate 60,975,401, forward strand.
TGAGCACCAGCCAGGGAACTCCAGCTGATTGCTAATCCTCAGGAAATGCCTTCTGCCTAAGTGATAGTTGCTGGTTAGTCACTGAAAATGAAGGTGAACAAAACTATGCACGTTGTTCTTTTCTAGTAGGCATTCCGTGCTTATCAGGCACACTTACCTTGATCTTGCATAAGTCAAAGAGTGGTTGACTGATTCATTTGTCGTTTAATTAAATTAAAGCAATAAAGGTTATTCCACACTGTGGTATACATACTTTGCACTTTATTGGAGAAATAGGAGCAGGCAATTCCTGGTCTGGGAAGTGTGCAGTCTTAAGTGGGATCAAACACAGCCTTACAGCCTGCTGGGCGTGAGGAGGTAAGGAAGTAGTGCAATAAAGAGCCAGGCGTACTTGAATGAGAATGCTGGCCAGGGGACTCAGTAGAAAAAAACCTGCCCAAATAAATGAGCAAGAGCTAGTTTGGGGCAGATTAGCATACAGAAATACAGTTTGAAACACAAGGAGTACCTTGATGTAAGGCCATACTGGTCTCTTTTTCTGTCCCAAGTACTGTGTATATTATGATAGAGCCAGGTTCAGCAGAGTAGTTTTTACTGCTCGTTCTTGCAGCTCGAGACTCTGTTAATGGAAAGAGTAGAAGGTGTTGCATAGAGGTATCAACAGCCAGGATTCTTTGCCCAGAAGGGAAATCCGAAAGATACATCTCTGATGGAGCAGCAGTTTGTCTAACCGATTACTTCTCCTTCCTTTCTCCTTGGGTTGGTAGGGTTTCATTGCTTGACAAGTAACTTTCCTTTACGTGTTGCTTTTCATCTGAGAATTCACGTGTACAAATCTTTTTGTTGTCATTCCAGCGTTCACTGTGCCTAGTACTTGCTCAAAGTAAACCTGCCCCTGCTCAGACCTGAATAAGCCAATGCATTACATTTTTGTTGTGCACTGTTCTGTCACAGGTAAACCCAAATGTGCTCAGTTCAGTGGAGAAGCAGAGGCGCAGAGAGGAAGAAGAGGAGCGCCAAATCCTTATAGCGGTGCAGAAAAGGGAGCAGGAGCAGCTGCTAAAGGAGGAGAGAAAGAGAGAGATGGAGGAGAAGGTCAAAGCAGTGGAAGGTATGTGCAGTGTGAAGCAGAGCTGGGAGATTTCGAAGCTGAGACCAAAGCCTTGAATTAAGATCTACCATTTGCATTCCTCCCCTGCCAGGCATGCTAATGGAGATGTCTTTTCTTGGACTTGGCTCAGATAAATTGGTCTGACAGTAGTTTCTTTTTGCCTCGTTCTCCATCTCTGTGTTGATGACTGTTATCTTATGTGCCCTTCAGTTTTGTCTTCTACCTTTGATTTATACTCATTTTCTCCCACCATTCATATTGTTCCTCTGCTTCCTCCTTCCATCTTCCTGCTGTGGTCCTCATGTATTTCTCTGTGTGCCGGATTAGCTGACTTTACTCTTGCTGAACAGCCATTTGTCCTTTTGGTCTGCTGCATGACGAAAGGACTCCTTTCAGGGTGAAATGGAAGGGGATGACATGGGAGTAGCAAGAATAGTAGTTTCATGTTGCTACTGACCTCATCAGCTAGAAAACTTAAGGTGAGAGGACCAGGCTAAACTGAGCACTGGCAAGTGATAACTTCAGTTTTTTTCTGCTCTGCCACAGTGACTGGCTGGGCTGTTGAAGCTCTAGGGAAACACAACGTCTTCATGAAACTGTTCTCATGCTGCATGACAGTATCAGTATTGTGAGTCTTTAAATTGATAAAGAATCAGAAGGGGAAGGGAAAAAAAAAAGTTCATGCAAACCCCATAAACTTTCCAAGATGAAACAGTTTGCTACCAGATGTTTGATAGCAGACCAGATGTTATCTAAGAATAGCTTCTTTTACCTGCTTACTTTCTAACCCTTTGAGAATCCAATTACTTACTTGGCCTTCATATATTTCTGGTTGCCAGTCCTGGCTAATCTGGTGCTCTAAATTCAGAGACATCCAGCTTCCTGATCTGCCACAGACATCTGTTTCACCTTGGCATATTGCATATTCTTTGTGCTTTAATTCTTTACCTGTATAGACAAAATTAATCTTGAAGATCCTGAAGATCTGCAAAGACAAATGTGATATTCAGAGCTGGGCTTGTTTTCTTATAAGCTGTGTCAGTTTTGGGGTAAACACAAGCACTGTGTCATCTGATGTGAATGTAGCAGAGCCAATCAAAAAACTGGCATGGGGCTGGTCAGTAAATTGTTTTAAGCCATTTTGTATTAATTAGTGCTTTCTTTGACTGGCATACTTTTATTTTCGTTTGAACAGTTTCTTTCAGTTTAGTTCAAACTTTTTCCCCAGTCAGTTTAGGCTGAGTCAAGAGAAGTCCACTTCTAAAGTGATGCAAAAGTTGTTTGGAAAGATTATTTAAATCATTTGTTCAGTTAAATCACGTCAGTGTTTTTCATCCCTAGAAACGGCAGCTTTCCAGGAAAAACTTTGGCTTCTTAACCATCTTTCCTTATTGTCAAGCACCCCCTCCATTAGCATAGCACTGTGGTAGTTCTTATGATGAACAGAAAGTCATTTGAAAATGAAGTCATTTGTTTTGCTTGGCTCAGACTTTTTAAAACTGGACATCCCCTGACTGAGAGTAACAAAGATTTTATTGTGTTTTGCCTTCTTTTGTTAAATCCCAAGCAATTTTGCAAGATCTTCTGTAGAGGGGTGATATGAAACACAGAATGGAATGTCTGTGCTCTTTGAGACTTCATCAGCACTTCACCTGGCTCTCGTTTTTGGACTCTGTGCCTGTTTTCAGATGGCTTTCCTCTTTCTAGTCTGGGATTTCACTTCCCCTCACTCCAACACACACCCCATTTAGTGACCCTCCTGCTGGGCCCATCTGGACTTTCCTGACTTTGACTTAAAGCAGTTTTCTAGATTTCTACCAGAACAGAATGTTAGAGTTTTCCAGTTCTCTTCACAGATGCTGCTTAAACGTTACCTCTCACGTACATGACTTGCTAGCTGTCTGAGGTACTTTTTAGGGCATTACTTAGCTTTTGATACTTGATGAGTAGATCTCAACCCATTACAACAATTACGGTGAGCTGTACCTTTAACATGCTGTGTAATCTTCCTGTGCTGCAGGGGCCTGAGCTGTATCAGGGTAGCACATACCAATTCCTGTCAAGTTTATTGTATTGGGTCCCTGATGGGTACTGATGGATTTCTAAAATCTACGTGACCTTACCTCTTGGTTGCTGTTGCCAGGAAATTCTCCTTTTGCTGCCCAGGTCATTGGCATACATATTTCTCAGCTTGTTCACTTTGGCATCCATAGTAATGCCATCTACGTGATGTCAGTTTTACCAAAGAAGCATGTGGTATTGAACTGTGCTTGACTCTGCTAATCTCTGCTAACTGTAGTTTGATGTTGGACTCCTTCTCATTATATAGTATAAAAGATGCTGATAGATTCTGTAGGACATCTTAGATGCAAGTCCTGTCCTTTCATCTTCAGAGCAACCCACAGTCTGGTTATGGGAAATATGGACTTTTTTTTTAACTAGTCTTTGATATATCTGCTCGTGGATTTCTCTGTAAGTATCTCCCTTGTAGCTATTTCTGAACAACTGTTATCTTGTCAGAATATGCATTAAGATGAAGGATTTGTTCCTCAAGTGAAGCCATGACTTGCAGTGATGCTAATGGTGGTCATGTCAGTGTGTTACTGTGACATCTCTGGTTTCTTCCCAATAGAGAAATCCATTGCTTTTTTTTGATGGGGCACAAGCTATGACTGTCAACTTCTTTTCAGGGAGAAGGACGTTTTCCTCAGCATCTACAGGAAGAACATGTAAACCTTTATATTTAGCACCAGAATGTCTATGGAAGTGGTGACTCCAACGTCAGAGTAAGGACTGTAAGGAAACACAGATAGAGCTATTCTGGAGATGCCCACTTCTAGTTTTCTTGTCTGCCTGCTCTCCATCTCAAGCTTTCTTATAGCGGAGTAAGAGAGAATATTTAAACCCTTCCACCAGAGCAGGTGCCCCAGCTGTGGCCTGTTTTCTGGAGTGTTTTTTCTGTATCATCTCTCCTTCAGTACTTTTGCAGAAAGTTCTGCTTAAGCAGAAGGTTGATACAATTGCAGGTGTTTAGCAAGTCAAATGAATTCAGATTTGCTTTAACAAAAAGGAAATGAGGCTCATAAGAGTCCATAAACTATATATTATGAAACAGTCTGTTAGCCAGCTGTCTGGTTGCAAACCACAGATTATATTACTAGTATTGCCTCTTCCTGTCTTTCACCTCTTAAACCAAACCTGTCTCAATGGCCTTCCAGCATGGTGGTTTACTTGCCCAGGCAGTGAAGGCCCACCTGAACAATCTTCCTAAAGCTAGCTCTGGTGATGGAAAATATTATTGACCCCAGCTACTCATTGCTACCCAGATGGGAGAACTTCATTCATCCTTCAGCACTGCTCTTTATCATCCTCAGTGCAAAACCAGCTGCCTTGAGTTCATGTGGCTGAGGAATAATTGCTCCTTCTTGACAGCATGGGAGTAGCAGTGAACAGCTGTAGGATGGTAACTTAACAAGCCAACTCTTTCCATTGAACTGATCTGTGCCTCATTCTGTGCTTTGAACTTCTCTCTTTGTACCACGCCGTCTTCAGGAACTTTTCTGGAGGTTGGCTAAGAGAGCATCTGCATCACAATATCATGCCAAAATTTTTGATGGCATTGTCCACAAAAACTGAAGAGATGTGTTTGTGGTGCATGGTATTCTATCAGTTCCTCAGCTTCTTTGCTGAAAGAACATTTCAGTGGAGCTCTTGAAAGCCACAGGAGCTGCCTGACTTTTCCTTGCAAGACACTGTTGGCAGGTAGTGCTGAATGGCTTCTTTGCTCATTTTCCCTTCCTGCTGCAGAACGAGCCAGGAGGAGGAAGCTTCGTGAAGAGCGGGCCTGGCTGCTGGCACAGGGGAAGGAGCTCCCACCTGAGCTTTCCCACTTGGATCCCAGTTCCCCTACCAGGGAAGAACGAAGGGCCAAGGATCTGTGAGTATGCAGCTGTGCCTGTAGTACACCTGTGCAGTGGGGCATTTGTAGGGAGGGGAGGAGTGTGGTGATTCACAGAAATGAGGAGGGAGAAATGAGGTTGGAGAGCTGCAAGGAATAAGCTGAGAAACATCTGGATTTGTTCCATGCTAGAGGAGTGTTTGTGATGAAGCCTGTTAACATCATGGCACTGCGTGTGGTGTGGAAGGGAAGATGAGGTAAAAGGAAATGCCTTGTGTGTCCTAAGTCTGTATTCACTGTTGTGTTTTTTTTTTCTTCAATTACAGCTTTGAACTGGATGATGAGTTCACAGCCATGTATAAAGGTTAGTCATCCTGTCCCACTTTTCTTCTTTGAATGACTCCCCTGGGCATGTGTGTCTAACAATTGCCTGTCTTTTGTGACTACCAGTTCTAGATGTGGTAAAGGCTCACAAGGATTCTTGGCCTTTCTTGGAACCTGTTGATGAGTCATATGCTCCCAACTACTACCAGATCATTAAGGTAGGGAAGACAACACAGCTTGCCTGGCTGATGCTCTTTGTTGACTGAGGTGCAATTATTTATTTGTGCTTTGAAGTTCTGTGGGCTGTGTAATCCTCAAAGTCAAATTGCAGGGGTTCCTTTGGGTCTAGGAAATGCATGATGAGAGTCTTTGCTCTGCATGACTTTCTGTGAAGATGCTTGCAATTTATGCAACACTGCAAGTCCCACTGCACTCACTGTAACTCAAGGGAAGCTTTGTTGCATTTCAGGCCCCCATGGACATCTCTAGCATGGAGAAGAAGTTGAATGGAGGTCAGTACTGCACCAAGGAAGAATTTGTGGGCGATATGAAGACCATGTTCAGGAACTGTCTTAAGTACAATGGTGAAGGCAGTGGTAAGAGCAGTAAGATGCTAAGTTCATCTATTTGCAGTGCTGAGTCCAAACAAGTATTGACCTGTCCCTACTCACCACAACTGGATTTATGTCTATTTTCTTCCAGGGTATTTTTGAGAGTCTGGAGGAAAGAGTAGGAGCTCCTGAGTAATAAAGCCCAGGGATTAGACGGGTTTTTAGCACAATTGTCATGCTAATTTGTGGGCTGGCACAATGGGACTCATATGTTGGTAGATAATGAAGACGGAACATACAAAATCTGGTTGTTTTGTTTGTTTGTTTTTTGTTTTTTGGGTTTTTTTGCAAGGTTGTTCCTTTGTGTGCCTGCATATGTGTTTCTGTGCTTCTTTGTCTCTCACTATCTAACATGTACTTTGAAGAGCAGAGGAGTCTGGTTAGTCCTCAATGTTTGCAGAGTAATGCAGAAATCTGAGAAATGAGACTTTGGGATGGAAAATACATCTTTTTGTTTAGCTTCCTTGGCTATTGAATGAATAACATGAGTTCACAAATGGGAAACCCTGGGTTTAATTGCCATGCCAATTAAAATTCTGCATGTTGCTTAGGTAAGAAATCAGTTCCCATATGGTGGGTCATCACTGCAGACTGTCTTCAAATTGGAACTAGTTCGAGCTCTTTAGCTTGTCACTGTGGGCCCCGAGTAAAAGCATTTTCCTGTGCTGCCACTAGGAGAGCTTTGTTTCCCAAGGAACTTCTAGGCTACTTCAACAGAAACAACTGGAAAGTTATTTGCTACAAGCCCTTGTCATTGACATCTCTCACACATCTTTTTTTATTCTTATCCATTCCAATGAAATGTAGGTGCCCCCCTGAGCAGAACTGTACCATGGAAATGACACAGTTATGACACTGATATTTGTAATAGCTTTTTTGTCGTGGTCAGCAAATGCTTTAAAAGCTGAAAGTGGAGAAAGTGTCTTTGCTGATTTTTCTCTGTCTTGTAGCATATAGCAGAGATCTGAACCAGTCCAAGAAAAGCCTCTAAAGATAATCGGATATCTTTGGAAGTTTCATTTCTTCTCTCAGCACTGCTGGCTAACTGTGCAGGTCACACATCTCTGCAAGCAGAGGTGGTGTCCGTCATAATGTAATTCTTGGCACTATTCTGGGACATTAGGTTAATGCTGACCGTGCAAGCCGTGCTGCTAGCGGTACTTTGTCATGCCTGTGTGCCTGTCCTCTGGTGGGTTTACTGAGCAAATCTGATGCTGCACTGCTTATCAAGTTTAAGAACATAAACCAAAGTCAGCTAGATAGAAATGGAGGTCTTTCTCCAAAAGACTTTGTGGAGGTAATTTGGCTGGGAAATAAGAAAAGTCCAGCATTGCTTAACAGTTCTTCTCTAAAAGTCTCTGTCCCTGACATTGCTGGATTTTTTTCGTGGCAGAATATACCAAGATGGCTTACAATTTGGAGAGATGTTTCCACCGAGCAATGATGAAGCACTTCCCTGGGGAAGATGGAGACACGGATGAAGAGTTCTGGATCAGAGAAGACGGGAGGCGGGAGAAGAGGAGCCGGCGGACTGGCCGCTCCAGTGGTGGCAATGTTTGGACTCGGTCACGAGACTCAGAGGGACCAGGCAAGAGGCAGCAACGCCTGGAAAACGGAGGGAAACCTCCACCGTATCGAGCTACTTCTAGGGCTCCTGCTTCTTCCTCCTCCTCCTCGTCTTCCTCCTTCTCCTCATCCTCTGCAGAGGATCCAAGTGGAAACGCCATGCAGCCTCCTCGAGAAGTGGGCCCTTCCAATGGGAGAGGTTTCCCCCGCTCACTGCAGTACGGTGGCATGCCCAGCCCTGTGCCACATCCTGGCCAGATGGTAAGGGGTGGTTTCTGATGGTTTTTATCGATCCTGCCTGTGGAGGCAGGAAGGGAAAAGAGAACAAAATTCTGTGGAATACAGCAAGGATCTTTTCACAGAGATTTGAGGGTCAGAACTGTGATTTCTCAAACTGAAACGTTTTAACCCTTAAATTTAACCTGAAACAGTTCAGTCTTACCAGGTCTTCATGTAGTTGGTTGAGGAAACTGGACAGAAAATAGTTACTGTTAAGACAGTATGTTGAGGCTAGAAGAGAAGCTACTTCAGTAACTGAAGGCTTTTCCAGATTGCTGCCACAGTAGTTAGGAGTGGTCTTGTAACATTCTATGTCAGCAAGTACCCACATATGCTTGGTCAGCCTCAGCTCCCCCACTTCTATTTTCTCTTTGGAGAGGTACTCCATGTGCATGTAAAGTAGTCACGTTTTCTCTTTTAACCTCCAGTTTATGATGCTGAGCAAGCCAGCCTTCTTTTGTCTCAATTGTTTACAGATGCCTGGTAACTTTGTGCCATCTGCGTACTTCTGCATTTCGTGCTTTGAGTATTCATAAAGGCTGTAAACAAAACCACACACAAGGCCACCCTGGGCTGTAGCAGTGACCTCCCTTTAGCCTGATGTTTCTTCTCTGAGGACCACCTGTTCTGCCTGTTCTATGGGCTGCTCCTTACCCATCCTTCACTGTCTTTTCCTTTTTTAAGCAGTGATGTCTTGTGGTGCAGTGTGACAGCTGCTCCTCTGATACCAAGATACCCCTCTCTTTTTAGCTAGAAATTAAATAATGTTTTAGGGCCGTTCTTGTGATACAGACAGTGAAAGCCAGTAGGAGAGTTGGAGCCAGCTATTCTTGTGAAAGAAATCCAGCACATTCCCTGCCATTCTACTTATGTGCTCCTGTGGTTTGCTCCAAGGAGAGGAACCCTGTCCCCTCCAGTCTTCTTGTTTGCTCCTAAATAGCTGGGAGGTGTGTGAGTGTACCACAGCTTCAGCCTAGGGACACGAGAGAGAGACTGGGGAACTGTGTCATCTCATGAGAGAGCCTATGGGTTTTTCATGGTATCTACAAAAAGTCCATCTGCTTTTCTGTGTGGTTCTTTAGATCTTGACTTGTCCATGCTTGAAGCTGTTCTGCTGCCTTTTTACATTTCACAAATGGTTTTATTTCTCCCTCCCGCACGCCTCCTCATCCCCCAGAGACCAGCTGTACCAGGAACGTTTGGACCCCTGCGTGGATCAGATCCAACGAAACTCTATGGCTCACCGCGAGTGCCAGAGCCCCATCCTGGAGACCCGGTTCAACAGCACCAGCACTTTGCCATGCAGGTAAAAACAAACAAACGAATGGAGGAAAAACAAACAAAAAAGCCCAACAACAACAAAGAAAAACCACCATAGTTTCTACAAACGCTGCTGTCTGTTTTGGTAGTAATAAAGCAAAGGCGCTTTGCAGATCCCCTCTGCTCCCCTTGGTGCCTCTCTTCAGAACACACCGGTGATGGTGCTTACCCACCTTCCTCCAACTGATACTCAGCCACTCTCTTTCCTTCCCCAGCCTGCCGTGGGACTGAGCGAGCACCGAGGGCACAGGCTGGCCACTCCCGAGAAGCAGGTGTGTGCAGGGCCGACCCACATTGCTGGTCTTGGACCCCGTCCCAGCGCCTTGCAGCTAGGGTGCATGAGTGGACCCCCTCCTGACGCCGTCTACTCAGCAGCGCAGTTCCAGCAGGGATTCCTTCCTCCCAGGCACAACGGGCCTCCAGTGAGGCCGCCAGAGGGTTCCGAGATGCCACCAGGACACATGTACCGACCCTACAAGTACCTGAACCGTGGGCACCCTGCCTTGTGGAATGGCAGCCATGGAGCCAGCGGCCAGAGTGCAGTGGGGCCAGAGGAGAAGGCACCCCTGGGGCCAGCGCCCTCGCTCCAGCCCCGCGCCATCGGCCATATGATGGAGCCCCGGGCCATACGGGCACCTCTGCCTCCCAGCCAGTGGACTGAGCAATCAAACTTTCTACCTCACGGGGTGCCTCCCTCAGGGTATATCAGACCACCTGGGAAAACCACCAGCCAGAGAATGCCGCAGCCACCAGCCGCTCTTTTTGGGGGACCGCCTCAGGTTCAAAGAGGGTGCCAGGGTGGGGACTCCATGATGGACAGCCCAGAGATGATTGCCATGCAGCAGCTGTCATCCCGTGTGTGCCCGCCAGGCGTGCCTTACCACCCTCGCCAGCCGCCCCCGCCGCACCTTCCCGGGCCCTTTCCCCAGCTGGCTCACGCTGCCTCCACTGGCGTGCCACCCCCAAAGCCTGTCGTTGGGAATGGGAGCTCACAGGATCAGACCATGGAGCCGGAGAGCAACCAAGGTAACTCCCCATGGCTGACCAGAGGCCACATAGAAGCTTTTCGTCTGTCTTTGCTACTGCCAGGGACTCTGGATGTAGAGGATGCAGCCTCATGGGTCCTTCTAGCTGTAGATGTCTCTGTTCATTGCAGAGAAGTGGGACTAGATGACCTTTAGAGGTCCCTTCCAATTCAAATGATTCTATGTTTTTTGTGCCAGTGGGGAGCAAGGAGCCGTTTCCAGTGGATGGGCATTCACAAAGAGTAGCTCTACTGCTCTAAAGTCTTGGTGTACCAACCTTAATTGTGTTGCTGATGCACGAAGCCTGTATCTGTAGATGTGGTTTTATTCAGATTTGCACCACTAAAGAGGAGGGAAATTTATTTTTTTTTTCAGACTCACCAGAGTCCATTTTAAACACTGGCAGAGGCTCAGCAGCAAAAGCGAGTTTTGTTCTAGAAAAGAATTAAATTACTGACCAAACAGCTGTGGGGCACATCATTTGTATACACACTTTTTCTTTTATATATTTTATACATTTCCTGCTCCAGCCATCACTTAAGTTTTCCTAAGATTTTTCATCTTACTGTAGCCTGCCAGAGATCCCCTCCTTGCCAGTTATACCTGCAAGTTATCAGTTTGCCTTTGGGTGCAAATGCAAAGCACAGTCTGTGATGCTTCTTGCAGCTCACTTGGATTTAATATAAAAATAGAGTCTGCAAAGAGTTAGGTAAGGAGAGTAAATGTAGTGTGCGTAGATGGTTTAAATACACTTCTTTGAGTGTCTGTCAGTGTGACTTCTCTGAAATGCACATCTGCCTCATGAGCTTAATGTCTCAATATCTTCACAGAGGAGGAGTGCCAGCAAGGCGCTGAGCAGCCATGTCAGTTCAGATGGGATGGCAACGTGTCATATGTGCCACCACAAGTTTCTTTCTAGTGGAATTTCATTCACTCTAGCTGGTAATCTAGAGATCAAAAAAACCTTAAACCTAAAGTAGAGATCAAAAAACCCTAGAGATCAAAAACAAATATTTCATTAATTCTAGCTGGTAAACTAGAGATCAAAAACCTTGTATTTTTATCAATGCCTTGTGTGCCTTAAAGTAAGAGGAAACTCTTTCCTTGTGTGGCATTGCTTAAAACTCATTATCATTTAGCTGTGCTGGATATAGAACAGAGACTGGGAGAGAACACTGGGTGATTTCAGAGCAGAGTGGCCGCATCTTCGAGTTTTTTATGCAGTCTGATAGTGAATAGGACCAGGAGGAATGGCTTTAAATTAAAAGATAGGATACTTAGGTTAAATATTAGGAAATAATTCTTTAGTCGGGGTGGTGAGGCCCTGGCACAGCTGCCCAGAGAAGCTGTGGATGCCCCATCCTTGGAGCTGTTCAGGGCCAGGTTAGATGGGGTCTTGGGCAGCCTGCACTGGTGGGGAGCAGCCAGCCCATGGCAGGGGGTTGGATGATCTATGATCTTTAAGGCCCATTACAACCTCAGCCTTCTTGTGGTCTCCAAATCATAGTTGGTTAAAACGTGGCTGTGATTGGCTTCACAGTGCCTTGGTATGTGGCAGTGCTCTTGCCCAACTGCAGGCAAGCAGGGTTTGTGGCCCAGAAAGGGCAATACAACCTGAAATCAAAAAAGCCCCAGCTTTTAGCTCACTCTCATGGGGAACATGCAGTATTTTCTAGTGCAGCCTTTCTATGAGGCAGCTTCTGCATGCCCATCTGTCAGACCAAGGCCATGTGTGCCATGTTACTCTGATGGTGATTTGCTGTCTTCAGTGGGGTTTTATCTTAATGGAAATCATAAGGACTCAGTTCACATATGCCATCTTTCCCTGAGAGGCGTGCAACCTCATGAGTAGTATGAAAAAGAGCTCTTTTGGAAGAGCAAGCTCTTAAAAGGTTGCCCAGCTTTGCAAAAATGCCCTTTGGGATTTCTAAGGATCTGTGAAAGAAGAGCTTTCCATTGGCTGTGGGAGGAAGGCTGCAGCCCCACAGAGTTCACATTTATCCTCGTGCTGTGCTCTGGCCATGGTGTGAATAGAGTTGAGTAGGGGATGAGGTATTTTAGGCTTTGAAGCACTTTGAAATCTCTGATGGAACCATCTTTGTGGCTTTAGAAAGTCACTCCCCTTCCTTTTGCACAGTTCAGCACCTTGGGGTACTTTCTCCAACCAAATGTTGAGGATGTGTCAGAGCCACCCCTCAGGTTTTTGCTGTGGTTTTGTGTCAGCAGCCATAGAGAAGAGAAACCCATCATGAATGAGGCTGCTGTTCTCTCTGCCAAAAGTGGGCCCTGGGAGGTTGTTTTGGCATATCTGACTCAGCTGAGAGGAATTATTTTTTGGCAAATCCACTTTGGGTGGGCATGGGCATGGGTGTGGGTTCAGGAGGGCTGCCTTCCAAAACAAGACCAGCACCTGACATTTACACCCTCTCTTTCCAGTGGAGCCACTAGCCGGCGTGGAGGAGAAGGCTCAGTGCATCGGCATTCCCGACAGGGCCTACGCCAAACTCCTACCTCATCCCAAGCCTCCCCTGCCCATGGAGTGTGCCCGGCGCAACCTGCCCCCAGATGGGGAGGGAGATGGCTCCAGCCTGAAGAGTGATCTGAAGGCCAACCAGAGCAAGGGCACGTGGCCGGCCGAGAGCAGCTACGCTGGCCCAGCTGCCCAGGGGTGCATGAGGGACCTGGCATCCACCCCTGAGCGAGGAGGACCCGTGTCTGAAAACGGGGCAGTGGGCGAAGGGCCGGCAGAGAGCAAGGGGTTGGCTGCCAGCCTGATGGAGAAGCCCCTCTGCGGTGGGGGGAAGGCTCTGCCCGAAGCTGCCGTGCCTTGCATGGGGCAGGGCACCAGCCTTCCCACCATGGATGCTGGCACCGTGGGAGCTGCCCCCAACCAGTTCCACCCTCTCTACATGCCAGGTCTGGAATACCCGAATTCAGCTGCTCGTTATCACATCAACCCAGGGCTGCAAGGGTTCAGCCCAGTGATGGGTGGGAAGCCTCCCCCAGTGTCCCACCCGCAGCATTTTCCTGCACGGGGCTTCCAGCCAAGCAGTGCCCATCCCGGGGTCTTCCCTCGCTATCGGCCCCACCAGGGCATGCCCTACCCCTACCAGCCCCAGCCTCAACCTTCTTACCACCACTACCAGCGGCCACCCTACTACGCCTGTCCGCAGGGCTACTCGGACTGGCAGAGGCCTCTTCACCCCCAGGCCAGCCCCAGCGGCCACCCGCCCCTGGCCAGACCCCCTTTCTCTGACCGGGGGAATGTGAGCAGCTTGCAGGGCTGCGAGGCACTGAGTGCTGCCCTGGCTTCTCCCAACCGCATGGACGTAGCGAGTGCCAAAGAGGTTTCTCCAAGCGACGGGCAGGATCTGGGGCCTGAAGATGAGAAGTCTGAGGAATCCCAGGAGCGGCCGGAGAGTCCCAAAGAGTTCCTAGATTTGGACAACCACAACGCAGCCACGAAGAGGCAAAGCTCGGTGGCAGCAGGAGAGTTTCTCTATGGAGCTCCCCCACCTCACCTGGGTTCGGGAATGGGATTTGGGCCATCAGCTTTCCCTCCCCATGGGATGATGCTGCAGACTGGCTCTCCCTACACATCCCGGCATCCCGCCGGTCATTTCCAGCCCAGGACGTACGGATCACCCATGAATGCCCACCTGTCTCATCATCCAGCCCCTGGCCAAGCTAATGGCCTCTCTCAGGAGGGACCCCTGTACCGCTGCCGGGAGGAGAACATAGGTCACTTTCAGGCCTTGCTGATGGAGCAGAGAGGCAGTGGAGGTGGCATGGGGGGGCCACCCCAGGACTTGTATAGACCATCGGGGTAAGAGCATGTTTTCTGTGAGAAGGTGAGATGGGAGGGAGCGATGCCTGGGTAGCAGCATGTGTTCGGTATCCTTGAAAGGCCCAGACTGAAGTCTCAGGTACTATGGAGGGCTAACAGATGGTTAAACCTTTCTGTGAGCTGCAGAGTCTAGCTGCAGCTTTTTAAAACAAGTAATATTAGCTATCACGGAGACCTGTTAGCTTGTCCGTTCCATTCCCACACCAGGGCTTTGTTTTATCTGATGGTATTTTGTTAATGTGTTGTCTGGTGTTGTGCATCTCTTAATCAAAAGGTCTCTGACCATTTTCTTTGCAAGAATTTTGTTGCATCTATTCATAGTGGAGGGAGTAGCTAACTGAAGTGGAAGTTAGCCTTGTTTTGAAGTCTGTTTCAGTGTTTCTGTGTGAGTGGTGCATGTTTGCATTCATCCAGGTAGATGGGGTTTATCCTTGATGTTCATGTGCTAAAACTCTCTCCATTAAACCTGACTACAGAATGCAAATGCATCAGGCTCAAGTTCCTTTCCCGAAGATGCCTACAGCAACCATGTCTCGAGAAGATCTGACGCCACAAAAATCATCAGCGTTGCCTCTGGATCAAGTAAGGGCCACCAAGGAGAGCAGAGCTCAGATGAGAGCCTTTTCTTGCTCTGCCAGTTAAAGGAGTGAAGTATTTGCTAGCAGTGGGAAGCGTTGGAGGAAGCTGGGAAGTGAGCTTACTGATAGGCAGAGGAGCTGGAGATGTCTATTTTGTCATAGTTGACTGTGCTGACTAGTTGACTGTGTTAGCACAGGTAGTGCCAGCTTTGGAGTAATAGCATGAAATTGTGAGGTTGCTCCTTTCTACGGCTGCTAGTTGAAGGTCTCCAACTCCTCTTTTTCTTCTTCCAGAGCTAGTCTGAGGAAGGAAGGACCTCACGAAGATGAAAGCCACACGTAATTTGGACAAAGGGGAGGAGGGGCAGGCCTTCCTCCCACCCTCCCCTCATCCAAGCAGCATGTAGCTTCCCGGGTCCATGGATCGCAGCATCCCGACGGCGTCTGTGCTGGAATTCCGGAGCTGTGCTGGGCCCCAGCCAACCGGCCGAGCAGCCGGCTTGCCAGCACAGGGCGAGCATGGCCAAACTAGTGGCTTTCTGAGACTGGAGACTGCGTCTCGTTCAGGGTTTGAGGGATTTTGGGGTGGGGAGGGTGGGGGTGGGGGCTGGAACTTTCATTGACTGCTAAACTCAGGTATATTTTTCAGGGTGGAAGAGGACGATGATGGAATTTTACTTGTAGTATTAACGTGTGTGTTTTGGAGCTGGATCCAGTTTACAGAATTTAACCTGTTGCCTTTTTAAATAAATTTCTGTTGTTGGTGAATGTATTGTACATAATGGGGGAGGGGGTGGGCCCAGCTTGTAGTGGGCTTAGCACTGGAGGAATCTGTTTACAATCATATCACACTGAAGTCTTTCAGGATAGGGTGAGGGTCTGGGGGAGCGGGGAGAGGTCAGGGAACATGCGATGAATGACTTGCTGTCCTTTGCAGCTGTGACGCCACCCGATAGTTGTTAGGCTGAATATCAGGAATTGCTCAGGAGCATAACGTGTCCTCCTCTTTCTCTTCTCCTCTTCCTCCTTCACTCTCACCCCTGCTTCTGCCCCTCCAGATCCAGGGCCTGAGTGCACTTCCAGCTCCTGTCATCACGGGGGAACAAGGAAACCAGGACCAGGAATTGAAACCAGCACAGGACGCTCACAGAATGGTCCCTTCTGCTAGCGTAGTACCCTTCTCCCTGCCTTTCTCATAGGAGTAGTTTGTACTCATGGAAACAAGAAAGGGCCCAGTTGGTCACCTTGGACTTATTTTGGTGAAACCAGTGCCTGCTGACTGTGGAGCAGCACCTACCCCATGGAACAAGTGTTGTACAGGGCTGTATTCCCTGCTGACAAGGAGGGGAACTGCATCCCTCCTTAGTTTCTCTGTCCTTTGCTATATTTACCTACGAGCAGCAGTAAAGCAGAAAGTAAGCTGAGATCCCTGACATCTCAGTTGCCTGTGGAAGAGCATGAGGTTGGTTTGATGGAGCAGTTTGCTACAGTGTAAGCTGTTTGTTGGCCTGAGGAGTTGGGTTTGCTTACAGCAAGTAGCGGGTGATTCAGCAAGCACTGATTTGAAATCTGGAGTTGATGGAATGGCTCAGGCAGTAAGAGACAAGAGAGCTGTGTGCTTGAATGGAGTCTGTTCTTCTCCATCTTTGATGCTGTAGTAGCATGTACCACAGGCTGGTGGCAACTTCCCTCAAGTCAATACACAATCTGTAGGGACTCTCCACCAGCAGTGGCACTGCACAGAGGAACCCCTGTGCTCCAAGTCTTTGGCCAGATGCTGAAGTTCAAGTGTAGGTTTGACAAGTTGCTTAGAAATCTCATCAGCAGGTATGTATCCACATAAACTATGTTAAAACTAACATAGGTGAATGTTTTTGGCAGAGCTGGAGTAAAGCCAGGTAGAGTTGCTACACTGCAAGTCTGGGCAGAACGATCTGGATCACAGCCTTAGTATGGGCTGCAGTTGGCATTGAAGGGACAGTAGTGTAATTAGGATGTGCCATTGTGCCTGCCAAATTGTGGTAGCAGAGGTGAGCGTGTGAGGACAGAACAGCACGCCCCGGAGTCTGCAGTACCAGCCAGGGAAGGGTTCCTGGCTTCAGGTTTCTGCAGAATTTTTCTGCCTGTGTTGCCATTTCAGATGGTGCCGTCACCCATAGTAGCTGTGCTGCATCAGCATGCATGGCCACACTGAGCCTAACAGGAGTTAGAACTTCTTCCTGCTAGTCCCACAGGTGTGTTTATGAGACTGCTCCTTACTGAGTGCTTCAGCCAGCCTGTGGCCTGCAGCTGCTCTCTCTGTTCTGGCTCCTCCCCCGAGGAAGACTTTGGTATGAGAATGAGTGTAAGTGTAACCACTGTTCAGTTCAGCGAGCTTAGGACAAATGAAGAAGCAATTGCTTCTCTTTTTAAGGCTGTCTTTAGTTTTTGTAGTTAATTTTCATTAAAAATGGAGGCTCTGTAAAGTCTAACTTAGAGCAAAGTATTTGAAATGCTGGGAACATGAATGCGTCTTCTGCAAACAACCCTTGTCGTACTTCAGCCTATGTCTTCTGCATCAAGGATGGTTACCCAGATACTTGAAGTGCCTTTGAGCTTATGGAGAACTTTATGGAATAGGAGGTTTTGGATGGTATAAAAAAAGCCAAAGCACTCTTGATCTTCAGCTGGAACTGGCACTGAGAACACGGTTCTGGGGAGGGGGGTCACGGCATCTGGATGGGTGCCAACCCTAGGTCAAAACAGGAGGAATAAGGCAAGGATTGCTTGTGGTCTGCCTGCAGAGAAGGTAATGGAGAGTTAGGCAGTGATAGATAACCCTAGGATCCTATATGGAGTATGAGGCGTGCTGTCCCTTACCTGGCAGGGTTGAGAGGGTTTCTGAGTAAATAGCTTTTGATTGGTAGTTGGTAATTCTGATGAAAGTGACTAACAGAAGTTAGTTGCTACTGGGGGGACACGTGGTTTGTATTAGGAAAGTGCTGATGTAGCACAGAGGGAACAATGTCTGGACTACAGGGATATCTTAGGGACAGGGCCAAGTGTTGCTTGTGGAACCTTAGTTCTGAGTTTCCAGACTTTGAAATACTTTGCTCAGTAATGTTTGTGGGTTGTGTTTGGGTTGGATTCTATTTTGTTGTTGTTGTTGTTTTGTGATGGTATCTAAGCACACCACCCCTTTCTCCCCCCAAAATCAGAGTTTTATCTCGCTGGGTACAATCTGAACAAATAACTGAAAATTTGCACCTCCCAGAGACCGGGAGCAGTTAGTGGGGTGGGACAACAGCAAAAGTGCACAGAGAGAAGCAGAAAATGAAATTTTCATTGTTTCTGGTCTCCCACCTATGCTGTGTGGGCTGGTTTGTAGATACTGTTAAAGGGACAGATTGAACGAGGGATTTAGAATAGAGTAAACCAGCAGCTCTTTAGGTACAAGCTGAGGTTGTTTTCCTTGAGTTGGTGTACAGTGCTGAAGAAAAGTAGCTGCATTTTTTAAGATAGCCTTTGATTATTGTATTCACGTCACTCGAAAGACTTTTCAGCAGAGTACAGGAAAATTCTGGAATCTGATGAGAACCTCCTCTTTCTCATCCTCTGCAGTGCTGTAGTACAGTATATTGCCGAGTAAACCATTTTCAGAAGGCATATTGGGCAAGTGACTTTGCAAAGTTTCCTGTAGGTATTATTTTTTTCATATGACATACGTGTTTTGTAATTATAGATGTAGGTCACTCTCAAAGTAATGCCTCCTGTTTAGTTCCTCTCTTTTCCCGCACGGAAGAATTCATTTCTGTACTTCTGCTTCAAACACACTTCCATGTCAGATGCCATTCTGTCAGACTGCCTTTCTGCTGCCATCTGTCACATGGCAACAAAGTGTAACAGAATATTGGTGAGAGGGTTCAACTGCCACATCACCAACATTCAACTCTGGCATCGTGGGCCAGCAGAATAAAATAGGAGGCATTACTTTCATGGTAGCCCTTGTAGGTGTCGAACAAGATTGCATAATAGAACAAACACAATGCTGAGCATGCCAAAATCTCCTAATGCTCTTGTGGTACAAGTGGCACATGATGCTCAGTCCCATTCTAAATGCAGTTGTGTCATCTTTGACTCTGGGAACTTTTGGCATCTTCAGCACCATGGGGCCCTGGCAATTGAACCAAGTATTTTGGGAAGATCAGTAGCTGAGGGTTCGCAGGGATCTGAGCCGTGTCCAGAGCAGAAGTTTGCAGTCTTTAAAATGCCATGGTGTGACCAAAGCGTGCGGTGGCAAGCCACAGTACCAGGCTGCAATGAAAAGGACAAAAGAGGAAAGCAAATTTGAAGTTTCAGGGCCTGGCTGGTTTGATCTGTGACTTTAAAGTACACGAAGACACTTTTCTTGGAATGGCTTCTAGTTCTTTCTCATCTGCTGAATGCCTTTCCCATGCAGAATTCTGAAGCAAATCTCCTGTGTGTATTTTTGTACGTGTGGTTTCTTGGGGTCTTGGAGAGCTATCAGCTTCTTGATGTCTTATCTGAAAGCTCATCACGGGGGCTGTCTCTCGTTCTGCTGACTGAGGCAGCTTCTCTTTCTTTACAGCAACACTTCTCCATTTAAGATGATAGTATAATGAGAGAACGACCCGCATTTGTCTGCTCCACTGATGGCTGTCAGCTTTCTGTGCATTCTGCACTTATATGCAGTGTCTGAGAGACCATGGGCTCTTTGTAGTTTTAATGCTGGTAGCCTAGTGTCCACTTGGGCTTTTCCTCCTTGTTCTGCAGCAGTGGAGATACGGCACAGCTCTTCCTCTTTCTAAAATGTGGATGTCAGAGGAGGGTGCATGCAGGAGAGAGCCATGACTGCATCCAGCAGTGGAAAGGGAGACGAGAGAATAATTAGGGCTAAAGAATCATTGGGATTGTCACCAGCTCCACAGGGTCTCTCTATCCATTGCTTTTGTTTGTTTGGGAAAAACATGGCTCGCTGGCAGAAGAGCAGTAATTGGGAAATTGGCACCTAGGTAGAAGTGGAACTGACCGTGGGCAGTTTCCTTAGTGTGGGCAACGTTGGACCAGGGGCTGCCAGGGACTCTTTGGGCCTTCCAATCCACACAGGGCAAGTTGAAGTTGTGCAGCAGCATCCTCCTGTCCCAAGGCAGCCAAGCAGCTGCAGGAACCAGGGCGTGGGCTTTTGCTTTGTGTCATGCACCAGTGCTTCCCTTCTCCTTGCTACCTAGTTTTCAAGCTCCTTCTGTCTGTGCTTCACCATTGCTGTCAGATGCAGAGACAGCAGCTCGCTGTCCGTGGAGGGGCAGAAGGTTCAGCTCACCAGCTGTCTCCTCTGCACACGCAGGCAGAAAGCAGGCAGGGAGTGCACATAACCCTCCCTGTGACATCAAGGTGTCCTTGGCGTCCAGCAGTGCCCTCCTATCCACTGGGCTCACTGTGTGGCACTGGGTGCCATCCCTCTGCCGGGCACCACTACAGAGTGGGACCTGCTGTGTCTACCTCTGTGGTAGCTTTGGTTAACAAAAAAAAAATGCTGTGTACAGCCCAGAAAACTGTTAGCTCTATTCCTTGGCAACCTCAGTGAGCACTGCTGCCTAATTTCCCTGAGTGATAACAGTGTGCAGCAGTGCAGCACCAACCTTCCTGTGTCATGGCAGGGAGGGGATGGCTCCAAACCACACTGCAGGGCTCCAGGATGTGGCTGGGAAGCGAGGTGCTTCCTGCAGCCCTGCTGCCACATGGCTGCTTTCCCAGTGACCGATGGGTTGGTTTAGGTCAGGAAAAGAACAACTGGAGCAGAGCCTGGATTCAGGACTGGCGGGAGGGGGTGCCTGTTGTTGGCATGCCCTGACTTTGTGCCTCCGGGTCAGGGGAGCATCCAGAGCTGTCTGGCTTGGCACTGGGAGTGGGAGAGCCAATGCTACTGCATCCGTTTTCTGAAGTGGGGTGATGTTGGGTGGGGTTGGTTTGCTTTGTCATTTGGGTTGGATTTTCTTCTTTTGTATTATTGTAAGTTTGTAAAGAATGTAATCTGTCTGTTGGGAGCACAAGGAGGACACGGGGCCGTTCTCTTTCTGGGTGAGACTGTTCATGAGTTGCTGTGTGTTTTGGTGCTGGGTGGGGAGGGGCCCAGCAGCTGTGGGGGCAAAACCAGGCCCTGTCAACCCATGGCGACTATCATGGGCAGCAGGAGGGCGAGTCGGTGCTGGGCAGCAACCTCCCAGCCTGAGTGGAAACCCTGCTCACATTCTCAGGTGGGGGGATCTGAGCACGCAGGGCTCTGGACAGGGCTCTCCTGCTCAGGGCTGGTCCCACTCATCCTTGGCTCGGGTAGCAGCCGAGCTGCCCAGCTGCTGAGCAAAGGGAGGGCTGAAGCCAGCAGCCCGAATTTCTCAGTGCAAGGACAAATTTGAGCCGCAGCTGCCAGCCTGCGCTGGCCCTCGTGCCCGCCTCTCTCCCCATCCCATAGAGCACAGTGTCAGGGATCCTCCTCTCTCTCCTGCTGCTGCAAGGTCGTGTGAACTTTCCTGGTCAATACTGGAAAGGGGAATGCTATTTATTTTTATATTGTGTATATTTTGTCTTGGTCTGCTGATTACCTTTGTTCCCCAGAGCGACAGTTACCTCAATAGTTAGTTTAATACTGTGTGTTGGGTAATTTTTTTAAAGAACTTTTTTAAAAGCTTGATCCTTGGAGGTCTGTAGATTTTATTTCCATATGAATTGGTTATTTTGTATAAAGTACGTTCTTAAAATAGCAATCTCCCTGCCTGTGGTGTGTTTTCTCGTCTCCCTCTGCAGGGACAGCGGGTGGGCTGGGTGGGGAGCACACAGGCAAGGCCAGGGCTGCACAGGGCCACACTGCCTGTAATCCATTTCTTTCCAACACAGGGAATCGCTGCGTGCCCGCCTGGGTTGGCACTGCTGAGAGCTCCCTCTGTCCCCAGCAGGCTGCTAACAGATGCTGCTGCTCACATCTCCTGCCCGACAGCTTCCCCTGGCCCATCTGCACTCCCACAAAGAGGTGCACACAAAGGACCCCGTGCTCACAGGCCAAAGGAAGACCTCCTCCTGCTGCTGTAGCTCTTCTGTCCCTCTCTGTGCTCTAAGCAGCGTCAGGCTGCCAGCAAAGATAGGAAAATGAACTGGCCAAGAGTTGATGGTGACTCCCAGTGTGTCCCTGCTCCCCGGGTGGCTTGGGAGCCTCAGGGCTGACTTAGCTTTCTGTCACATCTCCTCTCACACCCAGAGTGATGAGAGCAAGCTGTCCAATTTAGGCCGGGAGGAATGCAGCCGCTGCAGTCCCAGGAAGCATGGGTCAGGGGCTGGAGGGGCACTGCTCCTCATCCTTGGGCGCTGATGCTAATTGGAACCAGTCCTGGGGGGGGCACCACTCAGAGCCCTGCAGCTGCAGCCAGGACAAAGCCCATCTGTGCTGCAGGAGCTGCCATGACCCAGCCTTGGCAGGATGCTGTCAGTAGCCCCATGGGCAGCAGCAGGCCCCCCACGTACCCCTCCTTCCTCACCTTCCATCTTAATATCTGCTGGCACCAGTCTCATATCTCCCCTTCCCACTGTGGGTCTGGAAACCTGGTCCTCAGAAAGAGCTTTTTCTGATGCTTTAAACTCCTGTCTTCCTTTCTAACTTCCTGTTCCCCACAAACGAGGATGTGTGCCTTCCTTTTGTCCAGCCCTATCATGGCAATCAGCAGCTGGTCCGTGCGGGTGTGGATCAGGGGTGGCTGGAGGACTCAAATCGATTGAATGCCATGGGCATCAGCTCAGCGCATGGAAACAAATGGCTGCTCCCGCAGAGAGCTCTGGCATGGGATTTGCATCGACAGTATGGGGTAGCTTTGCTAGAGCTAACAGGCAGCATGCCCTTGGGGTGCCCAAGGAGGAAGGAAGAAATGGAAATGGTGTTTCCCCATGGGTGAAACTTCCAGCCCCAAGGAAGCTGCATGTTCCCAGCTGGGTGCCTGCTCCTTTTTTTATAAATTCCTTTCCCTATGCGACTGCCAGCATGGTGGGATCACAAAAGTTCACCCCCTGTCACGACTGCACCGCTCCTTCCGGGGCCAGTGGGCACAGGTTGTTTGCAATTTCCTTAGGCCGTGACCTTTGTTTTGGCCATGGCAGAGGAGAGTCCATCCATCACCCTGCTGGGACTGGGGGCTGGGGCAGGGCCACATCCTGCATGGCCCCACAGGGAAAGGCCTGGGCGAAACAGCTTTGCTACTGCTATGGTCCTGGCTGCTGCGGCAGGTTTCCAGGCCAGGCTTTGTGTTTAATTAGGAAAGCAAGCAGCAAGCCATATCCCTACCCCAGGGATGCCTGCCTCCACACTTGGCTTCCCAAGGGGAAATCCATCCCAGCACTGCTGGGGTCTCCCCTTTGAAGACATCCCTGCATACAGAGTGATATTCCCTGAGGACATGGTCTGTGCACACTGGGCAGCCCCGCACCCCTTGGCTGCCTGCCCTCTGATCTCCACTTCCCCAGGGAGACTCGTCCCAGCATGCTTCCTGGTCTCCAAACAAAGATTCCCCTGGGAAGCAATCCATTCTGTGTTTAGCATGGAGACTTTCAGGACATCACGCTGCCCATGTGTAACTTCAGCCACAGGCTTCCTGCACCCCAGTGCCTGCACAGGCACCAGGAAGGAGCTGCATGCTGACTTTCAGGCCGAGCACCGTGCCCTCAGCTCCCAGCACGCGCCTTGGCCTGCCTCACACATGCATGCTAGTGGCTCCTCAGGGCCGTGGGAGCAGTGGGAGTGGGGGCAGGTGCTACTTTGCCCCCACTGTATTCTGCAGGGTTAATGCCGCCTGCCTGCTTTGAAGGAGGGGGAGCACAGAGCATGGGAAATGGCTCTGCTCCCACTATGGGTTTCCACCCCTCCCGCAGTCACACATGTCCCTGAGCCTGCCCTGCAGGCAGCTGTACAGCGGATGCCCACATGCCAGATGTCCTGGGAGATCAAAGTTGCAGCTCGCCGCATCCTCATTCACGCACACACGCCTGCGCCTCCCTGAAGACTTATAACTTATGCTCTCTATCTCCTATCCAAGATATTTCCCTCGCTCCCTTTGTTTGCTTTCCAAGCCCTGTTCCCCTCTGGCATGCAGCAGTGGGGGGAAGCGCCCTTTGCCCTGGCTGCCAGCACCAGGCCCTGGGGCTGCAGTACTGCAGCCACGCATCTCTATGCACTCCCACCCCACGCAGCCACAGCTCCATGCCCTAAGCGGTACCGGGACCCCACTGCCTTTCCCACTGCTCATTTCCCCACCCTGGCACTGGGGGTGGAGGCACAGCTTGGGGGCTCCAACCTGCTGCCAGCTCTGCCCTCGAGCACACACAGCCCGTGTGTAGCTGGACCTTAATGGGAAGGGGAAACGTGAGATGAAAAAGGAGCGATTAGCAAAGAGCAATAAAACTGATCAGATGCAGGCAGATATGTTAGCAATATATTAAATAAGGAACAGGACCAAGCCAGATGGTTGCGCCAATTTACTTTACAGCTCCAGATGACTTAGCAAGAGGTCACTTAATGGAGCTGCAAGACAAATGGTTCAGGCTGGATGAAAGCAAATGCTTTGTGCCGTCCCTCCTCATGCACATGGGGCCGTGGGACATCCTGCTGCAAGACAGCACCAGCAGAGCCCCAGCAATAACCATGCTTTGAGTTGTTTTCAGGAGGGTTGCACTTTTCTCTGTGTTGCAGCTGCTCTGGGATGAGAAGAGCAGAAGTGCAAGGAGGTTAGATGAGGGGTTGCACTCAGTCAAGAAGAAACGTTCACAGAGGTATCTGCACACCATGGCTCAGAGCTGATCATCAGTGCTGAAGGCAGGAGATTTGCGATGCGAAACATTGGGACCACTTTGTGATTTATGCTAGATTTTTTCATTGCCTTTTGCCAGGGAATGCTGAGCAGCACATACAGCCTGGTGAGTGAGAGCATGTGTTTTGGGAGTGGTGTTTCTCCAAGGTTCCAACTGAGGCTGATCCCCATTGCAGGGTTGCTGTGTCCATCCAGTTAAGAGTGACCTTTGCTGGGAGGAAAATTTTGCACCTCCAGACCATGCCCAGCAACATGCCAAGGCACTGCCTCAGTGTCTGATGCCCGCAGCCATGGTGAGCACCATGGAGCTGCAGAGGTGCTGGGAAGCTGCTGCTCTTCACCAGCAGCTGTCTGCTAAGGGGAGGGGAGTGGGGAGAGAAACGGTCCTGCTGAGACACAGGGTTGTTGTTTGCGCACCCCAAATCTGGTTTGGAATGCAATAAATCTTTTAGAATTGTTTTGAGTTGGAAGGGATCTTTAAAAACCCTGCAATGACCCCCCTGCATTGAACAGGGACACCCAGAGGTAGATCAGGTTGCTCAGAGCCCCATCCAGCCTGACCTTGAGTGTCTCCATGGATGGGGCATCCACCACCTCTCTGGGCAACCTGCTCCAGTGCCTCACCACCCCTACTGTAGAAAACTTCTTCCTCCTATCTAACCTGAATCTCCCCTTTTAGTTTAAAACCATTTCCCCTTGCCCTATCACAGTAGACCTGCTAAAGAGTCTGTCCCCTTCCTTCTTACAGCCTCCCTTTAGACACTGAAAGGCCGCTCTCAGGTCTCCCTTGGGCCTTCTCCAGGCTAAACAGCCCCAGCTCTCAACCTGTCCTCAGAGGGGAGGTGTTCCTAGGATCATTTCTGTGACCCACTTCTGGCTGTGCTCCAACGGGTCCACATCTGTGTGTGTGCGCTGAGGAATCCACACCTGGACACAGTACTCCAGCTGAGCACAGCACAGAGTAGAGAGGCAAGATCACCTCAAAGGCCTTGCTGAAGTTCAGACCCATGACATCAAAAGCTCATCCTTTATCCATTGATGCAGTTACACCATCACAGACCACGAGTTGGTCAGGCAGGACCTGCTCTTGGTGAAGTTACACTGGTTGTCCCAACCACCTTTCTCTCTTCCATATGCCTTAGTATAGCTTATAGAATGATCTGCTCCATGATCTTCCTCAGCACAGAGGTGAGGCTGACAGATCAGCAGTTTCTTGGGCTGTCCTTTCTACCCTTCTTAAAAATGGGTGCAATAATTTCCAGTCACTAGCACCTGGCCCCCATGGCTTTCGAAATAGCATTGAGTGTGGCTTGGTGACTTACATCAGCCAGTTTCTTCAAGACTAAGGGATGCATCTCTTCAGGACACTTAAGTGTATGGATGTTCAGTTCCCTCAGGTAGTTGCAAAACTGATTTTCACTTACAGCAGGAAGGACACTGCTCCCCCAGTTCCCACCTTCTAAACTGCCCACTTGAGGGCTGGGTGTAGAGCAGTCACCAGTGAAGACTGAGGCAGAAACGTTGTTGAGTAGCTCAGCCTTCTCCTTCTCCATTCTTACCAGCTTGTCTATATTGCTGACTAGGTGGAAATACAACCAGAACAGGAAAGTCCAGGAGAATGATGTGTGTATGTATGTATGTATGTATGTATGTATGTATATATATATATATATATATATATATATATATCTCACATACATATACACACATAGAAGCCTTTCTTACTTCACTCTGCACCCTTTGCCAGTTCCAGTTGGGCCCTGGCCTTCCTGACCCCATCCCTACACAGCCTACCAGCATCCCTACACTCCTCCCACAGCACTGTCCCTGCTTCCATTGCCTGTGCATTCTCTTCTTGCTCTCCAGTTCAACCATCGGGTCTTGGTTCAGCCATGCTGGTCTCTTGCCTTCTTTTCCTGACTTCCTACACCTGGGGATGCAGAGCTCTTACGCCCTAAGAAAAGCTTCCTTAAAGCTCTGCTCCACCCTCTTGTCCTTGAGGGCAGTTTCCCAGGGGGTTTTGTTGACTATCTCCCTGAAAAGCTAGAATTTGGCCTTCCAAATAGTAAGCTTCCTAGTTTTACTCTTTGCCTTATATCCTTCTGGAACCTGAACTCCACCATCACATGGTCACTATAGCCCAAGCAGCCTCCAATCCTTACATCTCCCAGTTCAATAGTGAGCAACAGGTCCAGCTCTGCATCCCCCCCCAGGTGAGGCTGTCTATCACCAGCCTCAGGGAGCTATCTTAAATACATTGCAGGAGCCTTTGGATCACCTACAGCTTGTCCTACTACTTTTCCAGCAGATGTCAGGGTGATTGAAGTCCCCCAGTAAGACAGGAGCCCGCAATCACAATGCCTCCTGTAGCTAGATTCTCAGCTTGAGCTTGTAACAAGGCTTGCTGTGGAAAACACATCTGTGCTGTTCTCCAAGACAGCAGCTCAAAAGGTGCTGCTCATTTCTCCTCTCTGCAGCATGCCCTCCCTCTCCTTCAATGCCCCTTTTCTGATGGTCAGCACTCCCTTGACAGCCAGCTGAAAGCTTCCCTTCAGAAGTTACAGCTCTGACAACTGATGCTGACTTATAAAGATATGAAAACCTCAGTTCTCAGTTTCTGGCTGTCTTCTAGTCTTCCTCTCACCTTGATGCTTGCGCACTCCTCCAAGGATCAGTCACACATTCTCACTCTCTCTGATTAATGTTAATAGCTCTCAGTGTGAAAACTAAGTACCAAAAAAAGGCTTTTGACTCAGAGGTACAGTAAGTTATTCCCCAGCACTCTGTGGCTTACTCTCCAGTGTTGTTCAGCATCTTCATCAATGACCTGGATGAAAGGGACAGAACGTGCGCTCAGCAAGACCGCTCATGGTATAAAGCTGGAAGGAGTGGCTGACACACCAGAAGGCTGTGCTGCAATTCAGCAAGACCTGGACAGGCTGGAGAGCCTGATGAGAGAGGAACTTGATGTTCAATGTGGGTGAGCATAGGGTTCTACACCTAAGGAGGAACATCCACATGCATCAGACGATAGACGATAGGGGTAGACGATAGGGGCTGAGCTGCTGAATAGGACCTTCTCTGCAGAGAAGGACCTGGGCATCCTGGTGGGCAGGCAACAAGCTGGCCATGAGCCAGCAGCATGCCCTCATGGCCCAGAAGGCCAATGGTATCCTGAGGTGCATTTAAAAAGAGAGTGGCCATCAGCTTGAGGGAGGTGATCCTCCCCTGTACTCTGCTCTGGTGAGGCCACATCTGGAACACTGTGTCCAGCTGTGGGCTCCCCATTTCAAAGAGAGGGATCTTCTACAGAGACGCCAGTGAAGAATCACAGAGATGATCCATCTCCCTATAAGCCAAAGCTGAGAGAGCTGGGACTATTCAGCTCAGAAAAGACTTAGGTGGGGAGGGACCTTATTGATGCACATAAATACTTAATGGGCATCCCCAACTAAGTGGATGGGGCCAGGCTCTTTGTAGCAGTGCCTAGCAGCAGGACAATGGACACAAAATAAAACATAGAAAGTTCCATACAAACACGAGGAAAAACTTCTGAGTGTAACAGAGCACTGGGACAGGCTGTCCAAAGAGGCTGCAGAGTCTCCTTCTCTGGATATGTTCAAAATCTGCCTGAATGCTTACTGTGTAACACACCACAGGGAATTTTCTTTAGTAAGAAGTTGGACTAGATGATCTCCAGAGGTCCCTTTCAACCCCTACAGTTATGTAATATTCTAAGTCTTTTACCCATCACTTAATGCCAAACTTGTTCTTAAATTTTCCACTGCCAACCATGCAGAGTAAGTGCATCATTAGCTCTGCTTCCCTTTTTCCAGCACTGGACACAATCAGCTCTGCACTGTCCGTTCATTCACAGTCCTTGCTTCTGTCATCACTATATTCCTTTATCTGACTCTGATTTAACATGTCCTTTGTTCCCTATTTGTCTAGTTTCTCAACGAGCTGGCACACGATCTGACATAGGGCTTATTTACCACACCCAACTGGAATACTTTGCACGCTTACAAGAAGATGGATAAAGATCAATACTCCCATTGATTTGACCCAGGTCATCAGGTAAATCACTAACAAAAAAAAAAAACAACAAAACACAACTGTGCATCCTCATTTGTTTAAATCAGCAGTGCAGTTCAAATAATAAAGTAGTGCTGCAGCGACACTTCAGCAGGAACTGCAAAATCCACCTGAAACGTGGCTTCTTATTTCACTTTTTACTTCTAAAAACCTGCATCCAAACACTTGAGAGGCTTTGATGAAGACAACAGGGTTGCAACCTATACTAGATAAGCCAGGAATAGATATTCCCCTTTCTCTGCTAAGATGCTAAAATTTGATAACCGCCCTTATTGCATGAGATGCAGGCTAACAATGCTGCAAGTAATGCAGACATCACTTTTTCTAATAGAGTTCTGTTATGTGTTTGTCTCATGATTACAAGCAGCCAGTGCTTCTAACACTCTTGGAGGGAATTGCTGGTGAAGTTCTTGTCATAGCTGACATGGCTTAAGCTCAGAGTGCCTGCAATTCTGTTAATAAAGGAGTAAGTGCTTCAGTTAGCATGAGAGGGGGGTACAGAACCCTAGGCTCAGACTTCATATGCCACATACATAAAGTGCTCAGGCCATTTCTTAAGGGCTGGCTTTGAGCCACTGCTGCCATGTGATTAACTAACAAACGTCCTTTCCCCAGGCTAAAATCATTCCTGATGCTGCTTAATTGTGGCATGCTAGTATGACAGAGGTTACTTCCTGCTCTTTCCTGCACAGGAAGATACATGGGGAGATGCAAAGTGAACAGAGCAGAGTACACTGTAAGCAGTAAGTTCAATATCTTCCACTCTGAGCTCCACAGTCAGACAATAAGTTTTCATTCTGCTTTTCATAAAATAGGCAAGATTGGGATTTGTGAAGGTCTCACTTCTTCATGAAAGGAGTAAAACCATCAAATACTGTATGAAGAATCCCTTTCTGTCACAGTAAAGCACGCCTACAAGTATCAGATAAAGTCTTGATAATTCCTCATGCACTTTTCCCCCTTGAATAAAACCTACCTGAATATCACAATACTGCCCATCAACGCAGGGTGACATACAACAAACAGACCTGCCTGTCTCTTCTGTGTGCTGATCTTTACCTTATTCTGCCTGTGACTTCAGCTACATTTCTTACACTATTGCCTGTATTTGCATTCCTTGGAAGCAGTAGCACTAGGACAATGTAAACGTTTCCTTTCCGAGGCATGATGGACAGATCGAGACTATTCATTTCTCCAGAAGTCACCAGTAGGTCTGCTTAAAGTTTTTGCATCAAGTAGTGATGTCAAGAGCAATAATTTCTCATCTAGCCCTTCAAGATTTTATTTCTATCCACTGTACTCCATTTTGACATAGAGTTTCTCTTCCTAGCTTTAGCAATAGAGAAAATGAAGACCCAAATAAGTTCAATTGTACTTTTCAAGCACTGGTAGATACCCAGTTGATGAGCTGAATGAACCCATCAGAAAGAGAAATGATAAAAATCAGACCTGTTCTGAACAATACTATTTGAAGCAGGAAGCAACAAAGTGAAGCATGCAAGCACACAGGCTTTTCCTTCACTACAGGTATGTCACAAAACCACAGCTCAGGGCTTAGTCAGGGAGATGAATCACTGACAGATGCAAAGACAAAAGCTGAAATGATTATCTAAGTATCTAGGAAGTGTGTAACTTCAGTCTTGTTGCCTAGTCATAGAACCACGTAACAAAAGGCAAAGCACTGCAAGAATAAATACTGTAGCCACGTATATGGAAATAAGAACTGATGCCTAAACACAAAGGGACTACTAATACGTAAATAAGAACTTTAAAAAGTACTCCACATAAAAACATGCACTTCAGCTTGAGAGGAAAGGGCCTCAGGTTAAAAGTACTGCACAATGCAACGTTGCTGCAACCCTGGCAATTATTCTCCATGGCAAAACACAGGATCCCTTCTATTCCTGAAGCATTGCAGTGCTTGAGAAAATGACTTCAAAAACATTCAAGCAGTAATTTGTTTGTTCCTTATTCCCATATAGCAAGCCTCAAAACTGAACACTAGTTGAGGAGTGAGGTACTCTGGCAGAGGCTTGTAAGCATGGCAAGTCACCTAAAGAAACTTTCTGTCCTAAACCATAGTAGGTGGAGGCAATACCAGCCAACCCTGCAGAAGGAAAGGATGAGTGTCAGCAAAGCCTAACAGGTTAGGAAGTGAACATAGTTGTGTTACTTTAACTTTTAAGGTGTTAAAAGTTAACAGTTGAGAGAATACTTGTAACAGGCAGCTGCTGTTCCCAAAGTCCTCAAATATAATTACTAAAGGAGTAGGGTTTGGATCTTTTGCACAGAAGTAACAAATCTGTAACTGGCAATAGATAGTTATATCTAAGTAGTGCAGTTGTGTTAACCTCTTGTGAAAAAGATTTGAAGGATCAAACAGCAAAAGTACTGGCTCACTTCTAAGCAAAATTAAGCTCAGAGCCTTATGCAAAAGGCTGGCCTATAAATCCCACACTATTCAATCAATTAGCCTTACAGTACTCCATACACTTGAATTCTAACTTCACAGAACAGTGTTTGCACAGAACCCACAAGCAGTAAGTCCTCAAATACACAAGGTCACTTCTCAAAGGTTGCTGCCAATCATTCAGAGAGAAGCTACAAGGAACTCCATATACACACACACATTTTTATTTTAATAAATAGTGTTTTACAGGCTCAGGCTTTTTTGTTGTTTGTCTTTAAAATCACATATACAGAACAGAAAACTGCCTGACCAAGTAACAAGAATTGAACTACTAACCCTGGGAAGGAATGCATGCCCTCGATAACACTGAAGACCTTAACTGAAAGGGAACATCCCATGGGCAGCACAGTAATTCACATCACAGATCAGACAACTTGAGAGAAATGTGGCCAAAGTAAGATGAGTGACCTTAAATGGACCACTTGTCTTTACAGAGCCACAACAGTGCAAGGAAAGCAAAGAGCCCAAAAGCCTCCATCTTCTAGGGTCACTCCTGGATGCACACACATGCCTTTGCATTCTTTAAGCTATACATTCTAACCACAAGTGGAGAGGCTAAGCACAGCAGGTATGCAAAATTATTCCATTGAAGAAGAGATTGGATGACACAGTAATGTTATATTTCAAGATTTTAAATTAGCAGATGCTTTTGCATCCCTTCATTATGGCAGTGGAACAGACCCCACCTTTTCTTACAGAGGTTTAGTCCAAGAATTTCCTGTTGGCATTAGCACCAAAGAGAGCCACTCTGATTTCTGGCATCATCTGTTGAAAAAGAGTACATCAGTTATATGCAACACAATTGCAGAGCATTCCTCACTACAGGAATTGTGTGACAGCTAGGTTAGTCTTCAGAATTAAGAAGGTAATTCACTTGAGTTTTCTGAAGCTTTTATGTGATTTCATATTGCCTGCTAGTCTGTACACTGAAAGGATTGCCTACACTGCAGCAAGAGGAAGAGATGCCACAGCTAGTATTTCCACTAGGATATAACAGCATCTCAGCCAAAGTCCCTTGTGCTGAAGCTAGCTTCAATAAACAAAGTTAAACTCAGTATATCAGCATCTTGTCTGCAGCACAATCACAGAAGCCTTTCATTACCATCTCTTCTAGAGTTTTTTGCTCTTTCTCAATCTGAAAAGTATATTTTTGGGGAAAAGCCATGTTTGTCGTAGAGAAGCACAAGCAATAGGTAATCTTCTGTCCCTTCAAATGATCAGCTTCTTGTTAGCCACACTGAAATCTGATCCCACACAATATTAGGATTTAATTACAAGATAAAACCAGTTAATTAATCCTCTTCTCACTTTAGCTGTGAGAGAAACTCACCTGCTGGGCTACAAGGTCCAGCCGACTTTCCAGGGTATTAGAAACCTTAATTTTACCATCACTATTGTAGATTTCAACACCTCCAGCACTAGAAAGGAAAAATAAAAGTCATGGAATCCATGATGCATCTCAAAGCTGTAAGGTGGCAAAGACATTATCCAAAATGTGCACTTATTGGCAAGTCAGAGATATAGGTAACTCTTGTTCATAAACATTTTTTGGTCATGGCTTATTAAGAGTCAACACAAAGTAATGCAGTGAAGCAGGAGAGCAAAAACAACTTCACAGCTACCAGGTACACAGCTACATACAAAGATACTCTTTAGCACAATGTAAATACAAGCAGTGCTGTGAAATTTGTCACTTCAAAACAGTTTCAGACTTTGCATTTTATTATTAATAAGATTCCTTCAGATTTTGGAAAGTGAAGAATAGTACTGGACGTTCTTTGCTTGTTCATACGTTAGAAATGATCACTAATTTTCAGAATAGGCAGCTTTGTTCCATGTTAATTAATTAGGGAAATAAAGCCTAGCAGGCCTAACAAACACAAATTACTTTGTGCCGTTACCCTGCAGCACCTTGCCTTCCTCCTTAGGACTCAGTCTGCTTCCTCCAGAGACAGAAAGCATGGCTACATTTCTATTCTCCCACTCTAAAAGGCCAACAGTTAATTAAGCTTTTACGTACAGTTATTCTATACTTCAGTACTGTGCAACAGGCTGGAGGTTGCAGGAAGCTTTTATTAATAGTTTTCATCCACTAGAACAGCAGTAGACACTGTGGAGATACTACACACATCATTTTCCAAGATTGTTCTAATAGCTGTATTAAGTTTGGGCTCAGTAAAAGACTCCCATTTTCCTTACATTTCGTCTGGCAGGAAGTTGTCTTGGTCAATGTGAATATCCACATCCCTTTTTGTGGCATTTTTGTAGATAGGAATGCTCTTCTGTACAGCAGCCTAGGACACAAGAGAAGCACGCCATTAATATGGATAAATGCTAGCACATCATTAGGATTTGGTTGCTTATTCATTTGGAATAAAAAAAAAAAAGAAAAAGAAAAAGGGATTGAGGTGTTTTGTTCTGTTTTCTAATTAGGCAATCTGTACAGCTTTTGAGCTAAGAACATTTATTATTATTATTATTATTAATGTTGTAGTGGTCTGAAGTTTCCTAGGTAACACCCAAGCAAGGAAATGATTCCCAACTTGAAATGTATACTTGTTCTCTCACATTGTACCTGCAGCAGAAGTGCAGCTTGAGAGCATGCTTTCCTTGTTTTCATGTCACACAGATGTGACATGCAAATACTTGTAGTCAGGTCTCAGCCTTCACAAGCAAGGATACTGTCATAGCACTGTAGGTGTCTTACCTTAACCATAGGGAGATCTTGTTTCCTGCACCGGACAACTATTCTAGGCTCAAGCAGCTGGTAGAATCCCTGCACAAGATAACCACCACTCCATCAGAAAATTGTCATTTTAATTGTCTTAGAATTATTTAACCCTGAAAAAGGAAAGGAGCTGATCCATTTGAAGAACAAGATCTGGCAATGCTAGCCTATTCCAATAAGAACTGTAAGTTCACCCCATGCAGGTATTCCAAGAAGATGGCAGCAACATCCAGGAAAGCCCTTGACTACAGATCATACGTTCCCTATGTTAGCCTAAAGTTTGGAACCTGAGTGCAACTAAATGTGCATATCACAAGATTGAGCTGCCCACATAATATACACCATTATAAAAGGATGACTGCTGTCCAGGCAAACTGAGCAAACTGTCATTTTCCTTTGCAGGTCTTAGAGAAGACATGCTGTAGTTTCAGTTCCTGTAACTCCTGCCTTGTAGTGCCTGTAGTAATACCACGAGTACTGATCCTTCAGCAGATCAAATCTAACCAAGATGGACATGGCTAGTTTGCACAAGTGAGACAGGTTTGTTTCATATCAGCTAAATGTGGCATGGAAACAAAAACAGGGAATCGGAAGCACCAGCTGGGAACGCTATTAAAAGCACTCTGCCATTAAGCCGCAGACAGGACAGTTTGGGGCTTGTTTCTCTGAGTTTATGGCAAAAAGGACTAATTCACACCAGATGGTGGCACTAGTGGCTGCACAAGTGACCCTAGACAACACTTTCTAGACTTTTAGCATAAGTTCTAGTGCTAGAGAATGGTATTATGAATCTATATTTTACCTATACTTTGCATGTGTCACAAACGTGTGCCATACTGCAGTGAATACATCAAAGCTAGGACTAGCTTTGCAGGTAACTACTGACTTCTAGGCCTGAAGAAACAGCTTTACCCAAAGCTTCATCTGAGTAGCTCATTCCAGCTAATTACCACAAAAGCTTAAAGCATGCATCCTAAACATGCATCTTACATATGATTTATGCATGCACATCTGTAATCATTCTTACAATGGAAGCCAGCTGCTGGTATACTACATCTTACACTTCAGAATAAACTACAGCTGTACCTGTTCAGAATCTAAGATCAAAAGATATAGCAGAAGTGATGTTTAAAACTCAAAGATCATCCAGCAACGTTTGATCTACAGTAGCTGTATCCAACTGTAACCTCTACAGTTGGTTCCGTTTGAAGAAAGACACCAAGGTGAACAAAGCTGCAATCATTTATTAGCTATCATTTAAATATTTACCTGTAGAACTAGTCCATCCAGCAGTATTTGGTACCTGGCAGTATCCTTCACCACCTTGGCAAGTCTTAGCTTGGCCTCATTCAGCAAATCCTACATTCAGAAGAAAATCAGATCAGCAGAGCCCATCTGTTTGGCATTTGGTTTCATGCCTACCAACTTTCTATACTCCTATTATAGCTATCACACCCTGCCAACACGTAAATGTACACTCCAGCTGGTGTTCATCCAAGCTAGACCTTCATCTATGTGCATGGCACAACGTCCTTTCCAAACACTTCCCCATTCTCTGCCCTGATCTGAACCCAGAATAACCAGACAACAGATCTTTTTTTTTCCTGAAAAAGAGATCTCAGCAGTAAAAGTATGGTATTTATATTAATTTACAGAGCAACGACATAAGTTATAAATTGTTGCCTAATCTAAACTAATAAAGTTGTCCAAATCACTATTTTTTCCAGCCCTGTGATCAAGTAAAGAAGTTTAACCTATATTTTTACCAAGCATTAAAAAAAAACATTAATTTTGTAAAAAAGCAACTTGAAAATCAAAAATAAAAGCTTATTTTTAATTCAGAGTAGATGTTCTTGAATGTCTTTGTTTCAATAAATCAGTATCAGAAGAGACTGATCACATTTCTTTAAGATTCAACTCAAATACAGCTCCTAGAAGTGAACCACTCCTATAATTACTTCAGAAGAAGCAATTGTATGATTTGGTATAAAACCTTCTTTACTGTTCTGCCTTACAGTGTTTAATAGAAAAGTGCACATCAATGCAATCAGTTGTAAAGTATAAGACTATCACAATTCAACAACATGCTCAAAATACAGTTACACTACCAACTACAGAGCAACACAGCATTTCTGGAAGGGATCACCTTTATTCTTCATGGAGAAGGGTAAAGAGCCAATAAGGGAAGCAAGAATGACTAGCATGTGACTTTAAAGGGTTTTAAATGAGGAAGAGCGTTATGTATTACTCAGAAGCATGAGATTGAATCAGCTGATACATGAGGAAGAGATTACCCAGCAGAGACACAATGCAGCTCGTTTGTTAGCCACCCCCTTCCTCCTCACTGTCAGAACAATCAAAAATTTGAAACTAGCCACTTTCTTCTACTAACTCCTTTTCCACAGCAGAGCTGACTCCAACATCATTATCAAGTGTTTTACATTCGATGTGTTTCTCCAACAGCTCAACAGCACCACCCAGCCAGCACATAGAACACTGCAACTGTTTGAGATGGGATAAGACAAGTGGTGATAGGTAACCTTCAGGCTGCGTGATAAACAAATAAGAATACCTGCACGTGGTGCAAGATAAACATAGCAAGACTAAACAGCAGCCTGCCTTGGTAAATGATCACTCACCCTATACAGTTATACACAGACTGGTTACTTATTTAGCAGAAAAAGAAGCAAACTTTTCCATTTACTAAGGCCACTAAAGATGAGAGAAAAAAACAAACTGGAAAACAGTGCATTAAAGCACACCAGCCTTAATGTCAGCAAACAGAACTTCAAAGCTCTACAGCGTGTAAAAGACAGTTCTTTCAAGTCCATAAAAGAAATAAGCTATTGTCCAAACAGTAGATAAAACAGATGCCTGTAAAGCTCCCAGCAGAGAGCTGTGTTTCCCTTTTAAAAGAACAGGCAATAGAGACTGTGAAAACAAGCTAAAGCAAATTAGTGAACCTGGATCATACCTTCAGTGACTTTTCAGATTAGCTGGGGAAGCCACTGCTGTACATTGATGCAAACATTACTCAATCGCAAACCATGTTTTCCTTCCCAGAATGAAGAAGTTCATTTCCTAACAGATGGTAGGAATCAAACCTTGGTGTGTATACTGCAGGCATACTCACTGAAATAAGGTCATCCCTTGCTTTGAGGACCTTCAGTCTTGCCTGATTCATCAGGTTGGACATCTGACTGCAAGTTGCATGATAAAGTTGAATCAGCCTACCAGGCTTTGAATACAGACAGAAAAACTACAACATTTAACTGCATACATTTAAAAGTAGCAATACAACAATGTTTAATAACAAAGCCTGCTTAAATATTTTAACTTGTGTCTGAACTCGTGCAAATGATTACAATGCAGAACCTCGCTGTTCAGTAAAGACCCACCAAAACAAAACCTGACACAACCATTTGTGCAAGAGTAACAGACCAAGCTGCAGTTTTAGACAGACATAAAGAACTAAGATAGATTTTTTTCACCAAATCTCCTACCAGTTATACAATTGCTGCTCACCTTTGATAATTACTCCTCAGAAAAATTAGAAATTTGGAATTAGAACTCAATACATTAAGCTGCAATTTGTCCACTTACCAGAGTCTTGTAGAAAATTAGTAATAAGAGAAGAGCTCAGGCTCTGAAGCCAACCATCTAGCCTAAGCAACTTACATTTTCTTTTGCTGCTCAATTTGTTTCTCCTTCTTTTCATAGTACTCCATGATTTTCAGCCTCTGTGTCTGAACAAGACGACCCTTTTCAATGTTGAATTCTTCTTCAGCCTGCAGTAAAGATTAAAGAAGTGAAGTGTATATTGATTCCACGGGTTGAAAAAGTAGAATTAGATGAAATGGCCACGCTTTAAGAACATGTTCACAGATAAACTAGGATCATATAATTTATGGTTCCCTATAAACAAAACATCTCAATCAAAACTCAAGTCAAAGGGAACCTTACTAAGATACAGTGTATTTCATCAGTATGTCTGTGAGTATGTCAGTGAGGAATTCTGCAAATAATTCAACCCATGCCTTAAATACAAACATACGCTTTTGTTCCCCAGGATACTTACTAAACCACATCTACAACTGTGTCTGCAGGTGGCTACGCAGATTTAGGTACAGTTACAGACCTGTTTACAAACAAGCTTTCACCAAGGTAATTCAAATAGTTAATTTCCATTTTTATTTTTATTTTTTTCCATTTTGTTGCAAGCATGAACTTGTGCTTGATTACAAACATCCTTGCTCTGATTTTGATTTCCTACTGATGATGATAAGCCTAACATACAATGGAAGTCAAGCCAAATTCAGAGTAACAAGGGAACAGCTTGCTACAAGAAACCTTAGCAGAATTCTAAATTACGTAGGAAATTCTCTCAATTCTTTGTGTTCTCAAGTTATGTAGAAGAGGCAGGGAAAGTGTTCCACTTACTCCAGTCTGTTCACATTGCTATTCAGCTCTCCTGTTTGCATAAAAATGTAAGTGAACTTAAATGTGAATTTATTCATGTCCAAGAACTGCCAAGAAACTTGGGCAAAAGTACAGCTCCAGCTCAGTTACTTTGTTTTGATTTGTAAACAGATAAGAAACATTAACTGTATTCAGTAGCATCGTTTTTGCTATACAATGACTAAATCTTAAGTAAACTACAGAAAAGTTTCCTAGGACTGCTTTGAGTGCAATTATCAAACCAGGATGTCAGAAGCAGTTCTCCTTTTACTGACATTGAACTTCCACTTTTACCTTTGCATCTATTTCTTCAGCCTTTTCATTGGCCTCCTGCTCAATGAAAGCCATCATATGCTTGATCTGTAACAAGAGAGAGAAAAGGTATTTTCTGTTAGGAAGGATCTGATGAGAAGTGTATCCCTCAGAAAGGCACAGATGGCACCTGAATGAATCCTGCTGATAGAGACCACAGCAAGCACATGACGTGATAGAGACTGGTTTGCATTAACACATTCAAATTAAAGATACTTTTTGAAACTGCTCCACAGGTCCAACAGCTCAAAGACATAGAATCCAATTGTATTAAGTTCTTCTTGTTTATCTTGCACCATTCTGTGGCCAGGTTTAAGTTTCGGTTCAAATCTGGAGCAGACCGTAAGGAATCACTGCCCAATCAAACCACAACTTCTAGCAGCACAGCCATTTCCAAGCACGGATGAAGTGGACTGTAGACTCAACTGTACCACAAACACCTCCTTTTTGCTTGCACTTAATGACAAGTTATGTTTCACAACCTGGTCTGAGCAAACTTGAATGCAAGATCCTATTTATGTAATCTCATGCCAAAATGAAGCTTCTTAAAGAAAAGTGCTGATGAGAGAACAGAACCCACGGGCAGACAACACTGTGGCCATATACATTAAAAAACAAATGGTAGCAGGAAAGTGGAAGATATTAGGCATACGCTGTGGAAGAAATGAACAGGTTTCTACATCCTCAAAATGAAGTCAATCATTTTTATCTGAATTCTGGTCTGCAGCACTTGGGTTTGCAACTCCACTTAAAATGTCAACTTCTTATCCTGCTTGCCTGACCTGGGTGGCTGATTGAATTAAGCTTTAGATCTACTTGTTTTAAAGAAAGAAAATCTGAGAGAGGCAGATAAAACATGGACATAATTTTGGTGAACAGCCTTGTTTTGAAGAAAATGATTATCCTTTCTATGGGAAGTCCTAGATGTCAGGATGGCTTTGGCCTTGCATGACTAGCAAGGTTAGATGGAAGAATTGACTAAACATTGTTGCCAGAAGAAAGCAAATGTATTATTGAGAAAATTTCTTACTTAAAGATGGTTTCAATGGGAAAATTTTTGAGAGTGCCATAGTAAGTAGTTAAAAGTTCAGAGGCCCAGCTGGCAAATTCATGCCAGGATTTATGCACAGGCAGAACCAGCGTGCTACCAGCAGCACTCTTTTCCAGTCAACAGGATCACCCCAGCTAGGTTCAGCAGTGCAAAACAAGGGCAGGAAAGTTATAGGTATGAAAGTCCACTAACACTGTGTGTTTCACATATCCACAAAGCCCACACTAGCCCATGAAGTCTACCATAGAAAAATAAAATGGCCTGGTCGAAAAGGACCACAACGATCATCGAGTTTCAAACCCCCTGCTACATACAGGGTTGACAACCACCAGACCAGGCTGCCCAGAGCCACATCCAGCCTGGCTTTTAAGTCTATGCCCAAGGTAGCCGAGCAATGCCAACACAAGGTCAGCTTTATTTTTACAATCTTCACGGAAGAGGAAGGAAACAATTATAATAATAATAATAAAAATAAAAATAAGAAAACACAATGCAGCAATTCCCCTTCTGGAGAAAGACGACCTACTGATTTTACTTTCAATGTGATGCTTCCCTGCCAAGAGACTATGTTTACTGAATGAGAAAGTGAGACACAAAGCGCTCATGATGCAGAGGACACCTGGGAGGTCTGCCCACTGCCTGCAGGACCGGTGCTGGCTGGATCAGTGCAGTCGCTAACAGCACACGCCGCATCCAGCCCGGTGCTGAGCAGGATTCTGGGCAGGGGCACTATTTACTGTCAATAAGGACACAGTGCCCTGGCCCAGCAGGAAGCTTCCAATGTTCAGAATTCAGCCTTAAAAGTTTCCATTGCAGAAGTAACCCGGTTTGCACCGCTCGGCTTGAGGGTACAGAAGTAAAAAGGACAGACGAGTACTAAGTTCCAGTTAGGTCGAATTAGCGTAGCCCTACAAAAAATTGGGGCAGAGCCCTTAAAGTAACATCTAGAAAAGCAGAGCTTATGCAAGGCAACGTATTTACCTGCCTCAAAGAACAACTATGCGCTGAAGACAGCACAACACCCGGGCCAGCTTCGAGGCGAAGCCGGCTGCAGCCTACAGGCCGCCGTTCCGCCACAATCACCCTCCACCCACCCATCAAGCCGAGCCGAGCCCTACCTGCTTCTGGACGTCGGCATCGCTGAGCGCCATGGCGGCGGCGGGAGCGAAGGAAGGCGCTTGGGGCCCGAGGAACGGCGGACAGAGCCGGCGGCGAGCACGGCTGGAATCAAATCCGGTTCGGGTCACAGCTGCCGCTGTGTCACCGCGCCCCGCCCTCTCTTTCCCCCTAGCCAATAGGAGCCTGTGCTCTGCGTGACGTCACCGGCGGGCGGGGCACCGCGTGAGGCAGGCTGCCATCTCGCGGCCGCGGGCAGCCCGGTGGCGCTCGCA
This sequence comes from Lagopus muta, assembly GCF_023343835.1. Taxonomy (NCBI): domain Eukaryota; kingdom Metazoa; phylum Chordata; class Aves; order Galliformes; family Phasianidae; genus Lagopus; species Lagopus muta. The sequence continues at coordinate 61,016,307 of NC_064433.1, forward strand.
CGTGGAGCGTTGCATGGGAGCGGCGCGGCTGGCCTGGAGCCGTGCCGTGAGGTGGGCTGTTCAAGCGCCTCACGGCGATAAGCCGCGGGGTTCCAGGCCTTTTTCGATTACTGTGACCTCCTGTCGCGCTGTGACCAAGCCCATTTTTAAGAGATGCGCTGGTTTTTTCGAGTTTTGCTACTGTTTCTGTTTTACGGCCAAACTTTACGCGTGTCCACCATAGCGCTTGTTCACCCTGGCTGGCAGGGAGCGCCTCTTTCCCTTCTGTAGCTGCGTTTCCTGAAACAAACAACGGAGCAGCTCCTTACACACCAACTCGTACCCACGCTTCTTGTTTCTACTTCCCCAGTTTAACCACGCCTTTCCCGGCGTCCTCGCCCTTGCGGCGGGCGGTGACACGGCCGTGACGCGCCGCCTTCTCCTCCCCCGGCCCCACCATCATGGCGGCGGCGGCGGCAAATTAGGGCAGAGAGAGCTCTGCCCGGTGCGCGCGCGCGCGCGCGCCCACCACCCCCGGCGGCTGCGGCCCGGCCCGGCGCTGCGCCGCTCCTCGCCCCGCCCGGCCTGCCCCCCCCTTCCCTCCCTTCCTCCCTCCTCTCTTCCTTCTCCCCGCCTTTCGGCGGCGGCCGCAGGTGAGGAAGGGCCGGGGTTACGGGGGAAACGGGTGGTCGGGAGACTTCCGCGCGCCGGTTTATTTCATTATTTTCTGCGCGTTCCCGCCGGCAGGGAGGCGTGCGGGTTGGGGGGGGAGGGAGCGGGCGCGCCCCTGGCGGCCGTCGGGCTGCGGCCGCTGAAGGGCGGCGGGAGGAGAGGCGGCAGCGGGGGGGGAGGGGGCATGGATGTGCGCCCGCACCCGGCCCCGCACCCAGCCCCGCACCCGGCACCGCACCCAGCCGGAGCGCGGGATGAGGGCTGCGGCGCGCACGGCCCGCCGCCGCCTGACTCATCCCGGCTCCGTGCTGCCGGGATAGAAATATCTCATTCATCGCCGTAGTAACGGAGTGGCTTACGATGCGCTCCCGCAGAGCCGCGCGGCTGCTCCGGCCCCGTTTCGTTCTGTTGTGTGGGCCTGCGGGCCGAGGGCATGGTGGGGGGCGATAGGAAAAGCGTTCCTCGCCCGTTAGCAGAGCTGTGCTGTAGTGGTTTGGAGAGGTGGCTGGCAGCTCTGAAAACAGAAGCTTTCTGGTGGATAGCCCATACAGGTCTTGGTTTTCTTCCTAAAAGATAGTCAAACGTTTCGCCTAAAATGCTCACTTAATTACAGCTCCTTCTAAGGCCAACCAAAGCCGCCGCCCAGATACGCTTTCCAGTGCTACCATCCATTACATGACGCTGGGGACTGGTAATGGATGTAGCATTGATTCATCTCCACTTGGGATCGGCGTGTTTGGACTCAGTAGTTCACAGCTTATTGAAAGCAATCTCTTAGTCATTAGTACTCTCAGAAAAGTAGGCCGAGTAGTTTGTCTAGTAGCCAGCCCACAGCCAGGTGCCCTGCCTGCTAGGGCAGGTGTTTGGGAGGCAAACTGCTGCAGGGTTGGACCAGTCCGTGCACGCACCTCATCCCAATCCCCCGCTCAGCCCTTCTGGTGAGGTGGCGGAGAGCTGGGTGGTTTCCATGAAGTTGGCACAGGGTGTGGATTTGTAGCTGCACATCCTGCAGGCACCTCCTTGCAGTTGGGTACATCTGAAAAGGAACTCCTGTGTAAATGTGAGGCTGTGAGTTAGAGACACGTGTTGCCAACTAGGAAAGCTGAGAGCAGTTACCTGTTACAGAGAGATGGACCAAATCCATGAGCTTCCTTAAAGTGTTTTGAAGTCCAGTGCTGCAGGTTTGTTGCCTCTCTAAATCTCAGTGTCTGTGCTCGCCTGAGCAATTACTGAATGAGGCCGCGTGTACTTTGAAATAATTCCCCAACAGCAGGAAGTGTTCTGAGGTGAGATTGTAGCTGGTAAGTGAAGCTTGACAACTTGCTTCGAGTCTTGGAATGACTGTTTTTGAGCAAGACTTAGATACTGTCGTGACAGGGCCTTGTTCTTAAAAAGAAGGCGGTCTGTACTGTGCTCTTGGTTCTGGACCTGTTTTTGGCAGGTTACACAGAAATTGGTCGAGGTATTGATCAACTGCTATTTTTATAAGCATACAGCAAAATAGTTTGCAAGGCTGCAGCTCCACATGCATGCAGCATACCTGTGATGTGCAACAGTCAGATGTGCGGCAGCCCTCGGTGGCAACTGCTGAGTTGTTCCACTGTGCAGTATCGCTGCATTTTGGCATTTGAATGGTGTGCAGCAAATGCAGCTGGAGGCACACCGGGATTTTTCAAGGGAGGACTGAAATATGGCTGAGTCCCTTCTCTAAGGGATTATGTTGGCTGCATTCGTGGGTAGATTTGCATCGCCCTTTAACTAACATGTTACTCTTCTGTGGATTAGGACGTGACAGATTGCATGAGGAAATGACAGTCTGACTAGGACTGCTGTGTTCAGGTCAATTGAATGGCTCAGCCCACGTATAACAAGCAGCGTGGTTGGTTGAAGGAATAAAGGGCATCAGCAGCTTGAACAGGGGTAGGTTTTTCTCCCCTGTGGGTGCAGAGTTAGAGATACTGTGAATTACTTCCTACGAAGGAAAACTCACTTCATTGTGATGATCTCTAGTTTTTTAAGTAGCAGTGCAAAAATTTTCAGAAAGAAAAGAAGAAAAGAAGTAACCTCCTTGGCCATGTTTTGAAGGCTTGTGTAGTCCTGCAATGCCTTGTTTCCTCTGATCCGTTACATCTCCCAAGCAAGCCTTTGTCTTATTCTCTTAAATTGTTTCTGGCCTCTTTTACATCTTGCTCCTCTAGTGGAAAGCTCTCCTCCCTCTGATCTGGTTGTTCAAGCTGTGCGTCCTTTTCTAATCCCAGTCATTCCTGAAAAATGGCCTTTTCTGCAGTACTTACAGTATCTGAGTCAGTATTTGTCTATGTCTTTTTGAAAACAAAAACAATAGTTCGCAATTTAAAATGAGTAATTCAGTTATGGTGTTCTCTGGAAGGAAGACCAGTGAGTGACTTTTCCAGTCTGATGTTCTTTTTTGCGAAGCTTAAGATAGTCCTTCTATTCAAGTTTTTGACAGTTCCTTGTCATTCAGTATAAAACTACCTCTCAATGTGCATCTGCCCAAGTGGTTACTTTTCTTCAATCGAAGTTGTTGTTGTTTTTTATCCATTGCTTTCCCAGGGAAACATTAAGCCACTATTTAAACAAGTTGTGGTCTGACTCTCTTTCCTCCACCCCCTCCAGAGGTGCTGAGCTAAGCGTGCTGAAATTTTCATGAGTTAGACCTCACTGCTGCACATGGATCACTGTGCTGGTATAGAATTTCGTTCTTGTTTTGACAAATTTTTTTCTTCTTCAATTTTCTCTGAAAATCTGTTCTGAAGACTGATGTTTATTATATATATTCAGAGCCGGTCTTTGATATGCATCGTAGTGTCTGGATTTCTGTAGACCACCCATCAGGCTCATTCTTTCTGAACGGGTCTGTACAGGTTGGCTTGAAGGGCTCCCATTCATTGTGTAGGCATTGCAGAAATTGCTTTAGTTTCAGGACTGTGGATCTCTGTGAGCAAAACAAAACTGAGATGTACTGAGGAGCTTTTGCTTTCTGGTGAATGGCATCTTTCACATCTGCAGATGTGGAGATTGCAGCTGGGGATCTGGCCTGAGGAATACATCTATTGTTAATGATCCTGAAGTCTCCTGAGCAGTTCTTTCCAAATCTCTCATGTTTATTGAAATCTCAGTTTGCAGTAGTGGCTGAAGGGTAGCTGCATATTATAGAAAAGTCGTGTTTGTCCTTTGCTGTAACCTCTTGCATTTCTGAAGCACGATATGTCAAGTGTTACCTTTAGTTTTTGACATTGATTCTTTCCAATATAAATCACTGTTTCAGTTCTAGCTGTAGCAAAGACTCAAATGAATATTTCTGGTAAAGGATTTCAAGAATTTGAAATGCACAAGAAGAGGAAGGGCTTCCCAGAATATAGTCTTCAGGGAAGTATCCTCCGTTTTCAATAATGAACAAATTTCAGAAAGTAGAGCTGTTATAGTTTAAAGAAGGAACTCTTAGCCAATTTGCCACCAACTCTTTTTTCCCATTATAGCTGGAGGTTTTAAAATTGACTTAAATATTTCTTCTAAACATATCCATATTCTGAAGCTTATAAATTTTCTAGCTCCTTCAATATCTGTTCTGTACCTGTTCAGCAGTGCGAGCGTTCCTCCTGGCCTTCCAGTTAGGCATCAATTCTGATGGCCAGGTGTGAGCTGCTGCTTATCTGGGAGTGGCTGTTTGAAGTGATGGAGAGCTTGATGTTGAAAATTCATTTGGAAGCTCTTGTTGCTCTTGGGTTTATCAGGTTGATTGGAAGTAGTTATCCAGGCTGTTCCTCATACAAAATGCTAGAACATGTTGGTTAGTCTGACGCTTTGTTTCAATCTGCTGTGTTGCTTTTTCCTCACTTACGTGTTGTCTTTTGAGATTCATTTAGTTTCTCCCTGTCACTGATGACTGTTTTTAATTTCTATTTCTCCTAGCTTCTCCTGCTGTTGTTGTTTGAGTGTTTGAAGAAGCAACTAAACCAATAGTGAAATAAGGTCATTCTTTGACCAGATGTCGCTATTAGATACAGCTTTCTGTTTTATGAGTACTAATGTCTGGTGAGAAATCCAGGACACACGGCCATCTGTTCTTCCAATCCCAGCAACGACCGTAGAGTTTCCTGTGTTGACCATGTGTTTGCCATTGCTGTTGGAACAGTAAAATGAGTTTGAGACAGTTGTCTCTTTTCCTGCAAGAAATTTTTTGCATTGTAATATGGAATCTGAGAAAGCAGTGAGTGAGGAAAATACCCTTGTGAGGCTTAGGGGAAAGGAATTTCCTCTGAAGGCTGTTCCTTTTACCTCAAACTGCAGTTAAGTGAGTCTTCAGAATCCTTCAAACCGCTCTGCATGACTACACCTGTATTTTTGTATGTGGTTGAGTTGGGAGGTATTAGAAGGCAGACACATGGTGAGGAACTCTTCAATTTGCTTTAATGTGAGAGTATGTATGCCAAGCAGGAGTGAGAAATTCCACTAACTGCAGTCAGAGCACTAGACTTGAAGGCATTTGGTTTTACTCTGCGTAGTTTTTATTAATATAAGAATGCATAGGATATAAAGGCAAAACTCTGGATATTACTTCATGATTGTTACATAATTCCTTGTTATGTATGAGTTCATGACCTATTGCAACTTTATAAAAAAAAAAAAAAAAAAAAAGAAACAACAAGCAAACCACTCTCCTTTTTTCTTACAGTGTTCAGTAACCCAGAGAAAAGCCTACGTGCCCAATAAGAGCACTAAGACATTGCAAGCCAACCTGATGGCGTCCTCTACTGCTGTGCCTGTAGGATTTCACTATGAAACAAAATACGTAGTTCTCAGCTACCTGGGGCTTTTATCACAAGAAAAGCCACAGGAGCATCCTTCTGCTTCAACTCAAGGTAATATTTACATGTGCCTGTTGACATATACAACTGTTTTTGCAATATGCATGTGTGCGGAATGTCAGCCTAATGTTTTGTGTTGTCCATGTCTCTATTCATTTCAATGAATAATAAAATGAGCAGTAAGAGATACTGATCGAAACAGAGTTGTTTTATTCAGATTACTGTTTTACTTTGAGCTATGCAGGGCTGACTGGTGTTTATGAAGAAAAAGAAAAGTTTTATTAGCTGTCTTCAGATTAGGAAGGATGGATTTGTGTTACTGCTGTTGAGCAATCTTAGGAATCTGAGGCCATGCTTGCTTTTTGGGGAGGCAAGTAGAATTAATGAGGGATGAGGAGGTGTTTACCAGCATAAAGCCTGTGTGGTGACTTAAGCAATCTCATGTACTAAATAGTTTTGCCCAGTTATGTTAGCACTTCTGTTGTTGTCAGTCAGTGGTAGCGAGAGATGTGAGACTTAATCTGGCCTACACTGCATCTATTTATTCGTTTATTTTTAAGAAGCCAAGGACTGCATGGAGTAAGATGTTTCTTCCAGAACAGGTTTACATGTACAGGAGATTAAGCAGAATAAAATAAGTTTGACAGATTGTCTTTCATGTTCTAGGTTGTGAAGCTTCCTATATTTTGTGTTGGCAAACATTTAAACAACATTTTTTATCGAGATTTTTGTGCTGTCCTGTCAGTTCTTGGTGATGTATATGTTGCTACCAGTTCCTTCAGAACTCCTGATGAAGGCACATTTAAAGAAAAAAAAATCCTTGAGCAAGCATTTGAAAATATGTACTCTGTTACTGAAGTTACTTGTCAGAAATTGAGAAATGCTTGAAAAGAAAAGGGAGCATCAGAGATAAGGCAGAAATAGTGTTGTCAGCATGGCTCTGTAACATATGCTGGTTATATTATTTCCTGTGTAAAATTAAGCTTTGTATATGTAAGATGTGTCTGTTTCTTCCACTGTGACTGTATCTGCAGTCCATGAATGGAGAGACACCTTCGTGCCAGTATGCTGTTTCACAAAACCATTTGCTGGAAAAAGTGCTTATTTTAGGAATAACATCTCATACTGAATAACCCATCTGGGATAGTTTCTGTAACTGTTAATTTATCAAGTAAGTACAAAGCTATAGCCAGGAAGAGCCTAATTCTTTCTACAAATACATAGTTTGTAAAGGAAACTTAGTCTTAAAGCTTTCTTTCTATAATTTGGCTTTGGTTACCTTTGAAAATTGAGAGGAAACTGAATGGTTTGTTAGTACTGAAACCACTAATTAATATTTGAATTCAAGAGCAGTATTAAAACTGTATAGAGAGGAAGCTATAAATTCTTAAATACAGTTTTTCTAATCACTTAAGGAGACTTTTGAGTCACTGAGTAAACATAACAAATCTACTTTTTGGACATGATTTGGGTATGTTAGCTTATGTGACAGCAGAGTATAGTTGCATTTGCTATTAAAAGACTCCAAAGCATTGATAGTTTCCAAATCTGTCCTTTCATCCCTTTCATTCATTGCTCTGAAACTTCTAAGGAGGAAATTATGCATTTCCCTGTCTTTATGATCAACAACTGTGGAGAAAATATTTTTCCCTTTCTTTTCACCTGTCTTGTTTCTCATTCTGTTGACAATGCCTTGGATGGACTTCATCCTCTTATTGAACTAAGTCTCAAGACTAATCTTGTGTTTATGGATTTGTTTCATTCTTTCTGAACCAATTCTTCCTGTTGCTTTTCTGCTTTCTGTATTTCCAACACCTTTCATGTGTCTGGCAATTACTTTTAAAAGATCTTTTCTCCTACTTTTTTTCTCATTGCTTGTAATTGAACAGCCAGCTACACTCAGGCTATATGTGGCAGCAGCTGTGTGTATACTTCAAAGTGCTGTGTGCATATTATTTGAATTTGAATATCAAGTAGCTACGTGTAGTCAGTATTCCTTGTTGGCTAGCATGTGGCTGGTGTCTATGAACTGAAAACTGCCAAAGCAGTGTGCTCTGTATGCTTCTCCCCTAGGGGGACAGTGGGAACAAGAAGTCCATAATGGATGTTACCCGTACTTCCTAATGTGCTGCTGGAAGACAGTTGGGCACTACAGTTACAAGTGTGGCATAAGAGGCCTGCTTAGGACAAGAGATGTGAAAGCCAGTAAATAAAAATGAATAGTTGTTGTTTAGGATCCCATTGTGAAGAAGAAACTTGTTTTTCATAAAGTAAACTTGAGGCATAATAAAAATATGACATTACATCATGCTTGCTGGTGTGTTTTTCATATGTTGTCATCAGCCATAGAAACAGTACTTTGCCTGACCCCTGTTTCGTTTCATTGATGGTTTTTGTGGTACTTTAAAACTCTAATCACTAACGCTTCTACTCTTTGTGGCTGAATGCTTTTATTTATGGCTTGAGGGGGTTCTGGTACAGAGTACTGGCACTGAATCTTATTTTGCTTTAGTTTGCTTATTATGCTGGTAGACCTTTCATGGCAGACAATATAAGAAGTGATGTTTGACCGTTGCTTGTTTGTAGTTCAGTTGTATAACACTTGTCTGTTTTATGCATGTCATTCTTGTGAAGTCTTGACTCTGGTTTATGATACTCTCATATATATATTTCTTTTAAGTCTAAGTCTTTATTCTTTGTTTGATTTCTTTATCTTATTATAATGTATGAGGAGTGTTCAGAAAGGCTGATTTACCTTTATTATGTTAATCTTTTCAGTCTCCTTTTTCCAGTGGAGAGTAAGAGTGTGGGTCAAAGCAGGATCCTAATTATAGCCAGCTTGAATCACCCAGTGGAGGATCCAGTCTCTTTCCATTACATACAAAATGCTAAAATATGAATACATATATATTTACCAGGTGTAGTTAGTATTCGTATACTTTTCAGGAATCTACCCCTTCACCAGTATCCCAAATTTCAGTGGAACTTCTGCAATCCAGTTAAACTAGAGTCTAATGGTGCTACTTCATCTCATGATAGGAGAAATTGAATGCTTTTGTCCATTTACCTGCTACAGCCATCTCCCTAAAACCTCAGCTTTCTTGCATGTCATGCTAGAGAGTTCTTTCTCCATGTCTTTCCATTCCAAAAATTCACTAAGAGTAAAATCTTTAAGGCACTTGTTTCTCATTTTTTTCAGACCTAATATATTTACTAGAGTGATTGCTTTCAGGGGATTTGATTTAGTAAAGAGAAACCTCAGACAAATTACATGGATATCTACCTCACTGTATTTCCTTTGGGACATTTTGATTGGATCGGGGTTTGTTGCAAGCATTATGGTTTCAGTTACAACAGCTAAAAACACTTCTGGCTTCAGCCAAAGGAGGACAGTTTTTAAGTCAACATCTGATTACTAGTTTGAACATTTAATTCAGGTAACTGCTGTTCAGTGCAGGGACTAAGAAGAGAACCATCTGCAGTTATCTAGGCTTCTGAAGATTTATTGGGCATAATCTTTTGACATGATGGCTCTATGGTTTGATATGGTTGATTTCAGTGCAATATTCTCTGGTAGATTTTGATGTCTCCAGAGGAAAATCCAGCAAGTTTAGAACCGAGGAGTAATTTTAGAGGTTACTTTTAATACTGTTTTGGCAGAATAGTCACCCAAATTCAGCCTACTTAAAGCCTGTTAGCAATGAATTCTGCTACTTATTGGTAGATTTTCTTACAGGTGAAAATATAAATTGCTCCAAGAAACCTGCTGTTGCATACATGATAAAATATCATTTGTGTAAGTTCATACAGTCTGAAGCAACTGGTGAATGCAATCATTTAAAATGTGTGTGGAAGCTGTCAGTTACTTGTTTATTAAATTGTGAAGAAGTGCTTTATTATTTTTCCAGAACTCTTGTAGTGTCTGTAACTACTGTTTCAAACACTGAAAATAATAATAACAATACCAAGCACTGGAAGATATTTCTACATCATTTCCCTTGATAATGAAAACTTTCAGTCCGCTGCAGCTGTTAACAGCACTTACTTTTTAAGTGAGTTGAAATGCTCCGATTTTGTGATTCGATGTATTTATAATATAAACACGTCTTTGTGTTTAAACAAGGAGCAATTTGTAGCTTATTTGCTTTCTTAATCTACTCTCCCATTATTTGACTTCATTCCACGTGGCAAGGATTCTCAAGGGAGGTGCTCTTTTCTGTTTTGTGTTTTTTTTTCCTTCAGCAGTCTCCTGAATAAGAAATCTTAATATCTTAATTAAAATCTTAATCCCTGAATTCACATAGCATCCAGGAGATTGATAGTCAAGGCCACCATTACACGGTAGCACGGATGATAGAAGAGGTGAACAAAACTTTGTCACTTTTGTGTTTTCCCTGAGATGCATCTTATCCACAGTACTTTTAATCCAGCTGTTTTGCACGATGTTTTGTTACCATGTGAAGTGAAGTGCTCTAAACATTCAAAGGCTGGAGCCATTGTGATCATTTCCCACACAACAGATCTTACAGCTGAGTAGTGCTGAACTGGGATGATGGGAGAAATTGGTTTGATGTTTATTTGCTCATTTCTCTTCAGTTTGAGGTGAGTTCTGTTACATCTCAGAAGATACACGTACAGCTGTGCAGAGATGATAGGCTTAGTGCATTTTGGGTGAGCTCAAGGCTCCGTAGTGGCCATCCCATGTTTAACACTGCTATCTGTTTTATGTGGTAGTGACCATCATGGGTGGGGTACTTCTTGTTGCAAGATTTTCTATCAGCAGTTGGCTGTTGGAGTGGCTGTTGTAGTCTATCTTGGTTTTCTTTGTACTCTGTCCTTATATCTTCTTTTAACCTTTGTAGTGTCCATTGTTGGTCTATAAGAAGTTAGGGGAGTTTTTGAGGTATTTTTAACTTAGATGTGTGATTGATTTCTTAGAAACTTTCCAGTTAGGGCAAAACATACATACTTGAGCTGAAAGGTCACAGTCTGAAAAGATTAACGTCGTATGTTGGAGCAACTCAGTGGTAGCAGGGAAGCTATTTCCTCAGCTTAGGCAAGGAAAGGGAATTTTTAGGGTGTGACTTGGACAAGAAAAAGGTAGTCCTTCCTAGAAAATGAATTCTCACTTAATAAAGACTCCTCTCAGCCAACATTAGACTGCTAACTGACAATGTCTCGTGTCTTTTTGGTTCTTCCTATTTTTGGGAAGAATATATTTCCTATATTAGTTTAAGCAGAATCGTCTTATGGCTTACAAAGAGCTGCTTTTAAAAATCTTCTACATTCAAGTGCTACTTCTGTGTGTCTGTATTCTAGAGTTTGCTGGGGTGATGCACATGCTTTTCCTAAAAGAAAAAAGGCAAATACATTTAGAAAGAGATTTGCCATATTCTCATCACTTCTCAATGATTGCAGAAATTTTAGGTGCTCGCTTTTCCTTGTCGTTGTAAAAAGTCTGAGGCATTAGAGGAGTATTAGTCATGCTGAGAGTAAATTTCTAATTGAATGTTGACTGTATGAAAGTTTGTCTAAAATCTTAAGAAAGAACTAAAAAATGGAGTTATTGGTAAATTAAAATGACAGGCATTAAAGAAAAAAAAAAGCACACACGGAAGCAATCTGTGACATCAGAGGCATTCTTGCTGGAAAAGAAAAGAGGTGTAATGCCTTTAGTCTCTCCTTGTAGCTACTGTTGTCTTACTAGCTTTAGTTAACACAAACACTGTAGAATCAATGCTGGTTCTCTAATTAATGCATGGCTTCCCATCCCTCCTCCTCCAAGGCTGAACCTTGGGGAACAGGTTAGTCTTGTATTGTTACTAAACTTCTGGAATGAATGGCCATACTGGCAGAACTTACTGCACTACTGTATTTGTTGGTAGTGGCAACAGTGTCTGATGGACAGCTATGCTGTGCCTGAGGAACTTTTGAAACCTTTTTTCCCCTACTTTGCAGGCTACCTGTATATGGCTGAAAAAGAAAATCCTAACAACAAAAAATACTTATGAAAAGGGAACATTTGTTCCATAAATAGAAAGTAGAATGCACTTCTTGTAAGCATGTGTAGCAGAAGTTTGCTCCGTCTTTGGATTGGAAAGAGGCCTTTCAGAGTCAGTTTAGCAAAAGCTCTTAGTAGGCAAACCTGTAATTTTTTTTTCAGCATACAGAAGCATTCAGTGTTTGTATATCTTACAAGTGCCATTTCTGGTGTGACTGTTTGCAATATTAACAAATGAACATCTAGAGGAGTTATTTTTACTGCTTTCTTCTACCTATTTGCCAACTGACATGGAAGTTGTCTAAAGAGGGTAAAAGATGCTGCTTGTTTAGGAGCTTTGCAGTTGGAACACACTATTCTCCCAATACTGCATGCATTTTTTTGTTGTCAGAGTCACTATGTATGTGAGATGCAGAAAGCTGAAGTCCGTCGATAATTAGGATAACAAATAGTGCAAAGTCACTCATCCAGGAGGGTAGGTTTTTGATTTTTTTTTTTTTTTTTTGGCATGACTGAATAGTCAGGTGCTACTGGAATCAGCAGCAGCTGCAAAGTTGTGGGTGTTACGAGATGGAAACCATTGACTGCAGTGCTGATTATCTAAACAGCTCTTTTGTATGCTGGCAGCAGTGGAATTTCTCTTCCTTCCATTTTCCGGGTGACTTCTTATAAAGTATGACAGCTTGTCATGTGTGATCATCATCACATCAGTCCCGTGAGAACAAGTGCTCTCCTGCATACCCTCGTCCTTTTGGTGTACAGGGTGAAGCACAGGTTAAAATAAGAGTTTGCACTTGCACATACTTGTTGTGCTTGACTGTGAAGCAGTGGTATGGTTTCTTAAAGAGTCAGCCGTAAAGGGGTTGACAAGGTGTCAGTGAGTGTCTGTTCATTAACCAGAAGGAGGAACAGTTTGCTCCTCTCTGGAATTTATGGCTCAGTGTGACAGAACAGACTGTTTGAGAAGGGATTTCAGAAATTAAATGAAGTTCTTCTGAATGTGGTGATGGTGACATAATTGTGAGGTTGAGTTAAATAGAATTTAATTGACTGTCTGTTGTTCCTTTGGGCTCTTCACTTAAAGAAATGTTTTACACTGACCTACGCGTTAGTTGGCAAGAATTTGTCTCACAGCTATCTATCAGAAAGAGCATTAGTATATTTGGTGAGTTGGTTCTGTGGATTTTTAACATAGCTTTCAAGTGTAAGAGACCTTGCAAGCTAGTTGTCAAGCATTTAAAAATGCAGAAATATGCCTGGTGTACTTTACTGCACATCTGTGTGTATACTGTTGTTGTGGCTTTCACGTGCCAATGTGAAAACCAGTGATGCTGTGTCTCCATTGTGGAGAAAATGGGAAGGTAATACAGTGTTTACAGTAAATTTAAGCATATATAAATAGAAATAAACCAAAGAAAAGGGGCAGTTGTTTGTAGAGCACCACATTCAGGTTTAGTGTTTTCCAAACAGAAATGAAGAAGTGCTAGAAAGCTGTTTGAGTGAGGAAAGAGTGGGCACAAGCAGCATTATCAGAAGGTCAGCCAGGAGCTGGTGTTTAGATCACGCTAGTCCCAGAAAAGAATTCTAAGTAATATACTGAAGTAAGAGAGCTAAGAAACTGTGTTTTGGGTAACTGTTGAAAGCAACAGTGTTCAGGGCTAACAAGGACTAATAATTAGCTCAAATTATCCCCAAATTTTGGGAATTAAATGGCTGAAAGTGAGGTTTTAAAGAAAAGTTTTGTGGTCAATTTCAAGTGATGCGAAGCTCACTTTTAGGTCCATGTAGATACAACAGTTAGCTCTAAATAGGACATCTTAAGGAATCAGAAGAGGAAAGAAAATTGCAGTGGTAGGCTATTGGCTCAGTGATGTATGGTGAAAATGAGTCAGTGATTATTAGAACGGTTTTCGTGTACTTTCAGAATAGAATTTAAAGAAATGTTTGAAAGCTGATGGAATAAGCCAAGACAAATGCTGAAGATGAAAAACACCAAGAGAAAACAGCTAAACTAGCCTCTGCACCACTGCCTGTGCCAGAAAGCAGCCAGCAACTTGCTGTACTGCCTTATACTGGAAATGTTGACAGTTAGAAGGCAGTTCAAATGTTCTAAAATACTTATGCCTGTTTAGAAACAGATTGTAGTTCCTCTTTATGCTTATATACATACACAAAATAATAATGAAGATGGTTAAAATTATATACAATCCTGAATGGTAGGACTCAAACAGTTTCTTGTGACAAATGACATAGAAGATGTGTTTGTGGTATTTGGGAACATGCAGCCATTTCATGTCTTTGAATGATGTAATTAGGAAATAAGCATTGACAGTTGACTGACCATGGTGGGGTCACTGCTGTTACTTATGAACCCTGTACTAAGTGATTTAATTGTGGCCTGAAGGTTCCCAAAAGCAGTGAGCTGATGTACAGTTGATATCTTGTCAGAACTTTTCATTGACAGAGCAGAGTGTTTTTGTAGATTTTGCAGGGATCAGTAGAAACTTTGTATTTCGCTATTTAAAATAAATGTTGAGCTGAAGTTAAGACTGAGAACACCTGTTTTGTTCTGTAGTTTGATAATGAGTAAGTCAGTTTTAATGGTGACTTGTTCATGCTCATTTTGGGTTGATTTTGGTCTTAAATTCAAGATAAGGTTGTTTTTAAAGCTGTTATGTGCTCTGTGGCTTTACAGGTCTGGATTTCAATGTTTTATTATTTTTTATTTTTTAATATTCATTTTCTATCTTCCAGAAATGTCAAACTTTGTGTTTTGTGGTTCATATAATAAAACTTACTTAACAAATGCACTTAAGGCATCGCATATCATGCTGCTTTCTGAAATAAAATTTTCACCTTGAATTCCTTTACTGTTAGTATTTCGATATCGTGTTCCATTATTTACCTTATTTGAAAGATTGCATTGGAATGATTTCTCTTATTTCTTCTAGGGACTCAACAACAGCTTATGGCACAACACGCTTCAGAGAAAGAGGCTTTGGAAAAGATTAAAATAGAAATCGAGGAGGAGCTAAAACATCTTGATGAAGAGATCTTGGAAGGTGCTCTTCAAATTTCCCCCTCGCAATTGATAATTTCTATGCAGTGTAATGGTGGTTAATTTGTAACAAGTGCTCTAGTTAAAGAGATACTTATGCATTGAATGATGCATTGAATCTCTTCACCTCCCCTCTCCAGCTAAGATTTCTACACATTGTCATATGAAGTTAAATGTGACTGTGTGGAATGGTGCAGTCTAGCCAAAGCAAACAATTGCACTGCTTTCATTAGACTGCTATAAATAATGAAATGTAAACAGCCCTTAAGCTGCTCCATGACAGAAGTGTAAACATACTGAAACAACTAGAATTCTGGGGAGTGTGGACTGAAACCACCACATTTCTCACCTCCACGGTTTATTTTTTGGGACATGCTTTAAGAAGTAGGTGTGGCTTTTATGGGACTCCCAGCAAGAGACAGTTTGGAACCAGTCTGCTTTGCATTTCAGATGGGAAGTATGAACTAGAATGACTCTATATCTGGTTATCTTAATCCACGTAGGCCTTTCTGAGAAATTTTAAACAGAGAAAGAAAAGGTTTATTAACAGAGTATTGTTTTAAAAAGACATGTTGTAGTACTGCTGCAGAAATTCCTAAGTGGGCAAATTTTACCATGGAAAAGAGGCTTTTTCAATGCTCCATCAGGACTGCCTTAAAAATTAGCATAAAAATGAGAATATTTGCTAATTTGCTGGTTAGTTGTGAGATAAGGGTAGAGGGGAGAAATGCAGCTTGCAGTCATCTCTGACTTGGAGGTGTCACTTCCAGATTACATTTGGAACATACTCGCTTTACTAAAATTTGTTCGAAGCATGCTATGTCTATGGAGTTTTCATTTCTTTCTCCATCATATGAATTGTGTTTAACTGATGGGGTGAGAAATCTGAGACTGCTGTTCTTATACGTGTCTACTTTATTTTATATATTTTTTCTTTCAGCTTTTACTACTACAGGATTTGACTGCCACACTTCCCCAGTGTTCAGTCCTGCCAATCCAGAAAGCTCAATAGAAGATTGCCTGGCTCATTTGGGGGAGAAAGTATCCCAGGAATTGAAAGAACATCTGCACAAAGCACTAGAGAGCTTGCTTAGCAAGTGAGTTTCCATTTGTTTTTCAAAGGGAAGGTGTTTTGATTTTGTGTTATGATTGCTACTGAAATGCTAAAGATAACACTACATTCTGTATTGCATTTCTCTTTTTCAGTGTCTCTTTATCTGGTTATGTTCTTGTTTTGTGTTTTAATCTGTGAGTACTTCTTTGTGCTCCTCTCTTTGGATTAATGTAAATTCTGAAAATTTTCCAAGCTTTTGTCATTGAACTTCTGAGACCAGTTGAAGTATTTTGACTAGTTGGTGAAACCAGAAGCTGAGAGCTGCCAATTGCCATTGCCAATTTTATGAACACTGGGTTGTAGCCATGTTAACTTGCCCTATCTAGTAGTTAAGAGCAGAGCTGGATGCTTAATAAATAGTCTGACCCAGTCTGAGTAGGAGAGTCATCTTGAAGGGAAGCTGTGTGGATGCTTCATGGCAGCCTTTTAGGACACGGGTCTGATGCAAATGTGACTCCATGAGCTAACCTTGGGGCATTAGGAGCTGTCCTTCCCGTTTAATCTTATTGTTTAAGTAGCTCGTGTACTTGCCATGCTAGTATCTTGGTTAATGTCATTTGTAAACTTGTAAAATTGCTGTGGTTGCTTGTTATTCTAATATGAATTACTAGCCTCGTTTAAATGGATCCACATGAAGTACTCCTTTCTGTTCAGAATGACTTCTAGAATGTATTTGTAGAGAGCTGGAGCTGTAGAGTGCTATGTTAGGACAGTTACAAATGAAGTTGTAAAGACAGGATTATCAAATAGCTATCTGAGGCTATTTTATGGATTCACTTAAAGGAAGCTGAGAATTACTAGTATTATTCTCTCCACTGCTCATGAAATGTATCCTAGATATCAGTGTCTAGCAAAAAAAGTCAGGTCTCATAGATGGGGTTGAACATGCCATACAGGCTTTGAAGAGGCATCTCATATCCTTGTGAAGGTAATTCCCTTCACGGCAGACTTCTGCAATGTTGTTAATTTGAAAGTCGTTCCTTCTGAACGGGGGAAGATCTTGAATTGTCAGGTTTCTGAAGAGGTGTGTGGAGTTGCTGTCCTTGGAGAAACTCCAAAGCTGTCTGGGTATGGTCCTGGGCAGCCTGCTGTAGGAGACCCAGCTTGAGCAGGGAGTTTAGACCAGATGACCTTCAAAGGTCCCTTCCAACCTCAGCCTGTGATTCCTTAACTAGGTTGTTGTCTTCTTGTAGAAGCTATAGTGGTTGTTGATTTTTATGTCCAATTTTATTTAAGACTGATGAAATCAACCCTGGATTCAGCATCAGAGGTCACACGTAACATCTGACTAGACAGATGGAGGCAGTTGGCTCTTTTCACTGCCTCATCCACAGGAAAACTCTTCATTTAACTTTCAGTAATCAATACATATGCAGTCTGTTTCTGTATATAGGTTTGATAGGATGAAAATGTAAGTTTAATGTTGTGTAACTAAAAATTATTTAACAACAAAAAATGCCTTGCAGGGTACAAGTTCTCCTTTAAGCAACAAAAGATGTGTTAGTATGTTCCTCCAGAAACGGCAGACTCTTATCTGCCTTAACAAAACTGTGCATTCAGATGTTGTACTGAGGGACATGGTTTAGTGAGAAGTATTGGTGATAGATGGACAGTTGGACTGGATGATCTTGGAGGTCTTTTCCAACCATAGTGATTTATGATTCTGTAAATATATATATGAAGTCTGAAATGCCTATGAAAATGTGGTGGCATGCATATTTTTTTGTAAAGTGAACTAGAAGTACTGTCTAGACTCTCAGTAATATCCTTCCTGCAGCTGTTGTTGCTCTTCTCATCCTAGTGATTCATTTGGATTTGCATTCTAAAGGGATTAATGTACCAAGAAAGTTAAGAGAATGCACTTAGAATGACAAGCTCAAATTATCTTTTCTCCAGTGTACTTTAATTTTGTTCTTTCACCAGTGTTTCTTACTGTAGCATTATTTGACAAAATATTTGTTTTGCTAGTATTTTATATTTTCCTCTCGTGTGCCTATATGCAAATATCTTTGTGTTATAGTACAGCAAGCCTGTTAGATTTTGGAAGGTTATTAAAGTTCACTAAGCAGTTAGCATTTCTTCTCTCCAACATCAGATACCACTTTCTGCCTTAAACTGAAGTCTAAACTTGCCTTCTGTCTTGGTCTGGCTTCAGGACAACTGCTTTTGAGGCAGCACATCTTCTCTTATCACTTGTCACAAAGTCTTCATTGTTGTTGCCTGTAAGGTACTATTTGATCTTGGAGGAAAGAGAGTAATTTCATCATCCCAATTCAGAGAACCTAGAGGTGTGAAAGATTTAAAATGAGAAGTCTTTGTTGAAATGTCTACTGAAATACAATGATTATTTTTGCGATCAAAAGTGCTATCTCTTGCAGCTAAATACTTCAACTCTAACATAATGTTAATGCTGCCAGGTGCATGTTGGTTGGTAGCAAGTCATAGAACCTACTTATCTAATATCCTTTAATTTGTAGACTATCAGATTTTTTTTAATACTCACCTAACCAGTTATTTGAAATTGTATAACTGGAAAAAGGTGATGCCTTCTTGCCCAACTGCTGCTGGTGTAATATGAGATTTTTTAGCTCTTGAAAATTACTTGCTGTAATGTATGTGAAAAAAACCTCATTATCAGAAAACTGAGAATTTTATTTTATTCTTGTTCTTTTGTTTCCTTTTATAACTTTCAGTGTTGGTTTAACTTCTGCAGGCCAGTAACATATCAAGAATATCGAGAACGCACACAAGAGGCAGCCGCACATGCCAGTGGATGGAACAAGGTACTGAATAAGTGGCTTTGACTTTGATATCTCTTGCATCAATTTGATGTCCACAGTGTTTCTTGCAGCGGGCAGCTATACTTTACAGAGGACCAAAATTAAAAAGAACTCGCTTGTTTTCAGTGTGAAATAACACGTACTTTCTTAATAAGGGATGTAGACATACTATGTAGTTTTTGGATAATTTAGCCAGAAGTGATTTAATTGAAGTATTCGGTCAATCTTCCTTTATTACAGTAAAATGAAATGTTGGAATTGTTGTTTGACATAATTTTTTGCAATAGTTATTAAAAAAATAATAATTAATTTCCCAAGATATGTTTATTGTTCTAGCAGTTTCAAATGCGATCTGAGACAATAATGTTTTCATAATATTTGTCTACCAACTCTTTGCTTCCAACTCAGGCTCAAAATAAAATTGCTAGCATCCTCACAGTGTTTCAGTTGTTCATGATATGTAAGGAAAGTGTGTGCATACCTGGTTTCAGGAGTAGTTGTCTCAAATGACACACTTTTTTACTTTCTTTAGAACGTGAAGATTTGTAAGCAAACTGCCTTGTGGTAGCTTGAAAGTAGAATGAGTAGAATTTGTCTTTCATTAATCATTCCAATTCATAACTAGTTATTTTCTGAAAGGTTCAGTGTGCATCAGAGAAATAATGGAATAACTATTTGCAAACTTAATGACAAATGAATGTTAAAACTTAGTCTCAAAGTTAAAATAGAGCAAGAAATCTGATTTAAAATTTCATTTCCTTAACTAGATTCCACTGCTTATTTCAGAAACTGATCATCTAAGAAGGGGTGTGGGCACTTTTAAAGCAGTTTGTTAATGTTGCTTGACAAGTTCAAGCCCATGGCTATGGCAGTTACAATTGCTGTGCTTGCTTTCAGGTTGTTGTGTTATGATTCATAACATTTTAGTGAAAGTAACCATGAAATCTGGTTCTCAAGGAGGTGCTTTAAGATAAGTACCTTTTGCTTTCCACTTGATGGAGGGAGTGGACAGAGCTTTGTTCCCTATTGCATCTCTTCTTGCAACTGTAGCCCTGGGTGGGTTGATTTGGAGATTTATGATTCAACCTGTGTTGCTGTTTTTTGTGCAACATGTGTTCTTGAAGACAGCTTTTGTTCTCTTGTCAGCTTTTGATGGAGGGGATTAGCCAGAAGGTTTCTTTGTCATCATCTTTACTTACCTGTAACATTTGTTGCAGTCCACAAGCAAACCTGAGTGGAAATTTTGTGTAGTAGTACAGCATCTGTTTATATTGTTTCTGTGGTAGCTTGATGCTTCAGGAATGTTTAGCAGTTCCTTTAATAATACTTGTTTTGAGGAGATGGAATATGTTTCCTTGGTTTCATTTCCTTTTAAATTCCTTTACTGTCTTAAGCAGAGCCATGTTTTATAACAGAAAAGATCGAAGTACCTTTCCTCCAACTTTAATGTAACTTAATTCTCAATCTAAAGAAGAAGCTGTTAGAAAAAGTAATAAAAGTAGCAAGAAATAGACATGCAGTGTTAGGTCTAATTAGCAGGCATGTATAGCAGCAAAATGAAGTGGTGCTGGCCTTGGGTCTGTGAAGATCTGAAGAATATGCATTTAAACTGACTACCAGAAGACTTGTCCGCTCTTGAAAATTTACTGATATATTTTTTCTGTAAGAAAATATCTGTAAGAAGAGTGTGGGAAGCAGTGAAGATATGTCCTTGGCATGACCGCATTAAGAGGGGAAATACAAATTAATAAGTTGATAGTATTTAATAGTAAAAAAGATGAGATAGAGGAAGCAAGACACACAGTTCTCCTGTTAGAAGAGTTACTTATGGATAGTTTCCTAACTCTTCTTCAGGTTTTACATAAAGGTGTATCTCCTGTTGAACTTGTTTTTGTCAGTTTGCTAAGAATGATGCAGAAAAACTTTTCATCATTCCCTGTTACATGCTCCTGGATATTACATATCCTTTAATTGCTTGGTTGGAGCAGAAACTGAAAACACAATAGTTGTGGCAGATGAGAAAGGGTTAAAAATCTAGAAGGGTTTTCCCACAGATAGACTTCTGGGTGGTACATCTGTGATGTACCAAGATGTCTGTGCTTTTTGTAGCCTACAACTGAGAATCTCACTTTAAATTTCTGACTCTTTGCTGTCGAGAAGAAAATTGTATGGCTCCTTGAAGCAACTTGGACTTGATGAAGAACCTAAGTTAGAATTAACTGATTTTCTACTGTGATTTCACATGTTCTCAGATCTTGCGTTTATTTGTGCATGTGTGTGTATAGGTATCTTTCTTTATATGTGTTTATGTAAAAAAGCTCCTCCTATTTAATGTATTGACTGTGATGTGCTCAGGGAGTCACACCAGTCCCCTAACAGCACAGTATCTCTGTGGCACAAGGCAGATCCAAAGCAGTCCTTGCTAATCTTACCTGATGTTATGTGTATGTGAGACAGAGCATAAGGTAAGCATGTGCTTCTGGGTAGGTATTGCATTAAAATAGTGATGTTAGGTTAGTTGCAAGTTGAATGTGAACAAAGGCTTGATCTGCCTCCTTTACAGTTGGGAAGGAGTCATTTTTCATCATGCTAATTTTCACCGAACCTGTTCATTACTCAGGAACATAAAGAAGATGCTTTGAGATGTAGCTGTTATTTTTACCATTTAAAAATGTGGACCTTTTCCAGAGAGCAGTGGTATGTCTGAACTGCTGAAGGGTTGCAATTAATTTACAAGGGCTTGTCATGTGAAGGAATATTTTCAGTCACTAAAATGTGAGCGTTCATCTCAATAAGAAAATATTGCTGGGTAAACATATGCGTAGGAACATCTGTTCATCCACTGACATCCCACAGAAGCAAAGTTTACCTGTAGAAACTTGAAGCACTGGTTCTCAGTAATAGAATTTCAGGAGGAAAAAAAATAAAAGTACTTCATGTGTTTCTCAGAAACTGCAATGTGGAAATAACAGATACAGTGATGGATTCTGTAAAGAAAAGGATGAGGCTCTCTTTAAAATAAAACCAAGCTAATACCACACCAACTTTAGAGGGATTTGTGTTTCTGTAATAAATGTATTTTGAAATCTCATAGTGAAACACTGCACTGTTGAGGTTTTGATGCTATGCTTAATATTGAATAGTATGTAAATACTCAAAAAAAAAAAAAAAAATTCCACTAGTGTGCATCAGATAAAAGGGTGACAAGTCAGCTGAGGTAGTAGGTAGGTTAGCAGTCATCTTACTGGTGTTGTTTTATTAACCTTTGATTCCCATTAATTAGTAAGAACTAATTTTGTAAACAACAAGGTGAATTTTTCTGTTGAAATAGTCAGAAGATGCATGGAAATGGCAATTACCTTTGATGCAACTTCCTCAAAATCTTCTTGGCATATTGTACTATTTAATTTTTGTTTTGCAGACATGTACTGTAGTGAGGGATTACAAAAGTGTAATTGGCAGAAATTTTTCATTTACACAATCAGAAATCTTCTGATAGTAACTTTTTTTTTTTTTTTTTTAAATGCTTCCCCAGAAGTTTTCTCCTGCCAACTGTTTGCTGGTTTGCTCTGCTTGATTTTGTCTTTGTGTTTCTTCAATCACAGTATAAATAGCCCCTACTACTCTTTCCTATGTGCACTGGTGGAGTGAATTGCAATTGCTTTGAACTGTTAAGGGTCCATTTTATCTGTGGTCTGGTTTAAAACTTAACACTATTCACATAGCTACTGTTAAGTACAAAAAGCTGCAGTTAGCCTTAGTGGGAGTACTGTGAACCTGATTAATTTGCAAACCTGGTTGCCCTTCTGCTGATCTCTAAGATAGAAGTGTCAGTAATCTCAATGGGAAAGAAAAAACTGTGTGTTTGTCAGTCTGCACAAAACTGAATATGAGTGTATGAATTTGGTCCTTAGCTGTAAAGGCCTACAAGGGACTCTAAATTTGGGAGGAATGGGTAGGTTTGATATTTAAGTTGGCAAAGGAAGAAAGCAGTAGTTTGAACTCTCTTCATTTCCTAAGCAGCCTCTTTTTCTTTTTTGCCTTTGTTTCTTTCCCCTTCAGCTTAAAGTAAATGCCAAATATTTTGAAATTAAAATCTTCATGCAGTTGTAGAATTAAGTGGATGCATCCAAAGCTTACCTAGTTCAGACAGCATGTTTTCTTTTCTTTAAGCCAAGAAGACTGAAGTTTCCTCTGATGCTTACCTTACCTTGACCTGCTCCTTAGGCTTATGCTTATTCACATAGCAGTAAGCCTGCAGCTTTTTCTGCCTCTGGTTCAAGATTAATTACAAGAAACTAAAAAAAAAAAACAACAAAAAACAAAAACAAAAAAAAAAAGAAAAAACAAAGCTAAGAAACCACAAAGCTTTTAAAATTCAAGTACCATCTCATTTCTAGTTAAATGAATGAAGCATTAACTATTTTTCCCAGAACAATAATATTACCTGTCCTCTGTAGTATTGAACTCCCTCTATTTTTAATCAATTGGAATGTCTTAAATTTATCAGATTACAGGCATTTTTAATACCTTATCTATTTTTAGGGATCCATTGGATCCATCTGAATGTGACTCCACCATGGATTTAGTACAAATGTCAAATCCAGCCAAGTGCCCGCTCTTCTTGTGCTTCTTCCTCCAGCTTTGGTTCCCAAGGTGTGATTTCTGGGAATAGTAATGGAAGATATTTACACAAAAGAAGATCAGGCTGAAAGAGGAGACTGGAGAAGGAAGGGGCACTTGGAGTTCAATCTGAGCAAACGTATTAACCTGGATCTACCTTGTGTGGGCAGAAAACAACGTTCTGATTTGCAGCGTTCTAATGATCCTCTTCAGCAGTTACAGAGAATAGAAGTACAATGCAGTTGTCACAAACTAGATGCAGTAAAATTAGTAGGACTTTCTCTTGTATGGTAATAAAGCTTTCTCGGGTGCTAATGGATTCAGTTCCTACCAGTTTTTCCTGAACTTGGCAAAGTGCTACATAAACTTTGCCCAGAGGGCCACTCGCATGAAGAATAAATGTAGAGTTTAAAAGTTCAACTGCATGTTGTTAAGGCAAACAATAACATAATTTCAGAAGGAAGCATCTAGAACTATGTTATATTAAGGAGGTGAGTTAGTGCATTTTCTAGAGGAATTCACATTTGAGTTAAGGCTGTGCGTTCTGTTAAATACAAAAAAAGGTTGAAAGGAGAAGAAGGGGTAGGAAAGAAGGCAAGGATTTCTGTACAAAGTAAATTTGGCATACAAGAGAGAGTTCAGTGTAGAGAGGGCTGTGTATTTATCACTTGAACTAGGCTTGTAATCTTATTGTGCTGTGAGGAGTTTATAAAACTGTAGAATACCCTAAGTTTGAAGGGACCCGTAAGGGTCGTTGGGTCCAACTCCTGGCTCCAACACAGCACCACACAAAATCCAAACCCTGTATCTGAGAGCAGTGTCCAAAGGCTCCTTGAACTCTGGCACTTGGGGATGTGCCCACTGCCCTGTGCAGCCCGTTCCATGCCCACCTCCCTGTGCTGCAGTCCCTGTCCCTGACCCCCAGCTGCCCTCCCCTGACAGCTCCATGCCGTTCCCTCGGCCCTGTCGCTGTCACACAGCAGAGCTCAGCGCTGCCCCTCCGCTCCCTGTGAGGAGCTGCAGCCGCTATCAGGCCTCCCCTCAGCTCCTCTCTCTGCGCTGAGCAAACCAAGGGACCTCAGCCACTCTTCACACATCTTGCTCTGCAGACCCTTCCCCATTTTCATAGCCCCAGCCTGCACCCAGTGCTCAAGGTGAGGCTGCAGAGCAGGACAACCCTTCCCTTGCCTGGTGGCAGTGCTGGGCCTGATGCACCCCAAGGTATGGTTGACTTTCGTAGCTGCCAGGGCACATTGCTAACTCAAGTTCAACTTGCTTTTGGCCAGAGAGCACAGTCTGTGGGGCTGCTCTCCTGCCTCTTATCCCTTACTCTTTACATACAGCTAGGATTGCCCCCTTCCAGATTCAGAACCCAGCGCTTGCCAATGTTAAGCATCATAGATTCTGGCTGCCAGCTTGATGTAGCTCCATTTGTCTTATAGCTGTTTGAGCCCAAGTTATTCGGTTGCGTCCTGTCTGAAAACCAAATGTAAACTTCTAAAAAGACTGTCCAATGCAATGCATCTATGAAAGAATGAGTATGAGTTTGCCGTTTGAAAACAGTTTGGATGTATAGCATTTTAAACAATAGCATTGCTTTTTGTCTCTTCCAATGTTGGAAGTTCTGGACCTATTCTTGCTTCTTTTTACTTGAATCTTGTGTTGTGGAAACATGGTATTCAGGAAGCCACTGCAGTCCTCTTCTGTGAAACTGTCAAATTACACCGTGATGTTTTGCTTTATCAGATTTAAGTGCTCCTTTCCTACTGTTTTGTATTGTATTTCTGCATCTTGTCTTCACAAAAATGACGTGTATATTCCCCTGATAACTTTGAACTTCCAAATTCAGACCATTTCCGTAGGTCACATAAGTTCTTCTGTTTTACCTGCCTCAGGAGTATTGATAATGTTCTTTGAATTTTTTTGTAATTCTTGTTTTTTTGAAGGTCTTGGTGCCCCTGGTTCTGCTACAGCAATTTCTGATGGAATTAACTAGAAGAGGCCAGGAACCACTGAGTGCACTTGTGAACTTTGGAGTGACGTATCTAGAAGACTATTCTGCAGACTATATCATTCAACAAGGAGGTTGGGTAAGAAGATAAAGTTGAATTTGCATGTTTTATTCAAAGCTTATTTCTAAGCATGGTGCTAGCATTGAAAGCTAAAAGGAGTTGATGGAAATAAATCTGTGAGAGGATGCCTCAGGAAAAGAAAAAAAAGGCAAGAGGTTACAACCATATTGTTCATGCAGTTGGAAAGGGGTCTGTCAGGCAGTAATGTATTTCACCTCTCTACCCTAAGGCAGAACTGACTTTTACCCATTCGTTGCTTCTATTCACATGAAAGATCTGTGTGATTGGATATCACAATTTCCGCAGGCAGTTTGTTCCAGTTCTTTGCATGTCTGGTTTGTTAAATTGCTGTTGATATAGAAAATGTCCTCAGAAGTGAAGTCATAGTTTCCATACACTGCATGTCGAGATGCTAATACACTGCCACATGGTTGAGCTTTTGTTTGAATGCTCTTTCCTGTTAATATACAGAATTACGTTTACATGCAGATACTCTTAGCAAAAGAGATACCGTGCCTGAGAGCATCATCTTTTTAATCTTATCTGCATGCTACAGTGACTGTTGCAAATGGTCTATGCTTTTTTC
The DNA here is from genome assembly GCF_023343835.1 of Lagopus muta. NCBI lineage: Eukaryota > Metazoa > Chordata > Aves > Galliformes > Phasianidae > Lagopus > Lagopus muta. The sequence continues at coordinate 61,042,021 of NC_064433.1, forward strand.
CTCCTCTTAAATTTCAGAGGGTTTTTAGCAGATAACTAATTGGGGAGCACTTAGTACAGAAATGCCAAGAGGTATGAATTTATTTTTATAATAAGTGACAAAGTAGCTAACATAGATTGAATTTTACATAGGAACAATCAAGATCTCTTTGTGTTGCATTTCCTCGTAGAAATCTTTAGATTCATGGTAACCGATGTTCCAGAGTCATGGCCTGCTAAGCAAGTTGCATTTTAAAATACATCAGATAGCTCACAGCTGTTGAGCTGTGTCTTGAAAGCAGAGCTTTGCTAAAGGAGGTTGAGCTTTAGATTACTGGGCTTGGGAGGGATACCAAATTTGAATGGAATTAATCTGGGATTAGGAAAATGCAAGTTGATTTATTATAAAAAATAAAGCTCTTCAGGAAAACCCAGTGATTAAAAAGCATTAGTAGGAAAAATCTCATTTGAATTGCGCCTCAGATTTCATGAGTTTACCTGAAATTTTCTGTAGGAGTAGTTAGTTCCAGAATTTCTGTATGTCTGTACCTCCCTAAAAGCTTTCACTTCTTGGCAATTGTGGTTAATAGTGTTCAAAACCTCTTGGGGGTGGGGTGGGAGGGTGGAGGGTTTATCTTTAATGGACAGAAAAACCGAACAGCATGCATCCGAATGACCTTGAGTCACTGATAAATGCATTTCCATTTCAAAGTCTTTTTCTCACAGGGAAGGCACTTACTTTTGACTGTTGTGGTTTAAGCTGGCAGGTGGCTGAGCACCACAGTCTTTTGCTTACTCCTTCCCCTTCCCAGTAGGGTGGGGAAGAGGATCAGGGAAAAAAAAAGGTGGAACTCATGGGTTGGGATACAACTATCTACTAGGATGGAGTGAAGGAAAATGATAACATTTATGACAGTATGTATGTGTGTGTGTATGTATGTTTATATATATGCATGTATATGTATGAATGTATATAACAAGTGTTGCACAAGCAATTGCTCACCACCCCCTGACTGATGCCCAGCTAACCCCCTGAGCAGCGGAAGAGAGAGAGAGAGACCCTCACCCCCTTCAAGACTGCTTCTGCATGATGTCACATGGTGTGGAATATCCCTTTGGCCAGTTGCAGTCAGCTGAACAACTTGGGTCCTTTGCTAGAATGGCCTTGGCTCTCTACAGCACTGCTTAGCAGCAACTGTAAACAGCGGTGTGTTATCAACATCGTTTTTCCTCCTAGAACCAAAATACAGCATCGTACCAGACACTCTAAAGAAAAACAGTTCCATCCCTGCTGAAACTAAGACATCAACTTTAAGAGGAGTGGGTAGTAGTGTTATTTTGTCTTTGTGGTTTTGTTTTGTTTTGTTTTGTTTTTTATCTCAGGAAGGTAGTGATCTGTTTTCTAGCCCCCATGTGAGGCCTGCTATAAACATACTTAATACAGCACAAAGCCTCTGAACACAGCAGCTTTCCAGCATAGCCTCCGAGGGAGGGGGATGTGCTTTGTGTTTGTGTGACTGTGCATGTATGTACAGATCTGGGTAGTCTGCGTTTAATGGGCTACAAACTTGTCTGTATACATCCACTCAGGCATAAAATCAGACTGACATAAGCGGTGCAGCAAACAAGCCAGAGCTATTTTTGAAACAGCAGAAGAGGCGAGGAAAGAGGCAAGGTGATGAAAATCCTTTCCAACTGAATTAACGTAGCCATGCTAACCCTTTGTGAGTTGCTGTGGGCATGGGGCTTGAGGCCCCCCTTGTTTGCAGTTTTACTTGCAGAAAGGGAATGTATGGTTTTACTGTCTTCTGTTTCCTATAAGGAGAATGTTCATTTCTATAGGGTGAGGTTCTTCTCAGTTTGTTCTGAATCTGTGGGATTGTATTCTGGGAACGTCCGTGCGAAGGGCAGGGAGTGGAAGATGTATGTTTTTGAGCAGGGCTGGGGGGAGCTGCACGGCAGGCTGTTAGCTGTTACGCAAGTGTTTTGAATTCATAAGAGAGGCATCTGCCACAGGAGTGCTGTGTGCCAGATCAAGCTGTCAGTTATACTTTGCTAGTGCCATAAAGGCAGTTTATAAACCCAGGAGTCTCCGATGAATTATGATGTTATGACAGTAAGAGATTTGGGTTTTCCATTACTTCAAACATGTATTTCTTACGTATGACAGGTATTTTGCTTGAAACTGAAAAGATACTAGAACAGCCTACCTAGTGTTTTGTAGATGTGGAGCAAAGGAGAGCTTTATGGGAGCCTGTTTTTCAATGGTGAATTGAAAAATGTCTATAATCTTATCAGGTTCTCTTGCATCCCTTGGCACCGTGTAATTTGGGATCCTCAGTTTTTTGAGTGAAGCCTACCTTTGACAGAAGAAAAGTAGTCAGTGGGAAGAGCAGGGGCTAGCTGAGCCTGTCTGCTTTCCAAGCTGCTGTTCTGCAGAGTCAGAACACTCTGGAGTTGCATCATCCATTTGCTCTATAACACTGTGCTGCTGCTGTAGTGCTTGAAGAGCTCCTGGGATTCTGCCTGCATACAGGGTTTCAAGCTATTTGGTGGGCTCAGGAGTGTTGTACATCCAGGAAAGCATCTGACCGAGGACTATAAACAACAGTTATGAGAAGCAAAATTGCTAGCTCAAGGGAATAAAGATTGAAAAAATCGATAGTTGGGAAATAGATTTCAATAAATCAGCGTGGCTTGTGAGAAATGGGAAATTTGAGATGCCAGCTGTAAAGCCTCTAAGGTGAGAAGTATCCTTTGGATTTATTTATTTTTTTCTCTGTCATGTAGAGATGTAGTGATGAGAAGTGTTGAGCAGTGAGTGTTCCCTTCCCATTCTTCCTTCAGGCACTAGAATTTTTATTCCCTTAATTGTTAAATTAAAGGAGTGCGACTGTGTTGTAATGAGTGCTTATTAGGAGAATGGCTGGCATATTTTCACTTCGAAGTGCGTATGATATTCTGATGTTATGATTCTGGCTGTTGTGTAAGCCTTCTAAAAGGGCTGCCTGTCCTCAGTGTGTTGTGTTTGGATGCAGCTGTCACATAGATGTCGATGAATGAAGAGCTGAAACGACTACTCCATCTGGGTTACAGTCTCATAGATTTGCAGCTAGCTGCAAGCTGTGTTTAGAAGGCTGTAGGAAAGCAATGTAATCTTGCTTTCTTCTGGACATTCTCTGTTTTACACCAGCTGCAGGGAAGGGTTTTGATGTAGCACTAGCATTTTACTCTGCTTGACTTTACGTACGATCTCTCTTTGGAGCAAAAGCATGTTTGGCATTTCAAGTGCACTGAATAGCTGTGTGTGAGGATAGACATTTCTTTCTTCTGATGCTGTTTTGATCCCAAATGAATCCTAGAATCCAGTTTCCTTATCATTTTGAACCACCACAAACCAATTCCCAGCTTGATTTGGCAGTAATTTCATTCTTCTGTTTCCAGAGACCAATGTTAGGGCTCAACAGACTGACGTGCAGTGTACACACTCTCCCCTCCCATCTCCTCCTATCCCCTCCCTTTCCCTCCTCTTACTTCCCCTCCCTTTTTCCTCTGTCTGACTTCTCCAGGACTGAATGCTGCTGCATCAGAAGCAATTCTTGGTCTCCTGCAAAAGTGCACAGTAAGGCCAGTCAGTTGGTAAGGTTTTTTTTCCTCTTCCTTTCCCATCCCTCCTTCCAAATAATTTATTTCTTCTCAAGCTCTGTATATTATGATTTTTAGTGGCTAGATTTCATATATCTGAGGATGTATATAAAGAGGAAAAAGCATAAGATTACTTGGAAGCTAGGTGCTTTTTCCCAGGTTCTCTCTCCTGTTACAAGCCTACCTGCTTTTCAGTTGTTTGAAATGTGAAATGAGTGCATGGTCAGGCTCAGCTGGTAACCTTCTCTCAATGGGAGGCTGCTATTTGTATTTTTGACAATAGCTGAAATTGTCTCTGCCCTCCCAGTGTTCCCGTCTCAGGATGTTCAGATCTGAATTTGAGTTTGACTAGCCGTTGCATGTGTTGAAGACTATAAATTTCCTTGAAGTGTGCATAGTGTTAATAGTTTCTTATCTTTAGAAGGGCTGTTCTTTCTCTCCTGTGTTTTGATTTGGGATTTTCTGCTGTTCTTGACATTATCTTTGCTGCTGTTGATCGAATAATCTGTGTGCTGGAGTCTGTTAACTGTCTGGACAAGGGTAAAGAGGCACTTGTCATCCCAGGGAAAGGAGGCAGGCAGCTTGTGCAACTGGAGCAGCAGTCCAGGTGTCTGCCTTGAGAATGACAATGCAAAAACAGACAGACCTTCTACGCTGGAGGAAGGAGAAGAAAATTTAACATGGTAGAGATGCAAAAAAGGGCAATCTAATTAGAGAAGTTTTATATAGGAATTTTCCTTTCAAAATAATTATAGTTTATTTCTGTCTCGGAAAATGGCAATGAAATATACACTTTTGTTTATGTGTAACTTCTTTAGTACAGGAAAAGATTTTTTTAGGCACTGTGGCTGAAAGAGAAGGAGCTTAAATGGCAAATGACTGAGCAACTAGGTCTCCTTGTCTTTTTTCCTTTCAGCAGCTTCAAATCAGTCTGTCTAAAGAAGTCGTCTCTAAATTACTGATTTTGCTTCAGCATACACAGCTAAGATTAAAGCCTCATGAGCTGTTGCTTTGGAATTGGCACTCTGCAGGTAGTAGAGGTTATGCTGGAGGACAGGGAAAAGTAATAGGATTCATTTCTGCAGGCTGTTCTAGCCAAAACAGTCCTTGAAGGGGGTGAAAGTAGTGTCTATAATATCAGTGTGGTTTATTTGGTTCAGATGAACAGTTGATTGTCTTCTTTTTTTCCCCCTTCCCCCCATTCTTTTAATAGAACGTTTTAAGTCTGATACAGTTCTGTTTGTGTATTCTGCTCTGTTTTTCTTGTCTCCACCTACCTTAAGTTTCATGAAGATGCATGTGAATGAACGTCTCGGGGGCTTTTAATGCCGCTGTTATTTTTGAGCTGTTTTAGACCTGAGGTTTGTGAGCTCATACTCTCAGCTCTGGTGAAACTTGTTACTGTGGGAAATTTGCTTATTTCATCAGAGGGAGCTCTCTTGGGATTCCAGGATGTGGGCAAGTTCATAATTCATTGCCTCCTGTTTTTCAGACACTAGATTTTTAAGCACAAATGCAGCTGATGGTTTCCTATTACTTATACTGCTGCTGTGACACTGATGTGTAGGAAAAAAATCACTGAGCCTCATCTCGTTTCTCTTTGATAAATTATGTTACAAGGTAAAGGGAATACTCCAGCCTGAGGAACTTCCTAGCTATGTTGAGTGTTTTGCATTATTTTTATCATAGTAAATATTGCTGTTCTGGAACATTCCACTTCCTGACAGCATTTTTTCCTGTACTGCAAGGGGTTTTCTTGGGGATTTACATAGAATCTCAGAATGGCTTGGGTTGGACAGGACTTGAAAGATCACCCAGTCCCAACCCCTGCCGTGGGCAGGGCTGCCACCCAGCAGCTCCAGCTGCCCAGGGCCCCATCCAACCTGGCCTTGAATGCCTCCAGGGATGGGGCACCACACCTTCTCTGGGCAGCTGTTCTAAGCATACTCAAGGCCCTCCTCTGGACCCACTCCAACAGCTCCACATCTTTTTTTTTGTGCTGGAGGCCCCCGGATGCAGTACTGCAGGTGGGACCTCACAGGGCAGAGCTGAGGAGGACAATCCCCTCCCTTCTCTCTGCTGCCACCTCTCTGTTGATGCAGCCCAGAACACAGTTGGCCTTGCAGGCTGTGGGTGCACACTGCTGCTTCATGTCCAGCTTTTCATCTGCTGGAATACCCAAGTCCTTTTCTGCAGGGCTGCTCTCAGTCCATCTGGTTGTAGAGAAAACAGGGAAAAGGCACCATAGTGGCAGAATAGATTTCTTTTTTTTTTCTTCTCCCACAAGGTGGCACTCCTCTCTGACCCCTATGCACAAAATTTTTCCTGTTCTGGATGCAATCAAGATTTGGGGTATATTGCTGGCTTGCTTGGCTCTACAGCTTTTCTGGCTCTTTTTCTTTGTTTTTTGAGGCTTAATTTCAAATGATTTGCCTACCCAAACCATTCCTTGTGCAGACAGTCAGCTGTTGAAACTGTAGACCAGTCAAGCTTTTCAGAATATTAAAACACAAGTAAAATCTCTGTGTTTAAAGTTATGGGGAGGTGATGTGAAGGAAATGATGTAATACTGGTCAAGTTGGTGATAATGTAGGGGACTTAATTTTGTCTTTCTGGTTTCCAGTTCTTAAACACCTAATCTCCTCACAGCTAGTGATTTCTAGTCGCAGCTTCTGCAGCAATTAGAAACAGTCATTTTAGATGCATTTGCTCTTGTGGACTTACAAGGCTGGGCTTTTGAAGTCTTCCCTAAGGTGAAGTAAGTGCTCTGTTAGGTGCATTCATGGGTATCTCTTTCCATTCTTTAACAACACCTCCTTTACAGACATAACACTGCTTTTCTAGGGGAAAAAAAAGGTTGTTATCTTTGAGACAATCAGAATTTAATTTGTTTCCACCAGAAACAGCCTCACATAAATGAGATTTAAATTATTATACTGGTAAGTAAGATTTTCTTTTCTTATGCATCGTTTTTGTTATATACCTACCTTAGTAAATCAGTTTGTATGAAATTAATAACAGACTAATTAGAAGACTATGAAAAACAGTACTGTTGTTGTCATGAGCATCAGTTTCTAGGTCTTGAATTTTTATTTTTCTGTTTACTGTCTTGAAATCATAATTGAAACCGAGATATGATTTTAAGTAATTCCTAAGTTCTGACTATATGTTAAAGGTTGGCAGTGTTCTGGATCCACTGCTGAGACTGCTTTTCAGCAAAGTTCAGATTACTGATGCTTGCTTAGATCCCCATAGATCACATACAGTGATTGGCTTCTGGAGCTTCAATTTCTGTCTGCAGTTCTCAACAGAACTAAGTTTATCCTTTCCTCAAGGCTGCTGCATGTACTGTGGACCATCCTGTTTATGTTCAAGCTAAGAGGGGAACTGTCTGGTTCTCCTTCCCCTTACTATGACTTGTGCCAACTCTTCCCTCAAGTGGCAGTAGTTGGAATCAGGAGTGGTGGTGCAGCGTGGTGCAGTGAAGGACGTCCTCTGGCTTCTGTGTAAGAATGCTGGAGGAAAAGCACTCTGAGTTTACAAGTGTCCCATCCATCATTTAAAAAAGCAGAACTTGGATTTTTCTGGTCTGGAGCAGTAGATGATCCCTTCATTTACAATAGATAAAGCAGATAAAGAAAGACATATGTACTTTTTTTTTTAACCATTAAATCAAAACAGTTTGGCTTATATAAGGCCCAAAGTTATTAAAAATCCTTCCAAATGTTCCATCCTGTCCTGAATTAATCTGTTTGTTGGAGCTTTGCTTCTGGGTCACATCTGCAGATGAATCAAAAGAACTGTCCTGAATGTCATTCAGTTTTTATTGCTGCTGCTTTAAAAGAAAAACACAACACATACACACAAAAATTCAAACCCCAACCAAATCAGTAGTAAATCCTGGCTTTATCCTCTTAATTTGCTGAATTAACTCTTAATTCAGCTTAAGAAATGTTAATCATCTATCCTAAAGAATGTTGGACTGTTGGACTTCTCAATTAAAACTTCATAAACATTTAGTGAACTATTGGAATTACACATTGATGCTCAATACGTTGGCTTTCCACCTTGTTTTCACTGTTGGGCAATCAGTTTCTTCAGGCTTAGAGAGTTCTGTCCCCAAGGCATTGACATGAAAGTGAAGTTGTCTGTGACAACTTGCTGCAGAAAGGGCTCACCTGGGCTTTATAAGGCTCTGATTTACAGGGAGGCAGTCGCTGATCACGTCCTTTTCAGTAAAGCATGAGCCTCTTAGGCCCATCCATTCTGATGAAGACAAGGTGGTTGTGTGGTTTCTACAGGAATTAATGAAGGCTTCAATGCCCATGTTCCCCCTTTGCTGTCCCTTCTTCATTCCCTTACCCTTTCCAAAGCAGTTTAGCATGTTACCCCATGTTACGTGCACAGATTTTACCTGTGTTCTGTGAATGATATCTCTCCAGTTGAAAGTGCTTCAGCAAATCATATGGCATTTAAAAATTACCCCAACTCGGGAATAACTAATGCCTCATCCTTACATGTCAGCATTGCTTCCAGCAATCATATCACACTGAGCTAAGGTATTTTGCTTGGTCTGGGGGAGCTGCAGGTCCGCATGGTTGCTGTGATGGTACTCTGTGCTATTTGTTTATCTTTGCCAAACCATTTGTGGGTGCCCCATGAAGAATGACCTCATTGCGGCTCTCACCTGCAGCATTCAGGCTCTGTAGCCTCTACATTTGCTCCCACTTCTTGGGTCTTCTCTTTCATTGCCCTTACATTACAATGCTGCTTGCTTCTTCTTCAGTGACAGAGCTCTGTTTTGGTTTAATGGTGTGCAGTGCATTTGGAAAAAAAAAATGGGTTTCATAGTGAAGCACAACTTTTGAGAGGGTACCGAAGTCTTGAGTTTTCAGTCAGTGCTGATAGAAGAGAACTTGCTTTGGATTTGTTGGTGTATATGGGGTGTCTGACCACTTTATGAATGTAATGCTTTATTGCTTTATATATCCTTCTGAATCGAGACTTTGCCTCCACCTTTTAACTACTTAGTGAAGGACATGATCACTTTCAGCCTTCCTCCTGAAGATTTATGTGTATCATTTCTTTGCAGAGTTTCTGAACCTGTCACTGATCCAGGTGATCCATATATGTACCCAAGCAATTTAAAGGAATTTATGAAGATAAGTTCCTTTAGTGTTCTGCCAATTTCTTCTTTTAGTGCATAATTATCTTCCAAAAGTCCGTGGGCCGAGAAGATGAGATTCAGATCCTGTCCCTGCCAAGATACATTGTGAAGTCTTTATGTTCTCAGTGCAGGCTGTAGTACAGGCACTGTTGTACTGAAGGGTCCAGAAATGAGACCATTGAATTTGGTAAAACAGCAGGGTGTTGCTGGGGAATGAATAGAGAAACCTCACTCCTATGCTCACTCTGAGGTATGCTGACCCCTTTTCACAAGGTTTATTGATGTGATGATAATTCATGCCATGAGAGATTAAAACGTTACTGCCCGTGAGTTCCCCAGATCTCTCAAGTCCCACTTCAGTGCTTTAGCCAGAGGTCCGTTCCTGCTTCATTTGCTCTTCAGTTAGTACAAGTGATGAACAGTGTTTGCTCTTTCTCTCCTGTGCCTGCATGCTCTGTTTAGTTCTGTTTTGTTCTGTTGGTGTGGAGATCCTTCCCTCTTCCAGAGGCTCTGTGCAGGCAGAGCCTGGCCCATCACGCTTCTCAGGGAGAGAGCGCTTTGCTTCTGGCCTCGCTGCTATCAGCTCTGCTGATATGCCCACTGAAGGTTAGAAACCATTCACTTGTAGGCACTGAATTCCTTGCGTGTTAGGAACTGAGTGATGACTGGGAGTTACCAAGGCTGAAATGCATTTTCCTTCTACTCTGGAAGCAGGGCACTGGGATAGATAGAGCATTTTTTGGCATCAGTGTGAGCAAGAGCAGCTGCTGGCTTCCATCTACCCTCAGTCGCACACTGGAGCGTCTTGGCAGACCTAACTGGAAACTGATCGGGTTTAAAAACAACTCATCAGGATAAACAGTATGTTTATTTTTAATTTGGAGCTGTTCCTCGTCAGATCACTGCTTGGATCCACACAAAAGTTGTGGATAACCAAAGAGGTATCTCAGTGCCATAGGTGAAGGACGAGCAGAACCAAGACCCCAATTCATACGTGTCGGAAAGGGTTTAAAAGAGGGGGACAACTGCCTGGAGTGCTTTGGGGCACCTTTTGATTGTGGAGTGGGGCAGGGAGAAGGAAAAATAATGGATTTTTTTTTTTTTCTTTCCAGTGCTTTATGTTATGATGGGACTGTACAGGAAACCTTGATACTTGTGAAAAGAATTTGTACCGGCAGGGCTGCGGTTCTGTAGGAACTGGCAAAATGCTCAAACTGGCAAATGGTTTTGTTAGGAGCAAGGGGGTAATCGAATCTTTGCTTCTGGCCTCACAGACAAACTCTGGGGTTCCTCTCAGCCCCTAGCTACTGATTCTGTGTTTGTGTTATCACACCCATTGTAGGTTGTTCTGCGCATAATGTATTTTTCCACTTGTAATTTTCATCTTGAGACAAACCTCTTCTGTGGTACGAACTCAGCAGCCCACCCATGGCTAGTTGTTCTGTTCTCTGGGTGTCCCTCTTGCATTGGCTGGGTTTTGTAGTCTCCTCCAAAACGTAGGTTAGACGAATCCTGCTTCTCCAGAGGCCCTCTCACTTTGCTGTCAGCTTCGTTAGATTTCCAGGCATCCTCTTTCATCCCATACAGGGCACGTAATGCTGAAATCATTGCTCACACGTTGTGTCCTTTTCATTCATAGGGGACGGTCTTTAGTTTGGAATCTGAAGAGGAGGAGTACCCCGGCCTCATCGCAGAGGACAGTAATGATATCTACATTCTGACCAGTGACAACTCAGGCCAGGTGAGCCCCCCAGAGTCCCCGACGGTGACCACGTCGTGGCAGTCAGAGAGCCTGCCTGTCTCCCTGTCAGCAAGCCAGAGCTGGCACACAGAGAGCCTGCCTGTCTCCCTGGGGCCGGAGTCCTGGCAGCAAGTGGCCATGGATCCTGAAGAAGTCAAGAGCCTGGATAGCAACGGTGGGGCTGAAGAAAGGAGCGAGAACAACTCTTCTAACTCCGACATCGTTCACGTGGAGAAGGAAGAGATACCAGAGGGGATTGAGGAAGCAGTGGTGTCAGCAGTCGCTGCAGAGACCGTGCAGGCAGCGTTTCCAGAAACCCCTGCTTCTTTACAGGAAGTAAAACCTCAAGCTGAAATTGTTGCTGTAGAAAAAGCACATCCCTCTGCACGTCGTACAAAACAGGAGAAGGGAAAAGTGGCCGAAGAGCTTGTTGAACCTGAGATCCCCGTGTTAAGTAAACCTGTCCCAAAGTTAACCCCATCGGAAGAAAAGGCTGCACCAGAACCTGAGAAAATACTGCTTCCAGGGGAAAAAAAAGTGGGGAAAGAAGGCCCTTTGGAAGAAATAGAAGAGAAATCCTCCACTGCAGAGGAGAAGCCTATCTTATTGCCAGAAGGGAAATCGATATTGCTGTACGGTGGGGCTGCTGCGGTAGCCATATTGGCTGTGGCAGTCGGAGTAGCGCTGGCGCTTAGGAAAAAGTAAGAGCTCTCTTGAGGAGGAGGAGGGGGAGAGAGAAGCGAGCGCAATCCAATTGTTGTAGTTGTGTTACCTAAAGGTTGAGCTGCCTGCTGTGTAATTGGACATTTGAGTAATGGTGACGGGGTGAGGTCATTCAATAAGCCTCCAGCTATGGACAATCACGTTTTTAGTAGAATTGGGGCGGGGACTGGTTTTTCCTGATTAAAGTACAGGGGTATTTTTAAAGAAAAAAAAAAAACCAACAAAAACAACACAATAATAAATTCTGCAAATGTAAGAACTTAAGTGCAGGTGCTGAGGAACGGGGTGCTCGTACTCGAGGAACTGGAACAGAGAATTCCTGGGGAAGGGTAGAGCCAGCTGCTGCAAACCCCTGGATTTTTTGGCTTCTCCAAGCGACTGCTGCTGCAGCTGTGCTGTCCTGTCACTTCCCTGCGCTTCCCGAGCCCTTCCTAGCCCAAGTCCTGCAGCGAGAGGCTGGTCTCCTTCTAGCTCAGCTTCCTCTCAGGTACTGCACTGCTCCTTGTAACCTCGCAGGTTCCTCTTAAACCCCAGCAGGAGAGTGCTTATTCTTACCTCTTCGCTCCCACCCGTTCTGGCCCTTAACAGTTTCTGAAGCCTCCATACAGATGCTGCCTCTCTGTAGCAGTACTCGCTCTGAGCACCCCGTGTTCTGCAGGGAGAGGTGCACACAGCACCTGCTGCTGTGGGGCAGGGTGGGAGGGCCGCTGCGCTTGGCTGGTCTGGGAACCCATCTGCCGTGTTCCTGCCCACCTCACTGCCACCCTTCAGATAGTGGAGTTGCACAGCTTTCACTGGACACGGTGCCATTCGGTAAGCACTTGGATACCAGAGTGTATTCAGCAAAGGTGTGGCAAAACTGTGTGCGAGGAAGGCGGATGCCTCCGTGAGATTTGCAGGTTCAGTGCTCTTTTGTCCTGTGTCATGCTGCAGTCTGTATTGTCTTTCACAGGTTAAGCACAGGGGGTATGTAGTCCTACTGTGGTTTTGGTGACAGAATCCCACGTATATAAAGCAATGGATTCTGGTCACTAAGCAAAACAGCATTAAACACCTTTCCCTATTTGCCCGTTCCCAAGCTGACCTGGAGTGTTGTGCAGTGCAATTTCTTTTGCGACTCTGAATGTGTAACAGTTGGGTGACATTTGCAGGTTCACAAATGATGAGAATTTAACTGTGGAAAAAGCAAATCCCTCTTCCTGCAGACACAACGCTTCAGGTGTGTGCAAGGAGAAGCCTTTAAGGCACTGCTGTACCAACAGAGCCGGCCACAAGCTTTCCTTTTGGAGCGTGTTTGTGTCCCTCCTGCTCTGTACTGCAGCTCTATGCGTAAGGTCGCAGATTGTCCAGGCAGAAATAGTGATGCATCTCTGAGGGCTGATGCTGGCACTGTGGCTTAGAGCAGGTGGAGATAGGGGAAAGGGGACTCGGGATAATGTAAAAATCAAAATGTGAGCTTACGGTAAGCTTACTCTTCATAAAGCACAAAGACAAGGTACTTTATCTCTAAACAACCTTATCTAGAGTATTTCCTGCAATGAGCCTGTTTCTTAAGTGATCTGAAAATCCAGAGATTTTTAGCACATTCTGTTTCAGCTTGTTGTTGGTCCCATCCCTATCCCATTCATGCTGGTAAGTCAGTAAGAAGCTGGCAGAGTCTGGGGAATTCTTTGTTTAAGGTTTTTTGAGAATGGATTTTGTAGAAAACTTCTCAGGTTTGGATTTGTGTGACTTTGAATGCTGAAAGGAAGGACTGTTACGTGTGTACCCCTGCTAGGAGGGGAGCCCCAGCTCAGGTGCTGTGGATCAGCAGTGTGTGGGTCAGAGATGGCTTTTCTGTGTTTAAAAGGGAGCAAGCTGGCCTTAAATAAACCAAAAAGCACCACCAACAACAAAACCCAAAACATAAACTATATTGCAAAATGTAATTGGCTTCGTGTGCTCCTTCTGACATGTAAGAACATATAGAGTTTTGCTTCATTTCACATCCAGCAGTGTTCATGGATGAATGATGCAATAGGTGAGGGCAGTTGCTTATTGCCTTGTGGCAGGGCCTGCTTTGAGGTCCCACAGGCTGGGATGGGGTTCCCCTCTACTGCTGCTTTGCTGATGGCTGCTGTGTCCCTGCTGTTCTTGTGGGCATGGGGCTGCTTTAACCCCAGCTGCATCCTCTCCTTTCTGAAGGCGAGGCATTGACATGGGGGAAGATGCCCCATCTGCAGCCACTCAGTGGGTTGTGTCCCTGGATCTGCTCTGAAGCAGAGATGGATGTTTTGGATATGCTGGACAACTTGTGTGCACCTGAGGGGTAAAGTCATTCTTTGGCTCTTCTCTTTAGGTGGTTATATTGCTAGTAGTGCAGGAGGTGGGTGCAGGGCAGATGACAATGCGTCTGCCAGGGAAACATTTCTTACACAAAGGGCCCAATGGAGCATTAAATAAGAAGTGTCTTCTCTCTTATATAGCAGCAGCAGAAGTAAGGAAGACAAATGCTTTGGGGATTTTTTTAAAGCGTTTTCAGAGTGGGGTTTTCAGAGTGTGGGGTATTTTGCAGCATTTAGTGGAGCGCCAGCTGCATTTTGGTTGCTTGGTCCCTTCTTTACATACTTCCCATCTTTAGGGCCTTAGAGAAATATCTGACAATTCAAAAAGAGTTTGTACCTTCTTCTTCCCCAGTCCCTGTAACCTAAAAGCATGTTTAGACAGAAAGTCTGCCGTGTGTCCTCTTTCCCTCTAGGAACACTTCATTAGCTGGAAAGGTCGCTTACAGACTCGAGTGCTGAGCCTGTTGTGCTTGGTCAGCACTGGAGCAGGCCCAGGGGAAGTCACCAGAAGGTTGTGTAGCCTTAGCAACAGTGTTCTTATTGAGCTGGGTGCTGGGCTCCTTGCACTACTGCAGGTGTGAATTAGGGAACGGAGAGGCTTTCTCCTATCTTCAAGCACTCTGAAGTTATCCTTAATTTTAATCAGCCTGGTCTGATTACCTTGAAGTGGGTGAGGCAACCTCTTTTTAGTAGATCTCTTGCAGCAGGCAAAGGCAAGGCAGCGGACTATCTACTTATTTAAAAAAAAAGCATCTGGAATTATTCTCACTTGTGTTACTTACTCCCTTCCCAAAAGTGCCTCAATATGTCCTTGAGTGGCCTGTACCTTAACAAAGTATCTACCTTAGACCCATTTCTTCTTCACCTTATCCTTGTCTGCAGCACATCCGCAAGCTGAGATGATAAAACAAAGGGCTGGACCTGCAAAACGTGTGGAACGCTGCATTCTGCATGCCTCTGTGCACAGCTGAGAGACCTGGGTTGGAAGCTACAGCCTGAACTAAATGCATAGGGAACTACAGTGGGTAGCAGACTAAATAAGGAGCTGTCAGGAAAACGGCTTTAGAGATGAGGTGAAGCTTAACTTCCAGTTGTGCTTAACTCTAGGCTCTGCTTACCTGGGCACTGGGGCTGGGAACTGGGAAAGGTCTTTTTTTTCTTTCAGAAAACAAACCTGGAACAAGAACTGAAACCTGGAGTCCCAGTGTTGTAGAGCAGCCCAACCCACCCTCCTGTTGCAGCCACGTGCCGTGTGGGAGCATGGTGAGGGGATCCAGGCTGCTGGTCCATAGCATGACACAGCTGAGCCAGCTGCTTGGCTCAGTTGAAATCAGAATAGGGTGAGTAGGAGATAAATAACTTGGCTGCCCAGAATACTGAAGGTGGCTGGTGCCTAAAATACTAGGTCTAATCTCGTGATGAAGGAAGCCAGAGATGGCAAAGCAACCCAGGCTGCAGGCTTCTGACTGGTCAGATGTCAGTCCTTAAGCATCTGCCTGCTCCAGGTCTGAGCAGCAGCTCCTAGCAGTGGAAGTGTGGTCTTTTCTGTATTGCAGCAGGGTTTGGACAGCAGCAGTTTAACTTCAGGATGCTGTGGTACTGGCAGCTGGCTCCTTTCCTAACCTGCCTGCCTGTTGTCTTGCCTGGGGCTGTGCTCTGGGGGTGAAAGCTGTAGTGCTGAATGCTTTTGCACAGGGCAAGGTCTGTTGCCAGAATCCTGTTTCCTTTTTACGTAGCTCTGAACTCAACTAGGCTGACAATTTGGACTGTGTTTTTAAACTAATCAATGCTTTCTAATGGTCACAACTGGAAAAGAAAAGTGTTAAAGTTAGTTAGGTTAAAAAAGTTTAGTCTTTCCTTTCATTGTAATGATGTAGTCAACAAAATAATTGAGGTCATAAAGCTTTCCTTCCTTGAACCCACAGGGGTATGGCAGTCCTAGCAAAGCCCTGCTGAGGCAGGTGTTACTATCAGGCAGAAATCAACATGCTTCTGGCAGCACAGTCGTTCCTTCACTGAACCAGAACGAGCGCATGCTTTAAAATGTGTCTCTAAGAATGTAATTCCTAGATTGTTTAGCTGTGAATGTTTGGGAGGAGGGGAGGAGTGAGCACTCACCCCACCCACCATGGGTACACAGAGCCCAGGTCCTCCATAGAATGTCTCATTTTAGGCACAAAACATACTGAAAGCTGACTTGTCTTGTATGTTTTCTACTCCAGTAGGTCATAGACAGGAGAATGTGTTTCCCAGTGAAGCACGGAGCAGTGAGGCGCTTTACTGCCTGTACCTATTGAAGGCAGAAGCTGTGCATAACTCGTTTGGCTCAGTCTGCTTCACTTCAGTACTAGGAGGCTCCAAGAGCAGCAGCGCTTTGACTGTGTGCATCTGTGCTGTGCTTCAAAGTGCAAGCTATGTATTGCCATAAAAATAACAACAACCAAACAGGGTGGGAGGGGGTCACATGTAATCCACCAGCAGTCACTCTGGTCCTCCAAGCTCAGGCCCCTATGGAGCAGGATGTACAGCGCTCGCTTTATGCAAAGGCTCTGCAGCTGCTTGTGGTCATGGCTGGAGAACAAGAGCTGCACCAGCTTGGAAGGGGGCAGCTGCAACATTACCAATACAGCCAGGGGAACCAGAACACATTGCTCAGCTTCACCTCCTGTGTTAAATGACTTGGTCACTTTTTTCAGTCTCTTAGGTAGGCTGACTTGCTTCCTCCTGGGTAGAAGTCTATGGTATGCTGTAGGAGAGGGGGAGCTGCAGTTAGCTTCCAGTGGAAGCTGCTTTTGATCTCCCTGCAGTATCTGCAGGGGAGGCAAGGAACACTATTGAGTTGGACAGAACAAGCTGCAGAGGATGCATCTTATTGCTATACCTTTAGGGGGTCTCTCCCCATTTTTATCTTGCATTATAAGCTTTTATTCAAGTGTAAAGCTAAAACCCACTCGGGTTAAGTAGCAAAGTCTAATGGGACGGACTCCATGTGTACGTCTGGTCTTCCACCAGGCTTCTGCTGGCTGGCAGCAGGGAGTGCAGGTCCTGTTCCTGAGAGACTGAGCTGGGGGAAAAAGTCGAGCCTGGGCTGAGGGCAGCCCCTGCCCCAGGAACTGGTCATACTATTCCTTTTAATATGCAAGTGCAGCTCTCTTGGGGAAAGCTACCTAAAGCTTCTTGTGCCATTTGGTTAATAAAAGTGTTTCCACCTTTAAAAGAAAGTTATTTCCAGCTTCGTTGTTCTAGAATCAGTTTAAGTGAAGGGGTATATGCATTTTTCCCTCTACCACTGGGACACTGCTGTAAGACCATGCCCCCAGGTTGCACTTTAATAAATGGTACAGTTTTCAAAAACATGTCGGTTGTGTTTTGATATTTTTTTTTCCTCTCCTGTTCAAGTGCAGGTACCAGCAAACAACAGAGGTCAGTTTCTTTATGCAGAGTGCACAGCCAAGAGCAAACAGCTGTTACCACTGCTCTGTTACCACTAGCAGCAGCAGCATAGCAAGAATGCTGTAAGGACTTGCACAAAAGCCCTACGTTTCTGTGAAAGGGGGGAGAAGAAATTCAGTTGCTTAACATGCACATGTCATGTCCATTTTTATTTAAAAAAAAACAAACAACAGAAAACACCACCAATAAAAGGACATTATTTACATGATTTCTTCAGAGGCAGCTGGATCACAAGTAGAGCCTCAGCCACCACGTACGTGATGACACATACATCAAACAACCTGAGTCCAAGTCTGTTCATTGAACCTGAGATGTGAATATAATGTGCTACTGCCCAGAGAGACACCAGGTACTCCTCCTCATTCTAGGCTGGTATCTTTTTTTCTCTCCAGCAAGCTGCTCTGAAGCCAATGACCACCTTTTCTCAAGCATATCCGGATACTATTCCCCCCTAGAATCCACCCCTGTACCTTGCCCAGCTGCAGCAGAGAAACCTGCAGGATGCAGCAGTTGATTAGAAATACTGACAAGGTGGGCTTAGCACCCAGTGCACTTCCCCTAGAGGCATGAGCCAGGGGCTGTACCTGCATTACATCTGCTACTGATAAGGAGAGGGAAGAAAAAGAAAAAAAAAAAGAAAAAACACCTATTTTGTAAAATGGAGAAGAGTAAGCACTATATCTTACAGGTGCTGGCAGACCAGTCATGCAGCTCTCACTACCATCGCTACTGTGCTACTCTACAAAAGCCCATCTACAAGCTCTGCCTTCCCTTTCGCAGCTGTGTCTCAAAAGTTATGAGCAGAAGAAGTATCTGAGCAGATCAAGAAGTTAAAAAGTCTTCAGGAAGCCAGTGGCTGCAGATCTCTCACTCACGCAGCTAGGAGGAAGGAAACAGAACCAGCATTAACCACAACAGTGTCTTCTTGCAGCCACAAGCCCTCTGCCTGCCTGCCCAGCCCATGGACTTGGGCACATGCCAGGGAGGCAAAGCAGCAGCAGCCTGCGCACCCACGAAGGCACCTGCACTCTATGCAGATCCGTGCCTCAATGCTGCCACCTGCTGCGCATCTGTTAGCCCTCAGCCCCACATTCTGTGCTAGGACTGGCTTTGGGGGGGTCCCAGGGAAGTGAGCAAAAGCTGGATATTGCCCTCAGCCTTCGCAGCTTGCACATACCAGCATCTCCTCCCTGCCAAGCCCCCAGAGCCGCAAGCATTATAGGAAAAATAGCAGGCATCTGGCAATGCTCGCAGGGAGTAACCAGGGCCAGCAAGGAGACTGGCTGTGACTTGCACTGAGCTGCAGAGCTGCTGGGTAGCACTCACCATTCTGACAACGTAGTTGTGGAGGTGTTGGCTGATGTAGTTCACAGTGGTGCTGAAGACACGCTGTAGAAGGGAAGGCACCCGGTTTGCCACTTTCTTAGTTAAGAGCATTGCTAGCACCAACATGGCCTTCTCTTGCTCCAGATCTGATGGGATGGCTCTGGCAAGCCCTTCTACTGCCTGTGACAGGTACCGTGTTATCTCCTGCACAGAGGGGAGAGAGGATGTCAGTGCAGCAACTGTGCACCTGTACAGACACAGCACAAGCTGCCACGTTTCTTCCCAGGCTGTTACACGCCCAGGTGGCAGCAAGGATGACTGATGGCCTCAAAGCTCAGCTGCTCCCCCAAAAAAACAAAGAAACAAGGAAACACCACACAGCATTGGAAGAATTAGGTAGCACCTTACACATTTAGGGTGCAGCAGCTCAGAATCTGCACCTAGCCTGCCCGGTCCTGAAGTAGCCCAAGAACCCTGGAGACAGGAACCTACCTTAATCTAAACACTGTAAGTAGCAGGGCTACGTGCCTAGGGGCAAACTGGTACGGAGAAAAGCTTCACAGAAAAGTCTTCACATAGGCAGGAGCTAAAAAAGGGGTCCAGGCACAGAAGAACCACTACCTCACTTCTGCTTCTCCACTCCCCTCAAAATAAAATCATTTCAATCCTGCCTTTTCAAGCCCAAGCAGACCCTCAAATCAAAGGCAGCTTTAACTTCATCGCAGGCAGAGAAAAACCAAGCAAGCTAAATATCCAGTTATGCAGTTATCTCTTGAAGAAGCCAAAAGGCTCTGGGGAAGCAAATTGTGGCTGTTGACCCAGATGTGGATACTTCCCTTGCAGAGCAGTGAGGCACATTAGATGCTGGACCAGGGATGCTAAGTCTCATCCCATCATAAGCTAAGAGAGAACCTGCACTGGAGAGAAGAGAGAAACAGTGGAGGTGCCACCCACAGAGGCCTTTTCAGCAGGTTACCCCTACCAGCCCAAACCCACTGCTACTCCCAACACCAACAGCCTGTGAGCCAGAGGATTAAGGCACCGTAAGAGGGAGCACTGGATCTCACTGCTTGCTGAGTCTCAGTGTTCAGTGATAAACACAAGCCAAACTTCTGCCAGATCTGTCCATCTGACAAGCAGCTGACATGCAGGACCCAGCATCAAAGATCTTAAAATTACCTCTGAAAGTCAGCCCTGCTCCACAACCTCACTTTCCCCGCCTGCAGAAAGGGACAGAGCCTAAGCAATTCCCTTTGCAGGGCAAAGGCTGCCAAGGATACAGGCTCACCATAGCATCTTCTCTAACAGAACTTCACATCAAATATTAACATTTCAGATTAATTTCAGAAGTGCAGTAATGAAGGCATCAAATTAGCAAAGGCGTTGCAAACTTGCTGCTTCAGTCACAGCACGAAAGACTCAACGTTTTTAAGGGGAGCTACTGATCAGATTGCTTTTCACTCACCTCTCTAGGCAGATTCTCATTCAGAAAATGTTGCACAAGATCATTTACTACTTTTGCTTTGATTTGTTTATCCAGCTGGTCTCCGATCTCAGCAAGCTGAGCAGCAATGGTCCGGACGATTTCTTCATTTACCTCAGGGTCAAGCACTGCCAACACACACAGCAGGATTTGGTTCACAGGCTGCAGTCACACTGGGTTCAGCACAGGTGAGGTGAGCTAGGGCGTTTTGCCCATCTCCATTGCCAATCTTCCCCTACCCCCAACCTTCTTCCCATACTGCCTTTGTGACAGCCATACTCACTAAATGGGGGAAGTCAGAACAATCCCAACCAAGATTTGTTCAAGATAACTACAGCCAACATTCTGTCTAGAGAGGGGAGGGAAGGAAGAGTGTGCCTGATTTCTCAACTGACAACTGCCAGGACCTGTGTCATGAACACCATCTAAAACACAGCATCTCCTTTTGGCAAAGCTTCCCGTTGTCACTTTGGGCCATGAAATCAATACATTTTGCAAGATGAGGCAATGTTTACTATAGTGGTTACTCATTACACTGCTTCACTACTTCAAGGTGCCAGCTGGCACTTTGTGGGCAATGTGCAATACCCATGCTGCTTAGGGCTAGAGAAGCAAGAACAGTACAAGGAACAATATAAGAAATTGCCTCTGCCGCACTAGTATAGCACAGGGAATTAACTCAGTACCAGAAAAAGAGTTGCTCCTAAATCCTAGCTGAAGTGCTGAAACAAAACTCCTTGAGGAGCAATGGGAAGCTTAACAGAACCACTTAAGATCCCACTGCTTAAGGACAGAAACCATTAGCACCAGATTTGTAGCCCTTATCTCACATGCTACAGACTGTGCAGAGGGACAGGTGCTCAGCCACCAAAAGGGAGCTGCACTGCCAAGCATTAGCTGTCTTACCCCAAGTGATAAAACCCCAACCAATACAACCACCAGCTGTGAAGTTTCTCAGTGCAGAGAATATTGCCAACCATCTGTCACAAGACAGTCAAGAGACAAGGGGATAGAAACAAAGCCCACCATCTTCACAGAAGGCACATGGGGAAAAAAGAGAGCACTCACCTAGCTCACCATTCTGCAAGTGGCCACTTCGATTCCCATCGGTCTGAAGTTCCCCATCACTATCATAAGATTGAACACCTTTAGTGGAACACAACATGCCCTGGCTTTGTAGGAATGGCAGCTGCTCTCTGAACTCACAGCCAGAGGACTCCGCCAGGAAAGCAAAGAGCAGCATGCGTTCCATATGGTCAGATCCATCACTATAGATATCCTAGGTGGAAGAAGAATCACTGTTAAACCCACATCCTGCTGTGTAGGTTTGTACAGATGCTGTTTTTCTTACAGTGGACACCTTTTTCTGGTCTCCTTTGGTTACGGTGCACAATAGTGCCCAGTTTGCAGGAGCTGAGCAAATGCACACTGACTCCTAGCTGCATACATGCACACAGCACTGTGCTGGTTAATGCTGGCTGGCTCTGGTCTTACAAACCAGCAGTTGAGGTGTCAGCTCATCTCTTGAGTGGCAAGGACGAAATCCCTGATCAGGACTCCTCTTCTGAAACAAAGATGAACGCTCAGCACAAGTGACTCTATTCACACATCTGTTTCAAAGGTTTTCCCTGTATTTGGAAATTGGGCACCCTACTTCCTGTACAGAACTAAGCCAACAGTTCCCCATTTAACTTTAATCAGAGCACAGCAGTAACAAGGTGGGGAGCAGAGATAACAGATAGCATAAGCCTGCAAAAAAACTCAAGTTTGCATTCCTTTTCCCTCTTGAATGGGATCTAGACAAGCTCCATAAAAAACATATTTAGATCCCTGCACAGTCAGGCAGCTGCTCATAAGAATAGCAAGACAGCAGACCATTGGTGCCTCATATCCATTTGCTTGCAGTAAGCAGGCACATGCTGCTTCTGCTGTCACATGCTGTCTTCCATCAGGGCAGCACAGAGTGCCCAGGTGGGTTAGGCTGAGGAGGTCCAGCAGGTGGGCAGTGATGAGAGCAAGAAGTCCCACAGGGCCTCAACCAACCAAGACCTTTGCAGGAAAACAGAAGGCTGTCCAGTAACCCCAATTAAACAGCTGATGAAGCAGGATGCATGAGTGCAGAAATGAAACAACAACAACAAAAAAATCCCTATTCTTGTACCCAGACTATCTGCTCATGCAGTAAGAAGGTGCTGAGGCCTGAACAGATCTACCTAAAGGAATCAAGGTTAAAAGAAAATTGGTTTGCCTTGCCAATTTCATAGACCAATGGGTAATCAACCAGGATGAGCCTAAGAATTAAAACAGTACACACTTAGTTAAGTGGAATCTTCCAAGGTCACTCCATATCTACATAACTATATCAGTACTGTCACAGTGTGCTGTGATGGCCTATGCAACAGTAGAAAAATTGTGATGAATGTGTTAGAAATAATCAGGGACACAATGTTTGCTGGGGAGATCAGGTAGAGGAAGGACAGAACAAGGACAACGAGTCTGGAAATAAAAACAAGAGGGAAATAAGGTACAATCAAAGATAAAGCACACCTCCCTTGAGTATGGGTGTCTACAGACAATAGTGAAGGTCACTGGGTGCCCCAAGCACCCCAGGGCACCACACAAGCACAATGAAAAACCCACCTGACTTATGTTTCTGTTCAAAAGACTTGTGGGAAAGTAGAACACAAAGAGGGCTAGAATCATGCCTTGCAACCACACTTAATGCTAGAGGGTGACAGAAGTTTGAACGGGTTTATGGGGTTTGCAACATGCACGTGAGAAACAGTAGCTCTGAAATCACATTTATTATAGTGTTTTGTGCAATATTTATTTGATCACAGTGATGGGTCAAGTAGCTTATTTATTAGTTTCAGTGGTTTGCTACTTAATAAGCATCACTGCCTCTTAAATCAGTTGCATCTCACACCTGAAGTCTAATGGGAGAGTCTCACACTGTGGTAACAAGGAAGGAGCTTGCAAGCTAAACGGTTCCATCCACCTTCTGTCTGTATTCATGATGGAGGGGTGCAGCATCAGAGACTCCAGCAGGAACTCTGAGGAAGACGAGAAGGGCACAAGCCAGCACTTTTTGAGACTCATCCCCTTCCAGGTACTTCTGAACAAGCACGTAAGAGAAGTGACTTCAGTGGCATTTAAAACTAACCTGTTCCATGACAGATTCAGAGATAGAACAGCTCGTCAGTCTGCTTCAGATCAGAAGTCCTTGTCCTGCAAGAGCAAGAAAGAAAATGGTAAATGGAAAAAACAAACCCCAACACACTTATCTTCAAGCAGTGCCCATAGGCCTTGTAGAAATTGACCTTTCTAGAGATACACACACTTCTGGAGAGAAGTGCCCATGAACAAGGCTGAGAGAATAGCAGCTGTTCTGGCAGGAAGGGCCCTAAATCAGGTGAATCAGGTAGGGGAAAATGCCTACCTGCCATGGATATGTAGCAGACAGCGATGCAACATGACCTACAAATGGGGCTTAAAGCCCCTTTAGGTGGTACCAGAAATGAGAGCAAAGGCCATTTGTAGTGCCAGAGCAGGAAAGCAGGGTTATCGCAGAAAAGATTCCAGCCCTCTAAAAGTAGTTCACATCTCCGGGTTTTCCAGGATCCTGATAACCAACTGAGAGCCAGTGAGCTGCTCAGGTCTGTGTGCACAGTAGCATATTCCTAAGTGAAGCACCCAGGTGACATTGCAACGCATCTACAGGATTTGAAGTGCTCCCACCCCATACGCCTAGAGATGTTTGAATACACTCCGGCTTTGTTTCAGTACACGTTCCTAGATATTTGTTGAAAAGGAAGGGCTGGATCAAGTGCCAAAGGCTTCCAGGCACATCAACAAAACTAAGCCTGCAGAGAAGTTTGATTAGAAGATGGGGAAAACCAGCAGGTCACAACCAGGGCTGACAACCCACAGCCTGCCTTACACCTGGACAGTGCCTGGGGAATAGGTACATGGGGAGCAGGGAGGGGTGCAGAGCATGCTGCAGAGAGCAGCCTCCCTCACTCACCAGAAAACCAGCGCCTGCTAAGAGCACAATGCTCTCTCCTCACCTAGGCAGTGAGGTACGTGGGTGGGTCAGACCAGCAGACCAAAATAGCCACATCTGGTTCAGGAAGGCACAGCACAGAGACCATCAAGCAAAGACAAGGAGGGGAGAAAGGCAGATTGCACATCTGCAATTGCTTCCTCATACGCACAGCCATACAACTGCATGCAGAATTCCCTATGGTAAGCTGACTTCATGAGCACTGCATTCCCACCAGGCCTCCTCCATGTTGGGCAATAACCTGGCTGCAGTGCAGGTACCTGCTGACCTGAGTTAGGGTGAGAGCACACGAGAGCTCACCCATCCAGATCACCAGCTAACTACCAGAGACTTGGACTCATGATGATGCATTAAGTTTTAGAGCAGGAGGGTTTCCAAACTGCGTTTTAAGCAATTAGGTGTGCAGGTGGGAAAAGAGGAAGGAAGTGAAAGCAGAAGTACACTCAAACTCTGAAGGAAGCCAAGTTACAACTTCAAGAGACCAGGAATTTCCCAGCTTTTCGAAGACTTAGAAGCTTCCAATGCCAAAACACAACCTGAAATACATTTTTAATTAAAAAAATAAAAAAATAAAAAAAAAAATAAAAAAAAAAAAACCACAACACACCAAGAGCCCAGAGGCAGCTTTTCAACCATGAAGTCTTTTTCATTTAGTCATTACACCAAGCTTCTGGCTTCCTAAAACAAATTCAACTTCTGCTGCTTTGCACTGCACTATTTTTATGGTCAGTTCAGATCCCAATTGCTGCCACTCACCCCTACCCCAAAGAGCAGGCTGGTTGGTTAGAGAGAGTCCCTCTGTTCTCCTGGGACCTGACAGGAGCTCTGGAACAGCACAGGGCTACCTTTCTCCTGACCTTTGTCTTTGCTGGAGGTCAAATGTTTATTAAGGTTGGAGAACTTCTTACACCCTCACTTCCCTCCTGGTCCCAGGGATACTTTTTCAGATCCATGGCAGCACTGTGGCTTTGTGTAGAACTGAGAAGCTGTCCAGAAGCAGCTGCATCATCCTCTTCCCACAGCAGAGATGCAGGTGTTTTGCAGCACTGACAGAGCTGTGACGCAACACAAGCCACTACAGCTGCATGTACGCAAATGTCCAGATGTACAAGTGAAACCAGCTGAGTAGTTTTTCCTCTTACAGTGCTTTACAAGAAGTGGACCACTGCCACCCAAACCCAGGCAAACTGTTAAAGGGTGACTGCCTTCTTCCTTCTGGAGGGGTATTCCAGAACACTGCTGGAAGGTCAGCTGAGCAGTCAGAGGGTAAGCTGCCAAGAACGAACACCAGCCTGTGCATAGAGAAATGGAATCTTTCTTGCAAAATACTACTTAAAAACCCAAATTCCCTCATTTTTATTCATGTTGCTGTGAAACCTGTTTGGCTCAATCCAAACACCTATGAAAGAAGCAATCAAAGGCAGAGGTACTGCTGCTTTCTCCCATTCCTTGCTCTAAAAGAGGAGACAGACTATTCTAGCCCAAAATAAAAAAGGAAAAATGGACATTCTGCTCTATTCTCAAATCAGCAAATACAAGAACTAACAACAGGGAGACCCAGACCTATTCTGGGCACACCCATACATGCTCGTAGGCATTTTGCTGAGTAGGGTTGGAAAGGCAGAGCACAAGAGCTTCACACAAGCTTGTGCGAGTGCATTGTCAACACAGTAAGGGGAGCTTGATCCAGCTGGAACACACACATTACTCATGCGAATTCCCAGGAAGCTGCAGCAAGCCCTGTGTGCCTGGCTACAGCTCTGAAGATCCTAATGTCACATTCTGACAGCACTTTGTGCTTTTCCAAGACAGAAGGTGTTAAGCAACCCTTGCCCTGTCACAGCTTCCAGGGTCCCTGCTGCTCCCAGAGACACTAATGGGGTGTGCAGTGTTCCTCCCATCATGGGATCACCCAAGCTTTATAGACACTCCTCAGGGCTGGTCCACAAGAAATAAGACATTCAAAAAGTACTTTAAGAAGTCACCCATCCTAATTGCCAATTACAAGGTTGTCCACTCTTGTTTCCTGCCTTAGCTTACGTGCAGCAGTCAACAATACCCACCACACCCTCCGATATTTATACTGAAAAAATTAAGACAAAGGCTAGAAGATGATGATAATTCCCATTAACTCTTCCCTACATCAAGCAATCACCACCCTGGCGGTAAAAAAATCCCTGAGGCACTCCAGCCTTTGGCTAACAAAGCTCTATGTGGGTGGTCAAAAACACATGTGAGAACAAGAAAAAAATAAATTCTATCACTACATTTTCAGAAGTATTTAATTAGCCAGTAGCTCCAGAGACCTCAAATTTCAGCTAATTGCCTTGAATAAATATAAGGGGTTTTGATACTCAGCAAGTTCCTCCTGAGAGCTGAAATTCTTTAGTGCCATCTCAAAAATTGGACTCCTTAATGGCAAACCCCTAAAAAGTCAAATATAATCACACCAATGCTATCTGAAGCTGAATTCATTAAGGTGTGTGAATCCTGGTAGCTGCAGGTTGAGATTTTAACTTCTTCCATTCACTGAAAGATGTCTCATCTACAATCAAACAGAAGCCTTTAGTACAAAAAAATAGAAAATGCCTACTAACTCCATCTCACTCACAGTAAAACTAGATAATCTAGTCAGGCTGTTTTATAGCTGCTAGAAGTCTTGGAAAATATTCACAGAATCGTTTGAGCTGGAAGGGATCATTAATGACTGTCTGGCCCAACCCCCTTGCAGTGAACAGGGTCACCTACAGGTAGATCAGGCTGCTCAGAGCCCCATCCAGCCTGACCTTGGGTGTCTGCAGGGATGGGGCATCCACATCTCCAGGCAACCTGCACCAGTGCCTCCTTATCTTTATCATAAGGACATTTTTTCCTTATATCCAATCTAAATCTCCCCTTTTAGTTTGAAACCATTTCACAGCACGCCCTGCTAAAGAGCCTGTCCTCTTCTTTCTTAAAGCCCCTCTTTAGGTATTGAAAGGCTGCTAAAAATTCACCTCAGAGTCTTCTCTTCTCCATGCTGAACAGCCCCAGTTCTCAGCCTGTCCCCACAGAGGAGCTGTTCCATCCCTGGGATCATTTTGTGGCCTTCCTTGACACATGCTCCAACAGGTCTGTGTCTCTCCTGTACTGAGGACTCCACATCTTGATGCAGTACTCCAGGTACTTCACCAGCACAAAGCAGAGGGGCAGGATCACCTCCCTGACCTGCTGGCCACACTTCTGATGCAGCCCAGGATATAGTTTGCTTTCTGAATTGCAAGGACGCACTGCTGGCTCGTGCCCAGTTTGCCATCCACCAGCACCCCCAGGTCCTTTTTGGCAGGGCTGTGGTCTACCCTTTCATCCTATAGCTCGTACTAATAGGATGGTTGCTACAACCCAGGTCCCAGACCTCACAATTGGTTACCTGGGCCCACTGCTCTTGCCATCTAGGTCTCTCTGGATGAGCCTAGCAGCACTGTCCCTGCTTCCACTGTCTGTGCATTCTCTTCTTACTCTCCATCTCAACCAGCAGGTCCTGGTTCAGCCATGCTGGTCTCTTGCCTTCCTTTCCTGACTTCCTTATTGGGGATGCAAAGCCCTAAGGAAAGCTCCCTTAAAGATCTGCCAGCTCTGCTCCCCTGCCTTTGAAGGTGGTTTCCCAGAGGGTTTTGTTGACTAACTTCCTGAAGAGCTGGAAGTTCGCATTGCTAAAATTTGGCATCCTGATTTACTTCACTAATTTACATTCTATGGAATATAATTTGCTTTTAAAATGAAATACCAATGAATTTAATGTATTACTTGTTTTCAGTCTCAGTTGCAAGCCAGCACTGTATCAAGAAGGAGACTCAGCAGCAGTCCCTCATTAGTAAAGAGATGCAGCTTGAAGTCTGCTTATGTTTCTTGTTGCTATCTATACACTGACAGTTCTTTATCTCCTTATTTCCTCTTTCCATACAAGAGTGTTCAGTTTTTAAGTGAGCACTGAAACAGTGCCAAACAGAAACGAATTGCTGTAACTTGAGGGAAAGTAACCTCTATGTGAGGGAAGAAGAAAACAAACAGACAAACAAAAACACGGAAAAGAAAGCATAAGGACAAAAATGGTTTGGGAAACCCCTCCTGGATAGTAAAAAGCTGTTGCTACACATTAATGCAGAGCATACGATGAGCCTCACTGAGGCTTACTCAAAAGCAGAGAACACACTGGCAGTGAGAGGCAAAGTTGTTTAAATTCCTCCTCCTAAAAGCCACCACATGCTACTGCAGGCCTGCAAAGGACAAACCAAACAAGCACTTCTCGTAAGTGAGAAGTGCCAGAACACTAACAGATTTTACACAACGAGACTGACCTCAAAAGATGAGCTCTGAAAGTCTAAAATAGCAAGCTATCACTTCCCTGTAGCTTTTGTACACAAAGCTGCCTCAGGAGGAGAATTATTTGAGGAGCACTCAAAACAAATTGAAGTCGTTCAAACCCTTAAAGGTTCATGCAACACACGCACCTTGGACTTTCCCTGGGTTCTAATGGCTGGAAGCTACAAAGGTGATGGCTTACACTTCATGCTTAAGCTTCTAATTCCCAAGGCATCATTTCTGTCACAAACAGAACTGTTAATCTGCTAAGACACTTCTGTGTTCACTCCTTTCCTGCCTCTGTACAGTTCTCTCTGCCTAACCAACGCAGGCTGCCACACAGACAGACACCACAGCAGCAGTATATCTATCTATCAGCACAGGGCACCAGTGCTTATTTCACCCTCACACACTCCAAATTCTTGCAAGAAAGAACTCTGTGGTTGCTTCCCCCAAAGCAAGCCCTCAGGGTTTCCTTCCATGCACACGCCACTGCCCAGCTGGTGTTGAGTGTACCCTGAGGGACAGCACAAGAGTTACTATCTCCACAAGGAGAGCTGTTGGAGGAAGTTCTCAATAGCTCGAGGCAGCCATAGAAGAGTCAGTCCCAGAATCTCTATAGCAACAGTGCTGACCTAAACCAGCTTTTATCCCTTCTTCACATCTCCAAGACAGCTCAAAAAAGAACCCATGCCATGAATAATGCCCCTGGCTTGCCACCACTTTCCCTTCAGATCTTTCACCTCTCCTCACAGCTCAGACAGCAGTTGCTATTCTTAGCCCTATCAGACACTGTCTGGTTATGAAAGCAGACTTTCCAGCAGCAGAGCCACATGCATGTAGGACTGCCTCCTTTAACTGCTTGTCTAGATTCTGAGACACATCCTGTACAAACACCTGGTCACACACTATCAAAGGACTTACTGTGAGCTGTCAAGATATTTATCTTTGTTTCTCGTCTGGGTTAGGACCGAATTCAAGTCTTCAAAGCAGAATAATCCATCAGTCATTGAGAACGCTAACAGCCAGTACAGTGATTTCTGTCTGACACCCGAAAGAACTTCCTTTTTGGCAGTCTGAATGACATCATCACTGGAGTCAGTGAAACAATACCTATTTGTCCACTCCTGGACCCTCTGGCTTTTACTTGTTTCACAGGGAAACATTTCTTTGAAGAGCTGCAAAGCTCAATACAGAAGCATTTCACAGATAGGGAAACCAAAGCACCTGGAGTTGACACAGCTTGCTCTGCCATCTGACAGGTAAAAATCCCCACTTCAAAGCATAACCACACTATTTCACTGTGTTCCCACAGGCAAACTGCTCTACATGACAAGTCAGCAGTCCTACAAAGTCATAAGAAAACCGTACCACAGACCTACCAAGTTCCTTATTTGAGGACTTGTAAACAGTGCCTGACTACCAGCCTTAACACCTCCAACAGATAGAGCAAGCAAAATCCACAAACGGTCCAAAATCTCAAAGAAATCCCCATCACCCTGCCACACACCATTCCTAGCCCAACAACCCAAAAGGAGCCACAGAGCCCAGCTGACAGCAGATGCTGGAGCTCCTCCCCACACTTCTCTAGCTGTGGAAGAAGCCAGACTGCTCACACAGCAGCTGCACACACAGTTTAGACTAAGAAAAGACAGGGAGAGAATACACAGTAAAGGTAGATAGACAGCTTGAGGATTTGCAAAAAAAGTTTGTGCCAAGTGTAGACATTACCAACTAGAATATTATCATGATTATCTTACTGTGACAGTCCTTATCACTACTCAGTCCACCAAGGATACACCACTTGCATCAGCACTTTGGATGCCCCATGGTTTTGCCTCCTCTGTGATCCCCTGTCCTCCTAGAGAGAAATTTAACTGTAGGCTTAGGAAAGAAAACATGGGTGAGGAGAGGGAAACAAAGGTACTGCCAGGTGAAGGATAGGCTGAACAAACCCTTTTGTGCATCTACAGGTACACATGTGCTGCCATGAAATCAAATGAGTTGTTTGGTATCACCTAGTTAATACCAAAGCTACTAACCTGGAGTTTCTTAGGACTTGTCCATCACAGACAACAGCTTCCAAAGTGCAGGCATTCTCCATGCATTTACCTCAGAGGGAGGATGCACCATTATCTTCATTTCAGATGTGGCAAAACACTGAGATGGCAGCAAGTCTATGGCACAGCATGGGCCAAAACCCATCTCCCAGACACTTGTGATTTATTTGCTAGACACTTAAGTAAGACCCCCTGCCTGTCAAGAACTGTAAGAGCTGCTTACACTCACCCATCCCTCCCACCTCTCAAGCAGGGGCACTCATTGCTCGAGGCTGTCAGCTTTTGTTTCTCTTGCTCTCAGTTTCAGACTGCTTCCTCCTTCGAGATCTGTGAATAATGCCACTTCCAAGCACTCCGCAATGAAACAAAACCACATAGTCTGCTCACAGCATCACTGATGGAAAAACACACCAAAACGTGCTGAATACTTCCTGCACTCAGTAGCTTCACCTCTCAATGTTCAGTGGCACCAAAATGGTACACAAAGACCCGACACCAACAAATGCTCATCTGCCTACCACCTTCGCTAGACCAGTTTCATATTCGCTTCCTTAGTACAGAGTAAGCATCACAGCCTGAGCAGTTTAAGTACTTGCTGTGTACTTGAACTCAGTAAACCATAGCAATTTGTTTGATGGGACTCTTCTTCCCCCTTTTTGAAAGAAAAATGGGACTGGAGACCTCCAAAACAAGTTTTGGAGCAACCTTCTCATTTGAGGCATATTTAGTCTCCCTGAGGTCTGCTGCTGTGTCACACTGTTTTCATATATTCACATCTAATTCTGTACATTTGGATGGAGATTCTGCTGTGAATCATAGCAATAATCTTCTAGTTATCAGAGGCAGTACTCAGACTTCTTAGGAAAAAGCACCACACAGCTTTCTCAACAGCCTTCATTTTCACCTGGCTCAACATACCCTCACCCAGCCC
Organism: Lagopus muta; assembly: GCF_023343835.1. NCBI lineage: Eukaryota > Metazoa > Chordata > Aves > Galliformes > Phasianidae > Lagopus > Lagopus muta. The sequence continues at coordinate 61,073,256 of NC_064433.1, forward strand.
GTAGGTGGCACATCAATGACAACGAAGGAACACAGGTCCTCTTTAAAGAGGAAAAAAAAAAAGAAAAGGCATGAGCTTGCAACCGCTGCGGTTTCCGTATCAGATTGGGGGCTGAAGGCGGCATGACAACACTACTTAGCAATCTTTAGAAGCCAGCCTACAGATGCAGTTGGGCTGAAGTTTAGCGAGCAGGAAGCCTGCAGAAGGAACTGCCACAGAGCTCAAAGTCAGGGCTTGGACTGAGTCAGCTAGATTCGGATCCAAAAGGAACTGGCATATCTACATCTACACAGAAGGTGCAAGATTTGATCCTGACTACAGTGCACGTGGTCATTCTGATCTGGGATTAAGTACATACAAACCATTTGTGAAGTCAGAGACATAAGAGTTTTCATCCAGTTTTACAGGATGCTTCTTCTGGGGCATGAGCCTGCACTGCAGCAAGTCTTCACATCTGAGCCAAGTGCTTGATCCTTGAAAGGACAGACCAATGCCACCTGACAACAGCAACTCAGAAATAAGGTGCCTCTTGGATGAGATCAGACAAAGCTGACAAAGACCAGGAACAAGGGCACTGGGAACCGTAGCTGCTGTGCTATCTAGAGAACAAAAACCACCCTCCTCATTTGAAACACTCAGATTCTTGTTAACATCACCAGACAGAAGAATAAGTAATGCCACTTCACACTGCAACTTAATGCAATTCACAGCTGATGTTGGTAGAAGAAGAATGTTAGTAATCTGAGTTTTCCTTACCAGATTATGTGCATGCAAGAAAGGAAACCAACAAGGAAAGAGCTGCAGGGACACAGGCAGCATTAATAGCTCTTTGCCTCAAACCATGTGGTCAAACAAGAACAATTCTTGTCCATACCTGACAAATACACGGCCTTGTCTCAATATTTGAAAGCTTTCCCAAAGCACAGTGCTTTTTTATACCTGCCTCCTTCCTCCTAAACATCAAGTGTATTATAGCTGTACATGTCTTTCTCTTACAGAGAGCCACGTATGGGTGCAAGCAGACAAGGCTGATTCCCCAGGAGTAGAGCCTAATGCTGTTCCTCTTGTGACACTGGAGGTGCTGGCTCTCAGGAGAACTCTCCCGTTGCGTTGTATTCCCAACTCTTGCTCCTGTCATGATGATGAGACAGATGGAGCCAGTGGAAAACAAGTCCTGAAGGAACCTTTCAAGATGGCTGCTCAGCACTGCTTGGACTCCCCAGCTGTAGGCCCACAGGCACAGTGGAGTTGTGTGTGTTTTACACCGAGCAAAAGCCTGACTGCATGCAATAATGCAAGCCATTTCACTTTCAGTTTAAATGGAAGAGGAAGCACAAGCTAGCATCCCAGAAAGCGAATGTAAAACTGAAGCACAGCAACTAGCTGACCTAAGTGAGCTTGCACAGCTGTTAAGCTGAGGGTATAGTATCAGTCACACCAGGCTAACAGAGTTACACTGACATAATACTGAAGAAATAAAAAAGTAATTTTATTTTAAGAGATGAAAGAAACAGCCCAGTGCATTACAGACATGGCGCCATCCATTCTCCAGGAAGCCACTGTGAGGATGCAGCAGGAACGAGCCAAAGGTCGGGTGATGTCAGAAAACACAGCAGGTTCACTGACAAACAAAAACACCACAGCCAGCTGAGCAATGACTGCACACAGTTTACCTGCCCTGCTCATGCTTTAGTTGAAGCTGACTGAAAGGTCTGAGATGTCACCAAAAGTTAAAGGAGTTCAAAGCCACACCACCACCCCTCTCCTTTTGCAGCAAAAGCAATGTTCCACAGCTTCATTGCCATGTACAGCCTTTTCCTTGCATTCATCAACAAGGACAGCCCAGCCCAAACCCACTGTGACCAGGTAGCATGATTTGTCACTTCCAAGAATCACTACCTGGACGCAAAGAGACAGGAAAGTCTGGATCAAGTGCCAAAATTAGTAAGTGCCCAAAGCAGTCCTAACAGTGCTTCAACTAAAGCACAGGGCTGCAGAAGGGAGAGGGGACTGAAGGATTCTGCTGTTGCAAAACCAGGTACAAAAAAAAAAAAAAAAAAAAAAAAAAAAAAAAAAAAAAAAAAAGTACTCTGCTCCACTCTTGAGCTACTGCTCCAAAGACAGCACAAGGACAACCCACATCATCTCACCTAGGCAAAAGGTGCTGTCTATTACCCACCATTGGCAGCTACACTCTATTAACTTCCCATTGCAGCTGATACGAGGTCACCGCTCCTATAGACATGTGGTACAAATTGAGGCAATTGCAGAAGCTCAGGAATTAACAGCTTTGAAAACCAAAGAATGAGAGCAGACACCCCACGTGACTCACAGCATGTTCTTACACTTTACCCTACCTTTCCTTACCTTCCTTTGGCCTGCATCAGAATCAGACCCAACCTCTGTGGAAAGGACCAATTATGCACACTCTGTAATCATTAACCAGTGATTTTTCAGTAACCCATCCCTCACCAGAGATAAACCAGCCAAAACTAACAAGGGATCCAGCTTTCAAGCAGGAGCTCTGCACCTTCACTCAAGCTATGAGTGCATCTTCCTAAATCAGAAATATCAGCATTTATTTGGTTTGCAGAATAAGCAGATATGAAGATTGTACATTATTTGGAGCTGCACTTATCTAACACAGACTAAGCCACAGCAAGCTAAGAGAAAAACAGAGGAAGGTGCTAAGCAAAGAAATACCAGACTTGCTGGTAAATTCTGAGGAACTGCTAACTGGAGGAAATGAAACCTGCTCAACTGCCATCAATTCCCTCCAGCAGAGGTAACCAGAGACTCAGTTTATTTCCCTACCTCCACTGCTTATTAGTTCATAACTGGAGGCAATAAAGATGCTTTATCAAGGAGCCTACCTCAACTAGCTGAGACACCACAGTTATGTCAGCAGGCTCTGCACGTAGCTATTATGCCCCTACTCTCCCACCAACATCCCATAGTCACAGAATCGTATAGAATCACAGAAAGGCCGGGGCTGAAAAGGACCACAGTGATCATCCAGTTTCAACCCCCCTGCTATGTGCTGCCCAGAGCCACATCCAACCTGGCTTTGAATGCCTCCAGGGATGGGGCATCCACAACCTCCTTGGGCAACCTGTTCCAGTGTGTCACCACCCTCTGAGCCACAGCTTCCAAGTGTCAGGCCGCACCATAAGATCTCCAGAGGCAGCAATCACAGGATTTATGTGATTTACTCTATCAGTGTATGTATCAGTGTATGTATTACTCTATCAGTGTATGTATACTCTATCAGTATTTATATGATTCACTCTATCAGTGTAACTGCTTGCTCTCCCAGCTTCTGAGGAGCATGGGCGACTCCTGTCATCCTGTTACACAGGAAAAACAATACACAGAAACAACATGGCATTACTGACCCTAGCTAGAAGTGCCCAGAGCCCACACACACAGCCCTCCCCACTTAGAATTATCATGACTTTCATTGCTTTGGGAATTTAAAAAGAACACCACCAAGCTGAACTCATTACCTCCAGCTTGCTCAATCTGGGTGTAAGGAATTAGCGATGAGTGAGCAGGAACTCAACAAAACCACCTTAAGCAGGAGTCTTATTTTTCCTTCCAAAACACAGCACACATGACCACATATAAACAAGGATGAGCCAGGCAGGAAGGCAAGATTGCCTTGTGTACACAGGAGGCAGCAAGGAGTGGATGTCGGCGTCAGAATAGGCCGGAAGAGACCTCTAGGATCACTGAGCCCAACCAGCAGCCCGTGCCTGCCGTGCCCACTGCCCACGTCCCTCAGTGCCACATCCACACGGTTACTGAACACCACCAGGGACGGTGATCCCACCACCCCTCCGGGCAGCCTGTGCCACTGCAGCGCCACTCCTCCCGCGAAGAAACGTTTCCTAACATCCAACCCGATTTACCTTAAAGAAGCCTCTTCAAAAGGTTTAAACTTGATACATCAAGTTGGCAGGAAGAGTCCAAGACCACACAGAAAACCCTCCTTCTCCACGAAGATCTCCCACAGATACGCCTCTCCAGACAGCTGAAAGCACTGCCGTTCGATTTCACTTCGTTAGAGAATGCCCCGGCTCCCTCCCGAGGGCCCGGCCCGCGCCCCCCGCCCCGCCCCAACGCGGCAGACAAAGGAGCGGCGCGGCGAGGGCTGGAGGACGGCGCCGGCGGGCGGACTGAGCGCGGGCCGTGCCGACGGCAGAGGGGAGGCATCGCGGCACGGCACGGCAGCGGGCGCGGCGCACCCGGAAGAGCTGCAGCGAGGGATTAAGGGAAAAAAAGTAAAAGCAAGCAAACAAACAAACGACGGACCCGCTGAGGTGGGAGTGCCGCAGGGAGATAGCGGCGTTCAATACAGAATAGAAGCCACTTTAAACCCGTTCCCGCCCTAGCGCAACACGCAGAAAGGCAGCTCAGCCCTACTTACCGGGAGCAGCGCGGCTCTCCCTACGGTTCGCGCCCGCCTCTATTTCAAGGCCCCGGCTCCGCCCTCCGCATCGCGCGGGTGCGGGGTGGGGCTTGGGCTTCCCCGGCCGGTGGAGGAAACGGAGAGGGGGAGCGGCGGCGTGCGCGCCAAGCGGGCGGGTGAAGGCAGCGGTGCGGTGCTCGGGTGGAGAGCCGCCCCGCGGGGCTGTGCGGGGTTGCAGCCGGCGGCTTCCGCTCCTTCCTCCCGTCACGTGTCCGCTTGTGTCCGTGTACGGCACATCCAGCGTTACAGCTTGTGGAGTTTAATATCGTGTCGCTGTTGAAAGCGAAGCTTTCCATCCAGCGGTGTCAGTAACACGAAGCTGGAGCCTTCCTCCCTACTGCCAATCATAGAATCATAGAATGGCCTGCGTTGCGGAGGACTACGACGATCATCCAATTTCAACCCCCTTGCTGTGTGCAGGGTTGCCAACCAGAGCAGCCCAGAGCCACATCCAGCCTGGCTTGAATGCCTCCAGGGATGGGGCATCCACAACCTCCTTGGGCAACCTGTTCCAGTTCCGGGCAGATCCCGACATAGTTCTCCCCATGCTCCTCTTGGAGCCCACAGTGTGTTTTATTGGTTTTACTGCATCAGCTGCCAATACTTTCCTTACCCTTTGGAACCCCAGGGGCTGGAAGGGGCCCGGCTCCCTGCCCTGTGCTGGCCTGGCTCTGAGCAAGATGGGCAGCGTGGGGTGTGATGCAGTTTGGAGGGAATGAAAGGCTGAGTGTGGTAGGGTCGGAAGTTCCTGGGGGGATACAGCAGCATTGGAAACTGAAAGCAACAGCTGTGCCACACCAGACTCTGATGATAGGATTTGCTTTGTTAGGGGGTCTTTTCTGGTGTTATTTCCTACCACACCTGGGTAATCTGCACAGGAAGTGTGGCTGCTCTCTCAGGGTCTTCAGGGTCAGTGTAGCTTTTTACTGAGGCAAGCAATACAGGAATGCTCTCTCTGTGGGACTCACCGTTCCATTCATTGTTTCTAAAGGGGAAGAATCTGTGGGTATCTAATTGATATCAGACACCCTGCAAGGGTGCTTGATGTGCACAGAGTGAGAGGAATCCCCTGAGTCTACAGGGTAATTAAAAAGGCAGTTGAAGTGCCTCAAGGCTGACTTCCTTAAATATGATGGGGAGTCTCATGTGTCCTGGGGTCCAGTTGTCACTTGCTATATAGCCACTCTTTTGGCACCGAGACTAACAGTAATGACGGTCTTCTGACACCAGTGATCCCTTTCAGGTAGCTGCATTATTTTCAAAAGCAAGAGATAAAAAAAATGACATGAGAACTGTCAGGTTTGGTGTGTCCCCACAGAACCAAGCTGCTGGAATGAAGCGCAGTATCTCACTCCTGCCACCCTTCCGCACAACCTGACACCCAGCCAAAGAGGAAAGCCCAAGGCCCAGCATCCCTTTCTGTGGCCATAGTAGGTCTGCTTTGAAACAACCACTTTACAAACACCAGAGTTTTTCCTTTGTTTTGATGATGGTTGAGCTGGCTGGCAAGTAAGATTCATCGTTACGGTTTTCCCCAGCTGGGATTTCCCTCAACATCCTGTGTGTTCTCTGCCTCTCGAACAAATGGCACATCGAGTCTTATGATGCGCTTCACATACTTGATGACAGCAGTGCTGCTGACTGGATACAATTCCTCTGGGCTTCAAGTTCCTGAAGTTTACAGGACACAACACCAAGCACTTGAGCTGAACATTTGTCCTTTTACAACAGGAGATGCTCAAACGTGACAGCTTTTTCTTGACACGTAAGTTGGTGAGGTTTAACGTCTGAATCCTTCCAGTCTGCTGACAGACACTGCTCTGGAGCTGCAGATAATATATCTTAGCTAACCTTCCTAAGCTGCCACACTGCAGATGAAACGCAGGCGTGCAGTAGTAGAGGCTTAAAACAATGTGGAAAGTCAATGGAGAGGTGCTGATGTCAGTCCTTGTTGTACTAAGCCCAACTGTGCCAGGGTTCATGCAAGTACTGCATATGCTAAGGAAGTGAACTACAACTACAGAAACCAAATTCTAGTTCTTACCATCACCTTCACCCGTTTGGTGTTTATTGTCACAGAAGAAGCAATGTAAAATTGGAGAAAGGTGTATTATATATTGGGGCTGTATTAAGACCAATTTTGTTTTTATTTCAGACAATTCAGATGGACTCAAACTGTTCCAACTGTTGTTCAAACTGTGTAACAAAAAAAAGCTGAAGTGGAGCCCTGAACACTTGGCCTTTTATCTCAAGATCACCTTCCTTCAGCTCTTGGCTTCCTCATCAGCTGTGGGAGTGGATGCATGGAAACAAACGGTAATTCCACGAACAAAAAGAAAAAATAATTAATGACTTTATTTTTTTTCTTTTTTTTTCTTTTAGTTCAGTTGGCCATCTGAGGTGCTAAAATCTCAACACCAATGAAGCAAGTGTGCATAAAAACAAATGATAAAACAATCAAACAGAAAAGAGGCTGGAACAGTTTTGGTGTTTTTTTGTTGTTGTTTAACAAGTTGGGTATATACGCTTTTCTGTTAACACTCCATACATGCCAACCATAAAAGCCTTGAACAATCTGAGTATCAGAGATCACTCTCATTCAAAAGGGAAGATGCCAAGGCACATCCCTTCACCTGGAACAGACTTCACACACACGCACGCATGCACACGCAGATACAGAGAATATTTAAGTTACTGCAATGCCATCAGAACTTGGCATCCTCCACACTTACTTTCAATGACATCCTCATCTGCCTGCCACCCTGTCTATAGCAGTATTGTGAGCAATCCAAAAGCGGAGGCATTTGGAAAGCTTCTAATCTCTGTTACTTTGCAACAGTCAAGAGCAGGCGATCTCTCTCCGCCAACTATGTACAAGCTGGTTATTAGTATGCTTTAGAGTTCTCTTTATTGCAGACAGTGATGATTTAAATTCCCATACAGCCAATGCTGTGGCTTTTCAGTTTGTACTCAGGAGATTTTATAATGCAACACCTTTCTAGTCCGCTGGCGCTTGGTGTAAACGTTTAATTGAAAACTCATTTTAAAAGAATGTTAACCAAACAAGGTGTAGCTGTGAAAATTTTAGGAACAGCTGCTAAGAAAATAGAAATGCTGGCTGCTCTAGATCATGCAGTCTAGACCACTTATAATACTTCATAATGTTCAGGATTAGGATGTATAAAAATATTAAAAACCACCAGAGTGCACACAAATGTGGTGACTAGCTCTATGCAAGCACCGTGTTCTAACAGAGGCCTAGGCATTGCACAAACTCAGGTTTTTGACCGCAGGGGTAACCCATGGATCCACTGGTGTCTTTACATATAAACAAATATTTACATAAAATGCAGAGACAGAGAGTAGCACAGACTTTTAAAACTTGTAGTTTGCTTGAAAATATGTTCAGCGACGCAGTTTGTATCATGCCCTAGCGAGACCATGGGGTTTTGGTTAGCTGAAAAAAAAAGGAGCATGTCTGGAAGTTGGAGCTGAAAGATGCTCTTGTCATCTCCCCATGCATAGTTCTCTGAAGCTCAGGATCTTACAGCCATTTGTGAGCTTAAATGAAAAGACAGTAAAAGGAACAGAACAGTTGAAAAACAAAAAACAAAGTATTTGTACTGTGAAAACAGCAGATCGGGTGTTCTGGCAGTCTTCATTCCCCCATCCCTACTTGCTTCCTGGGTGTTTCCAGGAGGTGATATCACCTCCTCCTTTCCCCTTAGGGGACTGAAGCGCTTGCCACATCCTCAGTGTGCCCATTTGGAAACAAAGGTGGGTTAGGTTCTGAGCTCTGTGCTCCTCCCACAACACAGAGGAAGGAGCCAGCCCCTGGTACGAGGACTGTCACATAGGGCATACAAGCAGATACCTTTGCATGCCTAATTCTCAGAAGCTGAGGGCCTTCTCACTTCCTTCATGTGCTTGACGGACACACGTCATTGAATACACATGGCTGAGACATGTGCTGCTTTGCACCTGGATAGCACAAGGAGCTAGAACATCCTACTTGGATTCTGATACAAATAAGGGATCTTGTGGTCACAAGAGCCTTCTTTAGCTTTAAAAATACAAAGTTTGAATTAAAAATATTCAGACAGTAAAAAAACCCAGTATCTGGTATGTAAGTTATATTCTTAAAGTGCAACTGAACAGCAAATACAAGTTGTGCCTTTTAAAACCATTTGATATAAAAAGGCCTTTTAAGGTTTCCTTTCATGTACTTTCAATTGACTGTGTGTGCGATGTTAGGTCTCCACTTTCATTCTGAGTGCTGGAGGACTTCAGCACAACTCAGAGAGTTCAGTTGTAGGATATGCATTTTTCCCCTGCAGTAGGGCATTACACCCTCAAGTGATAGACTCAGGCAGTGAAAAAATCTGGCCCACATCCCCCAGCATGAAAAGGGATAGGTACTAACCTGGTATGTCTTCTTCATACAGCTCACATTCAGTGATCTTTTGTTAAAAGTTAAATATGGTCCATACTACAGAAGGGACTGAGGCTGATTCTCTGCGCAGGACAGTTTACTGGAAATTACTGAGGTTCTCTCTTTCTCCTCTCCTCTGCAGGTTCCACTGGCCCCTCATGCAGACTACGTAACCTATTACCACCACCAGTTTGACTCCACAGCTGGCCTCTGCCCTGGCAAATAGGGAGTACTCTGCTAACCGAATCCTCTTAGCAGGCCAACACTCCTCAAGAGTTTTGTCCAGTGAGGTTGGTATAGGGGTATGACTTTCTAACATGCATAGTTACTAAGTAGCACTGAAGCTGCCTACCTGCTTTGTTTCACAGCGTGTGTTTAATTTGCAATGCCTTAAATGACAATGGTAAGGAGGGGAAAAGAGGAAACTCCTGAAGTATAAAAAACAAGTTTCCGTAGTTAGCAATCAGCCCTGCTCACAGACCTTGGACACCATCCTACATGTTCTTCCTCAGCATATGTTCATCCATCAGAGGTGACCTCAGGTTATAGACAGCTGGCCTCTTTGAAGGAGACAGAGAGTCAGCAGCAGTAAACCATGTTAACATTTACCCTGGGGCAAAGAATTAAAGGATGTTCAGCCCTGCTTGGGCATCTTGCACCAACAGTGTATGTTCAAGCTGAAAGAGCCACCATGCTGTATGAATATGCTTGGGAATGGAACACCTTTCCAAAGACACTGGAGAGCAGGCTTAGTATTTCCTTAACGTGAAAAGAAAATAGGCAACAACTCAAGGGGAAAAACAAAAACGAATTAAAAACAACTTCTTAACACATTACGTTAAGGATGGGACACAGACCCAACACACAGTGCTATTGCAGCTCTGTGCAACAAGTTAAGGATGTAGCATGCTCCTGAATCTGTCAAACAGTGGATGGTGCTGAATTGCTAAGTGCATGACCTGCGCATTACTTAACACACAATTATAATGAGTACCCTCTTAGCTTAAAAGCAGCAGCTTCACCAGCTGAGCCAAAAGGAGCTTCTTCCAACAGGAAGTAGCAGGAAATGTGCTGTTTTTGTTTTCATGAAAGTCCCTCTAGCTGTATCTCAGGAGTATGAAGGTCCCTCTTTCAGTGAGAAAGGGACATATGGGATATTTCTGCCTTACATTTTTGGCTTTCTCATTATAAAAATTTTAAATTTAAATAAATTATAGGTTTATTAGTCCAACAGAGGGATTTTTGGGACGCAGAAGAAAAGTATGCTAGGAACACAAAATAGATTCTTACAACTCCACAAGTGTGCAGGATTTTATCATAAAGGAAATCTTGCTAGGGCAGGATGCGTCCATGGGGTCCATAAAGACTGCCCTTGCTCTGAAAGAGGGACCAATCTGCAGTAGTGTCTTCCTCTAATAGAGTTAAAACACTCCCCCATCCCCCCTCGAATATGTGTAACATTATAAAAACACTAATAAATAGCCACAGGTAACAACGTCCAGTAATTTAGAAGTGGAAGTTGTAGGATGCAGCAGGCACACACACCTATCATTCATCCATATTTTTTTTTTTCCTAAAAGATACAAAAATGAATTTTCTTTCAAGTATTAAAAAAATAAGTTAATCGACATAAAAGGGTCAAAGTGACTGAGGGCCCAGGCAGGTCTTAAGCTTCGTTTCCAATGTGCAAAAACAAAATATAGAGGAAAAAATAAAAACACTGAAAAGTCTTAATGGTGGTTTCAGTCACTTACGGGCTTCTCCCTTTTAGGAGCTGAACAGCCAGGGAATGCTGCTTGGTAACACCCCTGCCACAGCGCACACTCAACACTGTCCCACAGTCAGTTTTTCCAGTGTCAAAACAGTCGCAATAAAAACAGAACAAAGAAGCCCATCAGCCTCTGAGCTGTGGCCAAGAAGATAAAGGCCAGCAGCAGCTGTCTCTCCAGTGTGTAGCAAAGCAGAAGGGCATCTTCTGTCTCTTCTTCTCCCCTTTTTCCCCAACAATAAAGACTTAGGAGACCGTGATAGGGAGTGAGTCTTCTGATGCCCAAATCTCTTTACAAAACATGAGGCAGAGAGTTCCATCACGCATAACTAGTAGTGTCTTCTCTGTCTCATTTCTTCATATCCATGCATAATGACCAACTGTAAGTTTCTTTGGTGGGGAGGAAGACTAAAACAAAGAAGGTGCTGCCCTGGGCTTCTGGAGCTCTCCTGGATAGCTGATTCCATCAAACAGGTTGCTACAGGCTGCTGTGGTTTTCCAAAGAGGGTTGTTACTTCCCTCCCTTTTATTAGGACTGTTGTAGTAAAAATGGGAAAGGAATGGACTGCCATAAATCCAGATTAGTTAAGGTACTTCTTCCCTTAACCTCCTTCCCCACACATGGATTATTCCTCTCCCTGCTACCAAACAAAAATAAAATACAGTCAATTGTACTGAACTTCAAGGAGACTCCACAGGCTCCACTCGTTGTCTTCAACATGGCTTGCAGACATGTAAAACTTAAGCTTCTGGAGCCAACACACTTATCAAAAGGCTTCTGAGTGCTTCAAACCAAATCGCTGCATGCTGTCGGGCCCTTCGGAGATTTCCCCTTCAACATCTTCCTATCCATGTAATTCTGGCGAACTCAGGGTAAGCCAACTGGAGAACACAAACCAGCAGAGGTAAATGTATTGAGCTCAGGACCAGTTCAAGCTAAATCCTTTGGAAAGCATGACTGCCTCCAGGTCCTTGTCTTCCTCTTTTTCTCGAAGCCGTTGCTCCTCAAGGAGAGCCACGAGAGAATCTCTCTGCTCTACTACTTCTAGCATCTCATTCAGGATCCTCTTCTCCTCTGAGAGCTCCTCATCTGTCTTTAGATGATCTACAGAGATGTCAAAAACTGTTAGCACACTCAAGACTAGAAATATGCACATACAAACTACGAGGTCATATTTATTGCTCTCACCTTCCACTGCCATCCTCTCCCGGAGTTCCTGTTGTAATCGACTCTGCCTGTCTTCCAGTTCTAGCTCCCGTGCGCTGCAAGGAAAACACACCAGGAGTTCAAGTTCTGGATGTAATCAAATACTCTGTACAATTGCTCCATATCCCTTCTCAATTTCTTCTCCCCCCTCTAGATATCTGCTATGCATTTTATCAATCTATTTTAGAACAACTTTAGAGATAACTGATGTATAGAACTAGATTTTTAAAGATTAAATCTAAAACGGTGTGAAACACTGGGAACAAGCAAAGCTGCAATCACTGTAAAATCATACCTTACCTCAACGTTATCTGCTATTTGCCACTCTAAGAACAAATTACTTAACAACTCAGGTCATGCCAGGGCATTGCCATTTCAGATTCCAATGCAGCCAACATCTTGGGGCTTTTCTGACAAAGGCACCAAAAGACACCAAGCTTACACACTGCTCAGGTCAGCTGCTGTGCTCAGAAACTAATTCCTATGAATTTGCACCACGGGGACTAAGAAAGCTCACGGATTTTTTACAGGAAAAAAATCTGTCACGTGAGCCCAAACGAGAAGCACTGGAGTCCCACTGCAGGCAGAGAAGAGGGGCCATATGACAAAGGTAACAGAATTAAGCAGTTTGGCTACACTTAGGAGCCATTCATCATTTCTTCGTCATTCACTAATGTGCTGTGTTTTATCCAAGAACAGCTTGGAAAGGACGCAGAACTGAACAAATATCCTTACTGCACACGTGCAAATAGTTCTTGTACTCTTCTGAAAGTTTGATCCCTATTTCAGCCAAGAATCAAACTGTATGACTGCTGATCTTCAGCATTGTAGGGAAAACGGTACTGGCAGATCTTCCACCATTGTTTATAAAATATTCCCTCTTTTGAAGTTTGCACATTGACTTACAAGATCATCAGCTCAGACTCATAGCGAACCAAGGCATTCTTCTCTTGCACCAGCTTGAACCATTCTTGCATCAGCTTGGGATCATCCTTCTTTCCCATGCCTGCAAAGAAGAAACTTGGTAAGACTGTGTGGCAAAATGCCACACAATCCTTACAAGCCCAAATGGCAAAAACAACAATGGGGCAAAATGTGCAAAGAAAGCCGAGCAAGATGCTGCCAGAGCACTCCCAAGCCGGGTCCATTCAGTTTGCCTAGAGCACACAAAAGAGTGGAAGTCATCTCCAAAAGGATTCTCTTGTCTTTGGAGTCTGATTTTTATTATTATTTTTTGCTTTCTGATTTTCTGTGATTGCTTGTTTCTTCCTCACATTTACTGCAGAAAGCCCACACTTCTGTATTTCACTTTTCCTTTCATTAGAAGAGCTTTATAGTTCCTAATGCCAGCTACTTAAGTGTGTGCTCATCAGAAATAGATTCAATTGCCACTCTACGTCTTATTTTCTTCAACTGCACATCCTCAATCATTTATTTTACTGACAGAAAGTAACATCTCATCTTTTTTCAATAGCTAAATGAGTGTTTTTGACTGCTCCTCCTAGCCACATGCATCTATCCACCCTGACGATCCCCTGTGCACAGTAAGCACAGAAACTACTTCTGCTGTATCGCACATCAGCACCAGAAGGAAAGAGAGAACCCCCAGACACATTTGCCAATGTGAAAATGGAAGCAAAAAAATCTTGGGCCATGGTATTTCTTGGTTGGTATTTATTTTTTTAAACCAATTCATAAATTGATGCAGGAGAACACTGATCAATCTCACATCTGTCAGAAGTTGCCTAGAATAAATTGCAGAATTCTGTTCCCAAAGCCTTTTGTAGATTTTTACCAAACACAAGAGCTTACCAGGAAAGCTCCTCCTGGCAGTCCCTTGTTTTGGGCCACTGAATTCACACTGAATTATCTGCAGATGAGTGCCTTGACTCTTACCCAACACCATCAAGAACCTTGGCAACTCACCTACCTGCACAGAAACGGAGGCAAGAGTAAGGTCTCAAAGTGAGCCCTACAGCACTTCCTGAGCCCTACAGCACTTCCTGACACGTATGGTTGGCATTCCAAAGTAACTAACAGCCCTAAGTTTGTTATCAAGGCTACATACTATCTACACCAAGAGCAAAACCTATTAACTAGTCATTTTGATTCCAAAAATAATCATGCAGCAAGTTTGCTATTTAAACTCTAGGAAAGACTACACGAATATCATGGTAGTGACTATTAATGGTCAGGTCTGTGACCTGACTTCAACCTTCTGATCTCAGAGAACTGCTGTGCTGGAGAGAAGTAAAAACAGGCCTACAATTCCACTGAACTGCAACTTAGTCTGAGAACATCTGCCTTTGAAAAATTGACAGAGCAAACCCTTGGGGAATACCAGACCCAGCTGCACAACCCTAACAGCCTCCAGTTCTCTGGGCTTGGTATCAGTGTGTTGCTCATTTCCAAGCATTCCTTTCTGAGCATCTCTGCACAATATGCCCATATGGCGGCAGGAGAGGGAGACGGAACATGCAGATGTCCAGTGCAGTGGCGCATGAAAGCACTGGGAAGTCTCCCTGTCCCTTCCAATGTCAGGATGTACAGAAAACAAATGCCTCTAAGAAAAAGCCAAAAACACAGCACTACTGACCTATGGAATATATTAAGTATTTTTAAACAGCCAATGAGAAGAGGAAGAATGGTAGGATTGGAGAGAGAGCACTGACAACTGATATGAGAGAGCACCATGGAAAGCAAAGTAAGTGGTTAGCAAAATTACACCATGAACACACAAACAACACCCTTCCCCCATGCCTTGGCAATGGAAACTCTATGGCAATCTCCATTTGAGACAGTTAAAGAACTCACTCAGCAAGACAGATGAGGGAAAACTAGTCTAACTTAAGGTTTGCTTAATTTTAAAGTTCACGGATGTTTTGCAAACCAGTCCTTTAAAAAGACACAGTATTCCTTTAATCCATGTAAATTAATTAAAAGGCAATTTAAGGAAGCAAATTTTCTTCCCATACCCCACCTTCCAAACACCTCTCAGGAGGAATGGAGAAATCAAAGCCACCAAATGCAAACAGAAACTTTTGAGTGTGATGTTACTGCTCCCACCACCGCTCCACCATGCCCGCCACAGCACAGCTGGGTCTAACAAAAGGGATACTGTACCTTTAGTAACTTGTCATAGGCCCACAAAGCTGATTACCAGGTTGCTACTGAGAAGGATGGTTTGGGGAAACAATAAGAAAAGGCTGGGGACCCTGTGGTCACTAGCTGACTAGTGCTGCTGTGACAACCCAGCTGTGGTCAAGGAGAACAGGGAGCATGTGAGGTTACGTTACCTTCGTGGGCACAGCAAGGGCAGAAGGAGAGAGGTCTACGACGTGGTGTCCCGCCATTGGGCTCAACTTCAATAGGACCAAACGAGGAAGAGGAAGAGGCAGGAGAGGAAAAGGAAGTTGGAAGTGGAACGGAAGAGAGGAAAGGGATGAAATAAAAGACAAGCAAAGGACAAAAAGCGTAAGAGTGAGAAAGAAAGGAAACACAAGAAGAAAAGAAAAAATACAAGAAATGGAGAAACAGAAACAAGGGAACAGTCTACAGATGAATAATGTCTCTAGCAAGCACAGATAACAGATAAGAGGTAGGCCGAGTATCAGTGAACTCTTACTGAGCTATACAATTCCTAGACAAGAGGTTATTGCTGACTTTTTCCTAACATAAATTTCCAATCACATGGTCTTTAACTGAAAAGTTTGTGAACAAGATGTCAGGAGGAGCAGAGATAAATAATTAACTCCTGCTGATAAATCTCAAATTTCAAGCAGGGTTACAAAAAGTCTCGCCTGCATGCATAAGACTCCAGCTGTAAACAGCCAGCCCACCTTATGGCTTTATCAGACCATGCTCTTATCACCGTGGCAGCATCCACTGATGGAAAAAGTATCCTTTTAAATGGAAAATAATTCCTTCAGGTAGGGAACATCACAGGAAGAATCTGATTCACGTGGAACCCATCTGCCAGGATCTGCCGTGTCAAGCATGGTGAGTACATGTACTGGGTTGGGTGCTTAGAGGAGAATCAGCTTTTTGTGGATAAAAGAATGATTCATGTCAGTTTCTGTGGTGGGAGTGATCACCTAAGGGCATTGCATAGATAAAATGGTGAATTTAAAGCTGTCCCTTGACATTCTCATTTCACAAAGCTTACAAGTCCTGTTAACATCAGTGACTTACTGAATATTTTCCATTGTCACAGTCACTCAATGAAGGACAAACATTTCTCATCTCTACAATGGTTCAGCTGCTTCAACACTTACAATCTCCTCTTCAGCTGTACTTAACGTTGCAGAGATAAATAGTAGAAAATAACTGGTACCACTTTAGTAGTTACAGGACAACAAATGCACTAAGGAGGTGATGAGCCTGAAATATCAAAGCCAGCAAACTGAAACACTTCTCAATGAAGAACCTCATTTACAAATGGGAGGCATTCCTATTTGGGAAAAGGAAGCTCCAGAACAATAACATGGTAAGAGTAACTTGTAAAGTGGAGAAGCCAGCAGTTTGATACATACGGTTTGGAGACAGCTTTACATAACTTTAGACTAGCAGCAATCTGGGAGAGCTTTAGAAGGGACCATCACAGAACTAGAACAGCACATGGAGGACGCACTGGAGTGAGAGGAAGAGCACATCAGCTTCAAAGCCTGTGTCTGAGCAGCAAGGCTTTCTCAGACAGGAAGAAACCTCTGCACTGGGGGCAGGAAGGGGCAACACTAGGAGAGGTTCCACAGTTGGCCACATGACAGTTACAGATAAAGCACCATACCAACATAAGTTGACAGTACCAGAACTTTAATTCTAGTTATTCGGTCTTCCAGCTTCTTCACTCAAAATGAAAAATGCTAGGGCTGCTTTTCCTGTGATTTGCATTTCACAGATTTAGGTTACAAAAGCAAAAACAAGTCCTCAAAACAATCAAACATACTGGCTGTCCTCTGTGAGGAAGCTTCCATAGAAAGTAGAGCATGTAGTGCGTTATGCCCATTACATTTTTTGTTTCACATCCTACCTTCATCCTACCAACATCACTCTTTCACCATATAAGCTCTTATACTCTAGCTGATGGCCTACCAGTTCTTTTTGGGATCGGGAAATGGATATTTAACTATGTGGAAGAATCCACTTCAATTTCTCAGGGTTTGAGATTTCATTCAGAATTTTAGGGGGTAGGGTGATATTGCTGACTTATGCACAGTTTCTGAATTTCTAACTATGGAGTTACAGATTTGGTGAGGAATTCCGAATTTGCCATATTTGATCTTAAAATAAATACCTGGTATTGAAAATGCCATTCAGCTCATTGCAACAGTGGCCACAAACTATTAACTTTTGTCATCAGTAAGCAAAGTGTCACATCCTAGGAAGAGATACCACCTTTGGTCTGTAATGAAAAGCCATTGGTCTTACACAGCAGAAGACAATAGTGCAGACACCTCTCCACATCATGTTTTCTTCCTTTGGCCTTAGTTGTCCTATTTTTTAACAGAAATATAATCCTCTCCACTCCTGTCTAAGAATAATGTGTTCTTGAATGGAGTTACAAAGTCTATACTGCCTATACTCTTGCTACTGGAAATATTAATATTGCTCTTCATTAAGGTAATGAATATAACCTGCACTATTAAGATATTTTCCAATCATTCCCGTTGCAAATTACAGTTGCATTAGTGAACACAGGTGACACAATTGTTACAGTTGCTCTGGAAACAACTTCCATCAATCTATGATGATTAACAAGCCATGATGGTTAACAAGTCTCTTTGAAGTGCTCCCTATTTCCTGGAGGTCCTAAACAGCAAGGGCAGAGTGAAGTGCAGCCTGAAACTTACCTCTTCTTGTTCTCTAAAGCTGTGAAAACTGCACCAATTATTAAGCCCTAGAATGTGGTATAATCCAAACTCACAAGTGTTGCAAAACATATAACGTAGTGGAATTTTAAGAGTACTTTTACAATTGTCTCTAAGGTGACAATTATGAAAACTGCCTCCCCAAACCTGCTAATGTAAGTATCAGTGCAGGTGGTACAGATGCTGTAAGCAGACTGAAATGGGAACTTTCTGGTTTTGAGAGGAAAAATATTTTATTGTATTTCCTGAAAAGATAAAGATTTTTCAACAACAGTAACAAGTATTGAGGTGTGTTCCACGTCACATATTTCACTATCCTTTCAGATGAACTTTGTCAAGAAGAGGCCTCTTAAATGTTTCAGAAACAGAAAACTAGAAAAAAGAAGATCACCTGATGAATGGAAAAGGTTTTACTGATGTACATTGATACATGTGTAGGTAGCAAATGTATCATCAGATCACTCACATTCCTGCCAGCTAAACAGCACAAGTTCTCACTGTGAACACACTCCCAAGAAGAGCCCGAGCATCTCACTGAGTACTATAGAAAGTCCGCACTGTCTCACCTTCCTTGCCTTTCTCACTCGTCTCACTCAGTAAATCCCTGTATGTCTGCTTACTTCCCCCAAAGCCATCAGTAAACCCACAGTAGACATCACAGCCTTCTCATTACTAATTAGCGAAATCACCAGCTCATGAGCTCATTAAGTTAAAAACATGATCATCACTGCAAGACAACTTTTCTGATCACAGAGTCACGGACAGACGGAAAAAAACCCATCTTCTTTTCAAGCAAATTAAAAAACAACAATGAAAATAATGATTCTGTTCACATGTCCCCTCCCACAAAAAAAAAAAAGAAAAAAAATACAGGCTAGGTCAGACATCACAGGTCTTTATCCACAGCACTGTTAGCTATGTGCTGCCCCGCCAATGCCATTTGTTCCAGGCCTACTTCACTGTGAAACCTTCAAAGCAGAGATCAGCAGCCTCAAGAAACAAAGATGGCAAGCAGAGGAATTCAAAAGGGTGCACGGGAGGACAGCCACATCCCATCAATGATTTGACTGGAATTATCTTGCCTCTGCAAACAGCACTGCCCAGATCTTTCGGAGTTCATACAGCCATGACAAGAAAGACCTTGTTTGCCATAGCACACTTGAGAGACTGCAGACTTGGCTGTCATAGAATCACTAAGGTTGGAAAAGACCTCCGAAAACATCCAGTCCAACCATGAATTGATGGAAGTCAGAAGCTAATCCAAGAATAAATGCCAGAGCTCCTAAGCCTCTCCACAACAAGGAAGAGAAATTTTATAGCAACCATGAAGACATTCCTTCCTTTTCACTCTGTGTTGTTCTTTGTTGCATTCAGAAGGCTTCAACTTCTGTATGGCTATCTGTGAACAAACCAGGGCAGTTCGGAAATCAGCATATGGCAACACTGGGTAGGAAACCCAGCTCTGAGGCTAATTTCCATTCTTATACACTGCTATGCTAGCACTTGGCCTTATAAGCCAAGAGCATGAGACTTTATAAATTCTTATTCTACTAACAACTCCCATGTGCCACTTAACAGCAGATGAAGAACTCTAAATTTTATCTCAGTACTTATAACACAGATCAGTTAAACAGAGATCAGGCAAACTGTGGTAGTAACAGGAAATATATGCTTTCCCATCTTTCAGAAATTGTTCATGGTAAGAAACTGAAGTGCTGAGAAATAAAGCATTTAGTGAAATCGTTGTAAAAGAGCACGAACACAGAAAGCCACCTCTTGCAGAGCAACAGCCACACAATTATAGGCATTATAAAATTGAAGGAAAGGATTCTGACAACTATCCCGTAAGTACATCGCTCGAGGTGTCTGACAGCAGTTTACTAAAACCATGTCGATAAGAACGTGCTCTGAAATACAATCATTGAAAGAAAACAGGGCAAAACTCATGGACCACTGCATCGCCATGCAAACTGAATACTGTTTTTAACCAGCAGAAGAGAGTGGGGGAAAAAAAACTGAGGTGGGGAAGCTAAAGAAACCTGGAAAAGCAATAGCTGGAGCAGAACGTGCAAATAACTGCATAGAAGTCTTCTGCATCCCACCAGACCTGAAGGCACTTCAAAATGCAATCAGAACTAGTGCAGTGTCTTTGTTTCTGTGTGCACCTGTGAGCGGCGTCCAGAAAGAAGCAGGTAAATGACAATTGTTTGCTTACAGTACCTAGCAAGTACTCTCATTACACCTAACAAGTTCTGCTTATCAGATGTCCTTTCCTGCAAAGAAAACACATTACAGTTTTGCTTCAGTCTCAAAAGCAGTTGCAGACTGAAAACGTAATGTTATCTTACAACTCCAAACCTCTTGAAGGAGTAGGACTGTTCACCACTTTTGTATATCAGACTCTGGTCCTGCAATTAGAATTAGATCTGCAGGTCTTTGAAGAATGCAGTGAGCCCAGTATTTTAAATAAGCTAATAAAAAGTGAATTCTGGGACACTGTACTTCAAACTATGAAGAATTTTCAAAAACACAATATGTCTTTTTTCCTGTTTATCCAATGTTCAGCAGAACCTTATCAAGAAAGAACAAATGTCTGAAATCAGCACTGTCAAACATACCAGCCTTCTTCCTGACTCCAACCAAGAGGAAAGCACGACTGGAGTGTGGGGCTGCACCCCCAGTGATTCCCTGCTGGGTGCAAGGAAAATGAAGTCGTCCATTTAAATATGGAGGCAACAACAAAGCTGTCTTCCAGAGTCAGACAGGGAGCTAAACTGGGACAAAGAACTGGTGGGAAAGGAAGATCTGAGGCTGAGACTAATTGGGCAAGGAAACTAAGAACACTAACTGCTAAAGAAGAGGCAGAGAGGAGAGGGGAAAATAGGGAATTAGACTGATTCAAGAAGGTATCACCTAGGGTTATCCAGAGAAAGAATAATGGTAGAAAAGGGAGAAGAACTCAAATATTTTGTGATGAAGTCATTGGTAGGGATTGAATCTGGTGGCCTGAGTCAGCGGGAACACAAGGGGTAGAAGATCAGGAACAAGTAATGGGGAAGAACAGGAGGTCTGAAGGGTAAACATTAGGATTTCTTTGTCAAAAAGATAGGGATTAAAATTAAATGCCTGAGAAGCAGAAACAAACTCAGAATGAAAATGGAAGTGGTGTAAGGAGCTTTGGATGGAAAACAATTCCCTCTGGATGGAATCGTAATGGGATTAGGACAAAGATCGCCTGGAAAGTGAGTAAAATGGACAAAGTGTGTATCCACCAGAGTACTGTATCCTTCCTGGCCATGTTTTCAAGTCTCACCATTCCACAGCTGCCAGCAAACATCTGTGAAGTCCACTGACCATGTCCCATTTCCTCTCCATGAGGATCTACAGAGATGACCTCCTAGTGTTGCTATCAGTTACTCCTTAAAGGTAAGTGACAGATTTTTTGGCAGTGGATCTAAAGGTTATAAATCTGCTGATAATTCAACATAATACACAACCTTAATTTCAGTTGATTTAGCCGCTTTTGTAACGTTCTTTTAATAAAACTGCATATACACACATAGGAAAAACTACTCAGAATTGAAATGTGACCATCTGAAGCCTGAAATGAAACATCTGCTTTAGAGCAACAGTACATGGTGTTTTAGAACAGGAAGAGAGTGTAGAGCAATCTGAGTAGAACAACATGGGTAGCCAGGGTAGCAAGCCGTAATCCCGTAAACTGGAACTTGACCAGAAGATGAAGAGTTACCACACCTTGCAGAAGTTGTTGTTGTTGTGTAGCCTGTAACCACTAAATGAAACGTAACTCTTATTAATACAAAGAAAATCCAGATTAAAGTAATGTCCTAATCACTTGAAAATAATTACCAAGTTACAGATAACTCTGCAATGTATTTCTGCTTATCGTTCTTCTGACATCATGACTCAGAGCTATGCCCATGCCTCAGAGACACAAATTATCTGGAGAATAATTAACCCACAATGCTTACAGTGCTCAGCAGGACCACGCAGCCCCACGGGGTTTAACAGCACTCCACCCAGATGCAGCAGCCTGCATAGACACATTACTTTGAGAGCCAAGCTTTAAATCAGCCGCTGAATAGTGACAAGTATCAGCACAGCAATGTATCCCCTCTGGCAAAAGTGTTCTGGCAGCCCTCAAAGCAAATAAAAAGCAAATTAAAGAGGCAACAAAACTGAATTATAAAGCCACGTACTCAGCAGGCTCTACTGGCTCAGTGCATTTAAAGGGATACTGCCCAATGCTTTTTTTTTTTTTTTTTTAAGTTTCTTTAGGGAAAGGTATTTTTGACATGAGCAGAATGATATGTTTTAAAGTGCCTTTTTTTCTTTTTAATATCAACATTGTCTCTGCTTGGAGTCCAAATGACTAAGTCACCACATAAATAAAAGCAGCTTGTAATAGAAGCCCAAAAATGACTACTCTAGAGTGACAATTTCAGCTCAGAGAAATGGAAAAAGCAAAAGATACGAAATGTAAATTCATTTTTTTTATTATTTGAGATTTTCTGCAACACAGTAATTTTTAAGTGACAGTGTCCCTTTAAGTAAAGATTATTTTGCTTTTCTTAAAGCCACCATCAGTGATTTTGATGGGACTGCTGTCTCTAATGAGGCATTGGGAGAAGAAGGATGGGGAGGAGGGAAAGGTCTAGTGGAAGTAGCATTAGACAAGGAAAAAGGATCTGTTAGGGATAATTCAGCATCAACCCTTTTACAGCTCCCATTTCATGTTCACGTGGGTCTGGGCACACCTAGGAAGAGGATTTCAAAGCCTCTGTGCAGAAGATACCTTGGGAAAGAATGCTGGTGGGACGGAGCAGTGCAAGAAGCTTCACAGTTTGTGGAGGACTATCTCACCAAAATTACCAGTGGGGCCCAACTGGGCAACAAATCAGGTCTAATAAGCATTTAAACAAGTCTTCCATTTTGAAACTTGATTCCAGTTGGCTTTTCTTAAACAACAAGGCAATTTTGTGTAAATCCCAACAAAGGGCTGCAAGCAGGTATTTTGTGGGTTAGCCTTCCCTTGGAGGAGGAGAAAAAATGAGAATTAAAAGCTTGGGCATGATTTCATCTGAAGGTGCAAATGCAGAAAACAATAAAACCAGAGGGAAGACCTCCAGGGATCTGTCCTAGGTCAGGTCTGGAGCACGTGGACCCTCCATCCTGCTGAGCTGGATGCAGTGCGGCCCCTCAACAAAAGCACAGTTTAATCAAGCAACTTCATATTCTGATGACAAATGAAATGAAAGACTCTCAGACGGCAAAGCAACCTAGCAGGGTTTGCCTTGTCTTGGATCCACTGACAGATTTGTTTGCTTTGTAAGAATAGATTTATATTAACTAAATCAGTAAAGGGAATTTTAATTTTCAAGAGGGACAAACATTAAACAAGCACCATTTACAAAGCAGAAATTCTCCGCCTACTACAGGATTCAGGAAGTAGCATTAATTAAGGAAATGGAGAACCACAGTGCAGACTGATGACCACATTATAATGTAAGGTGAGGAAAAAAAGAGCTAAAAGTAACATTAATTAAAGAAACAAAGAATCACAGTACAGAGTGTCAATCACATTATAATCATCAAGCAAGGAAAAAAAGAGCTAAATTCTTGTATGTTTGTCACTTACATGAGATACAAAAAATAAAATAATATCTCAAGCTTAGTAGCTGTGCAATGGTGCAAACGGAGGTGACTGGAAACAGTAGGTTGCACCAAAACTGACTGCAACTCTACTTGTAGATCCTCCTTCTAGCCCTACAATAAGACAACCCAAGAAATAAGAAATCTGTTATCTACCACTGCTTCCAAAGTGCCTTGAGGATGCATTTCTTGTGAGCACATCAAAACACTCTTTGAAAAGAGCAAAAGAGCCTCAGAAGGAGAAAAGGGAGGCAAAGGCATAACTAGTCCTTTAGAGTGCTGTAGCTGTTGGGAGTTGGTCAGATCTGCCGTTCCCTTTGCGTTAATATATTTTCCTGAAGATTAGGATGGTAGAATTGGACTTTGCAAAGGAGAAACAAAAGTCAGAATGGCCACTTCTAGTAGGGAAGGTGGCTGGAGTGAGAACTGTATATAAATTCTGAAATA
The DNA here is from genome assembly GCF_023343835.1 of Lagopus muta. Lineage (NCBI taxonomy): Eukaryota > Metazoa > Chordata > Aves > Galliformes > Phasianidae > Lagopus > Lagopus muta. The sequence goes on from NC_064433.1 coordinate 61,097,121, forward strand.
ATTATCAATATAGAAAATACAAGAAGGAGCTTTACACATGGCTTGTGGAATATGCCAGGATTTCCTCTTCCTGAGCTGCAAAAGGGGTTCTGCCGTTCATGTGCAAGGACTGTTTCTTCTTGATTGTGAGCCAAGGATGGGAGAAGTAGGTGAAGGGAGGGGTGGGAAGGAGTGTCAGCAGGGTTAGTGTCAGCGAGAGGTTCAGCTATACATACCACCCAGATGCAAGTCGATGAGGTCACTGTAATAAGACTCTCCCCAATAGTCTATAACAAGGAATCGGTGAAGACAGAGTTATTGAGTCAGATACCCACCCTAGCCCCACACAATCAAAGCAATCTATGAGAAAAAAAGACATACAGGCAGACAGAAACAAAAAAGACAGAACAACAAGAAACATGCATCTATGTACGTTTGCACATATATATAATACATATAAAATTACGCCTTTGTTTATATACATATATGTACACACGCACATATATGTATCACAAAAATATATTGGGAAGATGAGGAGAAAATTCCCAGCAGGCAGGCATGGATATCCATGGAGAAAAATCAAGAAGTTTACACAGACACTTCACTCTCTCAGTCTGCACCAGCACTTGATGCTGATGTCTTCCCAGTTCCTGCTGGGAAAAGCAGATTTCCTGTTGTTTTCCTAACTGTTTAGGTCAGCTGCAAGAAAGGTACAAGTATTGACTTCTTGGAGGAGAGTGTGTGGAGGATGTGTAGAGAACACGAGTGAAAGGCACTGACTGAGTGCTGACACAAATGGCAAACGCAGAAGTGTGGCAAAAAGGGTTTCTGCTAATGCAGTACCTACGTGAGAGAAGAACATAAGAGGGTGTGAAACAGAGACAAGCCTGTCCACAGCTGCTAGAGTCAGGTACACCATGAGTCTAGCACTGTATAATTATTCTTTGGGGAGGAGACATGGGAGAACTGAGAGCACTGTTTCTCACTGCATATGATTCACTTGATGTCAAGAGGTTGCTCTTAAATTTTTCAATATCAAACTGTCAGTACAAGACATCTTAAAAATGACTATCAAAGTTTGTGCTAAAGGAGAACAAGGGAGAAGAAGAAAAAGGTTCAAGAAATTGTCAAGTTTACGTATTTTTCAAGGCAATAATTGAAAAGTCTTAATAATGTCCAGACAGGCGAATGCACTATCACACAAAGCAGTGTTACTTCAACAGTGAGCCCATCCCAGCTGTCTCCTGGGATGCTGAAGAAAAAATGGGATAATTTTTTCCTGACATTATCATACTTTACCTTGGCAGTGAAATGCCATGATTCAAAAGAAAATTAAAAACAAAAAGGGAAGAAAAAAATACAAATGACAAAAGCGTGGCCCATCCTGTATAGGACAAACTTGACACCTTAAACAGAGCTTCCATTTCAGATCATTCATTCTTGCTACAAAAGCCACTGGCAAAGGGTGAGATCTTCAAAGACATTAGGAGAGAACAATTAAGGCAATTGAGTAATCATATGTGTGAGACTATTTTCTGAATCAGAAATGAAATGTGAGGCTGAGCATTCACAGCTTTTCAAAGAAAGGAGGCCAGCTGCACATTCCCTGAGGCTGAGCCAAATTAAAAAGAAGAAAAGAACTTATAGAGAAAGGTGCAATTACTTTGTCAAAATTAAAGTTGACAGTGACCTGCTAGCATTATCATACAGAATATTTCAGCCTGGCAACAATCAGATAAGGACTGTCACTTCTGGAAATAGTACTGAACTGTTTGCTCTACTGCTAGGATCTAAACTGTAAACACACAGGACACTGCTGTGACTATTCTGATTGGTATAAACCAACTACTAAGGCCAAAACAAAATGGATGGAAAATAAAAGCAAAATTATTCTAAGCAAACAAATCCTTACCCAGACTATCTTTTTTTGTTCTCACCAGTCTAATGAAAGAAACACTCCTATAAAGGTGGGAAAAGGTCAAGAGGTCAGAGACATGAGCAATTAAGTTTATGAAAGACCTCTACACAAAGAAAAATTGAAAGATGACTAACAGAACATGCTGAAAGATGATAAGAGACTTGGAAAGTAACTCAGATGGTCTTGTCTGTCTCTTTCTACAAAAGAAAAAGAATCACTACGAAATAGAAAACTGTTTCTTCAATCAGGATTTTCAAATATCTAGGACTAGGAAACTACTACTAACACTTCCAAAACTTCCTGTTTAAATGTTTAGTCAATGAGTGATTTGCTCTCTCTCTACAGGGAAGGAAGCTGAATAACCGACTCATTACAGAGCCCTTATCATCTCCAAGTTAACGCTGGTGGCCCTCTAGAGGACAGCAATTACTTCGGCCCCATCTTGCAATCCTTCTCCTTTTATGAGGATGGAGTATGCGCATAGGGGGCATACTTCCCACCCTCCCCTTTCTCCCACTTGTACAAGTGTATTAAAAGGATTATTTTTTCCCAAATGTTGACAACATTGACCTTCCTCTTTTGTTTAGCTTCTGCTTACACAATTTCATTATGAAAAACTTATCAGAAATAGGAGTATGGCACCACATCTTCACACGTCAGCACTGCTCAATGCAGTGGTCACAGTTAGGTCAATACCCACGCAATGCAGTTGAGAAGTAAATTATTCTGCCCTCTTGAATAATTAATGGTATTGGAGGCAGAAATTAAATGCACTCACAGGATGTGATGTCACATACTTTAAACAATGAAAATAATTTCTGCTATTTTATTGCAAATTTATGTAAATATTGAAATATGTAAGCAAAAGTGGTAAAGGATGGAGTTTATTTTTAATTTTCAGTTAAAAAAGGCTATGCTTTATACATATATATATATATATATATATAAAATTATATATATATATTACTTTTTTCCCCATCAAAATGTGTTTCTTGTTAATCCCTGGATGTAACTGGAGAATTGGAGCTTGTGAATTCTTTAAGGTGGAGTTAAGCCTCCGTAATCAAGAGTAAAGCACACCTTACAGGCTTCCTGAAGAAAAGAGGTTCATTTCACAAAGAATGACCTACAATTTCATAATTTCGCTAGGAAATCCACAAATACAGAAGCTCATCTAAGACTGCTTCCATTTTGGGAGAGCTGAGAGTAAGGTATTATGCAAAGGTTTAAGTCTGCAGCCTTCCATACAAAATACCAACTCTTATTCTTGGTCTGAACATTTTTTTTCTTTGGCATTTTGAAGGATGTTCTCTCAGCTGCTAAGATTTCCAGCTTGTGCTGACATATCTCACATGAATGCCATTTAGCAGCTGACCATTCAAGACAGACTTCCAGACGTAGAAGAAAAAGAGGAATTAGAAATAAGAAGAGGTGTTAGTAAGCACAGTAACTGGCAAGCCAGCAAATAGAGTGGGACTACAGGGAAATACACTGCATAAGGAAGGTGGCACTACCACAGAGAAAGAGTTTATACACAGGGTACTTCTTGAACCCACATGTTAAAAACCCAGTCGGATCACAATACCACTCCAGTCATCAAGACTGTTTTCCACACTTGTAGAACTTACTTGCTTTGATAACTATTCAGACCTGCTGCTTTAGCATGTCTTCATGGAGCAGCAAACACAACTAAACTTGGTGAAGTAACTGGAAAGGAATCTCAACAAGCTTTTCTTCCGGTGAACCTTCACTGCTTAATCTTAGACCGTCTTCATAGGCATAGTGGTCACTCTTACGTCCAAGCAACAAGCCAAATCATTCTTCCAATCTGTTCTACTGTTACCATAACTGATTTCTGGTCTTTGTAATCAGGTACATAATCCTGGGCATAATCCTATCAGATACAGTCACACTGCATTTGCCTGCTGGATATTTGACTCCATGCAATTAAAGGACTCTTTTTTTTTCTTCCAGATCATTACACTACTATTAGCATTACCTCAACCAAGTACTCCTCCACTCATGTTTTGCCAGATCAGGTGAAACTCATTTAGTTTAATTATAAACACAGATCACATTCATTTAACAGCTTGACATGGATACCTTTCATGTTTGCATTTCTGCTCTGCACAGCTTTGTCTGAAGCAACCAGTGTGCTGGGCTGTGCAGTGAGGAAGATGTTCTGTGATGGTCCCTTGTAAGGACACTACCGTAATAATCCAACACAATAGAGAAAGCACACACAAATTCACAGTTACTTTCTTCATGTACAAAAGGGGTTCTTTTTCTGTGAAAGCTGTGAATTGCAGCTGGGAACCCCCCAAAATTTTCTAGCTGTAAAATCCAATAATATGTAGAAAACAGTCAGACATCCATTATTAATAACTGGAGGATTACTTCCTGAGTTTCTGGCAAAGACAAGCAAACTAAGTCTCTGCCATTAGAAAGATCCAAGGATTAGAGGAAATACAAGAACAAGGCCTCAGAAAGAGAAGAAAAGGGGGAATGGATTCATATTGGACTCTAATTCTAGGCTACAAAGGTCCAAACGCCTCTAAAATCCAAGCACCAATGGACTACTGTACAAGCATTTGATAAAAAAAAAAAACATTAAAAAGCAAACCAAGCTCTGCTGGATACCTGCTTCTCCTCGAAGGGCCTTCTCCACAGCAACCCCTCTCTCCTCTAGCTGTCTCTGCTTCTCTTCCACTTGTTCAAGCTGCCGCTGGATGATCTGTTGAGAAAAGAAATGAGCTTATCCATAGCAATTCTCCTGTTCTGTATGTAGCACATATCCAGCACCAATTCGACTTCAGTCAAATTAGCTGTTTGAAAACTATAAGTATTTGCATCCAACAACACAATGGCTTGAAAGCTAGCATCACAGTCCCCTCCAGTGAGGACACCCCCATCTCTGCATCCTAGCATCTCGTTTTACAGACACCTGGATATTCACCTATTTTTTACAACTGAAATCCCCCTCCTAAATGCTAAGTGAAAGGTGTTGCCATTCAGTCAGCTGATCCCCTTCCTCGACAAAACCCATGCAATTTCCTTTAAACAAAACCCATCTCCTATAAACAGTGCCAGCAGATTCTCTTGTAAAGTTTAGTTGTTAACGCTTCACCTACCAGCATAATCTAGGAAAGCAGTCACTGACTACAGCTCTTTCATTCAGTGAATGGTACTATATTCATCTCCAGGTAGGAAGGTGTCATGCTCTCATGCACTTGTCATTCTTCTTGCTGTTAAACTACCTTGACAGGTTACAACAATTTCTTCCCATGTCTGAAAGATTGCACCAAATTTGACGGACAAAGCAGGAGCAGAGGCAACCATGTAGAACTAGAGGGAATTCTGGCTCTGGAGCTTCTTCTGACACACCCAGTGGAATGTCAGGATCATGGTGCCTTCAGATAGGGTTTCCTGCCATAACAAGAAGACTGTGAGACGCTACCTGAGCTCTATGTAACCTCTTGAGCTCTTCTTGCTTGGCTTGTCTGCGGGCAGCCTTCTGTACTCGTCGGGTCAGCTTAGCATTCAGTTCCTCTTCTGTGTAGGCTCTCTGGAGGAGAGGAAGGAAAAACAGCAGACTTTATTTCCACGCCCGGAGCTAAGGGGGAGGGAAAATGATTTTCTTTTCCAAAACCGCAGAAGGGAGGTGTTCTGTCTTTCTCATAGCTGTGTCAAAAGTCAAGCTTCTGTAGGCAAAGGTGTTCACAGTGCAGTGAGCAACAATTTCAGGGTCAAATCAGGAGTGAAAAAGCACATAAGCCAATTGCAAAGCTGTGATTTTATATGATGTCCCATTTCAGCCTTCCGTTGCTATGTGGAACCTCTCCACAATGATCAAATCCATTTTTAACCTATTTCTCAACAGATTTAACCAAATGGACTTAATCAAGTCAATGAGTACCTTATAAGGGGGTCACCTTGAATTCATTTTAGAAGATAAAGACATGTCTACATGAACAGTTACAGCAGAATAAACTAAGAGGTTAATATAGACAGGTGTAGTTACATTGGTATTCTGCTCTCTTCATAGAAACCGTTTTATTCTGGATATAAATTATCCGCATTTGGGAATTATACTGATATAACTGGTAATGATTACCTGTGTGAATTTGTGCAATTTTTCTCTAAATCAAGAAGGCAAAAAGATATTTGAAAGCAGAATGGTGTTCTGGTGTGAGAGGGTAAATCCCATCTCAAGAACAATGCCACAAAACTGTCTGGTATAAAACAGAGCAACCAACACCTTAACTAAAACTAGAATATTATAGCACCAGAAGTTATTCAAAATGAGAAAGGCTACATTTATAGAAAGATACTCCTCCTTTTCTCCCAAGTGAACTGGTTTTAAAAATATCTAAATCTAAATTTTTGATTGTACTGAAATGAAGTTCAGTGTCTTTTCAGGTATACTAGTTGGTTTGTTGTAATCTAGGTTTGTTTCCTCTCATCACCTTTAGAGTGTCAAAGGAACTTCACAATTGCATTAAATGAACTACAGGGAAGAAATGTCTTCCTACATACATGTATGTAGCCTTTATGAGATAGCTGCTCACAGATGTCTTCCACTTCTGGAAATATCTTCCACATCGACAGTTCAGTTTAAGGACAAAACATTAATACAGGCATGAAATTGCCTTTATCTAGTTATTGTACTGCTGTGCTGATCACACTATCTGTGTTTCATTGTTCTCAGTGAGCAGAGGTTTATATGGCTGGACCATAGCTCTACTAAAAACTCCTCAGATTGGTGATCAGCAAGCACCATTATTAAAGCTCCAAGAAGTCAATACTTTGCTGGAAAGTTAGAGACAGCATGACTTTCCTATCCTACTTAATGCTGTTGTGACTGTCAATAAGGCCAATAATGACTTCAGAAAGCAGCAACATTTCTAAAACAGAAATGCAACTTGTATCTTCATTTTAGCTTGACAAAGAATTTCACTGAGATTTCAGTGAACCCAAAGATTTTGAACAATGATTTTGAAAGGAGTGACAATCCATTTCTATGTTCTAAGTATGTAAGAAAATAATACACATATATATTTAACTCCCTACCAACCCCATTTGTTCTGAAGCTCAAAGATCGTCCGCATTACTCTGTACCGTGGTGCACTGCTGGGCACTGATAGTTGCATGCATTCTAACACAGACAATTTGGATCTCAGTGCATTGTTGGTAGACAGCCTCTACACAGATTTTGCTGCCCATGTCTGCTAACATCTCACGCATGCACAATCAATGTTGTGATGTTAGTGTACATGTGATGGGTAGCTACATATTCAATGGGTTAATACAGGGATATACATGCAACAATGGCCAACTACTGGGAATGGAGACACTACCTTTGACGAATATGATCTCTTGAATGCCAAGGCGTGTGGTACATAAATCGACTTTAAAGGGGGAATGGTAAAGGAAAAAAATAAAAAACATACAAAATGAAGTAAAATCAGTTCAACATTGAAAACAGATGCATAGTAAAAAAATAAAGCTGTTTTTAAATGCAACACAGAATTGTGCAAATGCTGAACACGGCCCAGTCTGATTAAGCACAATGAAACCGTTGTGCACAAAATCAAGTTTCTAGCAGTCTCCTGAAGGCGATTAGCTTTGGCAGCCTCTTTCAAGATACAATCAACCTGGAAATACTTTCTTTCTAGAGAATTCTTTGGCCTTTATCCACCTATGGATTTAATATCCACTTGAGCAGTAAGTATACATACACATACAAAATTTTGGCGTACAATATGGAATAATGTCTTGTTTGCTGGGGCATATTTGGTCTGAGCTTGCTAAGCCAATCACATATTACTGTGTCACACAACTCTCCATTTATACACTGTTTTACAACCTTTCATGGAGGTTGTGTCTATTTCATGGTTTAAAATAATTTCTACTCCATCAAAATAATCATTTGCATTTAAATAATGACATAATCTTTCTCGCTGCTTTGTGACTGGAGAAACACAAGATAGGCTCAGAGTGAGTTACCTGTCATCTCCCTGTTTAAAAAGAGAACCTCCAGAGAACCTGAGGAGCTAAAATTAGGAGGAAAAAAAAAAGATGTGATGTTCATGAGAGGGGAAGGAAAGGGAGAGGAGAGGAAAGGGAGAGGAAAGGGAGAGGAAAGGGAGAGGAGAGGAAAGGGAGAGGAGAGGAGAGGAGAGGAGAGGAGAGGAGAGGAGAGGAGAGGAGAGGAGAGGAGAGGAGAGGAGAGGAGAGGAGAGGAGAGGAGAGGAGAGGAGAGGAGAGGAGAGGAGAGGAGAGGAGAGGAGAGGAGAGGAGAGGAGAGGAGAGGAGAGGAGAGGAGAATCATAGCCTTTCCCCTCCCAAGAATATTCTAGGTTAAAGTGTACCTGAAAATAAGGCAAGTAAACCACCTAGAGTCTAAGAGAGGGGAAATTTGTCTTGTGTCATGAAGTACAGAGGGCATTATGCCATTCTGGGCAGTCAGCATTTTGCATTTTCACATTTAATTAAGTAAAAAAAAACACAAATGAAAAGCCATAGAACAACTTTAAGCACATAAGCAAACATCAGTAAAAAGCAAACTACCTGTGAGTAAAACACGTCTGATCACAACACCACAACTGTAGAGGAACAGTGACAAACACGCACGAGGACACACCCATACAACACAAGGAACCCACAGGGTATTCACAGTAGGAATTCTTTACAAGATGCTTCTCTTGAAAGACATTACACTGAACAACACGGAAGAAATTTGCTGCTGATCACAGAGAACAGGCTACACAGAGCAAGCCATCTAGGAAGCAAGCTCACTACAATTACTGGAGAAGCAGCAGAAGTAAAATTTCAGTTTAGAGAAGGGGTTCACATAAAAGTTATGTGCCATATAGGAAGTAAACTTCTACCCATAGTAAGTAGCTTGTAATTTAAAACACATAACATTCCCACCCCAAATCAGTACAAACCCAGTTTCGTCAGTCCCAAAGTTCAGTTACATTTCTTTTGACAGCAACACGTTCCATGTTTGCATCTATGTTTCACATCCTTGGACTGGATGCAATAAAATTAGGTAAGTGGAGCTCTCTGATTTGTTTCCTCTAAACAAATCCATTCTCAAAAACTATTCCTTTAGATAACGGGCAGATGCTGAGCCAAAGAAATTCTTACTATAAGCTCAGCAACAGCAAACAGGAGAAAATGAGATGTTACCAAGATATCTTTGGCAAAACTGGTGAGATATTTTGAGTATTAGGATTCCAGCCATCTGCCACTGTCACCTATGCCCACAAAGCTCAGTGACCATATCTTTTTCTGCTAATGTCATTTTAAATGAAAGTAGCTCAACATAGAAAAGACACACATACAAAAAAAAATAATAACCAACAACCATGGGCCATCAATGCATACTCAAGTCTGAAAATAGGCAGGAATCTTATTTAAGGCCTGCTTCCTCCTGAAGGAGCACACAAGGTAGAACAGTAACTCCGTAACTCTTATCTGAACCCCTTTATTGCATATCTGTCCTCTGCTAACCACAGGTACCTCGTTCTTCTGCATCTCTTGGAAAATGCAGAATTTCTCATGAAACACCTTGAGGGCATGCAAGAAGGAATGAAAGGGGAAGAGAAAAAAAGGAATAAAATAAAAAGAAAATAATCTTCCTCTCAGAAGAGATCTACATCAACTAGGACGAGAAACTGAAAGAGAGGTAAGTAAATGCAAAGAAATTCTTAGTTTTCATCAAATCCTTCTACCAGCCTTATATATACACAGAAATGCAGGACTAGATCAAAGGTTTGAGACAGGAGGTACAGACCACTGTGTCTGGCACACTACCCTCTGAGATAATCTCTTCCTGAGTTATTTAATATACAGACCAGGCTCCACTGAGAAAGGACAGGAAGAATTCATTTTTTGTTCTGTAGTACCAGGAGGGCCAATGGAATCTCTACTTATTCTTTATACCTTACAAAGTCTGTCCTGCAGAGCTTAGAAGCCAATAACAATGAAAGAAGCAGAGCATATCCTTACATTTTCCACCAGCAGTGGAACAGTGCCATCCAAAACTGAAATAAGTAACTTACAAGCATCTAACTTTGGCACTTGGTTCTCACCACTTTTTTTAAACACTGCAAATAAACGAAAAATATTTTTCTTTCTGGGATTTACAAAGGTGCACTGGTATGTAGTCCATTTTATTCAATAACTTCATTAAAGTACCACTTAAAGTGAAACTATTTTAGATGTTGATATGTCTTACACCATTGTACTACTGCATTAGCTTGGGGAAGTTTGCTCAGGAACAAGAAGTTTCTCAGAAGAAACACAGTTCATACCAGACTACACTGGAATGAAAATACCATGCTAAGGCTAATCACTATATACTGGGATTTCAAAATCATTATGTATTTTGTCTTTACATTTGTTTTCTTTATAACAGACGCAAAGAAATACTCAGCAACTACCAAGAAGTCCTCAAACAAAACTAGGTCAAAGTAGGAGTGACAACTGATGGCTCATCTCTCCAAGAATAAGAAGGTACTAACACTCTTTGCCTAGGAAAAATATGTAGACCTGCATGAGTCACAGACTGCAAACTATGGCTTACCTTTCAGTTGACAATCTGTCTTGAATGTGCTCTTGAGGCATAAAAAAGTATACTGCTGCCTGCAGTTTGCTTGGAATTCTACCTCATCAATCTATCAAAAAAGCTGGTGAAACAAAGTGCTGCAGTCGGACTCTTATAACAGGTGAGGACAACCTTTTTGCTTAAGAGTTAGTGAAATTTGCTCTTCTGACATTAAACTGTTGTTTTCTGTAGAGTATTGGCATGATCATTACAGGGACAAGATTCACTATTCAGACTGTGATATTCAGCTGTAAAACAACCTAAGTGAGATAACAGACGCTTCATATTATAACAGTAAGAAGTAGCATGTAATTGTGAAGTAAGTGAAACAAATCATTGGTCAGCTTCCAGGAAGGCCTGTTCCACAGAAGAAACAGTAACAATGACAAAAAGCATTACCCAAGCTCCTGCCATGGGTCTGAGTCTCTGATCTGTATGATACAAGATCTGCCTACCTCTCGCTTGGATTTCTGGGAGGAACGTTCCAGAACGTCATCACTGGAGAGGTCAGAGTCCTCTGAGAAACTCAGGTGTCGACGGAGCTGCAAATCTGAGAAGATAGGAATAAGAAGGGGGAGTTAGAAAAATAGTAGCTACAAGAGTGCATTTCCCTCTGTAAGCACTTCAGATCTCAGCTGGCAAGTTGCTTCAACTTCAAAATTACAGTTGTTTATGCCAGTCTTAGCTGTGCTGCCTCGGATTACATAGTCAGCACAGAAGCACTGTTCCACAGAATGATAGTCACTAGTTAGAAGCTTAAATCTGGGTGTGTATCACTTTCTGTGAACAGTACTAGAAGTCACGGTCATGATTCTTCCTTTCTGCTGCTTCAATTCTCTAGTGCAACATACAGCACTTGGTGACAGCAGCAAGCACTATTCTGGCTTTTAGAACAAGGTCAAAGAAATGTAACATGTTTGCTTTTGATCATGCTTATGGCTAGTTTACCATATCACAACTTGCTATTAAACATCCCTGTCTGTACCTAATGGCATATGAGAGATTTACATGAGGCTGCAGAATCTGCACGCTTAGGTGAGCAAACAGTCGTCAGATCACAGAGAACACATCAGTGACTGCATCTCTGCAGTATTCTGTATCCACAGAACCAGGTTGAAAGGAACAGAAACAGAACATCCATGGAAAAGATGAGGATCACATATAAAACAAAGATCTAACATCACAAACACCTGACTCCAGTAAATAGTGCTTCTGTCTCAAATCAGCATAAGGCAGAACCTGGATGTGCCTTGTACATATTAAGAGTGAAGCTTCCATTTAAGGATCCTTTTAATTCCGTAAATATGCAGACAAACAATTCCAGTTGCTGCTTATCCTGATCTTTACCTCTAACAATGAGGAGAAGTGCCAATCAACACAGTATCATGATGACAAATTTACTTTCAAGGATTACACAGCTGTATCACATATCTATTGTACCTGCAGCTGTAATCAACGGAGATGCTTTGTGCTTGCCAGAGTCCACAGTAGCACTACTTGAGGGAGTACTTGGGCAGGATTTGTCATCAGCTTTCTTCTTCTTGTCTTTCTTATACCCAGAAAAAACAGACTTCCATAACGACCTGGACTTCGTTGTTTCCTCTGTCCCACCACTAGATTTGTCGGAAAGCCTGCTGTCATTTTTGGATTTCTTCTCCTTTTTGTTCTTACGAGGGGAGAAAAGAGAAGTTCTTTTCTTACTCTTCCCACTGGAGCCCTCTGAAGAGGTGACAGATCCTTCAGGTCCAGCCACATCAGCAGGAGTGGAGAACTTCTCACTAGCAGCATCATGCTTTAGTGTGGACACCTCTGCTATTTTCAATGCCAAGTGCTTTGGAGAGTCATGAAACAACTCTTTGGTCTTCAAAGGCATAGAAGATGCCTTTCGTGCCCTTGCGGATCCAGCAGCTGCAGCTGCAGCCATCTCCATCTCTTTCATCTTACATAACTGTTTAGCCATGGCATCACGTAGTGCCTGGCTCTTGACAGACTTCTCTCTGGCTCTCATCCTTTCTTCAGCAAGCTCCTTGGCCTCTGCAGAAATTTCAGGCAACACTCTCTTCTTCTGGTTAACCCCTCCCTCCATAGAGGGTGGACCACCATTTTCCTTCACCAAAGGCAAAACAAGTGGTTTCTCTGGCCGTGGCCTACTGGTAGGAGGTGTAAAGAACTTCTCATGAAGGCTTGAGTCCTCTGTCCTGTCATCATATGTGTCCTCCACATCATCAGCAAATGGAATTTCATCCACACTCTCTGCAAAAGACTTTCGCACGTCATCCTTTTTGGCCTGCGTTGGTTCTTTGACAGCAGAGGTTGGCTCATGGCGTGGAGGAACGGGAGGCGTTGATGCTGGTGTTGGAGGTGACTTGGATTCAACCTCATTCTGCCAAAGTGCTTGATACCTTTTTCTACGCAAAGTAGCTGGTTCTTCATTTTGAGGAGGTGGTGGTGGGGGACTTGATGGAGGAGTAAGCATAGTAGAGTCAGAAGTGTTGAAGCTCTGGCTAGCCAAAGTTCTCATGTTAGATGAGCTCTCCTGAAGACCAAGTCCCGAACTGCTGGATACATCTCTCTTAACTTCATGGGAACTCCTCAGTTCTTTTTCTGATGGAGATTTTGGAGTGAGCAGAGAAATTTGCTCATTTTCTAACTTGGACAGTCCCTGCCTTCTTGGGGCAGGCTGTGGCTTCACAAGATGCATCCTTTCATCCCCTGTGACACTCTCACTATTAAAAGTCTTCAGAGGAGTTGTCTCAAGGGCAGATACAGGAAAGTTTGATTCTGAACGTTTGTTTCTGTCTACTGGGGTGAGTCCTAAGCTCCTCCGGATTTCAGCACTCTTCATCCAGAACTCTTCTACGAGGTTACTACGTTTCAGAGTTTCTTCTGCAGTGGTAGGGCTCCCCAGTTTCTCCACTTCGCTATCCTGGTTCCTGAGGACCAGTTTAGCTAGAGGAGTAGAAGTTAAGGCTGGGCCAGGCTGGAAACATACTGGAGGCTCCACTGGGGATGGAATGGATGTCTCAGCAGAAGGCAAAGGCTGTGAACAGATAGGCTTTTGAGAAGACGTTGGAGATGAAGCCAATTTTGGTGCTGTTGGCTGAGGTTCTGCTGGAGATGTAGGTGCAGTAGTTTCTGGTGATGCAACCGGCTGAGATAACACAGGAGAAAGTGGCACAGAAGGGCTTTTAGCTTTTCTGTCTTTGGGAATTTCATCCTTTGGTCCTTCCTCAAGAAGGAAAAGCTCAGGGAAAAAGCGTGCCTCTGGAGATTTTATTGCAGCCAGGGGATCTTTTACATCCTAATAAATAAAATATAATATAATGTAATAAAATATTAGTAGTCACTGGTCACATTAGAATGCTGCTACATTTTTACTGCTAAACCACCCAAGTATTAAAACTTGGAGAAAAAAAGAAAGCACAAATTGCGTCTCGCTCCTAGGCCTTGAATGTTGTTTAGGATTCCTTCTCAGGTGCAGACGTCCAATTGTATAAAACTATTCTTTGTACACAACAATAAGGCAAATTTAACTTTTGGAACAAAAAGAATGCTGAAGTCCAGAAATCTATTTCTATCTTTTCCCACTCTCCCTTTCAATATCCAACTCTGCATATATGAGGAGTCCCTCATTTCAGACAGATTTCATTCAAGTCTTTCAAGCTCTCATCAACACAGCAGTTTCTGCTGGCTTGCATCTACTGCAGCTGCAACTTTTTTTTTAAAGCAAGGGGTGCTTTAAGAGCAAATTAGGCAAACTGCCATATTACTCAGTAGTACAATTCTTGGTTTTATATCTAACCTTTCGGCAAGGGACTTCTCTTACTGAGTTCTTATCTTTCCATGGCATCTTTTGTGCTAGCTTTCTTCTAAAAGCAGGAAGTTTAGTTCAATTGTCACAAGACCACAAGAGAATAAACTGCTCTGTGTGTTTCTATGACATATTAAGCACTCAGGTCTTTAAGTACTGCGTTTGGGCATTATCCCAATGCAAAGTATAACTCTGTCTAACAGAATCATTGGATTAGTCTGAAAAAATAACCACCCTCCATTTTAATAGACAATATTGTCAACAATTGCTGTCAGCGAACTAGCCTTATCCCATCATCTGTCCGTTGTGCAAGTAAAATGGTTTATAACAAAACTCTCTAGGAAAGTCATATCATTAAGCAATTCTTCACAAACACTGGAGATAAATGTTTGAAATAAACATTTTAAGGGTCATGGACTTTCTGTTCTTGCATCCTATTAGCTGGAAACAACAGTAAGCTTGCATGCCGATTTCAGGGCTAACAGTACAATGTTAAATAACTCAGCTTCCTTCAGCTGAACTATGTTGCTACCCAGGAAAAACTAAACACTTGGTTACTATGGAATAAGTAATACAAATAAGATTAATACAGAATCTGGTTTTGGTACAGAAAGGATACCCAAACCAGGACAAACAAGAAATAGCTCACTGATGACTTCCATTATGCATTATATGCAATATACTTCTTATTAACTGTGCATTGAAATGAAAAGATCCTCTTTAATTCTTTTTGCATTTTGTGATGGGAACTTGGGTGACTATGACAGAGCCTCTACACTCTAAAAGTAGGAAAGAAAGACAGTACATTATTTTTAAAGCCTACATAAAATGAAATTTCAAGAACACCAATTATAGAGACTAAAAAGAAGAAAAGAGCATGGCTGTCAGTTCTCAATAGTTTGACCAACAAAAAGTTCTATTGAACTGTAGGTTCTAAGCAGAAAACTCGACCAATTCCCCTTCTTACCTCTGCTTGTTCTGCTTTGAGACTATCAGCTGGAGACAGAGGAAGAACAATGTCATTAGTTGACTGGTTAGGAGCAGACGGCTTGCATGGATCTATAGAAAGCAAAAATATGTTTAAGAAAACAAATGAGACTGCTGTATCCTGAATTTTTAATGTTACATGCAGCAAGTAGTGACAAATTCCACGGCGTCTTACAAATTCTAGATGAGACATCTGGAACCTCACCAAAATTTTGTCCATGTACAAAGCAGTAAAAAATTTTATATAAAAAATTCCACAAGCAGCAGCAATTAGATGGGCTCTCACTCTTTCCAAAGCCGTAATCAAAGGACTTTGCAAAACATCAATGCAGGCGCATACCTTGCCACTGAGAGCAGTGAGTTGGTTCAAATCCAAGAGATTTAAAATCTTAAATAAATGTATAGACTATCCAGAAGGCAATTACAACCATTCAAACACTGGTGGGAAAGCTATTACCTTCTGTCACGCGGCAAGAAGCATCTTCTGCTCCTTCTTCATCTTCAGAAACTTTTAGTCCTGGCTCTTCTGCGCTACCTCGACGTAAGCGAAACTCGGCTTCTGCATCAGATGGGATGTCATCTGGTCATGAATAACACAGGTTGGGCAGGAAGGGGTAAAAAGAAAAGAAAAGAAAAAAAAGAAGACGACTGTTGGATGCAAGTCCATCAGGACATCTGTTTATTATTTTCAAAAACTTTCATAATTCTTTTGTTCACATGGTTCCAATCACTTTCATAACATGAATACCTAAATGTTTTAGTTCTTTTCTTAGTGCTGAAACAGTCATTTAAGTAGATATGATAGATCATTACTAGAAAATACTAAAGAGGTAATTGATGTTATAGCTTCTCAGTTTTCTAAAAACTTCTAAATGAGATTTTTAGTATAATACTATGACCACTTCACAAATCTACTTCTATTTTTGTTATTCATACTGAACATGAACACAAGACTGAGTCTTCTAAATAGCAGGCAGGAAAAGGATGCAAGAAATTTATTCTACAACCCATAGCACAGAAGTTTCTGCTTCTTTTTGTCCTTCAAGCCTGGCTCCCTCTAGGCTATTTGAAAGAAACTCCTACTGAAAACATGATTAAGCTTAAGTACCCTCATACAAACTGTTTTATATCAATACAATTCTGTTGACATAAGTGGCTCACAAGATGCATAGAGATACCCTACCGTCATCCAGCTCTGCACCCGTGTCTCCCTCTTCACCCGCCTGCCCTTCAGTGTCTGCAGGCTCTGTGCCCAGCTCATCCTCCACACCATTATCTTCACACGAAGCTAGAATATATTCCAAAATTTAGAGAAAAGAAAAACATCTATACAGTGAAAAGGGCAACACTGAACTGAAATCATAGTGAACATATTCATTTATTACTGTCAGAACAAGAAATTCTGAAGTGTGTCAGCTGGAAGGACATAATATGAAATTATACTTCCAAACTCCAAGAAAGAAAGGAGTGCCTGTCCCTTGGGATCTGTAAGGCATTTGCAGTGAAAGCTGCAGGACTTTTCTGAGAAGAAGGCCTTCTGAAAAAATTCAACAAGAAGGGGACCGAGAGGCCACCAAACCAGAATTAAGTTTACTTTTTTTCCAGTAAATCACTATCACTTCATAGCACCCGTGTATTAGGTGAAAACTGAAATCTCACAGTGTACCACAACTATTCATCTAGAAACTGAAACAGGCTTTTGAGGACGTAAATCAGAGATGAGCAGTCTAGCACTAGGACTAAACTTCATTACGTGTGGAAACAAACTCTGGGCAGCTGTGGCTCTCTTTGGCATTTGACATTGGCAATTGTAGCAGTATTTAGTCACAGGAAGAGAGAAGACCAAGCTGTGAGGTCTACCTTTCATTAATAACTGATATTAGAAAAACTTAAACAATCAAAAAAACAGCCCCACAAAAAAAGACCCAACAACAACTACAAAAAAACCCACAGCCCACAACACCTTGACCCATCTCTAACGCTATGAATGTTTCACTAGGGTTTTTTTCATTAAGCATTTCCATAGAATGCCATAATTTCAAACATAATTTAAATATAAAGAAGCACTTCCAGATTTTTCAAGGTAGAGTCAATGAACTACATTCTTAGATTTGAGCAGCAGGTCATTTAGCACTGTTATATATCCAACTATTGCAAATGCAAACACAGTCAGCATGTGTCATCATGCAAAATGCTAACTATACACGTAGCACCCAGTCCTACAATGATGATTCTTGGTCACTCTTTTACAGTAAACTACTCATTGCAAGCTTCTGGACCTGCATGCACACTGTGTCACACTGTCTTTTCTAGGAGGGCTCCTGGCAGTTTCCCACAGTAGAGCTGGAGATTGTTTCCAGCAGGAGTCTGGATGCATTCCTCCAAGTCTGGATGACAAGGAATTTTCCCTATATTCACCCTATGGGTGTGGATCACACTGTGTCATCTTTCTTCAAAGTCAGATGGTGGACACTGATCTTTTCATTTGCCACTGACGATGGAGCATTTGGGACCACAGATATGTTAGTATTGCTAATTAAGACAATCCTGAAAATAAACCAACCCTCCCTAAATCTGAGGTCTTACAGACTCTCCTCTTTCTCAGTTTTTCTCTGGTCTCAAAATATAGCCTTCCGTGGAGGGTTTGTCTTCCTCATTCTACGTTTTCCACAAGGTATTTTTTCTATGCTTTTCCCCTCTGTAGTATTATGACAGACAAACATATGCGTTAATTTATTTTCTGTCAACTACTGTGAAAAGGCAATTGTGCTTACATGTGATAAAACACTGACCTATTCCCTTACATCACAGGCTTATAAAATACAGAATCTTACAGAGTTAAAGTGTAGGAAGCTGAGTCATGCAGCAAAGGCTGGACTTCCCAGAGAAGCATATATAAATGTACTGAACAAAACAAACTGTGTCTGATTGTTGCTGAAGTATGCACTAGCCTATGTTGTTTGGGGAATAATAATGTTGTGGGATGGTTTTATGATAACAGCAAATGTGAGTAATCTTAATCAAAACCCGTAGAAATGTAAGCTGACGTTAGGAATATCTGATTCCAGTATGTACACGTGTATCTTCAGATCCAGACACCACGAGGGGACACAATACACACAGGGAGTGTTGGAGGGAGAAAAGAAAATCAGCTCTTAAATAGGTTGGTATACAAACCTCAAGCGAAGATTATGGATGCACAGACAAGGAACGACTTGGAGCAAGGGGGATCCCATTTTGAGGGACATGGAGAGCTTGCAGGTGGTCGGTTATATTATACATATACTGTGCATATACGTATATGCAGTTAGGATAAGAAGCAAGAGGCCAAAAGCTGTCACACAATAACTCAGAGGCTACAAACTATGGCAGCTGGAAACTGGGATCAGCACTTTGCTTGTACCAGCTAGCAGCCAGGAGCAGGCTGCACAATGTGCAGCTATCTCATAAACCACTGCTCTCCTGCCAAAGCAGCAACAGAAGCAAAGTTGTATAGATGAGCTAGCTATTCTGATGTGCCAAAGCAACTTAGCTGTAGATTATTACATACCCGTAACTACTTCTGTTCCACTCATTTAGGTACTTGCACTGCTTACAGAAATCTACTCTCTCAACTCCAGTCCCAGAATCATCAATTTTGTCACAGAGCTTAGATGACTGCACAACAAAAGCAAGCGAGCTCTACCTATGGTAGCATCCTTCAGCTTTA
Organism: Lagopus muta; assembly: GCF_023343835.1. Lineage (NCBI taxonomy): Eukaryota > Metazoa > Chordata > Aves > Galliformes > Phasianidae > Lagopus > Lagopus muta. The sequence goes on from NC_064433.1 coordinate 61,116,139, forward strand.
CTGAGGCTTTCCTAGATACATGGATCCCCAAGCCAAAGCCAACAGCCATCTTTATTCTTAAAGATCCCACCTTCAACCTTCGTCTTCTTTCCTGTCTTCTTCATCAGATAGCTAGTTTACAGTTGCTATAGATAACTGCAACTGCTTTCAGCACCCCATCTCTTCATCTTTTGACTGGAAGAAAGCCCCATGTTCTTTTAGTCAAGGAGCCGGGAGAATAACACCTGGCCTACTTTTCAGTTTACAGAGAGAATCAAAACACTCAGCTAGATTCCTCCTTTGTTATACCAAAGATAACCTCTCTGTTTGGCCTCCCTTCAGAATGGTTACAACAAACATTGAGTTCATGCAAGAACGGGCTGTCTGAGCAAGGTGTGCATGCACACTCCCCTCCCTCCCTCCACTTCCCGTCATGCAGTAGCGATAGGGCTGTAAGTCCAGGGTTAAAGTACCAGCTCAGCTGCTGAAGGCATGGAGAAGAGACGGGCAGGGTTATTGTGCATTGGAATACATTTAACATCACCAAACTACCTCCAGGGACCGTCTCCAGCCACGCCTGTACCGCCTCATGGCGTACGGAGGGAAGGTCGGACGCTGAATTTAAAAAACAACAAATTATAAGAAGTCAAAATTAGACCATCAATAAGCGTCTAAATCAGAAGAGTGACAAAGGGAGAGTCTTCGCTGAGAAATACAGGAACAAAACCTATGAGATGTTAAAATTGAGATATCAGTCAAATGCCAAGGGCCAAACCTTTAGGATCTGCCATGTTAGAGGAAATACACAGTGAGAAAAACTGACGCGCAGGTCGCTGTTGTTGTGTGCTTCGACTGAAACTTTGTACAGGAAGGAAACCCACAGCTGAGGGAACCGAGCTGCCTGGGTCTGAAGGCCAGCAGATGAGAAGGGGCACTACAGCACAGTGGTAGGGGCTTCTGTGTGCCGCCATGCTGCCTCAGCCTTCAGAACAAACCCCACTGCCACCGCCGCCCTGGTAAGCTCTGCAAGCACCTCATAGCTCAGCCCAGCCAGGGACAAGGTTGTCTACTGAACTCAGATGGAAAGCTTAGAGCCTACCCACAAGTGCTTTGCGACAGCCCTTGCAAAAAACAAACTGCCTGTACTGTATCAGAGTGGAACTGAAGGAGCTCACCTACTGATCAGTGTTTTCCTAGTCTGGCCTAATTTGAAGGAAAGAGAAGAAAATATTACTGTTCTGCTTCCCAAGAGAAGCTGGAAAGTCTACAGTCAACTTGGAAGGGTCAATGCAGGTCTCCCTCCATTTTGCTGGCAGGTATACAATGTAGAAAAGTGGAATTGTAAAATGTCAACTAACAGAAAGAATTCAAAAACTACAGTGTCACAGGCCCTCAGGCAGAAGCTAAAGCAACCTCAGCTGCTGTAAGCTTATGAAAATATGTTGACTTTTTTTACTTGTTGTTCTTAAAGCTCTAGGAGTACTGAATATTACAGAAAGCAGAACACTGCGTGCTTCTTACTTGCAGGGAGCTGTTTTCACACCAGAAAATCCCAATGCAACCTGCAAACTGCAACTGTAAGCATTGCTGAGCTGAACTGGAACCGTGTATCAAGTTGGATCATGATTTAAAAAAAAAACAGCAAAAGAAAAGCCAATTAGAAATATGAGGAAAAGATCATTATCTGGAATGGAATGTGATCAAGCAAGATGAGGTAAAGCCCTAGGTTCTGTAAAACAGATCAGTCATGAGCTTAATCTCATATTTCCTGTGAAAGACATCCCTTCTCACAACATACTTACTCCCCCTGCAATTCTGCCACAGTAATTACAAGACTTTGATAGAAGACAGCCACTCACTAACAGCATCATTAGCTTTAACTAAGCTCAGCTTTCTGCACCTACAACATACTTACCTTAAGATACACTGTAATGCAGGCTAGAATAAGGGCTGTAGGGACTCACAGGTGTTTGTAAGACTGCTAGACCGTTAGCATATTCCCCTTCCAAAGTTTTCCTTTAAGCAACTGGCAATTCAAAAAGCTCACACCTCACTTTAAAAAACAGATATACTGTCCAGTGTTCAGCACAGGCAGTCAACATAACCCGTGGTGAGATATGCAAACCTTTGGAACTCCACCATTCACCAATGATACAAAATGCAGTTACGCTGTTTAAATAACAGCTGTAGAGGCTCAATACAGAAGCCAACTCCATTTGATCTTTGCTGTAGCAGGTACACAGTATAGGTAGGTACACAGTATGGCAGGTACACAGTCCTTGCTGCCACAGAAAGCACTGCTACCCCTGAAGTCAGTTACCAGGACCTGATTGCCAGTACTCTACACAGTGAGGAAGAACGCTACAGAGCCAAAGCAGGCACACAAACAGGTCAGAAGTCACAACAACATAAGGCTGAGAAAGCACTCATTTTAAGTACACACTGACTTGAAAAGCAAAATGTTTAACCAAGTGTAATTTCAGAAAGCAGTTCCTTTGGATTACAGCTGTCCCTGCTGTCCACTGGTCTTGAAGGGCACAGAAGCAACAGGGTTAAACAGCTGCAGCTGTGATCTAGGAACTGATGGTGCAGGGCAGGGGAAAATTACCTCTGGAGGTGGAGGACTTTGAGGCTGGGACCATTTTTTCCTCCTCCTCTTTTTCACGGATGTGTGTCCAGTGCACATCTGCCAGAATCTCCAGAGGATCAACCGGATTTACAATCTGCTGCAGCCTAAGGTTTCCAGCTAGCAGATGGAGGAGGGGATGGCATACCGGGATGTGGGCAGGGTGGAATGAAAGACAGGGAGGAAGAGATGGGACAACAGTGGAAAGGAAAGGTAACACATCATAGGAAAGGAAATAAGAAAAAAGAAAAGAAGGTGTTACTGGCTAAGACAGTTTTCAAGACAGAAAAAGTTTAGCATTGTGTGTGCACGCAAACACTAACACAGAGCTCTTCAGACTCCCCACCAAAGCTCAGTAATGCCATTCCAGAGGCAAAGAGATGCTATCAAAAAAAAAAAAAAAACATCATTGCAGATTATGTCTATTGCAGGCAGTTTCACTGAAATGAAAGACATTCCCTGGGTGTCCAACAGATACGTGGTATGTAAATACCAATGTAGCAGAAATTTCCAGCTCCTTCAGCCTATTCTTCATGACTGTTGACAAAGACATCTTGCTTTGAAGGGACAGTCTGCTTTGTAGCTTGAGGCACCAAAACAAAAGGTCTTTCATGCCCTACCATTAGGTTAAGTACTCCTATTTGTGCTGAACAGTATCTCCTTGTGAATTAAATTACATGAGGGATCTCAGAGTTTCTCACGCATGTGGATGTGCGTGCATGCTTAAAATAGTACATGGCGCAATCCTGCTATTTTGCACTGTAAGCCTTGTTCAAAAGGTGCAATTCTTTTTCTGAAGAATATCAGTATTTTCATTATGACTTAACAGCGTCTCCACTTCCTCAGAAGGGACTTCCTGTTACAGAAATGAATTTGTTTAAAGTAGTTTGCATTACTCCCCACTTATCTGCCTATACAACCCTCGGATATGGATAGTCAGAGAGAACAATAGGCACACTACTGAAGCAACTGATAAGCAAACTGCTTAACTGCTGCAAAACACCCGTGTTGGAAACATCTAACCTGGTGCACATCATATTGACAGACCCTACCTCTGTTGCTGTCAGTTACGGGACTACAGCTCAGGCTTTATTTACCCATTAAAAAAACCCAACTTATTCTATAGGGAACAAGGTGTTCTGTGTCTTCTGTAGTGCTCTTCAGAAGCAAATGATCCATTCTGAGAAGTAAAATGCCACTTACTTCATGAGCAGTAAGTCAATTTTTAAAACAGCCGATTACTCCTACATAGGGCCAACACTGTTTCAGCAGTTAAGAGCCTCAAAAACAATTAGGTTTTTATGTTGTGGACTAGTGTTTGAAGGAAACAAGAAACATCAGCAGCATTTAGAAGTTGCACTCATCATTTCCTGCTGTCTTGTTTTAACAAAGGTCCTCTTTCCCGGCCATGTTTTTCCCAGAAATGACAAAGTGTTTGAGACTTCTGTTTCAGAAATGACTGTGTGTGACATTTGGCATCAGAATTGCAGAAGAAACAGGCAGAAGGAACTGCAGGAAGGACAGAATTACCTGTTGGTTATTAAAGAGGAAAAGGGGTCAGATGCACAAACTCAAATGCAGAGCAGAATTCACGATTTAGCCAAGGATTCAGCAGTTTCAGGTCTCTGTTACCTCATCAGAGAGCTTTCTTATCAATCAGCACAAACTACAGGACATCTTGCAGGAACAAAGGTCTGGGCTTTTCTCACTGCAGTCCAAAGCACTCACATGCAGGCCCCAAGGTGAGTAGAGTTAGCATTTGCATCGCCAAACAAAATTTTGTGTTAAATGGTTTAGGTTTGCCAGCAATGGCTGAGAAGTATATAGTCACTCAGCAAGGCTAGGAAAGAGCAGGTCCCACGTGATCTCGATGTTTGAAAATGGATTTCTCTGGGATTTAGACTAGCGTAACATACCTTCGGTTACCCCACAAGTATCCAAACAGAGGCCTGTCCCACTTAGAACATAGGTCCTTTTCACCTTTTCCAGTAAATAAATAGCAGTTTAAACAGCACAGCCAACTGTGTAGGAGTGCTGCTTGCCTGACAGGCAAACCTGATATTTCCTTGAGATCTAAATGCTTGAGAATTTCAAGAGACACTTGGTGCAGCCCTCTCTCAAGACTGCCTGCGAAGTTCTACAGGAACTGGAAGCTGGGTGCTAATTCCACTTACATATGGAAAGGTAGCTTTCCCCTCCAGGCACTTTCTAAGAAGTGAGCAGTCTGGATGTTTAACTTCAAATGGAACAAGAAGCCACTCACTAATCAACTCCTTGGAATCCACATCTAGAGAACAGTAGCAGCTACAACAGCTTCATTTATGCTCTTCAGCCATCTTACTAATACTTCTCGTTCTTAACACCACAAAAGTTAATTTGGAAAAAAACATAACTTCTTTTTTTTTTTTTTTTTTAGGAAAGAAAAAAAAAAAAAAAAAAAAGGTCAGAAGCTAAGCTACAGCTGTTACAACCATAGGCTGCAAAATAGGCAGTTAGATGACAGGGTACGCCCTCTTACCTGCAGTAAGGCACTTGGGTTCTCCTCTTATGAATTCTGGCTCTAATGAACCACATTGAGGGACTAAGGGATTAATAAGCTATTAGGACCAAGTGCTTCAAAAAAACGAAAAACAACCATCAGAAATAAACTGCAACAAAATGCATTATGGAAAACAGCACAACTAGTTAGATAGGAATGTCAGATTCATCTTATGCACATTTTATGATCAAAATATCTGAGGGATCTGCTCCATTTGCTTAGCTCCCCAGTAGTCTCTCCCCACAGACACACATTCACAAAGGACAATAACAAAAAATGCAAGTTTGCTCCCACAATCACAGTACTTTGGATGTGCCGCACATGTCTGACATATTGCACAAGTGTGCAGCATGTCTATGTGTGTATGAACCAAACCTGAAGCTCCTAACTAGGTGGAGGTCATTGTTCATGCACATTACAGTTGCAAATTGTCCAGGCTTTCTGGATACCCTCAAGTGCTGGGCAACTTTATTTTTTTTTCCTAAAATCAGGGCAATGTCTGGTAACAACTGCTATCAAATCGATATTTAGAAAGCTGGTGAAGTAATTATGTAAAACACAGAACCTTCTCGTGTGGGACCTGCTCTTTAAAACATTCCCCCCATACTTAGGGGAAGTGGAAATAGCATATGGGTACCTTTAAATGTACCCGTGTCCTCTTCATTTGAGAGACGTTGAAGCCAGAGGCCTTGCTGCAGCTCTTTCTCCCAAGGGCAATACTCTCCCTCTACAGCAGAGGGAACCACACATCCATATATCACATCAGACACACGTGTGTACATACACAAGCAATGGAGAGAGAGAGAAAGAAGGAAAGAGAGAGAAAGGACAGCATCAGAAAGAAAGACTGACTGGAAATCCACCGAGACCCCTTATTTCTACTGTATGTAGCAGGAAAAATGCTCAAAAAAACCCCATCTGCCTGAGCACACCAAGATTTAGCAGACTAAACATGCATGTTACCACATTAAAAAAGCAGTCCTGACTTTCACAGCTCCTACATTTAAAATCCAGGCAAGCAGCCTGCTGACCTGATGAGCAGAACTAAGCCACTAAGACCTAAAATAACAGGACCAGTGTTGCAGTAGGTAGCCCAAGTCCTTTGTGAAGAAGCTCTTTGGAGTCCACTAGTCTTCACAGAAAGGAAATGCAAGTATAAAGACAAAGACAAGATCAGCAAGAAAATGGGAATGATGATGAAACACTGAAAATGCCTGTTCTTAGCACAAACTCTGCATTTTGATGACTGAGACAAACACAGAGGGGAAGGAGTCTTTCCCTAAGATTTTCCACAGAAATCCCTCAGAGAAAAAACAAGAATCCTCTGAACTCCCTGAACTTCTCAAGGTTGTCCTTAAACAAAGGAGGACTAGAAGCAGATTCTTCTGGGATGTCCTGCTGCCAACTAGGGCACTACCCCTGAGTGAAGCACCCCGCAGCACTGAAAACATTGCCTCCACAGTGCTTCCAGTTCTTGCCATCAAGGAACAAAGAGCCCATTCAAATCCAATTCCCAATAAAAATAATAAATAACAGTAAGACAATACATTGTCACAAAGCTGTGAGTTGCACATGTCGGCATGGAGTATGGACAGCATACTGCGCTGGTACTAGCACTGCAAGTGCTCCGTGGGGAAAGTTCTTTCTGTATCCAAAATGGACAATTCAAGGCTTCCCTCAACAATAACACCCTCAAAAACCAAAGTAATAAGAAAGTGAAAGGAGAAAGAAAGTTTTCCAAGGCTCATTCTGCAGAACAAGAAGTATGCAGCCCAGTCTTCCCTGCTGTCTAGCAGAAAAAAGGGACAAATCAATGCGTCTAACCTTCGCTAGACTCCTCTTCATATTCCTCATCGTCCTCTTCCTCCTCCTCGTCTTCTTCTCTGTCATCATACTCATGATTTTCCTCCGCTTCAATCTCTTCTTCGCTCTTCCCCTTCAATAGGGCATGGATGCGCACAGCCTCTTTCCATGGCACACCTCCCAAGTCTGAAGGGGGTTGCTGAGGCAGCAGCAGTTCATCATCCTCATCTTCATCTTCCTCCTCCATCTCAGACTCTGAACTGCTGTAAAAGTTTAAAAAAAAAGATAAAGAAACCACTAGTAAATGTTTCCTAGATCAGCCCTGGACCACTGACAAGTCATTTCAGGACATACAAGTCTGATGTACACACAGTGGAAACCACAATACTAATTTTCTGCTTTCAATATTTCATATGTATTTTCAGTGACAGCACCATGCGTGGCCTGTAGTACGGTCACAATGTGGCATAAAAGTGCTCATGAAACCATGCCCAAATATTTTTGCAGTATTAATTTTTACAGTGCGTGATCATACAGTGGAGAGAAGTGACCTTCCTAATACCACATTGCTTTGGATAAACTGGTTCAAGAGTGCTTGGCAGTATCATAACGTGGAAGGTCACATCTTTGATAATGGCAGCTTCTGCTAGCGTTCTGGATAGCTAAGATGTTTTTGGCATTTGCTGGGGACAACTATAGAAGACCTTATGAGTAGAAAGAACTCACAACACAACTATCAGGTGCCAAACGATACAGAATGTAAGAGCTAAGGAAAGATGGAGGAAAAAATGCAAAATTCCTCACTTTTCTACACAGAATTATAGCATGGTTTGGGTTGGAAGGCACTGTTAATATCACCTAGTTCCAACCCCCCTGCTATAGGCAGGGACCCTCTAGAGCAGGTTGCTCAAAGCCCCATCCAGCCTGGCCTTGAATGCTTCCAGGAAGGAGGCATCAACAACTTCACTGGGCAACCAGTTCCAGTGTCTAACCACCGTCACTGTAAAGGATTTCTTCCTAATATCTAGTCTAAATCTACCCTCTTCCAGTCTGGAATCATTTCCCCTCCTTCTGTCACTACACGTCCTCCTCAGCTCTCCTGTAGGTCTCCTTCAGGTACTCTAAGGCCTTCTCTTCTCCAGGATGAAGAGCCCCAGTTCTCAGCCTGTCCTCAGAGGGAAGGTACTCCAGACCTCTGATCATCTTCACGGCCCTCCTCTGGACCCATTCCAACAGCTCAATGTCCTTCTTGTTTTGGGGGCCCCAGAACAGGATGCAGTGCTCCAGGTGAGGTCTCACAAGCAACACCTCCCTTGAGGTTACACTCCCTCCTGGTCACACTTGTCTTGATGCAACCCAGGATACAGTTGGCCTTCTGGGCTGCAAGCACACACTGTCGGCTCATGTTGAGTTTTTCATCAATCAGCACTCCCAAATCCTTCTCCTCAGGGCTGCTCTCAAGTCATTCTCTGCCCAACCTCTATCTGTGCTTGGGATTGGGATTGCCCTGACTCAGGTGCAGGACCTTGCACTTGGCCTTGTTGAACTTCACGAGGTTGGCATGGCCCACCTCTCAAGCCTGTCCAGGTCCCTCTGGATAGCATCCCTTTCCTCTAGCATGTCTACTGCATCACTCAGTATCATATGCAAATTTGCTGAGAGAAACAAAATTATCATATGTATCCAATTAAGTATAGAGTGTACACAGTGGCAAGAAACCATAGGAAGCAGTATAAGGATAATTACAATGATGAGCTCATTATTCTCACAGTGTAGTCTAAAACATGCAAAACAATAGACCATTAGTGCTCTTTGGTAGGCATCTCTCTTTGATTCTAGCAGTTCTTCTCTATAGGCAGAAGGGACAAGGGATTGTCTAGAACTGTCGTTGTCTATACAACACTGCATCTAGCTCATTCTTACATGCTGGACCACCTAGAGATACTGGGAAGAAAGATGGTTGCAAGTCATTGGAAAACAAATATAAATCATAACATCTTCAGAGAATGCATGCATATGGTGACAAAGTATTCTTTATTTTTCCTTAACAGAACACTGTCAGAAAATAATTGTATTTACTAGAGCAGCAGTTGGATGTTTCCCATATAAATCTTAATAGGACCAAACTCATCTCAATTGAAGGACAAAGCTACTACAGCTAAAATTTAGGTGAATCATTTGAGAGCAATATTCTGCTGCTGCTGCTTCCTTATGGAACTATCACTGCAGGCAACAAACTGACACCTTTGGCAGAACCCCTTCCACATAAACAATGAAAGGGAAAACAGAAAAGTTGAAAATAGCAAAGGATGAAGTTTAAATTGCATTTAGGTCTATGAAATATACCTTCTTTTGCTGTTGAGATTCTTTTCCCCACACATAAGATTTTCATTATATGAGCATTATATGTGACAAACTGACACTTTATGAGAACAATACACAGCAGCACCCTTTCTTTTGTATTGCAGATAAGCATTTTCAGGCTTAGAATGTTGAGTTACTCTGCCACTACATAAACCTATCAGATTTACATAATTTTATTCAGCTGCTAGTATGAGAGATTGGTTTTGACAGTGGAGTTTATGAAGAAGACATTATTTTTTCATGTCCTGATTGTCATGTACTTTTTGTCCATGAACTCTGCAAGTTCTGCTGCATATACATAAAATCATTTTGACATTCATGAAATGCTAAAGTTATAAGCCACATTTTTACAGCATAGATTGAATACTTATTTTTAATGGGCCGTCTCTTTTTTTCACATGCTAAACACAGCTGCATGCCATGGACTCCATGTATATTCCAGGAGAATGGAGTATATTCCAAAAGCTTTACACAGGTATGCTCACAGAGATAAAACTGATGTTTCCATCCTCCCTGCTCCCCGATTAGCAGCACACTTTCCTTTCCTTTAGTATGGAAATAAACCTGACAGGTGCTGCATGCTGGCTTGTTCATGGGCTGTCAGCAAGGTTTACTGCTGTTCCAACTGTTACCATGACGGCTGAGTGGGACAAGCTCTTCAACCAGTCTGCTTATCTCATGTAATATTGACGACATGCATTCTTTACCACACAGCTCACTTTACCTTCCTTGGCTTTTATTTATAACCTGCTTTTTGTTTGACCTTTGAATACTGAGAAATGAGAATATGAGAGAGCAGCGGGATGGCCTGGTATAATGGGCATTCTTTCAGCTGGCTGATTATGTGCCACAAGAAATAATTCAACAGGTGACACTTTTCTTCTTTTTTCTTTTTAATTTCCTACAAAGTGGCGATCAAACAGCAAACTTGGATACTTTATGGAATTCTATAACCAATTGAATAGTCCTTTGAAGAGATGTTCCTACACAGATGCAGTGCTGTGGAAAGGAGCCTGAACCGTGAAAGTGAGCCTCTTCCATTCCCTTGCCATATTCCTTTCCTCACTCCGAGGGCGGTGAGGCCCTGGCACAGCTGCCCAGAGAAGCTGTGGGTGCCCCATCCCTGGAGGCATTCAAGGCCAGGTTGGAATGGGGCCCTGGGCAGCCTGAGCTGCTGGGTGGCAGCCCTGCCCATGGCAGGGGGTTGGGACTGGGTGGGCTTTGAGGTCCCTTCCAACTCAAGGCGGCCTGTGATTCTATGACACAAGCCAACACTACATGCACTGTCCTATCACGCTCCTTTGAAAGGTCACCATAACAGAGGATTACACCACAAGTGCAGATGACAAATTGCACATTACTGCAAGCTAAAATCAATGAGTTAAGCACATAAAGAGTTTTCTCTTGAGGAGCTGATGGAAGATTAACTCTGTTTTGAACAAATGTCCTTAGAATACAATTTTCTGTAAAACTTCCCTGGAACGTTTACATGCTCACAAGTACGTGTGCATATGTGTGCAGGGAAGCTGCACAACCAATGGCAACTCTGATTTGGAGTTCATATCCAGGAACCTTGAAGCTCAATCCCTTACTCCCTAAGACACGGAGGGAACAAAAAGTCCTGCATTTCCTCAGCCTGCTCCTAACCCTGCGGCTCTGCGCTGACAATGAAGATGATCAAATCAGGGCTTTGGTTGGCTTGCTGCAGGAATCAATTTCTTTTCTTTTGTTGCTGAAAAAGCACTGAGATTTCTTCCTTTTTTTTCCTCTCCGTTCTCAGGCAGTTGATACAGCTGAGCAGAGGTACAGCAGAAAGATACATCACCTAGAAGATTCTCTGGTGTTTGCCCACACAGCCTTATTGATGCTCTAACTAAATTGCTTGCAGCGTCTGGTTTTGAGACAAAATTTTCTCCAGGTCAAACTGAATGGGAATTTGGTAACCTTTTTCTTTCCCTTCTATTACAAGTGTGAAGTTCCCTAGTCACTGCTTTGAGCATGCAAAATCTACCAATTCCACATATGATAGGCACAAATACTTAGTTCAATTCAAATCACAAGGCTAACTAACTAAATGACAAAGCCTACAAAAGGAAATCAAGCTACCTAACCTAATGAAGTAATGGCCTCAGACTCCACAGTTCTGCAGAATAACTCATGGAGATGACCAACAGCTTCATCCCCAAATGCTTAAGTTCCACTTTTTAAACTAATTCTTCTCCTTTGGAAATCTGCCATTTGCTGAACATAACCACCATGTCCTGATTTACTGGAATCATGACAAATAATAATAGGGCTCTATTATGGTGAATTTTGGTTTAGAGCTATGAACATAACAGACCACAAACCCCACAATATTGCTAATGCCAAAACTGTCCCACTGATATAATTTCTAGGCCTGAATTGGGAGCTAAAGGAGGAATCAGTAAAGCAAGCAGAGTTTGCATCTGCCATTAAATTGTCTCATGATTGCTTAACCAGATCAAAGTTCTTAATTGTGCAAAATATGTCAAAACAGTATCTTCCAAAGAAAAGAATATGTGAAGAAATTAATCAAAAAGTATTATTTAGGTTTTGGAGAAATCTGCTATACAAATTATCAGCAGTTCCTAGGCACTTCTATTAAGCTACATCTTCATAAGTCCAAATATACATGCACTCCATCTAGACTGGCAGAGTTCAGGCTATTAGCAGTTGCCCATTTTTAGATGCTTCCTCTTCAAATTTATATCATAAGATAAATAAATGGCAGACTTTTTCACTACCTATAAACATTTTAATGCACACAGCTGCATTCTTCACCACACCAATTCAATTTCACATGCATGAATGCAGTAAAACATTTTTTTCTAGAGTCCTATTCCTGAAGGTTATGTATACTTAGAATATGTTTGCAGGATCTAAGCCTTGGGAAACCAGTAACAGCATTATTTGAGTTTATTTCAAGAAGACTGATGGGCAGAATAAAGCTGAGAAGATAAGGGTTGTTATCGTTACAATGACTAGAAACCCCAACCAAGAGACTGAGAATTTAAAGAGTGCAAGATATTCTTCACCAAATACTCTCTCCCACTGACTCCTGCAACAACTATTTCTGTCAGCTATACCTGCAAATACTTGCATTCTGATGTGTTTACACATCGCTTTAAAGAAAAAGACAAATTTGTGAAGGTGCACAGCTATAAGCACCCCTTCATACTAAGATCTCTAGGCTTTCCACCAGCACTCTGCTGGGATTACGTGTGCAAAGTCTGAGTTTTTTTAACTAAAAATGTTGTTGAACTGTGATGTAAAATAGAAAAAAAAATAGTCCATTTTGGAACTCCCTTCCATTTGAATCCATGTGCTGTTTTCTCAAAAGAATCGTTCATCTTTAATACAAATTTCTAAACAAATGAATGAATGAATGAATGAATTCTGAAATTCCTTTCCAACTTAGGACCGAACTTCATGTGATTGTGGTTCTACAGTTATCTTCTAAGAACAGCAGTAAGCTATTGAGCATATTGAGAAATTTCAGCAGAAAATAATGATGCACACATCTGGAATATTTTCAAGAACTTTAGAAAAAGCAACCTGGTAAACAGTATGTTAAAAAAAAAACAACAAAACCCGAGTGAGCAACAGCAAAAATCTGTTGAGATGGATATAAAAAGCTTATGGACAAGCGTACTAACCTGCTGGGCACATCCTCCTCTGCTCCTTTGTCCAACACACTGCTCAGATTATGTTCTGCTAGTGTCTCCTCAGGAACCTCTTCCAGTTCCTCTTCCCGTTGCAGTGACAGTCGGTAATTCTCCAGCTCAATTCGCTCAGGTGTGCCACGCAAGCGCTTAGCAAGGCTGGGCTCTTCCAGCCCATTTACATTGGGACCTAAAGAATAAGTCAGTGAATGAACAATAAATGCAACAGTCGGAACGGCAATTTCTGAAGAAATTGAGCAATTGGGAGAAATAGGGTACGAGGCAGAGGGAGGTAAGTTAAGTGAGAGAATACCTAATTTCATTATCCCATTCACCACTACTGGCAGAACCTCCTGGGAGCCAGACTGCAAAAGGCAATCTGAGTGGTTTGGGATGATCGATGCTAAAAAGTAGTTAAAATGTCCTAGTTGAGAGATGTTCTAGCTGCAAAAACCTATAGCTGCAGCGGAGTCTGCACAGTCTGGCCACAGGCTGGATTTGTTCTCTGAGATGAAGCAGGAATGCTATGGGGCAAGCCTGCTGCATGATGTTAAAATAGCTACCAGTCAAGCCAGGTAGAGCTATAGAAAGCAAGAAAATATGACAAATACTTGAAGGAGGGGGGGAAGGAGGGAATGAAAAGGGCCACTTGGAGTGATTTTTCAAAGTTTTTTAGACTTGAGTCCATTCAGTTTTTAATCAGAGTTTGTTATGAAATGAACCACAGTAAAAAATCTAGGTGAGATGTTCACAACCCCAGCATCACAAAAACCAGAGGATGACATGAACCAAGTGTACATGAACCAGACAGCCGGAGGAAAGTACACAGAAGCTTCGTTCACTGTGACGCTCAATTAATTACAGTCTAACCTACACTCATCCATCTCTTCGTTAAATCTTAGTATTTTAATAGGGAGCCACTGTTTACCCAGCTTACCATTTACAGAGTCTAATCTTTCCTAGCTTTTGTTTTGCTTTGCTGAACAAACCAAGCCTTCCTCTCATGAGATAAGCTCTTCAGTGCACAGATCATCCCCCAGGTCTCCACACCTGTCCCTGTTTGGATTAATCTTTCCAAAACCTGCATGATCTGAACTGTGCACAGCTTTCCAGATGAGGTCTTATCTGCGTAACATACAACCCTGCCAGAAACCTCTCATCTGATACACCCTGAGAACACATTTGCCTATTTATACACCACATAATACTGGGGGCTTTATTTATTGACTGATACTCAAACCTTTCTCCTTCTCTGCTTTCAACTGATAAGCACCTTGCTGGCAGCCAAAATTGTCAACACTTACTTGGTGCACGCATGACCTGGTACTTTCTAGTATTACATGTCTATTTTTAATATTACAGTCCGCATCATTTTGCGGTTCTCAGTGTATGACATGCCTTTCCTCCTCTGCACTGATGAGGGCTGGAAACATTGCCTCAGCAGCGAGCTTCATTAGCAGATTTCTCCTTTTTGGTCAGTATCCTTAGCAAAAGCATTGCAAGGATCAGTCCCCAGATCCACAGTCTGTAGGTGTTACCCAACTCCATTACTTCCTCTTTGAATAAAATTGCTGAACTCCCATTTGAGCCAGCTCCTCCATTACTTGACACTTCATATACTATCCCTCATCTTATCCAGCTTTAATAATTATTTCCATGTGGCCGCTTTCAGGTACTTTACTGAAGTCCAGACTTTGGATATACTGCATTTTCTCCCGGAGATTTGCGGATTGCTTCATCAGTAAGAGCTGTCAGGGGAGTTAGGCACAGTGTCTGGTGAATCCATGTCACATTTTATACCACTTACCTTCATGAGCTCAAAGGACTTCACTGCAGAATCAGAAGTCTTTATTTATTCACTCAAAGAAGAAGTTTTATCTACTATTTACATTAACTGATGCGTACTTGTTCCAATCTCCTTTTCTCCTTTTTCATTCACTTGCTCTCCTGGCTGTATCTAAGACTACATTCAACGTCAGACTCCACGTCTGCAGACCCATTTCTTTCCCATATCATTAGACTAGAGAATGCTCTCCTTCCTTACCTTCGCACAGCCTAACCCAGCTTGAGCTTTCTCAACATTTACTTTATCCTCTTTCTTTTTTACATCCAAGAGAGCTTTTGCTTTTTCTCTCCATTCTTTGCAGTTTCTCAGTTTATTTCTACTACAGCCTTTTTTCAGGGCAATCACTCACCCAGGAATGCATTAGCCTTTCACACATACACAGGCCTTGCCATAACTAGAGGCATTAATCCCTCAGTCCTTCTCCAGAAAGATAAAATCTCATGAAGACAACTTCCAGGACAATGCTTGGTATTACCGAACCCCTCTATGATGTGGACAAGTGGTTGCTGTGCCCCTGGGCTGGACTGAGCTTCTTTATGGTGGAAACCGCAGCTGCTAGCTCAGGTGAAAGGCAGGAGCATCACTGTCCATTTCCAGTGAGAAAGTGGTCTCCATCCTTTCCTGCTGCTAAGCCTTATGTTGTATTAGTGCTTTCAAAGTTTAGTGGAACTGATCTGTCTTCTCAGCTGGGATTCATGCTTCATTTCATTCTCTCTAGATGGTGATACCACCTCAGCCAAATCTATTTTTATAATCTGTGTTACATTCCCTAGCCCTGAGCTCATAGTAATGGGAGAAATGACCTGGAATACTGCTCCGCCAGTTCTGGCTGACAGGGGAAAACCAAGGGCTCTGGGTAATGGAAGAGCATCGAGGTGAGAGAAAACAACTAAAGAATTCACAGAATCAGCAAAAAACGAGAGCTCTTCTACTTGGAACCCTTTATACACAACAGAGCACTCAACTAGGCTCAGCTGTTTCCATAGGAATATCCTTTCACAAGCTCCCTTTTGCTTGTTCTCTTCCAAAGCATACCCCAAAATTGCTGCAACATGCACCAGTGTAAAAAGTGATAAGAAAAAGAAAGATAACTTTTTCACCGTCTGATATTCTCTCACTCCTCTGATTTTCTAACTATCTTAAGCCTTTTTTCTTGTCAGCCTTTTCAAAGTTGGAAAAGAGAAATATTAAAAAAATCATTCCATATAATTAAACTGTATGAATGGAATATATATTTTATATATATGTATAAATATATATATAAATATTATATATATATAAAAGAGATGCTCGTTTCACTGCTACAGTATCTGGGTTGGGGAGAAAGATTAGCAGCAATAACACTGAGGTAAAAGAGGACTGAACATCATGCTGATGTCTCCTTATATGCATTGCACTGAGGTATTTAATCTTCTGGGCATGTTATTCAATAGAAACAAAGGATCACCAACCTTCTAATCGTGAAGACTGAGTACAAGTACAGATTGTACAAAGAGCATCAAACCAATTACCTCACAGTACAAAGTATAAGTATGAGCAAATCAATCATTAAAACTATGTTAGAAAAAAAGGGAATGATGGGAAAAAAGAGAAATCTACCTACACTTTAAGGCAAAAGAGTGTACTCAAACCAGGATGTCTGCTAGGCTTGAGAAGTGCTCTCTGCCTCAAAATCCCAAAGAATTAAAAAGAAAACTCCCAGCAATTTTCAAACTCATTTCTATAACCACCCAGTTCAGATGCAGGATTGACAACATTCATTTTACTTTGTACATAAAACAGCTGTATGCCGGACAACATAATCCAGAAACTCAACTGATAACTAAGGGATTCAGCAAGGGACTTCTAAAACCTTGCTCTATATAGACACACTTTGTGTACAAGACCTGGTTTTGTTTCTAAAAGGTGCCACAGGCTTACCTGACTAACTGCAAAGCCACTGCCATTGTTACCCAGTGCTAATAGGAGAAATGCTGATAACCATCTGTCTACACCATGAAGACGTCAGCTACCAAAGGGAAAAGCGTTAGTTTACAAACCTACCTAAGGGACAAAGCTAGCTGAGAGATATAGGTATACTTAATGTGGCAAGAACATGAGTAGTTTGTCCACATTATGCTACAGAGTTCGTATCAATTCATTCGAAGCTACAAAAGAAAATTAAACCGGCACAAGGAAATTTGAAGCTGTCCTACCTCACTTCTCCCAAACATATATGGTGCTGTATGCATGGAAAAAGTCTGTTCCTTACTGAGGAGTCGGCAGCCAAGATTTGTGAGGACTGCCAAAAGTATGGCTCGTTTCTAAGCCACTGCAGTTCAGCACTCAACCTGTCCAAGCGGAGCATAACTGATTTTTGCAACCAATGTAGGAATGATAGGACAAGAGGAAATGGCCTTAACTTGCACCAGTGGAGTTTTGGGTTGGATACGGGAAAGAATTTCTTCTCAAAAAGAGTGGTGGGGCATTGGAGTAGGTGGCTAAGGGAGGTGGTGGAGTCACCATGCCTGGAGGTGTTTAAGGAAAGGACAGATGTACTGAGGGACATGATTTAGTGGGCAATATTGGCAGTAAGTGGACATTTGGACTAGATGACCTTAGAGGTCTTTTCCAACCTTAATGATCCTGTGATTCTATGATTCTAAGGGTTGCTCCAGAGGAGAAGTGCTTCTTTCAAACATCACGTTGTATTCCCAGACTAGTTTGTTGCCTGCCAGTGGGAAATAGCTGCAGAATACATTCATCATTCATTATCTGACATTCCTCCTTGTCAGTGCATCAGGGCTCAGAGCCAAATGACTGAAACTGGTCACAACTGAGAGAAAAGGGGATGATAAAGCTGCATGTGCCAGAAGAACTCTGCATTACTGACCATGGAGGGGAGACACCTGAAAGCCAAGAACAGCTTCTGATGCAACCAACAGATCAGCTGAAAATGCACAAACAACATCCAAAATAGGACAAATTTCAAAATCCAGACCTTTATTTTGGAAGAGCAATGGGCCATGAACATTACATAGATCATCCAAAGGGAATTGTTTTTCCTAACAGGACAGGCCGCTTAGCTGTTGCATGAAAGCTGCCAGAGTCCTTTATTTATCTCAGCCCTGACACTGCCTGCATCCTGTACAGAAAATCGTACCATCAGAGATAACAACCCTACACCAAACTGCTCCTGGAGTCTGAAAGCGTCTTTTCTTTTGACCTGATTCCAGCTTTGGAGACTATTGGAAGGTTCAAGAATCTCCTGTTAGGAGAGGATTCCATCTCTGTTTTTCCTTAGTAGTTCTTTGTCCTATGAAAGCTACAGATTAATTTGTGAACCAGATGAAATCTTGCCAGGGTTATTCCCTGACGTAGGACAAATATACATAGGACAAAACTGGGGATTTGAGAACAACAGCTTTTTCCCCAAAGGGAAACTACCTGCCTTGCCCAATTCATTTCTCTGCGTTACTTTCCTCCAATTTATTGTTCATGAATCGCGCAGTACCTTTGCACTTCCTTTTCTTAGTCTAATCTGGCAAGACTGCAAGCTCTCTACGGTAAATGTCAAGTACGGAGCCAGCATTTTGCACAGGCTCAGATGGAGCCTTGGGGAGGAGCAGCAACTCAAATGAATCTACTGAGAAAGACACATAACAGAGGGAAAGAATTAATACACTTCTCAGAAAAATCTCCATTCTGGACTTCACACATCTTGTGCTTTTATAATCTGAAATACTATCTGTTTGCATTCAATCCTCTTTTCTAAACAATTCTATCTCCACAGAGTTGTTTGAGAACATGGTTATGTCAGATAAAACAACTGCTATGGATACAACCGCATATCACACACAACAAAACACAGAGATGGAAGATGGAACTCTTCTGCGGCAGTTCGAAGAAATGCAGTGAACACCGAGTCAGAAATGCTGAATGTTCTCAAATTCCATTGCCATTAATTTGTAAGAAATATCTTGGAGGATAAGGTTTCTGAAGTTTGCTTGCAGTCCAAAAAACACTATCAATAAGGTATACAGAAGAACACAAATGAGCTCTAAGAGCATTTTTGGCATCTCATTTTCCGTGGGTTTTTAATGTCAGATTGAGTTTCAGTTTTTTCTCAGAAGTTTCACCCTCGCCCTTTTCTATTCCATTAACTGCCTCTTTGTACTTCAGCTCCACTTCTCATCTCAGGGCTTCAGAATGTGTTACAAGTCTTAGCGCATTAAAACAAACCTATTTTGGAAGTAGATAAGTACCGTATAGGCATCACACAAGTCCAGACACAGTGATTAAATACCAGCAAGTCAGTCTCACAATAGATTAGCGACAGTGCCAGAAACAGGATCCAGAATGCCCAACTCTTTCCTCTCAGCTTCCCTTTAAGTCAAGACAAAAGGCTTTGAAATAAGAAAGGGGCTAAAACATGCCAGACATCAAGCATCATGATTATCTGGTTTACATGAGCAGGTTGAGCAAAGGCCCCTCCTATGAGATGCTCACAGTGCTCAGCACAGTGTGCTCTAAAGCAGAATGCTTAGTAGTGAGACATGCTGTTGGATGCTGCACGTATGGAAACGGTAAGTCAATTAAGATATCCCATTTAATTAAGTGCAACTGATTTCTTTTGAGACACGTAGCCAGAAATCCTGTCTTTAATCCTGTACAAAATTAGTATCTAACCACTGTTAACAATTTTGGTACTGCACAGTATGAGATATACTAAACATGCCATTGGCAGCTCTAAGCTGACCTGCAGCACTATCTTAAATGTAATTGCTGAGAGTTTGGAAGAAGTTTCAGGATTTTACACCTAGATATAGCCACCCTTTAGAATTTAATTTCTAAGAAAAGTATATAGAAAACCAGTAAGAGCCCAGCAGGACTGGGGAATTCCTGTCACTGCTTGTTCACACAGCCTCACTTTGCACACTGCAGAACTGCATGTTGCCTGGTAGCATCCCCTGAAACTTGATAAGCACATCCTCAGAGACAGAAAGGGTGATAAAACACCTAATTAGACAGAGACAAAAACATATTTGTTTGAACATAAATACATAACAGTCATCAACTGTCAATGCTTCTTTGATGAAGTGCCTCATCTTTCTCTCTCAGCCTCTAAGGGTTTTCCCAAGCCCTCAGGGAGCCTCAAATACTTTGTTATTCTGGGAAGACACCAAATCTTGAATTTTGTTACATCTGCATTTGCAGCTTGATCCACAATCCACAAGTAAGTCATCCAATGGTCATGCACAGGATTGAAAACGAGCTCAAATCTGAAGACAACACTACTGAAATTTGTCAGTAATGCACATACAGCAATCTGTAATAAATAACAAGTAACTAAACTTTCTAAAAAAAAAAAAAATAATGTGCCTGGGGCTTCTATTACTGCTTCCAACCTCAGTCCCCAGACTAAGGCAACTGTCACTAAGGCAATTCTTCCTAGCAAACTGGGAACTAAACAGAGAAATAGGGAGATTAATGTGCACAGAAAAAAAGCTGTTTGATTTAAGCACCCTCTAATGCAGAAGTACCCAACGGAGAGTTATTACAGGACCAGCACCTCAAAACCACTACCATGTACAGGAAAAACTGTTAGATAAAATATTCAAGGAATTTTGAAACAGATACTCTAGAAACAAACTTGAGGACATAAGGCTTCCTCCACGCATTCCACAACCTCCAGCTACAATTAACTTCTCCATATCTCAGACACTGTCAGAAAATATAGGACCCAATCTCTTCATAATTATAAAAGTGAACTGGATTGACTATAGAATGAAATCTATCTTACTGAGGCTTATTCAGGATTTTCCACCTGCTCCCACTGAGTGTGATTAAAATGGGTTTTTAGAGCTGTCAACACAGATGCTGACAAAATGTTGCCTCCTACAACAGTGGCAAAGCAGGAGCAAAACTGCTGCGTATTTGATCAATCTTTCTTCATTTCCAGTAGAAGCCAGCAGACGAGAGTATCATCAATCAGTTTTATTTCCAGGTCATCTTTACTTCACGCTTGTGTCTTGAAAGCAAGTCAAAATTCATCTGCAACTTCAACACCATCAAGCTATGCCTGAGAAATACGTGGTGTTTTTCATATGCAGATGCAAGAAGCTGTGCTATAATGTAATGAAAGTTTAAAGCTCAGGAAATAGTTCAGTACAGAAAAGCCTTCCTCACTACAGCAGGGGTATAGAACAATCCAGGAATGTATTTCTGGACTCCTGGAAGGAGTCCAGTGTTGCAGACAGTGGGTGGAGAAAAGGAACGGGGGAAAGGAGGTTATTAGGTCACCTAATCCGAGCCCCAGTGAACACCGCTAAGCTTCACTCTTCTTAACGCATCTTTTCTGGCACAGAATCTTATCACCTGCACAATTCAATTTTTTACTTCTGTTCAAACAAGTAACAGAGGTTTTTTTATTATTTAGTTAATTATTGGAGAGTCCTTTATCCAGGAATACTGGCAAATCAGTGACATATTACCTATAATTTTCCCTTTCGTTAGGGACATCTAGGATGTTTGAGCTCCCTCCAAATGTTTTGATCAGCTCTATCATTTGTTGCCTGGCCTTGTTTCTATTTCCTGAAAGAAGCTGAGTGTGGGAAGGCTGAAGAGCCCTTAAGGATAATCTGGCTAAAGATAACATCACTTTGCAGGTGTAACTTTTGTCCTGGAAGCTATTAAAGGCATGTTACCTCAAAGGGCCACCTGGGATGAGGCACACCCAGGAAATGGCTAGGAGAAAAAGGAGAGAGTGGCCACACTCTATGCTAAAATCACCTTGGCTTTGGCTCTGACTTTTCCCCCTTTCTAATGTGAAATACATTCTTGGTACTGTGAAATTCTTTAGATATTAATGTCTAAGAGTTGATCATCCAAAAGTAAGCCAAACAGCAACCACTTTTATGTTAAGAAAGACAGCTACTTTCTCTACTACATAAGACTTCAGAGAGCTTATTTATTCATCATGGCATCCATCTCTCACCATTTATTCCTAGCAGCCCTCTGGAATCCTTCATCTCAGCAGGAGGCATCAGGCACGGAGGTTCCCAATGTGCACATTAACACAACAGTGAACCAAGGACATTTCCATCTAACAGCACTTGAGGAACCTATCAATACAAATCATGTCTAGTTTGTGGCTGGTTTTTTTTTTGATTTTTTTTTTAAACCTGCTCTTCCAATCCCAGCTTGGATCCAGGAAAATGTTTTCATCATTAAAGAACAAATAACAAGGAACTAGAAATTTTATCATATATAATGAAAACGTTTGGAATACCAACTGTTTTCAGTTTCCCATTCAAACTGGGATCAGTTTCAAAAGATAGCTTCCAAATGGATATCTTCTTTCATCTACTGAGCTAACCACTCTCTCTTCTGTAGCAATTTATTGCAGATTTTCATAATTACCGGATCTCAGGATATATTTAGATAATAACCACATTCACATTTAATTTTTTTTTTTCCTCCTAGAAGATGAAGTGCTGCAAATGGAACAGACTCAAATCTGAAGCCTGTGGTTGTAAGAAAATATACTGGGGAATACTTGTCCTACGTTAAAGTTCTATACTCTCCAGAAAACATCAGCATCTGTTCTCTCATTTCTTAGCGTCTGCATTTATCCCACATACTTTTGCTTAACTTGCAAAGCAACAGAATGTTCCAAGCAATTCAGAGCTTCATACCTTACTGCGAGTTTTTTTGAACCTAAGAAAATTCTTTTATATAGGTATATCTAGGATGGATTCTATCAACATCTAGGATGGATTCCAAAAGACATATATCCGATTAAAATAGCTTACATATCAATTCTGGTGTTTTAAATCATCATGTTACCAAAGTCTGAAAGCATCTAAAACATCTCTTGGGTAGAAGAAGGCCTATTTTTGAACACTACTACCCCCAGGGCAATTAGATAAACTTCTGTAACAGCATATAGGACAGTTATGAAATTTTCCAAAGAAAGAAAACAGTCTTCTGGGATGACAGCAACACGAGAAATGTCAGACTAAACATACATTTTTGAGACGAGATGTAAGTAACTAAACAAAGCACCCAAGTGCTGTCTCATCCTTAAAGAGAATCTGCCCTGTTTTCTTTGGAAAGCCTAAGCTAAGCTCTACATCCCCATGATCAGCTCAGCAACTGCTACTCCACCTTCTTCCATAAATGTACTTCACAGAAGCAGGAGAATGGGTTCATTGTTTACTCAGCAGTATCCATTCCGTCTCTTAAATATTTTCCAGTTGGTTTTTGTCGCTGTTTTGGGTTGTTTGCTTGGTTTTTGTTTGTTTGGGGTTTTAATTTTCTTTTCCTCCCCTTGTTTTCCTTTTGTATTTGAAGATACAATATGAAGTGCATATCCTAGTATTTCATGCTGCTGGCTATAAGCAGATGGTCAAATCATTACTGAATGGCTTTAATTGGTGCAGAGATGAGCACATATTAATTCATATTATTTTCAAAGTATCTCATGCATTCTCACCATTGTTACAGAAATTAGAGGAAAAGATCTACATTACTTTCTGCCTTATGAGATGAAGCAACTAAGTCTAAAATATGAAAACTTGTACACAACCTGCTTTCTACACTACCCTAGTGGTGCGTGCCACAAAGGAAATGGTCTATGCCAATGTTTCTCTTGACAAAACTGCTACCAAAATGATGAAGCAAGCTCTGTTTTTGGATGCATGGTGAAAAATACCTTAACATTCCTTAAAGCTTAACTCTAGCAATGAAGTTCCCAAACTCCTGCAAAGGCTAACTAGTTCACCTATTATGGAACTAACCAGTTTGTCAAGGGAATGAAACATCCACATTTCCCACAGACTTCTGTGCATAAGTTAATGGATCAGTACCTCAAATATATTAAAGTCATTTACACACCCACTTATAATAGATTGTTTTAAAACTTGTCCTTAATACAGAACCAGTTATATTGTGAAGTTGAATTCTCTGTTTTCAACTTTATAAATAAATAGAAGTAATTTAGCATCCACATAAGATCTTCTGTGGATTATTTATTGGGCGACTGAAAGTGAGGATGGAATTACAAAGAAGTACATACGCCTGCTCATTTACCTTATCTGTAAGACAAGAGATCCTTTTAAATCTATTTAACAACTGCTACAAGTCCTAAATAATGCTAAAGACTCTCAAAAGTGATGGATGTAAGTTAGAGACCGTGTAAGTCAGGATCCTAGAATAGCATATTCTGAAAAATAGACATTTTCTCTTTACAGGACTACAGGCAAAGAAGCATTTACACTCAGCAA
Source organism: Lagopus muta (assembly GCF_023343835.1). Classification (NCBI taxonomy): domain Eukaryota; kingdom Metazoa; phylum Chordata; class Aves; order Galliformes; family Phasianidae; genus Lagopus; species Lagopus muta. Next base: position 61,140,245 of record NC_064433.1, read on the forward strand.
GAGCATGGCTCAGCCCAAACCTACTTTTCTTCCTCATTTTCAAGCCATTTAATCTGCACAACAAAGGTTAAAAATAATCATACTTGATATAGTGTGTTACTTGGGGCTTTACTTACATATTTTCCTCTAGAGTAAATAATTTTCAGGTAAGTATAGGTTGAAATGCAAGGGAGGAGGAAGGGTGGTGGTGAAGAGAAAAATGCCTGAAAGATGTTAATTTTGTTTCACAAACAAAACTAGGGTGTCTTTAACACAAAGTGACTTTTGAGTTGGTGCTTTTGTCCAAAGAAGAAAACCTTAGTTGTAGCAGAATTGGCATTTCATGCGTAGTTCTACAATCTAATGTTTAAACGTAACTATGCAGGCCAAATCAACCCATATGTTTCACAATCAGATGCTCAAAGGATAACTGACTTTCCATGCTCTCAGTTGCTAGTGGTGCAGTAGGGAGCATGAGAAGACATGAGATAAGACAGAATTATTCTCTAATGCAGACTCATCTGGTTTACCTTTGAGAACAGGAAAGCTCAGAACTATGATACAGCTCCATATGTTGGCCATGGGGATAACATAACAAAACAGTCTATCAGTGGTTTTGAGGAATGAAGGTCATTTCCTTGTGCCACTGTCCTGAGAGGAGAGAGCCATCCAGATGGAACATAAGACACTGGATTTGGCTACAAGGCTCCACGTTTCCTCCTTTCATGCCTTTCCATCGCTTCTAATGTCCCAGAAACACAGCTGCTGCTGTGCAAACAAGAGGAAACAAATCCTGCCAAAAAGCTTACCTGTCACACCAGATGCAAAGGCTATGCCTCCCTGTTCCTCAGTGTTGGCTTACACTCGCTCATGCTCTTCAACTCCCTCCTCTCCCCTCACAGATGTATTTCACTGCCCTGTTTACAGAGAACTTTGGCCTGCAACAAGGTACACTCCCAAATCAACAAAAATCCATGAAGCCGCAACACTGACAGCATCTCTACAGCAAAACAGTAGAACATTCAGTATGGGGGTCCTTAACAGCTTTTCTACAGAAATATGTAATGCTGTCTGGGCAGTGTATGCCCTGCATGTTGAGCACACCACAATATGGCAGAAAAAAAACAACAAAAACACATTTAATTTAGCCTGTGTCTGCCAGAGCTTAACTGCCCTTGTAAGTCTCTGTAGTACTCTGCAGTTACATGTGCCATGCAGCTCCCCAAAACGTCTTTGGAAGACTATTCAAGCTTGCTAGATCTATTCATTTCACTCTCCCCAAAAAACTTATCCCCCACAGCATTCCTAACCTGGAGCTAATGGAAGGAGGAGGGAGGTGACAAAGAAAAACTCAGAAACCTGAAGGTTGTTTGGAATTTATTCCCTTGAACATTTCACACAATTGAACAAATAATGTCTTGATTTCACAGCAACAAGAAAACCAAGTATTACATAATTTAAGGAGACACACACCCAAAACAAAAACAGGTTAAAAACAACTGCATAAATAAAAATCTTCAACGAAGCCATACAACGGAGACATGAAGCCTTTCTGAGCACTAATTGTCTCACTTGAATATCAACTATCCCTACTTTATACAAACTCCCTCCATTTCTCTGAGGGAAACTTAATCTCCTCAGAATGGTTATTTCTTAGATTCTACTTTTCAAAACAAAACAATCAAAAAAAAGCCCAAAAAACGAACCCACAGATGTTATAATTCTGTAATTAAAAAAAAGAAAATCCAACACCTTTACACAGCGTTCTTTTTCTAAGTTTAATGAAACACTTAAAAGTGCCCAGAAAAATTCATATCACCCTTCAGAAATTACACATACAAGCAATAAACAAATATTTCAGTGGAACAAGTCTACAGGTCTGAAAGCTAGAGAGAAAGGTGGAAGAGGGAGGTCTTTTACTCCCAAGAAAAAGTGTTCTTAGCAGGATCCAGCCATCAGCACAAACCAACATCGCTGCTATTCTGTAAACCCTTTCTCGGTCCCCAGATCATTTTCTTGGGTTTTTCAGTGAAGCTCTATTAGGTCAGCTGCTTCTCAACCCCTTAGAACAAATAAACCAGCAATTCACGTCTTTGCTTTTCCAAATTTTCTGGGCTTCAAATTCTCTTTTCATTTACACCAAAGTCACCCAAATCCTGATAAGAACACCGACAAGGAACATGATGGACTGGGAACAGTCAAGCACATCCCCCAGGAGAGTTTCCTGGCTTGCTACTGAACAATGATTCATTGGGCACTGAACCTTGGTCCTAATCATGCAACCCACACGCTCTCCTCAGCTTCCAAAAATACAGGGGTCTGATTCTTAAGTTTACATTTTAAATATTCCAGCTCAGAAAAATAAATCTGGCAATAGATCTCTCTGGAGCCGTATGAGGCCCTGTGAAAGGGTTCGTTACCATGTGCCCTGTCCTGCAGAACACAACTCCACCGTGCCTCCAAACAGAAAACTTCAAGGCACGGTAGAAGAGGAACTACCTTTCGTCTCAGTTTGGAGGTGCATCTTGAAACATGATTTTTTATAAATTATATTATTATTTCGTGGAGCAGAGGAGGAGGGGAAGGTGTATGGATGTGTCTGTAAATGCAGGTTAGCGGTTTCAAATGAAGGCACCACAAACTGAGCAGTATGCCACAGAATTAGCTTACTGTATTGTCGGTAATGCAGTGTTTATGACACATCAAATTAAAACAAGAATGAAAAACAAATATGAATAATAACAAAAAGGAGTGGCCAAGTGGAAGCCTTTGTGAAGATATGTTCATATGCACAAGTAAACCGTTTTGCTTTGAGATGAAATAGTTTCAGAAGGCACATTCAATGTATGTAGAACTGTAAAAGGACAACATCGATGAACAAGAAGCCAGTTTATATACAGAAATGCATACAAAAATGATTTGTACTTCCTTAGGCATAGAAATATGTGCAAATAATACTGTATGCATTCATAAAGATTTGTGTAAACTCAATGGACAGCCATGATCCTTTTGAAAATGGGGCTCAGATAATTTACTTGAAAGGGCATAGCATTCAGAGGAAGCAGCCACCACTTTCTAGATTACCTGGTCACCAAAAGAGCCCTCTCATGTAAGTGTCCACTTTTGCTTATTAAATGCAACACATTACATGTTTAAGAGTCTACCATAAATGGTTTGCTCATAACATTGCTCCCTGAAAATGTTTAAGGCACATCCATAAGAGGATTTTTAACCTTTCATATTGCACCCATCTCATATATAGGATATACTTTTGTGACTGTAAAGCAGGAGACCTAACACCTCTACTTCGTATTGACATTTTCAGGTTTGCATACTACTTATAGTGAGTTTCTTACATTTTTTGCAGCTCAAGTAACTACTGCAAAGATCTCATGACTTGCATTTTATTGCTGAGAGTTTTTGAAGTAAGAGTTTCCCTAGCAGGTCTTTTCTTTATGAAATTCCTACTGCTGATAGGGTCAGAAATGTACTGCTGTGAGAACACAAACCTGGAATAGGAAACACAACAAAACATCACTACCTAAAGCTGCCCCGAAGAGCATTATGATAAAGCAAAGACTGTTCCAAGTCCATCTGTCAAGAAAGAGCTGAAAGTTTGAAAATGTGTTCTTACAGACCTTTAGAACAAACAGAAAAAAAAAGCATTTACATTAAAAGCACATTCAAATCATATAAAGTACTGTAAATAATATTCAAAAAAATCCAAGACACGGTGGTTACAGATTATGAAAGGGAGAGACAGTTGAGGAGCAAAGTGTTTTTTTCCCCATGGCAACAGCAGCAATTTTGGCACAAAGGCAAACACAGAAGATAGAAAGAGGCAGACAGAGTACAGAGAAGAATTACAGAATCTAAGACAAAGCATGCCACAGTTGAGCAGAACCAAAAGCAAAGTACCAGCTTTCCCCAGCTTCCCTTCCCAGGAGAGAATGGCATCAACCACTCAAAAGCTTGTTGCCACTTCCCCATCGAAAGGGGCTGATCAGTACTGCAGGAGCCAGTTAGAACTTAACTCCCTGAAAACATCCCTGTGACACTACATAAGATGTCACGTGGGCTCCCTGCCAAACCAGGCAAACCTTCGTACGAGCGATGTTTGTAGAAGACTGCTAAAAAACTCAACTTGCTTCTCACAAGTTGTACCCTACAACTGCAGTCACTGCAATACAAGGGACAGACAGCCAGTGAGGGACTGACATCTTTAGCAAAGTTAATGCATGTCAGGTTAGTACGGCATCACAAGAAAGTGCTTGTTGGGACCAACTGTACCTAAGCTGACCAAAGCTGCTGAACGTCATTTTGAGTTCAAACAGATTTTAATTATTAATCTGGCTACAAAAAGAAGAGCACAGATTTGGTGGCAAAGGAGGTACTGAATGTAGGGGGAAAACCTGGAAAATTTACATTTGTTTGGGATTCTGTGGCAACTAAGAAGCAGGCCTGCCACAACTTGTCGTAATGGTCACTGAACGAGCTAATTCAGGACTGAATTTAACTCAGAGGGTACAAAACGTAAAACCAGGGGGCTTTCGTCTTGTGCACTGCTTAACTGATGTTTCTGCTCTACACCTTCCTTTTGCATTCTAAGCTATCTTGAGAACTCTATCAAAAATTAAACCTACTCATTTCACACTCTTATTTCACTTAATCGTTTCAGAGGCAAATTACACTCCTCATCAACATCTGCCTCACTAGTAAGACTGACTCAGATCTCAAGGTATGAAGTCACTACTGCCCAACCTCAGCCACTGGTTCTTGCCTTAAAAGAGGCCAAAGAGTTTTCAGATATACAACCAGTTCATGGAAAGTCTACTGAACGGGTAAAGTTGGAGCGTGGGAAACTATCTCCAGATCAGAGAGCTTTTTGCTTAAGGTATTCTTGTATATTTCAGTGTAAGCAGAATGCCTATAGTTTCTCACCTAGAGAAGTTAATAAATTACAAGAAAGCATATATGCACATAGTTCAAAGTCAGTAGTTAAATAAAGATGCAATCTTAGAGACTCCCTTTGATTATTCAGAAATAGTATCTTATTCTTCCACTGTATCATGAAGTTTTGCAATTCAAAAGCTGAGGTTTTGTGGGGTTTTTTGTGTGGTTTTTTTTCAAGCCATACAAAACGGTAAACACATTGCAAGTTTCCTGATCTACTGTGCAAGAACTGGAGCTAAAGAGAGGTACTACAGCACATGACCGTTAAACTGACTAATGGAGAACTGGCCTGCCTTAATGACACCGCAGCTTGCTTTTAAAATATATGGCATTTAGCCTCCCCTCCTGCTTCTTAACCCTTGTTAATCCAGTAGTTTTAAAATATACTTACAACTTGCTTCATAAAGAAAATGAGATCTCAGCTATAAATAATATTTTTTAGCAGAAAAGGGGAGACAACAGAACCAGAAGGTAACTCTTCAACCGTTAAAGGTGTTTCAGTCATGCACACACATGTTACATTGCCTTAAAGATGAACTAGCTTCATCCAGCTGAATATGCCCTAATGATGTACTTTGCAGAGTACAAGAGCCAAAGCTTTAAAGCTCCAAAATATTTAAAAACAATGCTACAGTTAGGCACAGCAAACTGGAGACCTAGATTTCAAGCCTTGCTGTTTGATAAAATGGTGTCTGTTCTACTTTTCTTCTCTAGAAATATTACAGCTCTTGTAACTGTGCCATCGCAGGTGCCAACTATGTCACCAGTACATAAGGAGAGATGGAAATACCTGGCCTAACGTTTGTCCTACTTGCTGATCACGTAGATGCTGTCTGCTGAAGGCTCATCTAAAAATGCAAATAATTAAATGTGATCTGTTGGAAGGACTAAATCAAGGAAAGGAGACCGACAGCAACAGTACTGAAAAACTAACTGATATACACAGCTAAACTCTCTCTCTTCCACTTCTCACCACCAATAGCTTCAACCCACAAGTCACTTTTCCTATGATATAGTCTGTGAATTAACAGCTCCAAGAAATATCTTTTTCACACATCTTAAAAAATATGCTCTATATTAAAAAAATCATAAAACCAAAAACTCTTCACCTTTAGAGTAAGCAATTTTAAACCTAGCCTACAGTACAAAAAAATGCTGTCATTATCCCACCTGCCATTGGCATTCTGGACCTGTCATTTTTCGTTACATTTTTTCTCTCCTTCATTCTGCCATATGGAAATTCCACGCCATTAACAGACAAAACAGCGAGTGTAACTACACTTAAAGAGTCAACAACACGCAGTAGGAATGACTTTCTGTGTTCAGTTACCATCTTAGAAATGCATGTAAGAATATTATGTCAAATATAAGCATGATTTTTATCTGCCTGTATGTTTTTAATGTTTCTTCTCAATCAGCACTGTGAAGACATTCATTTCTAAATTTTTCCTCTAAGTATGTTCTCCCTCTAAAAGCACCTAATTTCCTGTTTTCATAGCGTTCTAGAACCAATATTAGAACTAAATCTCTTTCTGACATCACCAAGTGAGCATGTAGGGGCTGGGCAAACGAGCATTTGTAGCAGAGTCACTTCTCCCATGTTAGAAGGAATTAGAATTTTAACTTAATAGGCAAAAATACTTCACAGTAAGACACACACATTCACTACCTCGTTCCCAAAGCCATGGCCAGGAGCAGCACAGAATCTGGCAGTAAGGGAAAAGCACCATGACCTGTCAGCACCACGAAATTCAAGAAGTTTAAGGAATCCCATCCCATTAGCTGTCACAGACACCCAGAATTCCAAAGGAGACACAATCCAGAGATAATGGGATCTTCCCATTCAAGTACCAGATTAGTGAACAGAAATTTGGGAGAATGAGAAGCCACTCCCAAATTTCAGGCAAACACAGAAATCCAATTTTAGAATTATTCCAGTGTATCAGAACTTGTAACTTGAGTCAACATTGAAGTACATACAGTACAGACAAAGCCTCTTTATCTGGGTCCACTCAGAGGAGACCCTTAACTGAGGATCTGTGTTTTCCTGGAACTATTTCAGACAGTATCCTTTAAAGAAATGAGAATATCTAGGCCCCCAAAGCCACAATGCAAAATAACATATTGAGAACTTCACATAACACAAAATTCACACGGCACCCCAATTCACACGAGTTGTACAGCTTATAAAGTTGGGTCACGTTAATTCTTAATGGTCAGCAGACTGGCCACAGAACTCCCCTAAGATCTGCACGAGAACTTCTGACTGGACATAGAGAAAGGGAACCCCAAAAGCCATCAGCTGACACATGAAAAAGGAGTCCAAAGGGTTCTGGGCTACCTGGTGCCCAATGCAGGAAACTGTGCTTTGCAGTCGCTGGCTTGCCACCCTAACTCTGTCAAAGAAGCCGAGAGAGTACTGCACCACCCTGCTAAAGAAGGAAGCGGAGCTACCTGGGGCCCTCTCTGCTGAGGAGGAGATGGAATTTGCCCGTCCACTTCCATCACTTGCCATAGTGTCCTGCAGAGGTCCTTTGGTGTCCTGGAAGAGTGAGGAAGTGAATTAAATCCATACTACAATTGCAAGCACTTAGAAAATACTCTTTTCATATGAGGTTGCATGTACTGAACACAATGAACTAGGAAGATATCCCTTCGGCAATTAAGATACCCCTTATTTATTGTATAAAGGCAAGGTCTGAACCAAACGCGTTCCTTCTCGATAGGCTTAAAACCCCAAAAAAACAAGCTAGATATCCAAGAAGGTCAAAGCAGTAGGATCCCTGAAGTCTGCTCATCTGGAATACATAATATGTTTCACTTTTGGTCTTTCCTTTTGGCTGCAAGAATGGCACAAATTTTGAGATGGATCCCTAGCCTTTCCAAAAAGGTGCACAGCTCTAGCTTGTACTAACAAAACTTGACAAGCAAGCAGAAAGATCACCACCACCACTACCACAGAGGAAAACATCATCTGAGGGGGAAGGTCAGTTTGTAGCATTCAATCTTAACAGAACTTGAATGCAAAGAGACTACCACAGAGCTTGCTCACGTTGAGAATGCAAAAATTCTAAAAAGTGAGTTGAGGAGACAAATTAAGTCTAATATGCCCTGGATTATAAAGACAAAAGCAGAGACACCTTTCTGTATTACATAGTAGGTCTTGGGCCTATGTTTAAAACACAAATGCTTCAATTACAATAATATAGGGAAAAGAATACCCTTTCTTTCCATACACTAACTGACAGCAAAAGTGCAGAAAAGACAGTACATCATCTTAATAGCCTACGCAAGCGAGTTAGAAATTCAAGTTTCAGAAGAAATGCAAATAATTTGTTTAATCTTAAGGAAAAGCAAAACCAGCAACATAAGTTATTTAGTCTCTACACGGACTAAATAAGCATTTCAGTATAACAAGAATACAAATCAAAATACTGTTCTGAGTGGATCAGTACATCATTTTACAGTAAGAACCATGAAAAGAGAAGTGATAATTGCAAGCTCTTAATGAAAATTTATAGAACTGTAGGACATTATGACATTACAATGCCATTTGATGCATTCTGAATTTTTCTACCTTCACAAAAAGAAAAGCATATTTACTCCTTCAGTGTTAAGAATCAACATGCTAGACGAAAAGAATGAGTTACCTTTCCTGACACTGCTGGCCTCTTCCTTTGAGCATAACCGGAGAGTCGGTAACAGTAGTGGGGCTTACAGTAGAATTTACCTGCAGACAGAACATTAATGAAGGTCGACAATGAGAACACAGCACCTTAACACAATATAAGTGTCCATCTCACTGCAACTTATTTTCTGTTGTCCCTCCTTCCTCTAGTTTAATCAGTATGCACCGAGACAAGCACTATCTGAAGTTTTAACTCCAGCCCTCCTCTCTCCCCTGCCTAACTAGCTTCCCTTTCATTGGGTGCCTGACAGCCACTGAGCATAATATCCTATCAAACACCAAAGCAAAGCTGTGAGGCTTGTGTGGTATCACATGCTAACAATGCGGCAGTGTGTGAGGAACAAAGAAATCATCACATGAAAAGCTGGCAGAAGCACTTTTGGAAAAAGCAAGAATGAATACAAGCAGCAGAGGAAAGAGGGAGAGGAGGGCATTAACTCCCAGAGAACCATCTCCAAAAACAGATCGTAGTTACTTGCAGAAAGGGCGATCGAGCAATGAGCCATTTTCACAAGTAAGACCTGTTGTGACACTGATGTTTTAGTAACACTCCAGAAGTCTAGATGGGTTTTCACCAGCATCTGAACACTATCCTAAAGACAAAGCAGCACTAGCAATACCCCAGTGCAAATAACAGTAATAGGAGCAAACTGATGGTACGGTTATCTTTCCATGTTCTTTTGCTACCATATCCTGCTAAGTGTATACAACCCACAGCATACCTTCTAATATCCTATTCCTACAACCTTCCTAACACATTTCAAATCTATAGTCTGACTTTTGCTGCTTTCCACAGTTTCTCTGAGCTGGTACTTGCACAATATATTCTAATGATTTGTGTTATGATAGAAAGGTGGCAAATACTATCTGGTGAGAACTGCCTGCTTAAATAAACATTTGTTAACGTGGAGTCTTTCAAATTGTTTCGGGGGAATCATCTGACAAGAGATACAACAGCAAAACCCCTACATACTCAGGCTTTGAACCAGACACTGATTGTAGAACACTACAGGACACTCTCAGTCGGAAGAGCTAGATGAATAGCAACTACATGAATGCATTTTATCTTCTCTTTCAAAACAAATCCAGAACAAAACATGAGCTACATTTTCACAATGATTAGTGACAATAACACACATTCCTATGTGGTCACATTTGGTATATATACATATGAAACTGTTAACCATGTAACAGTTACTTCAGAATCAATGCTGCAGAGGTGCTGAGACTCCAAGCTTCGTGCTTGTTTCACTGTGAGCTGTCTGGCCATAACTGTGTACATAAGCTGGTTGGCAGAAAGAATCGCTAAGTCTGGTGGCAAAAACTGCTTCAGCACATACAACAGACAGAAGGGCTCAGCTTGCTACTGCACATTTAATCAGGTACCCCATGACTTCTGAGTGCACAAAATAACAGCAGTGCTCTACAACTGCCTTGTCCCAGCTTTGATCATTGACCAAGCTGTTGATTTTATACACAGACTTCAAAATTATCACTGGCCCCTTTAAACTTCCAAGTCAAGTCCGCTGTCATTCTGAACAAGTAATAATGGCTTTTCTATTCCTTACTGGGTGCCTGGTTTGATGGTTCTGAGATTCCTCAATTCTTTGTGATCCAAGCCCATTACTAAAGGTCGCTATATAATTCATCTTCAATAGAAATATTATGTTGGTACTTTTTGCCCCATAAGCCTAGCTGATGTATCCATGGCCACTGTCAGTATTTTCACAAATATTCAACCCAGTTACACAGATGTCTATCAATTTCAGAACTTTTCAGTCTGCAGAGAGTATTCTGGAGTTTCATCCTGTAGCATACAGCTTACAATTTTTACTTCATCTTTGACTCAATCAATGTGGAAAAATATCATTTGTAGCACTTTTTCCTGTTATTTTTATTTCTACATCATCATTTCTGGTGTAGAAGCCTCTCCATCTAATATCTCCCTAGTTTTACATAATTTTGTACATATTTTATTATTGATATCAGAGCAAAGATAAATGACGGCTGTGAAAGAAGGTACAAGTTATACTTCTTGATATACATTAAGCTTTATCTAAGACACCTTACTTCTTCAGAAAATGTCAATTTTCTGCTAACAAGCAACAAATGTAACACTGCCACTCTTTGAAGGATGTTACTCTTCAGAAGTGACGTGCAATTTGAAATTATAATTTTCAACATGCTCATCTTTTGAGTGCTAACGAAAGTTTCAGCTGCTGCCACACTGTCTGGTTTCTCAGATCTGTTATACCTAACGCTTCCCTTAATCCTTTGAATGCTGGACTCTGTTAAGAGTCATCAATAAATTTATTAATTTGGTAATCTTATTTCTTGCTCCTCAGTCTATCAGACACAGAAAGAAAAAATTATCACTGAACTTTCAGTAACTAATTCTTTCTCCATATATTTAGCATTGACCTATCCCTACTCACCTTCCATGTCCTACTTTCCCCCACTAAAATATAACTTAGTCTGTAATTATCAATTATCATAGCCCTTGATTGTAAACTTCTTTTTTTGTTGTATCTAAAATGTAGAGCTCTACTGCTGTGTTCTCTTAAAAAGTAAAAGCTGATTATGCCTGTCACCAACATGTTATGTTCTCTTAAATAAAGCCCAACTAAATTTAAAACTAAACTAATTTAAAACTAAAATGAGTTTCCTCATTTAAATGTAACCGAAGGAACAGTAAAGGATCTAGCCTTAAAGACAGCTGCCAAACCATTTTAAAGCCCTCAAATACTATTTGTTTCTTTCCATTCCAGCAGCTATTCTTAATTAACTCCTCACAGCTCTCAGCATTACCTGGCCACAGGAAACCCACAGAGCTTTAACAGTTTGAGAGGATATCTCTGGAACTGAAGTTACCCCGTCTCTTAACTCACCAAATAATTTGTAAGCAAACAGCGAGCCGTGAAATCACTTGACAAACCTCCAGGACAGTTAAGAGAATTCTTACAAAAAGGCAATTTCTCTTACCATCTTCAATATCATAGGCGTAAGATGACAACCGCAGAGTGGTGGCACAGTATTCACACTTGAAGCAACTGCGGTGGAAGAACTTGCCTTCAGCACTCAGCCTTTCCATCACATAGACTCGCTTGCGGCAGAAGTAACAGACATCACTGCCTCCCAGGTTCTGGGGGAACTCCTTTTTGAGCGAGCCCTAGACAGATATAGGCGTGATTAAATTTGTGTGTGTCCATTCTCACCAAGACCGCATGGTCATATTTTCTCTTCATCTTTGCAGGTATGGGAGCGTCTGGATGCTGCCGTTCTTTGACACATGGATGCTGCAGCGCTGTGACACAATTCAGTTTTAGCCAGGAAACCAAAAACTAACCTTGAAGTCCAGTGAAGAAGGTCCTAGGATGTCATGCCTATGTATGTGAGGAGTAAATTAGGCTCTGGATGGAAAAGTGGACACAAGTACTATTAACAATGACCTTGAAATAAATGACTGAGGGAGGCATATGATAGAAAGGCAAAATCATTAAAAGACCCTTCAAACTGCAATTCTTAGACCAAAACCTTACTCCTCTAGCAAACAACAATGTTGAAGTAGCCACAGCGGAACAAATACATCTTCACAAATACGACCACCAGTTTGTCAACTGGTTGCAGCTAATCCTTGAGTGCTGAGATTAGATTCAGCAATTTTGCAATGAAAATGAGGACAAGAGAGAGGGTGGATGCAGAAAGGGAAGTTAAGTCTTTTACAAAGCTACTATGGATCCACCAGCTGTACTAGCAACTCACAATACTTCAGATCTACAGTACATCTAATCACAAACACACATCATCTTCTGCACATCATCTTACCAGTTCCTTCTTGTCTAGAAGGGTTTTGGGTTGCTCTTTCCTTTGAAGCTGATTGGCTATCTGCTCAGCCAATGAGCTCACTCCGCCTGTGTACATCTTTATATACTTCTATCAGATGGATGGAGTAAAACAAAAGGGAAGTGAGAAAAGAAAAAGAAATAAAATTATAAAAATGACTAAAATGATAATAGGTTAGGTGGTGAAAAGGTGCAGAGAGGTGAAACCATGCCAAGACAGTGGACAATATGGAGTGACAAGTAGTAACAGCAACGCTAGTGCCATCAGTAATCATTGGAACAGTCCAATATCAACTGCAACTATGAAAAAGAAGGTTTGCATTTTGCATTACCTAAGTACTCTAGAAATGCTATGATGATGAAGAAAGCCAAGTTTTTTCTTGCTTATGGGGTACTTTGCACCTGGAAACCTGAACAGATTCACTTCTCAAAGATGAAACCAAATATAGACAAAGATTTGAGGTTCCAGGTAAAATTGGCATCACAATCAAAGACATTTTGGAAGACATGCCATAGAGTCTAATGTAACATGCTAATTGCAACAGTTTATTTATATGATTAGCATCTGAAAAGAATTCATTTGAAGTGCATTCACAGAGTAGGAAGAAATCCTTAACTCAGGAACTCACAGTCATTCAAAACTATCATTTTTCCAAAGCTAAAAATATATAGAAGTTTATATGGAAAATGATGGCAAGAATCTCATCCAACACTTTAAAGCCATACCTGCAAACATCTGGAACATGTATTCACTCAACACTGAACATGGCTTTATGACTCGGCTTTTCTCCATCATGGGTATTGACTGATGCAATGACTGTGGATAGCTAAAATCCCTCCAGTATTCTGAGAAACCTAGGCATGTTGGCAGTTACACTAGACGGTCTAAAATGAGTGTTTGCAAGCCATGTTCAGTCACTGCAGGAGCAGAGGAAGTGATTTTCAACGGAAATAATTTCAGCCATCATCAATAATTACATGGTTAAGAGAATTATGTGCTTACATCCGTGTTAGCTTAATCACACTGCAAACACCACGAATTTGACTCAGCAGAGCAGCAAAGAGCACGCCAAGCAATTTTCCTTTTCCAAACTAAGAAGCACTATGAATATTTCTAGCTGGAGTCTCCTCAGGAAATGAAGGAGCAGAAAGACACTGCCTTCTGGCAAGTGCAAAATCACCAGGATAGAAGCATCTTGAAGGAAAAGACTGAACTCTTCTCTCAAAATTCCCACTACCATACCAGAACTAGTTATTTCCCATAAGTAACAATTCAGTATATGTTTCACAAGTGTGGTTATTAGCCTTTTAGAAATGTTTAAGACCTTCACATATTCAGACATGAGAAAAGCAGGAAGCATCATAAAAATCTGAAATCCATCACCAGAATGGTATTTCAGGGGGACAAGGGTCTGAAAATGGCATGCTTGGCCATCAGATTGTAGTTGCTATCACTGAAGTCCTAATTCCTCAAGAGCTATGTCACTACAATATAGGAGGTTTATTTCTGCCCACAAAGAATTTATACTCGCTCCTTTTACATACTTGTCTGCTAAATCCAGCCCAAAATATTGAGCACTTGCAGTATTTACGTATGCAAGTAACAACACAATTTGTCTTTCAGAATTTTCAAGCTTTTCCAAGGGAAGCAAGTGCTTTCAACAGACATTTTCTTTCAGCTGGAACTGCATTTCAACTGTACAGGTTTCTCACCCAACCTTAACTGCAGGTGTTTCAGGATCTTTAAATTTCTATCAGCACATCTGCCCGAAAAGTGATTATTCTAATCTTAACTCACAACATCTGAGACTATTTCGTGTGGGAAATGTAATTGCTCAAGTCTTGATTTTAGGTTCTGTGGTTCTGATTTCTCTACCTACACATGGCAACTGGTCTAATATTGGATTTTAAATGGAGCACTTTAACTTTCCTTGGGCAAATGTCTTCAAGATATGCAATGTCCTGAACCATTTTCAACAGTGAGCAAAGAACCACATTAGCTTAAGTCAAATCAAACTCCTTTTGTTTTCCAGCATGGCAACTGCAACTAGATGAAATTCCTAGTGATTTTTCAGAAAGCCAAAGTATTCTGTATTTCATACTATAGATGAAGCATATACACACAAGCCCATTCTGTAGTTTGGCCCAGAATCTCAACAAAAGCAGCAAGCAAAACAAGAAAGCTTTATTCCAAAGCTAGACTATTAGTGCTCAAAAAAAAAAAAAAACAAACCACAACAAACAATTTGAGAGCAAGATAAACCAGAAGCTTTTTACATCTGCACCAAAAGTTACATATATTTAGTTTCAAACTGCTTTATGGTTGACAACAAGCTATGCCACAGGCTGCTTGCATCTCAGTTGTGCATGAATATGCACAGACATTGCATATTGCAGGTGAAGTGTTGCAAGCCTAGCCATCTCTTGTGTTTTGTCCTTGGCCAATGGGCCCAGGGGGGGGTAAGTGACACAGCCGAGTGCACCTAGCAATGCTCAGGCCAATGCTACCTGTCGAAGAGAGTCAGATGAAGGTGAAGAAGGGCGATTAGAAGAACGGAGGCTAAGGGAGAGCTCCCACTGGTCAACAAAGAATCGGCGAGACGGTTCAGTCTCAGGCTAAAAAATAAAATAAGAGTCACAACAATCATACATAGATATGAAGGAAAGCCAGGTGAAAATAAAAACAAAAATTCAGGCTCTTCTGCCCACCACAAAAATAAAAATAAAAATTCTTAATGACATTTGTAGGACAACTTGAAAAAAAAAAAAAAAAGGTCCAGTGCATCTTCAATTTCTCCCTAGTGAGGCAGAGTATGTTATTCTTAATTTGTCCTTTATTATGTTTTAAGTCACTGAGGGCCATTTGGAAACAGTTACCTACTTCCACAGATGTCCAGCCTTCTGTAACCCAACCAACTAAGCCACTGGCACAGATCCCAGATCAATTTCCTCTGTTGCTCCTGTATCTCCTGTTGTTCCGTATTACTGGCTCAAGACGCTAGGATTCTATTTCAGGCCACATGAGACCTCTTCTACATTTTAACTATAAATGCAAAAAAAAAAAAAGATCCTGCTCTCCTTCCAGGTGGGAGAAATTAACTTGTAACTGTTGCCAACAAGCAGCACCACATTTCCAGTATAAAATTTAATGCAGCAGATTTGAAACACCACAGTAAAAATAATTAAACAATACAATGCAATCTGCTATTTTTGCTTATCAAGTGGCAAAGAGCAAATCTCTAACTGAGAATATGCATCCTTCTGAAATGGGCCCTTCACAGGAGGAAGAAGGTATGGGCTCCCAACATACCCTTCTCATTACCTTTATGGCTAACTAATGCCCACCTTCCAATACACTTAATTTAAATAGGGAAAAAAAAAAGGTAGTGAGGTGTATCAGACAGTACTGGTAGGAACTGTGTATTCCTTAAAATTACTATCTGGAAGAAAAAAAATACGTAAATTTCAAATATTTGACTTTCTTTTAAAAGAAAATTTTGTTTTGCATTACAAAAAGGACAAAAATAAATGTCATGAAGCTACTTCACTCACAAAAACAGTAATTTGTAGCCACTTAGAAAAAACTAGCTTGTTGATTAAACCTATTGAGCACAATAAAAACTAGGTGGGTTTTCAGAAATATAATAGTATATTAAAACACTGATCACAGAATCTGTGATTCTGTGATTTTCTGTACTTAAGATCATCAATATTTAATCAAATTGCTTTTCTGAAAATGTATTACTTTACCTGAGCTTTCTCTTAGTACTCTACTTTTTCTCAATTTCTTTCCCTAAATCCCACACTATAATCTGTCATTGTCTGCAGTGTTCCAACATCCGTTTCCATCTTCATCTCTGCCTCACTCTTTTTCCTTTCCTCTACTTTGTGTTCTCCATCTTCACTATATTTTCTCTCCTCCTTAATTCTACACTGTACAGAATAAAGGTTTTTTTCTCTGCAATGCAATACTGTTAATTTTTTCCACCCTCAAAAAGAGCCTGAAAGTGCGAGATAGCAGGAAGAAGGTAGGAAGTAGGTGTCAGGGTCCAGATGCTAACTTCTGTACCATTATTTCTACACAGTAATGAAACACATACGAGCATGCTATCCTCAGATCATGCCTGAGATCTTCAGTTGTGTCACCCATTAACAAATAGATACTGGTATGTTTAAAGCAGTCTCCTTACCCACACTTCTTCTATGTCTGCGACATCCTATCTGAAATCCAGCCAAAGGTTCACTCTTCCTGGAGAACAGCTTTGCTTATTTTAATCATCACATCAGCAAAGACTGCATCCCCAAAGAACAGTAGTTAAAAGTGACTTATTTGTTACATGTTTCCCTTTGAGATGGCTTGGAAAAGTTATATCCACCAGTAAAAGTTATAGGACTGTTTATACTCCTGCTCAAGAAGACAGTTTAATTTTGCATAGCTAAATCAAAACCATAAATTCTGCAAAAAAAAAAAAAAATCACTTAAGTTGAGATTGTTTTCTAAAAGTACTCTCCAGTTTGCCAAAGGCTGCTGAGGATAACCAAAAACAGAAATGGGGCAAGGAATGTGAACAAAAGAAGCCACCATTCAAATTGGCACACTCCCATATGCCAGAGAAGACAAACAGGAGAAAAAATTAAGCACAAAAAAATAATCCAAAAGTGTACACCCGAATCAAAGAAAATCAGCACAAGCCACCAACTCTGTTGTTGGAAATAATAATACAGAAGTACGGGCACAAAAGTCGTATTTCAGAGCCAGGAATTATGCTTGGAAAATGCACATGTTCTTGCTTCCAGCAGCAAGTAAAACTGGGGAGCAACTGACTGGTAAACGAGCACTGTGAGATGATTTGATCTGGAGTCCAGCTCGTTTTCAGCATGTGCTCTGAAGCTTGGAGGCTGCTTTCTACCCTATTGCTTACACTGCTTTTTACCCTATTGATTATAAGAATGAATTGATAACGGAAGCATTCATCAGGGAGACTATTAAAAGCTGTCTAGTCTGATAAAAAATACTAGACAAAATAAACTTGCTCTTTCGTTTTTATCCACGGGACTGTGCGCAGCAATGGTCCCTGTATTTCGGTGAGCTCTTCTAGCCGTGTGACCCCAGATGCCAGCAGTACCCACACTGACCCACTGGTACAGCAGCTCATAGACAGCGGGGCTGTAGTCACCTGATGCCTCGCTGCAGGCCTGGGCTCCAGGAGGGCAGCCAGCTGACATGCCCTTTGTTCAACATTCTCAGGCACTTGGTCATCAGAAAATAAACGAGGAGATCTCTGTGAGATAAGGAAGGAGGGAGGAAGTAAATAAACCAGAGGAAAAAAAAAAAATAAGAAGTCCCAAAAGGAAAGCAAGACAAAAGGTATGAAATTCACATGCAGAGCAGTGAAAGAAGCTCCCCTCTGAAGACTGTTTTCATTTCTATTGTGTACTGGATTACTATTCTATTGAAGTGCTAAATGTTGACCTTCCAGGCCAGGAGAAAAAAACAGCTGAATTAGACCTTATTCACAGCGCTCCCACTGCTGCAACAAGCACAGAGCCGCTCTCTGGCATTACCATCCGAAGAACTCCCACCCCTCTACATCAAGATGTGGCTTTATCATGCACAAAGGAACTGATTCACCAACTCATTCCATTACAGTTCTTTTTTTGTCAAGGATTTCCTTTACACATCTAAATCCACATGTATTTGTGTTTCTCAGATCTTCTGCACAGAAGCACATATTTTTAGGGTAATGGATTTCAGTTTTCATAAAGAATGAATTAGTCTCCTTAAAGATGCTGGTAGTATGTAAAAAGAGATTGCCGTACTTACCAAGGAGAGGATGGTTAACGAGAGTGGCTGGTGGATGCAAAGCATAGCAAAATCAAACTACCACAGAAGTTTCAATGCTGCTTCTGCACTTGTCTGAATTGCCATGTCAGCACACCCCAGGCACAACATTTCACACCTCTGCTATTCTGGTCCTTCGTACCAGTCTTGCTAACATGGAACCTGGCTTGGGGCCTGCTGTACAGAGCAGGAGTATTACTTGCAACACCAGGTAGCCTTCAGCTAATATGTTTGTAGCATTCAAAAGCAAATGGAGCAGGATTTACAAGAGTGTGAAGAAACCTCAGGCTTGATCTGTCAAAAAAGCCAGAGTGCTGCTACATGTTGTTAACTGTTCTTCAAAGCGGAACAGAAAACTGGGTTCACACCCAATCAGTGAGAAACGCATTTCCCATTCAAATGCATTAATAATACTCTCTATTTTCAGCTGCTTTCAGTTCCACCTACTCCTCTCTACTAGATCATTTTCACTCAAACTAGGGTCTATTATAAAGCTGTGGGTTCTGTGTCGCGGCAGACACACGCTCATTCATTTTCCACTGCCTGTCAGAAAACATTCGGCCCACAAGTGCCTTTTGTGTAGAGCACATTTCTGAAGTTGTAACAGTTTCATAGCTGGCTATCATTTATGACTTCATTCATTAAAAGCCTTCACTGGAATGTCAATTTATTTGCCAATATGAATTCAAATCAGCTCGTTCTTTTGAATGCTTCTCTCTCCTTCTCCCATGCTTCTGCATAATACTGAACCGCTTAGACAGCCTGTTGAATATTCCATTAATAAGAAGGCTTCAAAGTCTCCATACTACATAATGCCTCATCTTTGGCCTGTAGGAGGCAGGATGGAATGCCAGTTGTTTAACCATCCAGAAAGCAAGCAGCGAACACAATGCAACTGTGTTCGCATGAATTAGCACAAAACATAATTCTTCTTGTTCTGCTACAGCCATAGCATACTCCAATAAAGAGGTGTAAGAGAAAAAGAATGGGAAGAGCTCAAGTGCCAAATAATGGCAAAATAAAAGCGTATAGCAAACTGCTGATGAAGGCTTGTTATGCATTTATGTGGACATCACACAGAAATAGTCACTCTTAATTGCAGTTGCAGCGTGTTAACAGCAGCGTTAGGTAAGTGTGTTTCACTACGTGGTACATTTGCCTCCTGAATTGCACACATCCAATACGGCATTGTGTCATCAGCATCCATGCCATTTGTTCATGCTGTTTACCCTTTCCTGTCTGGGACTCTGCTCCCCAGGATATCCAGCACCAGGATCCCTGTATCTCTGCAGGCAACAAATTATGAGCTTAATAACAATCACAGACCAATTTCCTAGTCAAATAGACTTCATCTTACTTTGTTGACAATGTGAGCAGCAAAGAAGTCATAATGAAAGATAAGTATTTTATTAAGAAGGATATTCTAAAACTGACAATAATAATTTTGGCTCCCATAGGGAAGATTTAAGTCTCTATATATTCATATTAACTCATTTAACCACAGTTAGTGCAATAAAGATAGTAAGATACTCAGTACAACTCATATTGTGATGTTAGCTCAAAAGAAGTAAATAAAAGATTAAAAGAAGTGGCAGAAAGACTCCGTTAGCAGTGCAGAGAGAGAGAGTTTTTAAAAGACATCAGAGTAAGAAGGACAAAGATCCACCTGACTTGTCATGAGGCCTTGGGCCAAGGCAACTTCAGAGAAATAATAAAGGGAAAAAAACCTCTCCAAAGGCAAAGGCATCAACTGGCTGTACTGGATTAGCTCTGTAGCACAGGATGCATATATTCCTCAGAATTAAAAGGAGGAAACTTTTTTTCTTTTTTTTTTTTTTTTTTAGCAAAGAGGCACACAAAAATTTTCCTATGGGACACAACACAGAAAATAGTGAAAACATATTTGGACCCCAGTAGCAGTAAATTCTCATGACTGAACTAGGCAAGTGAAAGACAGGACAAACAAAACACTTGGAGAAGAGAGGGAGGGGAGACAGCTAAAGGCTCAGTTACTGAAAGCTCCTTTTTTCATGTGGAAAATGATTGCCCTCTAATAGTTTGAAAGGTAAATATCACCACTGCCTTCACTTTTCTATCTGCAAACTTAGGGAAAAACTGCTGTTTTCTCATAAAATCTTAAAAAGACTTTGACAAGAGGAAGACTGCTAGCTACCACAATAGCTAATAATAATACAATTCCCCATTACAGTCAATCCAGCTTAGCTGTGGATTTTGCCCATTCTACCCAGATGTGCGCCCCTGAACCCTTCCTTGCACCACACTGTCCACAGGGTGCCAAAAAAACAATTATTTTTTTTTGTTAAGACAGTTTTAAATCAGATCAACAAGCAGCCCTGATTCGTCTTGTGGGTGCACAGTCTCATACAGGAGAGGTGGCAGAGCACGTATGGGTCAGAAAGAAATGACCCTTCTCTACTTTCCTTAAAGGTGACATGTGTTTATAGGGTTGATAGGCAAACAGAAAAGAAACATTATCAATCTCCAGAGAAATTTACTTGTGTAATGTCTACTGAATGTATGGGATGTCTTGGGAACTGCAGCTGCCTTTTTATCACCTAAAGATTAGTTCAAGGTTGAGGAAGGAGTGGGATTTATTACTGCAGTAGGAAAGAAAATGAAACAAAAATAGATACAACTGAAAGAAGCAGGATGACTGTGTACAACAAACAAACAGGCATTTAAAGATTTCAGGTAATATTTAACTAGAAAGACAAATACACGTGTACACACGGCTGCACATGTATATGCTGTGTGCAGAATAAGGCTTACACTGAATCCAGACTAAGACAGACAGAATGCAAAGTCTTCTTGAGACAAAGGACTGAATGTGGGGGAAACAGAAGGATCACATCAGGCATATGCACAACAGTTCAAAAAAGCACTTCATACAAGTAAACTTAAAAGACTTCCATGGATAAAAGAGGAAATTCTCACTCACACTTGTATAAACAAAAAGCAGAGATGGAGAAAACTTGCACTTTCCATCTCTGAATTACTCCAAAAAGATTTAACTTCTGTGTAGAAAAAAGGAATTTTTGCTAAGACAGAAGCAATCCGTTGAATTTCTAAGCAGCATGTATACACTTTAAGGGTAGACTTGACCCTTCAATTTCACTTCTACCTTGCTTCAAGTCAAAACTGAAGAAGGCTACTGTGATTACCAATTACCCTACAGTGAAATCTCAGAATCTCCAGTGCATCAGATAATAGTGAGATCACACTATAAAGTGTGTCTAATATAAGAGTTTGATGAAGCCTTATCTACATACGAGAAAAGGAAAATTGGAAATGTATTTATAAATGGGATCTCTGGTAATTGATTTAGTCACTTGTACAAGCAGTAATGAAGAGAGAGGGACAGAGCATGCAGAGGGAATCACCTGCAGTCTGGGATACGGTGGAGAGGAAGGTGGAGTGGAAGAAGAGAGCATGATCACTTTTTTGGGGCAGGTCCGACAACGTTCCTTACTCCTCATCTTTTTTTAAAAAAGAAAAAGAAATAAAAAATCGTAATAATGGCAGGAAAGCTAACATTTCCATTCATTGACTTTGGGAGGACAGGCCAGAATGCATAAGCTGAGAGACTGCAATCTTCTGCTCACACCTCTTACCAATGATCTAAAGCCAGTTTTACCAAAGTTGAAAGAGGTAGATTTTTCTCCTGTATTCACACGATCACGTCTGTTTGGCAGAATCTTCTGCAGACAGCCAATAAACGTGTAGTCACAGCAATAACCAACTAAACCAACCGTTTCTGACTCACAGACAAATGTACAACTTGGAACTCTCAACAGCGGAATTGGACTGCACTTTTTGCTTCACAAAAAGAACTACTTATTGCTGTGCTCTGCAGAGTTTAAAAATATCCACTGTGTTGACTTAATTAGTCTGCTTGCAGTTCATTAGCAACATAATTCAAGTCACAGTGCTCTGTTCTCAGCTTCACATCCATCTTCTCTGCCTTACAGATATTAAACCATCTCAGGTAAACCGAACTGCGCTTTGCCATCCTACTAGAACAGAAATATTGCTGCTTTAAAGGCAATATGTACACAGCTAGTAATTTGAAGACTGCACAATGCAGGTATGTCCTCATTTTTTTACACCATAAGAAATTGCCTTCATAGTTCTTTATGTCATTCTTATGGATAGTCTTTTAACACATCTTCTGCCTATTCTTTCTACCAGAGCAAATCTGGTAATTGTTGCACTGAAAAAAAACAAAAACAAAAAAAAACTTGTGTACCTGGAACCACTGTTACATAGCTTTTAAAGAAACAGCATGCTGTCTAAAAATATATGGATGTTCATTATGGTCCTGACAGCTGGGCTGGCATGAACATCTTTTGGGTGTTCTCTTCCCCTTCAGCAAAAAAGTAAATTCTAATTCAAACAGATGCTACAAGCAGCTTAAAACTAAGCCACGTGACTTTGCACTGAAGTGGATGAGGAACATTTACACGCTCAGCCTTGAAGGCACTAATTTCAAGCAGAAAGGCTGGCAACATTTTCAACCACTACAGCTGTTTGTAGACTGTCATCTAACAACAGCCTAGTCTGCATTTCAGATTTCAGTATATTCACAGGGTTGTGTAATTTTCCACAACAGATCACAGTATATAGCATTATACAGGATGGAAGATCCATTCTTGAGCATGCAAATACAAAGATGGCTATAGGAATGAGGAAACAAAAACATATCAACATATTCAAATGAGAAATTAATTAGGAAAAACAGTATTGGTAATGTAAGCTCTCTTCTGCTGAGATTTCAGCTCCAGCTGACTGCGGCCATTTCATTCACTACATGTCTTCAAAGATCACAATTATAACAGAGCTACTGAGAAGCGTTTCGCATTTCAGGGAACCACCTCGAAAGAACAAGCATCAGACCTCCAGAGGCAGAAGAGATCTGCATTATACAGCATGTGGTTTCTGTCTTACAAGCAACACATCAGATGTCTTTGCACACATCAGTGATTTCAGCTTGTGCATTACACTCTTCTTGTTGTGAGGACATCTCTGAAACTGGCAGAAAATTGCTGAAACTGGAAAATTAGGACAAGATTCAGTTTAATGGGCTAATTTCCCATACCATACTCAAGCAGTCATATATTCTTCTGGATAGACTACATGGCTTCATGATCCCAGATGAGAAGCTCAAAAAACATGACTGCCCCAAAGCAGTAAAAATGGAAAGCAATAGTACACAATATGGAAGAAATTTCTGTACAGCAAGGAGTTAATTTGAGATTAACCACCATACCATAAAACACAATCCAGACTTTATATGAACATACATCCCTTAAAAAAACTTCCTCAGATTTCTACTGTGCACGTGCACAAACACTATCTCAATTCATTACTAGGTGCTGCTGAGGTGCTCCTAATACCGTGAACAAGCTTTGACAATACAGATGAACATTCTCAATGTATAGTTCAACAAAGAAAATGCTGCAGTCCACTTCATGAGGAAAATGCAGGCCACACTGAATGCACAGAAGCAGACTGAAGAGGTTTCTAATGTTTCAAGGTTATGCGTTTC